>NW_028094810.1:1227468-2468583 GCF_014824575.4 Sturnira hondurensis
TTTTCCACCACTCACTTCTCCCTGGCCCAAAACTTGGCCACAGCTATTTAACATATCTATGAAACCAGTTAAAGGTTATAGATATGTTAAATGACCATTCCAGTTAGCTGCAAAACTGTTGCCATGCAAAACAACTCTCAATGGCCCTGCTCCATTTGTCCCTCCCCCCAACTGACACCTGGGTGGGGTGAGGACATCTTAATAATATTTCCTCCAATATTCCTATACACTTTGAGTTCTGGACACCATTCCAAATCTTTTCTGCCCCCCACCCCCTTTGGCTGTACCCTGTATCAATTTCCCTCCTTTCAGATTTACACCCACTTTATAATCATATAAAAGAAAATGGACGAAGGTCTCATCTTCTTGTAACTGCTTCCGGCTGGACATGGATGTCGTCCTACCTACCCCTGGGTCAGGGGTGCCCTGAAAGGGGGGTGGTGCAGCACAGAGGGAGTCCTTCCTCTGAGGGGAAGGACCTTACAGGATCCTGGTCAGGTGGCTGTCACCAGGAAGTCGCAGGCTTGGTGTCCAAAGGCTGGCATTACTGGACCATTGGCCTTCTGGTCAGGTCATATTCTGGAGGGTACAGATTAGGCAAGAAATTGGAAGCACGATTAAATTATAACTATTGAATAACAAAGGCAAGGACTTCAGTAAAGAATGGCTTATCTACAGGAAGGTGTACAGGCATGCTACACCTATCCAAGACTCTTGTGGCCCACTATATTTCACTTGGGCTGAGGGGAATACGTTAAGATTTCCCTCCTTTCAGATTTCTGAGCCCTTTCTGTCCAAGCCATCGAGACAGAAAAGGGAAAATCAGTTCTAAAGTGAAGCCCACAGACCGCCCCAGCCCTTCACCAACCCAACTACTTAGTTCAGCCAAACCGTTGAGTCTCAGGGGGTCGATGAGGAAGATGGGCTCCTTAAATGAGGCCTATATTGCAACCAATCACTCATAGGCATAGGCAGGTCACACACACAGCGCTTACAGCAACAGGCGACACAGCTCACGTGCCAGCGACCTGAAAAAACGGACGTGTGCTCTTTTCCTGATTTAAGGTACCCGGAGTTGGGACAGTGGGAGAAGGGAGCGCTGTGTGTGTGTGTGTGTGTGTGTGTGTGTGTGTAGGTGTATACCCTTAAAGACTTTAATATTTTAAGAAAGGCATTAGGCCTGAATAGCATTAAATAAACATTTGTTTCCTTTTCACAAATCTCTGGCATTGAGAGGTGTCTTTCCAATTGGCGGTGGACAGAAGAGCCCAATAGATATTAGTATACCGTCCTTGGGAGGGGCCTCTGTTTTCTGAAGCAGTTTTTGGCATCCCTCGGTGGGCCAAGTATTACCGCCCCCCGCCCGGACCCTTGTTCGGTAACAGACCTGCCACTGACATGGCCTGGCTGAGACATCGCACATCCCATGGTGCCCACTGACTCGTGCCTTGCACCAGGGTCTGAAGAAGCGAGTTGAGTGGCCGCCAGAGACCCATGACCCTGCCAGAGACCAGGGGCAGGTGAAGCTTTTCACAAGGAGACAGTCTCCACACCTCCAGGGTGTGTCCTGGAAGCACCAGGGGTACAGGATGCAGTCAGGACTCATCCAGGGTCATGAGCATGAAGCCTCCCAGGCAGAGGATGGTCAGGAACAGCAGCCACAGTATCTGCATGGGGAGAGGAGAGAGCCAGAGCGAAGGGACCGGAGCTGGGGCCCCAGGGTCTGGCAATGGAGAGGGCACAGATCTGGGCAGAGATGGAGTCCTCACTGTGCTGGGTCTCTGCCCTCTGCTCCTGTGGGCTCTGAGTCCCGTTATCTCCCCTACAGAGGAAGTGGGCCAGGGGGACAGCCCATCTCTGGGCGACCGCGGGTCACACATAGGGCTTCTCAGATAAGTGAGGACTGACAGCAGACGCTGTGAGCACTTGGGGTTTCTGCAGCAGGACAGGCCCAGGGCACGGAGCACGGAGAGAGCTGTGAGCCGCTGCTGTGACGAGGGGCCCGGGTGCTGAATGAGGGGCTGAGAGAAGCACCGACTCAGGGAGAAGGACAGAGTTACGGAAGTGGGTGACCGAGGAGGCATCGTCGAGTTGGCCTCTCTGCACAAGCCGGTCTCCCATCTCCCCAGCTCCCTTTCTTCGTCTGGGACACCTGCTGTCCTTGGGAATGAAGGATTTGCTTCTTTGGGCCTGGAGCCTGCTTGTCCCCATGAACCTGACATTTCCATTGCTCCAAAATAGCTCAGAGTGGCCCTGAAACGGCAGGCTGAGGCTGGAGGAGGAGAAGGAGGCTCAGGAGAGGGACAACACCTACCAGAGCACATTCAGGGCAGCGGGTAGCATGGGCCCCACGTCCTCTCTCTGGGCCCTGCCCTGCTCCGAGGGCCGGGATGGGGCATCAGGAATGACTTAGTCGGAACCTCCCATTGACTCTCGAAGTGAGGACTCCATGTTCCATCCAATCTGTTTCACAAACTTGAGGCCCCGCGGCATTTTGGTGGTAGTATTTGTGCGTGCCGTGGGGAGCGCACGGGCCTCAGAGGTCCGCCTCCTCCCAGCCACACCCAGACCAGGGGCCTTTCTCCAGCCAATGCTGACTGGCAGCTGCAGCAGGAGCCTCATTCACGCCCAGCATGGGGGAGATGCTCAAGGCAGGCTCAGCCCAGGGGAAAGGGAGAAAAAGCCCAGTGCCCACCTCAGGAGGACCCAGGCAGCCCATTCATTTTCCCCCAAGCTGGTTCATCAAACAACACCCAGGACCCAAGGACTCCAGACAGGAGGCTCCCAAAAACCCCGAGGCCCAGGGCTCCCAGAGACCCAGTGGACCTGTCACAGTTCAGCTGGACACGGAGCCTAGAAATGCAAATGGGGTCCTTTCTCATAATGAACGCACCTTTGGTGAGAAGACAGGGCGGACCAAACATTTCCAGTTTGAGCCCCAGGGGACACATTTGACAAACCAGTGTGAACGTGAAACAAAGTGCAGCCTTTGAGGAGGCCATGGGTAGGAGTGACAACTCACGGGGCAGCTGAGCCCAGCACCCACGTGGTCCTGGGCAGCCACCCCCCCTGAAAGGCCGAGGGAAGCCAGGGACACACATGACAATTATACCTGTGCACACACAGGCGTGCGTGCACACAAAAACACCGAGACACGCCTGCACATCCGAACAGGCACACGCATGTGTACATGTACACACTCACATGTTGGGTTGACCGAAAAGCTCGTTTGGCCCTTTCCATAAGATGTCCCTAGTAGCACTTGTTGTCCTCAACGTCATTCAAAACTATTCTGCTGGGTTGTATAGTGACAACTGTCATATCAGCGTGCATTTTTAAAAACCTTATCAAAATGGTGAATTTTTGTGTAGCCATTTTAATGTTGAAGATGGAAGGAAATAGGCAACATTTTTGGCATATCAGGCTTTATTATTTCAAGAAAGGTAAAAATGCAGCTGAAACACGAAAAGGGAATTGTACAGTGTGCAGAGAAGTTGCTGTGACTGAGCGAATGTGTCAAAACTGGTTTGAGGTTTCCTGCTGGAGATTTCTCGCTGGATGGTGCTCAGACAGACCAGTTGAGGTTGACAGCGATCAAACTGAGACAGTAATTGATGACAATCAACATTCTGCCACCTAGGAGAGAGCTGACATAAAATATCCAAATCAATAGTTATTGGTAAAATTTAAAATGTCTTTTATTTTATGGAAAAAACTAAATGGACATTTAGGCCAACCCAGTGCATGCATGCTAATGTATAGCGAGGGGCACGCGTGCACACACGCAGACCTGCGTCCAGTCCTGCACAGACGTTTAGGAGGTCCCTGAATTGTCGGAATTCAGGCTGAGTGGCTCAGCCCAGGATGGAGTCCACATGAGTCTCCGTCCAGGGCTGGCAGGAAGAAGGGGTACTCGCAGCTGGGTGCCACCATCTCTCCCAACCAGCCTGCCCACCCCTGAGTGGGAGCAGTGAGCACTTGACTGCTCCTGTATGGGCTCCAGGGGCAACCGCAGGTCACTCAGCCCATCCATCAGTCATGTCCAGGAAGGAGGCACAGGCGGTCCTGATGGGAGGTAGTCTGGGGTCCTACCACAGGCAGGCACACAGGCAGTGGGTCAGTTCTGCAGCAGCAAATGCAGACCAGCTCTGGGAGCAAGTGCCCGGAGCCAGAATGGCCAAGAGCAGCCCTGCTCAGCAAGCAGATTCTACCCCAGCCCTTCCCCAGGGACCAGACCCCCAGGATGCTGTGTCAGAGGGTGTTCGGGCTCCAGGCCTTAGGGACCCAGTATCTTGGTGCGTTTTCCCCTCTGGGGAACCACAGGCCTCTGGGGTTTCACAGCCAAGTCCCCTCTTGCCCCCCTGACCATGGTGGTCTCCATCCACTGTCCCAGCTACTTCTGAGACTGGCCCCTCCGTGATCACAGATCCTCTACTTCTGATGGGGTCTTTCCCTGTCATGCCAAGATGCCCACAGGGGCCTTCAAGGTCAGGCAGGAGTCTTACTCTGTGACTCCATTTGGGGACTGGTCAGTGAGGCACAGACTTTGGAACCCATCACCCGTGGCAGAATGCGAATTCTTTTGAATGAGGGGACACACTCCATCTCCTTGCCCCATCATGGCCCTGTCCCCTAGATACTCACCACATAGTGCCCTCCTCTGCCCTGAGCCTGGACATCGTGTCTCTGGGGGCAGATTCTGAGGCGGCTGCCTCTTCCCAGGGCCCTGGACAAACAGGTGGGAAGGGAGGAGAGAACATGCTAATTTCTCAGAAAGGGCCTCACTGTCTCCTGGAGCCTACACTCTGCCAGACCCCAGAGCTTGTAGGTGCTACAGAACAGGGCAGAGATGAGTGGATCAAGCAAGATCTGTGTGTCTCAGCCACCCCCGGGGCCCAGATGGGACTACCACTGGATCCGCCCTTACTCACCTCCAGACCCGTCCCCAGACCAGCAGGGGCAGGCAGTGTGGCTGCAGCCTCACCTTGCATGACTGAAACAAAGTGGGGCCCGGGGCTACTTGTTCACCGCCTGGATTAAAACCCCTCCTATACTCCTGGACACATCTTGGGGTGAGGGTCTTGAACTGGATGGTAGGAAATGCTTTGCAACTGCACCAGCTGTTTCCACACTGTTCAGGGTGTGTACGTCAACTCCATCCCCTAGTGATGGGGGACGGTGAGAGAGTGTTCATTTCTCAACAACTGTGCAAACACGTGGTTTCACTGTACTTTTAAATTTTTCTCCAATCTGATGTGTGAAACTATTTCCTTTTATCTTCCTCAGTATTTCTCTGATTGTGAAGGAGGCCAATTGATGCTTGTGACCATTCAGGTATGTCTTCTGAGAAAGGTGTACAGGGTGCTTTTTCTGTAAGTGCCTGTTTCCTTTGTCCCACACCATCCCTCTGAATCAGATTTTTTCTTCCTGGGATAGATCCTTAAATATTTCTTTTAATGAGTGCCTGTGGGCGATAAACACTTATGTTTTATGTTTTATAATATCAGTATTTTGCCCTCCGTGTTTCATGACAGTTTACCTGGGAATAAAACCTTATGTTGACATGTTTTCTCCTTCCACTTTAACAGCATTGCTCCAGCCTCTCCCGCTACCGATCATTGTTGGTCAGAAACCTGCCAAGTCTGATAGTCATTTCTTTTTAGGCTAAACTATCACCCATCTCTGCTGGCCTTTAATGTTCACATTTTGCAGTTTTACAAAAATGGGTTTAGGGCAGGATTCACTTATGTTTAAACTGCTAAATATTCGTGGAGCACTTTCCACCAAAGATTCATGTTTTTCTTTGATTCTATAAAATTCTTGGGTATTTTTGTAGGAACATTGATTTTTAGTTTTTCCAGACAGTTTTCTGAGTTTCTTATAGAGGGTCCTGAATCTCTAATAAGCCTCTCTAAAGTTGGATGCTTTTAAACCATCTACCCAGAATCGTCAATGTTCTTTCATATTTTACGAGGTGTCTTTTTTCAAGCTTCCTCTGTTTCTGACACTGAAGTTGAAGACTGAATAAGCCGACATTCAAGTTCGCTCTGAGCCTGGCCCTCCATCCGCTCAAACCCCTTCCAAGCTCACGCTCTGTCTACGCCACCTCTGTTCCATGCCTGGAGCCCCTCCCCCCTACTCCCCGTCCTGATGCTGCTTCCTGAGCCAGGCCTGGCAGCTCAGCCCAGTCAGACCTCCCTCCCTGACGGGCCCATGTCCTGGGTCACTCCAGCTTTGTCTCTGTCGCCTGCCTCCACACCATGTCCCACACTCATTGAAGCAATGTGTTTACGCCTCAACTCCCTGTGGGTGTTAAGAGCCCAGGAACCAACTCAGTGGACTCCTTACTCCCAAGACCTTGCCCACTCTAGGCACCTTTGATCAAGGATAATAAGAAAGGGAAGGAGGGATGATATAGGAAGAAGAGGAGAAAGAGAAGAATGTCAACAAGCAGGGAAGGCAAATAGAAAGGAGGAGGAAGGGGGAGGATGGAGGGAGGGGAGGGAGGAATGAAAAGGGAGATGAAAGTGGGAGGAGGGAGGAAGGGACACCAGGGCAGGGACAACCCACCCGAGCTTCCAGAAATGCTATCACGTGGAACAGCACCCCGGAAAACCTCCCCATGCCCAAACACGGAGACCTGGAGCCCAGGGGCCTCTCGGGGAGGCCCACACCGCTCCCTCAGTCAGTGCCATAACAAGGCCACACCACTAACCCAAGCCACAGTCTGGAGCTGTCTTTTCCAAATTCAATGAGAAACAGAGGGTGAGCAGGAGGCCATGGGTCCAGGCCCCTAACCCCTGGCCCAAACCACTGTGAGAGACACCAGCCTCCAGAGCATCTTCCTGTCTCTGCCACCCTAAAGGCAGGGAACGTGGGGGACCAGGAGGGCAGGAGAGTCTCAGCACTGTGAGAGGGGTGAGGGTGAGGAGGTTTGGGAGGATGAGGCTGGAACTGGGAAGGAAACAAGGGTAGCCCCTGGCCCCATCTAGGGTCCAGGGGACAGAGGGACATATTGCTGGATCCAGGAAATGTAGCTCATCACTCGGGCATACACCCCAGGGAAGTTGCGATGACCACAGATGTCTCCCCGGCTCAGAGTCCCTACCTGGATCCAGGTGCATTTCTAGCTGCACACTGGGGGCCCCCAGAGAAACCCTGTAGGGAGAGTCAGGACTCAGAGAACACCTCCACATGTGCAATGGGGCTTTTGAGTCCTGACCCCACAGGCTAGGAGGGCACAGGGGACAGAGGATGGAGGCAGCCGGGGGGTCTCACCTGGCAGGAGTCCTGGCCCTCACTCCCAGCACATAGCGCGTCGTCCTTGATAATCTAGCTGATGTTGTTTGATGAGTTCTGGTAGTGCTGGTCACAGACCTCATTCCCCACAATGGGGACCACCACTTCCTGAAGCTAGTAGGGTGGGGGCAGCGGTGTTGTGGGGCGGGGCTAGCTGAGAACCAGGGCTGGTCCCAGCTCCTGCCTTCTCCCTGCAACTCAGGTACTCCTTCCATTCCTGCTGGGCCACCCCTAGCAATCAGGGGAAGGCGTGGGGAGCTGCTCTGTGGGTCTCGACCCTCGGGTCCAGAACCAGCTACACTGGCCCTGAGACTCAGCGTCCCTGCATCCACTAAACCCATCCAGTTCTAGGATATCCAACCTCATCTGCCAGAGGCTGGTCTCCACATGCCCGAGGACAGGCTCCAAAGAGAGTTATCCAGGATTTTTTTCCTTGAAAAGGAATAGCTCAAGGGCTCATCACAAAGAAATATATTTCAACAGAAAACACTTCTGAGCTGATGAGTTCAGGTTTTCATTCTGATTTAGGCTGCTGTGCACTGTGAGATCATAGCAGGCCCCCGACTTTCGCTCCCAGGTTTATTCATCTTCAGGGGGACAATCAAGGTCCAAGGTCCACGTTGGCATGGGGAGGACCCAGGGAGAGGCATGGAGGGCCTGTCGTCCTGGCAGAGAATAAACACCTGCATCCCCAGTGTCAATGAATCTGTCCACGAAACCCCAGCCCTGCACACATTCAGGTTCAACAGGGAATCCCCCACCCTAAAATTCAAATGTAGAGTTAGCATATGACCCAGAAATTCTACTCCTATCAGAGGTGTCCAACCTTTTGGCATCTTTGGGCCACACTGGAAGAAGAGGGGTTGTCTTGGGTGACACATTAAATACATTGTGACACATAATCAGAAAAAAATCTCATAGTGTTTTAAATAAATTTGCGATTTTGTATTGGGCTGCATTCATAGCCATCCTGGGGGGCATGTGGCCCATGGGCCCAGGTTGGACACCCTTGTACACAGTCTGGAGAACTGAAAGCAGGGATCCAAGGTAGCAGTAGAGTAGGAGGAAGTTACACTCACCTCCTCCCAGGACCAAATCAGAATTACAACTAAATTGTGGAACAATCAACCTGAATAACCAACTGAAGACTAGCTGAACAGAAGTCTTACAAGTAAGGACATAGAGATTTTGGAGGGGTTTCTCAGCTTCAAAGGTCACCAATGAAAAGCAAGGGGTCTCCACTAGATGCTGAGCTCCCCAGCCTGGAACACCAGTGCCTGAAAGAGGAGCTCATACAACATCAGGCTCTGAAAATCAGTCGGGATTTCACCTGCCAGGGTGAGATGGGAGACTGCTAGAAACCCAGAAGCCTTTTAAAGATTTTATTTACTTATTTTAGAGAGATGGGGAAGGGAGGGAGAAAAAGAGGGAGTAAAACATCAATGAGTGGTTGCCTCTAGCACACCCCATACTGGGAATATGGCCTGCAACCCAGGCATGTGCCCTGACTGGGAATCAAACCAGCAATGCTTTGGTTCGCAAGCCTGTGCTCAATCCCCTGAGCTACACCAGTCAGGGCTGCCCAGAAGCTCTTTTAAAGAGCCAGTGCACAAAATCTCATTCTCGGGCACTCAACCTGGGCTCCAGCAGAGGTACAGCAGCTCAGAGTGGACTGGAGTCACACAGGGAGACATTGGCTTTGGGGAGAGGGCTGGAGGGACAGCCTCCATTACCCCTGTGCTGAGTCTCTCCCCCACATGTCCCACAGGTGCCATCTTTCCTGGTTTGAGCACTCTCCTCCATAGAGCATCAGCCTGGCGAAATGCACTTGCCCCACCCTCCCAACTTCCAGCCACTCTGCCCTGCCAAGCTCACACCCTGCTGGAGATTCAGCTAGCTGCAGCCATCCTAGGCCCACTGAAGTCTTTCTTAGAAAGCTCTCAAGATGGTCAGGGCAGCCCTGGCTGGTGTAGCTCAGTGAATTGAGTGCGGGCCTGTGAACCACATTATCGCGGTTCGATTCCCAGTCAGAGCACATGCCTGGGTTGCAGCCCAGTTCCCGGTTCCCGGCAGGGGACGCATGAGAGGCAACCATACATTGATATTGCTCTCTCTCTCTCTCCTTCCCTTCCCCTCTAAGATAAATAAATTTAAAAAAAAAAAGATGGTCAGGGCAGACTTAGGGTCTGTCAGAGATGTACAGGGAGAGGCTGAGTGGAGGTTTTAGGTCAAGGGCTGTTTCCTCCCCACCCAAGTGCCCAACCAGTATTTCCCTTGTGGCATCGGCCTGGGGATATGCACTAGCCCCATGCTCCTGATGCCCTGTGGTCTGATGCCCTGTGGTCTGATGCCCTGTGGTCTTGCCCTGCCAGCTCATGCCCTGCAGGAATCTACTGGCTGCAAGCAGCCTGGGCCCACTACAGTCTTTCTTGGAAGGCTCTTGAGGAAGTCTGAGCAGACTCCAGGGCTGTTGGAGACACACAGAGATTGAGTTGTGAGGCTTTGGGGTGAGAGCCATTTTTCCCTGTGTGCCCTGACAAGCTCTCTCTCTAAATGGCCAAATTTTCATCTGTTTTAGCCTGATGAACTCTACTCACCTCACCCTGATGACACCCTGAGGCCCTGCCCCGCTGCAAAACTTCTCAGGCCCCAGACAAGAGGGGCTGGCCTTGGCGTACCTTGAGAACTTCACTGAGCGGCGTGAGATCCAGCACTGGTGCCAAGTTTGAATGTGTATCAATCTGATGGTATCAGCACCACTCAACCCTATCTGGTGACTCACTGAGAAACCAGCTCACGCAACTTGCATACTGCCAGAGGCTCTTTCAGGGAAGCCCCCGGAAGAGGCTACCCCGAAAGCCTAAAAGGCAGCTGACAGGAGGAGGCAGATTTTGGGGTGCCTTGGACCTTCTGTGTCCTGATCCAGGCTCAGTACTGATGGAAGCCAGCCTTGGTATGTAGCTTGACCCCTCCCGCGTGCACCCAGGTCCACTACAGAGGAAGCCGCTTACTGTAGATCACTCTGTATCATCTCACCAGCAGCCCAGGGCTGGTCACAGGTGGTGTCTCATATTTGCCTGCACTGGAGTTCCTCCCTGGAGGTCCCAGAATGAAGACACCCAGTGGATGGCTATAGACCACACCAGAGCACAACCTGATTGGCACCACAAGCAGCGCACCCAAAGGGAGATCTCGGTAGGCACCAGCTCCTGCTGGGGCACATTCTGCTTTGTGGGGTCAGCCTATGCACAGCGGCTCATATACTGTAGTTGGGGTGGTCCTCACAGTCAGTCAGCCTGAGGGTCAACCCGACCTACAGACAGGCCAACAGCAATCAAGACTCAACTACAAAAGCCGTGCTCAACTAAGGAACATTCCTGGAGCACCTGGCTTAGGTGATCAGGGAGACCGCACCACTGAGCCCCATGGGACATGTACTAAATAAAGCCACCATACAAAGACCGGGAGACACAGCAGATCTACCCAACACACAGAAACACATGCAAAGAGGCAGCAAAAATGAAGAGACAAAGAAACATGCCACAAGTAAAAGAAAAGGAGAAGTCCCCAGAGAAAGAACTAAATGATGGAGGCGAACAATCTACCAGACACAGAGTTCAAAACAGTGGTTATGAAGATGCTAAGGGAACTTAGGGGAAGAGCAGATGAACTCAGTGAGAACTTCAACAAAGAGATAATAAGCAAGAGAAAGGACATAAAAACCACAAAAAATAAAAAATGAAAATATAATATCTGAAATGAATACACTAGAAGGAATCAACAACAGATTAGATGAAGCACATAATAGAATCTGCAATATGGAAGATAAGGTAGAAGAAATCAGAGTATCAGAAAGAAAAAAGAATTTTAAAAGTTAGGATAGTTTAAGGGACATCTGGAATGACATCAAGTATAACACGACCTGCATCATAAGGGTAACAGAAGGAGAAGAGAGAGAGCAAGGGGTCAAGAACCTATTTGAAGAAATAATGACTAATAACTTCCCTAACCTGGTAAAGTAAAAAGACACACAAGTCCAGGAAGCACAGAGAGTCCCAACCAAGGTGAACCCAAAGACTCCGACACCAAGACACATCATAATTAAAATGANAGAGAGCAAGGGGTCAAGAAACTATTTGAAGAAATAATGACTAATAACTTCCCTAACCTGGTAAAGTAAAAAGACACACAAGTCCAGGAAGCACAGAGAGTCCCAACCAAGGTGAACCCAAAGACTCCCACACCAAGACACATCGTAATTAAAATGACAAAGATTAAAGACAAAGAGAGACTCTTGAAAGCTGCAGAGAAAGACAGTTACCCACATGGGGGGCTCCCATAAGACTGACTTCTCAACGGAAGCATTTCAGCCAGAAGGGATTGACATGAAATATTCAAAGTGATGGAAATCAAGAATTTGCAACCAAGACTACTCTACCCAGCAAGGCTGTCATTTAGAATTAGAGAAGAAATAAAGAGCTTCCCAGAGAAGAAAAAGTTAACAGGCGTTCATCACCACCAAATCAGTATTACCAAAGAATGTTAAAGGGACTTCTTTAAGAAAAAAATGGGAACATAAAAATGTTTAATATAAAGGCAGTAAATATGTACCTATTAATAATCATTTTAAATGTGAATGTATTAAACCCTCCAATAGACTTCCGCCAAGATGGAGGCATAGGTGGAAACACTGTGCCTTCTCCCACAACCAAGTTTGACTACAACAAAAGTTTTGGAGAACTAAAACACACCCAAAGATCAGAACACGGAATTATACGGAAGTCCGACAGCTACGTACCGTTCAACGGGGACGGTAAGAGAGGCGGAACCAGCAACAGAGCTGGGTCAGGCAGGACAGATCCCCCAACCTAGGCGCTAGGCGAGCGGGCAGCCCAAAGCCAGTCAGGGTGAGGGGCAGACTGACCAAGGTCGCACATTCACACACAGTGAGACGGACCACGCAGGCCCCAGGGGACGAACCCAGTGGTGGAGGGCCGACAGTGGTGGCACACTCCAGTACAGTGGAACGAAATGCGTGGGCCCGGTGACAGTGGTGGCTGCGGTGCAGGTGGGGGTCGCGGCAGCAGGCGGCTAAGGGAAGCCATTGTCCCTCTTTGACCCCGCCCCCACATACAACATCACAACCCAGCAACTGAGTTGCCCTGCTCCGGTGAAAACCTAGGGCTCCGATCCTGCTACTTAACAGGCACGAACAGCCCAAAAGATGGCGCAAGAGGAACTCAAAGTCCCAGAGCCAATAACCCTAAGCGACCGGGAAATTGCCAGCCTCTCAGAAGCCCAATTTAAGACACTATTTATCAGGATGCTCACAGAATTGGTAGACTACAGTCACAAATTAGAGAAACATATAAAGGCTAAACTAATTGAAATGAAGGGAGATGTCCAGGAAACCAATAGCGATGGAAAGGAAACTGGGACTCAAATCAATGGAATGGACCAGAAGGAAAAACGAAACATCCGACCAGAAAGGAATAAAGAAATGAGAATTCAAAACAATGAGGAGAGGCTTAGGAACCTCCAGGACATCTTTAAACGTTCCAACATCCGGATTATAGGGGTACCAGAAGGGGGAAAGAAACAGCCACGAGTGGAAAACATATTTGAACAAATAATAAAGGAGAACTTCCCCAGTCTGGCAAAGGAAATAGACTTCCAGGAAATCCAGGAAGCTCAGAGAGTGCCAAAGAAGTTGGACCCAAGAAGGAACACACCAAGGCACATCATAATTACATTAGCCAAGACTAAAATGAAGGAGAGAATCCTAGAAGCAGCAAGGGATAAGGGGACAGTCACCTACAAAGGAGTACCCATCAGACTGTCAGCGGATTTCTCAAAAGAGACCTTACAGGCAAGAAGGGGCTGGAAAGAAGTATTCCAAGTCATGAAATCCAAAGACCTACAGCCAAGATTGCTTTATCCAGCAAAACTTTCATTTAGAATGGAAGGACAGATAAAGTGCTTCTCAGATAAGGTCAAGTTCAAGGAGTTCATCATCACCAAGCCCTTATTATATGAAATGCTAAAGGGACTTATATAAGGAAAAGATGATGAATAATATGAACAGTGAAAGGACAGCAAACACACAGGTATTAACAACCACACCTAAAACAAAAGCAAACCAAGAGGACAGCTAGATCAGGAGTGGAACCATAGAAATGAAGAACACATGGAGGGTTAGAAACAGGGGGGTGGGAGGAGGAGAAGGGGGGAGAAGGCACAGAAAATAGCATAGATGGTAGGTAGAAAATAGATAGGGGGGAGGGAGAGAATAGTGGGGGAAATATAGAATCTAAAGAACTTGAGACACGTGGTTATAAACTAAGGGGGGGAGAATGGTGGGGGAGGGAGTGTGCGGGTGGAGGGGAATGAAGGGGGGGGATAGAACAACTGTAATGGTATAATCAATAAAATATATTAAAAAATAAATAAATAAACCCTCCAATAAAAAAGATATAGGGTAGTTGAATGGAAAAGAAAACAACACCTATATATATGCTATTTACAAGAGACTCACTGCAGATCTGAAGACACACAGAGACTGAAAGTAAAGACATAGAAAAAGATAATGCATGCACTTTGAAACCCTCCTGCCAAAAAAAAAAAGCTGAGGTGACCATACTTATATCAGACAAAACAGGCTTGAAACAAATAGATACAGAAAAACATTGCAGACTCCCGGCCAACATGCAGATGTAGGTAGATACACTGTATCTCCACTCACAACCAAAAGAAGGATAACAACAAATTTAAAAACAAAAAACAACCATAACTGCCAAAAAATCAAACTGTATGGAAGTTCAACAACCAAGAAGTTAAAGAAGAAACATTCATCCAGACTGGTAGGTGTTGGAAACCTCCCTGCCTGGTTTCAGGAGCTGTAACCCGCCATGGCTAAGGCTGGGTGAGCAACCTTGGGACTATAAGCCACTGAGGAGACAAAGCTTATCTCCCTGGCAGGGGCACCGCCTCTGTCCCCTTTACTTCACCCTGCTTGGCCCCAAGCCTGGCCAGTTAGCCAATGACAGATAAGATTCCTCAAGGGAGGGCTGACCTAAGGTGGCATAGTCATGAATGGGGCTCTCAGGGAAGGACTTGGGGGTGCTATAGAAAAGGTGGTGATGAACCCTCACCCCTTAGCTTTGGCAGCCTGCATCCTCATTCTGTCTGCAAAGAGTCTCCTAATTTCTTGGCTGCCTTACTTTCCATGCCTGACTTAAGCCTGAAAAAATGACAGAGGGTGCTGCAGCCCTGTGCTAGAAGGGGTGGGTTCCCCAGGGCAATCAGGCCTAAGAAAGAATACATAAAATCCTGTGAAACCTACTTTGCTAAGAATGCCCTCAATTTTCTGAAAAGGGTCCAAGCAAGAAATAATTTTGTTTCCCATTTCCTAAAGTTTTATAGCCCTTTAGCTAACTGACCCTGACTCAGAATAAGCCCTCATAGTTCTCTCTGTGTTATCTATCGTTTGATCCTTACTGCCTGACAATGATTGATGAGCTTTACCTGTATTCCTGTGTAAATGAAACTCAGTAAAAGCCCATTGAGGAAAAGGTGCCTGGAACTTCTCCTTTGAAAGATCAGCCACCTTTCCTCCCCAAGCAGATCATGTCTTGATAGACCTAGTCTCATCCACGGCAGGTAGGAGGGGTAGAGACGGGCAGCCAGGAGGAGAGGACTTCAGGCAAGGGAGCAGCTGGTGGACTGAGTGAGGTGGCAGCTGGTGGAGCCAATGGTTCCACATTTGCATGAGGATAAACAGAAAAGAACAACCAGGGAGCAAGACAGACCACACAACCCAGGGTTCCAGTGCAGAGAAATAAAGCCTCAAAACCTCTGGCTGAAAAATGTTGTGGGGGTTGCAGCAGCAGGAGAAACTCCCAGCCTCACAGGAGAGTTCGTTGGAGCGACCCACAGGGTCCTAGAATGCACACAAACCAACAGGAATCAGCAACAGATGGGCCCAATTTGATTGTGGGAGGAGAGGAACTGACTGAAAGCTGGCCCACAGCTGAGCAAGCTGCACTGTTCCCTCTTGGACCCCTCCCCCACAGACAGCACCACAAAGTAGCAGTGTGGACTGTCCCACCCTGGCCAATACCTAAGACCCCACCCCTTACTATGTAACAGGTGCGCTGAGACAAAACAAATTGGCCCAAATGAAAGAACAGATCAAAGCTCCAGAAAAAATACAACTAAGCAATGAAGAGATAGCCAACCTATCAGATGCAGAGTTGAAAACACTGGCTATCAGGATGCTCACAGAAATGGCTGAGTATGGTTGCAAATAGAGAAAAAAGTGAAGACTATGAAAAGTTAAATAAAGGAAAATGTACAGGGAACCAACAGTGACAGGAAGAAAACCAGGATTCAAAACAACGATTTGGAGCAGAAGGAAGAAATAAACATTCAACCAGAACAGAATGAAGAAACAAGAATTCAAAACAATGAGAAGAGGCTTAGAAACCCCCAGGACAACTTTAAACATTACAACATCGAAATCATAGGGGTGCCAGAAGGAGAAGAGGAAGAACAAGAAATGGAAAACTTATTTGAAAAAATAATGAAGGAGAATTTCCCCAATCTGGCAAAGGAAATAGACTTCCAGGAAGTTCATAAAGCTCAGAGAGTCCCAAAAAAGTTGGACCCAAGGAAGCACACACCAAGGTACATCATTATTACATTACTCAAGATTAAAGATAAGTAGAGAATATTAAAAGCAGCAAGAGAAAAGGAAAGAGTTACCCACAAAGGAGTTCCCATGAGACTATCAGCTGATTTCTCAAAAGAAACCTTGCAAGCTAGAAAGGGCTGGAAAGAAGTATTCAAAGTCATGAAATGCGAGGACTTACATCCAATATTACTCTATTTAGAAAAGTTGTCATTTAGAATGGAATGGCAGGTATAGTGTGTCCCAGATAAGGCCAAGTTAAAGGAATTCATCATCACCAGAACTTTATTATAGGAAATGTTAAAGGGACTCATCTAAGAAAAAGAAGATTAAAACTGTGAACAATAAAATGACAACAAACTCACAACTATCAGCAACCAAACCTTAAAAAACAAAAACAAAAACAAAAACAAAGAAGCAAACAACTAGAACAGGAACAGAATCACAGAAATGGAATCACATGGAGGTTATCAGTGCGGGTAGGGGAATGGGGAAAGGTACAGGGAATAAGTAGCATAAATTGTAGGTATAAAATAGACAGGGGGAACTTAAGAATAGAATAAGAAATGTAGAAACCAAAGGCCTTACATGTCCACCTATATGTTCATGGATACAATACGGGTGCAAGTGGGATGCAGGATGGATGGGAATAAGGCAGGGAAAATGGGACAACTGTAATAGCATAATCAATAAAGTACATTTTAAAAAAAGAAAAGCATTGTATAACTATAAAGGGACCAATCCAACAAAAGGATATAGCCTTTGTAAACATTGGGCACCAAACATAGGAGCATCTAAATATATAAAGCAAATACAATGGACATAAAAAGATAGAGCAACAGTGATACACTCATAGTAGAGGACTTGAACACCCCATTTACATTAGTGGATAAATTTTTCAGACATAAAGTCAACAACAGAGGCTTTAAATAAAACCCTAGACAAGATAATTCTGATATTTTCAGAGTGTTTCACCCCAAAGCAGCAGAACATACATTGTTTTCAAATACACATGAGACATTTTCCAGGGCACGAAAAAGTCTCAATAAATTTAAGAAGATTTCTATAATATCAAGCATTTTCTCTGACCATAATGGGATGAAATTAGAAATTAAGCACAAGAAAAGAACCTGAAAAACACAAAAACATGAAGTCTAAATAACATGATACTAAACAATGAATGGATTAACAAGGAGAGCAAGGGAAAAAATCGGCCCTGACTGGTGTGGCTCAGTGGATTGAGTGCTGGCCTGCTAATCAAAGAGCCAGTTCGATCCCCAGTCAGGGCACATGCCCAGCCAGGTCCCAGTGCAGGCAGTGTAAGAGGCAACCACACATTGATGTTTCTCTCCCTCCTCTTGTCCCTCCCTCCCCTTCTCTAAAAATAAATGAATAAAATCTTAAAAAATAAAATAAATATTCTATAAAAGGAAAAATCAAAAGATACCCTGAAACAAATGAAAATGAAAACACAACAACTCAAAGTCTATGGGACAGAGTAATAGCAGTCCTCAGAGAGAAATTCATAGCTTATCTCAAGAAAAAAGAAAAATCTCAAATAAACAATCTAAATTTACATTTAAAAAAACTAAAAAAAGAACAACAAAGTTGAAAGTGAGTAGAAGAGAGGAAATAATAAATATCAGAGTAAAAATAAACAAAATAGACTCTAAAAAATAATTAGAAAAGGTCAATAAAACCACCCTGACTGCTGTGGCTCAATTTGTTGGGCATTTTCCTGCAAAAATGAAAGATCACTGGTTCAATTTCCAGCCAGGGTACATGTCTGGGTTGTAGGCAGGTTCCTGGTCAGGGTGCATGTGAGAGGCAACAGATCAGTGTCTCCCATTCTTTCTCCCTCCCTTCCCCTCTCTCTAAAATAAATAAATAAATAAATAAAGTCTTCAGAGATTGATAAAACCAAGGATTGGTTCTTTGAAAAGATAGACAAGATTGATAAACCTTCAACAAGAATTGAGAGAGAGAGAGAGAGCCAAAATAAATAAAACCAGAAATGATAGAGGAGAAGTAACAACTGACAGCACAGAAATACAAAGGATATAAGCAAATATTATGAACAATTATATGCCAACAAATTAGACAATATGGAAAAAGTCTGAAAAACAATCTTCGAAGACTAAGTCAAGAAGAAACAGAAACTCTGAACAGACCAACTATAACCAACAAAATCAAAGTAGTAATCAAAAAACTCCCAACAGAAGTCCTAGATCACGTGACTGGTTTCACAGATGAATTTTAACCAAACATTCAAAGAACTAATACCTATGCTCAAATCATTTCAAAAAATTTAAGGAAGGGAAGATTACCAAGTTCATTTTAATGGGCCAGCATGATCCTGATTCTAAAACGAGATAAAGACACAACGAGTGAAGAAAATTATAAGCCAATATCCCTGATGAACACAGATGCTAAAATCCTCAACAAATATAACAAACCAAATTCAGCAATACATTTAAAATGTATTCATTTATGTATTCAGCAATACATAATCAAGTGAGATTTATTCCTGAGATGCCAGGATGGCATAAATATCCTCAAATCACTTAATGTAATACACCACACAAACAAAATAAAGGGTAAAAATTATATGGTCATATCAATAGATGCAGGGAAAGTATTTGATAAAATCCAGCACCCATTTATGACAAAAACTCTTAGCAAAGTGTGACCAGAGGCAATGTACCTCAACATAATAAAGGCCATATATGACAAACCCACAGCCAACACCATACTCAGTGGGCAAAAACAGACACGACCAATCTGCAGAGATCTGAAAAGTCAGAGCAGTGCAAGAGAACTAAAAAACTCGTGCTTCAGTGCCACCTGCTAGAAAACAATACAAAGCCTTCTTCTCATCAACCTAATAGAGATGCATCACTCACATATAGGTGCCTGGGCAGAGAAGGAATCCCTCAAATGCCACAAATCACCAAGATATTGAGGCCGCTCAGAAAGAGAATGAAAATTTTCCAGAAAATAAACTTAGACATGTAAATATATAATTTAAATGGTAAAAAAAAATTTCAAGATTGCAGTACTGAAAAAAAAACTCAAGTTACAAGAAAACACAAGTAGGCAGTTTGATGAATTCAGAAATAAAATCAATGAACAAAAGGAGTATTTTGCTGAAGGGACTGAAAGGTTAAAAAAGAAGCAAATAGAAATTCCAGAGATGAAGAACTCAATAAAAAAGATGAAGAATGACCTAGAAAGCTTGAAGACTTGAAACCATAAAACTCCTAGAAGAAAACATAGGCAATAAATAAGCAGAATATAGAGCTGATAATATGGAGGAAAGAATTAGTGATATCAAAAATAGAAATCTAGAAGCTATGCAGAGGGAAGAAAAAAGGAACTTGAGGGGAAAAAAACAAAAACTCAAAATTTGAAGAAAATTCCAGGTGGTGACAGAGTAGGTGGAAGCTACACTCACCACCTCCCAGGACCAAACTGGAATTACAACTAAATCATAGAAAATCATCTAAATAACCAACTGAAGACTAGCTGAAGAGACTGGTAGAAAAAGCAGAGATGTGAAAAGGGCTGAGCTGTGGAAGGCAACTGAGCTTCCACAGGAATATCTCAGCTGCAGAGGTTTCTTTGGGAAGAGCAGGGCCTCAACGCCAAGCCACGCTCCCTGACCTAGAGCGCCAGAGCCGGAAAGTGGCACCCACAGAACATCTGACGGAAAGCAGCAGGGTTTCTGTCCTCTGGGGAGAGACGTGAGTCCACTAGAGACATAAGCACCTTCTTAAGGGGCCAAGCCACCTAATTTCATTTGCAGCCCCTCACGCAGGCTTCCTGTGGACGGAAGGTGGAGTGGACTAGAGCTACGTGAGGAAAACTGGGGTTTGTGGTTCTCAGGAAAGAGCTGAAGGGACAACTGCCGGGATCCCTGGGCCGAGTCATTCTCCTGCACTGCTGACACCATCTCTCTTGGGTGGAGCACTCCCCTTCACGTGGCATCAGCCTCAGAGAAAGCAACGGTTCCACTCTCTGGACTCCCTCACACCCTACTCTGAGGAGCTTACACTCTGCTGAGGAGTCAGCTGCCTTGGCAAGGGAGTACAGGGCTGAGCAGGGGATGTCAGTGACTGGGCTGAGTGGCTTTGGGGTGGGGCCATTCTCTCCACTTTCCCATGAACCTGAAAGGCACCTTCTCCTCATGAGAGATCTGCTAGAACCTCCAGGCCTCCGGCAGACCCTCTCTCTGGGCTCTGGAGGTCCCAGCTGCCCAGTTCCTAGTGACTCTATCCTGCTGAGGTTGAGGCAAAATCTGGGGCAGACTGAATAGTGTGGCTCTGGGTGGGGGCCACCCCCCACTTTCCCCAAAGCTGGCCAGCATCTCCCCTCCACAGGATACCTACTCACCTCTACCTCATAACTCGTATGAACCTACCTCATGCAATTTGACTACAACTAGAGGCTCTTTCAGTGACTCACCCTAACAGGCAGACAGCTGGTGGAGGCAGGCAGAGGCAAATCACAGGGTACTTTGGGATTTTTCCAATCTACCCCCAGGCTTGGTTCTGGTAAAACTTGGCCTTGGTGTACAGCTTAGTCCCTCCTGTGCAAACTCCAGCCCAATAGAGGCAGTCACAAACTGTGGATCACTTGTAGTTCCAAACAGGTCACACAGGACCAGTCACAGACTGTCTGACATTGATCTGAAACAGAGTCCCTCCCAAGAGCCCAAGGACCAACCACACCCAGTAGCCAGCATCAAACATCAGAGCAGGATCCAATAAGCTTCACAAGCAGCATATGAAAAGAGAAATCTCAACAGGTACCAAACTCTGCTAAGATGAATTCTGCTTTTTGTGGTCAGCACCTATATGGCAGCTTGCACACCATGGTCAAAGTTGAGCCGCGTGCTCAGCCACCTAAGGGTTGATCCCAGGCACAAATGGGCCAATAGCAATCAAGACTCAATTACAATAGGAGAACATACATAACACACACAAGGGACATTTCTGGAGCACGCAGCTCAGGTGATTAAGGAGATAGCACCATTGGACTCCACAGGACAGGCACTACATAAGGCCACCCACAAAGACTGGGAGTCATAGGGGATCTATCTAATACATAGAAGCAAATACAAAGAGGCAGTCAAAATGGGAAGACAAAGAAGCATGCCCAGAAGAAATAAAGGAGAAATCTCCAGAAAGAGCTAAATAAAATGGAGACAAACAATTTATCAGATTCACAGTAATAATTATAAAAGGATGCTCAACAACATGAAAAAGGATCTACATATCATTTAAAAAGACCAGGCAGAAATGAAGAATACAATATCTCAAATGAAGAATGCACTGGAGCCCTGGCTGGTGTAGCTCAGTGGATTGAGCGCGGGCCTGAGAACCACACGATCGCGGTTCAATTACCAGTCAGGGCACATGCCTGGGTTGCAGGCCAGTTCCCATCAGGGGACACACGAGAGGCAACCATACATTGATATTTCTCTCCCTCTCTCCTTCCCTTCCTCTCTAGAGATAAATACATAAAAATAAAATAAAAATTAAAAAAAAAGAATGCACTGGAAGGAATAAACAATAGATTGGGTATAACAAAGGATAGAAGCAGCAATTTAAAAGACAAGTTTAAAAAAATGCCCAATCACAGAGGCAAGAAAAAAAAGAATTTAAAAAGTGAGGATAGTTTAAGGAACCTTTGTGACAACATGAAGTTTAACAATATCTGCATCATAGGGGTAACAGAAGGAGAGGAAGCAATCAAGAATCTATTTTTAGGACTTCCGCCAAGATGGAGGCGTAGGTGGAAACACTGTGCCTTCTCCCACAATGGTTTGAATACCAAGTTTGAATACAACAAAGGTTTGGAGAACAAGGACACACCCAAAGACCAGAAGACTGAATTATACGGAAGTCCAAAAACAACGAACCATTCAACCAGACCGGTAAGAGGGGCAGAGCCAGCAGTGGAGCATGGTTGGGCAGGAAAGATCCCCCGACCCCAGGCGTCCAGGCAGCCTGGGTAGCATCGGGCAGACCCAGTGAGGGCACAGGGTGGCAGGCTGGCCGTGGTCACACGTTTGCGCTCAGATAAACCAGCAAAGGAGTGAGCAGTGAGCAGTGAGACAGACCCCCGCATGCCCCAGCGGTGGGAAGCAGCAGAGAGGGCCGCCATTGTTCCCCTTTGATCCCGCCCCCACATACAGCATCACAACCCAGTGACTGGGTCACCCTGCCCTGGTGAACACCTAGGGCTCCGCTCCTCATATGTAATAGGCACGAACAGTCCAAACTATGGCTCAAGAAGAACGCAAAGTCCAAGAGCCAATAAGTCTAAGCGACCAAGAAATAGCGAACCTCTCAGATGCACAGTTCAAAATACTGGTGATCAGGATGCTCACAGAACTGGTCGATTTTTGTCACAAATTAGAGGAACAAATGAAGGCTAAACTAATTAAAAGGAAGGGAAATGCACAGGGAACCAATAGTGATGGAAAGGAAAGTGGGACTCAAATCAAGGGAGTGGACCAGAAGGAAGGAAGAAATGACCAAATAGAAAAATGTGAAGTAACAAGAATTCAAAAAAATGAGGAGAGGCTTAGGAACGTCCAGGACATCTTTAAACATTCCAACATCCAAATTATAGGGGTACCAGAAGGGGAAAAGAAACATCCATGAGTGGAAAACTTATTTGAACAAATAATAAAGGAGAACTTCCCCAGCCTGGTAAAGGAAATAGACTTCCAGGAAATCCAAGAAGCTCGGAGAGTGCCAAAGAAGTTGGGCCCAAGAAGGAACATACCAAGGCACATCATAATTACACTACCCAAGATTAAAATGAAGAAGAGAATCCTAGAAGCAGCAAGGGATAAGGGGACAGTCACCTACAAAGGAGTTCTAATCAGACTATCAGCGGATTTCTCCAAAGAGACCTTACAGGCAAAAAGGGGCTGGAAAGAAGTATTCCAAAGCATGAAATCCAAAGACCTACAGCCAAGATTGCCCTATCCAGCAAAGCTTTCATTGAGAATGAAAGGACAGATAAAGTGCTTCTCAGATAAGGTCAAATTCAAGGAGTTCATCATCACCAAGCCCTTATTATATGAAATGTTAAAGGAACTTAGCTAAGAAAAAGAAGATAAAAAACATGAACAGTGAAAGGACAGCAAACATACAGTTATTAACAACCACACCTAAAACAAAAGCAAACCAAGAGGACAGCTAGATCAGGAGCAGAACCATAAAATGAAGAACACGTGGAGGGTTAGCAACAGGAGAGTGGGAGGAGGAGAAGATACAGAAAATAGCATAGACAGTAGGTAGAAAATAGATAGGGGGAGGGCAAGAATAGTAGGGAAAATATAGAATCTAAAGAACTTGAGACACGTGGTCATAAACTAAATGGGGGGAAGGGTGGGGGAGGGGTGTGCAGGGTGGAGGGGAATGAAGAGGGGGAATAAAACAACTGTAATGGTATAATCAATAAAATATATTTTAAAAAATAAAATAAAATAAAATACCTAGGAATAAATTTGACCAAGAATTTAAAAGACTTGCCCTGGCTGACATGGCTCAGTGGTTTGAGAGCTGGCCTGAAAACCAAAGGGCATGGGTTCAATTCCCAGTCAGGACACATGCCTGAGTTGCAGGCCAATTCCCCAGTTGGGGGCGCACAAGAGGTAATCACCCATTGATGTTTCTCTCTCTCTCTTTCTCTTTCCCTTCCCCAGTCTCTATAAATAAATAAATAAATAAAATGTTTTTAGAAAATATCTATACTCAGAAAATTTAAGACACTGAAGAAAGTAATTGAAGAAGTTACAGATAGGAGGAAGCATATATGTGTTCATGGATAGAAAGAATTAACATCAGTAAAATGCCCACACTACCCAAAGCAATCTATAGGTTCAACACAACTTCTACCAAAACGCCAACAGCATATTTCATGAACTAGAACAAATATTCCAAAAATTTATGTGGAACCACAATAGGCTTTGAATAGCCACAGCAATCTTGAAAAAGAACAAATTTGGAAGAATCACGCTTCTGATATCAAACTATCCTACAAGATCATAGTAATCCAAACAGCATGGTACTGGCATAAAAACAGATGTATAGATCAATGGAACACAATAGAGAACCCAGAAATAAAGTCATGCCTTTATAGTCAATTAGTATTAGGCAAAGGAGGCAAAAACATATGATAAGGCAAAATTGAACAGAATAGTGAAAAAAAATGAAATTAGGCAACTTTCTTATCTGACACAAGAGTAAACTCAAAATGGGTTAAAGACTTAAGTGTTAGAGTCAAAACCATAAAAATCATAGAAGAAAACATGGGCAGTAAGATCTTGGACATTTCTCATCAATATTTTTTCTGATACAACACCTCAGGCAAGGGAAACAAAAGAAAAATCAACAAAGGAGGTACGTAAAACTAAAAAAGCTTTGCACAACAAAGGAAACCATTAACAAAATGAAGAGACAACCCACTGAATGGAAGAATATATTCACCAGTGATACATCTGATAAGAGGTTAATATCCAATATTTATAAAGAACTTATATGACCAAAAAAAATCCAATTTAAAAATTGAGCAAAGGACCTAAGTAGACACTTCTCCAAAGAGGACATATAAATGGCCAATAAACATGCAAAGATGTTCAATACCAGTAATCATCAGAGAAATACAAATTAAAAGTACAATGAGATATCACTTCATATCCATCAGAATGCCTATCATCAATAAATTAACTAAGATGTGGAGAAAAGGGAATCCTCATGCACTGTTGGTGAGAAGGCAGATTAGTGCAACCACCATGGAAAGCAATTTGGTGTTACCTCGAAAAATTAAAAATGGAACTGCCTTATAACCCAGTGATTCCAATTCTGGGAATATAGCCAAATAAACCTGAAATACTAATTCAAAATAATATATGCACCCCTAAGTTCATTGCAGCATTATTTACAATAGCTAATATTTGGAAGCAGCCCAAGTGTCCATTAAGTAAATGAATAGATAAAAAAAAGCTGTAGTACATTTACACAATGGAATATTACTCAGCCATAAAAAAGAAGGAAATTTTACCCTTTGCAGCACCATGGATAGACATGGAGAGCATTATACTAAGTTAAATAAGCCAGCTAGAGAAAGACAAGCTCCATATAATTTCAATCATATGTGGAATCTAATGAGCAAAATAAACAAACAGACAAAACAGAAACAGACTCATAGATATAAACAGACTGAAAACTGTCAGAGGGGAGGGAGGTTGTGGGGATAGATAAAAAGGGTGAAGTGATTAAACAAAAACAAACAAACAAACAGAACTCCTAGACACAGACGCCAGCACCGTGATTACCAGAGGGAAAGGTGGGTGGAGGTAGAAGAGGAAACGGTGGGAACAAATGGTGATGTACAGAGACTTGATTGGGTGGTGAACACGCAATACAATATACAGATGATATATTATACAAATTGTACATGTGAAACCTATATAGTTTTACTGTGTCGCCCCAATAAAGTCTATAAAAAAGAACAAAATACCTGGCTGGTGTAGCTCAGTGGATTGAGCGCGGACCTGCGAACCAGGCGATCGCGGTTTGATTCCCAGTCAGGGCACATGCCTGGGTTGCAGGCCAGTTCCCTGCAGGCCAACTCCCAGCAGGGGACGCACGAAAGGCAACCATACATTGATGTTTCTCTCCCTCTCTCCTTCCCTTCCCCTCTAAAGATAAATAAATAAAATATTTTTAAAAAAAGAACAAAATAATGAGACCTCCAGCTAAGATGAAGGAATAGGTACTTACGCTTTGCCTCCACATACAACCAAAAGAAGGACAACAACAAATTCAAAAACAGAAACCACCAGAGCTGCCAGAAAATCAAACTGTGCAGAAGTCCAGCAACCAAGGAGTTAAAGAAGAAACATTCATCCAGACTGGTAGGAGGGGCAGAGATGGGCAGCCAGGGAGAAGAGAATGCTCACGGAAAGGTGGCAGGTGGAGGACAAGGTGGGAGAGGTGGTGGCAGGCAGACCGGGTGGTCCCACATTCCCATACAGATAAACCAGGAGGAACGATGGAGGAGCAAGACAGACCTCGCACCCCAGGGCTCCAGCACTGGTAAATAAAGCCTCAAAACTTTTGACTGTAAAAATCTGTGGAGGTTGCAGCAGTGAGAGAAACTCCCAGCCTCACAGGAGAGTTTGTTGGAAAGACCCACAGGGTCCCAGAACATACACAAACCCACTCACCCGGGAATCAGCACCAGAAGGGCCCAATTTGCTTGTGGGAAGCAGAGGAACTCACTGAAAGTGGGTGGAGAGCTGAGCAGACCAAATTGTTCCCTCTCAGACCCCTCCCCACGGACAGCACCACACGCAGCCCTGCCCTGGTGAATACCTAACACTCCACCCTTTACAATGTAAACAGGTGCACTGAGACAAAGAAATATGGTCCAAAAGAAAGAACAGATCAAAACTCCAGAAAAGAAACTAAGCAATGAGGAGATAGCCAACCTATCAGATGCACAGTTTAAAACACTGATAATCAGGATGCTCACAGAAATAGTTGAGTATGGTCACAAAATAGAAGAAGACATGAAGGCTATGCAAAGTGAAATAAAAATATGCAGGAAACCAATAGTGAAGGGAAGGAAACCAGGATTCAAATCAACAATTTGGAGCAGAAGGAAGAAATAAACATTCAACCAGAACAGAATGAAGAAACAAGAATTCAAAACACTGAGGAGAGGCTTAGGAATCTCTGGGACGACTTTAAATGTTCCAACATTCGAATCATGGGCATGCCAGAAGGAGAAGAGGAAGAACAAGAAATGGAAAACTTATTTGAAAAAGTAATGAAGGAGAACTTCCCCAATCTGACAAAGAAAATAGACTTCTAGGAAGCTCAGGAAGCTCAGAGAGTCCCAAAGAAGTTGGACCCAAGAAAGCAAAGCACACACCAAGGCACATCATAATTACATTACTGAAGATTAAAGATAAGGAGAGAATCTTAAAAGCATCAAGAGAAAAGGAGACAGTTTCCTACAAAGAAGTGCCCATAAGACTATAAGGTAATTTTTCAAAAATAACCTTGCAGGCAACAAGGGGCTGGAGAGAAGTATTCAAAGTCATGAAAGGCAAGGACCTATATTCAAGATTGCTCTATCCAGCAAAGCTGTCACTTAAAATGGAAGGGCAGATAAAGTGCTTTCCAGATAAGGTCAAGTTGAAAGAGTTCATCATCACCAAGCCCTTATCATAGAAAATGTTAAAGGGATTTATCTAAGAAAAAGAAGAAGATCAAAACTACAGACAGTAAAATGACAACAAACTCACAACTATCAACAACTGAACCTAAAAAACTAAAACGGACTAACCAAACAAGTAGAACAGGAACAGAATCACAGAAACGGAGATCACATGGAGGGTTATTAGTGGGGAAGGGGAGAGGGGAGAATGGGGAAAAGGTACAGGGAGTAATAAGCAGGATCGGTATGCATGAACTAGAAACGAGGAGGTTAAGAATAGTATAGGAAATGGGCCCTGGCTGGTGTGGCTCAGTGGATTGAGCAGGGGGCCTGCGAACCGAGAGATCGAGGTTCGATTCCTGGTCAGGGCACATGCCTGAGTTGTGGGCCAGTTCCCAGGCAGGGGACACACAAGAGGCAATCATACATTGATGTTTCTCTCCATCTCTCCTTCCCTTCCCCTCTAAAGATAAATAAATAAAAATAATAAAAAAAGAATAGTATAGGAAATGGAGAAGCCAAGGAACTTACATGTATGACCCATGGACATGAGCTAAGGGGGTGGGAACACTGGTGAGGGGTGCAGGGTGAAGAGAAATAAAGAGGAGAAAAAAATGGGACAACTGTAATAGCATAATCAATAATACACACACACACACACACATGATATGTCAGCCTTAAATAGCACATTAGGCCGAATGGACATGACTGACATCTACAGGGCCTTTCACCCCAGAACATCAGATTATACATTCTTCTCCAGGGGACGAGGAACATTCTCAAGGTTAGACTATATGTTGGAACACATAACCAGCCTCTGTGACTTTAAGAAAATTAACATCGTACCAAGCACGTACTCCAACCACAATGCTCTGAAAAGTCAAACTAACAGGGAATGATGGGAGAACTCAGGTGTTAAAGAACTTAGTCTTAATTGACAGGCTCAAGTGGCTAATGCACATGGGAAGCTGTTTTTCCAAAACTATGAAGCTTTGGAATAAAGGCTCCTTTCGTTTGTCCCGGAAGCTTTGCCTCTGGAATTTTGCCTGGGGAGGGAGGGGGGGGCACTGGGACCTCACTTGCTGTTCAGTAAGATATGCATAAAACGTATCATAGAATTATACCCTTGAAACCCCTACAGTCTCAGTACCAATGTCGTCCCAATACATTTAATTGTTTTTAAGAAGAGGACAGACAAATGGCCAACAGACATATAAAAAGATGCTCAACATCCTGACACGTGCTTTAAGGCAGTTAAACCTTGAAAAAAAGATCATGCTAAGTGAAAGAAGCCACAGACACACACAAACACACACATTGTATGATTCCCATTTACATGAAATGTCCAGAACAGGTACCGTATTTTTCAGACTATAAGACGCACTACATTTCAGAGTACGAAAAACAAAATAGAAGGCTCCTGCCTCCTTTGACCCCACTCCTCCGCCAAGCCGCCCCCCACAGTGAGCCANCATGAGCTAAGGGGGTGGGAACACTGGTGGGGGGTGCAGGGTGAAGAGGAATAAAGAGGAGAAAAAAATGGGACAACTGTAATAGCATAATCAATGATACACACACACACACACATGATATGTCAGCCTTAAATAGCACATTAAGCCGAATGGACATGACTGACATCTACAGGGCCTTTCACCCCAGAACACCAGATTATACATTCTTCTCCAGGGGACGAGGAACATTCTCAAGGTTAGGCTATATGTTGGAACACATAACCAGCCTCTGTGAATTTAAGAAAATTAACATCGTACCAAGCACGTACTCCAACCACGATGCTCTGAAAAGTCAAACTAACAGGGAATGATGGGAGAACTCAGGTGTTAAAGAACTTAGTCTTAATTGACAGGCTCAAGTGGCTAATGCACGTGGGAAGCTGTTTTTCCAAAACTATGAAGCTTTGGAATAAAGGCTCCTTTCGTTTGTCCCGGAAGCTTTGCCTCTGGAATTTTGCCTGGGGAGGGGGGGGGGCACTGGGACCTCACTTGCTGTTCAGTAAGATATGCATAAAACGTATCATAGAATTATACCCTTGAACCCCCTACAGTCTCAGTACCAATGTCGTCCCAATACGTTTAATTGTTTTTAAGAAGAGGACAGACAAATGGCCAACAGACATATAAAAAGATGCTCAACATCCTGACACATGCTTTAAGGCAGTTAAACCTTGAAAAAAAGATCATGCTAAGTGAAAGAAGCCACAGACACACACAAACACACACATTGTATGATTCCCATTTACATGAAATGTCCAGAACAGGTACCGTATTTTTCAGACTATAAGACGCACTACATTTCAGAGTACGAAAAACAAAATAGAAGGCTCCTGCCTCCTTTGACCCCACTCCTCCGCCAAGCCGCCCCCCACAGTGAGCCAGGTAAGCTGCTTTCGGACTTTAAGACGCATCCCCATTTTTTCCCCAAATTTGGGAGGATGCATCTTATACTCTGAAAAATACAGTGGATCAACAGAAACAGAAAGCAGGTTGTGGTGACCACGGCCCAGGGAGCAGAGTCATCACTGAGGGGGGACAAAGCTTCTGTCTGGGCGGGCGAGGATGTCCTGGAGGAGGCGGTGGCGACGGCCGCATAGCAGTGTGAGTGTGCAGACGTCACTGACCTGTGTGCCTAACCGCGGTTACCATGGTCAGGTTTCCTCTGCGCACTTTGCCACAGCCAGGGCGGAGGATTCCCAAAAACTGCAGGGAATAAAGCACCTTCAGCAAAGCCACTCCCACATAGCCAGTGGGGGTCCCCGCATCTGCACACCCGACCAGGCCTCCCTGAGCCTTACCTCCGAGGCTGATGTAACCCAACCGATCACCCAGCACATCTTCTCAGGGACCTTTAGACAGGCAGGTGGGTGGGTGACCGGGCCGATGTGCTTGGAAGTGTCACCAGGGCCTCCGGGTTCAGGAGGGCAATGTCTGCCCCGCCTAGGCAGACAGGCTGCGTGCAGTTGAACTTGGGGTGGCAGATGACCTGAGTCACATTTGTCAGTTTGTCCTGGGCAGAGTCTCAGCTGCCCAACTCGGACCCTGACGGCATAAGCCTCCCTAAGGGACAGGAACCAGGAGGTTCTCAGGGGAGGCCAGGGGACAGGCCCCGTCTCAGCACAGCAGCAAGAACTCGGCCGTCCACAAGGGTGGCTTTCCCTGTGTCCCAGGGACCTGCCCCAAACCCACTCCAATCACCGCTTTGCGTGTTCCCCACCCCCACCACTGCCCGGGGCATCAAGCCATGTGACTCACCACGGGGCACAGTGGACAGCAGCTAGCACCCATGGCTGGTGGATGAGGGAGCCCCCACATGTGTGTGGCTTTCTCCTTGAGCTGGGATCTGGGAAGCCAAAAGGAGGCACCATCATAGACCCCAGCACGGCCTCTCACCCTCAGTCCGTCCCAGGAGGGGGCCAGCCAGTCCCACCCTGAGCTGGTGCTGAGGGTTCTGAGCAGCCCGAGGCAGAAGACAGGAGCCGGGAGTCAGGACTCACCTGGGAAAAGAGACACAGAGCCCCCAGGCCGGGGATGGTCAGGAACAGCAGCCCAGCATCTGGGGCGGTGGGCAGGGGCCTGGGTGAGGCCCCTGGGGGCCAGGACCCTGGTGGGAAACGGAGAAGCCCGGGTCTGAGCAGGGGCACCCACACCCCGGTGGAGACCTCCTCTCACTCCTCTCGGGGCTCGCTGAGCCCCTTTACTCCCTGGCAGAGGAGGGGGCAGGAGGGGTCAGCCCCTTGGTTGGGCTGTGGGCAGGAAGTGGAGCTTCTACATTCTCAGGCTCAGCCCAGGTCTGTGACTCAGTCAACAGGCAACACAGAGCTCCTGCCACCAGACCCACCTCCAGGCTGTCATTGGGGAACAGTACACTACAGCTGCAAGGACCTCAGCCTCAGAACAATCAGGCCCACAGAAATGAGCAGAGGACAGGATGTCAAGAGGGTTTGCTGGAAGAAGCCCTGGAGTGCGGGGCTCAGACAGGCAGGACAGGGGAGGCAGAGACACCAGGCGCTAGGCCACCAGAGCTGCAGGGCAGCCCCTCAGTGCACTGAACCCCAGGGGGTGGCATGGAGCGCGCCACCCTCTGACCAGAGTGGGGCAGCTGCTGCCAGCGCTGCAGCCGCCTGACTGACACAGGACCTGTAGCCACCCTCACTGCCACCTGCTGAGGGACATGGCACACTGTCCTCTCCACAGGCTGAACTCTCCAGAGCTGGCCCTGACACAGGGTGTTTCATGCAGGGTACAAATTGGGGAGAGGCATCTGCAAGGTAGATGGACAGAGCAAAGCAGGGCCAAGGGAGGGGCTGGAGCATAATGCAGGGCTGACAGCGCCTTGGCCAACCCACAGGGACACCGAGTGTCCATGGTCCTCACTGCAACAGAATGCCAGCCCTTACCTCTTCCTGCAGGGACCAAGAGGGACCTGATGGGGTGACACAACCACAGGGAGGTGCCCGCCCTCCCAGACGCTGGTCGCCAAGGCCTGTCCTGGAGGGAGCACTGGAGGCCCCTCTCTGTGTCCAGCACTGCCCACCCTCCTCTGCCTCATGTACTGGGGACAGCTGCTGCAGGACCACAGAGGACCTCTCTGCCCACGCAAGCTTGCAAGGAGAGGTCAGAGTGCAACTGAGGACATCGGGGCCTCTCCGCTATCCATGTGGATCTCCCCCCTTTGCTCTGGACTCTGGCTCTGACCTGGTAGCACAAGGCAGACCCCCATCCCCGAGGGTCTGAGCTCTGTCTGGTCACATGGACTTCTCAGGACAGGTAGCTGCAGCTGTCCATCTGCCATTGCAGTCGCGGAGGAGGTGCCCAGGGACACAGAAGTGCTCTCATCTTCCCGGCCCTCCATTGTGACACCACAGCCCTTCCTCCTCCTACAGGTCAGTGTCATTGTCCTTACCGAGATGGTGGCCCTCCTTGCTCACTGGCCTGACACAAGAAACTCAACACGTCCAGGCACCATTGTAACTTTACACCTCAGTAATATTCCTTGGACCCTGGCCAGCGTGGCTCAGCTGGTCGGAGCACCATCCCATACAGAGAGGTTGCAGGTTCAATTCCCAGTCAGGGCACCTACCCAGCCTGCAGGTCTGACCCCCAGTCTGGGTGCAGGAGCGTGTGACCCCGGTCCAGATGGGGAGGATCCCTGGTCTGGGCAGGCGAGGGAGGCGAGTGACCGTGCTTCTCTCTCGCATCATCGTTTCTCTCCCTTCCTCTCTGTAAAAACCAATGGAAAAAATGTACTGGGGTGAGGACAAAATAATAACAATAATAATAATGATAATATTCCTCAGTGAATTTCGAGTGGCCCGTACCTTGTCACACCCCCACCGGGGCTTGCCCACACCAACACTCTGACGCCGCGTGTCTGCCGAGTCCCGGGCGCAGACGACAGCCTGGACCTGCAGCGGGCCCCCTCCCAGCACTGGGCCCCCTCGGGACTGGCAGCCTTTTGTGTTGCCGACCTCCCCGGCTGAGCAGCACTCTGGGGGGGTGGGGCACGCTGCTACCTGTGAGAGGTTCAGATGTTATCACCCATCTGTTATTGTGAAGGGGGCGCCCTGTATGCTTGACCAGGGACCCCTAAATATTTAGTGTGGCAAGCCCCTGCATCTCCTCAGGGCGGAGCCCCCCTCCCAGCAGCACACAGCCTAACATAGACCCTCCCCGCTGAGGCAGATCCGTGCAGGTCAGTGAAGCCCAGACCTCAGAGCCCGGCCTGTTTTGGTAACAGGGGCACTGCAGGTGGAACTGCAGGTGTTGAGATCACACTGGACTAGGGTGGGCCCGAAATCCAAGGATGTATGTCCTTGTAAGAAGAGGTGAGGATGCAGACAGACACAGAGGAGACAGGGAGGGGCGGGAGGTGGAATGGGGGAAACTCAGCCACAATCAAGGATTACCAGCTTCACCAGAAGTGGAAGAGGCCAGAGCTTCGAAATAGGTGTGGCCCCAGACACCTTATTTCGGACTCCTGGCCTCCAGAAAGTAAGGGGATGGATTTGTGTTGTTTTGAGCACATTCCCCACCACCGGTGGGTTTTTGTTACTTCGACCCCAGGACACCAGCACAGGTGGGAGAGCCTGCTAGCAACTGATGTATTCTCCACCTCGAGGGAAGGGCGTGCCCCCAGGTAGAACGCACGTCCAAGCCTTGACCCTGTCTCTCACTACCTAGGACAAGGGGAAGAGGCCAACACCTGTGAGCCCTTACCCCAGAGTCCCCATGGGCACTGACCTGGTCCTAGAAGGGCCTCTTTGGGGTGACAATGTCCTGCTGGCCCATCTATCCCAGCACCCACCTCTGCCAGGCCAGAGCCCCGTTAGAACAGATCTCAGAGACTGGAAGCAACACGCCATCCCCAGCCTGCATCTCCAGCCCAGGCCTCCTGGTTCAGCCCGCCTTGCAGGACAGCCAAGCCCAGGAGGTGAGGTGCTCTGGCGGTGATTTCAGTCAGATGGGGGCAGGGCCCTGGGCCCATCTCAGGAGAGAGAGCCCCGCCGGCCCACCCTTTGGCTGCGCCTGCAGACACAGCCTCAGCTCAGGTCCAGCAGACCTGGCCCCGCCTCCAACACCAGGTCCCAGCCAGGTCCCTCCCCCTCCCTTGGGAGCTCAGCCCGAGTCTCTCAGACCCTCATTCTTCACCCTGCAAACACTAAAGTTCTGACCACGCCTCCCACCAGCGCAGGAAAGCTTTCACTGGCTGCAGACAGATTCACGATCCCACAGAACCAGGCAAGGCAGGCATACCCACACCCTCCTGCAGGCAGAGGGCGAACTGGATCTGGGTGCATCACCCAACAGCTGCCCTTCAGCGTGGCCCCATTGACGTGTGCCTGGAACTCCAAGGAGGACAGTGCCAGGCTAAGCTTGTGTCAGCCCCTCTCTCTGCCAGGGTGGAGCAGACCCCCAAAGCGGGTCTATTTGCACAGTGGTGCCTTCCAGCCGAATCTCAGGCCTCATTTTCCCAGAGAAGGGATTTGCGGAGAGGTACTGACTCCCAGGAAAGCCAGGCTTCAGTCCCTGGGCCCAAGGGGGAAGCAGCTGCTGACGCACCCTCTCTCGAAATTTTACTGCCCCTAACTCCAGAGTCCAACCTCCCCCCCCCCCCCACCAAGCACCCAGGTCACAGTCAGAGAAGAGGACTGTTTTCCCCCTGGCCCCAGGGGGCAGGGGTTTGGTTACTGAAAGGTCTCAAAGACTGCCATCAAGTCTCCAAAGTGAGACTCTGGGGACCAGCCTGTCTCTATAGGGTGTGGAGGCCCCTCTCCCACAATACAGGGCTGCATCGGGCTGCAAGGGCTCTCGTGGGTCTTGGCCCAACCTGAAGGTGCAGGGACCCACCCAGGAACAGGCTGGGTTCAGCAGGACTGTGCACATCGCTGCCTCGGGTTGGGGAGTGGCTTCACCGCTGACTAGATTTGAAACGGGGAGCTTTTCTGGTGCACTGGAACCCTGTCCCACCCATGGGAAAAAGAGAGGAGCTCCGCAAAGGATTGGGAGGAGGATGCAGCTCGGTTTCTCTCCAGCAGGGGGCGCCAACACCAGGAGAACGGTCTTGGTGAAGGATGAACTTTCGCCTCTTCACTTCTCCTCTCTGGCCACTTCCAACCAAAGAGGACCCAGGAGTGAAGGGGGCGCAAGGACTTGGGATGGAAAGAACGGAAAACTCGATTTGTCCCTGGCCTTTTGCAGATTCTCCTGCTCAGGAGAAGCTCTGAATGAGAGACTGAGGTTCTGCATTGGAGCAGGTAGACTTTTTCACCCCCAGAAATGGGACTGCACTTTATTTGGTCCGAGAAGCTGATCAAACTGGAGAACGAGGATTAGGTGCCCCGAGTCAGAAACAGCAGGGGTGACAATGGAAACACAAATCTTTCTGCTTTTATATTGCCAAGTCGAGTCATTCAAAACATCAGTTACAGGCTGATTGTGAGTGAAGGAAGAAGGATGGAGTTCCCTGCGGGACCATGGTGGGAGCAGTCCTCTGTGCCGAGGTTTCAGAGCCAGGGCAGAAATCCGTTCCTCACCCCACCAAAAGAACCCACCCACGTGGCCCTCTTCCACGCTGCGGTCAAGGTTGACTACCTGCCTGCCTCAACACTGTCCACCTTCTGTAGCCTGGGCTCCCCCACCAGGAAGACCCCACCCACCAGCTGCTTCGGCCACACCCACAGGGAAGTGCACTCAGTCCAGAGCCTGTTTTTGATGCAGTTTAATGAGCTACAGAGTGGGCAGGAGTCCTGGGATGCTGCCTCCCACCCCGACCCCAGTCCCGTCTCTCCCTTTTACCTGTCAGGGGAGAGAGGAATGCTGAAGGAGGGGACAGAGGCAGAAGGATCTCAGAGCAGGGGCATGGAGGAGGGTCATAGGTGCAATGAAGAGCTAGCTTTGGGGAAGGAGCTGGGAGGGTCCCCAGTCGCCGTAGAGGGACTGTCTTCACTGCATGTGGGCAGCATCCCTGTCCGAGTCCTGGGCTCAAGTGGAGGAGTGGAGATGGTGACGGATCCAGGGCACGAAGGAGGTCACTCGGGCATAGACTCCAGGAAAGTTGCGTTTGCCACAGCCTTCGCCCCAACTCACCACTCCAACCTGCAACCAGGTGCCCCTCCACTTACAGACCAAAGGGCCCCCAGAGTCATTCTGTGGGAAGAAGAAACAGATGTTCAGTACTCAAGGTCCCTGTGAGCAGTAGCAATGGGTGGAGGCCACAGTCGGACAGGGGTCTCACCTGGCAGGAGTCCCGGCCCTGGCTCCCCGCACACAGCATGTCGTCCTTGATAGGCAGTTTGATCTGGAGGTACTGCCGCCTGCAGGTCTGGTCTGCCACGATGGGGACCTCCACCTCCCGCAGGTGGTAGGGTGGGGGCAATGGCTCTGCGAAAAGAAGCCAAGTGAGCCAGTGGTCCTGAGGGGCAGACAGTCATCGGTCATCGGTGCCAGGACCACACTCCGAGCCTCAGTGCCCCAGGGGACGCTGGGTGGGAGTTCCCCAGGGCTTCACCTCCCCGGGGTCATTCCAGGTCAGGGGCTGATAATCTCTAGGCTGACACTGTGGGCACCAGGCTCCAAAAAGAAGCAGAGGGATACATTTTTTGCTTGCTTTTTGTTTTTTAAAAGCCTTTATTTATTTATTTTTAGAGAGAGAGGAAGGGAGGGAGAGAGAGAAGGAGAAAAAACACTCCTGTGAGAGAGAAACACCGATTAGTCGCTTCTTGCACACCCCCAGCTGGGGACCTGAATCACAACCCAGGCGTGCGCCCTGCCTGGGAACCCAACCAGCAACCTTTCAGTCCGCAGGCCGGCGCTCAGTCCACCGAGTCACACCAGCCAGGGCACGTTGCTCTTTCACCCACAAATAATTATTCTTAAAAAGCCAGAGCAAGTGTTTCCCCCCCAAGAAACGCATAGTGAGTTTTGAATGTGAGTGAAATTTTACTTTGTCCTTTTAATAATCGATCCTCAAGCAAGTCACTCAAGTTCTCCCTCCCCTCATTCTCCAACCCCCCATCAAGACTGCAGGGAGAATGGGCACTGAGAAAGTGGGGGACCCACGTGAGGGCACACACAGGGCCTGGCACAGAATGAGAGCCGAGAAACGCCCATGGCCTGGCCTGGCGCTGGCCCCTCTGGTCTCTGCTCCTTAACAGAGTCCTGGCGGGCTGCCTGCCTCCTGCTCCCAGGAGAGCCTCCAGCAAGTGTCCCAGCTAAGGCCTCATCTGTAAAGCCTGGCCATCCCCCCACTGGGTCTGCCCCGCAGTCGCCTCTACTCGTTTCAACTCATCATCCTGATTCTTACCATTGAAGGCAATGTCTCCCCAGCCTGTCACCCAGCACCTCGTGCCTGAGGGGACTGTGAGCCCCGCTGGTGGGAGGGTGATATACTTGACCAGGTTAGACGGTCTCACGGGGCCCGTCAGCTTGAGAAGTGCCACGTCGGCCCCACCTTCTGCCTCCCGTGTAAGGTTGTACTTGGGGTGGCGGATGACCACGGCCACTTGCACAGTGGGACTGTTTGAGAGCCTCACTTGTCCCACTTGGACCCTGAAGTGCTGAGGCGCTGGGTTTCTCCTGGGGGACAGAAGACCAGAAGCTTCTAAAAGGCTGTGGCAGAGCAGGAAGGACCTTCCTGACGTTGTGTGCCACCCCCAGGGGCTGGCAGGTGGGGACTTACCCTGGAATGCAGTGGGCAGCGGTCAGCACCCACTGGGGGTGGATGAGGGAGCCCCCACACAAGAAGTACCACGTCTTATCTTCCCAGGACCAGGTCCACAGGCTCACCTGCCACGGCCACCTCCCAGGGGGGGCACTGTGCCCTCCCACGATGCTCACCAGCTCACTGCCTGGGCTGGGGCCTGGGGAAGCAGAGGGGGGGCCATCAGGGACCCAGGCACCCCTGCCCGGAACTCAGCATGGCCCCCATACTCAGTCCCCCCAGGGTCGTCCCCGTGTGGGGACTGCCACCAAATCCCGGGGGTGGCCTCCGAGACACCAGGGTTAGGAGTTTGGAGACAGGGCAGGCTTGGGGATCAGGACTCACCTGAGGTCACAGGCATGGAGCCCCCCAAGCAGGGGAGGGTCAGGAGTAGCAGCCACAGCGTCTGCAGGGAGAGAGGAGAGCCAGAGTGAGGGGAGATGTGGGGCAGGACCCCAGCGACTGGCACGACAGGGGTGGGTGGCTGAGCAGCACCCTCACCATGCCTGGTTTCTCTGCATCCTGCTCCTGGACCCCTCTGAGCCCCTTTATCCCCCTTGCCCAGGAAGTGGGCTAGGGGAAAGCCCGCCCTCCTTGGGGGTGGGGAATGGGAGGAGGCAGGGCTTAGCCTTTTAGTGGGACTAGTGGTGACCAACAGGCCATCTGTCCAGCAAGAAACACTGAGTGTCTTCTCTGAGCCCACCAGACGACCCAGTGCTGGAGATATATTGGTAGTGAGATAAATAGTATGCACTTGAAAAAAAATTTTAAAGATGAAACAAATAAGCCCTGGCTGGTATAGCTCAATGGACTGAGCGCGGGCCTGCGAACCAAAGGACGGCGGTTCGATTCCCAGTCGGGGCACATGCCTGGGTTGCAGGCCAGTTCCCGGCGGGGGACGCACGAGAGGGAACCATATATTGATATTTCTCTCCCTCTCTCCTTCCCTTCCCCTCTAAAGATAAATAAATAAAATCTTTTAAAAAAAGATGAAACAAATAAAACAGAGTAAAGGCATGAATGGAATAGGGGGCTTTGCACCTGAGCCAAGAGCTAGGTGCTAGGCGACCCCGCACTTCCAGTGCTCCCCTTCTTTTGAGGTGCACGTCCTCCTCCTCCTTGGAGAAGAGCAGACTTGCTGGAGCAGGAGTCAAAACTTGCCAGCAACACCGGGAGTTGGAAGAGGCAGGAGGGACCCTTCCCTGGAGCCTTTGGAGGGGTGGGGCCCTGCCAACACCTGAGTGTTAGACTCCCGGCCTCCACCACTGACAGGACACGTTTCTGTCGTGAGAGGCTCAGGGTCGCGGTGTCTGTTCCGCCGCCCAGGACACTCCCGCTCTCTTGTTCCACTGCCCTAATGCATCGCATGCACAGTCCAACTTTGTCAAAATGCACAGCAAACAGCGAGAGAGGTGCCAGCGTGATGCTCTTCTCCTCACCTCTCCTCACGTCCCAGGGCGACTGCTGCAGGCTTCCAGGGATGCAGCCCACCCCCACAGTGCTGGGAGCACCCCCCACCCCACCCACGCTTCCTGCTTTCTGAACAGAGCAGCTCTGTCCCTCAAATCCAACCCCAGGCAGTGGCCGGCGTGACCGGGCCAGGCACAGACTTTTCTGCCCTTTGACATTCTGGGACTCATTCTTCCCCATCTGTGGAGTGGGGCCAGCCAATGGTTCGAGAGGAGAAGCAAGAGGAGAGGGGTGCCCACACTCCTGAACCACGGCCCTGTCCCCAGGGAGCCAGGTAATGAGGTCGTCTAGGGCTGCTTCTCAGCACTCGGGAGAGCTCAGGACTCTAGAACCTCATCATTCCCTCTTGGGACCAGAGTCATGTCATCTTCGCTGAGGCTGTGGCTACTTTGGGGGCACCCGGAGTCTTCAGGTGACACAATCAGGGTCCAACAAGGCCAGGGGGCCCGTCATAGAGGGTGTTGTGAGCAACCAAGAGAGGAGGGGCTGGGCCCACAGGCCCCTGGGACAAACCTTCCAGTTGGTGAGGACGGGACTTCCTCCACTACCCCCGCCGCTGGTCTGGACTAGACCCCAGCCTTCACCCACCCTCAGCTGCGGATGTGGGTTTGGGGATGGCTCCCAGGCCAGGTGACAGGAAGACAAGCCACAGATGTGTCAGCAAGAAGCCACAGGTCCCAGACCCCAGCCTGGCACTGGACCTAGTCTTCCTGTCCCCCAGCCCCAGGCTGAGTGATAACCAGCTGGGCCCGACCGACCGGAGGACAAAGACAGCATTTGAGCCTTAGGAGCAGGGCTACCAGAAGCAGAAGCAAGAGGATCATGAGGCCTGGGGGATGTCTCGTGACAGTCGTTGGCAGATGATACAATCTTCCTCCCAGAAAAGCCAAAGGCCTCAACTGAAAAGGTTTTTTTTTTTAAGATTTTATTTATTTATCTTAGAGGGGAAGGGAAGGAGAGAGAGAGAGAGAGAAATATCAATGTATGGTTGCTTCTCGTGAGTCCCCTGCCGGGAACTGGCCTGCAACCCAGGCATGTGCCCTGACCGGGAATTGAACCTCGATCGTGTGGTTCACAGGCCCGTGCTCAATCCACTGAGCTACACCAGCCAGGGCCTGAAAAGGTTTTAAGATTAAGTTTCTCAAGGTTTCTAGATAGAAGAGAAATGCTTTACACACAAATAAGGAGAGCAAGAAGAAGAAACTCACCTTTTTAATCTCAGTACCAGCTAGTGAGGTGCCCGCCGTGCCCGTGCAGACGCAGTGCCCAGAGCATCCGGGCGCTCCCACTGACCGGCACTGAGAATGGCCTCACTGGGGTGTTTCAGGGGCCGGGGCGCCACAGAGCTTTCCTCAGAAGGGAAGCACCAGGAAATAAAACGCCATTCAAAGTTGCTGGAAAGAGACGCCGTCGTCAAACACCAGCTCTTGGGAAACCTCAACAGAACACACGCTGCAGGCGGATCTGTTGTTTGCAGACATTTCTTTGTGGTCCTCACCTGACCAGGGGCCGAACCCACAACCCTTTGGTTTGTGGGGCCAAGTTCCAACCAAATGAGCCACAGTGGCCAGGGCTGATTCAATTAACAAATGTCAAGAGAGATGCCCAAGTGTGTCTGCGGAAAAATACAGGTGAGGATGTCCCAGGAGCCACAAGGCATTGGGGGCAAATTATGCAGCTGGCATCAGAAGTTGTGAAAATGGAGACTAGGTGGCCCTCCAGCACAGCAGAGTGGGCCGGAGGCCGGGCCTGCGTCCCCTCATCACACCCCCGCTGCAGCGAGGGCCCAGCAGCAGACAAATACGTGGTGTGAACTCAGAGGGAAGAAAGAGGGAGACGATGGCATCACTGATGGACCCTGGGAATCAGATGCAGGGGGTGAGGAAGCTGGGGGTGGGGAGAAGTACAGCCCTCTTTTCTGGTGGTTGGTTTGCAGCCCCCTCCCACTGCCAGAACACATGAAGACAGGGCCACTTGGTCCCTGAGGGATCCAGGCACCTCACTCTCAGCAGGCGCTGAAGGGGTGGCATTGACGCGGGGACGGTGAACAGGGAGGTTGTTGAAGGTCTGGACACGCAGCTTCAGGGCCTCATTAGGACAGTCAGTTGAGCCCCCCACCCACCCACCCCAGGAAACGGGCCCAGACTGTGTTCTGAAGAAGGTGAACCAGAGGCTGAAGGGGAGGCAACCAGAGGCTGTCACCCAGCACAGAGGAGCAGAGGAAGGGGCAGCGGAGGCCCGAGGGTGGGACTAGGAACCAAGGGAAAACTGCCGTGATCAGGACCCGGCCCCCGCCCCTCCACCTGCAGCTGGGGCTACCCCCCAAGGCCAGCCTGGAGGGCCCATCCCCTGAGAAACGCTGGCCCCCAAGCAATGCAGGACGGCAACTGCAAGGAATGGCTTGTGGCCCAGTTGCCTCAGAGCAAAACCAATTGGTCCGGCAGCCAACCCAGCTGACAGATTCGAGTCAGCATTTGAGAACCTCACTCGTGGGATGGGGAATGGTGGGACAGAGGGGGAAGCATCATTCGGAGAACACGTACAAGTGACCACGGACACAGACAGCCGTGTGGGGTGGACTGTGGGGGGAGGGGCGGAGGGCACAAAGGGGGACCATCAGGACAACTGCAGTAGAATAACAATAATAAAAAGAAGAAAAGAAGCCGCAAATTAGACAAACAGCAAAGAGTAGGAATTTGGGGATAAATGGTTTATTATTCAATGACCTGTAACGCTACCGAAAACACAGATCTTTGTCTTCACATGAAACAGAGAGAGAGAACCTCAGTCATGTTTGAACTGTTAATAAAAACAGTTGTTCTTGTTTGTCAGCAAAGTATACTTAGTTATGGTGGTGATTTTTGGCATAAACTACCCCATTTTTCATAGCCTTCAGTTTTTCCTCTATGTTGCGACCATACTCAACCATTTCTGTGAGAATCCTGTTACCAGCGTTTTGAACTGTGCATCTGATAGGCTGTCTATCTCCTTATTGCTCAGTTCTTTTTCTGGAGTTGATCTGTCCTTTCATTTGGGCCACATTTCTTTGTCTCAGCACGCCTGTTACGTTGTAAGCAGTGGAGTGTTATGTGCTCACCAGGGCGGGGCAACCCCCATTGCTCCGTTGTGACGCTGTCTGTGGGGAGGGGTCTGAGAGGGAACCATGCTGCTTGCTCAGCTCTCCCCGGCTTTCAGTCACTTCCCCCACTACCCACAAGCCAGTTGGGTGCTTCTGGTGCTGGTTCCCAGGTAGACAGGTTTGTGTATGTTCTAGGACCCTGTGGGTCTCTCCAGTGAAATCTCCCGTGAGGCTCGGAGTTTCTTCTGCTGCCTCAACCCCCACAAGTGTTTACAGTCACAGGTTTTGAGGCCTTATTTCCCTGAGCTGGAACCCTGGGTTGCGTGGTCTGTCTCACTTTCTGACCTGTTCCTCCAGATTTACCCTCACCCAAATGTGGACCACCAGCTGCTGTCTAGCTCGCTGGGTCCTCCAGCCACCACCTGGCCATGTGTCTCCTGTGCCCTGGCTGCGGGTCTGGGCCCTCCTCCCAGTCTACATGAATGTTTCTTCTTTAACTCCTTGGTTGTCAGACTTGCATACCGTTTGATTTTCTGGTAGTTCTGATTATTTTTTGTTTTTAAATTTGTTGTTTTTCTTCTTTTGGTTGTGCAAGTAGGCAAAGTATAACTACCTACATGTCCATCTTGGTCAGAAGTCCGCCCGATTTCTTCTTCAATATGAAGATAACAGCTGGGGCTGACCAGGGAAGCTTTAAATCGGAAAGTTAGAAAGCAAAGTAAAAAGAGCTGAGGAAAAAAAGTTATTCAAAGCTGTTCAGCTAACAGCTCTGGCTGGTGTGGCTCAGTGGACTGAGTTCCGGCCTGCAAACCAAAGGGACACGGGTTCAATTCCCGGTCAGGGCCTGGGCCTGGGCTGTGGGCCAGGTCCCTGTTGCCGGGTGTCCAAGAGGCAACCGCGCATTAATGTTTCTGTCCCTCCTTTTCTCCCTCCTTTCCCCTCTGTCTAAAAGTAAATAAATAAAATCTTTAAAAAAAAAGAAAACAAAAACAAAGCTAGTCAGCTAACAATGAAGAAAAATAGAAGAAGTCGGAGTTAATTTTCAGGGAGATGGGAGAAGATAACGCATTTATGAAACAAGGATTACATAATTACATAGTGTTTTGTACTAATATCATATACCAAATAAATGACAACCAACTGCCCTTGGACACTAAAAATATAATAAATATTTCATTAAATATAAATAAATACTCAATTAGATATAAAGTTATTCAAAAATATAATAAATATTCAATTCAATAAAAATATAATTAAATATTCAATAGAATAGTTGAAAAGTTAACTCAAGAAAACATCTTAAAAATGGAACAGAAAGACCGAAAAAATGGGTCTTCCTGATTTCTTAACAACCAGAATAAAAAAAAGACCATCTGTCATGTTCTTGGGTGTTATCTGGTCTGGTAAGACGAAAGCAGTCCGCAATGCTCTTACAGATAAAACACAAGCTTATCCCTCACCCACTAGGAGGAAAATGTCGCAAGAATTTGTGGGGTACTAGGTTACTGGAGAGACTTTCTCCCTCGTGTAGCCCAGACACGGCCACCTTTGTGCGCTCGTGTCAGGGAAGGACGACAGGGCGATCGGCAGGAGCAGCATCAGCGGGCTGCGGAGGAAGCAAAGGACAGTTCAACAGGCCCAGGTGCTTGGTGTCTATGGGCCGGCCCAGCCTGGAGAGCTGGATGTACACGTAACCCGGGGGGGGGGGGTGTCACGGGGTGGCAACAGCGGGGGAGGCTCTGCAGCCAACTGGGTTTGGGCCCCAGCTGCGGAACGGGGCTGAAGACAGATTCAGGCTAATGCAGATACAGCTCTGTGCCGCCTCCCAAGCCCCGCAAGCCCCCGAGCCTCTAACCTTCGGAAGCTCTGCTGTGATGGTGCGGACCACCTGTCCCATCGAGGGGTGACAGCACCACCTGCCTCACACTCTGAAGGCTGGTGTAGCACAGACGCAAACTGCAGTGAAACGGGTGTTTACCTGCAACAGAGACGCCTCCGTGCAACATCCCCTCTTAACCAGGACCTGCAGGTGTTGTTGGGCCAGTCACCTTGGGGTCAGGGGGACGTGCTGAAAAGAAACACAAGGAAGAGCCTGATGGCCCCTCGCCAGTGAAAGCTGGCGTGGTTCCAGTGCCACCCGAGCATGGCGTGCTGCTGGCTCCTGCAAAGGGCAGCCCCCCAGATGGCAAGCCATTGTGTGCCGGCCCCTCACAGAAGNACATCCCCTCTTAACCAGGACCTGCAGGTGTTGTTGGGCCAGTCACCTTGGGGTCAGGGGGACGTGCTGAAAAGAAACACAAGGAAGAGCCTGATGGCCCCTCGCCAGTGAAAGCTGGCGCGGTTCCAGTGCCACCCGAGCATGGTGTGCTGCTGGCTCCTGCAAAGGGCAGCCCCCCAGATGGCAAGCCATTGTGTGCCGGCCCCTCACAGAAGCTGTTTGGATGGAAGAGGCAGGAGGACATAGGCAGGGGGCTACCAGAGGCTTACGGAAACTTCTGGTTTTGTGTGGCACTTCACACGCCACTGAAGGTGACCAAGGGACTCAATTTATGGGACACTATACACAAGTGGGGGCTGAGAGCCCCAATACTGAATGGTGACTGACAGAACGTTACAATGGACTGTTGAGAAATGCCCACAAAGCTCTCAGCAGTTGCTTGAACACACAAGTTCACAGCAGCGTGATTCACACCAACCAAAGGTGGAAAGTCTCTCAGTTCAGGAATAGACAAGAAATATTCCGTCCATGGAGTGGACATCACTGGGACCATGAGACTCTCCAATGTCCCGCTGCCCGTGAGTGAAAAGCCCAGCCAGCCCCACCTGCAGCATTCCAGAGGCGTCGCCCCTGAGAGCGCGGGTTCCAACAACGGGCACCAAGGTGGGACCTCTCTGGGAAGGTCTTACCCATCGTTGCCAGCACCCCAGGACGAACACCCTGAAGCTAGTGTATTAACCTGGCCCCTGGAAACTCAAATTGGCCCCCGCTGGTGCGCTCTCCTGGGCCCGTGGGGGAGGCTCTTGCCCAGGGTTTGCTTATGCAACCTACCATAACTGGTAAATGGCCATCAACTATTCAAGTATGAAACCCTGGGAAGCTTATCAGGGCAAGTACCGTCATTACTTCCATCAGCAGATTCACACCCTACTCTCACAGCCAGCATTCCAGGCTGGGGGCATCCCCAGGGTAAAGGTGCGGCACGGGAGGCCACGGAGACCGCCTGAACAAGCCACTGTTCGTACACTGGGTGGATGTGTCAGTGTCTTTGCAGGAAGCTCCCAGGGAAGAAGGGGATCGAGCGCTGGGCCCTTCCTCAGCAAGGTCCTCAGCATCTCCCAGCCCCTGTCTCTGTCCAGGTGCCCAACATACCGGAGCCCCCAGGGGGTGTCGCCCCCCCCCCCGCCCAGACCCTGGTGTCCACAGAGGGCTCCCCACTGTCTGAACAGTGAACCCCAACGAGGGGAAACTGCACTTTCCCCCTCAGCTTCTCACCAGCCACTTCCCCCAAAGCACCAGCTGTCCTGGGAGCCCTGGGACAGCAGGGCCACATCTCAGGTTTGCCCTTGAACCCCAGGATAATAGGGGAGGGCTGGGCAGAGAGTCTGAGCTCAGTTTTCACCCCCAAATGTGAGCAGACAACGGCCCCCAGCGAGTGAGGGCACCTGTCCCTCAGGACAGAGCTGCCAGAGTGGGGGGGGCCAGGGGGAGAGGGCAGAGCGCCAGACCCTCCCCCTGCCCTGGCTCCAGGTCTTCTCCTTAAACTCGATCAGGTGTTGCACACATTGCCAGTGATAGAAACCCACAGGAATGTGAAGTGCAGCGTAGGAAGTCTGAGTAACGATGTCGTAGCGGCGACGGGTGGTGTGAGATGACTGCTGGACTCGTGGGGGCCGTGGGTTGGTGAGTCACGACGTAACATGTGTGAACGTCCAACCTCCATGTTGTAGACCTGAAACCAACATAATATTGTATGTCAGCTGTCATTGAAATGCTTCACATTTTTATGTAAGTGGTATGTTTGATCAAATGACTAATAAAACCTGAAGTTTTTTTATTCTTTATATTTAGAGAAGGAAAGGGAGGGAGAAAGAGAGGGAGAGAAACACCGATATAAGACAGAAACATCCATCAGTTGCCTCTCGAACGCACCTGACCAAGGACTGAACCCACAGCCCAGACTCAGGCCCTGACCAGGAGTCAAGCCCACCTCTCACTTTGTAGGATGACAACCAACCCACTGAGCCAGCCACACCAGTCAGGGCTAAACCTGGAATTTAAAAACCTCTCTCCCTCCGGCGGGAGGGCGTTCTCTGTGCTCCCGTGCTCAGGTGGAGCACTACGTGGTCCCGCCCACCAGCTGGCTGGGAGCACAGTCCCCCCGCCCCCCCGGCCCCCCAGACCTGGCCTGCACTTGGAAGCCCGTCCCCAGGGCGAGATCTCCTACTCAGAGAAGACTGAACAGGTAATACACTTTGGACAAATCTGAAGAGATGAAAGGATGGCGGAGCACACTGGGTGGAGTTTGCTTCTCAGCTAAAATCTACTACCAGGGGGTGGGAACCTGCAGGGTGACCTGCTACCCCTGCCAGGAGGGCGGGCTCTGAAGCCCCCAGGGACCCCCACTGCCCACACAGCCTGGCTCAGATCCCACAGGGGCCCAGGGCCCTGGGCTGAGAGGGGCCAGGCTGGGCCGAGGGACACCCAGGGCCCACACCGACCCAAGGGCCACTGCTTGGACACCCCAGCCCTGACTTCTGCTGCTTTTCTTTCTACTTTTCCCAGTTGCACACACATGTCCCCAAACAGTGAGGCTGCTTTCAGAATCAGGTGGTAGATGACCCTTCCCGACATCTGTCCTTGGGTCTGTGTGGCGTTGAGGAGACCCCCGGCTCGGGCACTGATATTGCCGTGCCCTCTTGTTGCCCTGTGGGTTCATGCCTGTACATCTTCCCCCCATGACGCCGGCAGACCTGGCACAGGCCAAAGCCAGCAGCATGACTGTGAAAGGCCAGCATTGCCTCAGACGTGACGGTGCCTGTCCCCTGGGGGACCCAGGCAAGAGCTTCTCCACCCAGAAGGGGACCTTGCAGGAGGTCCACCTGGTGACTGTTGTTCCCCAGGTGGCTTTCCCAAATTCACGCCCACCAGCGTTCTGTGAGTCCCACCCAGCCAGCCGCACCTGACATTGGTGAGCTCTAGCCTCTCAGTATCTGCCAATCTGCTGACCAGATAAGGGGGTCTCGGTGTGGCTTCGATGTGCTTCTCCCACCAGGTGTGTTTTCACCTGAGAAAACAACGAAGCTCCGGCTGCAGGGTGGAGCTGGCTGCCATGGGATAAGAAGTGAGAGGGGGGCACAGAGGGCGCACTGAGAGCTGGCTGCCCGTCCAGAGGGCTGAGTGGGGAGTGTGAGCATTTGGACACTTCCGGGGTGGGGGCTGCACCTCCACAGCACCTGAGTGTGCAGCCTTGTAAACAAGATGCTTTCCTATGGGTGTCAGGTTGGAACTTTCCGTGAGAAAAGCATCCCTGGGGACTGCCAGGGTCTGTTGGGGAGGAGCTGGGTGGGGCCTCCAGGAGGAAGGCATAGCGTGACCGCGGGTACGTGTCATTGTGCACTTGTCACAGCCATAGAACTCACAAGGAGGGGTCCTGAGGCAAGCTGTGGGGTTCAGCTACTACAATTGTGTCCCTGTTGGTTCATTAGCTGTCACACACGCGCCGCACTAAGAGCATCGTTCACGGAAGGGGAACCATGCACATGGCAGCTGGGCTTTGTACACAATTGTCTATGAACCTAAGCATGCTCTAAAACATAAAATCTATTTTAATGTTTTTCATTTATGAAGACAGAAAAGGTCTGATGTGGGCTCAAGGCAAAGAGGAAGCTGAGGGAGGTGGCAGGTGGGAGGCGAGGAGGTGGGGAGGTGGAGCTCGGAGCACCGAGGCACCGAGCTACCGGCACCGAGCAGACCTGCAGTGGATGTGCAGACGCCACCAGGGGGAGCAGCTGGGTGCACAGCGTCCTGGGAAGACGTGAATGGCTGCGTGTGGAATTGCTGGGGAGGGCCTTGGAAGGGACAGAGTGGCAGGGAGGTCCTCACCAGCCTGCCCACAGGGGCCGTGTGAGAGAGAAGTGGACTTTGTCGCATGGCAGAGCTGCAGAACACCCCTGGTGAGCAGGTCTGCAGAGCGAAGGTGGGGGGGGGGGCGGGGTCTGGTATCCATGACATCTTCCAAGTTTCAGGGACACATCCATGGGCTATGACGGTTTGCTGTGGTTGTGGGAAGACCAGGGCAAGAGGATGGTCTGGTCCACAACCTCCACTGACTGGACAGCCAGGGTCCAGCCTGCAGGACGCTCCATGTCATCGGCAGAGACATGCAGGAATGTGCGGGTGGGATGTTATGTGTCTCTGGGGGAGCCAGGCTGAACCAGCAGGGAGAGGGAGGGGAGTGTCAGGTCTCTTGCTGGACCCGGTCCACCCCACACCCAACCTGTGCCAGGCCCCTGGCCACATGTCCCGCTGACTCCTGCATCAGGGACACCCTGGGCACCAGCCACAGACACAGCTCTGGCTGCCTGCAGCGGAAGGGATCTCAGCAAAGGCTGCCGGGTGCCCTTTCCACTTGCCAGGAAGCAGGTTCATGTGGGCTCCTGGCTCCCCTTCCCACACGCAGAAGGTTGAAGTAGCCTGCCTGCGAGGTCCCGTCCACCAGGGCCCTGGCTGGGGGTTCCGTGGGTCGGAGTTATGAAATAAAGCAAGCTGATGTTGGTGAACACGGGGGAAATAATTCTACAGATAATAGTCAGAAAGGGAAAATTTGAGACACGAGAGAGCAGGTTAGGAAGACGCAGAGAAATGGAGACTCCGGGGTTCTGAAGGCGAGTCTCCTGCAACGGCCAACCTGGCAGATGAAAGCGACAGAAACGTGTTCCTTTTCCCTCCTCTCTCTATACGGGAGTGGTGGCCACGTCACCGCATTCTCCGTCTCCGCACTCACGTCGCCTCTGTGTCCCCCCCGTGTCTCTCATAAAAGCACATGTGGCTGCTTCAGGACGCCCCACCCCCATGACCCAGGAGAAGCTCCTTCTCTCAGGACCCCGAATCCCATCATGTGCCACCCACTGTCACTGCTGCTGGTTCAGGAGACGAGGACACAGTCGGGCCCTCAGGCCGCCTTCACCGTGGGGTGAGCACGAGTACATGCATCCAGTCGGAAACATCACTTAGCCACACTTGGTGAGGTGGGGTGTGCCTGGCCCCAACATTTGCCCCTGTGGGAAAATGACCCAGGGAAGACTCTCACACAAGGAATAAGATTGTGGGTCATCAAAAGAGGGGGCACCCTAGCAAAAAGGAAGCAACAAAGTAGAATTTCGCTCAGTGACAAGGCCAGACCCCAGCGGCATCATGCTGAGTGAGGGGAAGGATCCCCTGAACTAGAATCCCCTACCTGAGGAGGGTGAGAGCAGACCCCTGGGCCAGGGCCAGCGCCAGCAGGGAGCCAGAGGTGGTGCTGGGGGGGGGGGGGGCGGGTCAGAGGGAAAGACTTTCTGCCCCAGCCAGGGTTGCAGCAGAGTTCCTCCAGGGGGGGCAGCAAGGAGAGGTGGGAAGATCTGGGCAGATTCAGCACCACTTGGTAACAGAAATTCTAACTGCTAAAACCCAGCAAGAGGACTCTTGGTCGTTTTTTGTGGGTCTCGATTCACCTCCCCAGAGTCAGGCAGGGCTGACACAGGACGAGACTCATCTTCTCAGCCAATGGTCCCTCTGTCTGTCCACCAGGGCTCCTTTCCCCTCTTCTGTACAGCCCAGCAGACTGCCCCAGCTCCCCACTGCCTTCCCCAAGGTGGAAGGGGGGCCCTAACACCCACACCCCCAACCCCTGGCCCTCAGGGCGGAAGGAATACTGGGACGCCAGAGGCCGAGTTGTGCAGATGGGACCGGCAGCATCATTCACCACTTCAGGTGTCAGCAAGGACCATGGGTGCACAAGTGAAACTTCGTTTCTTAATCGATATCAAGTTCCTGGTCTCACTCAGACAACTCAGTGCAGACACTTTCAGTTAACCAGTGCCGAGCTGGCTCATGCGTTCACTCCTCCCACAAATACTTACGGAGCAACCACCACACACCAGGCACTGTTCTAGGCGCTGGGAATACACGGTGAGCAGACAGACTTGTGTTCACACATGGGAATAGTCTAGTGCAGGAGACGAAAACCTAAACGAGACTAACAAGAGGGCACAGCAGGAACAGGTTTCTTAACCTCAGTTACTAGTGTCTCCAAAATACTGTAGACATTTTGCACTCTAAAAGTGCCCATGCCCAGTGAGCATGCGCATCACACACACACACACATATACACACACACTACTGCACACAAATGCAAGCAGTTTCTGTGGCTGCTAAAGCTTGCCTTTAGCAGAGGAGCAAAGCAGGCCACCCAGAAAGACTCGAGTTTAACAGTTGCCTGTCAATCACCTCCCTAGGAGTCCCTGCAGGACAGCCCAGCCCCCACCTGCACAGCCACCAGGTAGTAGGGCATCTGTCCCACAAACTTCCCAGCCTTGGCCACACCCCTCCTCCAAGGGGCTCGTGAGCCCTGATTCGCCCCCATGTGGCCACGAGGATTAACTACAGCCCCCCCCCCTCCTTAAGCATCTCAACAGACAAGGTCCCTGAGCAGCTGAGATCAGAGGGTGGAGCAGCAAGCATATGCAGGGGCCATGGTGCAGATGAGGTCAGGGCACAGTGTCAGAGGGCACAAGAGGTCAGGGCACAGAGCTCAGGACCCCATTGTCCTGGTGGCAAGCCTGTCCTCAGTGCCCAATACAACCATCCCACCTGCAGGCAGGGTTCCTGGCTCAGGCCTCACTGCCCTCAGACAGGTCCCCATTGACTCAGCGCTCATCCAGCCCAGGAGCAGCCGCAAGTTCTTCCCCCCCAGTCCCTTGCTGGCCATTTCCCCCAAAGCACCAGGGGTCCTGGTAGCCCTTCCAGGTCCAAACTGTATCAGGTTCATCCCTGGGTCCCTAGGACATGGGGAGACAAGAGCTGGCACGGAATGGGCACTGAGTGTGCACACCCAAATGTGAACAGAGAAGTGCCCGAGTGAGTAGTGCTGGCCCACAGGGCCCAACGACCAGGGGAGAGCCATGGCAGAGACTGTGGCTTCTGCAGGGTCCTCCCCCTCAGCACTCACTCCCTCACCCAGTCCCGGCTCAACCATTTTTCTTCACCTTTGTTCAAATGTTTAATTAAGACCTGGAATCAAAATAAAAACTCTAAAGCACTGCCCGAAGTGGAAGGACAGTGTCTCTTGCCATAATTGGAAACACAACACGAACACTGCAACAGAGGAGATGAAATGTGCTGCCAGAGTCAGACTGTGAATGGCCACTGGTCAAGGCTGACTGAGGTGCTGGGGACCCATTCCTGCCCATAGGAGAGGGAGTGATGAGCTTCTGATTCTCCCAGAGGGAACTCTCCATCCACCCTGGAGCCATTATGGTGGTAAAGGCTAAGCAAAGCCCCTGGAAACACCCCTCCCCACTCTGGGCTAAGAGGCAATGACATCCACTGCAGAACCGCAAAGATGGCACCGAGCTCAGACTTCTGGGTGTGGGGGTGGGGTCCTGTCGGAGCCCTGTGGACACCCCTGTGCAACCCCTGCGAACACTGTGTGGACTCTGCTGTGTGTTGTTAACATCAACAGTGGACGCTGTGCTGGCATCTTTGCGAGGACAGAGTGGCACAGCCTCGGGCTCTGCGAAGATGACTCCTGATCTGCTGACTGTGTTCTTTCCAATCCCCATCAAACAAGAGGACCAAAGCAGGTTGCCCCGCAGGGACACAAGGAGGCACCACTGTCTTGCCCAGGATAACCTAGCCTCCCAGCAGAGCACCCCACTGGTCCCCCACTCTGACGACACCATGGTCACTGGACTGCAGGAGCCAGAGTTGGAAGATGCCTGCCTGGCCCAAGCGTGACTCATCCATGAAGTTTTTCGGGTGCGGTGCTTGGGTGCGATGGGAAAGGCAAACCTAGTAAAGCAGGACCCCCTTTCCCGGCGGCCAATCAGGGAAAATCATGGTAGACCACATGTGCAGTCTCTTTAAAGTAATACAACTACTTGTCACAGTAAAAGCCTGCCTAAACTAGCCAGGAAGGATCTGCCCTATAAGAATAGAGTCCCTCCAGTCACTGAGGCCAATCTCTGCTTGGAGTTGGCCTGCTAACCATGTTCTCTGCTATACACTCTGGGTGTTCGGTTCAATTCTTTGTCCCGATCACCAAGAACCTGGTGACCTGTGCCCCCCTGTGACAGGGACAGTACTCCAATCTGGTTATCCAGTGAAAACCCGCTTGTCTGCAGATTCTGAAGGGAGCCCAGAACGAGCAGGGCTCTGCAGCAGAATAAAGCTTGTTCAGTAGCCCTGGTGCCCAGGCTGCCTGACTCGGCACTGTGCAGAGCATGACCTTCCCAGGGCCTCCCAGCAGTTGGGGAGAGCTGGCACTGGGACTCTGTGTCTCAGGGCTTGTGGCCTTCCCACACCCCTGAGCATTCAGCACACGGGGTCACACAGGCCAGACTTTCTCTCGCTTCAGACCCCACACCAGCTGGGCAGAGCCCATCCCACTCCCACAGACAGCAGCTGTCAGAGAGCAGGCTTGCTCCCTGCTCCAGGTTCCTCCTACCTCACTGTGGGAGGCTGTTCATTCCTTTGAGGCCTTGGCAGCAAATCCTCTGGGCTCCCTGACCTCTCAGCCCTCCCACATATCCCCTTTCCTTTCTCAGAAACCTACGCCATTCATTCATTCATTCACTCATTCATTCAACATGCCTCTCCTAAGGTTCTTGCTGCATGCTGAGCACCGTAACTAAATACTCCCTCTGCTCCAGGGCTGCTAGTCCCCAGCTCTGCAGTTGCTTCATGGATCTTTCCAGCCCCTGTGCATACTACCTCCCACTCCCCTGTGGGCACCCACCTACTCCTAGGCTGTCAGCCCTCTACCCAGACTGAACAGTGGGCCTCTCTTGCTCTCCTCAGTGCCTGCCACCAGAGGGCGCCATTTAAATAGCAACCTTTAAACAGTGGTCTTTGGGCAGCAGGCCAAGTGAAATGACAGCTGACAGTGGGACAGAGGTGTGTGTTCTGAGGCCTCAGACACCCCTGGATGGTCTCTTACGGGGCTCAGGCCACCATAAGAAATGCCACAGGTTGGGGCTTGGGCTGGAAGTACGAGACCAGGGTGCCAGCCTGGTCCCATTTCAGTGAAGGCCCTTTCCCGGAAACCCCTTCCTGGGTGTCCTCACATGGCAGAGAGTGAGAGAGGTTTCTCCCTCTTCCTCATCTTATAAGGCTGCCAGTCCTAGTGGGTCAGGGCCCCAGCCCATGACCTCGTTTCACCTCCTCACCTCCTAAAGCCCCATTGCCAGACACAGTCCCCCTAGAGGCGGGTCTTCTGCGAATGAATTCAGGGGGTAACTCAGTCCAGAGCAAAGGGTGTGGGGACCACGCCCCTCACCATGACCCTGGTTGATTGTGGAATCTGGGCACCCCACCCCCTGCCTGGGCGGGGGGGGGCAGCAGGGTTAAAACCTGAGGCTCCCCTGACCCTGGGTGTGAGGGCACATCCCGGTGGCTGCCCACCTTGCTGGCTGTGCTTCCCAAACTCTCCTGCTCACACAGCCACCCCACAAGGTGGCACATAAAGCCTTGCCACCGCCTACCCAGACCCAGAAACTCAACAGAGATGGGCACCCAGCGCGGCACGCCCCCCAGGCCCTGCCCAGGCTCCCCACGCCTGCAGTCTAGGCCTCCCCCTGGGTGGGCCTCGGCGGGCCCCTCTATGCACCCCTGGTCTCCGTCCCTCTCGGGAAGCCCCTGCCTGCTGCTCTTCTCCAGGCAACCGGCTTTTCAGGTTTGGGTGTCTTCCTAATGGTTTTTGTGAGTGCTTCATTTATGAAGGTTACTACCCCTGGGGTCATTCTTCCTGATACGCCTTTTCTCGCCCCATTTTGAGAAAAAAGGTTTTCTCGATGCATTGCCTTCACTGGCCTCATTAGCATTTAAACAAAGTCAAATTGCTGGGATTTCATATCAAAACAACCTAACTCTTTCCCTTCAGGGGCTTTTGCCCTGCTCAGGGTTCTCACAGCCAGCCAGTTGTGGCCCACCAGCTGAGTCCACAGCCTCTCTCCCGCCCCCAACCACCCCACCCTTGCCCACTGAGCAAGGCAGCGGCTCTCCCACAGTCTCCCACAGTCGACTCACAGTCTCCCCTTCTTCCTTAAGAAGGGGCTGGAGAGAAGTATTCCAAGTCATGAAAGGCAAGGACCCACATCCAAGATTACTCTACCCAGCAAAGCTTTCAATTAGGATGGAAGGGCAGATAAAGTGCTTCCCAGACAAGGTCAAGTCAAAGGAGTTGATTATCACCAGGCCCTTATTCTATAAAATGTTAAAGGGACTTATCTAAGAAAAAGAACATAAAAACTATGAAGAGTAAAATGACAACAAACTCACAACTATCAACAACTGAACCTAAAACACAATAAAAACAGAAACAAACTAAGCAAACAACTAGAACAGGAACAGAATCACAGAAATGGAGATCACACGGAGGGTTATCAGTGGGGGGGGGGAAATGGGGGGAGGCACAGGGAGTAAGAGCACAAATGGTGTGTACAAAATAGAGGGAGGCTGAGAATAGTGTGGGAAATGGAGAAGCCAAAGAACTTGTATGTACGACCCATGGACGTGAACTCAGGCGGGTGAGAAATGTTCATGGCACAGGGGTGCAGGGTGGAGGGGAACAAAGGGGAGAAAAAATGGGACAACTGTAACAGCATAATCAATTTTATGTATATATATATATATATATATATATATATATATATATATATGCCATGTTCTAGTGCGCATTCCTGGTTTCAATTCTTTTGAGTCTCTGCCCGAGAGTGGAGTTGCTGGGTCACACGGGAGGGGACTTTCAATGTTAAGACCAAACTGGGATGGCTTGGCCACTCCACCTGTTGCCTACCCTCCCAGGGTGTCACCCTGCTGCTCTGTTCTCCTCGGTGCTGTCCCCACTTCCCTCCCGCCCCAGCGAGCTCCTCTGCTGGCTCCTCTGTGGGAGTCACTTGCTGCCACCTGAGTGCTGTGGTCTCAGGTCCACCTGACAGCAGGCCTTCCTGCTCTGTGTTTCGCCCCTGCTGGGTGGTCTCCTCCATCCCAGGGCCTCAGACACACATGTGCACCATGATGCCTAGGTCTGCACCCGCATGGTTTGTCTCAGAGCACCCGGAACCCAACACGCCCCACACTGGGCTCCCCCTCTCTGGGCTCCACAGGCCCGCAGAACCCCCCTTGGGATCTCCTGCCCCTAGCCACCCAACCTCAAGGCCAGGTGTCACCCTTGACTTCCCCTCCACTCCCACCCCCACAAGTCCTAGATATCCCCCCACCCACCTACCTCTCTCCTATTCTCTGTCTGGGCCACCAAACCTCCCACCCCAATTCCATCAGGAGTCAGCTGGTTTCTCTGTTGGTCCAGACCTCTCCAGACTGTCATCACGCTCTGCAGTTTAAGACACAAATCCACTCATGTCACTGAAACCCTTCCCATCTCCCCTCCCGCAGGATAACATCTAAGTTCCTTGCTGGTCCCTCATCCCCATTTTCTGGCCCTGGCCATTCTGAACCACCCCCAGCCCCTCCCTCTCTGACCGAATACCCCTTGCCATCGCCCCTAGAAAACCTCCCGCCCCAGCACCCGCCTGCAGGAGGGCTGCCTGGCTGGCGTGACGACGCCTTCCCTCCACCCCTCTGGTCAAGGGAATCTCACTGTGTGGCAAGGTCCCGCCTCGTGGCTCAGCTATCTCCCCACTGGAATTTCAGCTCTGGTTGTGGCAGGAACGGCGTCTCCCTCGTGACCCCTTGTACCCCAGTTCCAAGTTGGGCACATAGCGTGAACACACGTTGAGTGAGAATCTGTTGTCTGAAAGGGAACAGAAAATAAATATGAAGTTGGAGGTCCCTCGGGGGTTTGAGCTCATTATCTGGAGAAGGCACATGGGAGGTGAGCCAGCATCACAGCCTGCCCTGCGGGGAGCTGGTGGGCAAGGCCAGGGAAGTATCAAACATGGCTGCAACCCCCTGGGAAGGGCCCCAGTGGATGGGGAAGGTGGTGGGGCTGGCCCTGCAGCAGAGGAGTCCCTCAGGGCTCTGGGCAGGGTGTCCTGCCCCTCCGAGACTGACCCGGTCCTGGGGGACAGGCTGCAGGGACTGACACCCGTGGTCCTGAGCACCACATGGGACCTGGAGTCCAGGATGTGGAAGCAGAGCACCAGGAACCCGGGAGGAGGCATGTCATGATGACCTTGGAGTGTGCTGGTGTTCACTCCACGCACACGGCCCAGAGTGGGGACATGGAGAACACATGTCCACAGGTGTGTCTCAAGGGTCAAGCAACCTGCAGGAAATAACCTTGAATTAAAGATGGAAAGAGGCATTCTCAGTTCTTATAAAGGCCCTTCTGATTAAAACAAAGAGACCCCTGGCTGGTGTAGCTCAGTGGATTGAGCGCGGGCCTGCGACTCAGACGATCGCGGTTCGATTCTCAGTCAGGGCACATGCCTGGGTTGCAGGCCAGTTCCCTGCAGGCCAACTCCCAGCAGGGGACACACGAAAGGCAACCATACATTGATGTTTCTCTCCCTCTCTCCTTCCCTTCCCCTCTAAAGATAAATAAATAAAATCTTAAAAAAAAAAAACTTTAAAATAAATAAAACAAAGAGAAAGGCTCCCCCCTGGACCAAGGACGTCACTCCAACACCCCTCCACATCTCGGTGCCCTCTGCCGCTCCCACCCCATCTTTTCACAAGCCAGGAGTGGAGAGGCCCAAGTGCTGCCGGCAAAGTAAAACCACCTGGCCACAGAGGAGCGCGGTCCAGTTGGCACTGTTAGTTCTGTGGGCACAAGGAAGGCAGAGGGGCTGTCCCTACTCAGTTGTGATAGGAAGTCTCCTCTTGACACACGCTTATTCACCTGGATGAATAAGCCAGGTCTCAGGGCTGGGCTGCAGGCTGCGCAAAACAGGGTGCAGGCCGAGCCTGCCTCCATTGCTGCCGCCGCCTGACTGCCAAGGTGCGGGGACCTGAAAATGCTGATGCCACGTTGGAACAATCCCAGCCAGGTAGACAGGCTCGGTTTTCTTGCATTCTTCTGCTTGGCATATTTTGAACTGCTTCTCCACGTGGGTGCAGGTTGGGAGGCAGACCCCACCCCATAAACAGATGGTTATAGTGTACGTTGGGAGGGCTCCCAAGGGCTGGGGAGAGGGCTGGGATTTAGCCCAAGTGGGAGGGAGCCCCCTGGCTGTAGTTTTGGGAGACGGGAGGGCATGCCTGCTGGCAGAGGGGACAGTGCGGGCAAAGGCCTGGAGGCAGAAAGGCAGCCGGTGTGTGGGAATGGTGGGCCCAGTAAGACGACTCAGAATCTTAGCCTCCTCATTTGAGGCTGAGCTAGCTGCAGTGGGGACTTGACTTGCTCACATGGGCAAGGACAGGCACTGGAAGAAGCTCTGGGGTCCTCACAAGGCCTTGTTTAGACATGGGGGGGGCCTGAGTCTGAGGGGACATCTCAGGGAGAGGTTGGACCAGGTTGGGCTGAGGACTCTGGAAATGCCACCATGGGCAAGTGTGCCTTCCTGGCATGAGAACAGGTACCTCCAGGTGTGCCCAGTGTTCATTTATCCTCCTGTGTGTTCTCTCTCTTTCAATAAAAACAAACAAACCCTCCTGTGGCCCCATATTCAACAAACAGGGAGGGAATAATGAACACACACATGAATGAATACATGTATGCAATACATGTATGACTCAGTGGGAAGGGGTCTGGAGACAGAAGGCAGGCTACCACCCCATGCATCCCGCTCCATGGCCTTTTCCCTCTGTTTCAGGGGTTTTGGAGGCCAACTGTCAGTACCAGGTTCCTTCTGCACAGCAGTGAGGGGAACATCCCAGCTCCACCAGAAGTCCCTTTATTCTCTACTTTCAATGGAAACACTCAGATATTTTTAGCCCTGGTGGCTCAGCTATTTGCTGGCCAGGTTAGAGCAGAAATGGAGACCTCACCCCACCCCTCCCATAGTCCCCACGACCCATTAGTGGCTGGGAGGGACACACAGCAGGTGGTAAGCTGCAGCCAGGTTCTGAGTGCTCAGGCGCTCTCTTTCGTGACAGCGGTGATCTAGCAGTTGGCAGGGATGGCATCCAATAACCATCTTCCTTTCTCTTCAGGGGCCTGGAGAAGCAATCAAACCCACCAGTCATGGCACAGGCGGACAGAGCTGGTCCCAGACTTTGCTCCTCCCTCTGTTCAAATGTAGGAACCACGTAATGGATGGGATTGAGCAAGGCCTGGGCTGCTGACCAGTTTCACATGTGTACAGAATGGGGGTACATGATACCTTCATGCAACGCCAGCATCTAAGCTTGGGACCACTAGAAGGTGCTCCTGTGCCCTGTGGAGTCAGACCAGGGGCTGATGAGGAGCCAATTAGGGACCTGAGGGATGCCCAGCTCTTTGGGGACAGAGGGTTCCCTTGGAGAGCTTGTGAAAGGAGCCCTTGGAAGAGGGGCAGTGGGGCCAGAGTCACAGCCAAATCACTGCTACACAGGAACATTCTGTGAAAGGCTCAGCCTGGCCAGTCTGGACTGGAGAACACAAAGACCGGGAGACCCAGGCTGTGGCCTGAATGCAGCTGTTAGAAGAGGGAGCAAAGGCGCCATGGCTAGGAATGGAGGGGAGGCCGAGGGGCCAGTGGGCACCAGCCCAGTGCCTCCCCCAGCACCCCCTGGCAACGCACGTGCACTAACCCTCCCTGAGCTGGAAGACGGGACTCCCCATCCTTCGAGAATGGTTCCCAAGCCCCAGGAAGTGGGTCCAGCTCCTCCCAAGCCCCAGCATTCCTGCCTTCCGGACTTTTCTACACCAACTGCACTATTTTACACAACCACCAGCAATGCACGAGACTTCCATTTTCTCCACATCTTTGTCAACATTTTCCATTTTTAAAAAGAACAACTATCTAATGGGTGTGAGGTAGTACCTAGCGGTGGCCTTGATTTGCATTTCCATCACGATCAGGGCATTGAGCGTCTCCCACGTGCTCGTTGGCCACGTGTACATCTTTTTTGGAGAAATGTCTGTTCAGACTCTTGGCCCGTTATCGAATTGGGTTGTTTCTATTTTTGTTGAATTGAAAGGGTTCTTTATATATTATAGATAGTAACCCCTTATCAATATAAAATCTGCAAGCATGTTCTCCCATTCTGCCTTTTTACTACTGTTAATAGTGTCCTTTGATGCCCCAGTTTTTAATTTTCATGGAGTCCAATCTATGTTTTTTCTTCTTTAGCTGCCTATGCTTTTGGTGTCATAGTCAAGAAATTGTTGCCAAATCCACTATCATGAAGATTATCCCCTGTTTTCTTCTAAGAGTTTTCTAGTTTGGGCTCTCATGTTCAGGCTGCTGAGTTAGTTTTGTATGTAGTCTGGGGCAGGAGTCCAACTTCATTCTTCTGCATACGGATCTTCTTCCTGTTTAATACAGCTCCCGGAGCAGTAGTCCCTGCGCACAAACCTATGTGCCCGCAGCTTGGCCCCCAGCAGAGCTGGGGGTCGTTCCTACTCCAGGCAGCCTCCAACCACACTGGCCCCTCGCCACGGGGTGGGCAGAAGACCTGGCACAATCAGCCAGAAACCTTCTCCCAAGTCTTATATTTACTGATAGTGCACAAAGCCCTTAGCCTCTGCAAACCTCAGTTTCTCCTTTGTACCCAGGGAGCTGAACCCAGTGAAATCCCCTCTCTTCCTGCTTCATTTTGAGCTGCACACATAGAAAAATCCCTAGCACCCTGGGAATGTTACATAAGGTCTGGTCCCCACAGCCTGTCCCAATCCCACCCCATGCCACCTTCTCCCCTGCTCACTGTGCCCCAGCCACACGGCCTTTCCCTGATCACCCCAACTTCTGCTCCTTTTACCCAGAAGGCTCTTCCCCCACAGCTGGGTACTGCTCCACAAACTTAGCAGCTTTAAACAAGGCACACTTGCGTTCTGTGCAATAGGGGCCCAGGCTTAGTGGGGTCCTCTGCTCAGGGTCTTGAAAGTCTGGGCTTGCATTCTCCAGCCCTCATCTGAGGCTCACAGGTTGTGGTGGCATTCAGCTCCTTGTTATTGAAGGCCAAAGGTCCCAGCTTTCTTGCTGTCTGCCAGCAGGGGGCCATTCTCAGCTCCCGGATGCCGCGCCCCACCTCCCCCCCCCACCCCACCCCACCCCGCCCCTCCGTCCTCTGCCATGTGGCCCTGCCTACAATATAGAAGTGTGCTTCTTCAGGGCCAAAGCCAGTGCTGGATAAATGTTGTGAACCAGTGAATGGATGAACAAGAGGTCATCTCCAAAAACATGTGTGCCAGAGTGCAAGCTGATCAAAATATCTCCTGGGCTGAGGATACCAGGTCTGAGTTAGCCTTTTGCCCACCCACTGCCCTCCTCCCACTCATGTTCCAGAGAAAAGCTCCCTCTTCTCTCCACAAGTCCCAACACTCTCCTTCCAGTGTGAGGGTCTTTGAGCCTCACACCACTTTCCACCAGGATGGGAGTTCTCTCTGCTGGAACTCAGCAACCAGGGCCACATCTCTACCATCTCCAGATACACGCTCACCACACACAAACATGGAACCAGAACACTGTCCTGAATCTGCTGTTCCACAACCTTCCATGACTGCCGGCCCAGGCCCCCACAATCATAGGCCACGTCTGGTCAGGGTCCTCAAACTACACCCCCCATCACTCCTCCAGGCCACCCCCACCTCTCTGCCCCCTGAGTAGAGCCCGCATGGACCCTTGGTTCTCTTTACTCTATCAATAGCCACCAATTTTTACTGGCTGTGGCTATTTGCTGGGTATGTTCCCCACGCAGCCCTGCAAAAACCACCTGGAATCTAAATGAGAAAGATGGTGTTGGACTCATAGGCCCATGTGCCTCAGTAAGAAGCTGGTCTCTTCAAGTGCAGCTCAGCAGCCATAGGTGCTGTGGGACAGGCTCAACTGGGGCACTTGTAACAATGCACAGTTCTAGGACCACTGTAAACCAAAGCTGGGCCCCCAGCCTCATTTTGCTTCCCTAGAACAGGATGGCTGAGAGCACATGGAATTCGGCCACTGGGCATTTGCTAAGAGCACTGGGCCAGATGTGGGCCATAGGATACCCGAGCTGTGGTCCCCGACCTTGGGGAAGCCAATAGTCTCAGCAAAGGACCAAAGAGGAGACTCAGGGGAAAAGAAGTAAGGAAGGAGAGAGAAGGGAGATGGCGGGAAGAAAGGAAAAGGGGAGGAAATGGAGTGAGTGAATGCAATTAACCTCCGCTGTCCAGTGCCCGCAACCATTCGGCCTGGTCCAGAAGCCCTCCACACCCACTGTTGCCACCTTTGATCCCAAAGAGCCCACCGGTGGGCAGGGCAGGCTAACCTTGGAAAGTGCCCTCTCCACACCCAGAGCTGGGGTTTAGCTAGCGAATGTGGCCCGGGGAGGCTGGGTGACTAGGGCTGGGGCTGCGGAGAGGCCCTCGGAGAAATGCCCAGAGAGGTCAGGAAAGGCCAGGGTTTGCTAAAGCATTAGGGGTGGGCTCCATCGGACTCTGACTGCAGCGAGGTCACGGCTGGCTCCTCCCCCGCCGCTTGCAGCTCCGGAACTCCTCCTCCTCGGCCGACCCCGGGGTTAGGGAGCGTCCACACTTCTCCTCCTGTTGGTCAGGCCGGTTCTCAGCCGTCTGTATCGATTCAACTCATTGGGCAGATTCTATGTACCCCCCGCCTAGCGCTCCAAGCTAGCCAATTGCAACGGGTTTCACAGGGCTCCGTACTTAGGAGTCCGTCACCGTGCTGCGACGCTTCTGGGGATCCTTAGGCCTCGGTGGCCTTTGCCCCCTAACCCTGAGCCTTAACCCTAAGGAGGCCAATGGGACCCGTGCCCGCAAAAGTGCCTGCAGAACATCCGGGGAGCCCTTGGAGATCTTGGCCTCCGCCTTCCCTCGCTGCTTGCCGGCGTGTCCTTGAGTGGACGCTCGCATAGCAAAGGGGATATTGCAGACGCTCCCTCACATCGGAAACAAGGCTCCTTTAAGGGTGCAGGTGTCCAGGACGCCGCCTAATTGGAAAACTGCCCCTGGGCCGGGCTCCCGAGGCGAGCCTGGGTCACCGGCGCGCAGCAGTGGGGCGCGGGCGGCACGCAACGTGCGGCGGCGAGGGCCGCTCGGGACGCGGGGAAGTGGCGACGATGCACGGTATAGGCGCGCGGCGGACAGCCTCCACAGGCCCCGCCCCGCGCCCCGCCCGCGCTGGGGTCCTCTGAGCGCTCGGGCTGCGCGCGGAGCGGGCTCGGGAGGGAAGTCCCGAGACAAAGGAAGCGCCGCGCCGCCTCCGTCGCCGCCGCCTAGTCCACCTCGCTTACCGGGCCGCGACCGCCCTAGGTGAGCGCGGGTGGGGGGCGCACAGGGTGCGGCGGCCGGGTGGGGGCCAGGCCTCGGCAGTGGGGTGCCCCCGCCGCCGTCGGGCCGGGCCGGGCCGGGCCGGGCGGGCGCTTCTCCACCAGCGATCCCCTGGGCCTCGACCCTACTTCTTGCGAGACCCCCGACCTGATCCCGATCTCGCGCCCGGGAACTGTCCTCCTTGGAGCTGTTTACGCTGTGGACTACAGTCCGACACTGTGGGCCCAGCCTCGACGTCGTCCTGGCCTTGTCCCTTGGGCTCCCGTCTCTTTCCCTTGTGAAAGTGTTGGCGTCCCCTCCAGCGTGCGCTGGCGGCGCGGCCGGGGGGTCGAGGAGGGGTTGACAGGAGCTTCCCTCCACCGAGGGACGTGCGTTTCCGGGGTCACGGGTCCGCACACAAACCTGTGGCGCTCTCCAGACAGCCAGAGAGGCCCAGCAGAGAGAGTAAAAGTCTTGGATTGCAAAATTGCTGGCTCGATTAGGCCGGGGGATGGGGTTGATGTCTAAAATTCAAAACAAGTCTGAGTTTTCGTGTACCTGTAGAGAGCTCCACTTGCCGTATGTGGGAACCTGAACGTCAGCGCTTCGCCAGAGGAAGAGTTTTCTTTTGTTTTTAAGATTGTATCAATTGAGGGGAGGTTGGACCTGGTATTTTTGTGAGAAGAAAAGGAAGGGAGTGACTAGATGGGTTAAGATCACAGCCTGCAGTCGCGCCTAAATCACGGTTTTAACTGGTGTGGTTTGTGTATTTTGAAAGCATGCTTAGTTCCGGGCTTTGCAAAGTTACTATACTGTGCTTGCTAAGTTGACTCTTTGTTTCCTTTGAAAGAATACAGCGCTACATGTTTCTTGCTACTAAGGAATTGTTACCTTTAGGTAGAAAAACTGCAATAGACAACGGAGATGGATACTAGTTTGTCCTGACTTGCTTGTGACCTTTTGAGTGGTTTAGGGGTTAATTCTGCATGCTGTTGTGTCTTTGTCTGGTGAGTCTTGGGATTTGGGACATTGCTTCAGAAACAGCCTCGGAAAGAACGGGAAGTGAGGCTTAGGCAGAGGGTGTCCTGATGCAGGGTGCTTGGGTCAAGCAAAGTGAATACCTTCCCTCTGAGGGAGTTTGTGTTTGGTGGGAAAAGACCATCCTGGCCATTTCATGTACTATTTGTTGGTCCTGGGCAAGCATGTAGGGTCAGAGTACCATCCCCCATTTTATAGATGAGGAAGTTGAGGTTGGGGGAGATGAACAGCTTGCCAGACTCACAAAGCCAGTAAGACCTCTGAAGTCAACCTGTAGAGCTGATCTGAGAGGAGTGAGTTCAAGTACAGACCGTGGGGGAGGGGGAGGGGCGCTGTGGGGCTGTGGGAACCGCAGAGGGCAGACCTCCCCACATAGCCTGGAGAATCCAGCCTTTATCTCAGGTAGTTCATGGACGCTTCATCTTTGCATCTACAGCTCTGTGCTCAAAACCATCTAGTAACACTATGCTGCTCCTGAAGTGCTTCTCTGTTGGGAGGGAGGCAGAGTCTATTTTAAGTGGGATTCTGAATGGGTGTTTCTGTTTGTAATTAAAATGTTAATAACTTGGCTGCTTTCCCTTGGACCACGAAAGGCCACTAGGAGCAAAAGCACTATTTTGAAGGCTAGGCGTCTGCCTGAGACAGTGCAGGTGAGCACCTGTAGCTCTTTGCCCTGGTGGCAGAGAGAATCATTGGTGCCTGGTCTGGCCCGTTGGCACCCCTGAAGAGGGGGCTGCAGAGGTCCTGTCTGACCCTTCATTAACCTTTCATACCTGCGACACCCACAGCTAGGTGCTAGGATAGGGCCTCCGTGGGCACCTTTGTCCCATCTCAGAAGAGGCAGTGTTCTGGCATAGGGTCAGCAGGCAGGCAGACTGCACTTGGGGTCACCCTGCTACCCTCCCCTGAGTCCTGGCCTGGGCCAGGCCCAGCCCCTCTGGGGTCCTCTGAGCGTTGTGTCACCCCACATGGAACCCATGTCTCCTCAGTATTCTGTAGTTGGCCTGGGGCTTCAGAAACCTGTTTTGGTTCCTGCCTAGCTCAGACCCACTAGGGACCTTACCCCTCACTGAAACAACCATTTACTGGGTTGCTTGTCTTCAGTTACTGAACTTCTGTGTTAGCTGATTCAGCAGAGGTGTCCTACCAGCCTGTGCCATCGGCTACTTTGCCCTGGCCAGGCATGCAAGACCTGCCCTCTGGGAGCCCTGTTGGTGGAGGAAGTCAGTGGGCGGGGGCTGTGCACTGGAAGCTAACATGTGCGGTGCTCTCAAGCTGGAAAGTGGGGTTGGGAGGGCATTGCCTCTGGGATGGGGATAGCAGTGGGTCTTACCATTTAGAAGAACTAGTTGAAGTGAAGGGCTTGAGAAACTTAGAAATTAAGAATTTCCAGACATTGGGGCAACCACCTCCGCCTCCCAGTCAGCCATCACTGTCACTGCCCACTTGGAGCTGAAGCTGGCTGGTGTGCTTCTCTGTCCCGCACCCCTGAGGGCTCTCCCTTCCCTTGTGCAAGCCCACTCTTTCCACGCCTCTGGCCCACAGGCCCTCCTGTTTCTGAGCCTGGAACAATATCCTGCCAGATTGCTGCAGGCTGTGCTCCATGGCCACCTGGCCAATATTTAAAAGCAGGTGCCTCTCCTCCCCAGAATCCTGCTTTGCATCTCCTGGCACCTAGCACTTCCCAGGATGGGACTTCCTCACCTGTGAGCCCCCCAGGGCAGTGTCCTGGCAGGCTCTTTATGAGTGTCTCAGTGAGGGGGTCAGACCCCCCCCCCCCAAAGGAATGGGCAGGACAGAGCTCTGGGCTTTGTGGTGGTGATCACAGCTGGAATGGGTACATCTGTTACCTGTCTCTCCAACAGTGTGCTTCTTCACTGGAGGGCTTTTGAGTTTTAACCCTCCCTCTCTCTTTCTTTCTTTCTTTTTAAGATTTGGCTTATTTTTTAGAGAGGGGAAGGGAGGGATAAAGAGAGGGAAAGAAACATCAATATGAGAGAACTATCAATCAGTTTGTGGCCTCTCGAATGTGCCCCAACTGGGGGATCGAACCTGTGACCCAAGCATATGCTCTGGCCAGCAATTGAACCAGCACCCTTTTTGTTGTTGTTGGGTGATGCCCAACCAACTGAGCCACACCAGTTAGAGCTGATCCTCACTTTTCTTGTAATAACATAAGCATACCTGTTTTTTTGCAAACGTACATCGAATAGGTCTGGTGGTTGATAGTGTCTCGCCCAGTGTCCTGAGCCCTGGACTCCTGGGTGGCGCTGTGTTTCTGCAGTGGGAGTCCCAAACCCCACCTTATTCTCTGCCTGCTCTTTGGGAAAACAGCTGTCAGGAGCGCTGGAGCCCACTCAGAGATCCTGACTCCATGGGATGTGGGCCTGGGAATGTGTATTTGATGTCTGCTGTCGATTTATTGGCCTGACCTAACCCCTCCTGTGCATATAGTGTGAGCCCGAGGAGACGGGGCCAGGCAGCCAAGTGGTAGGGAGCTGGCGTGAAGGGTGCGGTTTGGGTTGCTGAGGCAGTTGCGGGTCAGCTGGAGCAGAGATGGGGTGGGGAGGCTGAAGTACTAGGTACAGGGCTCTGGAGTGCTGCCCAGGACCAGGGAAAGTAGCTCTGCCGCCCGCCCACGGGGCTTCTGAGGGAGTCAGAAGCCCACCGGGTTTGTGTTGAGTCTCCACCCTTAGTAGGCGAGACACTCCGGATCTCCCTTCCTGTCTCTAGTACAGGCCTGGTGGGGGCTGGGGCAGTGGGCGAGGCCGGGCTGGAAGGCGTGGCCGTTGTTAAGTGTTGTCCTTGCTGAAGGTTTGTTTTGCCGTAACTGGTTGAGAACCCTGTTGTAGTTGTAGCAGTCACCACACATTGTGCTCGGGAACTTGAGGTGCTGGACCTTTTCCCTACAGAGGCAGGGAGGAGACCTGTCCCCTGGCTTCAGCATAAACCTGAGGTCTTAGGGAAGCTGCCGGTCACCATTTGTCTTGTTAAAGCCTTGTTTATGGTAAATACTTGATTCAGACTCTCTTCAGTGTTTCCATGGACTTAAAAGACCGACAAACACACTTAAGGTCAAATTCACCAGCAGGTTTTGTGACCATGTCGCCTCTGCATCTGCTTTCTCATGGTAGCTGGAAACCGGGGTCACAGTTCGGCACCCGCAGTTGGGTCTGGTGTGCCAGGTGCCCGCAGATGCTGCTTTGCTTGAGGGCTCTAGGCTGCTCATAAACAGCGCGAGGCTAGCTAAGCTTTGAGCGTGTGTGTTCCCGGCCTGCCGAGGTCTTCCTGCTCCTGCCTGGCATTCCTGGGGAGTTCTTGGGCCCTGCTAAGGGCTAGCCTGCTCCCCTTTTATTGACTTTCCCAGAGTAAATGGGAGCTAGGCCTTGATCACCTAGTCTTCACAGAGTGCCAGGGTGGGGCTGTAGGAAGAGATGGGGTGGGGAGACAGAGGAAGGAGCCTGGGGTCCTGGTGGCAAGTGGGTCTTTCGGGTGCTGGAGCCAGGAATCCTGTCCCTGGACTTGTCCACAATGCAGTTGAGTGGCCCTTTGGCCTGGACCACTTTTCCACTTGGTGGCCTTCAATAGTCATCCTCTTGGCTGAGCCGGAATCTGAATTCTGAGCCCTGATTCTAAGCTGGGGGTCTGACATGGCCCTCACATTCCCACACCAGTAAAGGGAAGCAGTTCATCCCTGCCCTCCCCAGGTCTCAGGCCAGTGCTCTGGATGTCCCCACCTCGTCCTGCCTTTTCTGTATAGTCTGATGGTAGGACCAGATCCCTGTCACTCCAGCCTGCTGCTGGGTGTGACTGAAGGCAGGCAGGACAGGCCAGGTGTCCGCTGAGAGTGCACAGCATTCCTCCCTGTGTAGCACCCAGCAGTGCTGTGACCTGGCTCTGGGGCTTCGCCTCTCCAGACTCTGTGTCACCAGGAAATGGAGCCTGAGGGGTATGCTGTGGAGTCCGGGGTCTTCCCTGGTGACCTGCCTGTGGGAAAAGGCTGGGGCCTCCCAAGGGAGCCTGATACCTGTCCAGACTCTGGGCTACTTGAGACCCTCAACTTACCTGCTTCTGGGAACCAAGTCTGCTCACTGGGCAGGGGTGAGGAAAGGGCCCGGAGGAGCTGAGTTTTCCTCCTGATTGCATCTCTGCTGTCTCTTTCAGGACGTTGAATATGTCGGGGATCGCCCTCAGCAGACTTGCCCAGGAGAGGAAAGCTTGGAGAAAAGACCACCCATTTGTAAGGACAGCTTTATTTCTTCATGTAGTACAGTGGGTCGTCCCCCGTGGCAACACGTCCCAGCCCCCGCGGATGGACAGGGCCCTGTTGCGAGCCCTGTGCCGCCATGTGGTGGCAGATGCAGGGTAGTTCCTTCGAGCAGCTGACAGGAGCTGCCGTGGCTCTGATGTGCTTGTGTGTGCTTTCCTGTCAGGGGTTTGTGGCTGTCCCAACAAAAAATCCCGACGGCACGATGAACCTCATGAACTGGGAGTGCGCCATTCCAGGAAAGAAAGGGGTAAGGAGTGCCCGTGCTCATGCGAGGGGCAAGTTGCTGGGAACGCTCCGATCCTTCCGAAGGACTTGGGATCCAGTGTGCATGACACGTGACCATCACACAAGCTAGGGGACAGGAGGTGGTGGGACAAGGTAGTTAGGGCAGCATGGGATTCTTCCCCCAACAGTTTTCACTGTGAAAGAAAGAGCCGGGCTGCAGCGGGGGTTGTGGGCCCAGACCCTGCTGCCTCCCTGGGAGTGAAGGGAGTCTTGGACACAGGGCAGAGAAGGGACTGGGGGTGCCCTGAGGGTCTCCGGGTTTGTCCTTCTGGGCGTGGCACAGCTGGAGCAGCCTGGACACTGCAGTGCTCCTCCTGCCATCTGAGTCTGGAATGGTTGCAAACCCCTGATGCACAGACCAGGCACTGACCACCTGTGATGGCCGCATAGGGCCCCACGTGTCCCTCATACACAACCACAGTCCCTGCAATGTAGGGCCGCCTTGGCTTCTCTGAGTGGGTTGAGCTAGTTAGAACCAGTTCATTTGAGGCATGATGGAGGGTTTCCAGTAACCCGGTGTACAGTTCTTCCTGGTGACTTCGAGAGAAGGAGACCCTGAAGTGTTTGGGTTGTGTTGAGGCCTCATCACTTCCACTTCCTGCCACCAATGGCCTCTTGTGAGACTCTACTGTGCTCAGCCTTTGCGCTTCCTGATGGTCTCCTTCCCTGGAACTGAGCTGGCAGGATTAAGACTTTGTTCACAGGATGATGTGGTCCAGTTGTGCCCTGTGTCTGAGACTCTGGAGAGCCCAGCATGCATCCCAGCCTCCACTGAGGCCCTCGTCTTAGGGTGAGGCCAGTGGGCTGTAGCTGTCTCCCTCCCAGTCAGGCAGGAGTATTGGACTAAGGAGCTGGGAGGGCATCCACACTTGAGCTCACTTAAGTCTTCGCTGTAGCCACTCAGGTGCAGACCCTGACCCCCATCCTGGGGTTGGAGGGCACAGCTGCCATGAGCCACCTGTCTGCCCCTCTCCAGGGAGGATTCTTTTCCACTGGCCCTCAGGACGCATAGAGGTCCCGCCAGTCGTGTTGTGGGGACATTGGGCTGCGGGTGGGTCACTGGGGCCATGGGGGGCTGTGTAGCAGCAGCATACCCCTCCTCCTCCTGGGCTCCTGGAGCAGAACGTGGCACACCCCTAATCACAGCTTCACTTCCCAACAGACCCCTTGGGAAGGAGGCTTGTTTAAACTGCGGATGCTCTTCAAAGACGACTATCCATCCTCACCTCCAAAATGTGAGTACAGTGGCGTCCTCAAGGTTGGTTTTGATCACGCTCCAGCAGAGATCCGAGTGCCCTTCAGAGAGCCTGACCTCCAGGGCGGTCGGCTACCTCACATACTGCTCTGCGTGGGGCAGCCTGGCTCTCTGAACCCTGTGGCTGCGGTGGACCGTGGACCTGAGTTTTCTTACCCCAGGGTGGGGGGTATACCTAACAGGCCAAGCCTCAGGTCTCAGCTCCATGACTGGGAAGTTCCTCGGTCCTAGAGGGAAGGATCGTAAGATCCAGATGAGGCTCCTGAACCCTTAGTGCCTGTCAGGGATGAAGACACCACATACCAGTTCTGGATGGGGCTGGACATTCAGGAGGACCACCATTCGGAGAACCTCACTCCCCAGAGGGTTTTATTTGCCCTGACCTGTTGTCTGTCCGAGTTTCACAGCCAACTCGTGCCCGCACCTGCAGCCTGGGCGGGCAGCACAGTAAAGCCTCCAGGGGAGGAGGCGGGAAGAAGAGGCCGAGGCTGCATGTAAAACAGTTCCACAGCTACACCATCGTGATGCAGCTTAGCAAAACTCAAGACAGGAAGAGGGGCCACCCAGTCTCTCCCCTTTGGCAGTTGGAAGTCAAGAAACACTATCCATGTCTAGTTAATTAAATGAGTTGACATGGGCCCCGGAGTGGGAACGTGCCCGGCATATGGGAAGGCAAGACTGTATGTGACCGCCGGCCCTTGTGGTCAGTGATCTGAGGGGTAGAAGTATGTTTCCCATTATAATGACATCCACCGGAGGAATTACTTAAATTGTTAAGTCACAATGTCACCTTTGGGGTAGAGACATTTCACTGGGGTGGTTCTTCACTGTTTGGTTTTCTGTTTTGTTTTTGTTTTGCCATGTGCAGGTATTACTTCAAATAAGAAATGAGGTAAATTGTAGTTGCTTTCATCACTTCTCTTTAACATTATATTGGAATGCCAAGCAAATGTCGCAAAGTGGGAAAAGGAAATCCCAGCAGAGAGATGAGGAAGGAAGGCATAGATCATAGACCATCTTTAAGTTTATTAAGATTGCTGAATAAAAGGTTAATAATAGGGGGATGACTCCCCCCAAAAAACCCTGTAATTATCTTATGGAGGGTGGGCCCCTTGTCGTACAGGCTTCTCATGCTAGGTGAGTGTTCTAGGAACGCATCTGTGTCAGTGTACCTGCTGGCATTGTTGGGAGAGGCTGCGTTCAGCTTCAGTGAATGTTTTTTGAAGACTGTTTCAGTGCATTTGTCCATTTCATGAGGTGATTTACGAGCGCATCTGGCCACACTGCACTGTTTAGAAGTTTCTGACCAACTGAGGCATGACCCCTATGCCCCTCCCTCCTTGTTCACCCGATTTTGCCTCAAGCACTTTTTTTTTATTTCCCCGAATGAAAAAAAAAAGGTTCTCAAAGGAAAACATTTTGCTGATGTGGAAGAGGTGAAACAAAAAAAAAATGGCAGAAGCACAAAGGCGTCAAAATCAACAAATTCGAAAACTGTTCTGAGCAGTGGAAAAAAGTCTCAATAGGTATATTGCATCAAATGGGGAGTACTTTGAAGGTGACTGAAGTTTAAATGTAAGAATAAAAACACAATTTTTTAGAAATAATTTCCTGGGGTTTTTGGGGTCCCCACTCATATATAAAAATCCATTTTCATACAGTTTTATTTTTCATACGGTTTTATTTTCAAATAAAATCCATTTTATTTGTTACAGTTGCAACAAATAAAAGCTATAAAGCTATACCTTTTATAGTAGTGTTAGGTACCCTGGAATAAATTCCAACAAAAGATGTTTAAGACCTCTGTGCTAAGAATGAAAACGTTTCTGAGGTAATGAAGGGCAGCCTGAGGGACGGGGCTGGACGGGCTGTGTGTGTGGGTCAGGACACACTGTTAGAAAAACGTCAGTTCTCCCAGCTGCTCTGCAGGTTCAGTGTCACCGCGATCAGAATCCAAGCAGGTTTCTGTGGAAATTGCTGCGTGGGCTCTAAAATGTAGGGAATGCGGAGCGCTGAGAGTTGCCGTGGCCCTCGGGGCCTTAGAAAGGGAGGATGGCGAGGCCTGGGTTGGGGCTCATGGAGTAAAAAGTACCCAGACCCGTTAGCAGGATGGCCAAGACGTGGACCAGACTGAGACCTGCAGAGACAAACAGTAATTGAGACACAGAGCGCAGAGGCCAGATAAACCAGGGGCACAGTGGCATGGTTTATGACAGAGGTGATGCTACAGGTCACGGCGGGAGGATGGCCTTCTGATGCCATCCTCCCGGTTGTGGGGTGGGACAACCAAGGGTCCCAGTGGAAGAGTAGAGAATTCAGTCTCCCTTCTGCCATAGCAGAGGCCTTCCAGATGGACTGCGATGATTGGTGGGAAGGCGAGTGGGACAGTACAGCTTTTAGAGGGAGACAGGAGGGCGCCTTCATGACTTGTGTAGGCAAGGCTTCCTTAACCAGGATAGCATGAAAAGTGCTTTCTCCAGAGGGGAAAAACGGTCACATGGATTACACTGGAGTTAAGGCCATCTTGTCACTGAAAGACACCACTGAGAGTGAAGAGGTAAGATTATATACATATGTCAGTACTTATCCTGAATATGTCAAGAGCATCTACGAATCAATAAGAAGGCAAACAACCATTTGATGGAATAGGCCCTTTGCAAGAGGTTCTCCACCTGGCCAGTCAGCATAGAAGAAATGCCTAACTTCTTTACTGGAGAATTACAAGTTACAACCACAGAGGGAACAGACAGAGAACTGAGGCAGGAGAGAGAACTGGCAGCAGCCTGTCCCCCCGGGTGCAGGCTAGAGAAAAAATAAGTTTGAACATTTCCTTGGGAAAGCTGTCTGCTATTTCTATTGAAGCTAAACTTACCTCTGCCTGCCTAAGAACCCGGCTGTTCCTCAAGTACATATTTACTCAAGTATTCAGCAGAGGTGCATACATGTGTTCACCAAAAGGCATGGATGGGTGTGTTCATGACAGCCCCATCTGCAAGAGCCAAAAGTGGGAGACGCCGCAGGAGTGAAGAACGTACAGGTACGGCACGTGAATGGCTCTCCTGGATGTACTGTTGGGTGGACATAGCCAGACACAGAAGTTTGTGCTAGAGGCCCTCTGTGAAGGTCAGCAACAGGCCGTGCTACATGAGAGGCTGAGAGCGACTGTGTGGAAGACAGCCAAATGAAGCAGGGCTGGGGAGCTTGGATATGTTGGTATTTGTCATTGGTATACTTTTCTAAGAAACATAATTTATAAATCAGATTAAATTAAAATTAAGGACTTGTGTTCACAAAAATGTACGGTTGAAAGAGCAAAAGCAAATTTGGAGTGGGAAGAGATACTTGCAAAGCATGTAGTTGATAAAAGGCTTCTGTCCAGAATATGTAAAGAGGTCCTACAAATCAGCGAGACAACCTCTATAGAAAAGTGTGCAAGAGCCTTGAACAAGAACTCCAAAGAAGTAACTACTTCATCCTGATGAATGAAAGTTGCTCACCCCCCGCCCCCCGGTGGTTGCCAGGGAAATGCAGCTTAAAGCCCTGAGAAGCAAACCTGACAACAGCCGACAGCCAGAGCTGACACACAGGTGTTGAAGCCAGGAAGCAGTGGGGCGATAGTGGGTAGAGCCGCTTTGGAAACTGGCAGTGTCTGTCTGTATTCAGCATGGACACCTGTGGTCCAGCATTTCCACGGGATGTACACGTGTGCATTGGAACTCCCAAGAACAGTCGCTGCTCTGTTAGAGTTTGCTCTGGTGTGCACTGAAGTGACCAAGTCTGTGGGGCAGCCAGGCCCCATGGGTGTTGTGCAGGAGTGAGTAAGGGGCACTGCCTGTGAGGACATGGCCCACATGTGCCAAGTGGGTCCACGTGCAGACAGCTCAAGACCTCTTCGGGGGTTGCAGTTTGGGTTAGTGGGGGAAATGGCGTGGGTGTGAAGGAGTTTTCCAGGAAGCTGTTGGTAGATGTATTCGTTTTTTGGTAATTCATCACACTGTGCTGGTCGCACTTTTCTAGGTATAATTCATGTTTAAAAATAGAAAGGGAGAAAGTACCTAGAAGATAATAGTGTGCTAGAATGTCAGCTGTGGTGAGCGATCCCTGAGTGGGGCTACTGGTAGGTGTTTTTTTTTTCCTGCACTTTAACATTTCCTTATTTTTTACATGCATTGACTTTTTCTAAAAGAAAATAAACTTTAAAAATATGGGGTCCTAAAAGCCTCTGTTTTCGAAGCAAAATGAGCTGCTTTGAAGACAGCCAACTCATGTGGAAAAGACCTTGGCTGCCTCCCCAGGAGCCTTCCCACCTGCTGCAGCGGCCCTTCCCGTCTTCCCAGGGCCGGACTGGCTGGGAGGGGCCCGAGCAGGTCACCTGGGGCTTTCTCTGGCTGCCCACTGTCCTGAAGCAAGGCCCTGGGTGGGGACGGCTCTGCCTCTGAAGGCACCCTTGCTCCTCTCCTGCCTCCTCCCACCTTGTGGCCAGTTTATTGTAAACAGGTCTTTGGGAAATGCCTAATGACCAGCAAGGTGTCCCAGTACAGGGGAGCCGGGGATGTCATCAGGACGGGGCATGATTCTGTAGGACAACTGCCACCAAAACATGTTCCCTTCCGTGTGGCCCAGGCAAATTTGAACCACCGTTGTTTCACCCGAACGTGTACCCTTCCGGCACCGTGTGCCTGTCCATCCTCGAGGAAGACAAGGACTGGAGGCCAGCCATCACAATTAAGCAGGTACGATGGCTTTGCCTCGCCCTTCCTCAGGACTGGGGTTCACCTTTTGAACTGCTAACTCCCCACCTTGCTTTTTGTCTTTCTCTCACACAGATCTTGTTAGGAATACAGGAACTTCTAAATGAACCAAATATCCAAGATCCAGCTCAAGCAGAGGCCTACACAATTTACTGGTTAGTAGCTATCTAGCCGCACTTGCTGCTACTGCTCATCGGCCCGTACAGCTTCCCTGGGAGTCCAGTCCAGTCTGCGGTAGGAAGCCGTGAGTGGGTGGGCAGTCCTGTTGCTCCTGCCAGGCTAGACCCAAGCTCACGTGGTGGCAGCAGGGGTCGGTGCCACAAAGAGGAAACTGAGGTGGCCATGGATGCACCTGGAGAGGAGCTGTACATGCAAAAGGCCCGTGGTGGCAAGAATGGGCAGCCAGGGCTGCTGTGGCCAGAGCAGTGTTGGCAGGGCATGGCGGGAGGCTGAGTCAGGTGACGGGCTCCTGTTGACTGCTTTGTCCCTGATGGGCTGTGGCCAGGCAAACCTTGTGCCTCCAGAAGCCCAACTCAGGGAAGGATGTTGTAGGAAGAGGCCCCAGACCTCCCATCTCTCCCTTCTTTGGGCCCAGCCTGGGTGTAGCAACTCGAGGGACGTGTTCCATTGGGGCAGTGTCTCCCTTGAGTTGCTTTTGGTGCCCCAGCTGCTGTGGCCTCCCCAGCTGGGTGCTATGAGAGGGCAGCCTGCTGTGGTTTAGTGTGGGTGGCAGAGCTACACCTGGCATGTGGGGCTGGTTGGGTGGATAGTGGGGAGGACCCTGGCCCACCCTCCAGGCTGTTCTGGACAGGGTGGTGTTACTCTGGGCTGGGGGTCTGACCCCCACTGCTCCACCTACCCATGTTCAGACACCTGGAGCCCAAGGGGCTGACCCACAAGGAAAGGCCAGGCAGGGATTTGTTCCTTCCCAGGGGACCTTTCTGGAATTGCAACAAGTTACAGGTAGACCTCTCTGAGCAACACAGGTGGTCTGAGTTCATCTAAGAGATACATTCCTTCTCCCCAAAATGGCTTCTAGTTCCTGGGTCCAACCGAGTTGTTGGCTGGGGGAGCCCCCTGGTGGCTTAGAGTGACACAATGCTACTGGGTGTCACTCTGGGCTGGCAGCCCCTGCCTCAGACTTTTGTCCTGTCTTCTCTGTGAGGCTCCCAGCCCAAGGAATTGCTCTGGGCAGTTCCAGCAGACCTTAGCCTGAGGTGACTCACATCTTGGTGACTGCTGTGCATCAGCGGCTCTGGGAGAGGAGTCCTCATACCTGGACCCTTGAGCTGAATGCCGTTAGTTCTTACTATGACTTCTGTCTGTATCAGGCCCTGTCAGCCTGCGCCTCTTTGTAAATAGGGCCACTTGGGTCCTTGCTGTCCGAGCCACACGGCTGCAATAGATAGACCGCGTGGCCCACAAAGCCAGAATGTCTTTATGAGACATCCAGAATGTCTCACAAAGCCAGTGAGCTCTCACTGGTCTTTAGAGAGCTCTCCAGTCCCGGAGTGCATTGCTGCGAGTGCATTGCCTTGGGTGAGTGGTCTGCGGGGGTGCCATGCCCCTGGCCCGTGGTGCCATGTGCCATGGCGCTCACTGTGTGGCTGCAGAGCTGCAGTCTTCGCAGCAGGGGTTCTCAGGGCCGCTGCCCTGTGCCCGAGCCTGGTCCTGGTTGTGTGCTCCAGGCTCCTCGTGTGCCAGGGATGAGACACTGTTTCTCCAGTAGGCAACTAGTTTACAAGCACCTCTCTCTCCAGGCCCCTTTTCTCATGCTGTTGGAAGGGCGCGTCCTACACGAGCAGGTGCTCTCTAGTACATGCAGCCTGTGCCTGGCCTCACTTGGTTAATGGCAGGGCTGGTCTAGGCTGCCCCTGCCGTCACCTCCAGCTCCTTCCAGGTTCTTCTAGCTAGCCGCCTCCACCCTGGGAATCTGGGCCCTTGGCCAGGGTGGCAGCACAGCCTGGCCATAGAAGCCTGTCCTCTGTTCTTCATTCTTGGGCCTCAGCTGGGAATGGTGCTGACACTGGTGTCCACCGCCCCTGGCGCTGGCATCGCAGTCTTTCTCCAGAGTCCAGTGAGGTCGGCCTGAGGCACCAGAGTGTTTTCTGCACTGGGCAGAGCTGAGGGAAATTCTTGTGGTGGCCCCTCTGTCCCTCGACCCCAGTGCTCTGAGAGGCCTCACTTGTTGAGAGCACAGCTTTGAAGGAGGCTTGGCACGCTTACTGGGGTGCAAGTGCCCCCAAGAGCACACACTGCCTGGGCTCCGTGGAGGGCTCCTGACCAGCCCACAAGGTGTTTGACGGCTGTGACCTGGTGTGTCGAGGAGCCCTGTTCATAAACATCATGCACCCTTGGACCTGGAGGTCACAGCAATCCCTGGGTGCAGCTGGTCTTCTCTGGTGGCAGGTTTACCGCCCGTCCTGCTTGTCACGCTGGCCTGGGCAGTGCCCGCCAGCCCCTTTTCCTTGGCAGGACACCTCATGCTGGAGGCGCAGTCGAGGTCCCCCCAACTCCCCAGAAAGTTGCCCCCACTTCCACACCCTCCCACTCAGGACTGAGAGCCCACCAGATGTCTGTCTGTTCTCAGGACTCCGTGAGCAGTCCCCATTTTCTCTCCGAAGTGCTGTTTCAGACGAGAGACAAAGCTGCTGGTCGCCAGTTAGACTCCCGAACCTCTGGGCCTGGCCGTTCTAACGTCTCTCTCTCTTGACCTCCTCAGCCAAAACAGAGTGGAATATGAGAAAAGGGTTCGAGCACAAGCCAAGAAGTTTGCACCCTCATAAGCAGCGACCTGCGGCAACATCAAAAGGAAGGGATTGGTTTGGCAAGAACTTGTTTACAGCGTTCGCAGGTCTAGCATTGCTCTATACAATTTCCTATTACTAGTCACCTAGGGGAGGCGGGCGGGCGCCACTTTCCATTTCCGCCGCTGGTACACAGTTCTCCACTCGCTGAATTGCCCAGTTTTTCATACAGGGTCTCTTCCTTCCGTCTTTTGTATTTTTGATTGTTATGTAAAACTTGCTTTTATTTTAATATTGATGTCAGTATTTCAACTGCTGTAAAATTATAAACTTTTATACTTCTACGAGTCCCTGAGGAGCTAGTTCCCTTCGCTCGTGGGTGCAGGCATGCTTCCCACTGTCCGAGCTACGCGTAGCCTCCAGCTGGCTGTACGAAAAAGAAACCGGCCTGTCCCCTGCCCGCGCACCTCTGCCTCCTCTGCAGAACCCGGGCTGTGTTGCTCTGGGCCTCAGATCCAAAGGCAGCTGGCCTCTGGTTTCCGCACCACTTCCTTTGTGTTTATATGGCGTTTTGTCTGTGTTGCTGTTTAGAGTAAATAAACTGTTTATATAAAGGTTTTTGTTGCATTATCGTCATTAAAAATGTGAGGAGGCAGCCTTGGGGTGTGTGCCCCCCACACGCAGCTGCAGGCCCCGCAGAGCACTGGCCCCTGCCCAGCTCGTCTTGCTGCCAGTGCCTGGTCCTGTGCGGCCCTCGTGGCTCCTTTGTAAATAGTTGTGTGTGGGGGCGGCATGTGTGCAGGGTTTCTCTGTGCCCCACCTGGGTCTCCGGGCTGTAGAGGGCCGGAGTCCAGGTCTGGTCAAGTTGGAATCGGTGTCAGGACCCACCCTGCGTGTGCGCCGCCCTGGCCATGGGGGGAAGGGATGCCTCAGGGCAGAGCCGGAGTGGGGACTGCTCTAACCCACTCGCCCTCCTCAGGGGCCAGTGCAGGGTGGCTGGGCCACAGCATGTGACCCTCTCACATCTGTCACTGCCCGCAGACCTCTGCATGTAGCCTCCGACCCCTGTGCTCACCGCCACCTCAGCCTCACCCCTAGATGCAGGTGGTGTCTGGCACGGGGACACCCCTAGAGAGCAGCTCGGAGGGCCATTGTCACATACTGCTGCCGTCTCCTGGAGCACTCTGAACCCAGTCACCCAAGGAAGCTGCTCTCAGAACCCTGGAGCCCACGGCGGAGTGTCCAGGAGTCAGCTGTTCTGTCTCGAACAGTCCCGGTCCTGGCTCATCAGGGAGGTGCTGTAGATGCAGACGAGGTGGCAGGCAGGGACCTGGCCCTGCATCCTGGTGAGCACACTGCCGGCTGAGCAGTACAGAGGCCCAGGGCCGGCCTCTACCAGCCGGCCTCGCCCTCCCGCCCCGAGGACCCTTGTCAGAACCAGTTACCTATGGCTCTAGCTCATGGACTGAGTGAGGTAGGGATGGTCCCCGAAGGGGCAGGGAGCACAGGAGGGCTGGTCATCGGGGCCCTTGGCCGGGAAGGGTGCCTCTGTTGACAGCGCAGCCAGAGGGCCCAGTGCCTTGTTCACTTGCTCAACCACACACCTGATGGGTTGCTGAGCCCTGCGCTCTCGGCCAGTGTTCATGGTTATCTAACGCAGAGGGCCTTACGCGGGGGTTCAGTGGGTCGTGTGTGTGTGTGTCGCCCCTTCCAGAATGTCTTATTTTGTAATGACTGAACTACACTTAGTAATAGTTACACATGTATATGGTTAATATATATGGAAATGCAATATATTTTCTAGTTAAAGCATTCTAAAGTAATCGATGTTTCTAGCACATTGTCGTGACTTTGGCTAATGAAATGTCCTTTTGTGCCACAGTTCTTGGCTTAAAGATGTGAATCTTGTAACAGGAGAACTCTGAAATGTGATCGTTCTGTTTCTGCTGTAAGGGAAGAGAGTGTGCTCCCAGCATGAGGCACCTAATTAGTGAGGAATTGTGGGCAATAGATTAACCACTGTATCTAAAAATCCTCTGATTAAAACATTTCCACAAACTGCTGCCTGCAGGGTGTGTCCTTTCCTACCCCGCGCCCACGGGCTGCCGCGCTCCTGCCGTGCCCAGGGGCTCCAGCCTTCTCTCTGCTGTCTCCGGCGTCAGGCCCTCTGGCCCAGGGGTGGGGGGTGATGTTCCCTTGAACTGCAGTCAAATCCCTTCTGTCCTTTTCAAGACCCTGGCATGGGCAGGCAAGGCTGGAAGGCATCCTGTGCTGGCCGCTGGCCTGCTGGAGCAGCGTCTTCCCACTGGGAACCTGGGGCAGTTCTTGTCACCTAGATGGGCATCCTTGCAGAGCCAAGGTGCACACAGGCACTCGGGTCAGACCCTGATGGGGCCCCCGGGGTAACGTGTCCAGGGCTGAGGGGGCTAGCCAGCCCTCAGCCTCCATCTCCCTGCAGTGACTGCTTCAGCTGGGGGGCCTGCCCTGGCCACCCCTCTGCTGAACCTGGAGGTGTCCTGCTGCAGGGGCTCAGGAGGCACCCAGAGGGAGGCACTACAGATGGGGAGGACCCCATCTGTAGAGGCTGTGGGCTCCATGGGGCTAGAGCACCAGGGTCCCATCCACCCCACTGTCCCCAGACCCCACAAGTGGCAACACGGAAGCAGCAAAGTCGCAGAGCACAGGCCTGGGTTCCTCCCTCCTGGGCTCTGCCATTCCAGGTGACACCCACCCCTTCTAGGATGCTCTCCTGAAGAGGGGCCAGCTGGATGCTTATGCTGCCCCTTCCATTTCTCCAAGGAGGGAGAAGTTGGAGCCCCCAGAGCTCGGGACCAGGGCATCTCAGCCTTCACTTGTGCAGAGAATGATGTCTGCTCTGCAGAGGAGCCAATTCTGGGCCCACTTGTAGCTCTGTCTCCTGATACTGTCCAGGCCCCACAAAGGGCTGAGTGCAGAAGGTGCTGTTGCTGGAGGTGGCCCCAGCACACCTGCCTCTGTGCCAAACGCTGATGGGAAGGCCAATGAACAGACTACTTCTGTGCCCTAGGCCTAGGCCTGGCACAGGCTCCACCTGTGCAGGTGCTGGTAACAGGATCCCCCCGCCGGCCCCCCCTCCCTCACTGAAGCTGGATGGAACCTATGCCCCAGGAAGCAGCATCTAAGGCAAGGGGCAGCACTGGGGCAGGCCCTCTCCCACCTGAAGCCACCTCCGCTGGCAGAACCACTCAGGATGGCGGAGGCAATGGGACAGGTTCCCGCAGTTCTCAGCATCCTCCCGCCCTGAGCAGGCAAGGAGCCTTGCCCAAATCCCAGGGCCCACCCACTCTCCCTGCCTGTCCTGGACAGATGCTAGGGTTCAGAGAGTGGTGGGAGGAGCCTGGCCCCCCAGAGGCTATGCCTGCAATCCCAAAGGCTGCCACCAGAGCCTTTGGTGAGCTGGTTTGTTACTAAAACCTGTAGCCTAGTGTGAACTCACTGAGGTGCCCTCATCTCCCATACCATCCTTTCCCTGTTCAGCATCAGTCATCAGAGTGCTACCCACAGCCAGGCGCTTACTCCTGGCCTGAAGGAGGAAAAGCCAGGCCTCCCACCTGTCAGGCCCTTTCCTTCCAGAAGTCCAGAGCCCTGGCCTCCTTTAGGCAGAATGCCTTGTGTCCCGACACCTGCTGCGACACGTGCGTGCCCCCACGCTTCCCCTCACCACCTCTGCTGCTCAGCACTGCTGTCGGGCAGAGGATGACACTTCGGAGCAGGGTCTAGGGTGCAGGTAGGAAGCGTGGGGCCGCACTGTCCCTGCCCTCCTCTGGCTGGGGGATCAACAAGATCAGCTTCCACCCCCGAACTTCAGAGGTGGAAACGTTCCGCTCCCCAGGCCACTGGGGGTGGGGCCAAACAGTTCCCGTCCCTGTGGAATGAAGAGCATGCAGCAGGAGGATTGTGGTCCAACTCCCAGTCAGGGCACATGCCTGGCTTGCAGGCCAGTTCCCAGCAGGAGACACGCAAGAGGCAACCATACATTGATATTTCTCTCCTTCTCGCCTTCCCTTCCCCTCTAAAGATAAATAAATAAAAATTTTTAAAAGATTTTAGTTATTTATTTATCTTTAGAGGGGAAGGAGAGAGGGAGAGAAACATCAATGTATGGTTGCCTTTTGTGCATCCCCTGCTGGGAGTTGGCCTGCAGGGAACCCGCCTGCAACCCAGGAATGTGCCCTGACTGGGAATCGAACCTCGATCCTCTGGTTCGCAGAATAACATTTTTTTGAAAAGAGTACATAGCAGGCACTAACCAGCTGTGCTCCATGCTAAGACTTACCTGCTTAGGTCTCCCAGCAGCGCCCAGGATGGACACTGGTATTTTACGAATGAGGGAAACTATGGCCCAGGACAGCAGAGGGGAACAATGGGAAAGGGGTCTGGTTGGCTCAGATAGGCCCAACTTTGGTCTCGGAACAGAAAGGGAGAATGAAGGGATCAGGCACAGATGGGACCATCTCTCCAGTCCCTGGAAGTGTGTGTGTGGAGGGAAGCCCAGGGGATCAACCTTTCCTGGGGAAACTGAGGCTCAGGGCTGCGCTTGGGACCCAGCCTGTTGCTCTATGGCCCTATTCAAGCCCCTCACCCTGTCTGGGCCTCNACCTCGATCCTCTGGTTCGCAGAATAACATTTTTTTGAAAAGAGTACACAGCAGGCACTAACCAGCTGTGCTCCATGCTGAGACTTACCTGCTTAGGTCTCCCAGCAGCGCCCAGGATGGACACTGGTATTTTACGAATGAGGGAAACTATGGCCCAGGACAGCAGAGGGGAACAATGGGAAAGGGGTCTATGTTGGCCCTGTGTTGGCCCCTTGTATGTCGGGACACAAGGCATCTGGTTGGCTCAGATAGGCCCAACTTCGGTCTCGGAACAGAAAGGGAGAATGAAGGGATCAGGCACAGATGGGACCATCTCTCCAGTCCCTGGAAGTGTGTGTGTGGAGGGAAGCCCTGGGGATCAACCTTTCCTGGGGAAACTGAGGCTCAGGGCTGCGCTTGGGACCCAGCCTGTTGCTCTATGGCCCTATTCAAGTCCCTCACCCTGTCTGGGCCTCAGTTTGCCTGTCTAAGGAGAACGATGAAGTCTCCAAGGGCTTTCTGCCAACAGGTTAATTAGTTTTAGGGCTACTGCCTTTGATGCCACTGGCCTTGCCCTTGGCACCCCCAGGGCATGAGTGAGTGGCGCAAGCAGCCCCTCCTAACTTCCTGTTTACAGCAGCTGCAGCCTCAGCTCTTCCAAGCCATCATAATCACCATGGCAACCAGACTGGCGTGTTTATTCCAACAGGTTGGCAGAGCCTGACACAAAACTGCAGGGGTGAGGGGCACCAGCTCCAGGATCCTGGCTCTAGGACTCAGCAGGCACTCAGGGAAGGACGAGCTGGGCAGTACAATGTCCAGGCCCCCTCCCCTGCTTCCCTGACTCAGGATACAAGTAACAAGAAGTTGATGCGTATCCTGATCTGCCTGGCTGTCCCGGGTCAGAGCTTCCGGGAAAAGCTAACCTAAAGTGCCATCTCTAACTCCCCCGAAGTGCCGTAACATGCACACACGCACACATATGCACACATGCACGTGCACACTGTAGGTGGATGGGCACAGGGCGGCTCGGATTTGAGTCTGCATCTGGAAGCTGAGACAGGTGGTGGCCCCATCACAGCAGTGTCTACCCCATCCTCGTGTAAGGGGGGCAGGTGAACAGACACCCTGTAAGTGGGCAATTCACTGGAAGGCGCAGCTGTGATGGATGGTGCCTTCCTGTGTGGAGCTATGCTCTGGGTCCCTGTTCCTGTAGCCCATGGCCCTCCCTTCCCTCAGCTCCCCTGACCCCTGGCTTCCCAGAGAGAAACATCATTGCCTCTGGGCCTGAGCTGCAGAGGGCTCCAGACTCGTCTCTCTGTCTTTGGGATGAGAACTCCAAATCTCTGCCTGGTCCCCAAGAACAAGAGGCTCCGAGGGTCCAGAGGGCTCGGCCAAAGGCAGGGCTGGGATCGGGACCCTGTGCACCTCAGGACAGAACCTCTGCGCAGTCCCCACGCTTCTCCGAGTGCAGTCCCTGGAGGCCCAGCAGCATCTGGAGCTTTTCAGAAATGCAGCTGTCTGCCCCGACCCAGGCTTTTGGAATCAGTGGGTTTGAACGGCCCAGCAGTCTGTGTCAACAGGCTCTCTAGGTGACCACGATCAAGCTTCAGAATGCTGCGGGTGCACTTGAAGTGAGGAGCCCAGAAAGGACACTGAAAGTGGGCTGGGAAATGCCTGGGCTGGGTCCAGCTCAGGCCCTAGGGCTCGGCAGGCTGCGCGACCAGGCCCGTGGCCAGCCTGGGGTGTCGGGGCTTCATCGGGATCATGAGCACGATCGCGCCAGCAGGTAGTCGGCGTTGTCATGGGGCATCCTGGGTTGGTGACCGCTGCACCCGCGTGAGAGGCCCCGCGTGTGCCTCTCCCCTCTGAGAAGAGGGAGCCCTTAGGCCCGTGACGGCGAAGTCCCCTGGTTGACGCAGGGGACAGCCCTGGGCTGGGAGGACGACTCAGGAGAGGACTGCACAGCCCTGTCTGAGCTGCGGGCTAGTCGAGCTTGCTGGGATTCAGGGACTCTACTAGCTTCCCTGGGGCCCTAGAGAGCGGGTACTGACGCCGAGCGGAGCCTGCTCCCGGGTCTGCACCCACCTGTGGGTTGATTGACAGCCCAGCGCCCCCGAGCCCCGGGGAGGGAGCTCCCTGGCCTGGCACTGGGGGCGCAGGGACCCTCACCCGGCCCCGCTGGGTCGGGGGACTCAGGGGTTCACAGGAAGAGGAGGGGGCGCTTGGGGCGGGCCACCAGCAGCGGGGGCGGGGCGAGCAGGGGAGGTCCCGCCCCCGCCCCCAGCTCCCGCTGCAGCCGCGGTGGGCCAGCCGCGCTCAGTAGTGGGCGCGTGAGGCTGCGAGCAGTCGCTGTCCAGAGCATCCCGCAGTCGATGCGAGCCGGGCACCTGCAGGACCCCATCCCTGCCTGCGCCCAGCCCACGGTGAGTGCTGTGACTCTGTCTCGTGCCGTCGAAGCTTAGCTGCAGCCCACCTGGAGGGGCCTGAGATGCCGTCCCCTTTGGCTCCTCCGTGCGCATCCCCAGGGACACCGAGAGGCCCCCACTGAGGCCCAGGGCGGCGGGAGGCCACAAAGACACGCCCCTAGCTCCGGGGAAACTGAGGCTGGTGCTTGCTTGGAGGAGCGGGTCTCTGGCATTTCTACCCGCGCCCTGGGCGCCCTGGCCTAGGAACACAGAAGTAGGATGGGGTCAGGGGCCGGGAGGGCGGGTCAATCTGTCACACCGGGGTGGGGAAGTGGGGGAGGGGGCGGTTGGGGCCAAAGACCCCGGAGACGCTTTGCGGCGTTTCCAGGCAACCCGCCAGGAGGAAGATGCCCCCAGCACGCGGTCCCTCCTAGCCTGCGTGGTCCTCGTAGGACCCTAGCCTCCTTGAAATCCGTGTCAGTGAAAGACCCGCCTGTCCCCTTCACCTACCTCGGGGTCTAGGGGTAGTTGAAAAATCCATTCTTACCTGACCATCTTCCCAACTTCTTGGACCACCCTTCCTCCAATGGGGGAAAGCCCCCTACTGAGCTGGAAGGCCTCGGCTCCCATGGGGAGCCCTGTCAGGAGCATCAAAGAAAGGGCAGGAGGGAGGCTCTCAGTGAGAGCAGTGGAGGGAGGAACGTGGGGTGGAGACAGGCGAGTAAGGACAGGTAAGAGAGGGCCTCCGAGAAGAACAAACTTTCCGGGGTTAAGTTGTTTTTCATGCGTTCATCCCAGAAGCATCTAGATAACCCTTTACAGCTCGTCTCAGCCTCCGTGGAGCTCTAAGAACATCGACAGCGTTGGGGAAAATTCACACTGCTGGGTCCCTCCCCAGGGAGCGGGGTTCGCGATGGGCATTGCCCCCAAGTTGTGCAGGGCAGCACACTGCCTGGGAAGTCAGCGAGGCCTTGGAGAGATGGGAGCCAGAAATCAACGAAAAGGAGTGAAGAGCCAGGTGGGGGCCAGGTGAGGGCTAGGCTGGGAAGGAAAGACCAAGAAGAAGGCATGAAGAACTAGCATGTTAGGCAAGATATCCTGCCCCGCCCCCTGGCAGCATCTGTGGGCCCCCACCCCCAAGTTGCCAAGGACCTAATTTCAGTAAGAAGGTGTGTGTTACCTCCAAGGGTGCCCTGCTGGCCACCGGGGACACTGACTAGGGAGACTCATCTGGCTCTTTGGTTCAGCTCAGCTGCCCCAGATCACCTGCCTCAGAACCACCCAAGGGGCTAGTGGGAAAGAGCCTGGCCTAGACCCCTGGGTTCTAATCCTGGCTCTGCAAGCCACCCCAGTCCTGGGCTGTGCAATGGGATATCCATTTTGCAGTGTTGTCATTTCCCTTTCAACCTGGGCCTTGGGGACAGCCAGAGGACAAGGCCAACCTGACCATTTTGGCTGGTGGGCAGAACCAGCATGGCCAGCCTCCATTTACTTGTTGGACCGATGGGGGCTGTGATTCTGGTCCTGGTGACAGGGCACTAGCAAGGATGTTCTGTGTTGCTGCCCTGGCCCAGGAGGGTTGGACAGCTCAGGAAGGAGCCCCAGGGGGCCCAGCACACAGAGGGAGGGCCCCTGTAGCCCTGGGCTGGTTTGCTCCTGCCCCATGTGAGCTGAGGGGCCCTGGCAGCCCGTGAGAGCTTCCTGGAGGGATGGCCACAGGCCCACTATTGATGACAGCTCAGAGTGACATGCTGGCTGGCTCCCAGGGCCAAGGCTGTTGGGTGCCATGAGGCCATCAGCTGCCCAGGCAGCACAGGATTCCCAGGGGAACCCACGGAGTTTCCGAGCACTCAAAATGAGCCATCAGCCCAAACACCTGCGCACAAACACCACCGTTGCCGCCATCTTGGCAGTGGGCTGAGGGAGTAGGGAAGCAGGCTGGTCCACTGGACCCCAGGACTCAGGACATGGCAGGAGCTCAGTGCTTGGACACAGGAACCAGGGAGACCTGGTCTCCACCTCGGACCACCTGCTGGCTCCGTGGCCTTGGGCAGTGTCCTAAGCCCGGGCCTCAGTTTCCTCCTCCCCATGAGGGGAACAGAGCAGCACCCCTCTCCAGGGCTGAGCTCTATCAGGTGAGCTGTTGAGTGGAAAATTCAGGGAGGCTGCCTCCCCCAACTTGCGCATTTTGTTCTCTGTCCCTGCAGCTCAGGGCACTGGGCTCCTGCGTCACATTTGTCTCTGAGATGTAGAGCCCCTGTAGCCCCTGTCGCAGGCAGACACAGCCACTGGCGGTTGCCCTGGCAACAGCTCAAGCAGTGGCTGCTCTCTTGGCTTTGGGGGCTGCCGTGGGAGCAGCCCCCCCATCTCAGCTAGAGAGAGGGGGGGTCTGTGAGGCCCAGCCCTGGGGACCTCACAGTTGGCTGTCAGGCCACAGCTTCTGGAAGTGTGCGCCCAGGCTGCAGAGGCCCCATCTTTGGGGGGAGGCGCCCAGCGGCAGGCACTGAGAGGTATGAAAGAGGTGGGGCCGCATTTCTGGTAACTATAGGGAGACAGGCTGCTTGCCTCTCCTGTCTGGAGATGGAGGGCCTGAGCTGGTGGGGGATATAACCCGGGAACAGCAGCCCTGGACCACCGGGAGACAGACGGACAGACACAGCGGGAGCAGGAACCTGGCCTGGTCAACCAAGTCAGTTTAGGCCCCAGCCGGTGCTAGGTGTGCACTGGCCCCAGCTCTCTTGGCAGGACTTAAGATTCCAGGGAACAGGCAGCAGATGCTTGGGGGGCTGTGCATATGTGGGCATGATTCCTGAGCAGTAGCCCCACCCAGGGAGGATGGCCTGGGCCCACAGGGCAGAGCGGTCTCATCGGGCACTCCTGCCATTAACTGCCCGTGAGGCCTGGGCTAGTAGATCCATCTGCCTGAGTCCCCATGTCTTATTTTGCCAAGTGAAAATGGCCGTAGCCCCTGCCCAGGCAGATGTGCCTGGCCTGGAGGCACCCTCAATCTGTGGATAAGTTCCCATCAGCCAGGAAGGGGGGCCCCGTGCTGCTCCAAGGGCAGCAAGCTGTGTTCTCTGCACCAGAGGCCAGCAAGCCTCGGCAGAGAGCGAGGGGTGTGCACCGAGCAAGCAGAGGTGTCCTGGCAGAGGGTCTGCACTTTGCCGTGATAGTTTTCAGGGGGAGCAAGGGGAACAGCCTGGAGTGTGAGGGGGGCACAGGGCCCGCTGGTGCACAACCAGGGAGAGGCAGTTGTCTGTCTGGGCAGTGCAGTGGAAGGGGTGGTCCCGAAGGATGAGGGGCAGCAGTGACGTAGCTCTCATCCCACCCTTCCTCCTGAGGTCTGCAGAGAACACCGAGCTTCCTGGAGGAGACGTGCTCGTGTCACCTCAAGCCAGGCCTACTCCCCGGCCGCAGGCAGGCTGGGCAAGAGAGCCTAGTGGCAGCAATGAGCAGAAGCAGTGAGGCTTCTCAGAGGAAGCCCGGCCCTGCCACCCAGACAGAAGGTGGACAGAGGTGCCTGCTGCTGCTGGGGTCACTGTCTCCAAACCCTCCCAGGCCTGCAGATTTGTTCAGTCCGAGCCCTGTCTGCCACACAGGTTCTGGCCACACAGAGCAGAATGACCAAGACTGAACTGGCTTGAAAGGGCGTGGGCAGGGGCTGTGGGGCCCAGGCTCCATTCCTGTCTTGGTTGGGGGCCCTTCCTGTGCTAGCTTGTGGCACCAGGCTGTTCCACGGCATGGTGTCTGTTGCCATTCCAACATGGGGCAGTTGGGGCAGGACATCACAGGGAGAAGGGGCTGTGGCCCCATACCTCACACCTTCCAGAAGGACCAGGACCTGCCCCACGCTATCATTCCCAGTGATTGCAGGGAACAGGGTCTGCATTGGGCAGCAGTCCAAACGGTAAGGATGGGGCACTGGCCCTGCCGTGCTTGATGGGTGAAAACTCCTGGGACCCCTCCTGTGCATCCTGGCCACACAGGAACAGGGGCACGGGCTTTGCAGGGCACCTCACCATTCCTTAGCCTTGTCCCATCCCCAGAGCCACCCTCCAGGAGTTTCCCATTTTGCAGATTGGGATACCGTCAAGTGAAGATGACAGTATCCTTCTTCCCAAACTGAGGACTTAGAGAGAACAGGTGACTTGACAAGAGTCCTCATGGCTCCCTGGGTGCCTACAGAGTCCAGGGTCAGGGGCATGGTCCAGGGCCTCTGACTTCCCAAAGCCCTGCCTCTGGTGGCCATGATGGTGCCAGCCATTGCTCTCCTGGCGGGGGTAGGGGGGGCCTCCTCCTGCAGCAGGCTCTTCCCAGGTTCGTGGCTGTTGTTGGTTTACGGTTCATTCAGTAGTTGTTCAACACGGCATGTAACATGCATATCGGGGACTGAATTGCAATGCTGAAGTGATGAAGAAGCAGACGACTGGAACCCACGCCATCTCTGCCTGCAGGTCAGCCACCATGTCCACCTTGCTGGAGATCAAGAGCAGTGTGCTCAGGCAGGTGCAGGTCTGCCCATCCTTCCGCCGGAGGACTGAGGAGGAGCCGGGGAGCACCAACACTGATCTGCAGGAGCCCACCACGGGGGCCTGGTGGGTGCCCCATGACCCAAAGGGAGCCTAGGAGGGACTGAACCCAAGGCTATGGAGTGCCCTGTGGACATCACACTGTGCCCTGAGGCGTGGCTTGGGTCATGAGGGCTGGTGGATGGTCCTGAGCTGGGACACATGTGCTGTGAGCCCGGAGCTTTGGGGAGGGTCTACTGACCCCAAGCCCACCCTTTCTCGACAGGAAACCGGGGGATGGCGTGGAGTTCTTCACCCAGATGCGCCTCATCCTGAAGAAGGGGGAAGGCAGACGGGGCCTGCCATGCCCTGAGGTGAGCATGGGTACTGCTGTGTAGCATGGGGTGCCCTATGCCAGGCTTCCTCACATGCCCCCTCCGCGTCCAGCCTCCACCCCTGCCACTCACTCCTTCTCACTCCTGTGGCCACCCCTACCCAGCCAGCCATAGGATCCTCACTGTCAGAGACCCTCATCCAAGCTCTCCCCTTTTAGGTCCTGTTGCGCAGCAGCTCACCAGCCCCCCCTGAGCCCATAGACCCCAACCGCGGCCTGAGAGCACTGACCCAGGAGGAGGTAAGACAGATGGGGCTCCAACCCGAGGCTGGGGCTGCAAGCACCTACTGCGTGCCAGGCTCAGAGTCCGGGAATTGGTGGACAGTGAAGGTAGCTTGGGTGGTGACTGGGCCTCCCCACGGGAGCAAGTAGGGAGCCGAGGTGAGGGATGCGTAGGGGCCCTGAGTGGAGGGCTGTGTAGGTGCAAAGGCACTGAGGCAGGGAGTGGGCTCTGCCGGTGACAGGGGCTGCTGAGGGCTGAGGCCTGGACTTGGGGTGCACTGCAGGAGCCTGAGGGGAGACAATGGTATGGTGGCAAGGAACTCAGGGCGTGCTCCCCACACCACCCACAGGTAGAGATGCTCTATGAAGAAGCCTTGTACACCATCCTTTATCGTGCGGGGACCATGGGCCCTGACCTGGTAGACAACCAGGAGGCCCTGCTGAGCTACCTACAGCAGGTGAGCCCCATCAGCCCTGCTTGCCGTGCTCCTAGAAGGATCGCTGCCCACCCCTAACTCCCTCCCCCATCCGCTGACCTCACTGTCACCTGAACAACATACACAGATGTACCCCTGCATACAACACACACACGTGTGTCTAGTCTGACAGGCCCACCCAGAAGGACGGACAGACACACAGGAGGGTAGGAAGAAGGGTAGACACATCTTGCACCCTCACCTGTGTGTGCTCCCCGACCCATGATATTTGCAGTCAGGCGTCCCTGGCTGGGGCCATGCCTGAGGTCCCCAGGGTGATGACTAGCCCAACTCTGGGGGTCACCTGGGCCCTCACACCTGCCTGCCCTCTCCAGGTGTTCGGCACCAGCCCCGAGCAGCATGCAGAGGCCATTGAGCGTGCAAAGAAAGCCAAGGTGAGGCTGCCACCTGCTTGTGCAGAGCTGACCAGCCACAGTGCCCATGTTCAGGGATCAGGGACTTGGGAGGGGGCGTGGGAAAGGGCCCTGTTACGTTCACACTAAACTCCTAGAGGCCCCTCAGCACCTCTCTGCCCACAGGCCCCCACATATGCTCTGAAAGTGTCCGTCATGCGTGCCAAGAACCTGCTGGCCAAAGACCCCAATGGTGAGGACCGGCTGGGATGTTAGCCGCACCCAGACCTGGGGATCATGGAGGGAGGACTGAGGACTGAGGCCCCTGGAGTCGGGGGCTGAAGCACTTGCTGTGTCCCAGGTTTCAGTGACCCGTACTGCATGCTGGGCATCCTGCCGGCCTCAGATACCCCGCGGGAGCCAGGCCCACACAAGCAGCAGCGCTTCAGCTTCCGCAAGGGTGCCAAGCGTGGCAGTCCGCTGCCAGCTAAGTGCGTCCAGGTCACTGAGGTCAAGAGCAGCACCCTCAACCCTGTCTGGAAGGAGCACTTCCTCTTGTAAGGCCCCTCGCCCAGCAGGATGGTCGGGCCGCGCCAGAGCCAGTCCTGGGGATGCATGCAGGTGGCTGTGACCGGAGGGTCACAGCTGTATGTGGTCTCAGTCAGCACCTGCCCTAGAGAACCAAGGGGACTGATCATAAGCCCACTTCCCAGAAGAGAAAACTAAGGATGAGAGAGAGGTCTCACGTCCCCATGGCCACACAGCCTGTCATGGACCCCTCCTGTGGCTCCTGGAATTGTCTCTGCCCCAGCTCTGGGCAGAGGATCACCTCAGACCCTCATGGGTACCTCTCCGTTTTCGTTGTAGTGAGATTGAGGATGTCCGCACAGACCAGCTGCATCTGGACATCTGGTATAGGGGGTGTGGGCACCTCCGGTCTGAGGGTAGTGGGAGGGGGCATGTGGAGCCAGGCTTGGCTCCAGACAAGCCAGGTGCTTCCCACCACCCAGGGACCATGACGATGATGTGTCCCTGGTGGAAGCATGCAGGAAGCTGAATGAAGTCATCGGCCTGAAGGGCATGAGCAGGTACAGTAGGTGGGACCCTGTGCCACCCAGTGATGGTTGCTCCCGGGGTGGGGAATCATAGGTGTGACACCCACCCTGCTGTGCCCAGGTACTTCAAGCAGATTGTCAAGTCAGCCCGCACAAACGGAAGAGCTGGGCCCCCAGAGGACCACACTGACGACTTCTTAGGCTGCCTCAACATACCCATCTGGGTGAGTGGGCTCAGTGGCTTCACTCACACAACACCTGCTTGCGGGTGCCTCACCTTTCTGGGATACTGCCAGTGGCTGTGTCCCGTAATCCCCCCAAAGTCTGCCATCCTTCATGGGCTGGGGGAGACCCTTGCTGAGAAGGGGAAGAACAGCCTCCTGGGGCATGTATCTCTGTCCAGCATCCCTGAACGCTCACTCTGTCTGTGCTAGTCGCCCCAGTCCAATGGGAATTGCGGAGGCCTGTGTCCTCCCCACAGTCCCACAGCGTCGATGTGGGAGAAAAGGAGATAGGAATCGCCAGTCTGAACCCCATTCCGACAGGAGGTGCCAGTGGCTGGCGAGGACCGATGGTTCAAGCTGGAACCACGTTCCAGCGCCTCTCGCGTGCAGGGAGACTGCCAGCTGGTGCTCAAGCTGATCACCACGCAGGTGGGGAGCCCGAGAGGGATTGTGGGGACTTCTGTCCTGCACCCCAGTCCATAGTTCTGGGACTTGGTAAGGACCGGCTCTGCCTTCCAGAGGGACACGGGCATGAGCCAGCGCGGACGGTCAGGCTTCCTGTCCTACTTGCTGCTGCTCAGCCGTCTGCTGCAGTTCGAGCACCGACCTGACCAGGTAGAGGCGCCCTGGGGACCCTGGGGCAGCTGGAGGCCACGTGTGGAAGGCAGGCGGTGGGGATCAGGAGCAGGAGGGGTGGGAGTCTCCTACCACCACCTACACCCAGCCCCTCCCCCAGCCGAACTCGAGCAGCTGGAGAGGCGAGCTCAGCGGGCCTGCAGCCACCTTGCTGTGCCTGCACGGAGCGCAAAGCAACTTGTCTGCGCTGCAACTGGCGGTGCTGTGAGTCAGGAGGACTGATGGCGAACGGCGGGGTGGTGGCAGTTAGTGGGTGGAGCATAAGAAGGGGCATTCCCCATTTGTGGGCGGGGCGCTTTGGGGTCCGCTGGGTTCCGACGTCGCTGCCCTAGCTCTGGGCTGGGCCCCCACAGACACTGGCAGGTCAGCAGCCGCCACCATCAGACCTGTACGCTGGACTATGGCTACCTGCTGGGCCTTCTGGAGGACATGCAAGCGCACTGGGAGGAGGCGGCCTCGCTGCCTCAGGAGCAGGTGGGCTTCACTGTGTGGCCTGAAAATGTTCCTGGAGGGCGTGCTGTGGGCCTGCTCGGGCTGGGGCAGGTAGTGAGGTGCAGAGTCCTCTCTTTGTTGGGTTCACATCCCACGAGGGCAGTAGGAGGTTGGAAACAAACAAACTGCATGATGTAGGAGAAAGCAAGTGGTAGGCAATACCGTCATTAGAGATGGGAAGGAAGGTCATGCACTTCTGCTGGTAAGCAGAGTGGGCACTGCAGAGACAGGGCAGGGAGGACAGCAGGTGGTATAAAGGTGAGGCCATCTGTGCTGCCAGGGGGAGCTATGGAGGCTGAGGTTGGAAAGGCCAGAAGGAAGAGGTCGGTGGGGTTGGAAGCTGCTCCTCAGGGCAGACCTTTGCTGACCTGCTGGCCCCGTCTGGGGGGGGGGGGAGGGCCTGAGGTCAGCTATGAAGGGCCCTGTACCCTCAGGAGGAGAGCCTGGCTGACAGCTTCTCTGCCTTCTCTGAGTTCGCGCTGCGGCTACTGCGCCAGCTCCGGGATTACTTCCCTGCCACCAACAGCACAGCCATACACCGCCTGGAGCTGCTGCTGAAGTGGGTATAGCCGCCGGCACAAGGTGCGGTAGGAGACCCAGCAGGGCAGCCAGCAGTCAGCTGTGGCTCTCACCTAGGTGCCTGGACAAGCTGCAGCTCTTCCGGCCTTCCTTTGAAGTCTGCCCCTTTGAGACCGAGCTAAACATGGACATCGCTGCTGCCCTGAAAGTGTGTCTGGCAGTCCCTGCCCCGCCCACCAGCCCTGGACTTGCTGTAGTCCAGACCCTTGCCCTTCTTCCCTTCCACCCACCCACACTGCCTTGATGGTTTCCCTTGCAGAGAGGCAACCGTGAGTGGTATGACAGGCTCCTGGATGCTAAGAGTCCTCGAGAGCAGGTACAGCTCAGAGAGGACATGACCATCAGGCGGGTAGAGGTGGTGGGTGCAGGCCAAAAGATGGGTGTGACCGGTGCTTCCTTGCAGCCAGGGCTGCAGCGACTTGCTGGGCTGGTCGAGCTGGTCGATGCCATCTATGAGGACCTGCAGTCCTGCTACAGCATCTATGCCAGCCTCTTCCACAGGTGGCACTCAGAACTCTTCCTGCTGCCCCCGCACCCAGCCCCAAGTGCTGCCAGGGGACAGGGGTGAGCAGGTGTCTGAGATGTGTTCTTTGCAGCATCATCAAGATCGACTTCTTCACTCTCACCTTCCGGCAGCTTGAGCGGCTGGTGAGGCAGTGGGGGTGGGGAGAGGTTTCCAGCTGGGAGGAGGCCTAGGTTTCCTTGTTGCTGGCAGCCTGACTCTACCTTTCTGGGCAGGTAGCTGAGGAGGTGTGGGTACTGACGGAGGAGCTGAGCCTCAGAATGACCCTCGAGGTGGCCTCACAGCTCTTTGAGCTCTACCTGTCCCTGGCAGACATCCAGCGCTTTTGGAGCGGTATCCTGGGCCGGTGGGTGTCCTATCGCACCTCCCTCCTCCTCCCTCCTCCACCTGTCCCCTCTCCCACATGCGCCCTTCCTGCATCTGTCCCCCTCCTCCCACCTGTCCCCCTACCCAACCCATCTATCCCCTCCTTCCCCTCCCTCACCTGTTGTCCTCCCCGACGTGTTTCCTAGCTTCCTCCAGGAAGGTTCTGGGACAAGAGCCCAAGAGCCTTGTGCTGGAGGCTCTCCTGGGTGCTCTTAGGCCGGGGACCCTGGGCCATGCTAGCTCAGGCTGTCTCAGCTGGGCCTGCTTTGACTAGCTTCCTGCCACAGGGACAGCCGCTCCCTGGCCCTGGCCGGCATCCACGTCCCATTCCTACCTGCTGTGAAGCTTTGGCTGCAGGTGCTGAGGGACCAGGCCAAATGGAGGCTTCAGGGAGCCGTTGATGTTGACACAGTGAGTAAGCGCCCAGTCCAAGGGTACTGGGACCTATCCCAGGTGCCGCCCCCGACCCAGGCCTCTTCTTCCTCCCAGTTGGAGCCTGTGGACAACTCCTCCAAGCACAGCAGCTCTGCAGCCACTGCAAGCCTCTGTTTCAGCCACATCCAGGAGCTGTGGGCCTACCTGGCATGGCCAGACCCTGCCCAGGCCCAGGTGTTGGGCACCCAGCTTAGCCAGGTGGGAAGCACAGCCCGAGAATAAGTCAGGGCGCAGAGGGGCAGCAGGCCAGGGGAGGCGGCCCACAGCAAGCCCCCATGTCCTACCAGGACCTGTGCGAGGTCGCTGTCTTCTACACTGAGCTGCTGCGGAAGGAGGTGGACACTCGACCCAGGGCCTCAGGAGAGGCAGTGAGTGAACCAGTGAGTGGTCTGGCGGGCAGGTGGCTGGGGGCAGGTGGCTAGGTGGAGCCAGCACATGAACACAGGAACACTGCCTCGCCCCCCGTCTGGCACCTCTCTCCAGCTCTGCGTGGTCCTCAACAATGTGGAGCTCCTGCGCAGGGCTGTTGGCCAGGCACTTCGAGGCCTGGCATGGTCAGAAGGGGCCTCGGGGCTCCCTGGAGGGCTCCCACGCACAGTGCTCAGCTGCACACAGACCCTGGATGAGGACCTGGAGCGGGAGGCCTGCACCGTGACTGCGCACCTGACCTCCAAGGTGGGCAAGGAAGGTGGGGTAGGGGCCTGACTCCCTGCTCCGCACCACCACTGCTCTCAGTGCTGAGCACCACCCTCCCTCAGATGGTGGGTGACATCAGAAAGTACGTGCAGCACATCAGCCTCTCACCTGACTCCATCCAGAACGATGAGGTGAGTGCTTGGCCAGCTGAGGGCTCGGCCTGGTGGGAAGTCTGTGCACAAGTGGGACCAGGTGCGGCCTGACCCTGAGGACCCTCCCCACAGGCTGTGGCCCCTCTCATGAAATACCTGGATGAGAAGCTGGCCCTGCTGAAAGCCTTGCTGGTGAAGGAGAACCTGAACAGGTATGGCCTTGACCGGGTGGAGTAGGGCAGACCAGGCTCCAGTCACAGACTCTGTATCCCTGCAGGGTGCTGGAGGCCCTCTGGGAGCTGCTCCTGCAGGCCATTCTGCAGGCTCTGGGCACCAATGTTGATGTCTCTGCCGACTTCTGCAGCCGCTTCCACTTCACACTGGAGGTAGGACCTCGTGGAGGGCCCCTTCCCTTGCTGGGCTGCAGGGGACAAGGCTGCTGCCCCCACGCTGGGACACCTGGTTTGCCCACTTTGGACAGTACTCCCTCCTCTGGAAGCCCCAGGCCAGCATTTCCTCCCTGCCTGCCCACCTGCCCACTTGGACCGGCAGCACCTGGGCTACCCGTTAAAACAGCCGTCTGGCCTCAGGCATCAGAGTTTTCCCAAACTTCTTGGGGGCTTCTGCTGCTCCCCTCAGCGTGACAAGTGGCTCTTTCCCTGGGCTCCCGAGATCCCAGTGCTACTCAGACTCAAGGCTGCACCTGTCTCAGCTCATTGCCACCAGCACACGACACAATCTGACTCCTCTTCCTTCTTGCCGATCTAGGCCCTGGTCACTTTCTTCCATGCGGAAGGACAGGGTCTGTCCCTGGAGAACCTGAAGGACGGAAGCTACAAGGTAAGGCCTAGTCCTGGGCCACTGCCCTGCAGTAGCCTGTACCTTCAAGAGCCTGCAGGCTGGGGCAGTCGGCAGCCACCTTCTTCCCCCTCCCCCTGCAGAAGTTGGAGGAGGAGCTGCGTCTGCACAAGTGCTCTACTCGAGAGTGCATCGAGCAGTATTACCTGGACAAACTCAAGCAGGTCTGCAGTCCTGGTGTGGGCACACTGCTCTGCCCCAGGGCCCTTGAGCTGGGCTCACTGGCCCAAGGGCCTTTTTGCAGAGGTCCCTGGGGCAGAACCGGTATGGACGCCTGAGTGTTCGCTGCTACTATGAGGCGGCCGAGCAGCGGCTGGTGGTGGAGGTACTGCACGCTGCTGACCTGCTCCCCCTGGACACCAATGGTGAGGGGCAGAGGCATGGGCAGGTGGGGACAAGCCAGTGGGATGGTGGCAGTCTGCTCACATCCCTGCCCCCCAGGCCTGAGCGACCCCTTCGTAATTGTGGAGCTGGGCCCGCCACATCTCTTCCCGCTGGTCCACAGCCAGAGGACCCAGGTCAAAAGCCGTACGCTGCACCCGGTGTACGACGAACTCTTCTACTTGTGAGTGTTGCCCCCACACGCCCAACGCCACGCCGAATAGGGAACAGGGCTTTAGGTGACTGCCCTCTGCTTGCAGTTCCGTGCCAGCAGAGGTGTGCCGCCGCCCTGGTGCCTGTGTGCTGTTCACGGTCATGGACCACGACTGGCTGTCTACCAATGACTTTGAAGGGGAGGCAGCCCTTGGCTTGGGCAGCATTGGTGGCATTGTGCGACCGCAAGTTGGGGGTAGCACGAGGGTTGGACAGCCCATCACCCTGCACCTACGCCGGCCCAGAGCCCAGGGTGAGTGAGAGTCCGGGCTGGTGTTGGGTCTAAGGGCTGGCAGGGCCTGACACTGCTCCCGCCCTCCTGCCTGCAGTGAGGTCCACACTGAGGATGCTGGAGGGTCGCACCAACAGGGAAGCCCAGGAGTTTGTCAAGAGACTCCGGGAATTGGAGAAATTCATGGAGGCAGACCCATGAACCCCCTGCACCTGTCAGCCCCAGAAACTCCCCAAGTCCCCATAGTGTCATCTCAGCCTGTGGTCAACTTGGTATGTCAGGACTTGTGTCACCCCCTCCCCTGCTGTGAGGCATCTGCGCTGTGGCTGGGCTTTCGGGCTCCCGTCCGCCCTGGCGTGTCCATGTGGTGTGTGCTGTGAACTCCTTGTACCCAGAAAGCACCCTGAACCCTGCATCTAGGCAGCCAGGTCAGCAGGGCCTGGACGTGGAGCGGAGGAGCCTGGCCACCAGGTCAGTTTCCCCACCTGACCCTTGGGGGTTCCACAGCCCCAGGACGGGCAGGCGCTCCTCTTAGAACAGGGTTCTTAGTGGGGGCTTTGCCCCCCAGGGACATTAAGCCGTATATGGAGACACTTTTGGTGGTCACACTTGTGGGTTGAAGGAGGTGCCCCTGGTACCAGTGGAGAAAGTTCAGGGATGCTGCTTAACATCCTGCAATAAGCCAGACAGGACCCTCTCCCCAACTAAGAATGGTCCACCCCCAATGTCTCTAGTGCCATGGCAGAGCCATCTACAGCAAGAGGACCTCAACAGGCTGAGAGGCAGGAGGACCAGGGTTTGAGTCAGAACCACCCAAACCACAGAGAGAAGCAGTGCCCAGGGCTCCAGGCAGAGGGAGAAAGTGGGCAGCCAGTGCGCTCGCCCTCTCTGAGCTCTAGAGCCCTCCACCACAGAATCCACGGGGAGGAGAGGTTTGCTTAAAGTATCATAGGTCTCTGCCCCCCGCCTGGATCCTAGGCCCAGGAGAGGGTCCCTGGGGTCACTCTGAGGCTGCTGGGTCAGCTCCATGCTGACTGGTCACCTGCCTGGCTTCTCCTTGCATGTATCTGTTCGTACCCACACAAAGACCTGCTCCATGGCCCACCATCCCCATGGCCCAGATCTTTCCAGGAAGGGTCTGCCTCACTAGAGGCTGACAGTCTCCCACGTGCCCAGGCCAAGTACAAAGAAACAGAGGCTCACACAGTCTCCATGCCTGCAGCTTCATTGGGCATTCTGAGGCAGGACCCAGGTGAAGCCTATAACAGGAGCTGTGGGAGAGAACCTGACAGAGTCCAGGGCTGCTCGCAGATGTAATGGGCCCAGGCCACCAGGCCTCTCTGTTCCTACCAACCCCACCGCAGTCTCTAGACGTCTTCATCACTCTGCCTCAAAAAATACATGTGTGCAACCTTCAGTCTCTCTGCCGTTTCTTGATTCCTTTCCAAACCTTGGTGGGGGCCCTGGCCTCTAACTCCGGCTCCAGTCTCTTCTCCTCTTCTGGGCTACTGTCGCTGCTGCCTCCTCCACCCTCGGCTTCAGGCTCAAGTTCCTCAGGCTCTTCCTCACTGTCACTGTCGCCACTCTCTCTGGGTAGCCTGGAAAGAGAGGTCTGTTCACTGAATGTATCATTCGTGGCTCGTCTGAGGCAATCCTTCCCTGGTACACTGACCCACAAAAGCCCCCAGACTGAGTATAAATGCCTCTTATTCCTTGTGTTCTCAAAACCAAAACTTCTCAGTGAGACGTCCGCACCCCCTTTCCCACAGTCAAAACCACCATCTCCTCCCCACCCCACAGTAGGAGGGGCTGAGGCCAGAGGCAGAGGCCAGCCCTAGATGTGAGCTGCCACAAAACTGGGAAGCCTGAGGACCTACTGGGTGCCAGCCATAGGCCTGTTGGGGTTGGCAAACTCTCTTCCAGAATCCACGTCAAAGGGGTCTGAATGGAAAGAGCAGAGAGAACAGTGACATGTAGATGAGCTTTGAGCAGAACCTAGCCTTCTACTCCTGGAGCTTCTCAGGAGGCAGCAGGCATGGAGGACCCCAGCTCCCACCCGGGGGGCTCAGGTCCATGCCCAGCCTCACCGATCTCCTCCTCGGGGCACTCCTTGGCATGGGCCAGGAACTCCTGCTCTGCCTGCAGCACCTCCTCTGGGCCGCAGCAGGCTGCATACTTGTCTAGGAGCTGACGGTTCAGGTCTAGGAAGGCCTTACCCCACTTGAACTTCCGCAGCAAAATGACAGCAAGGTCTGAGAAGCCTGATGCCACAGAAACAGGAAACCCAAGAACATCATTCATCCTTTTACAATCCTAAGTGTGTCCCCCACATACTCAATGCTGTCCCAGACTCTAAAAAGTCCCTGCCAGACACCACCTTATAATGCAGACAGCCCATGGCTGACGCCGAAGCCCGTGTCTCATGGGGCTGCCCATCGGGACCTCTACTGCCCATTGGGACCATAAAATCTCTGAGGATGAGTTGAAGGTTGATGGAGGGCTCTCAAGGCAGTGGTGCCATGATAACAAGGCCAAACAGGAGTGCTTGCAGGCCAGCTATCCATTTTGCCATCCATGGAGTGAGGATTTTTAAGTGGGAGCTGGAATAGAAACCCTGGCCTGTCCATCTCAACCACTTCCACGCACACCCTCGTTTCTCCTGGGACTTGCCAGCAGAAAACACACTGCCGGGCCCACAGCCAGGCCTCCGTGCTGCCCCCACACTCACCCAGAATGCAGAAGGCGGCTGCAAAAGCTTCTACACAGGACAGTTTGCAGGGCCGGCCGTAGTTCACAGGGTTGGCCGCCACCAGATGGGGCAGCAGCCGGAAGTGGCTCCCCCGCATCTTCCCAAACGGTGTCTCCTCCAGTCTGGCCCAGGAGCAGTCGATGACAGCTACCCCCGATTGAGCCACCAGCTGCCTGCCAAGGGCAGCAAAGGGTTCTGGGGGCCAAAACCACCTTGGTGATAGCCCTAGAACAGGTATGTCCCTGGAGACTAGCCTCACTAGGGATACAAGAACATCATTCCTCTGCCTCAAATAACCCCTGAGGGCCCATATAGGCCAAGCTTTGAAGCAGCTAAGTAACTGGAACAGATTCACTTATTCACGTGACTGTTTATTTGAGATCTAATATATTCTGGGCTCTGTGCTAGATTATAGGCCCCCTGCAGGGTTGTCAAACTCATTTTCACGGTGGGGGGGGCACATGAGCCTAGCGATTATCTTCAAAGGGCCAAATGTAATTTTAGGACTGTAACTACCCTTAACAGTTAAGCGGGAGCCCAGCGCTGCCGCGGGTAGAAGAAACAAGGTGGAGGGCTGGATTCTGCCCGAGGGCCTTGTGTTTGCCACCTGTGCAATAGGTATAAAAAGATGGGTCCTGAAAGGAATGATGTGCCAGAGTCGGGGCTTATTAGGATGAGAATCCACACAGGCACACCGGCCATTCCCACCCCCTCCCCCGGCCTCCTGCGCTTACCTGTCAGCCGGGGACACGTACTGGGAGCCCATGGGGCTGAGCACTAGGCCGCCGAACCTGTGGCCAAGGCGCAGGCAACGCACTAGGCCTAGGCGGGCCAGCTTGCGGCCAGTGCAGCGCCGGGGGTCACAGTGGCCTAGCTCCCACATGGCCAGCGTGCAAGGCAGCCGCACCGAGCTCGGGCCGTCCAAGTCCTCGGCCGTTTCCAGCTTCACGGACGCTGAGCCGGGCAGAGAATGGGACCGGCGTCAGGCGGCAGGCAGCCGGCGGACCCCGGGCCTTCAACCCTAGCCCCGCCCTCGCCATCGGATCACTCCCCACTCACCGCACAGCGCGGCGCCCACCTCCTCTGCAAACGCTTCCAGAGATCGGCCCCCGGGACGCCGAGTGTGGCCGGCCCCTGGCCCGCGCGCTGCCCTCCGGCGGCCCATAGTGGAGAGCAGGGCCTCCGCAACTCATGGGCGAGCCCCTCGGCCAGCAGTGGAGCCACGCGCCCTAAGGGGAGCTGAACGCCACTTCTATTTCCGGTTCTCACGTGATCTGGCGGCGTTCACGTGACCGCGCGCTCAGTCCGCGCCGGGAGTGATGGCTGAGAAGTTGGCCCGCCTCTTGCTGGTAGTCGGGCTCGCGGCGTACGGTTAGTGTCCTGGGACCCCACTCCGCTCCTGCGACCCTGAGCCCCCTCCCCACCCATCCCTGCGCCCCCGCCCTGCTGTCCGCCCGCCTCCTCACGCCCCGTTCCACTTAGGGCCCGGGTACACGGGCGCTGCCAAGATGAAAGTGGTGGAGGAGCCTAACACGTTCGGGTGAGCAGCCTCACGAGGCGCGGCGGGGTGGGATGGGCCGAGGGGTGGCCTAGGGCCTGGTTTTCCCCTGACCCTAGTGTTTCCTGCAGGCTGAACAACCCGTTCCTGCCCCAGACCAGTCGTCTGCAGCCCAAGAGAGAGCCTTCACCCGTTTCTGGTGAGTGGGACACACTTGCGGCAGACGTGATTGTGGCCAGGGAGGGAGCGGGGAGCTGGCTTGGATTCCGGACTGGACCTGGTCAGCGCCCGAGAGCCTGCTCGAGAGGGGCAGGGAGGGAAGGATGGCGTCGCAGGCGAGGGATCCTGAAAATTAGGGCCCGGAAGCTTATGCATTGGCTTGTCAGCCTTTTACAGTTGTTGAGTGCGCGATAATATTTCAGAACGTTTTTGTACCAAGTTAAATAGTTGCCTCCGAACTTAGTCATTTATTTTCTTCTTTATAGGTGGTCTCTGTTAACAGTTTGGTGTCCATCTTTCCAGATTTTATGGATAGGTTCTTATGATTTTATATGCCTAGGTATACAAGTGAAAAAACGTGCAGTAATGTGTTCTGTGTGGTCTTTGTGGGGTTTTTCATCTTTATTTATTTTTTTGGGGGGTGCCAAACCTGGGATCGAACCATTTCCGTTCTTTTTTTAAAACAATACTACTACCCCGGTCTGCGAATTTGCTTTTGTCATTCATTGTGTGTTTTGGAACTCTTAATGGTGATGGATGTAGATATTCATTCTTTTCATTTCATATTTGGTATTCTGCAGGATGGCTTTGCAGTATGTTATTGTTAAGCATTTTATTGTTTACGTTTTTTGGTCATTAGAAACAGTGCTGTGAAGAACATGCCTTGTAGGGATTGCCTCTTAAGTTGTTTCTTAAGACAGGATTCTGGAAATGACTACATTGGTGTATTAAAATTAAATATAAGAAACAAAATCCTGTATGTTTTTTAAAGATTTTATTTGTTTGTTTATAGATGGAGGCGAAGGGAGGGAGAAAGAGAGGGAGAGAAACATCAACATGTGATTGCCTGTGGCATGCCTCCCACCCCGCCCCCCACCACCAGGGACCTGTCCCAAAACCCAGGCATGTGCCCTGACTGGGAATGGCACTTGTGACCCTTTGGTTCTCAGGCTGGTGCTCAATCCACTGAGCCCCATCAACCAGGGCCCAATATTTTCTTTAATTGAATGTGTTAGGGCCTGTGCTAGGGATGCAGAAAGAGCAAAATATACAATGCTTGTCTTAGTGGACTTAAAGAGTTTAATGGGGGGTAGGCAATAAACAAAGAAGTAGGTAAAAGTGTAGACTGATGAAAAATTCTACACTTTTGTAGGTGTGAAAAGCAGAGTTTGTGGAGGGGAGGGTGTCATGGTGAGGGGCGTGCTGTTTTAAGCAGGGAACTCAGGAAAAGACTGAGAAACGATATTTTGGTCCAAAGGTAGAAGAGGAAAAGGAGGGAGGGGTAAACATGGATATGGGGTGGGGGTTGGGGTGGGAAGAGGGGTCCAGCAAAAGGAGTAGCCAGTAAAGGCCTTGAGCAAGGATCCCGAGGCCAGAGGGGATTAGTGAGCAGTGGGATGAGAGTAGAGGTAGGGAGGACAGATGTGGGCTTTCACTTTAAACAGGTCTGTTCCAGCTTTTTACTAGAAGGTACTGCATAGAAAAACAGGGACGGAACAGTGAACAGCGGCATATTCTGACTCAGTACAAGTGAACATCTCGCCTGCTTATTACTTCATCTTTCTGTTTTCGTTTTTTGAAAAGTGGACATTTCATTTGGCTGAACCATGTGACGACATTCAGTTATAGACATCATGGCACTATATCCCTAAATATTCCGATGTGCTCTCCCATCCCAGCCCCGCAGAAGAGCCGTAACTCTGTAATAGAGCTAGTCCAGGTCCATGTTCCCCTGTGGTCTCGGGAACGCCCCCTGCAGTTGTCCTGCATAGGGTCAGTCAAGGCTCACACATGCATTTTGTTAGTTATGTGTCTTCAGTCCCAACACGGAACAGGTCCCCTCCATTCCCTCCCCCTCCCCCATTTTAAAGGAAATTCTGCAACATTGACTTTGGGGGAAGGGTCAGGCCAATTGCCTTACAGAATGTTTGACCATCTGGATTTGTCTGGTTTGTGACGTCATTTAGCTTGCTCTACTTTATGCTCGCATTCGAGAAGTGGGAAAATAGGCCTGAGAGCTTGACTAGAAGCAGGTTAAATAATTTGGGCATGAACGCCTCTTAGGGAAGCAGTGGACTGCATATGGCATCGCATCAGAGGGCGAGTGTTGCCAGGGTCTGTTCATTGTGGAGGTGGGATTCTCCAACACATTGTCCCCAGGAGCTTCACACTCCAGCCTGATGGGGGAAGAGCTGATTCTCTCCTCATGCCCCCTGCACTTATTAGCTAGTGGTCTCTGGTGAAAAAGCATTCCTACCCTGGCTGTGCGGCTCAGTTGTTCTCTGCTTGGAAGGGTTGCCAGTTCAATTCCTGGTCAGGGCACATGCCTAGGTTGTAGGTTTGATCCCGGATTGGGTTGGGGTGTGTTGGCAGCCAGTCCATGTTTCTCTCCCTCCTCCTCTCCCCCTCTGACCCCCACCCCCCTGCTGCCATGCCACTTCTGCTTTTCCTAAAATCAATGGAAACATGTCCTTGCGTGAGGATTTTTTTTTAAAGCATTCCTTTTTCTTTAGAATATCATTACTGGCTCCCATTTAAACCATGTTTTTATTGAGGTGTAATTAACATGTTCAGTCTGATGAAGTTTGACATTTGCACCTGTCTGTACAGTTGCCACCCCAAATAAAATAGAGGACAGTTCCATCTCCCAGAGAATTCCTCTGTCCCTTTCCAAGTCCCCCACCCATCACTGTCTGGTTTCTGTCACTACAGAGAAGTCTCAGCAGTGCTTAGATTTCAGGTAACAGGTGCACAGTCCTGTGCCTGGCACTACTCAGTACCACCACTTTTTTCTTGGTGCCAAGTACACATAAAAACTGTGACTTCTCGCCCTGGCTGGTGTAGCTCGGTGGATTGGGCGCGGGCCTGTGAAGCAAAGGATTAGGGTTCGATTCCTGGTCGGCGCGCGTGCCTGGGTTGCGGGCCACTTCCCGGCGGGGGACACATGAGAGGCAGCCACACATTGATGTTTCCCTCCCTCTCTCTTTCCCTTCCCCTCTCTCTGAAAACAAATAAATAAAATTAAAAAAAAACAAAAAACTGTGACTTCTCTCCTGGCCGGTGTGGCTCAGTTGGTTGGCGTATCATCCTGTAACCAAAGGGCTGTGGGTTTAGTTCCTGGTCAGGGCAGGTATGACCCCTGGTTCCTGTGTGTACAGGAGGCAACCAGTTGAATGCTTCTCTGTCGCATCAATGTTTCTCTCTTTCCCTTCCCACTGCCTTTCTTTCCCTCTCAAAACAATGAAAAAAATTTAATAAATTTTAGAAAAATCCTGTGACTTCTGGGGAAGGTCTGTTTCTAGTTAATTGTACCATGCCAATATCAACTTCATGGTTTGGTGATGGGCTAATGCCGTGCGCAGTGTTAGTCTGGGGGGGCGGGCGGCTGGAGGCTGTTCAAGGGCCTCTCAGTGCCTGCGCGGCAACTTCTTGTAAGTCTGCAGTTGTGGAGCAGTTCAAAGTCAAAAACGCTTGTGTGTGTATCGATGCTGGAAGAATCACTGAAAGCCATATGATTTTAAATCTCCAACTGAAATGTAATGTTCTTTTTCCCTTTCTATTCCTCTCTTTTTCTCTAATGCTGAAAAGTGGGTTCCTTAATCCTGTAAATATATGTACTGGTTTTCTTGTATAATTTACATTAAGATGGTTTTAGAACTGTAATAACAGTATTACTACTAATTGTAAAATGAGGTTTGAGAGCTTTTTAAGTTTATTTTAGAATGTATCTAACCAAATGTGAGGGTGGCCGGTGACCCAGACTGTGAAAGAATTCACAAAGAGAAGAAGAATATGCAGAGAGCAAAGTGTTAGTTTTGCTTTCCCAAGAGAGGGAAAGGGCTGGGTGTGGAGGAATGGCACCAGCCCTGGGGGTAGGTTTTATTGTATCAAAATAGGGGGAGGGGGTTGTAGCTGGGTAGTCATGGCAAGAAATTGTCCATCGGAAGGTTTCAGGCTGGTTGTTCAGTCTTTGGTTTGTTCTGCTCTTACTTTTGGGCTCAGGGTCCGGGCGCTCTGGTCTCACATGTTCTGTTTGTGTGAATTTTAAAACACCTCTGTGAGGAATGCTTGTAATCTTCCCGGTCCTGAGAACGAAGGCTCAGAAAAACAACAGTTAATTACACCTGACAGGCTCTCGGAAGGAGAGAGAGAGCAAGCTCTGGTAAAGAGGGCCTGAAAGGGGCATTTTGTCCTTTCGCCAAAGGTGGACAGACGTCAGAGCTTAAAGTTGGCACATCTTTGTTTTCCCTGTTACTTTAAGAGTTTATTTATTTATTTTTAGAGAGGAAGAGATGGAGAAAGAAAGGGAGAGAAACAATCAATGTGTGGTTGCTTCTCATGCAACCCCCCATCGGGGACCTGGCCCACAACCCAGGCATGTGCCCTGATTAGGAATCGAACCGGCGACCCTTTGGTTCTCAGGCTGTTGTTCAATCCACTGAGCCACACCAGCCAGGGCTCTCTGTTATCGGTTTGATTCGTATGTTTCTGCTTGTGTTCAGTTTAACTACTTGCTATACATATTTATTCCCTTTTTTTTAAGATTTTATTTATTTATCTTTAGAGGGGAAGGGAAGGAGAGAAGTATCAATGTATGGTTGCCTCTTGTGAGTCCCCCGCTGGGAACTAGCCTGCAGGGACCCAGCCTGCAACCCAGATATGTGCCCTGACTGGGAATCGAACCACGATCGTGTGGTTCTCAGGCCCGCGCTCAATCCACTGAGCTACGCCAGCCAGGGCCATATTTATTCACTTTTGATTTTTCCGTAACCTTACATTTTTTCTGTATTATGGACAATTTCAAGCATATATAAAAGTGAAGGGAGATAATGTGAGGCACCAAGCGCCCTCATCCGGCCTACGCCCTCTCTGCCCTTGCCCTGCTTTCTCCCGGTCACCCTTGCTGCTTTGAAACAAAGTTTTTACTTCTTTCATTTGTAAATATTTTGGTATGTGTCTCCTAAGGGCATAGCTACAATATATTCATCACACCCTTTAAAAAATGGTAATTCCTTACCAATCAACAAAAATCCCCTTAGTGTTTTAGATACACTAATTGTTTCATGAATTTTATTCTTTTCAGTCCTCACCAAGGATGTTGACTGATTTTAGAGATGGGGGAGAAACATCAGTTGGCTGCCTCCTGTATGTGCCCCACTTGGGGATGGAGCCCACAGCCTAGGTATGGGCCCTGACTGGGAACTGAACCCACAGCCTTTTTGGTACGTGGGATGATGCTCAAGGTAACTGAGCCACCTGGCCAGGGCCTTTAAATTTTTAATAGTTGGCTTGTCTGCATCAGCATCTAAGGTCTACATGCGGTGTATGCTTGACATATCCCCACATGTCCTTTAAGCATGTTATTTTTTTATTTTTTATTTATTATTATTTTTTAATATTTTACTTATTTATCTTTAGAGGGGAAAGGAAGGAGAGGAAGGAAACATCAATGTATGGTTGCTTCTTGTGCATCCCCTGCAGGAAACTGGCCCCTGCCGGAAACTGGCCTGCAACCCAAGCATGTACCCTGACTGGGAATTGAACCGTGATCGTCTGGTTTGCAGGCCCACACTCAATCCACTGAGCTACACCAGCCAGGGCCTATTTTTATTTTTTGAGTGAGGTGGTGTTCATTTTTTTTCCTTTCTTTTCTTTTTTAAAAATTTTCTGTCCATAAGTTTATTCAACACAAAATAATTCCTCCAGGGACTTCCGCCAAGATGGAGGCATAGGTGGAAACACTGTGCCTTCTTCCACAACCAAGTTTGAATACAACAAAGGTTCGAAGAACAAAGACACAGCCAACGAACAGAAAATTGAATTATATGGAATTGCGACAACAACGAACCGTTCAACTGGGACGGTGAGAGAGGCGGAGCCAGCAGCGGAGCAGGGTCGGGCAGGAAAGATCCCCCGACCTAGGTGAGCAGATAGCCCGGACCCAGTCAGGGTGTGGGGCAGACTGACTGCGGTCGCACATTCGCGCACAGTGAGACGGACTGCACAGGCCCCAGCAGATGAACCCAGTGGTGGAGGGCTGACGGCGGTGGCACACTCGAGTGCAGTGGGACGAAATGTGCAGGTCCCGGTGACAGTGGCAGCTGCAGCACCTGTGGTGGCAGTGCGGGAGGTGTAGATGGGACTGCCAGTGCTCCTCTTTGGCCCCGCCCCCACGTACAGCGTCACAACCCAGCGACTAAGTTGCCCTGCTCTGGTGAACACCTAGGGCTCTGATCCTGCTACGGAACAGGCACGAACAGGCCAAAAGATTGCTCAAGAAGAACTCAAAGCCCCAGAGCCCATAACTCTAAGCAACCAAGAGATTGCCAGCCTCTCAGATGCACAGTTCAAAACACTGGTCATCAGGATGCTCACAGAACTGGTTGATTATAGTCACAAATTAGAGGAACATATGAAGGCTAAACTAATTGAAATGAAGAGAAATGCACAGGAATCCAATAGTGATGGAAAGAAAACTGGGACTCAAATCAATGGAATGGACCAGAAGGAAGAACGAAACATCCAAACAGAAAAGAATGAAGAAATGAGAATTCAAAAAAATGAGGAGAGGCTTAGGAACCTCCAGGACATCTTTAAATGTTCCAGCATCCAAATTATAGGGGTACCAGAAGGGGGAAAGAAACAGCCACGGGTGGAAAACTTATTTGAACAAATAATAAAGGAGAACTTCCCCAGTCTGGCAAAGGAAATAGACTTCCAGGAAATCCAGGAAGCTCAGAGAGTCCCAAAGAAGTTGGACCCAAGAAGGAACACACCAAGGCACATCATAATTACATTAGCCAAGACCAAAATGAAGGAGAGAATCCTAGAAGCAGCAAGAGATAAGGGGACAGTCACCTACAAAGGAGTACCCATCAGACTGTCAGCGGATTTCTCAAAAGAGACCTTACAGGCAAGAAGGGGCTGGAAAGAAGTATTCCAAGTCATGAAATCCAAAGACCTACAGCCAAGATTGCTTTATCCAGCAAAACTTTCATTTAGAATGGAAGGACAGATAAAGTGCTTCTCAGATAAGGTCAAGTTCAAGGAGTTCATCATCACCAAGCCCTTATTATATGAAATGCTAAAGGGACTTATATAAGAAAAAGAAGATGAAAAATATTAACAGTGAAAGGACAGCAAACACACAGTTATTAACAACCACACCTAAAACAAAAGCAAACCAAGAGGACAGCTAGATCAGGAGCTGAACCATAGAAATGAAGAACGCATGGAGGGTTAGCAACAGGGGAGTGGGAGGAGGAGAAGGGGGGAGAAGGTACAGAAAATAGCATAGATGGTAGGTAGAAAATAGATAGGGGGAGGGCAAGAATAGTAGGGGAAATATAGAATCTAAAGAACTTGAGACACGTGGTTATAAACTAAGGGGGGGAGAATGGTGGGGGAGGGAGTGTGCAGGTGGAGGGGAATGAAGGGGGGGAATAGAACAACTGTAATGGTATAATCAATAAAATATATATTAAATAAGTAAATAATAAATAAATAAATATTACAATTTCAACAGCAAAAAAAAATAATAATTCCTCCAGCTTTACTGATGTGGTTGACCATGTCCATGACCAGATCTGTCTCTAAACTGGAATTCAGTTGCTGACCCACACTTGGGTTTAAATCTTGGCACAGATCTTCCTCTACAACCTCATTTCTGATCCTTCCCACAGCGGGTTACAGCTGCCCTTCCCCATGTCACCTCTCCTTCTCAACTGCCATTGTGAGTCCAGGCAGGTGTGGCCCCATGACTGAGGAGCCTGCTCAAGCCCCTCCGGCAGGCGCAGCTGGCCACATCAAGAGTCAGAGTCAGGCCCATCTCCCTGGCGGGCACAGATTTGAATGTCACCAAACACTGGCTGGTTTCTTCAGATATGCAAAGTAACTCTCAGTGGCCCCGCTGCACTTCCACTTCTCCCAGCCAGGTTAGTGGGGTTACCCCCCTTACTGGGGACTTCTAGCTGAGCACCTAATTACATCATACATTTTGAAAAGCTATGTTTTCGTTTTCACTTGTTTCAAAATAGTTTTTGACTGCCTGTTTAATTTCCTCTTTGGTCTATTGGTAACATGTTGTTTAGTCTCCATGTATTTGCAGTTTTTCCAGTTTTTTCTTGTAGCTGATTTCTAGTTTCCTGCCATTGTGTTTGAAAAGGTGCTTGAAATGATTGGTTTTCTTGGCCATCATGAGGCTTGTTTCTCTCCTGGAGAACGTTCCATGTGTATTTGGAAAAAATGTGTATTCTGAAGTTTTTAGATGAACTGCTCTGTAAATGTTTAAAGTCAACCTGGCCTAGTGTGACCTTTAAGGCCATTATTTCCTTACTGAGTTTCTGTCTGATCTACCCATTGATGTGAGTAGGGTATTAAAATGCCCTACTGTTATTTGGTTACTATGGACTTCTCTCTCTCTGTCCATTAATAATTGCTTCATATACAGGCTGGAGCAAAAGTGGGTTTACAGTTGTGAGTAATTCGAACTGCGGTTCATTATCGTATTACCACCGACTGTTGTCCCACTTTCCACACACGCAGCTGTGGCCCTTCTCTGGCCCTGCCCTGCATTCAGGTGCTACCTTATTGTGTGTGTAGATACTTAAACTGTTACATCCTCTTGTTGAATTAACCCCTTATAAGTAGGTAATGTTTTTGTCTTTTTTTGCACTTTTTGTTTTCAAGTCTGTTTTGACTGAGTGTGCCCTGCTTTCTTTGTGTTTATTTGCATGAAATATTTTTTCCAGCCCTTTATTTTTTACTCTTTTTTAAAAAATATATTTTATTGATTATGCTATTACAGTTGTCCCATTTCCCCCCTTCATTCTCCCTCCACCCTGCACACCCTCTCCCACCCACATTTCCCCCCTTTAGTTCATGTCCATGTGTCTTAAGTTCTTTAGCTTCTATATTTCCCACACTACTCTTGCCCTTCCTCTGTCTATTTTCTACCTACTGTCTATGCTACTTATTCTCTGTACCTTCTCCCCCTTCTCCTCCTCCTACCTCCCCTGTTGCTAACCCTCCATGTGATCTCCATTTCTGTGATTCTGTTCCTTTTGTAGTGGTTTGCTTAGTTTGCTTTTGTTTTAGGGGTGGTTGTTAATAATTGTGAGTTTGCTGTCTTTTTACCCTGCTGGGAACCGGCCTGCAGCCCAGGCATGTGCCCTGACTGGGAATCGAACCGCGATCGTGTGGTTCGCAGGCCCACGCTCAATCCACTGAGCTACACCAGCCAGGGCTCTTTTTCATGGTTTCTTATTTCTGACTGTGGCCTTCCTTTCCTTCTGAAAGAAGGCTCTTTAACATTTCTTGTAAAGCTGGTTTTGTGGGGATGAACCTCTCTAGTTTTTGCTTGTCTGGGAAACTGGATTTTTAAAATCTCTTCCTCAATTCTGAGTGACAGCCTTGCTGGGTAAATTATTCTAGATTGTGTTGTAGGTTCCTTTCTTTCAGCATATTAAAGTGGTCCTGCCACTCCCTTCTGGCCTCTAAAAGTTGCTGCCGAGAAATCAGTCAATAGCCTTACAGGGTTTCCTTTGTGTGTGAGTTGTTTTCCTCTTGCTTTCTGCCTGTTGCTGGGTGGCTGCCTGCACTGCTGAGAGCCGTGGTGCAAGTGGGAGTCCTTTGCTCCTGATTCAGTCTCCTGCTCTAAACCCTGCTGCCGGGGGCTTATAGCCAGGTGTTGAGTAGAGGGAGTTTCCAATTCCTGGTTGTTGAGTTTTTACCAAGAATGGTATTCGATTTTATCGGTTGCTTTTTCTGTGCCTGTTCTAGTGATCCTAGGATTTTTCTTTTGTAGGCTGTCTGTAGTGAGTGTAGGGGATGGAATAGCATTGTTTTTTAATGTTGAGCCAATTGTGTATTTTCAGAGTAAACCCTACTTGGCCATGATGAATACAGCGACCCTTGGACAGTGCGGGGTTAGCGGTGGACAGTGCGGGGTCAAAATACAGTTGACCCTTGAACAACATGGTTTTAAGCTTCATGGCTCCACTTACACGTGGCTGTGTGGACGGACCCTTGAAATTCCAGCCCGTGTTCAAGGGTGACCTGTACATATGTTTTATATATTGCTGCATTTAAATCACTAATTATTTCTGACTTTCATTTCAGTTCTTTTGCTAATTTGTGCTCAGATTTCCTATCTATTTGTTCATTGTATTTTACTTCGTGCCCTTGTAGTTGTAATAGGTGCTTTAAAATCCCGTAACTTCCAACACACGTGCCTTGTTGGGTTGGTCCCTGGTGACTGCCTCTGCGCTCGGGTGTGGTTCACACCTGCCTCCTTTTTGGAGGTCTGATGCTTTTGAAACACATGCCACTGTGGGCTCTGGTGCCCTCCCTTGAAGAGCATCATTTTTTCAGGGGGTTGGTTAGGCTGACTTCACACACTTGCCCTGCCTGGCCTTACAGCTCTCACTGGACTGTGCAGTTTTCCCCAGACTGTGTGCACAGGGTTCAGCCAGACACACACGCAGAGTTTATATGCAGAGTTTGGGGACACCCTGTGGCACATTCCTGTGTGATATTGTTCCCGCCTTTCCTGTGGCTGGGTCAGCTCTGCAGTCCCAGTTCCTACCACCAGTGAGATTGGTGGGTTATCTGGCCTTAGCCGTGCAGTGGTGCCAGTGGGGCTGACCCTTTGGCAGAGCTGCGTAAACAGGAGTCAGTGTTCTCTCTCTGCTCAAGCACTGGCCTGTGTGCCCCTTTCCTTCAGTCCTTTACGCTGTCAGTCATTCAGATGTTTTCTGCAGGGCGTTCTGGTTCTGCCTCCTCAAGGTTTAGTCTCATATCAGCAGAAGTGGCTTCTAATATCGTCTACATAGTTACTTGCTTTATTCTAAAGCACATGTACGATGACTTCAAAACTCTTAAGATGATATTACTATTAGCTTGTGAAAGTACATGTTTGTAAATGACTAAGAGTGATTCTTTTCCCTCTGAGGCGATGTGACTAATTGCACATAGTTTGGCTCATCTCCTTTGATCACACCTGTAGGGACCCTTCTCATTTCACGTTTGAACATGTGAACAGGTGCACATGGCTACTGTGGAAAGCCCCGGACACAGGCATGCGAGGTGCTCCTGTTCCTGCCGTCACACTGTGCTCCCTCGGGGGGCTGTTTGTTGTGGTGGGTTTTGGGTTTTGCATAACTGACATACAAATTAGTTTCAGGTGTACAGCATGTTGGTTCAACATTTGTCCTTACTGCAAAGTGATCACCACAGTCAGTCTAGTCCGCTTTCGTCACCACACAGTGTTAGTTCTGTTCTTGTGCTGAGAACTTTTAAGATCTACTCTCTTAGCAACTTCCAAATGTACGGCAGTGTAGTAGCTGCAGTTGGCTTGGCCACCACATCCCCGTGATGCGCTTACTCCATAACCAGACGTTTGTGAACCTCTTGACCCCGTCCACCATTTTGCCCCCCGAATCCCTTGCCTCTGGCAACCAAAAATCTGTTTTCTATATCTGTGAGCTTTGTGAATTTTTAAAAAAATTCCACGTAGAAGTGAAAACGTATGGTATTTATCTTTCTCTGCTCTCACTTAGCACAATCAAGGAAATCAAGGCAGGATTTCCTCCCTTTTTATGCCTAAACACATTCCACTGTATGTGTACATCTCACCATCTTNCTGCAGTTGGCTTGGCCACCACATCCCCGTGATGCACTTACTCCATAACCAGATGTTTGTGAACCTCTTGACCCCGTCCACCATTTTGCCCCCCGAATCCCTTGCCTCTGGCAACCAAAAATCTGTTTTCTATATCTGTGAGCTTTGTGAATTTTTTAAAAAATTCCACGTAGAAGTGAAAACGTATGGTATTTATCTTTCTCTGCTCTCACTTAGCACAATCAAGGAAATCAAGGCAGGGTTTCCTCCCTTTTTATGCCTAAACACATTCCACTGTATGTGTACATCTCACCATCTTTATTCATTCACTCACTGGTGTACATTAGGTTGCTTCCGAATCTTGGTGTTTACAAATACTGCTGCAGTAAACATAAGAAAAATACTTATTCAAATCAGTGTTTTTGTTTTGAGTAAATACTCAGAGGTGGTATTTCTGCGTCATATGGCAGCTGTAACTTTTGAGGGACTGTCACACGGTTTTCCACAGTGGCTGCACTGGTGCACACTCCCACCAGCAAGGTTGAAGACTTCCCTCTTCTCCACATCCTTGCCACCCCTTGTTATTTCTTATCTTTTTAGTGACAGCCGCTCTAACAGGCGTGAGGTGGTATCTCACTGTGGCTTTGATTGCTGTCCCTAACGATGGGTGCGGTAGAGCATCCGGCTCGCGTCTGTCGGCCATCTGTGTCTCTCTGGGAGAGCGTCTGTCCAGATGCTCTGCCCATTTTTTAACTGGATTTTTTTTTTTTTTGCTGTTGAATTGTATGCCTTTAAAATAGATTTTATTATAGGCTGAGAGTGTCCAGAGGGGAGAAGGGAGGGAATTTCAGGGGAAAAGGGAGAGGGTTTAAAGGAACAAGTATAACGGACAGGTGGACAAAAACGGCGGGGGGGAATGGGAGGGAGGGGGGAGGGCTGGGTGTGTGGGCTTGGATGGGAGTAAAAGACAGAAAACTGTACTTGAACAACAATTTAAAAATGGAAGAAACATTAAAAAATACATAGATAAATTGAAAAGTTTTTATTTTTAGAGAAGGGAGGGAGAAAGAGAGGGGAACGTCGATCAGTTGCTCCTCGCACACCCCCTACTGGGGACCTGGCCCACAACCCAGGCACATGCCCTGACTGGGAATTCAACCTGTGACCCTTTGGTTCACAGGCTGGTGCTCAATCCACTGAGCTACACCAGCCAGGGCTAAGTGTATTAAATCTTTATATAGTTTGGATATTAACCACTTATACATGATTTATATGATATACATGATTTACAAATGTTTTCTCCCATTCAGTATGTTGCTTTTTCATTTTGTTCGTTTCCTTTGCTATACAGAAAGGTTTTAGTTTAATATCCCATTTGTTTATTTTTGTGTTTTTTAATCAGATCTGAAAAATAATTGCTAAGACTGATGTCAAGAAGCTCACTGGCTATATTTTGTCCTTACTGCCAGGTGTTTTATGGTTTAGGGTCTTATGTTCAAGCTCTTAATCTGTAACAGTCTAGTTTCATTTTTTTGCATGTGGCTGTGTAGTTTCACCATTTCTTGAGACTGTCTTTTCCTTGTTGTGTATTCTTGGCTCCTTTGTCATAAATTAATTGACCATGTATGCATGGGTTTATATCTGAGCTACTTTATTCCATCGATCTGTGTGTCAATTTGTCATGCCAGTATCACTGTTTTTGTTATTTTGTGACTTAACCTTCTGGTGTTTGGTTGTTTCGCAAGCCTAAAAAAACGTGAACTCCCCATTTGTTGTAGTAAAGTGTACCAGAACCCCAGCAGCTCAGCCACAGTTAGGTGCGCAGTTCAGAGGCGGCGAGCGCGTGCACTAGCCACGCAGTGTTGGCACTGTTCGTCTCCAGAACCCGCCCCGCAGACGGAACCGTCTCCGTCAGACACTGACCACACATTCGCTGCCTGACCCAGCCCCTGGCACCCGCCATCCCCTCGCTCTGTGAAAGTGATTGCTGGAGACACTTGCTGTGGTCTCTGTCACCCCAAACTCGTATGTTGAAATCCTAACCCCTCAAGTGACATTAGGAGGTGGGGTCTTTGGGAGGTGCAGCAGTCCTGAGGGTGGAGCCATCACAAACGGGACTCCTGCCCTACACACGGGCTCCAGAGATGCTAGATCCGCGTGAGGACACAGCGGAAAGGTGGCCCTGCTGGTGCCCTCACGCAGTTTTAAAAGTCTGATCTGAATTTATGTCAATACCAGCTTAACTTCAATTGCATATAAAAACTACCCCTATTCAGCTGTTTCTCCGCCAACTATTACTGTTTTCACAAATTACCTCTTTAAACCTTGTGCGCTTGCTGACATTTAAATTTTTTATGCATCTGTCTTAAATTCAGTAAACGTGCAAATCAAAATTGCAATGCTGGCTTTGTAATTTGCCCTTTATGGGGGGTTTTTGTAGGCCTTTCATCTTGAAGGATTCCCTTCAGCATTTTTTTGTAGGGCAGTCTAATTGACCGTGAACTTCCTCAGCTTTTATTTACCTCATTTTTGGAGGATATTTTTCCTGGATATAGAACCCTTGGTTTTCATTCCCCTGTTTTCTGGTCTCCATAGTTTCTGCAGAGAAATCAGCAGTAATCTTATTGAAGGTCACTTGTTGCCTTCAAGACTTGGCTTTTGACATTTGTTTCTTGTGTCTCTGTTTCTTCGAGTTCATTATACTTGGAGCTTCTTGGATTTGTGGAGTCATGCCTTCTATCAGAAGGTTGCAGACACTCTTGAAAGTCATTTCCTTAATCAATTTGTCCTTTTCTTCTCCATCAGGGACTCCAATAGTGCATCTCCCAGGACTCTCTTAAGTTCTGGTCCCTAATTCTTCTGTCTGCTCAGATTGGCTGTTGAGTCCCTTGTGTGATTTTTCATTTTCATTTGTATTTTCATCTCCAGGATTTCTTTTTGATTTCTTTCTATAGTTTTGTTTTTATTAATGTTCTCTTTCAGCATTTGTTTTTTTTTTAAGAGAGGGAGAGAGGAGAGGGAGAGAAAAATCAATTGGTTGCCTCTTGCATGTGCACCAACCAGGGACTGAACCCACAACCCAGGCATGTGCCCTGACTGGGAATCAAACTAGCCAGCACCTTTCACTTTGCAGGATGACACCCAGCCCACTGAGCCACACTGGTCAGGGTTTTTTCTGTAATTTTTATCTCTGCTGCATATCATTTGAACTCTGCTGCATATCATTTGAAGATAGTTGATTAAAAGTCTTTTTTAAAAAAGTCTTTAGTTGGTCCAGTGTTTCCTGGGGTGGCTCTGCTGGTTTTTGCCTATGAATAGGTGTTTTCTGTTCCTTTGTATGCCTTGCAATATTTTATTGAAAAATGGTTGAGAAAAGACGTTTCTACCACTTGTTTGTAGACTGGCTCAGACCTTCATCAATTGCTGGGCACACTCTGAGCCTAGGGAGCAGCAGCCTGAGATGCATTTGCAGGCATGTACATGGCTGCCCTTGAATATCTCTATTTGAGTTTCACCCCAGTGTCTCCCCATAACCCCTAGCACCGAACTTCTGAGTCTTTAGGGCCCCACAGCTTACGTGAGCAGTGCCCGTGTTTGAGTTAGGCAAAATGGGGACCCATCCTCTGGTAGCCCCCAGCCAGGCGGGAATGTTGGAGACAAGGTCGGCCTGCTCCTTGTGACCATGCTTGGGGTGGGGTTGGCACAGGGCAAGAGAAATGCTGCGACCCTTGTGTGACCAGCTGGAAGGTGCTTTCGTTCCTGTGTCCGCTTGGCTCTGTACCTGTTTCCCAGAGCCCCTCTCAGGTCAGCCTGGCCAGCTCCCGGGGCTCTTCCAGTGTCGCACAGGGAAACGAGCTCAGAGCTTCCTTGGTCTGAGGTTTTGCTGAAATCACATGTGCTCTCATGCTCCCTTAAAGCTTAAACCAACCTTTTCCCTCAGCAGCCTATTTTTGTGGGTAGTTGGGGTTTTTTGCCTGGTCTGCAAGCTTGCTCTTAAACTGGACCCAGTATGTTGCATTCTCCTCTCCTAGGGCCTGTGCATCTCTTCAGACTCTCGGGCAAGTGCTTCAGCCTGGTGGAGTCCACGTGAGTGAGGGGAGGGGTGGCAGGGGAAGGGACTGGGACGCCCCTGATGGTGGCTGTACCCCCAGGTACAAGTACGAGTTCTGCCCATTCCACAACGTGACCCAGCACGAGCAGACCTTTCGCTGGAATGCCTACAGCGGGATCCTTGGGTGAGCTGGGCACAGGGACGATGTCACTGCAGGCCCCATGGAGTGGTGCCTCCCACCCACCCCAACTTTGTGTTCTGATCCTCCCCAGCATCTGGCACGAGTGGGAAATTGCCAATAACACCTTCAGGGGCATGTGGATGAGGGATGGTGACTCCTGCCACTCCCGGAGCCGGCAAAGCAAGGTGGGGCTGTATAGGAGGGGGCCTGGAAGAGGGGCCCCGGCTTCACCCACCCGCCAACCAAGGTTTCCCTGTAGGTGGAGCTTACCTGCGGAAAAAGCAACCGATTAGCTCATGTGTCTGAGCCAAGCACCTGTGTGTACGCACTGACCTTCGAGACACCCCTTGTCTGCCACCCCCACTCCTTGTTAGGTAGTATGCTGGGGGCTGTGGGGGGTGGGGCAGAGGGACTCAGCTAAGTCTGGGTTCTGTTGGATCTCAGTGTACCCAGCCCTGCCCATGGCCCTGCAGCAGAGGTGGGACCAGGTGGAACAGGACCTGGCTGACGAGCTCATCACTCCCCAGGTGAGGTGCTGGGTGGGCAGCCCTTGACTGGGTGCAGCACGGCCAGGAACTGGGTGTCCTTCTTCCTTTTCCTACAGGGATATGAGAAGTTACTTAGAGCCCTTTTTGAGGATGCTGGCTATTTAAAGACCCCAGAAGAAAGCCAATCAGCACAACAGGAAGGTGGTGTTCAGGGCCCAGTGTTTGAAACACTGGAGAGCTGCAATAAGGTGTGGAGTGGGGGCCAGCTGCCCTGCACACAGACAGCCTCCAGCCCAGGGGCCTGCCCTTCCCTTCACACTCTTCTGTTACAGGCACATAAGGAACTGTCGAAGGAGGTTAAAAGACTTAGAAGTGTGCTGACCCAACGTGGCATCCCCTACAGCTATCCTGCGGGTAAATCATGCATGGGGGAGGGGCCAAGCCCCACCTTGGGACCTGATACCTGTGAGCCTGGCCCTGACCTGTCCTCCTCCTGGTATTTTGGCAGAAACTTCCAGCTCTGAGCACTTGGGCTCCAAGACACCCACAGACAGGACCACAGAGCAGCTACGAGGCAACCCAGGGTTGCTTGGGAACAGCTTGTGACCTGGGTTGGGGAGAATACGACCAGAGTGGAACCCTATAGCAGGAACAAGGAGCAGGCTGGGCCGCAGTGCAGGGTGAGAAGTCCTAGGACAAGGACACTGCAGGGAGAGGACGGGCTTGTAGGCTGGTGGCTCTCAGGGCTATACATGAAGATGTGGACAAATAAAGATTCAAAGTTTTAATCCCCATACTGATAAAAATAATTCCATGAATTCTGTAAACCATTGCATAAATGCTATAGTGTAAAAAAATTTAAACAAGTGTTAACTTTAAACAATTCACTACAAGTAAATGATTGTGCATTATAAATACTACCTTCTGGGTTACGAAAGTTCCATTCCAATAACATTTTCATCTAAATACTCAGAACACACATACAGATTGGGGGCTTCCATAAATTATCCACATGGAGCATTCACACTGAGTTGAGGTCTCCTGATCATCATGTGAGTGGTGTGACGATAGAATGTCACCGCTAATACTGAACACGAGAGCTGAGCGACAACACTGAGCACAGCCTCTGCTGCCACACCCAGCACTCCCTCACCCGCAGGTGGGACAGTGAAACCCCAGAGGCAGAGCCTGTCTCCAGCTCATCCTGTGAGGCCTGCAAAGTGCAGCTTCTTCGGGAGACCAGGGCTACTGCAGGAACAGAGTCCCCCAAGGGCAGAGCCCCTGGGGGACGCACCTTAGTGACAGCCCTGCCCACGCCGGGCCACCCTTGGAATTCCATTCTGGGTCGTTCTTTGGGTTCTTTGGTCTTCCCACCACAGGTGTTCTCAGTGCCGGGCCTGCCCTGAGAAGGGTGAGCGCCCCGCCGTGGGACCCCTTTGAGTGCTACGCGCCAGCCCCCCGACTCCACAGAACTGACCAGAGTAGCTTATAAATAGACCTAAAGCTTAATTGTTCTTAATTGTTTATAATCTGAAAATGTCTAGGCTAGATATCAGTAATAAACACTGTCCTGTTATCCCAAGAAAGGCCAAAAGCCTGAAATGGGAAACAAGTGCATAAATACTAATAAAAATAATTTTAAACAGTGATAACAATAGCACAAAATATACGTAATTTCTAAGAGCTAATAAATCATCACTATAATTAAAAACATACTCACTAAAACCAAGTCAATAGTTAACCTTTACTAGCAGCACACCAGCTGCGGAATGTCATGGGCCACCTTAAAAGGGCTCTTCATCAGTTTGTCTTATGTTAAAAAAATGTTTCAACTTCTTACTACAGTAAATACATTCTAATTTAGTCACTGATAAAAATTGTTGCCTAGTCACTCTGCACTTTAAAAATGCTATTAAAAGTCTTTGGCAAAGCCCCAGGCAAGTAGAAACACATCAGTGTCCACTTCCCGGCCGGAGGGGCCAGTGCCTGCTCCCACCCCTCCAGCGGCAGGTCCTGCAGAGGTTGTCCCCCGGCAGCCTAGATCTGCTCCGCTGAGAGCACAGTTGGGGTAAACGACAGACATCTTATACTTGCCAGAGGTCTAGGAAAAAAGGCCCATTACAGACCAAAGAAGATTTGAGTCATCAATAAAGTCAGACTGGTTCTCGGGAGCACTTCTGCTGTGCCCTGAAGCCAGGCTGCTACTTGGGGGCGAAGGGACCTGCAGCAGAGCCAGGTCCTCAGGGCAGCCCCCTGCCCTAGCATGGTGGCCTGGCCCTCACTAAAGACCGATAATACCTGGATGCACAGATTGGATGACAATGTCAGAAGTGTCGCCCTGAAGTCAAACACACCAAAGACGGGTGAGCCTGCCCCACTGGCAGGAGTCCACGAGGCCCCAGAGTTACGGGGAAGGCCTGCGGGCCAGCTGCGCGGCCGGCAGCCGGCCCTGGGGAGGCAGGGGGCACTGCTGCCCGCAAGACTTGAACACCAGCTCTCTAAAATTCACGTACCCCCTTGGCTGCACGCTTTTAACTACTATCAAATTGTCTTACAAAGTTTCCAGGGAGAAAATAAAACTGAATGAACCATTCCCTTCACTTCTTTTGCAAGGCTCAGGCACTTAGAGAACGTGGCCCCGGATCACAGACACGTGATTGAGCTCCCTCATTTCTCCATGTTGGGAAATAAAATTCCAATCGGTGCGCATGCACGCATTTAGGAATAGTTCCTTTCATAAAATTAAAAACATCTAAATGTATGTCTTTCAATAATCACTCTGCTATAAATATTATTTGTTTCCACTTCATTTAAAACCTATAAAAATCCTAGGCATTTCTCACTACTAGATAAATGCTCATTTCATAAGGACTAATTTCAGAATATGAAATCTAATAATATTTACCATACTATGAATTAACAATAAACTGATAAGAAATATTTTGAGTTCACAGTACACAAAGCTTCATATCGCGTATTAAAAAAACATGAACCTAGAAAGCAGCTTCTAGCAATTTAGCCTGTCCATTTAAATTCCTCAATTTACAAAAGTGCTCAGCTGGGACATGAGTTCCCAGGATATGGTCACAGTAGTGCCAGGACCGCACACCCCGTGTAATTGCTGTGCTGCCCGGACCCTGGGCAGTGGGTGCTGTGTGTCTGCCTTGAAGGTCTGTGAGAATACCACGAAGCCATGGGTGCAGCTTGGAGCCGGGGTCCCGACATTGGTGGCACCAGGAAGTGAGGCCACCATGACTACCGTCACCACTGGAGGGGCTGGCCCTCACAGTAGGGGCACTCGGGTGCATTGGCCACACAGGACTCGCAGAGCACACGGTGCTGGCAGGGCTGCAGGACGGCGCCCCGGGACTGCTCCCCGCACACCACACACTGCTTCGCTCGGAGCTGGAAGATCACCTGCGGGCAAGAGGAGTTGGTGGGTCACTGAGACCTCACCCCACCAACGGCCCCCAGGCTAGCACCAGAAGACTCAGGGCTGGGGTGGGACACCTGTGCCAGGGGTCACCCCGGGACACAAAGATGCGGTTGGCCCTGCTTTTTCACAAGCCCCTCAAGCAAAGGACTAGCTCCTGGGAGGCCAAGCCTGGGTGTGGGGGGTGGGCCACAATGCAGGCCTGTGACCTGCAGCTGGCAGCTGGCGGCTGGCAAGTGGCAAGATTTGGGCTTAGTGGGACCGTGGTCTGAGACCCAGGCTTTTAGCCAAGGGGACAGCCACAGCCTGGAGACAGCACCTCAGGTGAAGCAGGTGTGCACTTTGCAGCCAGACCATGACCAGTCAACACAGTGGGGGAGGGGGGGTGCTGAGAGGCAGGGCTGCGGAACCTTCTAGATGCTCTGAGTTCTAACAAAATGCCCCGGTGTGGAAGGAGTTTCTAGCTGAGCTGGAAACAGTGGGTTTTGTGCTACTTCAGAAAAAAATGAATGAAATCAGGCAAGGAGGTGACCAGTGACCCTGGAGGGTGACCTCAGGAACATACCTCAGACATACACCATGGTTCCAACTGTGTGGGGCAAGAGGGGTGTCCATTCTATCCATGAGGGCACAGGAGGGGGTAAACGTGGGAGGTTCCAGAAAGGAAGGGCAGGGCCAGCCTGGCAGGAGAGGTGGTACACACACTCCCTGGAGCAGAGCATGAGCTGCCACCGGAGGAGTCGGATGAGAGGGGCCCACATGGGAAGTGGCAGGCCAGGTCCCATTCACGCCCCACCACACGCACGCACACACTGCCAGGAGCAGACGTCGGGCACCTTGGAAACAAACCCTGGACTCACCCCATCCACCGCCTCCAAATCCAGGCGCAGCTGACTCTGCAGCGAATGCAGCTTGGGCAGCGGGATGGCACCGATGTCGCTGCAGCCCCGGAGCCCAGGCAGTGTGGACATGCCCCGGCCTTCCAGCTCCTCCTGCAGCTGCCTGAACTGGGCCTCCACCTCCTCCTTCTTCTGCAGTGCCAGCTGCCGGGCACTGTCAGCTGCCAGTGCACGCTCCTTCGCCTCCTTGGCCTCCCGCTGCCATGCGTCACAGGCCTGAAACCCAGGAGGCTGTAGAGGCTGGTGTGGGGGAGGTGGCATCCCGAACGGGCAAGTTCTGTGTCCCGGCCCCTACCCAGGACTCACCTGCTTCACTTGCTGCCAGGACTCCTCCCACTGCCTGATCTTCCTCTTAGCTTCGTCTAGCTGCCGCCTGACCCGAGCCAGCTCAGCACAGCTGGGACTTGCACTTGCAGAGGTCGAAGAGCCAGCGTTCAGAATGGGGGATGGGCTGGGAGAGAAACTGCCGGAAACAAAGTCCCAGATGCTCCCAGGGACACCATTCAAACCTGAGTGCGGAGGAGACAGGTGTCAGCCCCAGGCGTGCTGAGACATCACAGACGGTTCTCAGGCAGGCTCTGGGACCTCTGGGGCTCCACTGACAAGGCTGCTGCCCCTGCTCTTCCACCCAGGCCCCCTTCGGGCCCCCTGTGGGGTTTAAACAGAAAAGAAATTCAAAGTTTCTGTGACTGCCTCATGTGGAGCAGCATTTCTCAAACTCTGCTCCCAGGAATCCTTTACACATGTAGGATTTTGAGGCCCCCAAAGAGCTTTTGCTTAAAGAGCTCCCATCATAGGGAAAAGTGACCCCTGTTCACAGAACCACATGTCACAACAGGAGGTATTTCGAGAAATGCATCATTGGGCAGTTTCACCACCGAGCACCACAGACTGCACTTACACAACCCTAATGGCACGGCCCACTGCACCCCTGGGCTCTAAAGCACAGTGGCAAATGCAAGGCCTGCGGGTCGAATCCGGCCTCCACCTTGTTTCTACCCAGCAGCAGCACCAAGCTCCTTGCCCCTAGTTAAGGAGCAGTTACACTTACACAGTCCTAAAACTACATTCAGCCCTTTGAAGGCAACCTGGAAGCTGATGGGGCACCCGGTGAAAATGAGTTTGACACCCCTGCTCTATGGTAGAACCTTCTGCTTTGAGGCTACAAGCCTGTATGGCATGTCACTGTACCAAGTACTGTAGGTAACCATAACACAATGGTCAGGTTTTGTATATCTAAACAAAGAAAAGGTATAGTAAAGATACAGCATAAAAGGTACAAGATGAGCCCTGGCTGGTGTGGCTCAGTGAACTGAGTACCAGCCTGCGAACCAAAGGGTCACCAGTTCGATTCCCAGTCAGGACACACACCTGGGTTAAGGGCCAGGTCCCCAGTAGGGGGCATGCGAGTGGCAACCACACACTGATGTTTCTCTCCCTCCCTTCCCCTCTCAAAAAATAAGAAATTAAATCTAAAGAAATAATAAAGATAAAAATACACCCGTCCATGGCACTCACCATGAACAACAGCTGCAGGACTGGAAGTGGCTGTGTGTGTGTGTGTGTGGGGGGGAGTCGGTGAGTGACGGTGGAAGCCTAGGCTACTGCTGTGCACTGCCGCAGACTGTGAACAGCGCCCCGCACACCCTGCCCCGCTCCCTTCTAGCAGAGCCAGAAACGGAGCACCGAAGCTGCCAGAGCTGCTGCGTGAACAGCAACTGGGCAGGACTGACTGGAAACATCAGGAAGAAACTGGTCTGGTGGGGTGGGCCTCACAACAATGGTGACAGCAGGAGGGAGGGACAGGCAGTCTGAGGTCAGCAGGAATGGAAGTATAGATGGGAGATGAAGCAGCACAGGGCTCTGCCAGATGCTGTGGCTTTGGAGCAGTGGCAAGTCGAAGGAACTGTGTGGTGTTCCTTTAAAAAGAGAGTGTTCGAACCCTGGCCAGTGCGGCTCAGTGGACTGAGTGCCAGCCTGCGAACCCAAAGGTTGCCAGTTCGATCCCCAGTCAGGGCACAGTCACTGATCTGTTTCAGCACAGGAGAAAAGTATCCCTACTGAACCACACGCCCTTCCACCTCCCACAGCAAGTTCAGCCCCATTGCAACTGCACAGGACCCGCCCGTAAGATGAGGTCCCTTGCTGACTGAGAAGCTGGCATATGGTGCATGACCATTTAGGAACTGAACAGGTATTTTAAAAATATATTTACCCTTTTAAAGTATAGTAGGTTACATAAAATGACTTTTCCAGTGAAGGAGTAAAGCAAAATGAGAAATAGCACTGTTTTTTTTTCCTGTTTTTCCAAACCCGCCTGCTCTGGCAGCGGTTTCTTCTCCGGTCTCTGGCGGCATCACACCTCCACTACCTCAGAACTGCACTGCCTGTGTTTGAGCCATGCAGGCCACACGGCGGTGTGGTCGTGGCCGGCGGTGTGGTTGTGGCCGTGTTCCACACACCGAGGCCTGGAAGAAGCCAACGAGCACACCCTGTCTGAGCTCCAAAACATCGGTGTGGAACCGGCAGAGGCACGGGCAAGGGGTCGCCTGAGAGGAATGCTGAGACCCACACCACAGAGAGTGTACAGGGCAGTGTGTCGGATCCCTCAATGGGAGGGCAACGAAGCGGGGGCAGCCACTCAGGCCTCAGTTCACCCAACAGTAAACTGTCACTATAGGGTGGCCCCTCCCCCGTGAACCCCAGCTCACCTAGGGAGTTGTAGGTCGAGGCTGAGGAGCCCAGCACCCTGGGCTCCGACTTGAGGGACGGTGGCTGCTGGGGGGGCGTCATAGCCGAGGAGACAAGAGGCCCGGACAGAGGCTGGGAGAGCGAGCTGAGCGGGGAGGTGGACAGGGAAGACGAGGAGTGCAGGGACGGGGAGCGGGCCAGGCAGCCTGGAATGGTGACAGGCTCTGAGCCCCCCAGCGACCTCTGACCTGCGCAGAGTGGAGGGGCCCAGTTAGTAAAAGGCAGCAGCAGCCCTCTGCCCAGGAGGCAGCAGGCAATGCCTCTGAGCAGGGGTGCAGCAGCTGGGGCAGGCGTAGACGGGGGACAGGGAGTCCCAGGCTGCAGCAACCATGTGCAGGTGCAGAGACAGAGCTGCCCCCAAGCTGAGATATGGCCACAGCCCTCAACCGCTCAGACAAGAGGCAAGTGCACAGGACCCGGGGCTCAGCAGGATTCTCACAGAGGCCAGACACCACTAGGCCCTGCCAGCCTGCCTAGCCACTGGCATGGCAGTTTCAATACTCTTAGGGTCACCCAGAAATGGATGAATTTGTATTAATATCAGAAGAAAAAGATGAGTTTTTAGGTCAAAGGAAATGATTCAGTATACAAGGTCTGTCCAGAAAAAATTCTAGCCATTGTTAATATAATAAGAACAGCTTGTACTACATCGATGTAACCTGGCAGCCAAGGAGGATGGACTGGAATGCGCATGCGTGAACAATGACAACTTCACTGTAGTAGTCAGTGGGGATGGTAGATGCCACTGTGTGAACATGTGCACTGTGTGGCTGTCACATTCACAATGACTAGGTAGAGCAACAAATCTGCATCAGATTTTGCATTAAATTTAAACATTTCTCCACAGAAATTATTCAGATGATTTAGAAGGCTGCAGCTATGGGCAACTGGTGATTGGCAGCTCCATCACACAATGTGCCTGCTCATGCATCATGTCTATGGGGAGTTTTTTGGTGAAACATTTAATCACCCAGGTGACTCAGCCCCTTACAGCCCAGTTTTGATGTCCTGTGACTTTGGGCTTTTCCCCAAACTAAAATCCACCTGTGAAAGATTTTTCAGACCATTGATGAGATTCCGGAAAGTATGATGGGGCAGCTGATGGTGATTCGGAGAACTGTGTGAGGTCCCAAGGTGCCTACTTTGAAGGGGACTGAGGCATCATTGTCCCACATACAATTTATTGTATCCTGTATCTTCTTCAATAAATGTCTATTTCTCATGTTATGTGACTGGACACCTTCTAGACAGACCTCGTATGTTAATACATCCATCTTCATGCCAATGCAGTGATTAAAGTACCTCAGAAGGCCAAAAAGGCTGGCCATCCCTGCCCCCAACCCTGCACACCCCACACCCTGTCTGCGCAGGCACTGCCTTACTCAGATGGGAGTAAACTGAAGAGGTGAGAGGCTGACCCTGCCAGGCGTGCAGCGGCCTGGGGGAGCGGGAGGGGGCCTCTCCGACCCCAAAGCCACTTTAGTAGGATTCTTGAAAGGAAAGGCCTGGCTGGCCCAGGGCCACCTGACAAGAGCACCAGGTGTCATCATTCTTACCGGTGGGTCGCAGGTCACTTCCGTCCTGCTCGTCCAGCTCCTTATCCAGGGGGGCGAGGCTTAAATCACTAAGATGCAGATCTACGGCAGAGCCTGTCCAACAAGACACTGCGTTACTGCTCAGAAGCACAGATCACTGCAGCAGGGAGCATGCCTGGTCTGGGGCTGCGGGGACATCCCGCCTCAGGGCTGGGGGCCCAGAGTGCACCCCTGCCCACAGCCCTGGGAGACTCACTCTTCCCCCTATAACCAGAGCCTCCAGGGACCCCTGAATCACATGCCGTGCCTGAGCCATGGTCTCACCTCACTGATGTCTGCTTTCTGCCTTAGATTTCTGATCACTGGGTGACATTTCACCATGGAAATGTAACTAGTAAAAAAAATTCTGGGAGGGCCTGACTTGTCCATGGGATAACAGTTCACAATGGTGTGAGGTCACACTGGAACTGACACAGGGACCACTGACCTCCACACCACGGGTCACGGCAGGGAGATTCCCATCCTGTTCTCCCCAACCTAGCACTGAGCAGGGTCCCTCCTATTTCCATTCTGTTCCACCGTGGCCGCCAATGCACCCCAAGCACATCTGTTAACAAAACAGGAATGGAATGATGGGCCCCTTAGAGCTGGCCCCCCACTTCCCAAAGCTTTCCTCAGAAACCCTCTTCTGCAGGAGGGCCCCCGACTCAGCACAGAGCAGGAAGCTGTCTTGGGGTGGTGAAGTCAGGCCAGCCCGCCCCCAAAGCTAACACACATCTCATGAATTTCTGAGGTCATGCAGGGTCAGCTCGTGGAAGGCATGGGCAAAGGACCCTTGGGAGATGGCCAGGGAGGGGCAGCAGGCACTCCTGGGATCCAGCCTGTGAGCCAGAGCTGCTTTCCCCACCCAAAGGTAGGCCAAGTCCACAGGAGAGCTTGGTGACATTGAAGACACAGCACACAGGAGTTCCAATGCTAAGCCCTGTTCTCCCCCAACCCCAGCTCTGGGGACCCACTCTCTCCCCCCACAGCATGCCCCCCCCCCGAAGCAGGTGGATGTGTCCTATGTGGCTGAGCCCTGACACTCTGGTGGCTGAGGGCCCCTCAGCCTCCTATGATGCCTGGCCAAATGCACCAGGTCTCATTTCAAGAGGCGACAAACCACCCTACCCTAGCCACCAAAACAGACATCACAGCCCAGGGGACACTCCATGTCCCCAGACTTGCTGCCCTGGGTGAATGAGCTGGGCTTCTGGAGGCTCCCGCCTCTGCCCTGCCCCTAGCTGCTTGTTGCCAAGTGTCACAGAGTCCCCTAGAGCATGTCTTATAACCAGGTCAAAGCTGCCCAGAGACAGGAGCCCCTGCCTAGTCCTGACCACTTCCCACACTTGGCTTTGCCCAGATTCCAGGCCGCATCAGAGGGACAGCCACGTCCCCTGCACCGGGTCATGCCAGGACACAATTTTGGCCCAGGCTGCAGGAAAGAACTACTGGGTTGGGGTTGTTTTAAACAACTGCTCTCGACTCTATCCTGAGCAAAGGCTAAGTGCGGCTCAAGGAACAGAGGAACCCATCTGCACTGGGGAAAAGGCTGCTGCCTTTATAATGAGTCATTTATTGTAATCAGCAGGGAATATGGGGTAATAAAGAACATTAGTCCCCAGCACACACAAATCCATGGGGAGCCAGCTGTGGACACAGGTAGAGCAGACCTGGGGTCTTGCCCAGACTGGCATCCCAGGCTGCACTGCTCCTGCCCTGCTCAGCCTCTGTGGGGACCATGCAAATTGAGGGCAAGGAGGGCTCCTTGCTGATGAGAGGTGCTCCGGAGTGCACACCGGAAAGAAAGCCACTGGATCCAGCCTTCGTGGTGTGAGGCCCCGTGCACACACCGGAAGGCAGAAGCAGAGGGACCTTGCATCTGGGACATGAGGGAGCGGCACGGCACAGCAAGGCCCAGGGCCTGCATCTGTCTCCTTGTTTCATCACTGCTGCTTGCAGAGGCGACCCCAACCTGGCCACACTTGGGAACCAGGAACCAAAGCAAAGGAAGGACCATACTCTACCAGTCAGAGAGGGTGCTGAGCGGACACTCTGAGGGCCTCGGCTTTCTCCCACACCTGGAGCACTGAGGCCAAGCTGCCAAGTCACCTGGAGAGCGCTGTCCTCCCCCACTGTTGTCTGTCATCAGGCGTAGTAGGGAGGCACCAGGGCCCTGCCCACTCCCAAGGAGAAATTATTCACACAACTCTGAAGGTCTTATGTGGAAAAGCAGTGAGAATTCAGGGGGCTCCATCACTCCCACTTTACCTAGGAGTCCCCGGATTCCATCTTGGGAGGCAAGTAGGTGCTAAGCCTGGACACCGGCCCTGCAGATGCCTAACTCTGCAAGGACGACTGTGCAGGGAGCAGACACAGGCCCCAGCTGGTCGCGCCACAAGCTCTTTAGTCCCTGAAGAGGCCGTGGAAAGACAACACCGCTCACTGCGGCCTCCCGAATGTGATACCCACACAGCAAAGACAGCACCCAACGCCATAGCCAAGGACCAGGCAGTGTGAACGTGGCCTGCTGCCACAGTCCGTACGGAAAGGCCTTCAGGGAGACCTGGCAGTGGAGACACACGGGGGCAGTCCCAACCTCTGGCCCGCACTCTCCCTCTGCCTGCTCCCTCTCCCTATCAGCACTGCTGCTCAAGCCCTTCTCTGCCGACAGTCTCTCTCTCTCCACAGGCAGCTTCTTTCTAACACCCAGGAGCACAAGGGTCTTTGTGTCTGGGGGCTGCTGAAAACAAGCACCACATGCCAGACAGCTTCAAACACTGCAAATCCATTCTCCCAGTTCTGGAGCCAGAAGCTGAGATCAAGGTGCATAGGGCTGCATTCCCTCTGGAGGCTCTGTTCTGCCTCTTCCAGCTCCGGCTTAGTCAGAAACCCTTGGCCTTCCTTGGCTGGTGGATGCATCACCACGTGGCTGGCTCTCCTCTGTCTGTCTCCTCCTTCCTAGGACAGCAGTCACCTTGGATTAGGGTTCATGCTAATGACCTCAGTTCACCTTGATTACATCTGCAAAGACCGTTTCCAAATAAGGTCACATTTCCAGATTGGTGGCAGGGGGCAGGCCTGAGGGAATTATGTTTGGGGGGAACATAATTCAACCCACAATAATGAGGATCAACCTGGTGACACCTCTCCATCTGATCCATCCCCTCTGGGAGGCTGTGCTCTGGTGTTTGAATTAGCACCTCCCACAGACCCATAGCCCAGATCTCTTGGGACCCCTCCACTGTCAGACCTGTGTCCTGTTGCTGTGAATTCCACAAAGAGGGTCCAGGCTCTTGCTCACACGCACTCTACGGGACACAACCACAGCCCTGCAGGCTCTGCAGTCCCACGTGCAAGCCTGACCCTGTCAGTCCACCCCTTCTTCTCGCCATCCCATTTCCAGTGTACTGTTCAAGCTGCCGCCCAGGCCTTGCCGTCCAGCCCTGTGCCATGCTCCAAAACCCCTCTGGTCAAAGGCAGCCCCCGCCTGCTGTTGGTCCCTCTCCCCTTCCTCTGGGTCAATCTCTGGGCCCTTCCACCCTCCTCGGGAGCTCAGTAGCCCTTCCATGTCCAGACATATATGCTTTCTGGGGCTCTCACCCCCAGACGCCTCTCAGTATGGCTGCATCACCTCCTCCGACCAGGGAGAGGCCCCTCTGCTGTACTGGAGCCTTCTCTATCTGGGCACAAGTGCCTCCCTCAGGCTGGTGAACTTGGGCTGACTCACTGAGCACCAGCCCTGTGGGAACCCTTAGCTCCTCCTCCTCTTAAACACACATCAGCCAGGCCCCAAGCTCCAGCCATCTCTGCAGCTGCCCCTTCACGCCGACCTACACTGTCCCAAGAGTGATCTTGGCATCAGCCAACCCTGTCATGTCATGAGTCCTGCCTCCCCAGGTGGGCAGAACACTCACCGTCTGCTCTACCCTGCCCCACCCTGCCCCACCCTGCCCCTGCCCCAAGCAGCCTTCCCACCCCAAACTGGCTCCTCCTTTGTCCAAAAGTCATGACACTGCTATAGACTACAGCCTAGCATAGTTTCCACCAGCCCCACTAGTCCTGGGAGAACTCCTGCTCAGCCTTCAAAACCCTCTCAAAGTCTCCCCCTACTCCATTCCTGCACCTTAGTTTGGACTATACAGGTGCACTGAGCCAGGGCTGACTGACTGACTCACCCACCCTCTAAGAGCAAGCAACTGACCCCCACCTCTTCACTCTGCCCTGCTTCCTCCAAAAGAAAAGAGGCCCAAACCCACCCTTTGTGAGCTGGCCCAGCATGTCTGCTCAGCCCGGGGTCCCAAGCCACTGTCCTGAACATCTGGTCAGTTGGGCCTGAAAACGTGGGTTCCCCCCTCAGCACCTGCAGCCCTGGGATCAGGTCAGAGATGGCCAGCTTCAAAGCTTGCAAAGTTCCAGAAGCACTTTTTTGAATAACAAAAGCACAAAGGCATGGATGTATGAGAAAGCAAACTGGACTGCAGGAGCCTTTCTCACCTGAAGTGATTTATCTCCCTAACCCCACCCCATGACTCAGCACACGGGTGCATCCCTGCTGCCCTCTGAGGTGCAGAAGTGGCACCTGACCAACCAGAGCCTGCATTCACCTTACAAGGCAGAGCCTACTGCTGTCGGGATGTGTCCTGGCCCACTTTCTCATGAGCAGGGCTAGCGTCCTACCACATCTTACTGTTCCCTGAGGTCAGACCCAGATCTCCCGAAATATTCTCTTAAAGGAAGAACTGACTTTTAAAAAGGCTTTAGCACTCAAAAGCCAGAAGAACCCACATACATAAACTGTGCCATCTGACCTAGAACCAGCCTCAGCAAAATCCCAGGCACCACCCAGATGTTAAGGAGAAATTGTCTGGAAGCTGCTGAGTAATGGCCCTGGCAAAGCCCTGTTCCTGACATGACACAGCACATTGGAGAGGTGCCACGATCCCAGGGTCAGGGGACACACGGGGACAACAAACACAATGCACAGAATTAAAGGCCAGATTGGAGGACCCAGAGACCCGGTGGAGCTCCCCACGCCCACCTGGTCCAAGCAGTTCTCTCCCGACTACAAGACAGAGAAACACCTGGCACACCTGCTCTCTCCCGGCCTGAGTTTCCGACAGCGCAGGCACAGCAGGCGATTCGCTGGTGAGACAGGAAATCGTCCACTCCTGGGAGCAAGAGACCCACCTTCTCTAGGTGATGAAGGATCCACTGCAGAAGTCTCACGGCTGGTGCCCACGCAAAGACCAGAGAGCACCTCTGCAGAGCAGGCTCCTCAAGAGAGCATATCTGCATTTACCTCACCCCGCAGCCCCCAGGAAAACTGCTACCAACCCCTGCTTTCACACCTGGCGCACGCACCGATGGCCAATACGAGAGGCATCTGGAGAAGAGGGAAGGCAAACCTGCGAAAGGGGAAAGTGCACGGAGGAGGGGGGTTGGGGAGACGCACCTCACTTGGGGTGCTAGCGCGTGGAGGGGGCGCACATGCGGAGGGAGATCAGCGCACCACACCTGGGGGGGGGACATACCACCCGCTCCGCAGCTTCACGTTAGACCACCCGCACCAGGAGCCGCACGGCTGAGGATGCTGACTCACGGTCTGCTGTCGCGGTGGCGCTAGCGCCACCGCCGTGGATTCAAATAGGGCCCGCGGCCCGAGCCCCGCCCACCCCGCCCCTGAGTGACGCAAGCCTCAGACGCGCCTCGCCCCTGGCCCCGCCCCCATTACGCAAACCATAGTCGGGCGTGGTTCGCCCTGGGCTGAGCCACGCCAACCCCACGGTGGGGTGGACTCAAGGTTCCTGCTGCCCTTTGCTGCCAGTCTTGCCCGGCAATGAACTCCTTCGGTTACTATGTTAATGGTCACTATTTTAATCTGAAACCTGTTCATATGAAGTGAAAGGCAAAGGAAATAAAATCTGTCAAATGGCCCTGAAATGATTCCATTAAATCCATTAAATGCAGAATAGTTGGAAAAGGTACCTATTTATTTTTAGTTTATGGTAATGAATGAGTAACTTTAAAATGGATGTTTTAAATTCAGTGCACTAGTGATGACGTAACCTGAATGAAACTGTACTGGAGGAGAAAACAATGCAGTCTCCCCCTGTCAGCATCCAAGCAGGTGCAGCAGACACTGGGTCCCGGGGGTCCTCCACAGTAGAAAGGGCCCTCTTGGGGTCACAGGGCAGTTCTGAGCATTCCATTACTTTCTAAAACTGGGGCAGTAGTAGGCTATCTCTTCACACGTGACCTCAGGAGGGTGAGCAGAGAAAACTCGAGGATGGCTCTTAACAAGAGCAACCAAAACGTGCTACCCTGACCTTTAAATGGAGGCAGTGTTGATGCTAAAAAAAATTCACCTCTTCACTTCCTGGTAGTTGGTTCAAGAAATATTTAAGTCAGTGAAAGAACACACAGCAAGATGGTCAGTTACATACTTAAACAGGCTGAGACTGCCCCTTAGGTGCTAAGACAATGGCTGGAAAAATTACTAGAAATTATGCTAACTCCAATTGTAAGCTTTCACCTGTCCCGAGAGGCCACTTTCAAAGCACAGATGTGCCTAGTTCTATTTTCCACTCAGGTGAGCAGAACTGAATAGGAATTTCATTTTCCTGATTAATTTTTTTCTAATGCTCAAATTTTACTATTATTACCTTTATATTGGAAAAAGTAAGCTTTAAGTTAAAAATTTTTGCGCTTACCCGTAATGGTACAATTCTGTGCTGCCAGGCCCAGCCTCTCACTGGGCAGCCCCCCTCTCCTGCCAACAGCCACAGCCACACCCTCCCAGCCAACCCTGAGACGGAGAACTTGGAACCGACGCAACGCAGAGGCCTTCCTGGAGTTTCTCTGTACCAGACAGAAATGAGGGTGAGGGTCAGCTCGGCAATGCAGACAGCCCCCCGCTGGTGCCAGGTGCCCCACTGCCCTGATGTGTCCTAAGGGGGCCAGGGGGCCAGACACAGCCCACCACCCCCAGGACTGTGTATCCATTCTGCTCCCTGCACTTCCACAACAGCCCCCACATGCGCCCACACCCCCATATAGGCCACCACACCAATCACAGGTTCTTCCCAGCCCGACTCCAATCACATTGGTCATCAGTCCAGACCCTCAATGACTCCTAGCAGCTAAGGACCCCCAATAATTGGCAGCCATGCCCACTGCCTTCTGGCCTCATCTGTACCCCCTCTTCATCCTTGTTATGATCCCCTACCTTCTGGTGCCCTCACTGCCCCCAACTCCCATTTAAATTTCTCTCAAGCCTCCCATTCTCTGCCTCGCCCTGGGGCCTGGGCCACTGCCCCCACCTGAGGGCTTCTCATCAGCTCTGTACCACCAGGCTGCTGCTAAGGCAGGTATTTCCACAACCACATGCAATACAGCCCAAGTATCGCACAGACCACCAAAACTTGCATTCTGAAAGTATCCCTAAGTAGATTATTCTTCAAATGCTACAATGTAAGTGCTAAGTCAGGGAAACAAGAGTCTCGGGCTTACCTGGGATGGACTCGAGGGCACTGCCAGTGGGGTCCAGTGGGTGGGCACGCACCGAGAGAGCAGGTAGAGCGGTGGGGGAGGAGCTGCTGGAGCCAGCACTGGAGGCCAGGCTGGAGGCCACGCTGGAGCTCACACTGGGAGCAAGCGGGTGAACCACTGTGAACACCGCTAGGTGGTTCTGTGCAAAGACACAAACAGGATGAGCAGGCACACCTGCATGGACGACAGCAGCACGACCTAAACACACAGTCATAGACAGACAGAAGCATCGGCCGGCCTCTCTCCCCAAAGCAAAACATAAAGAAAGTGGACTGTCCCCCTAAATGTCTGGTTATTTACAATGACCATGACAAGCAGACCCACTAGCAGGACTGGAAACAAACGAACGCATCTGGAAGGCGTCTCATCAAAGGAACTGCTCTGCAGAAAGCAGTTTTCAAAAGCAGGCATTCAGCACTAGAAAACGACCCACCAACAGACAAAACACAGCCCCAGTCCCTTCTGAAAACACAGATACAATGGTGCCATGACCCCATTATCCAAGAAAAGTAAAATGGGGGCAATTCACATTTTCTTCATATGATAGGTAATGGTTAAAGGAAAAAGAGCTAGCCCAGTCTTGGGCTTGCAGGGTGCCATGCACAACAAAAACATGTGCTGAAAACGACACAGGGCGGGGCTGCGTGCCAGCCCAAAGGCGCTTCTGAAAGGCAGACTCTGGAGTCACTCGGAAACCTGGAGTCAGAGCTCACTGAGGTGAAATAGCATGAATATCTGGGTTTTGCTTCCAAATAACACAGAAGCCATGGCTGGTGTGGCACAGTGGATTGAGCACACACACGCCTGCGAATGAAAGGTCACTGGTTCAATTCCCAGTCACAGTACATGCTGGGTTGCAGGCCAGGTCCCTGGTTGGGGGTGTGTGAGAGACAAACAATCTCTCACATAATGATGTTTCTCTCCTTCTCTCCCTCTCCTCCCCTCTCTCTAAAAATAAATAAATAAAATCTTTAAAAATAGTAAAAAAAATAGTAATTCAGGAGAAGTTAACCCGAGGGTGGAGCAGCTACAAGGCCAACAAGGCAAGGGGTGTGGTTACTAGTTTGTCAGCTTCAGGGAAGCTTTTCGTACTAAGGAGTGTTACTGTGCATTTTGTCAGACAGAAATCTAGCACAGGACAGCTTCTCAAAGCGAATGTTTCTTGGTGCTGAGGCAACGCTCTCCGGGTTCACAGGCCCCTAGACCCCCACTGAGGCTGGAAAGCTCCCCCTGACAGACCGTGGGTCCACGGGTGCAGAGACCCCAGAACTGATCACCACTGTGTGTTTGTGGTTAAAATTTAAAAATAAGAACTTAAACTATAGAAGCCTGGAGAGCCTTCTTTCCCGACGCTTCCTGGAGTCACCCACAAGTGGGCTTTCCTGTCCCTCCAGTGGTGGTGTGACCACAGGCCTCCCATTCCTCTCTCCCTCCACTGGGCTGCGTGCCATCCCCAGAGGAGCCAGGAACCACTCTACCCAACCAAGGACACCGCAGATGCCCCAGACTGAACCCCACACACCCAGCCTGACCCGGAGCCACCAGCCTGAGGCACCCACTGTGGCTTTACCCACACATGCCAATTCACACTGCAGGAGGAGGTGCCCCCACAAAGACATCAGGTGACATTTTGTCCCCAAAATTGAGAACATCCTGGCGGGCACTTTCACCAAGGCCATGGCAGTTACAAATGTGTCAAGATGGGCTGAGCATGGGCACCGTCATCAGGGGAGCCTGACACACCCAGCAAGGTGGGGGCTGTGCCTGCCCAGTCTGCCTGGTTTATTTTCTCTTCTTTCTTATGGTAAAATATTTGGAACATAAAATTTACCACTTTAATCATTTTAAGTGCACAATTCAATGGTATTAAGTACATTCACGTTGTCAAGCACAATCACCACCCTCCATCTCTAACTTGTCTATCTTCCCAAACTGAAACTGCCCCCAACACTCCCCACCCCACCTCCCCTAGACCCTGGCACCACCGTCCCACTTTCTATCTAGGAAGCTGACTCCTCTATGGGCCTCATATGAATGAAATCATACATAACGTGGTTCTTCACAGCTTGCTTCCTTCACCGGGCACAGTGTCTCTGTTATGGACTGATGGTCCATGTTCCTCCAGGAGACATGTGTTGAAGCCCTAACGCCCCGTGTGACTGTGTGTGGAGATGGGGCCTCAAAAGTGGTGATTAAGGGGAAATGGGGTCAGAAGAATGGGATCCTCATCCCACAGGACTGGTCTCCTTGTAAGAAGAGCAGGAGACACCATGCACGCATGGAGGAAAGAATCTGAGCACACAGTGAGACGCTAGCCACCTACAGGCCACAGAGAGAGGCCCTGGAGAAGCCAAGCCTGCCCACCCTTTTGATCTTGGACTTGCAGCCTCCAGAACTGTGAGGAAATACATTTGTTATTTTAGCTGGCCAGTGTGTGGTATTTTGTTAATGGGAGCACTAGCTAATGGTCTTCAGGGCTCACCCGTGTTGCAGATGTCAGAATTCCCTTCCTTTTCAAGGCTGAGTAACACCCCGCTGTAGGTGCGCACCACATTTTGTTTATCCCTTCATCTGTCTGGCACCTAGGATGCATCTACCTGTTGGCAATTCTAAATAATGCTGCTGTAAACATGGGGGAAACAAATATCTCTTTGAGACATGCTTTTAATTCTTTTGCGTATACAAGGTCTCTCCGAAAAAAGCCCAGCCATTTTTAATATGAGAATGGTTTGAGCAACATCCATGTAACCTGGCAGCCAAGGAGAGTGGACTAAAATGCTCAAGTGTGAACGACGACTTCACTGTACTAGTCAGTGGGGGCAGTAAACGCTTGGGTGAGCATGTGTACTGGGTGGCCATCCGATTCAAAATGACTGAGCAAGTGGAGCAACGAATCTGCATTGAATTTTGTGTTAAGCTTGAACATTCCTCCACAGAAACTATTCAGAAGATTCAGAAGGCCGCAGCTAAGGGCAACTGGTGACTGGCAGCTTCATCATGACAGTGCACCCGCTCATGTACCATGTCTTGTGCAGAGTTTTTGGAGAAACATCAAATCACCCAGCTGACTCAGCCCCTTACAGACCAGATTTGGCACCCTACACCCTCTAAATTTTCCTAAAACTAAAATCACCTTGGAAAGGGAAGAGATTTCAATGCAATTTGGGAAAATACGATGGGGCAGCTGATGGTGATTGGGAGAACTGTGTAGGTCACAAGGTGCCTATTTTGAAGGGGACTGAGGAATCACTGTCCTATATACAATGTTTCTTGTCTCTTATATCTTCTTTAATAAATGTCTCTATTTTCCATATTACATGGCTGGATACTTTCTAAACCTCATATATCCAGAGGTGAAGTCACTCTATCACATGGTAGTTCTGTTTTTAATTTTTCAAGGAACCACCCTACTGTTTTCTAATGCATTAAAGCTGTCATTTCTCCACACCCTCACCAGCACAGTATTTACTGGTGGGTTGTTTTTTTTTTTCAATTAGTGTGCAAGTCATATCTCACTGTGGATGTGTTAGATAGGACAAGGATCTTAAGGTCTGAGCAGTTCCAAATGTTATTTCTTGCTAAATGTTAAAACACAGCACAGTATTTTGCAGCTGCAGCAGGGAACCAGATGAGCTGAAAGGAGCTCAAAGCATGAAAGGAGCCAACTGCAAAGAAGAAATCAGCACGCAACTGACCAGCAATGCATGTAAGCAATGGCCAGGCCTCCCCTACGGGAGGCAGAGCTTTGATATAAATCCTGTCTTTTTAACTTGCTGTCAAGTAAATAAAACTACTTTGTGACAACCACCCCTCCTTCTTTGAATAGAGCACCCTAAGTGGTGAACCCCTTGAGTTTGGGAACATATGTGAGCTGCATTTCCCTGATGACCCGTGGTGTTGAGCATCTTTTCATGTGCTTATGGGCTATTTCCTTTGGAGAAATGTCTGTTTGAGTCCCTGGTCCATCTTCAATTGGGTTTTGTTGATGTGGAGTTGTAGGAGTTCTTTGTAAGTTGTGGACACTGGCTCCTCACCAGACACAGGGTCTGCGGATGCTTCCCCCATTCCACGGTCTGCCTTTTCACTCTGTTGACGGTGTTCTCTGACACTCAAGTACTTAAGTCTGATGATGTATAACTGATCTCTTTTTCTCTTTTGTTGCCTGTCTTTGGGCATCATGTGCAAGAAATCATCGCCAATCCCAGTGTCATGAAGCTTTTCCATCTGCATGTTTTGAGTAATAGGCTGGAGGACAGCAACTTCCACCGACACGAAACACTAGGCCGAAGGAAACCTGAAGTGACTTGGGGTCTCGTTGAAGTGTTAACCTTGAAAGCTTGCATGTTGGCAAGGAAGCAGGTACCCCACGGTTTCAGGACGATGACTGTGCCTGACGACACAGCTCTCACGAGGGTTGTGCTCTGGGGCTGGCAAGGCAATGGGTCTGGCTGTCCAGGGCTGGGCCTCCCAGGTGGAACAAGGGCGGGTCCTGGGCTCGGGGCACGTCAGAGACGGCACTTCCTCCGGCTCCGCAGCGGGCACGGGTCATCCCGTGGGCTACGACGGGCACCTCACTCTGAGCAATGTTGGGGCCACCAGCAAGTTGTTTTGCTCCACGTCTTCCATCAAGCGTGGCCTGGTGAGCAGGGGAACACACCACCCAGGAAGGAAGACAGAACTTGGGGTGGGCCAGACTAAGCAGGAATTGAACCACCTCAGTTTACCAAAGAAAACTCTGAACACAGAGGCTCCTGATGCTTCCTGCTCTCACCCAGTGGCCAAGACCCGAAAAACAGGAGCCACTGCCAGGGCTGTGGAAGAGTGATGCTGGGGACACAGGACCTGCAGCTGACACAGAGGAGATAGGAGGTCCTGGAGTAGAGTGGCCACGCTGTCTTTTGGCCAGAGCAGCTTGGTGCCCATGTGCAGGGAAGGGACCGCCAGACAGTTGTCTATCCGTGAGAGCTCAGTGTCACTCCGGTGTACCCTTCAGCCTTTCGAACCAGGCAGATGCCTGGGGGCAGGGAGTGGAGAACTGGGGTAGGTTGTGGGGAAAAGGCTGGGACACCAGCCTCACCTAGAGACCCTCGGAGCTACGTCTCCAACCCTGCCCCAAGTGGTGCTCACTGGCCCTGGAGCTCGGCTCCACGTTGGAAGGGACGGAGGCTTCTGGGCACAGGTAGGAGCCGGCCTGTGGATGAACTTGGCCAGTTAACTATCAGTGCCAAGGAGTGGGGCTGCTGCCCCATGTGAGGACATACCAGCGTGGGACACAGCATGATGTGCCAGGGCAGCTCACGCACTGGGACTGCCCAGCCCTCTCCTAGGGCTTCTGGACCCTGGCCTGGGTGGGGTCCCTCACCGTGCAACTCGGGGAGTCTGCCCTCCGGCTCCTTTCCAGGCCCTTCTTCAGCAGCCCTGAGACAGGCAACATGCTACCTTACTGCTAAGATTTCGTGTTTCAGATTCTTAATGAACATCTTGTCAATTTCATCTATGGAGAAAAAAAAACCATCACAAAATAACTAAGTTGCATTTTCACTTTCAACTATCCTGATTTCAAACATGTGTTTCAGAAGCTCCTAATAGAACATAAGTGACTGAGTAACTTGCTCCAGAGGAGAAATCTGCAGGGAGGTGCCTGGTGGCGGGAAACATCGCGCACCCAGAAAACCAGCAGAGAAAGAAAGGAGAGGCGCTGCCCATTCAGGAATTTAAAATGCAGATCACTGCAGAGACTGCGACAGTTCACTGAAGCCCTCCACCAGAGATGGGAGCATTTGCTGCCTGCCACATCCCGGCTGTCCAAATGTTTACAACTCTGCCTTGTGACAGTGATGGATAAAAACAAGTTTTCAGCCCTGGCTGGTATGGCTCAGTGGATTGATTGCCCGCCTGTGAGCCAAGGGGTTGCTGGTTCGATTCCCAGTCGGGGCATATGCCTGGGTTGCAGGCTGGGTCCCCCATTTGGGGACGTGCAAGAAGCAACCACACGCTGATATTTCTCTCCCTTTCTCCCTCCCTTCCATTCTCTAAAAATTAAAAAAAAAAGTTTTCAGTCCTTAGGGGAGCAGTAGGGTGGGGGTGAGGGGAGAACTGTTTCTCAAAACAAACAAGTAGGTTTGAACAAGCCCAAAGCTGGGGTGGGCAGAACAGAGAGACACACCCCAGCTTTGCTGAAGCCTCAGGGCAGTGGAGGCTCAGCTGGAAGCCCCCCACTCAGCCTCACTGAGGAGGGCAAACAGTTAACAAAACCTCAAAGAATATGCTGACCATTATCTCAGATGTAACAATACATTGTGTAACTTAGAAAGACCAAGCCAACTGTCTTGGATGCTGTCTGGGCTGAACTGTGCCCCCTGACCCTCCTTACCCCAGAACCACTGAATGGTACTGTACTTGGAAATGGGATCTCTAGCAAGGAAATCAAGTTAAGATGAGGCCATTTGGGTGAGTCCTAATCACTGTGACTGTGTCTTTATAAAAAGGGGAAATCTGAAGACAGACAACAGAAACAGAGAAGATGAGAGGGGACAGGGAGAAGACAGTGTCTCTAGGCCAAGACCAGAGGCCTGGGACAGATCCTGCCAACACCCCGATCTCAGACTTCCAGCTGCAAGAGAATGAACTGGGTTGTTTAGGGCCGCAGCCTGTGGGGCTTTGCCATAGCAGCCCCAGGACACTGACCCAGGTGAGCTGTCTTGCTAGTTTCATTTTCCTGAGGAGGAAACTTTCAGAGGTTTGGGTTTTGTTTTTTCCAAGGTATAGGCAGGACTCGTTTTATTGCGCTTCACAAATGTTGCGTTTTTTACAAACGGAAGGCAAGACCCGCCACCAGCAAAGAGATTATGGCTCCCTTTGTTGCCACACTGGCTGTGCTGCAGCAGCCTGGAACCGAAACTGCAGTATCTCCAAAGTCTGCCTGCACGACACTGTTCTTTTAAGCATTTTAAAGCAAAGCACACATGGAATAGACAACTTAGAAGAGATAACTAAAAACACAGATTACATGTGTGCATTAACCAGGTCACTATGTGTCAGGAGTGAGCATGACCGAGTAAGTTAGGAAGCTGTGGCACAGGCCACGGCCCACGCGCTCCCAGGGCAGCTCGACCCTGCGCAGGGGTGGTACCTGCTTGCTGTCGAGCTCACTGGCTTTCTGGCCGCCTTCAGCAGGTGAGTCCCTCCGCTTTGTCTGCAACAGAAAAAGGAAAACAGTTGATTCAAAATATACAGCTACCTAAGCTTTGCTCAGAATGTAGAAAATGACACGTACTAAAGTCTCACAAAACAAAAAAGGCATTCAAATTGGCTAGCTCTTCAATGGTTCTTCTGAAGTCCCCTTCTTACATTTGGGACACTGATCTTTGACCTCTGGGTTAATCTGTGTGAAGGTAGCAATGAGCTCCACGAATCCTGAGCCCACAACCAACCTGTGACAAGCCCTTCACCACAGGGCAGCCCCGGAAGAGCTGGGAAGTTCTGGAAATACCAACACCTGAGACAAAGAATGATTTATGGCTATTCCCTCTCCCAGCCCTTGGTGAAGGTGGCTCCCCTACCCTCCCAGGAAGGCAATACCACCTCTTTTTTTAAAATTAAGATTTAAATTATTTTTTAGAGAGAGGGGAAGGGAGGCAGAAAGCGAAGGCAACATTGAACAGTTGCCTCTCACATGCTCCCCAACTGGGGACCTGGCCTGCAGCCCAGGCACGTGCCCCAACCCGGGACAGAACCAACGACCTTTCGATTCACAGGCTGGCACTCAACCCACGGAGCCACACCAAGCAGACACCGCCTCCCAGTCACCTCAGACACTTCAACTCAGGAGACCGCAGGAGGCTAAGTCTGCGTGACACACCTCACTGGGACAGCCCTGGCCTTCCGCCATCGTCTCACAGATCTACCTCACACAGCTCACCAGCCCGGAAGGCAGAAACCCCTCTGGTCTCACCACATCTTTGGGTCTTGAGCTCTTTTCTGGGAAGGACTCCGTATGCGTTAGGTAATAAACTTTTTCTCTCGTAATGCATCTTTTGTCAGTTTAATTTTCGGAGTCCCAGTCCCTGAACCTACAAGGGTGGAGGGAAAACTATTTTTCCTCTCTCATGCATGAACTGTGCTGAGCAGCCCTCTGGGGTAACCGTGCTCCCTCAGGACAGACAGAAGCACCAAAACTGCAGACCAAAATGTCCTTCGAGTCTGAGGAGTGTTCTGATTTTTACGCCATCTTACACGTGAATTTGTAGTGGTGGCTCAGGTCACTGTGGCCTTTGTAGTGGTGGCTCAGGCCACTGCGGCCTTTGTGTTGTTGCTGCTGTTTTCTGGATCTGCAGAAGTGAGGCAGGGCAGTAAAGAGCCAGGAAAATTCCCTAACAAGTGGAAGAGGGAACTGAGACAGACACCTGAACACACTGGCCGAGCCAACTCAGAGCCAGGTCACGTCCCTAAAGACAACATCTGAGCCTCAGCTCCAGGCCCAGAAACTAGCAGACCAGGTGGCTGATGCTCAGAACACCTGCAGTGACGAACAACTCCCTGCCCTGTCACCGACCAATCAGTGAGCCTGCCACCCTGACAGGGCACACCTGGAGAACTGATGCATATTCTGCTGAGACCCTCCCCTGAAACCTCTTCTAAGATTCCCGGACTGCAAGAGAGAAATAAAAGCCCCAAGACAAAAAAGACTCAGTGAGTGTAGCAGCTCACACCATTCCCTTTCCCCTCTTCTTCCCCACAGGTACGCATTTCCTAAACTATAAGGGATCCCAAGATTTGCAATCAGGGGAGCAATGGGCAGCGGCAACTGTCTCAGATTAATCCCCTGAACCTGTCCCAAGTCCCCTTCTTTCTGACTTCTCAGTGAATTAAGGCAGCTCCCCCTCCGCCCCACCTCCCATTGCTTCTTCTATGTGAAGCTTGCCCTTGTTTTACCGTTGCCAGCTTTGACAAATGTTCCCTCATAGTCACCTGGACTTGTGTTGTGAAACCTTTCCTGCATGAAGCCAAAACACCCACACAACACCGGTTGGCTGCAGGCAGCCCCGCCCAGGGGCAGCCCCTCACCCCCACCCTGATCTGTAGCAGAAGGAATGAAAGAGCTCACTAAGGGCAGGAGAAGACAGGGTGTCCACGCAGGGGCTGACAGGTCCCTTCCCCTTCACTCATCGCAGAAAGCCTGCCGGGCCCAACCCTGAGGTCAGCCTGCTACGTCTGGATTCCCTGGGTTTCTCTAAAGCCAGAAGTGACCTCTCACTGCAGATTTGGGTGAGGGACTCCAAAACTGCTGACCAAAAACCTGAGCACCAATCCCATTTTAAGACTAAGTTGTGAAGAAACCTTCTTATCCTGAAACAGCTCTGCTTACCTTCAGAAAGCAAGTCCCGACCCCAGGCAGGCCCACAAAGCTCCCAGCAGTGGAATCAGGCCAGTGAAATCAGGCACCATTTGCCCAGGCCTCTCTCCTGCTACCCCTGCCTGGTGCCCTCAAGCTACAGGGGGTAGGGGCAGCTCACGCTCTTGGGCCAGCAACGCCCCGTCACACAGGTGCGTGGCCTGTCACCTAACTGTGTGTGGAACACTCAGGCAGAAGGGAGGACCCAGGGAGTGGCTCGCCCGGGCAGGCAGGCCACTGTCAGCTCTTTGCGTATGCTCAGTTTTGTTGTCAAGGGTGATTGAGATTCAGATAATTGGAAAGGGAAGCTGCCTTCCATGAAACAGCTTCTCTGGGACATCAAGATCCACACTGAGGTCTGGCATTCTTCAGGTGTCGCCATCATTCTGTTCCCTTAGGGTCCCTACTGAAACCACATGCTCCCCCGCCCCATGCCAAGTATCTGAGCCCAAAAGAGCAGCCAGAGCTCTCCCGAGCACCTCAGCTCCCTGCACATCTTCCTACACACTTGACATTCACTTAGCTGTCTACTGACAGTGCCACCGAGCAGAGCTAGCCAATTTCAATGTCTTGGTCACCCAAAAGTCTTGATGTTTCATACTCAAACAGTTTGTTCAAATCTTTTGAATGAACATTTCTTAGAGAGTTTTAACTTCTTCAACTTTCATTCCTGGCCCTCGGGTCCACGTGAACTGTCTTGTGGAAAGACAACTGGTGCTGAGTCCAGTTAGAGAGGGGGTGGCTGTAGGCTGTAAATGCACAAATCCTACTTTGAAATGATTAATTTCAGCCCCGACCAGCATGGCTTAGTGGGTTGGGTGTCACACTGCAAACTGAAAGGTTCCCAGTTCAATTCCTGGTTGGGACACATGGCTGGGTTGTGGGCCAGGTCCCCAGCTGGGGGTTCAAGAGGCAACCAACTGATGTTTTTCTTCCTCTCCCTCTCCCTCCCTTCTCCTTTCTCTAAAAATAAATAAGTAAATCTTCAAAAAAGACTAAATTTGTGTCCTGGCTGGTGTGGCTCGGTTGGCTGGAGCATCACACACCGAAGATCTGAACCCTGTCCCCACTGTCTCACTCTGTCCTCAACGACTGAGGGTTCCACCTCATCGGCGCCATCAGCTCCCACAAGGGACCCCCTCAGTGGCTCACTCTCCCAACAAACCTCCAGGACCACCCTGACTGAGACCTCTGAGGGTGCTCATGCCCGGGACCTGCCCATACCAGCCCTCAGCCTGCCCTAACCAGCACCATCCTCCCCAGGCAGCAACCTGCCCTGAGACGACCCCCCGCCTGAACTTGGGGCCCTTTCTTCACGGTCGGCCCAAGACTATACCCTCACACACAGTCAACATGTGTGTGTCTGCCAAAAGGCAAGGCCCAAGCCAGAACTTAGCCAAGATTCTTCAAGAGTCTTCTAGGAGGCCCCAATCCACAGGCGGCCTGTCTTCAACCACATCACCCAGAAAGCACAAGCATCTGCCCTTACAGTCCAATTAACACCAAAGGACAGCCCTGGCCAGGTACTCAATTGACGCCTGATTGGAAGCGTTGTCCTGATACACCAAGGTTGTGGGTTTGATCCCCAGTCAAGGCACATATAAGAAGAAACTAATAAATGTATAAATAAGGAGAACAACAAATCGATGTTTTGCTCTCTCTCTCTATCTGCCCCCACCTTCTCTAAAATCAATGAAAAAAAAACAGAACAACAAGAACAAAAACAAAAGACAGTAGGCCGCCCACCAGGCACCTTCCTCGGGACGCTGCCCACTTACGTTTCCAGAGGGGGCGCTGCTGGCTGTGGAGCTGCTGGTGGGGGTGAGGTCTCGGCAGCCCCAGTCATTGGCCATTCCCAGGTTCTCTGCAGAAAAGGGAGAAGCAGGCCTTGAGCAGCTGTGGGCTGCACAGGGTCTCCGGCTAAAGGGTCCCCTACAAACCAGGAAAAGAGCACACACTGGTCTCACGACAGCAGACCCTCCCTGACAACAGGAGAGGGGGCATCTGAACCCCCAGGTGAGTTGTCACGGCAACGTGACCTTCAAATCTCAGGTGTGAGACGTGAATAATTTTTTTTATTTTTATTTTTTAAGATTTTATTTATTTATCTTAGAGGGGAAGGGAAGGAGAGAGAGAGAGAGAGAGAGAGAGAGAGAGATATCAATGTATGGTTGCCTCTCATTCGTCCCCTGCCGGGAACCAGGAACGGGGAATGCGGAATTGGCCTGCAACCCAGGCATGTGCCCTGACTGGGAATCGAACCACGATCATGTGGTTCGCAGGCCCGTGCTCAATCCACTGAGCTACACCAGCCAGGGCATAGATGTGAATAATTTGAAGATCAGAAAACAATGTAAAATTTTAATAAGAAAAGCTACCCCCCTCCCATTAAAAAAAATCAGAGTGTAAAGTTAGACTTGCCAATTATACTCACAAAACTGGAACCTAAACTCAAAAGCTCTTAAGAGGAAGTTCTCGGAATACTGGGGAAAGGCCAAGTCTGTGTGCATGTTCCACCACCAAGATTCGCTTCTGCCTCTGGGAATACTTTACTGCCCACTGAAACGACCACTTCCCCACCGTGCCCAGAAAAGAACAGCCCATTCCAGGGCCCAGCCCATGCCTAGGGCCCCAGAGCACCTGCAGGAAGGGCCAGTCTGGGCCCCACCAGGCCTGGTCTGCAACGGACCCCATCCTGAGAACCCTAAAACACGTGCCGGGTGCTCCCGCCCGCCCCCCACCCTTAGAGCTCGCTCGGATGAACAGAAAGCGCCTGTGAGTCACCTGGCTTGGTGTGTCTACAACAGCCGCCCAGGTGGAGCCTGCTGGGTGTCGAGCACTTACTTTCCACATGCGCAAAGGCACAGAAAGGACCCCGAGGGCAGTAGCCAGTTTGGCGCATGTCATTGCACTTTGTAGACTTGTAGATCTAGGAAACAAAAATAAAGTAAGGTAGACTAGATTGGAAATGGGTACCCATGGGAAGCCCAGGGCCGGAGGTACCACAATGTGGAGGACTAAGCTCCCAACCCTAACAGGGGTTGTAGAGAGAGAGGGACTCGGACACAGCCCCTCCCCTGCATGCCCGTAGTCCCAGACCCCTCCTTTGCACAGGGCCAGTCAGTCCGGGGCACAAAAGCCCGCAGCCCCTGTCCTCGACATCACACGAGTCAGATTTTCCACTTGGTGTTTTCTGAAAGATGCATCTGATGCAGTGCCTGGTGCACAGGTGTTCAAGAAATGCCTATTAAGTGAACACACGCATCTACTCCAGGGCCAGACCCAACCCACTTCACTTGGGCCAAAGATACTCTCTTCCTGTCAACAACAGGGCATCTGACCCAGCAGCACCAGGACCCAGGAGGACCAGGCCAGGCAGGGCACAGATGCCGCTGTGGACACTGCTCCGTCAGGACCTCTGCGCTTCTGTCCAGGCCCCAAATCGACATCTTACCACCTCTCCACCCTTCCCCACCTGCAATGCCTCTCAGTTCCTGTGACGCTTCAACTGTCCCCTTGCAGCCACACCAACAAAAGCAATCTCAAAGGGTGTCAAATTCACTAAAAATATCAGGAAGCTAAACGTTGCTTTATGTGCATTTTGAAGCATAGACTCTAAATAGAACACACTTTCAAGAAACAAACTGCAATCACAACCCTCCGGGTGAGGTGCCACCCCTTCTGGGAGCCCAGGGTGCCTCATTCGGCACAGCTCTACACTCCTCCAGCCGGGGCCTCCAGTGCACACAGCGCTGAGCATGCCAAGCTCGAAGAGGGCAGGGCATGTTCTCTCTTCTGGGTTTTGTCTTGCTTGAGCACGCACCAAGGTGTGTGTGTAAAAACAGATGGCAAATAACTCAGAGGTAACAAGGTGCGTGACAGAGTGCACTCACACACCTGAGTGGCTGCAAACACCGCCTGCAGGCCTCGAATTAGGCCAGGTATGAAGGCCCCATGGTGCCACCAGCTAGCTTTTCCTTCTGTACCAACTCACACCATTAAGAACACACACAGCTAAGTAAAGAATCACTGGTACCGGTGGGTTTCAGGCCCCTACTCTGCACCTACTTGACCCACACAGAAAGAAAAGCATCAGTCTGGGACACGCGTGCTTCGGCAGCCACGGAACCGGACGGGACTACAGTGAACCTGGGGCGCACAGCCAGAGGTGGGGTGAGACTTTTCATTCAAACACTTCTGTTGTGAATGAGCACAAAATATATTCTGAGTTTTAAATATTGAACAAATGAGTGAACAAATAACCATGTGAATAGAAGAGGAAAGAAAAAACCTGAGACCAGTAGCCATACGCCCAGAAATGCACGTCTTGGCTTCACAGACAAGGCGGCGAGGGCTGGGATTCCATCGAAGCTCACCACATAGCCCAGTGTCTCCCTCCCACAGAGCCCGAAGCAACCCGCCGCCACAGAGGACGGCGCTCACCCCTGACCAGGCCATGCAGGTCACGGGGTTGCCCTCACCACCCTGCACGGGCCATTTCTCCTCGCTAGGTTCCTGGAGGTCAGGAAATGAGCCCACCCCTTAGCTCACAGGGACCAGCACCCATGTCACCGCCCCTGTGGGTGCACATCCACCACCCTTTCCCTACTCAGCCCTGGCCCCACCCCTCGCCTGGTCCCCAGGTTCTCCAGCTAACTCATGCTCCGAAGCAGGTTGGTGTATGTATTCATTTTTAACACAAATCCAAGTGAGCCCTGCTTAGCTCAGTGGAATCTTGTTGACCACACCCGGCACAGTCCAAAGGACTGGCTTCAACCAACTCCAACGAGGTGACCTCTGTGCCCCTAGAATGTCTCACCCAGTAAGTGCCTATTTACCAGGACTTGGACCACAATGGATGGTGACCCTGTGTCTAGTGGGGGGGCCTGGACCCATGGCATCAGCTCAACCTAGGTCAGCCATGTCTCCACGACCGACCCCCCAAAAAACCCTGGACACTAAGAAAAAAACAAAACAAAGCAAAACAAACCACCCTGGGCACCAAAACTCAGGTGAGTCCCCTGGGTGGGAACACTCTGTGCTGTCAGACAGAGTCGCCAGCAGAAACGAGCACTGTCCCTCACTCAGTGGGAAGGGACAGTGGGAAGCTCCAGCCTGGTCACTCAGGACCCTGCCCCCTACTGATTTCAGTCCGAACCCCTCTGGGGCAACGAACCGTAACTGGGGACCTAATGGTTCTGTTGAGTCCTGAGTCCCTCTGGACCTGAGGGTGGTCTTAGGGACCCCTGAACATGGCAAGGAGAAGAGTCACCCAGACCCACCCTCTCCTGGGCTGAGAGTGACGCTCACCGGCCAGCTGGAGCCCCGCCTCCCCCTCATACCTCAGGGTGGAACTGCTGCTCTGTGCGTGAATGGCAGTACTGACAGCTGTCCCCACTGTCACACCTTGAGGGCTCACCCCACTCATCGCCATGCTTTACACTGGGGCACGGAGTGGACCTGGAGGACAAGGGGAGTCATAGGTCAGTAGACATGCCCTTTTTGCGTGCCTTGGGGTGCTGGTCTCTCCACCCATCACTGGCCTCGCCTCTCAGGATGGTGTACCCACACCACAGAGGGCCACGGGCAAATGGCCCCTGGAAGGGCCGGTCTTTCTCCTTCTGAGGACAGGCAAAAGGGGGGAAGTGTCATCTGAACCCAGAAAGTACTCAGGAGCCCCATGTTTGTTTTCCCTAAAAATTAAAGTGAAGCTAAGTCAGGGCTACCCCCACGGAGGAGAAAAGTGTCTTGGAGAAGTGGCTGACCCACCTGAGGCCAGGGGTAATCAAACCAGAGGCCATGGCCTAGCTTTTCTTGAGGTTGTTTCAAAACTGGATACAAGACTTTTTTTTCCACAATATGAAAACTCTAACAAAAATCCTCTATTTTTCAGGTACTTGGAAGCTTTATTGTAACTTATTTGGATTCATTTAAAAAAAAACATCAGTGGTAAATAAGACTTTTTGTTTTACTGGGTTTTTAAAAAATAATTTTCTATTGTTCTGTTTGCAATAAATTTACTTGACCTTCCAAGCTGATACTTGGTCACTAAAACTTACAGACTAATTTAGGTTCTGTTCTTTTCTGGAATGAGTGAGAGAAAGAGCAATGGCCATGACAAACTAAGTCTCTGCTTGACTCAGCGGCTTCCTTGGCAAGGGAGGAGGCCTCAGGTAAGTAGAGAGTGGTTCTTCCCTCAAAGGAACAGCTGGACAAAGACCTCAGGGCCTGAAGGAGAATGCAGATAAAGGCTCAGGTACCCCTGGTCCCAGGGCTCACCTATACTGGAACCTCCTGGGGTTCCGCCGTCTGTCCCTGCTGTTATGGTAGTGGGGACATGCATAGCCCTGGCGACAGAGGCGCGGAGGCTTCGGGCACTGCTCGGTCTTGTAGCTGCCCAGCACAAAGTTGGTGTCTGAAAAACAGGGGTCCACATAGAAACAAATACATGCATGCTCATATAACCGAAAGAAAAAATAACCTGCCCTGGCTGGTGTGGCTCAGTGGATTGAGCACTGGCCTGCAAACCAAAGAGTCTCTGGTTTAATTCCTGGTCAGGGCACATGCCTGGGTTGTGGGTTGAGTCCCTGGTAGCGGGCTCACGAGAGGCAACCACACATTAATGTTTCTCTCCCTGTCTTTCTCCCTCCCTTCCCCTGCGTCTAAAAATAAAATAAACAAAATCTTTAAAAACAAAAAGAAGAAATAATCCACGTGTTCATCCACAGATGAACGTACAATGTGGTCCGGCCACACAAAGGGATGCTGCACTGACACCTGCTGCAAAGTGGGCGAGCCGCAGAATCAGTACGCTCGGTGCGAGAGGCTCAAGGTGAAGGACAACATGTTGTGTGACTCCGTTTACGTGGAATGTGGAGAGCAGGCAAATCTGCAGATGGGAAGTAGACCAGTGGTTGCCGGGGGCTGGGGGAGGGGAGTGTGGGCAGTGACGGTGCTGGGTGTAGGGCTTCTCTGGGGAAACTAGACAGAGTTTTAGAGCTAGAAAAAGGTGGTAGTTGCACAACATTTGGCTACACTAAAACCACTGAAATGCACACTTTCCTTGGTTCATTTTAGCCTGGAGTAAGTGAGGGACTTGGGGTGCTGATGGGGCACAGGTTCAAGGCTGCGCCACGTGTCCCGCTGCGGTGGCAGGGCTCTGGGCCCACTGGGGCTCTCTGCACTTCCCGCTCACGTGAAACCTAAAACTCCTCTGAAAAATAAAATCTATTTTTAAATGATTAATTTCATGTATCTGAATTTTATTTCAAAGCAAAAACACACAAACAAAAAGCCTCCAGGGTCATCTAAAAACAGCAAACGTTTAAAAATAAATACATACAGTAAATAATGATGAGATTCCTAAAATTCCTACCCCCTCTTGGGCTGGTTAATAACTGACACCTTATCATGTAGGCTGGGTTTTTTTCTATTCCAGTTGACATTCAACATTATTTTACATTAGTGTACAGCACAGTGGTTAGACATTTATACAGAGTACAAAGTGATCCTCTCATTAAGTCTAGAAACTACTTGACATCATACATAGTTATTATATATTATTTTTTATGACTTTATTTCTGTATTTTTAGAGAGGGGAAAGGGGGGAGAAAGAGAGGGAGAGAAACATGAATATGTGTGTGTGGGTGTGTGTGGTTGCCTCCCTAGTGGCGACCTCACCTGCAACCCAGACATGTGCCCTGACTGGGAATCGAACCAGCAACCCTTTGGTTCACAAGCCAGCACTGAATTCACTGAGCCACACCAGCCAGGGCTATTACAATATTATTCACTATACTCTCTATGCTGTAACTTTACATCCACGTGACTATTATGTAACTACCAGTTTGTACTTCTTAATATGCTGCTGTTTGTAACTACGTCTGCTCAGTGGACTAAATAAACATTGGTGGATGAGGGCCTGGCAGGAGGGAAGGAGGGAGGGGACAGTCCTGCCCCACAATGCAGGTGGGAGCAAGCAGCGCTGTGCACAGGGTAGTCACATGACCATACCATCCGACCATACCATCCGCCCATGCCACGTCCAATTGCAAATAACTTCTTACTCGACAAGTGGTGCTAGCCGTAGAGAGGTGGGCCATGAAAAGAGAATAAAAGGGGTTTTGACAACAAAATAGCTGATTTTAAGAAAATAAAAACTTACAGGTACTGACCAAGTGCCTGGAACAAATACGAGGTCCTGTGTAAGTGACACGAATGCACAGACATGAGCTGCATGACAACACCCTCGAGACACGGAGGCTCCCAGCTGTCCCTTCAGCAGGTGAATGAACTAATGCACCGTGATCCACCCACACAAGGGAATGTTGTTCAGTGATAATAAGAAATGAGTTACCAAGCTACAACAAGACATGGAGGAAGGAACCTTGAATTCACATGACTAAGTGAAAGCAGCCAGTCTGAAAAGGCTGCACCCTGGATGATTCCAGCTCTGTGACATTCGGAAAAAGTAAAACTATAGAACAAAACAATGGAGCAGAAGATCTGTGGTCCCAGGGGCTGGGGGCGCAGGCAGGAGCAGGCTGAGCACAGAGAATTTTTAGGGTATTGATACTACAATGGTAGATACATGTCATTATACATCTGTGAAACCCAGAGAATGCACAGCACCAGGTGTTAACCCTGAGGTAAACTGTGATGAATAATAATGATGCATTAATCTTGGTTCCTCAACTGTAACAAATGCACATCAATGCAAGACTCTCAAAATGAGGGAACCTGTGAGGGGGGCGGTTCCTCGCATAGAAACTCTGCAGTGTTTTTCTGTAAATCTAAAACTTCCCTAAAAAACACAATCTACTGATGAACAACCTAGACACCACCTATGGGTGAGAAGTGCAAATGTGGAAGCAGTCTGGAACGGCTCTTCCCAAAGAGATGGTGGGTTTTAGCACCACTGGGGTTAGCTAGAGCACTCAGAAAACAGCACCGGGACTAGAGACACTCCTGACCTCAGGCCAGGTGCGGGCACTGAGGGGTACAGGCCCCTGCCTGCCCATCTCCCCCTCACTTCCTTCCTCAAACTCAGCAAGCCCCGTGCAGGCATGGGGACCTTTGCCCACACCTGCAGTGTGAACTGAGGCCCTGCTTTAAGGAGGTGGACATCTGGCACCTTCCAGCCAAGGGAGCCTACCAGATGGAAAACGAGAAATGGAACATTTTCAAAGGTATTTTCTCAAGGGAAGCATTTATCCTCAGGGCTGGCAAGCAGGCTGCTGTGGGCACACAGCCCTTCCTCTGTGGGTAGGCTCTGTCCCAAGCAGGGACAGCAAACATGAGGATGGACACAACAACACCAGCAGGTTCCCCTGAAACTTGAAACAGAGTTCCTGGGCTACACTCCACACCCAGACGAGGCAAAAGGCCATGGTCGTCAGTGCTGCTCCAGCTGGGGGCCCAGCCCTGAGTCCCAAGTGCTGGCCAGGCCGGTGGCACATGTGGTACCAAAGCCCGAGGAGGGGAGGTAGGAGGTGGGAGGGGAATCAGGAAAGGCCGGTGCAGTCACCTGAATCTACCCCTGGAACCAAAGCCCTGGCACAGACATTCTACGAGCAGAGGAAAGGCCTGTAAGAGAATTCACTGCTTAAACAACTACAGTTTGGGGGGGGGGTTTGTTTTTTTTTAAATTGATTTTCACCCTGGCTGGTGTAGCTCAGTGGAGTGAGTATGGGCCTATGAACCAAAAGGCTGCTGGTTCAATTCCCAGTCAGGGCACAGGCCTGGGTTGCAGGCAGGGTCCCCAGTTGGGCGCACACAAGAGGCAACCACACATTAATGTTTCTTCCTCCCTCCTCCTTTCTCTAAAAATAAATAAATAAAATCTTTAAAAAATTAATTTTAAGGAGAGAAAGGGAGAGAAATACACTCGTTATTCCACTCATCTTTTTAAAAAGATTTTATTTATTTTTAGAGAGGAGAAAGGAGGGAGAAAGAGAGGGAGGGTAATATCAGTGTGTGGTTGCCTCTCGTGCACCCCCTACTGGGGACCTGACCCTTGACCCAGGCATGTGCCCTGACTGGGAATCTAAATGGTGACCCTTTGAGTCACAAGCTGGCACTCAACCACTGAGCCACACCAGCCAGGGCTGTTGTTCCACTTATTTATTTATTCATTGGTTGATTCTTGTATGTGCCCTGACCATACAGGGATTGAACCCGAAACCTTACTGTATCGGGATGATGCTCTAACCAACCGAGCTATTCAGCCAGAGCCAAATAACTACAGTTTTAAAGTGTTGTTTATGCACATGGAAGTCAATAAAGAAAATTTGAGGAGACACATCATTACTTAGAGGGGTTTTCTTAAAACTTCACTGCTCTTTGGCAAAATATGGAACAGGCAAATACACAGAGACCCCCTAGCAGAAGCCGGGGGCTGGGGGAGGGGCCGCTTAATGGGAAATGGGTTTCTGTCCAGGGTGATGGAAATGTTCTGGCATCGGACAGTAGTGGTGATTGCACAACTGAGAATGGACTAAATGCCACTGAATTGTTCACTTTTAGTTTATAATGGCAAATTTATATTATGTGTATTTTATACCACAATAAAATTAAAAACAAAAAACCAAAAACCCTCCACTGCCCCTTGCTATGGAGACTGCCGGGACAGGACCCTGCAGCCCCAAGGGATATGGCCATGAACTCATGTTTCAGACAAACCCCCAGGGACTGAAGACTGCTGATCTGAAGGCCACATGGAAGCCCACAGGGCAGGGGCAGGGAGCAACGTGAACGCTAGCCGGCTCTGGGAGGGCATGTTTGGGAAGGAGCTGCGCTGGCTGTGTGATCTCTGCTCAGAGAAGCCATGGCATCAAGGTTCACAGAAGCAGGGGGCCAGATGCTTGGGTTCGTATGTCACTCAGTCACCACCCCCTGGGACCAAGGGTAAAGTACTCGACTCAATGAGCCTGTTTCCCCATCTGATCTATAGATGAGGGCAACAAGGCCCACTGTGGGGGTCACTTTACATATAGTGATGAGGGCTACTCCTGCCCACCATAAGTGGCAGCCATGGGATTGCTTACCTTGCCACCGGGGGTCCTCGCCCAGGATCTTCTCAATCATGGCCTGGCTAGCCAAGACCCCAGGCTGCAGATCAGGGATGCCATCCCCACCGCCGAGCTGGCCGTTCTGCAAGGCCTCCTGGGCCTGCAGCTCCCTACGACCAAACAACACATCGATTACAGTTCTGGGGTGTGTCCAAGGCCCTTCCAGAAGGTGAGAGAATCACTTGGTTGTTACTTTAAGAAGCCCCCCCGCTCATCACTGTACAGGCTGACTGCCTGGAGGGTGCAGGACAGGCATCTGGCACCCCTCAGACACACCCCTGTCCTGGGATGACAGTCTTGACCCAAATCCCAGGGACTTCAAGCTGGGTTGTGTTTAATAAGGATGCACACTCATCTTCCTCACCCCCAGTGTGCTCCCAAGGCACACAAGTCAGAAGGAAGGAAACTTTATTAGAATAAAATCAGAGCCCAGAAAAAGAGCTGTTTAAGACCAGTGGTGGCTGAAATGCTGGGGAGGTGAGCTGTTTTCGTGCCTGCCCAGCGCAGGACGCCCCACTCACCTAATGTCACACACAGGTGGCCGCAGGTCCAGGGGGCCATGTGCGAAGGCACAGTGCAGCCCGTTCTTCACGCAGTGGCCCCGGGCATCAGTCTCATGGATGCACGTGCCTGTCTTGTAGTAACGTAGGTGGTACTTGCGCTCTGTGTCTCCTGTTGTCCGGTGCAGATACGGACACCTGGGAAGCAGAGGAGTGACACACACCATCTTGGCCTTATCACCTGGGGACAACCTTCAGTGCCAACCTGCTCCATTTCACATTAGCACCCGGCCAGCAGCTGGTTCCACTCTCCTTCACCCAAATATCTGCGCTAACGGAAGGGCTGACATAATTAGACAGAGCTCTTGTTCCTGATTTGGGACCCTCCCCCAAGGCACTCAGACCTTCAGAAACCCATCGCTTACACATGACAGAAAAACACCACACTGAATTTCTCTGAAAATCATCCTTTATAATTTTTATTTATTTTTAAGATTTTATTTTTAGACAGAGGAGAAGGGAGGAATAAAGGAAGAGAAACATCAATGTGTGGTTGCCTCTCAGGTGCCCCCTACTGGGGACCTGGCCCGAAACTCAGGCATGTGCCCTGACTGGGAATCCAACCAGTGACCCTTGGGTTCTTTCTCAGCCTGCACTCAATCCACTGAGCTACACCAGCCAGGGCAATCCTTTATAACTTTTTTTTTAAAGATTTTATTTATTTATTTATCTTTAGAGGGGAAGGAGAGAGGGAGAGAAACATCAATGTATGGTTGCCTTTTGTGCGTCCCCTCCTGGGAGTTGGCCTGCAGGGAACCCGCCTGCAACCCAGGCATGTGCCCTGACTGGGAATCGAACTGCGATCCTCTGGTTCGCAGACCGGCGCTCAATCCACTGAGCTACACCAGCCAGGGCCCTTTATAACTTTTTAAATAAAGTGTGGAAAAATAAGGTTCACCTCCAGATGCAGCCATATCATTCACGTTTCCTGACAAGCATCATCAGATAAAGGGTTGGTGGCCTCTCCCACCCCTACCCAGGTACTTTCAGGGGCCCCTCCAAGGAGGGAGGGGAGGAGCCAGAGGAGAAACATGGGAGCCTGGCCATGGCTGGAAGGGGTTGCTGGGGGGAGACAGGCCAGGAGAGAAGCAGATGTGGAGGAAGGACAGAAGGTGCAGTGTCACACAGGCCATGTAAAGCTCAGAGCCACTAGCTCTCTGGGAGTCACAGGCGGTTCCCCGAGCAGTGACAGCAGCTAATGTTGCAGGGAGGCAGCAGTTGCGGAGGAGGTTCAAAGGTTTTAGTACACGTGCAACATGGGGACCGAGCCTGCATGGAGGTCAGACCCCCAGGCAAGAGACACAACAAGAGAGGAAGGGATACACAAAGGACCAAACGCAGACTGTCCCCTGAGTGACCTGAGGGACAGGGCAGGGGCCAGATGCTGCAAGTCCCCAAATCAAAGGACAAGGCCCCTCACCTCCAGTAACAGTCAGGAGCACCACTCCCACCCTGCTGTCTGGCAAGCTGTACACCTGGACCCGGATGCTGGGAGCTCCTGTAGGTATGGCTGCCCTGCACAGCATAGATGGGTGGCCCTCTCCCGCACAACAGGACCCAAAAGTAAAATCAAAAACGATTTAGTGATCATCCAATCTAAACCCCTATCATATAAGATGAAGAAACGAAGGCTCTGAGTTCAGATGGCTTAGCCCTGATCCAACGGAGCAGCTGGAGTAGGCGGGGAGCAAGGGGAGGGAAGACACAGGGGCCAGGTAAGTCAGTCCCTGGGTCACTGGAGCCAACCAAGCAAAAGTCTGATTAGAAGCCCACTGTGAGCCCTGAGAAGCACCCCGAAAACTGGATGAAGGCTCTTCAGAGATATTTGTGCACCATCAGCTGATGAACACATAAGCAAAACGTGGTGCATCCAGACAATGGAATATTTTCACCCATAAAAGAAATGAAGCCCTAACACATTACAATGTAGAAGAAACCTTGAAAACATCCTGCTAAGTGAGAGATGCCAGACACAAAGAACAGATATTACATATTCCCTTACATGGGGTCCCTGCAACAGTCAAATTCACAGGGACAGGAAGCAGAGGTTAGCAGGGGCTGGGGGAGCAGACAATGGGGAGTGACTCTTTGACAGGGACAGAGTTTCCGTTTGTGGAAACTCTAGACAAAAAAAGTCTAGAAATCAATAGTGATGATGGTTGTACAACATTGTAAATGTAATAATGCTGCTGAACTGTGCACTTAAAATGGCTAAGATGGCAAATTTGTACACATATTTTACCACAATTTTAGACAAGGCCAGTAGTGAGAGACAGAAGAGACAGATCTTCTATATATCTGCACTGAAACATAACACACCCATGGAAAAGCGCACAGGTCAGACTGGGCGGCGCATGGTACTGCCACAAACTGACATGCCTCAGTGAGCGCCCCCAGACCCAAGAAACGTTTTCGGGAGATATAAGTGAGATGATCAAATATTAAGATATTTACTATATTAAACTGATGTACCCTTGTCTATAAACCCTAATACAGACTTCCAGCCAAGATGAAGGGTAGGTAGACACACTCTGCCTCCTCTCACAACCAAAATTAAGGACAACAAAAATTTAGAAACAAACAAAAAAAACCCCAGAACTCACAGAAAACTGAACTGTACGAAAGTCCGACAACCATTCATCCACACCAGTAAGAGGGGTGGAGTTGGTGGCTGGCAGAGAGGGGCCATGGCAGGAAAAAGCAGTGTTGGCAGACCCAGGTGTGCAGGCGGCATGGGACTAGCAGACCCCAGGCGCAGGGAGGAAATGAGCAGATCCAGTGAGGGCACAAGGCCTCTGGCTGACTGAGGTCCCACATTCATGCGCAGATAAACCAGGCAAAAAGAGGCAGCAAGACAGACCACGTAACCCAGGGCCCCAGTGCTGAAAAATAAAGCCTAAAAGCACTGATTGAAAACACTTACAGAGGTTGAGGTGTCAGCAGAGACCCCCCCAGCCTCACAGGACAGTTCGTTGGAGAGACCCACAGGGTCCTAGAACCTACACAAGCCAACCCACCTGGGAATCAGCACCAGAAGGGCCCAATTTGCTTGTGGGACCTGACGGAAGGGACTGAAATCCAAGAGAGACCAGAGCAAATGCCACTGTTCCCTCTCTGACCCCTCCCCCACATACAGCATCACAACACAGCAACTGGGTTGCCCAGTCCTGGTGAACACCTAAGGCTCCGCCCCTCACATGTAACAGGCTCAACAGAAAGATCAGATCAAAGCCCCAGACCTAATACTTTTAAGCAACCAAGAGATAACCAAACTATGCACAGTTCAAAATAATAGTGATCAGGATGCTCACAGAACTGGTTGATTTTAGTCACGAATTAGATGAAAAAATGAAGGCTACACTAATTGAAATGAAGAGAAATGCACAGGAATCCAATAGTGATGGAAAGAAAACTGGGACTCAAATCAAGGGAGTGGACCAGAAGGAAGAAAGAAACAACCAAACAGAAAAGAATGAAGAAACAAGAATTCAATAAAATGAGGAGAGGCTTAGGAACCTCTAGGACATCTTTAAACGTTCCAACATCCCAATTATAGGGGTACCAGAAGGAGAAAATGAAGAGCAACAAGTGGAAAACTTATTTGAATAAATAATAAAGGAGAACTTCCCCAGTCTGGCAAAGGAAATCCAGGGAGTCCAGGAAGCTCAGAGAGTCCCAAAGAAGTTGGACCCAAGAAGGAACACACCAAGGCACATCATAATTACATTAGCCAAGATGAAAATGAAAGAGAGAATCCTAGAAGCAGCAAGAGATGAGGGGACAGTCACCTAAAAAGGACTTCCCATCATACTGTCAGTGGATTTCTCAAAAGAGACCTTATAGGCAAGAAGGAGCTGGAAAGAATATTCCAAGTCATGAAATCCAAAGACCTACATCCAAGACTGCTCTACCCAGCAAAGCTTTCATTTAGAATGGAAGGGCAGATAAAGTGCTTCTCAGATAAGGTCAAGTTCAAGGAGTTCATCATCACCAAGCCCTTATTATATGAAATGCTAAAGGGATTTATATAAGAAAAAGAAGATGAAAAATTTTAACAGTGAAAGGACAGCAAACTCACAGTTATTAACAACCACACCTAAAACAAAAGCAAACCTAGAGGACAGCTAGATTAGGAGTGGAACCACAGAAATGAAGAACGCATGGAGGGTTAGCAACAGGGGAGTGGGAGGAGGAGAGAGGGGGAGAAGGTACAGAAAATAGCATAGACAGTAGGTAGAAAATAGATCAGGGGGAGGGTAACAATAGTGGGGGAAATATAGAATCTAAAGAACTTGAGACACAGGGTTATAAACTAAGGGAGAGAGAATGGTGGGGGAGGGATTGTGCGGGTGGAGGGGAATGGGGGGAATAGAACAACCGTAATGGTATAATCAATAAAATATATTTTTAAAAAAAGACGGGGCGCCGAGCGGCAAAGAGGGATAGGGGTGGTCTGGGCAATGAGGGAGGGGTACCAGAAGGTACCACCAGGGAAAGACATTAAGAAAAGGGTGTTGATATCAGGAGATGGGGAACAAGAATACATATATATCTGCTTCTATCAAAAAAGATGAGAGGAGCCACTATTTAATGGGGACAGTTTCACTCTGAGGATGGAAAGCTCCAGAGATTGGAGGTGATGATGGCTGCACCCCAATCTCAGCAGACTTCATACCACTAAACTGTACACTTAAAAAAGCTAATGGTAAATTTTATATGATGCATGTTTTACCTTAACAAAAAATAAAAATAATTTACACTACTAGGAAAGCCCCCATTTTACAAAAAGTCCCAATCATCAGAACTGCTTATGTACCTACTGCAAGTTAAGCATTAGAAGGCCATGGCCTGGGGAGCGGGGCCCAGCACAGCAGAGTTGGAGCAGCCGCGAGGGTGCCTCTGCAGAGCCCACTCTGCATCGCTGCAGCAGGCACAGCAGAGGGGTCCCAGACTCCGAAACGTTAAATCTAAACTTTCATTTGTTCCCAGTGGCCCCTTAGGGTGACTCTGAGCATCATTTCATTTCCTCTCCAGTATCATCCATCACTATGGCAACTAGAGCCTGGCCATGGCCTCTAATTCCCCAGCACTGAGCACCAAACGGGCACTACTATTTCACTTGGAACAGGTCCCCTCCTTTACAAGTTAAAACTTAAACTGAACTTAAAATACTGGCGCATGAGTCATGAGAAGAATGGCTTCACCTTAAGAACATCTAAGAGGCAAACAGAAAACCTCAGGGAAAACCCAGTGACAGGGGCAGGCAAGGGGCTAAAGAGGCCCCGAGGGCCAGCATGACATGGCGCGGCAGCAGTGCACTCACCCACCCCGGCCACGGTGCTGCCAACCAGCAGTGCCACGCCAGCCCCGTAGCACTTGCCAAATTCAAGGTAACGTTTGTGGTTCTCAACCTTGTCCATAATTAGTGACCCGAACAGTGTAATCAGGACTGGGCTCCATGACGGCGCGGTGCAAGGGTATACACTGGACAGCAGACGCAGCTCTGCCATGATGAGGTGGGACCACTGAGGCAGGATGGGAGGAACATGCCAGGGGCTCAGCACCGCCCCATCCCTACATCTCCAGGACAGCCTGAAAGGGTTCCTTTCCCTTTGGTAACTCTCACCTGGAACAAAAGTGGACCCACCAAACTCAGACCGCTATACACCAAGATCAGTCTATGTGTGAGACCAGGTGGCCACCAAACTCAAGTCCACTGCACATTAACATCCGTCCATGAACCAGGCTAGAGCTGGGCCTCGGCTCCCACACTGGAAAATATGTCAGCATCACCTGGACGGCAAGTTCCCAGGTGATGCTGATGCTGCCAGTCTAGGGGCCAGGCCAGGAGACCCAGTGGGCTGAGAAGGACACTCAAGACGATCCCCTCCCAGTCCCTGGAGCTCAGGCACAGGTGGGAGAGAACACAGCACAGAAATGAGTGAGGTGCAAAATGGAACAGAATCGAGCAGCTTGATGAAGTTCAGGAAATGAGCAACAGCAGAAAGAAAACTGGAGGCACAGGGTAAGGGGTTAAGGGGTCAAGGGGTCAAGGGGTAAAGGAGTCAGGGGCAGGGAGTGGCAAAAAGGTGGAGCCTGCAGCAAGAAGCTGCTGTGTCATCTCGTTGCCCTTTCCCTCAGACACTGGGAGTGGGACTTAACCAGGCGACCCCTCATACTGATCATGTCTATCTGCTCAGGGCTGTGCCTCTGGCTTCCAAGTGCTGCCCGGACCCCAAAGCCAGGATAGTGACCCCTCATTACTCCCTAAGGTGGGGCAGGAGCTGCAGGAGCAAGTGCGCCTCCTCCCTGTGCACCCACCGAGCTATCACCCTCTCAGAGGACAGAAACCATCTCTTCACAAGCCTCCAAGGGGCACCTGATCTCTCCACAACAGGTGTTTCTTCTGGTCACCATTGCTGTCCTTGGCCCTTTACCCAAAGGAGGAACTGAAGTGCTGTAGTCACTCAGTGCTTTTAATATTTTCCTACTGGTTTCTTACAAATCCAGTTCAGTCACCTGCTTGTAATTCTCTTAAGCTGGCTAAATTTGTAACCAAAAAGTATGTGTTTTCTTCTAGTCTGTAAACAACCCCTGGACTAGTGAATTTTATGCTCTAATGCTCTACACTTGCCCTTGGTTCTCTACCTTACCCCAAAGGAACAAGCAGAGCGTATTTATAAAACATTTGAACAATGCTTTGGCTGGTGTAGCTTGGTGGATTAAGTGCGGACTAAGAACCAAAGGGTCATAGGTTCAATTCCCAGTCAGGGCACATACCTAGGTTTCGAGCCAGGTCTCCAGCAGGGGCCACATGGGAGGCAACCACACACTGATGTTTCTCTCCCTCTTCTTCCCTCCCTTCCCCTCTCTCTCTAAAAAAAATAATAATAAAACCTTAAAAAATGTTTAAACAACAAGTTCATAACCATCTTGAAGTTGAATGGACTTCTACCTAAGCTTCTGGACCTAAAACACTTGACTTAAAAATTAAACATTGGCCCTGGCTGGTGTAGCTCAGTAGATTGAGCACCGGCCTGCAAACCAGAGGATTGCGGTTCGATTCCCACTCAGGGCACATGCCTGGGTTGCAGGCTGGTTCCCTGCAGGCCAACTCCCAGCAGGGGACGCACTAAAGGCAGCCATACATTGATGTTTCTCTCCCTCTCCTTCCCCTCTAAAGATAAATAAATAAAATCTTAAACCAAGATGGAGGCGTAGGTGGAAACACTGTGCCTTCTCCCACAACCAAGTTTGAATACAACAAAGGTTTAGTAAACAAAGACGCAGCCAAAGAACAGAAAATTGAACTATACAGACCGGTAAGAGGGGCGGAGCCAGCAGCAGAGCAGGGTCAGGCAGGAAAGATCCCCCGACCCCAGGCCCGAAGGCAGCTGGGGTAGCACCTTGGGCCCAGTGAGGGAGCAAGGTGGCAGGCTGACCTCCGTCACACATTCGCACGCAGATAAACCAGCAGAGGAGTGAGCAGTGAGCAGTGAGATGGACAGCACAGGCCCCAGCGGGCGCACCCAGTGAGTGCACAAGGCGACGGGCTAACTGTGGTTGCACATTCGTGCACAGTGGGAAGGACCATGCAGCCCAGCAGCAGGAGGTGGCAGAGGGGACCGCCATTGCTTTCCTTTGACCCCACCCCCACATACAGGGTCACAACCCAGCACCTGAGTTGCCCCACCCAGGTGAACACCTAAGGCTCTGCTCCCCACACGCAACAGGCACAAACAGTCCAAAATATGGCTTAAGAGAACTCAAAGCCCCAGAGCCGATAACTCTAAGCAACAAAGAAACAGCGAACCTCTCAGATGCACAGTTCAAAACACTGGTGATCAGAACGCTCACAGAAATAGTTGATTATAGTCACAAATTAGAGGAACATATGAAGGCTAAACTAACTGAAATGAAGGGAAATGCACAGGAAACCAATAGTGATGGAAAGGAAACTGGGACTCAAATCAATGGAGTGGACCAGAAGGAAGAACAAAACATCCAACCAACAAAGAATGAAGACAAGAATTCAAAAAAATGAGGAGAGGCTTAGGAACCTCCAGGACACTTTTAAACGTTCCAACATCCCATTTATAGGGGTACTAGAAGGAGGAAAGAAACAGCCATGAGTGGAAAGCTTATTTGAACAAATAATAAAGGAGAACTTCCCCAGTCTGGCAAAGGAAATAGACTTCCAGGAAATCCAGGAAGCTCAGAGAGTCCCAAAGAAGTTGGACCCAAGAAGGAACACACCAAGGCACATCATAATTACATTAGCCAAGATGAAAATGAAGGAGAGAATCCTAGAAGCATCAAGAGATAAGGGGACAGTCACCTACAAAGGACTTCCCATCAGACTGTCAGCAGATTTCTCAAAAGAGACCTTACAGGCAAGAAGGGGCTGGAAAGAAGTATTCCAAGTCATGAAATCCAAAGACCTACAGCCAAGATTGCTCTTTCTAGGAAAGCTTTCATTTAGAATGGAAGGACAGATAAAGTGCTTCTCAGATAAGGTCAAGTTCAAGGAGTTCATCACCAAGCCCTTATTATATGAAATGCTAAAGGGACTTATCTAAGAAAAAGAAGATGAAAAATATGAACAGTGAAAGGACAGCAAACTCACAGTTATTAACAACCACACCTAAAACAAAAGCAAACCAAGAGGACAGCTAGATCAGGAGCTGAACCATAGAAATGAAGAACGCATGGAGGGTTAGCAACAGGGGAGTGGGAGGAGGAGAGAGGGGGGAGAAGGTACAGAAAATAGCATAGACGGTAGGTAGAAAATAGACAGGGGGAGGGCAAGAATAGTAGGCAAAATATAGAATCTAAAGAACTTGAGACACATGGTCATAAACTAAAGGGGTGAATGGTGGGGGAGGGGTGTGCAGGGTGGAGGGGAATGAAGGGGGGGAATAGAACAACTGTAATGGTATAATCAATAAAATACATTTAAAAAATTTAAACATTATCTTGGCCATACAAAAGAAAATTTTTCCCTTTGTGACAGTATGGATGGGCCTGGAGAACATTATGCTAAGTGAAATAAGCCAGTAGAGAAAGGCAAATAACATATGATTTCAGTCATATGTATAATCTAGTGAACTGAACTAACAAGTGAAATAAATACTCTGGTTTCTCTTCAGATCATATAAATCTTTCACCTTTTACTAACAGGCAAAAGAGAGGCAGACTCATAGAGAACAGATGACAGCCAGTGGAGGGGAGGTTACGGACTGAGGAAAAAGAAAAAGGACTCACAGACACAGACAACAGGGTGGTGACTGCGGCAGGGAGTGGGTATAAGGGGCCTAAATGAAAAAAATGCAATTAAAAAAAGGAAACATTGCAAAAGCAGCTTTTGACAGAAAGGTCAGATTAAACCCAAGTATGACACAGCAAGCACACCAAACCTTAGACACAAAGAAAGGTTTAAAGGTTCTCTAAACCAACCAGTTCCCACAGGCACACCCTCATTCACAAGAGAAGGTTCCCCCCCCACCAAGAGGCCTGGGCCCCCAGAAACCGGGAGAGCAGTGAGGAGGGAGGGGCCTGTGGGGAGAAATGGCAGGGAGCCCTGCAACAGTCAATGCAGATCTCTGGGGTCAACGTGGAAAGCTATACCTCTTAAGGAGCAGGCTCACTGCTTTTTCTTTCTTTCTTTCTTTTTTCAAACCATCACCCTAAGATATGTTTATTGATTTTTTAAAAGATTTTTACATATCCATCTTTAGAGGGGAAGGGAAGGAGAGAGGGAGAGAAATACCAATGTATGGTTGCCTCTCATGAGTCCCCTGATGGGAACTGGCCTGCAACCCAGGCATGTGCCCTGACTGGGAATCTAACCTCGATCCTTTGATTCATAGGCTCACGCTCAATCCACTGAGCTACACCATCCAGGGCTGTTTATTGATTTTTTAAAGAGAGAGGAAGGGGCGGGGGAGAGGAAAAAGCAGGCAAGTGAGAAAGAAACACTGATCAGTTGCCTCCCATAGGTGTCCCTGCCTGGGACTGAAACTGCACCCTGGGTTTATGACCTGATGGGGGAATTTGAACCCACAGCTTTTCAGTGTATGGGTAGATGCTCCAACTACTGAGCTATCTGGCCAGAGCTGGGCTCATTTCTTTTTTTTTTTTTTTAAGATTTTATTTATTTTTAGAGAGAGGGGAAGGGAGGGAGAGAGAGAAACATCGATGTAAGAGAGACATATGGATCAGTTGCCTCTCCTATGAGCCCAGACTTGGGTTGAGGTGGCCAGAACCCAAAATCCAGACATGTGCCCTAACCGGAAATCAAAATAGTGACATTTCTATTTGTAGAAAGATGCCCAACCAATTGAGCCACACTGGTCAAGGCCCATTTCTTACTAAGACTAGAAAGCTTGCCCTAGTCAGTATGGCTCGGTTGGAGCATTATGCCATAACCCATTTTGGGTTTGATTCTGGGTCAGTGCACACATCAATGTTTCTCTTTCCCTTCCTCTCGCTCTAAAAGCACCAAAAAAATGTTCTCAGGTAAGAATTTTTTTAAATTAAAAAAAAAAAGAGCCCTGGCTGGTGTGACTCAGTGGATTGAGTGCTGCCCTGTGAGCCAAAAGGTCACTACTTTGATTCCCAGTCAGGGCACATGCCTGAGTTGCAGGCCAGGTCCCCGGGAAGGGGTGCACAAAAGGCAACCACAAATTAATGTTTCTCTTCCTCTCTTTCTCCCTCCTTTCCTCTCTCTAAAAATAATAAATAAGATTTTTTAAAAAAAGAAAATTTGTAACTGTTGGAGTCTGGGACAGACTGTCTAGGACAGGAGCAGGGTTAATAGAGGAAAGAGAAATTTACTTAGTACACACATAGCTGAGGGCTGCCTGAATTATTTTCCAATAAAAAACGGATCTCTGGATGGGTCTCTCAGACGGCAGGAGAGTTTTTTCTTTTTTAATGTCACAACCGAAGTCTGTATATGCCTGACCAGCACTGTGAGCTGAGCTAGCAGGTCCCAACCACACCTGGGTTCCAGGTGCAAAGACCAGGACCAGCCCTGATGACTCAGTCCAACCAGAGCAGGGCCTAGGGCTGTCTACACCCGATGTCCCTTTCAAGCAGCTTTCAGGATGTTGCTTGACCCAAGAAACCTCCACACAAAAGTCGCTTTTCTGGAAGCCCGCCCAGGTGGGAACACTGACCCTGTGGAGCTGGCCGGACCTTAGGTTCAGAAGCGGTTTTCTGCACTGCCAACTCTTAGTGAATAGATTAGGGAGGACCCGCACCTAGCTGCGAACCGGAACCGGCGGTCCTGCACCTTTGTGAGACCAGTTCCCACGGAGGAGGGGCAAGGGGCTGTGCGCGTGACCCGGACAGCCAATTACGGCAGGCACTGAGGAAGGGGCGTGTCCACCAGAACAAAGGGCAGTGGGAATGGGAGGACAGCGGGACTCTCACAAAGACGGGACCCTCCCAGCCAAAGGGGTGCCAGTCTACCAAGGAAGGGGGGTGGCAGCGAGGGCGTAGCATCAGGGTAGGAGTCCACAGACGGAGGGTAAGAGGGTGACTGCCTGCCAAGGGAAAGGGGTGACATTGGATTGGGGGGATGACAGTGGGAGGCCATCCAGAGATGACAGGGGGAGTGTGGGACAGTGGAGGAGACTGACCACCTGCCAATGAAGGAAGATGACAGCAGGGGAAGGGGTCATCAAAGAAGAGATGACCTTTGAGAGGGAGGGTGACTGCCTACCAAGGAAAAGGGGCGACAGCAGGGGCTGCCCATGGAGAGGGGAAGATGACAGCAGGGAGCTCCTCAGGGTGACAGCGGGAGTGGGGGGGTGACATCAACGGAGGGCACCACTGGGAGATGGGATGATGGTGAGACCAGGCAGGTGACATTGGGGCTGTGCAGGCAGGGGAGGGGTCCCTGGAGGAGGGTGATGGCAGGTGTGTCAACCCTCCTGCAAGCCCCACCCCTCCCTGCCCCAGGCCTCCATGGTGTCCCCAGCCAGTGCTAAGAACAACATTCAATGCTTGTGTCACCTGTCTGAAGGGTTGGCTGAAGGGTCTTTGTTCTTTGATACATATTCATGCTTTAAAATAATAGGTTGGTAATACAAATGCTCAAAATAGAAAGTGAACTGAAATAAAAGGAAGACTCTGTCCTTGCTCTGAAAGGTAGTATCTATTTATGAATTTTGTGGCAACCCTTTGTGAACCAGAATATGTAATTGGACAGGACAAACTTCAGGGCAATCATTGGTGGGTGATAAGAAAGTCTCTCTACCAGGGAGTGAGCAGATACTAAGGAGAGATCCCCTGGGGAGACTACTGACTAACAATTCATACTAAAGGTCTGAAGCAAGGCATCACATATGCTCACTAAAAGTTACAAACAAAATCTTTAATAAAACACATGTGAGCCCTGGCTGGTGTGGCTCAATGGATTGAGCACCAGCCTTTGAACCAAAAGGTCGCCAGTAAGATTCCATGTCAGAGCACACGCCTGGGTTGTGGGCCAGGTCCATGCTGTGGGGCACATGGGAGGCAACCACACGTTGGTATTTCTGTCCCTCTTTTTCTCCTTCCTGTCCCCTCTGTCTGCAAATAAACAAAATATTTTATTAAAAAGAGACACATGTGGCTTTCTTACTATGTACAGATACACAGGATACACCCAGACTCTGGGACTCAAGACAGCTGTTAAAATGTGCTTCTCTTCCTGTACCAACAGCAGCACCAGTGAATACTGCCACCTAACCCCCCGTACTGGACTTTGGTGGGGTCAGACACACCAGACGACTGGACCCCTGTACCAAGGTCAAGCAGCAGAGCAACTGAGGACCCAAGTCCAGAGGGTGATTGACACAACCCAGGGAAACAGGCGACCTGATACCAGGCTTCAGCTGCACAAACACTTCTCTCTGCTGAAGACCCATTTGCAGAAAACTCTGGCTCAAGCAGCATTTAAAAAGGTACTCTTCAAGCCCTGGCTGGTGTAGCTCAGTGGATTGAGCGTGGGCCTACGAACCACACGATTTCGGTTCGATTCCCAATCAGGGCACATGCCTGGGTTGCGGGCCAGTTCCCAGCAGGGGACTCATGAGAGGCAGCCATACACTGATATTTCTCTCCTTCTCTCCTTCCCTTCTCCTCTAAAGATAAATAAATTATAAAAATAAAGAATAATTTAACAAATTATGAAAAAAAAGGTACTTTTCAAACCTCGCAGAAGTAAAGCAATCCTAACCTTGGTGGAGCTGGCTACACTATTTCAGCAGGCTTCAACAACACTATGTAACTAGTTTGTGTTAACTAAACACCTTTCAGTAGAGTATAAAGTTTATAGAATCACCACAGATTAAAAGTGGACTCCCTGGCCTAGGCATTGAGGGAAATGAAGAAAAATAGACTCATATGGGCCCCTGTGTGTCGCAGGATAAAAAACAGTTTTCAAAAGGGAGCACAACTCCCTCAGAGGGTCAGGGGATAGGGCTTGAGGACCTCCCCCAAACCGGACCTCCTTCGGGACAGAAGCATTCCAAGCTGCTTTCTTAGAGGGTCCTAGGCATAGTGATGCCTCCCTACCTCCTGGAAAGAATGTCCCCCCACCCCCATCAAACAGTCCATAGGAAAAAAGCAAAACCTCCCTGTAACTACCAATCTCTGTCAATGAATATACAAGTTGACTGTACTTTTTTCTGTTTTCCCACTCTACTACATACAGGCTGGGGCAAAAGGAAATTTACAGTTGCTTGTATGACAAATAACACAATAATTAATAATTAATAAATACAAGAATAAATTGTTTTCTCAAACTCAAAACTGTAAACCTACTTTAGCCCCACCCTGTATTTCAAAATAAAGACATCTGTTTATAACACCATCAGGAAACTTGTAAAAAAAATCAATACCAACAAAATCTTGATTTCTGAAACTTTAAAAGTGCTGCATAATTGACAGCCTAATACATTTTTTAAATTTTTAAAAAGATTTATTCACTTATTTATTTATTTACTTTTAGAGAGAGGGAGAAAGAGAGAGAAACCTCAATGTGTGGTTGCCTCTCATGCACCCTGACCTGGGGACCTGGTCCGAAACCCAGGCATGTGCCCTGACTGGGAATTGAACCCATGATGGTTTGGTTTGCAGGCCACACCAGCCAGGGTGTAAAATTGTTTTTTTCAATTAAACATGTAAACAGCAAAACCAGTAATATTATAGATATATTTGCATAGCATGAGTACACATTTTAAAAAGCTCTGTTGCTACAAAAACAATGGACAACTCTTATACAAAAATGGTCCCAAACCTAAAAGCTCATTTGGGCTGCTCCTTAAAAAAAAGGATTTTATTTATTTTTAGAGAGAGCAGAAGGGAGTGAGAAAGAGAGGGAGAGAAACATCAATGTGTGGTTGCCTCTCACAAGCCTCCCACCGGGGAACCAGGCTGCAACCCAGGCATGTGCCCTGACTGGGAATTGAAGCAGCAACCCTTTGGTTTGCAGGCCAGCACTCAATCAATCCACTGAGCCACACCAGCCAGGGCTGGGTTAGTTCTAATGCAAGAAATTTGGAGAACTGTGTGGCAATCGACAGTGGGAATTGAAACAAAATTCGATTTGAACCACGAAAGGTTTATTCCCGAGGCACACAGTCCTTCCCACCTTGGCCTAAAGATAGGGAAATGCCCCACCCCCTCCAAACAGTCCTAGTCCCAGGAAAAACTTCAAAGTAAGGCAGGATCCCCTGCACAGGTATGCCAGGTGCTTAAAGGAACCAGGGGTCTGCCCGCCCTGGCAAGGACAGGTCCAGGGGCAGAGCAACAGGAGCTGTCCCCCTGGAGGCCGACATCCCCTCCCAACACACACACACACACACACACACACACACTCACTCGTCGCCGTCGGGGCACACGCCACTCGCCTCGTCGTACTTGGAGCAGTACACGTCTGGGCTGTAGTTGAAGGTGCCGTCGCGCCTGCGGAGCGGTCTGCGCCGACGCTGATTTAGGAAATGCCAATGGAAACAGGTAAATGGCCTGTGCTGGGTGCACTTGTGCTGCACAAACAGGGAGCACTGCTCTGTCCTAAACTCCTTTAGATACCTAAAAAGACAAACAGCGTTGCAGGTCGCTTCCGCCGGCGAGCAGCCTGGAAACTCGTGGGCGGGATGACCTGACCCTACAGGCCCAGAGGAACGCGACCTCAACGCGACCCCCATTCCGAGTCCAGGCGGCTCCGGACTGCCGCTGACTCCCCCATCCTGAGACGGACCTCAGTCTCGATCCCCCAAACCACATGCACAGCCCCCCAAGGCGATCACAGACGCGACACTGAGACCCTAGACGCGCCCCGGTCCCCAAGCCCAGGTGTCATCCGCGACCCCACGCGCGACCGCTCGCTCGGAGTCCAAACGGCCGCAGCCCGCGCCGCGCCCCAGAGCGTCCTCAGATCCCGGGCCCAGTTCGCCGACCCCAGGCGCGACGCCCCAGAATCCGGATGCGGAGCCCCCAGGCGCCGCCTCCCCCATCCCCGACCCCGGGCGCGGCTGGGACTCCGCCTCCCGCTGACCCCAGACGACCGCCTCCCCCGCTGAGCCCAGGAGCGTTTCCCAGATCTCAGGTGCGACTCCCGGACTCCGTGCGGAGCCCCCAGTCTCGACCACAGAGGCGGCTCCCAACTTAGGGCGCGACACCGAGACCCCAGGGGCGCCGGACCCCAGAGCTCAGGTAACATCCCCGACCCCAGGCGGAGTCAGCAGCAGTCCGATGGCCGCCCCTCGCGGCGCCCAGGCGCATTCCCCGCGCCCCCGCCTGGCCCCGGGCGCGGCTCCCCGACCCCTAAACGGAGGCGCATGGATCCGGGGCCCCCGGCGCGTCCCCCAGCTCCCAAGCCTAGGTGCCACCCCAAACCCTGGGCGCCGACACCCGACCTCGGGCAGCTGCAGCCGGAGTCGGACAGAGGGCCACCGGCCCAGAGCCCGGGCGCCGCGCCGGCGGAGGCCGGGGATTGCGCGCGGGGCGTGGGACGGGGGCGGCACCGGGCCCCAGGCCGCACCCAGCGGCGGCACCCAGGCCCAGGGGCACGGGGGCGCGGGCTGGGGGCGCCCAGGGCCACCCTGGCCTGCTCCCGCGGCGGCCGGGACACTGACCTGTAGTGGGTCGGCTTCTCCGTCTGCGGGGGGGACCCGCTCAGCGCCGCCGCGGCCGCTTTCGAAACAGACGGCATTTTCAGTCAAAACAATGCAGCGCGCATGCGCCGCGCAGGCCTGCCCCCGCCCCCCGCAGCGCCCCCGCGGCGGGAGCCCACCTTCTCGGCCCCGCGGGCCACGCCCACCCGCCCGGCGGGCCCGGCCCCAGGGTGCGCCTCCGGGGAGCAGTGCGCCAGTCCGCGCCCAGCAGCCCGCTAACTTCCCGAGGCGATCCTCGCGAACCCCAGACCCACCCCAGCCAGGGACACACCCCGTGCGCTTGACTGAGGCCACTCCTGAGTCCCTGGTGCAAAACGTCGCCCCCTGCCTCGCGGGCCCGGCTGTCCCAGTGCACACCCACCCTGCACTGTCATAGCCCCTCTTCCGCCCACTGCTGCCCGGAACACTCAGCTTGCCATGCATCACCCGGAGCTGGGCTCCAGGAGGAGACGGAGTCAACAGGTCCCGGGTTTTAGACAGCCTGCACAGGCTACTCAGTCACACGTCACTCATTCACTGACTGACCCGGGGCTACGTGCTGAGGCCGAAAAGAATGGGTCCAATTGCTTCCTCCTGGTTGTGGGAGAGATGGGGCGACATAGGGCGTCACTACTCCTAGGCACGGAGTTTCTTTTAGGGAGTATGAACATTCTCTGAAATTAACTGTGGTGATGGGTGCCCCCCTGTGAATATACTAAATATCTTTTCATTGTATATTTTAAATGAGTGAATTACTTTGTCTTAACTATACACCAATAAAGCTGATTCTCTCTTATTTTAAAAATTATATTTTATTATGCTATTAGAGTTCTCTTGATTTCCCCCTTTGCCCAGCACCCCCACTCCCTCAGACATTCCCCCCATCATTGTTCATGTCCATGGTCACACATAGGTTCTTTGGCTACTCTATTTCCTATAGGTACTTTATTTTACACCCCATGTCTTCACCCATTCTCCCCACCCCCCTCCCATATGGCAAACCACACCAGCCAGGGCCTCTCGCTGCTTTTAAGATTCTCTCTTATCTTTGACATTTAGCATTTTGATTATGATGTGTCTTTGAGTGGGCCTCTTTGCATCCTTCTTGTTTGGGAATCTTGCGCTTCCTGGACTTGCAAGTCTATTTCCTTCACTAAATTGGGCAAGTTTTCTTTCACTATTTTTGTCAGATAGATTTCCCATTTCTTGCTCTTTCTCTTCTGGCACAACTGTGAGGAGAATATGGGACCTATTAAAGTTGTACCAGAGGATGTTTATACTGTCCTAATTGTTTTTGGATTATTTTTTTCTTATTGTTCTGACTGGATTTTTTTTGTTGTTCCTCATGTTGCAAATCATTGCTTTCTCAGCTTCATCCACTCTTATTTCCCTGTAAATTGTTGTTTATTTCAATTAGCGTATCCTTCATTTCTGGCTGGGTCTTTTTTATGCTGCTGAGGTGCTCATTAAGTTCCCTGAACATCCTTATAAAGTGTTTTGAACTCTGCATTTGATAAGATTGCTTTTCTCCATTTCGTTTAGCTCTTTTTCTGCAGTTTCGATCTGTTCTTTCATTTGGGTTGTTACTTTGGCTCTTTACTCTGGCAGCCTCCCTGTGTTTGTTTCTATGTATTAGGTAGAGCTGCTTTGACTCCATGTCTTGGTAGTGTGGTCTAATGTAGTAGGAATCCTGTAGGGTCCAGTGGCATAGCCTCCGCTGTCACCCAAGCTAGGTACTAAGTGAGACACCCTCCACTTATAGTTGAACCTACTGGCAGGTCAATAGGAGGAATTTGCCCAGGCCACTCAGCTACATGGACTGGCTATGACCACGGACCACCACCCTCCACTGTCTGTGGAGGATTAGCTGTTGTAGGGGCAGGGTGGTGGTACTCCGATGTGGTCTGTAGCTGTCCACTAGGTGCTCTGGCCCTGGGGTTTCCCAGGTGATGCAGGCCAAGGTCAACCCCAACCTGTGGTTTGGGCAGTGCACCCTGCCAGAGGTGTAAAGCAGTCTGAGTTGGCTACTTGTACTGGGCTTGGAGGTTCCCGGGCAAAGCCAAGCTGTGAATCTAATCTGGCTGCCTCTAGGGCTCACTGAAGCCAGCTGTTGCTTGTTTGATAGGAATTAGGAGCTGAGACCATCTATTCTTATGGAAAAGCAGGTTGGGTGGGCCCATAAAGTTGGGTAGGGTAGAGCCTCTGTGGATCTTTAAGGTGGGTCAGTGTTAGCAAGGTTGATGGAGTCTCAGACATGGCACCAGCCTACCTGCTCTGGGGGGACGGCTCAACAAACGGACAATGGCCTCTGCTTGCCTGGATGCTGGACACTTTAGTCTCTCCCTGCATACCACTGGTGCCCTTCAAGCTGCTTAGCTGCTTACCTTGGTGCTCAGGCTCAACTGAGTGAGTCTGAGTAGGTGAGTCCATGTGCTTCTTCGTTTTAAATAAATGTTTTTTTTTTAAAGATTTTTATTCTTAGGAGGAAAGAAGAGAGGGAGAGAAACATCAATGTGTAGTTACCTCTCGTGCACTCCCTACTGGAGGGCCTAGCCCACAACTCCGGCATGTGCTGACTGGGACCCAAACCAGTGACCCTTTGGTTTGCAGGCCAACACTCAATCCACTGAGCCACCAGCCAGGGCCTGTATGGGTTCTTCAAGAGGAACTGCTTGGGACTCCAGCAGCCTTCTCCACCAACTCAATCCTTGCTGTTTTCTGCAGCCAGAAGTTGTGTGGATTTACCTTCCTGGCACTGGAACCCTGGGCTTGGGTCTGGGACACCTCCCTCCAGAGATATCCCTCCCAAATTCTTATTCACCTGGGTGTGGGTCCAGCCCCTTTTGCACACACCCCCCTCCTACCCATCTAGATGGATGTGGTTTCTTTAATTCCATAGTTGTCAGACTTCCATTCAGCTCAATTCCTGATGTTCCTGAGTGATGGCTGTTCTATATTTTAGTTGTATTTTTGATGTGTTTGTGCAAAAAGGCAAGCCATGTCTGTGTACGTTGACATCTTGACCTGAAGCCAATAAAGCTGATTTTTAAAAAATCCAAGAGGCTCAGTGTCACCAACAGGGTGGGAACTCGGAAACAGCAGCAGCTGCCCCAGCTCAGCCAGTCACGGAGTAAGAACCAGGGTGTGCATTTCAGGATATACAACCCAGGTCCAGAGCACATTATTCTGTAAATATGTGGCAGAAGAGATATTTTTTATATGTCCAACTCTGCTAGTAATAAAAAAAAATTCAAATGAAAACAAGGGTTGAGCACTGGAGCGGGCAGAGTTTTTTGTTCTGAACAGCAACCTGTAGTGTTGGTGGCTTGCAACAAGACAGACTGGAGCCCAGCTGGGAGGGAAAACAGATGCTGACTCTCACAGAAAAAATTGAGTTCTAGGAACTCTGACCTAAAAATGAATCAGATTCAGAGTACAATTCATGTACAAAGGTAATAGTCATTGGCAAAACCTTGAGAGTACCTAACAGCTCATGTGACATGGTTAAGTTCTGAGTGGAATGCCATGATTTAATGGCAATGCTACCTGAGAATTGTTAGTGACATGAAAAATACTATTTAAATGAAAAACAAAGCAAGATATAATAGTTCCATATATTTTTCCCCAAGTATGCAAGTTACTTTTTGAACTATAAGTAACAATAAAATAAAAGCTATCACTTGTTTTCTACGTTCATTTTCTAAATGAATCACTACCTCTACAAACATTTACATTTAAACCTGGGAAATGGCAAAAAAAAAAATCAGTATGATAGTTTCTAAGATGAAGCAGGAAAATGAAGCAGAGGACAGGGTCCTTGGATCTGTTGACAGAGGAATCAACGGATCCTAAAGACTGCCAGGGAGAGGGGAATGAGAAAGAATTCTAAGGTAATTTCGAGGTCCCGAGCTTGGAAGGGATACCTAATAAAAAAACAGGTTTGGGAAGAGATGAATCCTGTTTGGAACCTAAGAGAGATGTAGAGAGAGGCACTTCAAGCTCAGAGAAGGAAGTTGGGGCTCAAGCTCTTAAAGTCCCCAGGTCTCTGCTACAGAGACAGGAGTACCAAGATGCCCACTGTTCCTCCTCACCCGCGAGGCCTCTTTCCAGAAGAGATCAAAGAAAATTCTGCTAGGCTATTATTAAAATTCGGCGTAATTTTTTGTGCTTTTGAAGACTGTTCTTAAAAGGCTAGGGTAGTACCTAGGTATATGAAATAACATCGCACTGTAAATTTAGAAGTCTTACTTTTGGAGCACGGGGGTAAAGAAATGCACAGCACTGACAGAACCTTCCAACACTACTCAGCTGCTTGGAAGATGAGACCATTTAGTCAACTCACTCTTCCTTTAATTTTGAGACAATTTTCTTCTCCTTCTGCCCAATAATTTCTCATCACTGTAACCATTTCTGCTCTAGCATGCTTACACTCGTCCTCTGCCTCCCTTACTGGGTGCTTGCCTGAGGAAGTGAATGTCCCCAGCACCCCGAGAAAAATAAAACCTACAGCCCAGTTGGGGAAATAAGACAAGCATACTACAAAAATAATTAAGTAATAAAAGGATTTCAATTACAGTTCACCTGTCTACCTATTCTGCTACCCTTTGCAAAATCCAGGTACTGGGAGGGTCTGCCCACATTTGCCAGTGGGCCTTAGGTCCGCCTTTTGTTCATGAAAACCCAGGAAAGTCCTCATTAATAGTCACCCTGAGACACTCAGGATCTGTTGTATAGGGTGTGGTGGTCCCTCTCTTTCTTTTGCCTGTTGTAGTGTCTAGCTTTACCAGATCAATCACATTGCTTTTCTCTTGAGTTACTTTTAATTAAAATAAATTTTTTCTCAGTAGTTGACATTTTTTCCTCACACAGGAACAAGTGAGAACAAAGGAAGGGTTCAGGTTTGCATGCCTGTTGCTCAAATAAGAGTTCAGCCCTGGCTCACCTGCCTCAGTGGATTGAGTGCCAGCCTGCGAACCAAAGGGTTGCCAGTTCTATGATCAGTCAGAGCACATGCCTACTTTGTGGGCCAAGTCCCGGCGGGGGCACGTGTGAAAGGAAACCACACACTGATGTTTCTCTCCCTCTCTTTCTCCTTCCCTTCCCCTCTAAAAAGAAATAAATCTTTAAAAAAAAAAATTCACAACACCAGGTCAAAGGACCTACTGCGACTGACAATGGAACTTGAACTATGATTGGGCCCATCTTTCCAAACCTTGGGCCGTCCATCTTAAAAAATGCACATACTCCCTGGCTGGTTTAGCTCAGTGGATTGAGCGCGGGCCTGCGAACAAGACAATCATGGTTCAATTCCCAGTCAGGGCACATGCCTGGGTTGCAGGCCAGTTCCTAGCAGGGGCCAGTTCCCAGCAGGGGAGGCACAAGAAGCAACCATACATTGATGTTTCTCTTCCTCTCTCATTCCCTTCCCCTCTAAAGATAAATAAATAAAGTATTTTTAAAAAATGCACATACTTGTATCAGCCCCACCTCCCTGACAAGCATAATTTCCCACAGTGTGCCAGACACTTAGAGCAATTCAGCAGGCCTTGAATTGCCTTAGAGGCCTTGTGCGAAGCCAGTGTACTGCCATAGGGCCAGCGGTGTTTAAACACCCTAGTGAGAAAACCCTCCAATTAACTTCAGCATCATACACATGCCAAGACAAAACCTTTCACTAGAACCTTACATAAATAAAATCTTGCTTTTATGCACCATGTATTTCAGAATTATGCAAGATTCCTACGAAGTACTTACAAAACATACTTAGACACCCAAAACACTGTCTATAATTTGTCAAAAGAAATATGTATCAGTTCTCTTCAGAAAGTTGTTGTTTTGCTAAAAACAAAAATTTGTAGAGAGCTAAGTTCCATTAAAGAAAAACAAAGGAACTGAAAAAGAACTAAAGAGATGCAAAAAAAAAGGATATTAGCTTAATTCTATATTAGCAGATTAAAATCTACACACACCATAGTACATTATGAAATAGTTTAACTCTTCTGCCAGTTATTCTGTCTCAGAAAAGAAATGATCTGCAAACTGGCTTACAAGTGTCGCCAGAATTGCTTTGAAAACATGGTAATATTGAGCAAAATCACAATACAACAGCACAAACTGCAACCAAAACCTTTTCTGTGGTTCAAAAAGTATTTGAACATATTCGTTCAGCATCAAGTATCAATCAAGGAACCGGTTCCAATCTGCGAATTTGCTCTCTCCTTCCCGCGGGTCAGCGTGGCCAGATGCACCATCCAAACAAATTCTTCAGTCTGGGGACGAACTTTCATGACAGAAAGGGTCAGACGCGACGTCAAAGCCAAAGAGCGGCTGCCTGGTCCCTCGCTGCCCCCACATCAGGGCGCCACCTTTAAGTTCTCGCCCCGTGGGCAGCCGGAATTCCACGTTCCTCAGCACAATCGCTGGGCTCCGGCACCTCTTCTTCCAATACCTGTCTCAACCAGCGGTCCGCGCCGGTCTCCTGTCTAAAGAAGCACCAAATGACCAGAGCCATGAGGGACAGGCCTAGGGGCAGCACCCTGGACCAGGGCCGCTGCTGCTCCCCTCCCAGGGAATGCTCCACAGTCCAACGGCTTGGGTGGGCTTTGCTGGAGGAAAATACAATAGGGCGGTTAGGGTCGTCCTCCTCCTCGCCCTCGGGCTGGGCCCGGGAACGGGAACCAGGCGGAGACTGCAGGCTTCGGGAAGCCCAGCATAGGAGCCTCAGCTCCCGGACAGCCCTGGAAGAAAGAGAGCAATGAGCGCGGCACACGCTAAGCCCTCCCTCAGCCCCGCCGAGACCGCACGGAGCTCACCCCGCCACCCGCACACTCTGGACGCGATACATCACGACCTCGACTGTGCACTTGGCTGTGTAGCGCGCCGCTTATGCGTCACTTCCGTCGCCCGAAAGCCGGAAGCCAGCCGCTGTTTCGGGTCTCAGCTCACGACTACAGAACGTGGGACTATTCGCGCATCGGAACTGACGTATATTCTTTCGGCGGCTTCTTTAACGTAGACCCGGCCTGGGGAAGCCGGGCATGCCGGGAAATGTAGTTCTCTACTGGTCCGAAGAGGAACTACCCTGAGGGTTCCTAGGCTGCGGCGCGGAGACTGAGGCCTGCGGGCAAAACAGGTTGCGGTCATCGTCTATCAACGAACTGGACTCCAAGCCGTTTCTCCAGCGGGCCGGCCTCTCCTGAGATCGGAGCCCTGAGCCTGCACCTGTCGCGCCCTGCTGGCGCAATATCGGCACGGTCCTGGACGCCTCGTCCCCGTAGTCTTTTGACGACTCAGTTTGCCATTCTCGTGAGACCAAGTCAATGAAGTCATTCTGTTAACTCGATTAATGTTCCCACTAGGACCGAGTCCGTGCACACAGAGCCTGCCAACCGGCTATCTCTGGCACGGAGCACCCCCGCGCCCTTCGGGCCCATCTATGCCCGCCCCCAGGCCCTGGCCTTTTCCGTTGCTCTGCGCTGCATCTATACTCAGAATCACTGCCAAACCAAGTGGCCCACAAGGAACCCCAGGAGCACCCACTGTGGATGGGAGGAGTGGGCATGAAATGGAAGGATGGGCCAGAATCATTCTGGAGGGCTTTTTAGAGGAGGTGGAGATCAAAGAGCCCTGAGAGTAAGGGTGGAGCTGCTGATTGGGCAGATGCAGCCATCTGCTTGGGGTGCTTCAGGGCACAAGCTGCCTAGGGACAGCAGAGGAGGAGCAGAGCTGGGAGGCTCTGGCAGGGGCTTGTGCTTAAATTAAACTGGATGACTGCCTCAGATGGGTAACAGAAGACACCCTGGATGGGCGACTTAACCCTCAAGCTTTTGCTTCACCGGCTGTAAAATGTGGCACCTACCTGGCAGGCTGCTCCTAGGACGGGTTCTGTGCCTGGGACACTACTTGTGGATCCCAGGACAGCTGTTATGATTGATAGCTGGATGGCATGGAAATGTCCTTCTATCCTGAGGTAGTGAAGGTCACTCTTACTGCCACCAAATTGCTGGGGCACTCTGAGGCCAGGGTCTGAGAGGAGCAGCGCATGACCACAACAAAGAATGAGCAAACCCAGATGTCCAATTGACCCTTCCTCTGTCCCCAGCTCCTGCTGCCACTTGGTTTCTGTTGTAGGTAAAGGCCTGGTGCGAAGAACATAGATTTGTAGCCCTGGCTGGTGTGGCTCAGTTGGTTAGAGCATTGTCGCATAACCAAAGGTTTGCAGATTCAATTCCCAGTCCAGGTGCTTGTGATTTCTGGTCTGGGTACATGTGGGAGGCAATCCATCAGTGCTTCTCTCTCCCTTTCCCTCTCTCTAAAAGCAATGAAAAAAATGTCCTCAGGTGAGGGTTAAAAAGCAAAAAAAAGACATAGATCCGTGGAGTCTGAACAGGATGGCAGCCCCTGGCCTCCAGGAGCCACTCGATGCACTCAGCCAGGGCTTCCATCAGATGGAAACAGAGGACATCGGCGTTGGACCAGGCCTCTCCGTGACCTTGACGGCCCCAGATGAAACACAACCCATCTGAACACAGACAAGCACAGACACAGCCCAAACCTCAAAAAAGACCAAAGACACCTGTCCTGGCTAAAGAAAGAACGGCCTTCCTTTACCAGCCATGTCGGGGCCTTGCTTCTCTGCCCTCCTCCTGATGTTTTAAGATGCCGTAGTGGGCTGAATAGTGTACCCCCCACCAAATTCACATCCACCCAGAACCTCAGCATGTGACCTTGTTTGGATATAGGGTCTTTGCAGATGTAATTTGTTAAAATTTGGTCTTTCTGGATAGGGCGGGCCATAAACCAAATGACTGGTATCTTTATAAGAAGAGGAGAAAAGACACTGAGACACAGGGGAGGAGGCCACGTGAAGAGGCAGAGGCTGCAGCCCTGGCTGGTGTGGCTCAGTGAATTGAGTGCCGGCCTGCAAACCAAGGGGTCACCAGTTTGATTCCCAGTCAGGGCACACGCCTGGGTTGGGGGCCAGGTCCCCAGTAGGGGGTGTGTGAGAGGCAACCACACATTGATGTTTCGCTCCCTCTCTTCCTCCCTCCCTTCCCCTCTCTAAAAATAAATAAAGAAAATCTTCAGAGGCTGCAGTGATGTGGCCACAAGTCAAGAAATGCCAAGAATTGCCAGCAACACCAGAAGCTCAGAAAAAGGCCTGAGAGACACTCTCCCTGGAGCCTTCAGATGGAGTGTACTCCTGCCCACACCTTTGTTCGGGGTTTTGCCCTCCAGAACTGTGAAAAAACAACTTAACTGTTGTTTTAAATCACCCAGTTGGTGGTCCTTTGTTAGGGTGGCCCCAGGAGACTGAGACAGGCACCCACTCTCAGAGTCACCCTGCACCCTGACAGTGTGCAACCCGACAGTGTGCAACCCAGAGCCAAGCCATTCACCCTGAGGCAGGAGATGGTCGGGAAGGAGGAGACTCCGCAGGAGCCCCGGGGCTAAGATGAAGGACACTGATACAGGACAGAGACCATTTTCTAAGACCTGTTATTCCTGCTTTCTGAAAAAGCACTGAATCATGGTGAATCATGAACTCCCCTTTGTGGAAAATGCTACATGACCCCTGCTTCATTATAATAGCATTATAATAAATTCACATTGTGGGACCTCCTTCTTCGGTGGCCAGTCGAGGAAAATCATGGGAGACCACATGCACAGTAGCTTTAAACTAATATAACTTGTACATGCACAATAAGACCCTTGCAAAACTAGCCAGGAAATATCCTCCCCATAAGATTCAAATCCCTCCAGCCCTTGAGGTCAATCTCGGCTCGGAGTTGGCCTGCTCCCATGTTCTGTGGGGTGTACTACCGCTTAATAAATCTGCTCTCTCTCTCTGCTATAAACTCTCTGTGTTTGGTTCGATTCTTTGTCTGCGATCACCAAGAACCTGGTTACCTGTGCCCACCTGTGACAGCCCAGCACTGGCCTGAACGCATAGCCCTTTCTCATACCCTCCTGCTGAGACACCCATATCCCTGTGCACTTTCTCCTTGGCTGCAAGAAGCACAAACCCGCCTCGTTCAGCCACAGGTGTGTTCCAGGTGGCTTAGGCTGGAGGGCAGAGGCAGCCCCAACTACTACGGTATACTTAACCCTTCAGTGCCCTGGAGCCCAGAGTGGGCAAAGCCAGATGCCCTCCCCTCCCTGACCCTAGCAGTCCTAACCAACTACTGGGTGACAGGTGCCTGGCACTGCCTGCTCTTGGGTCCCCCTCCACCCTCCCAAGGACATAAACTAACACCTCATTATCTCAAAGCACACAGAGAAACCTCACATGAGGCCTAATGCCCCACTAATGGGCAGGAAGGCTGAGCCCTTGTGTGCCCGGAGCCGGGAGTAATTCACTGTAGCGCCACTTGAGAACTGACATATTGGAGCTATTGATTTTCCCTGGGAAGATCAATACGTGGTGTGTGGGGACAGGCAGGTCCACCACTCTTGGGAGAAGAGAGTTTTTCTCCCGGGTATCTGAGGCCTGACGACAGGTGGGGGCTGACGGAGACAGGATGAACACAGAGCTCCAGGAGGCCCGACAGTGCCCCAAACAGAAGGCTGGCTGGGAGCAGATACTGGGGCTCCCGCCCCAGTGCCTGAGTGCCTGTCTCCCAGCCCCACCCTAGGGGCTCAGTGGGGGCCACGGGGCACGGGGCCCCCTGCCGCTTGGCCTGGCCAGCCACCCAACATGGGCTGGACATGTATGAGAACCTGTGTCTCTCTGCCAATCTGAAGTCCCCTCAGGGTGCTGCACCCCAACCCAGCCTCGCCAGTAACAAAAGCCAGAGTTCTGCCTCCCTCCGCTGGACTCCTGGGTCCCTGGTGAACACGGCTCAAGGGCAAGAAAGAGACACCCTACTTTTCAGGGACACCCTACTACAGTCCTAGGTCTGCTTCTGAAACCTCCTCACACCCGTCCCCACCCCTAAACCCTCAGTCCATGCCTTGCTGGGCTCCCTCATTGGTTGCTGGGACTGGTACAGTAGCGTCTCCCCACCCCAACCCCGTCTCTGGTCTCAGGCTTCTCTTGCCCAGATGCCCGTCCCACATGCACTGGCCAGGTTCCTCGCCCCAAACATCCATGTGCTCTTTTTCTCTCCCACTCTGGAAGTCTGTCTTAGGCTGAGTTCCCTCCTTGGTCCCCGGTCAGGCGGAGAAAAGCACTGGGAATGTGCCAGCAGAGAAGGACAAGGGTTTGGTTGTCTGTAGACAGTATTCCCATGGCTGGCGAGAGCGGACATCTACTCACTGGGCCGCTCAGGGGACCCAAAGCCCCTGCTATGGCCCCAGTTCCACTGACCAGGGGCCTGAGGCAGAGGCCAGGATGGGAAAGTGGTCCCACGGGATCGGAGGTGAAAACAGGGGCACCCAGGAAGGAGCAGGCCTTGGTGGTCGTTGCCATCAATGGCCCTCCTCCTGGAGAAAGCCCTAATCGCAGATCGGGCTCCAGCGACAGAGGGAAGAGCCGAGCACCTCGGCCCCTCTGTGGCTGGGAGGAAGGTCCGAACCCCACAACTGGGCCGTGAGGTCCTGCCTGCTGCCCGCTGCCACTGGCCAGCCAATGCCTCCGGCTGTGAGTCTCCTTTGCTGCTGGGACGAAGGCACACAGGCTGGGTGGTTGAAAACAATGCTTATTGTTACTGTGCAGCCGAAAATGGGTCTCCCTGGCTGGAAGCCAAGCTGTCTCCAGGGCTGCGCCCGGAAGCTGCATGGGGGAGAATCACTCCCTTTTGCTTTCTAGATTCTAGAGGCCCCCACTTCTTGGCTCCTGGCGCCTCCCACCTGCAAGGCTGACAGGGAACCTGCTTCTCTGTCACCTCTCCTCTCCCTCTGACTGTCCTGTCTCCCTTTTACGGGGACCCAGTGTCATGCCTCAATCACCCCTGCAGGGTCTCTTTGTCATGCGAGGTGACCTATCTGAAGGTCCTGGGGATGAGGGCCTGGATGTCTTTGGAGCCATCATTGGGCCATCATTCAGGGGACCCTCGGAGCGCCAGCTCTTTGAGGTTTGGGTCTCCCCCAGGCTGTCCGCCCTGCAGGCACACCTCCACTGCCCGCAGTCTGGCCTGGTGGGCTGCCGCTCCTATCAGCTTCCCGCAAACGACCTCCTCTGGTCACACAGGCAGGGACCCTCTCAAGGGCAGGGTTGCGTCTCAGCTTCCTCAGGCCACCTGCCCCCACCCATGCCTGGCACAGGGGAGGGCGGGAGGCCAGAGTGCGGCCCTGGCCCTGGCCTCTCCTGACCAGCAGCAGGGGGCGTTGTGGCTACAGCCTTGGCGGCTGCCAGGGTATGACCATAGGGAAGTGATTTTCAACCTTTTTCATCTAGCAGCACATGTAAACTAAGTTACTAAAATTCTGTGGCACATCAAAAAATATATTTTTTGCTAGTCTGACAAAAATATGTATCATTTTGATTCATTTATATCAGATAGCTATTTTGGGGTTGGTTGTTGTAATTTTTAATTTCACAATCCAAGGGAAAAGAGGCCAGTGCCCCTGACTAAATAGTCAGGTATTGACTGCATGGTTTAACGATTCTCGGGGCATGCCAGTTGAAAGTCACTGCCCTAGGGTCCAGGGCGTGTATAGGTGGGGAGCTCCTTTAGCCAGCAGCGGGCAGGAGCAGCAGTACCTGGGCAGAGAGGGATGGAGGGGCCCCAGCAGCCCAGGAGCCACCTGGGACCCCAACCCAGGCCTTCTGCAGATGGTGGCTGACAGCTGGGCTGGGCTGAGTCAGAGGGAGTCAGCCATGGCTGAGGCAGGGCCACCCCCTGGCAGGACCTGGACCAGAGTCTCAGAGCAGAGCCGTGGCTGTGCCTGAGGTCAATCTCTGAGGACTGAGGTCCAAACATGAACTGGACCCATGCAACTGATCCTTGCCAGACACCCCTCACCTGGGCCATGGCCTCACCCCAGGGCATGCAGAAGGGTCCGTAATGACCAATTATATCTGTAGGCCTTACGAGACCTGGCCTGTCTGTCTCACATCCCTCCTCTCTCCCTGCAGCCTTTCCCTGTGGCCTGCGGTGACCCTGCCCCTCTGCCCTCTCGCTGGTCCCACCACAGGCAAACAACCTCAGCAGGTCACTCAGCTTGGCCCAGGCAGGTCCCGTTCTTGGGTGGCACAGTGCATCTGCGTGTGGCCTCCCAGATGCCTGAGAAATGATCGGCAGCAATGATCGGGGCAGGCTCGCCTTCAGGGAAGGCCTGGGTGTCACTGGGTGGGGCAGGCGTCATCCCCTCTTGAAGGAGGTGGGGCCTGGAGCTGAAGGGAAAGGACCCAGGGAGGAGTGGAGTGGCATCTGTGACCCTCACAGTTCCATGAATGGGTGACCCCCATGTTTTGAAGGGAGATCGGGGATCATGAGTGACCATAGGCCCCAGGGGTAAGGTACACACCAAGCTGGCGGGGGATGCTGTCCTGCCCTCAGAGCCTGGACCACACACAGTGGCCACTGTGGGAGCCACAGCGGATGGGACTCTGGGGTCCCCCCAGCCAGCAGCACAGGGGCTGATCCAGGGGGGCAAACCACCCAGCAGCAGCCACAATGAGGTGGGGGCCATGGCCACATTCAGAGGGCGCTTACTGGGCTGAATGAACCCTGCACCCCGACCTCGGGTCCACCCAGACCTCAGGATGGGTCCTCCGTGGAAGCCGGGTCTTTATATGTGGTCAAGCAAGAGGACTTGAGGCTGGAGTAGGTGGGCCCGCCCCAGTGAGGGTGTCCTTGTGAGAAGAGGAAGACGCAGACACAGGCCCTGACGAGAGGCCATGGAGGCAAAGTTTGGCTACAAGCCTAGGATCTCCATGGATTGCTGACCAGTGACGCCACACCCCAGGAGAGAGGCGCAAGACCAATTCCCCCTAGGAGTTTCTAGAAGGAACCAGCCCCAAAGGCCCTGGATTTTTTACTTCTGGCCTCCAGACTGTGGGAGAACCCCTCTGTTGTCTTCAGCCACCCTGCGTGTGGTGACTGGTCATGGTGGCTTCAGGACATGGGTGCAGCACCACAGGGCAGAGGGCCTGGGCTGCCCGGGAGGGAGGACGGGAGGCTGGTGGGGCAGAGGCTCTGGGGTCCTGCTGGTGGTCATAAGGCACTAGTGAGGTGCGGCAGTTCCCACAAAACTGGTGGGGGCTACCAACCCCCACAGAGAGAGGTGTGGGAGCCAAAACAGGAACCAGGAAGGGAGGGGCCATCTTCGCCTGGACGCTGGGGACAACACCCTGCAGAGAGCGGGGTTCAGCTGAAGCTCCGGGCGGTGTGAGGGAGCGGCTTCAGCCGGAGCACCAGAGGCCCCGCCTGCCTGAGCCCCCGACCTGGGCTCTGGCTGGTGGTCCCCAGCCTCCCTCCCTTGACCTTCTCAGGGGCTGCTGCTGGCCAGGAGCCCCATTCACCCCGAGCGCCGCACAAGCAGGGTGTCCTCTAGAGAAGGCTACTCCAGAAGTCAAAATAGCATGAAATTTAATTTTCCGCCTATCTGACAAGGCTTGGTTGGGGCCGCAATCAGCAGTGGAGATAAGGGTCCTCGCCGGGTGTGAGCCAGCTGGGCGTGCAGCAAACACTCTACGGTCCCCAGGCAGGCCCAGGCTCCCCCTTGTTGGGCCCTGGTTGCCGGGCGCTAAAACAAACGAATTCTATTTGCCCAGTCTGCGATGACAATGCAGTCCCCAAATATTTGCCAGCCCTGCCGGCAGCAAAGCCCGGCTATAAATGCTTGAGCCCAGGTGGAGGCGGGCCTGCCCGGCAGAGCCGCAGGTCTCACAGGTAAGAGGAGGGCTGTACAGCAGGTGGGGAGGGTCTGGCTCTGGGGTCTGGCCTCCTCTCCCTCCTGGGAAGGCCGTGGGCCCTTCTGCCTAGGTGGTCTTTGGGGCCCTCCCACTCACTGGGATAGGGCACCAGCAGGGCTGGGCAGGGCCAGGCCCTTCAGGCCTGCGACGGGGAAAGCAAGGGCCGGGAAAGCGGGGCGCCACCCCACAGCTGGGGCCACTAGATGCCCCTGCAGGGAAGCGGGGCCCCAGCACTGAACACAAGACTGGGAGTGCAGCGTGGTCAGTGGCCGGCCTATCGGGAGCAGGGGAGGCCCGTGCTCCCCAGGTCCACCTGGCTCTCAGCGATGCCTGTGGACTCACCCACCCCTGGGAGGTGATTCCTGGCAAGCTGGGAGACCCCTCTCCTTCTCTCCAAATGACCTTCCCATTTCTTTCTTTCTTCTTCCATGGCTCACTCCCCTGCCTCCCTGACCTGGAGGGGCATGCCTGATACATCCCTGGGTAGGGGGAGGCTTCAGTATTCAGAATCAGCTCCCCACACTCCTGCTTGGCTACAGGCCAAGGGGAGAACCACGGGGGCCCCTAACAGTCTCCTCCCCCAATCCCCTCCCTATGCTCCCGAGCCCCAGCCAAGCAGAGACCCACGGGCTATTTTGCCTCTGGAGGACCCTGCCGAATCTTGCGGCATTGTCTCATTCACCCCTCGGTCCCCTGACAGAGAACAAACGAAAGCCTGGGACTGTGCCTGCACTTATTGGAACTAGATGGGACTGGGGAAATGGGGGATGGGAGAAATGGTGCTGAAGGCCCCCAAAGCTGCACGGGCTCTGGGCCCCAAGGCAGTCAGCCTCTGGGCTCAGCGTGGGCATCGTAAGGGCAAGGGGTCCCCTGCCCAGCACCTGGTCAGACAACGCCTCAACAAGTCTGTTTATCAAGAGCCGTAGCAACCCCACACTGGAACAAGGGGTCTGCTCTCCAAGGCCCCAAAGCCACTCTCACCCCAGCCCCTGGGTGGCTGCCTTCCCACGTCCCCTGCTGCTCTCTTCTGTGACCGCTCCTCACCACCAGCTGATTATTCCGGTGGCACCACCCTGTCACCCACCCTCATTTCCTTAGACCAGCCTTCACGATGCACTGCTCACAGGGCCCGTGACCATCTGACAGGCGGTGGCTGTTCTAAACTCCTGGGCCCGTGCTCTGCAGGCTCCCCCACCCAATCAGGTTGCGCCCACCACCACGATGACACCCCCTGCCCTGGCCCTTCCAACTCTCACCCACTTCTGAGCTCAGCTCCCTCCCAAAGAACAAGTGGCCATAGTGCCCAGTCCCACCAGGAGGGCTGCAGGCCCTGACTGACAACCTGTCCCCTCTCCCTTCCCTCCCCAGTGGCCCCACTGCCCCAGAAGCTCCAACGTGGAGGACATGGCCACAGGCGTGATCCGACCTCTCTGTGACTTCCAGCTGCCCCTGCCTTCGCTTCAGCCCTTCTTACCCCTAGACCCAGAGCCCCCAGACACTTCTGAGGAGGAAGAGGAAGAAGAGGAGGGGGAGGAGGAAGAAGAGGAGGATCTGAAGGGCGAGGGGCCAGGGTCCCACAGCCCAGCTCCCCGGAGCTCAGATTGGGTCACAGTTGCCCCAGAAGAGGCCCCTGCAGGTCTGAGCAGCGCCGAGACGCCACTGCAGCTGCTACGGTTCTCTGAGCTCATCAGTGGTGACATCCAGAGGTACTTTGGCCGCAAGGACAGGGGGCAGGACCCAGACACCTGCAACATCTATGCTGACGGCCACCTGGCCCGCAGCTCAGCCAGGGAGCGCTACTGCACAGACGCGGGGCATCCAGCCCAGGGCGGGCTCCCTGGTGACAACAGGGCCTCAGGGCCTGGGGACCACTCTCCCCGGGGCCCCCAGGGGCAGGTGCCGGAGACAAGCCTTGGGGAGGAAAGGGTGCAGCCCCTGGGGCCGCTGGCTGAGTTGTTCGACTACGGGCTCCGGCAGTTTTTGGGGCCCGGGGTGTCAGCTGGCCCCCAGCTGAGGCTGGAGCAGAAGTACGGCCACATCACCCCCATGACCCAGAGGAAGCTGCCCCCGTCCTTCTGGAAGGAGCCATCACCCAGCCCCCTGGGCCTGCTGTACTCCGGTACACCTGACTTCAGTGACCTGCTCGCTAGCTGGTCGGTGGAAGCTGGCCCAGAGCCGCCAGGCAGGGGTGCCCAGACCCTGGAGGGGGTACAGCTGGCTGAGGCCTAGTAAGCAGCCAGGGTTGGTAGGGTAAGCTGGGGCAGCAGGGGTCTGGGGTCTCCTCTTGGCTGTCCTGCTGGGGGTCTCTGGGGCCCTCCGCAGTGGGCAGCCACCAGGAGGACAGAACGGCCTGGGTGGGGACTTTCCAGGCCTGGGAAGAGGGGCAGGGCTCATCCTGGGACCTGAAGCTGCAACCACCATAGGCCACCAGGGCAGGAATGTGCAGGGGCCGAAGTCCCCAGCACCTGACCCGGCCACCCTGGCCTCAGTCCTTGGAGCTCTGCCCACAGGAAAGGATGACAGGGCCGGAGCTATGGCCACCTGGAGACTACGGGCCCAGGGGAAGGACACACTGTGCCCATCCAGACCAGCCCCCAAGACTCCCAAGGACAACCCTCCCACCGCCTGCCCACTGGCTAGTCCCAGGTGGCCCTTCCTGAAGCAGGTGGCAGGGCCAGCTACCCAGATGAGCCGAGAGTTTTCTTGGAGAGGCAGGCGGAGGAGGCGCCACTGAGTGCATGAGCAAACACACTGTTTGCTCCCTAGATTAGGACAGGAAGAGATGACTCTCTGTTGGGCACCTCGCAGGTTTGCAGGGCATGGCTAACAGGCAGAGATCCTGGGCCTGGGCCGGCCGGGCTGCCGGGGAACCCAGCTGGGAGTAGGTGTGGATGCCAGGCCTCTGGGCCTGTTGGCAGGAAGGCCCAGGAAAATGGCTGGAGCTCAGCTGGGCTTGGTCAAGAGAAGGGCATTCTGGGAGTCTGAGGATGGACAAGCTTCGAGGATGGGTCCTCTTGGTCACTCCAGCCGCCTGGTCCCCCTGACCCCCTGGAGGGAATCCATGCTCTGACAGCAGCAGGAGCTGGCATGTTTATTTCTGACAAGGGGGCAAGGATGTGAGCTGGTGGGCAGGCTCCTGGCCAAGGGACATCTCCAAGACTGTTCTTGGCCTCCACCGGGCTACCTGGTTCATGAGGACCGCCTTCCACTGCAGCCACCTGCCCAGAAACATGGTTTATGGCCCACTGCCCTTGGGGCCTCCCCTAGCCCCGAACCCAGACCCAGAGGGGCCTCTAGAAGGCAGCTCCCCACTGCTCACCTCACAGCCTGATACACGCCCCAGCGGTTCACGGGTACCACCTCACCAGAGGCCACATCCTTGATGAACTGCTGTCTCCCCAGGGACATGAAGACCTTCCTGCTGCCCAGCGTCGGAGCCTGCGGGCTATCCTCACTCCACAGGCACATCAGGCACTCTCTCAGTGTGGCCATCTCCTCCTTGCGCTGAGGACAGAGGCGGGGTGGCATGGGGGAGGCACTGATGGAGGAATGCAGGAATGGGAACAGGGGGTGGGACAGCACACAGGATTATCTTCTTCTGGGCAAACCAGGGCAGGCAGATAGTGGGGGAGACCAAAGACAGAGGGGCGGGCTGGCTGGGAGGGGTGAGGAAGAACAGGGACTCAGGCTCTGCACAGAGAAGGCACCGCCCACCCGGCCTGGGAGCCCCTGGGGCTGCAGCGGGAGGGCCTGTGCAGCCAGTACAGGGCTGCCTCTCACCAGCTTGGTTTCCGAATTAAACTTGAGATTCTGGATGGTCTTGTTGTCCTGGATGCTGTTTTCCAACTTCATTATTTGGTTCTGAAACTAAACACTGTCCCCTGTTTGTGGACATGGAAGCAGCCCCACCCCAACCCCCCAGAGGAGGAACCGACCTCTGAGGTGTGGGTCGTCACCCCTTGATGGGACGAAGGGGCATCACTCGGCCCAGCGATCAGGTGGGACCCAGCCAGTGCTCGGGGTGGCTCCTTGCACCGTGATCGCTGACGCCCCAGTGTTGGAACTTCCAAAGGCTAAGACACGAGGAGTCCCCCAGCAGGATATCTGTGAGCCTCCCCAGGACCCTCCACAGGCGGCTGCCCCCCATCTGGACCAGGTGACCTCCCATTCTTCTGAGTGGGGGGGGCCTGGGGGTCCGGGAGGGTACCGTGGCCAGCTTGCCCTGGATCTCGGCGATCTTCCGCCCGGGGCTGCCCTCCTTGAGCAGCTGCACGGATGACAGCAGAGCAGCCAGCTCCTGCCGCAAGGCCCCCACCTCGAACTCTCTGTGGGAACAGGGGGCCGAGGCTGCCAGGCTCCGGGGGGGCACCCTGAAGTGAGGGGCAGGGTAGGTGGAGGGAGGAGGTTCTGGGAAGAATGCGGCACAGTCGGCTTCACTACTCCTCCGGTGGGGGCTGGGGTCACCAAGGGGTGAGAGAGGGGGAGACTCGGCGATCTGTGCAGGCTGCCCCCCAAGGGGGCCGAGCCAGGCCTTGGGGGGAGGGTTAGGGCTGCCACAGGTGCCAGGAGCTCACAGAGCAGCGCCTGGGAGAAGCCCTGTCGGTGCAGCAAGGTGGTTCTCGGTCAGCCATACCCTCCCAGCTCCCTGACGGTCAGCTCAGTGGAGCTCGCGCCCCTTCCCAGGGGCCACGGTCCTACCAGGCTTCTGCCAGAGTTCAGCCCTACCTGGCTTTACCCTCGGCAGAAATCTTGAGGTCTGAGTCACTCTTGTGTAGGACACACCTGTCAGAGACGGCTTCTATCTGAAACAGCAGAGTTGGGGATGGGCTGGTGGCTAAGGGTGGGCATGGTGGGGGAGGGAAGGTGCAGCCCTGGCCCTCACCCACCTGCCAGGGCAGGCTGCCCACTGTCTCCCGCACCTCCCTCAGGGATGCCTGGGCCTCCTTCCGACACTGGGCCAGGCCTTCCAGCGACCTCCGCTCCATGCCTTCCCACTCAGTCTTTGCCTAGGACGTAGATGCCCAGTGAGGCCAGAGACCAGACAGGGGGTCGGGCAGACAGACTTGGTGCAGCGGACTCCGAGCACATGCTCACAGGTCTCTCCCAGCCCAGACCACCCCGCCAGGCACACAGCAGGCCTCGCTCAGCCCTTCCCCACTCCAGCCCTGCTGCCCTGGGAGTCAGTAGGGACAGGGACAGAGAAAAGACCCCCTGCCCACACCTGCAGGAGAGGAGACACAGGGCAGACCTGGGGGACCTGGCCCAACCAAAGGGTACACGTGTGTTCACAGCAATGCCACCCACATCGCTAACAAGGGCAGCAGCCCAGTGTCCATCAGCTGACAAAGAGATAAACAAGTGTCGGTCCACCACACTGTGGAATAGCACTCAGCCATGAAAAGGGAAGAGGCGCCTGTACATGCTGCAACACCAATGTATGTAAAAAAGTCGTGCTCTGTGGGAGAAGCCAGGCACAGAAGGTCACATAATGTGTGATTCCATTTCTGTGAAGTGTCCAGAAGAGGCAAATCCAGAGACTAAAAGCAGATAGTGGGCGCCAGGGGCTCGGGGTGGGGGAGGACAGGGACGACTTACAAGGACAGAGTCTCCTTTCGGGTGAGGAAAAGCTTCTAAAAGTGATCGTAGTGGCAATTGTACAACTCTGAATACATGCAAAAGATCTCACTGAATTATAAATTTTAAAAAGGTGAATTTTATGGCTCTGGCTGGTGTAGCTCAGTGGATTGAGCGCAGGCCTGCGAACCAGAGGATCTTGGTCCGATTCCCAGTCAGGGCACATGCCTGGGTTGCAGGGCAGGTCCCAGTAGGGGACACACGAGAGGCAACCATACATTGATATTTCTCTCCCTCTCTCCTTCCCTTCCCCTCTAAAAATAAATAAATAAAATCTTTTTAAAAAGGTGAATTTTATGGTATGTGCATTAAGCTTCAACAAAGCTGTTACAAAAAAGAAGAAAAACACCCATGGAGCAGATTTTGCCTTGCTGGCCCCTCTGTGGAGCCCCATGCAGTGGGCTCTCTGGGGCCTCTGAATGTCTCAGCAGCTGATCCTGGGCTGCCCGCTCTGGGCAGGAGGTCTCCCAGGCACAGGGTCACCCTGGGCTTTGCAAGCAGTCACCGGTACACTTGGGACCTGCCGGTCAGGCCTGCACCTGTTGGAGTGGGAGGGGGGCTGGGCCCCGCCCCCACTGTCTCGGCTGCCTTTCCCCCAGGCAGTACTGCAGCCTTACCTCGCACAGCCTCTGGGTCAGTGTCTGCTCTTGCAGGTCCAGCCTCCAGCTCAGGGCCACAAAGTGGTCACTCAGGTCCCTCACCTGTCTGACCAGCTCAGCCACGGACCCCTCCAAGGCCTGGCTCTTCTCTTGGAGCTGTGGGAGGTCAGGCTGAGTGGGGGTGCCTGTATAGGTGGGGATCCCAGAGGAGACCTGACCCAGCCCCCGCTGCCCTCACCAGCTCCAGTGTGCTGTGCATCTCGTGCCGGGCCAGCTCACTGGCCAGCCGCATGGCCTCCAGGCTTTCCTGCAGGTAGGCAGCCAGCTCCCCAGTCTGGCTTTCCTCCAAGCAACCCTTGGTGTCCCTGCGGGTTGGTGCCACTGAGAGAAACTGTCCCTCAGCTGAGGCTGGCCTGTCCCTCAGAGCTGGGCCAGGGAGGGGAGCCTGGCTACTGGCTCCAGAACTTTCCAAGAGACCCAGTGGACCAGAGGATGAGAGTGTCATCACAGGGGCCACCAAAATGGGGCTGTGTCCCCCACTGCCACACCAAGTGTTCCCATGAGGGGCAGGCTGGGGTAGGCGGCTACTCTGCCCTGGTGGCCTCACCGGGCCTGGCCCTGGGCTCAGGATGCTGGGGCCTGGGGAGGGGAGCCGTTCTAGTCCACCCAGCCTGACAGCTCTGTTCTCTGCCCACTGCTCTATTTGGATACCCACCGGGCCTTCTGCTCAGCCAAGAGGACACGGTTCAGCGACACCTGGTTCTGGCGTACAAACTTGGTCAGCTGGACGACAGCCCGGTCCAGGCCCCGGCACTGCTCCAGGAGGTAGCACTCTTCCTGCTGTGGTGCAGGGGTGGCCCTGAGACCTGTGCCACCCCCAACCAGGTGCCCAGCCTGTGCCCTAGCTGCCCACCTTGCACTGCCCCCGCAGGGCTCGCACACGCTCCTCGGCCAGCTCCTGGAGGTTTTGCCACCTGCTTTCCAGCTCCTCCCTCAGGCCACTCTCCGCCTTCAGCCGTGTGCTCTCAGAAGCCTTCATTCTCTGCAAGAGACCCCACCCGTTGCTGGGAGCCTCGTGAGCAGGGGACACAGCACAGCCCCACCAGCCTGTAGGCTCCCACCTTCTCTAGGGCCAGGAAGCTCTTCTGCAGGAAGCCACACAGCTTAGCCTCCCTCTTGAGGAAGCGAAGGCTCATCTCCTCACCCAGTTTGGTCACCTGGGCCTGTGGAGGGGGCACACATGGGCACCGTGCTGCCACTTTGCTGGGTGCCCTCTTCCCACAGTCATCCCCTCACCATGCCATCTTGCATTGTTTTCTTGCCTAACCATCTCCATCGGGGTTGGGCGGGGGGGCTCTGGGTTCTGTGCCCCTGGCTGTCCCCGAGCCTAGCAGAGCTGGGCCTGCCACACCCTCCTTAGGAAGAGAGGAAAGGCAGGCAGGGGTCACGTGTCCAGGCAAAGGGCCATGAAGGGTCTGCAGGCCATGCTCACACAGGTCTAGGATACACTTGGTGCTCGAGCAGTGGCCATGAGGCACCCTCAGGGGAGAAGGCACGGTAGCTACTACCAAACCACACCTAGAGCTGGCTGCCTCGGGACGGGAGGGCAAGTGCATGTGTGAGCACTCACTTGTACACACATGCACACATGCAAATGTGCACGCTCATGCACACACACACCCTTTGCCCAGATAGGGGCCCTTTCCATCACTCTCTTCCCTCTCAGCTCCCTTCCTGCTGCACCAAGGGTCTGAGGGGACCGGGGTCAGGGGAGTCAGGGCCCAGCCTGGCTCTGTCTCCCTGCCTAACACACCCACAGGGCAGGCAGGCCTCTGGCCAGAGGCACCTTCTCCAAGGCCACAGCGCCCTCTGGGAAGCTCCCGCAGCCCCCAGGGCAGGTGAGCACCAGCCGTGCTGGCCTCCCTGCCCATGCAGGATGACCTGGAGCAGGGCTGGGCAAATGATTGCTAAAGAGCCAGAGAGTAGACATTTTAGGTTTAGGGGCCACGGGGGTTTAGGGATCTATGTCACAGTTCCTCAACTCTGTGGTTCCAGTGCAAAAGCAGCTGTGCACAACAGCAAATGAATAAGAATGGCCATGTGCCAATAAAACTTTATTTACAAAGCCAGGTGGCTGGCCATAGCTTGTAGATCCCAGCCCTAGAGTGGGCTTAGGAAAGAGGCAGGCATCCCACCCGGTGAATGGCATAGCAGGAATCTGTGCAGCTCCTGGCTGGCAGGGGGCTAGCAGTCTCTTGAGGGAACCAAGGCGCTAACTCCCCAAAGGGCGGCGGGAGGGAAACACTTCCAGAGCTGAGCAGCTGAGTTATGCGGATGGCAGCTGGGGCTCCCTGGTGTGCAGTGCAGTCCCTGGTCTCTATTTGCAGAGACCAGGGACTGCACTGCAGGGGAGACTTTCCCATCCCCTGCTCCACCTCCTAAGGGGCCCCACGCAGGAGGGGAAACTGCACCAGCCCAGAAGTACAAGCACTGGGAGATGCATCTTCAGGAAGGTAACTTCCACTTTGCATAAGGGAAGCACCAGGGCTGAAAATGGCCAAGAAGGGGGCTTTGGGCTACAATGTTCTATTTCTAGACTTGGGTGCTGGTTACGCAGAAAGGGAGGAGGAGGAGCAGCGGCTGAGCTCGTGCCAACAGCAAAACTTTCTGTGACAGGAAGGTGCTCCATCTTGGTGCAGCCCCATCGATGGCCACTGGCCACACAAGGACACTGAGCATTTGAAGTTTGGTTCGTGTGATGGAGGCACTGAGTTTTAAATTGTCTAAAATGTTAGCTAATTTCAATATACAGTCACCTGTGGCTAGTGGCCAGTATATTAGACAGCATAGGACTTGGGGATCACCCCCCCAGTCTGATCAGGTGGAGGGGACTGCAAAGATAGCTGAAGCGAGGAAAGAACCCAAAAGGAGAAGGACATAGGTTGGGCATAAGTTGGGAGCACGGGAGTTTCCTTCCAGACGGACCCTGTCACCCAGCACCCTGCCTGGGTACCTGCAGCCTGGCCACCTCATGGTCCATCTTCTGGCTGGCCTCCTCCTGGCTCCTCTGCAGCGCACTGCAGGCCACCTCTCGGTTCTGCTCCTCCTGCTCCAGCTTCCCAGCCAGGTTGGCCAACCTGGGGGCACCGGCCAAAGGTCACAGCAGCCAGGCCAGCCAGAAGGCCTGGCTGGGGAGCCACAGGGAGGCCAGCGGGGCCCTTGAACTTCAAGAATCCTTCTCAGGCAAAGGCCTACATGGGGGCCAGGAGTGGGGGACTAGGCCGACCTACAGGCCTTTGGAGCAGGAAGTGCCTAACCTGCCTGAGTAAACAGAGACGGGGCAAGATGCCGGCTTCCTGTCCCCACCTGGGCAGGTGCGAGCTGGGCCCCACTGAGCATGACCTACGGAAAAGGGGAAGGGTTGGGACCCCTCTCACTCAAGTCTCTTTTCCCACAGAGGGTCTATAGTGCAGGCTCTGTAGGCTCCCCATCAACTAGCCTCTTGGCACTGAGGGCAAGTGAACACCTGCCCTATCTTGGTGACTTCCACACCAGCACACACAGCAGGTCCAGGACCAGCCCCTGGGGAGGAAGGCGAGAGCTGCTCACCTCAGGCTGGCCTCCTGCTCAGTGCCCTTCCGCTCAGAGTCCTGGAGTGCCTGCTTCCTCCTGATCTGGGTCAGAGCCTCCCGGACCTCCACCAACCTGGCACACAAGAGCCGCTTCTGCCTGGGGCCTGCCCAGCCAACCCTCCTGGTGGCCAGGAGAAGCCCAGAGAAGGCTGGGCAGCCTTCAGGGGCCGGGGGCCCAGCCAAAGTCCCCAGCAGCAAGCTCCCCACCCCTTTCCCAGGGCCCTGTAGGCTGCTGAGGCTCACACAAACCCAGAGCCTTTGAGTTTTGCCGTAGGCATGTATTGCTTGCCTGTGCATGACAACTAATTGGGGAAACGAAGCCCTGTGGGTGATGCCCCAGTGGGCCTGGCACCAGCTACTGCTCTCCCAAAGCCCACGCCCCCCTTGCTAGGGCCTGCACCATGAGTATGGGGATACCTCTTGTCCAGGGCCTGCATCTTGTTCTGGTTCTGGGGGCTGGGGAACTGCAAGGAGGAGGGTGTGGCTGAGTGCAGGCTGTGGGCCTTCACAGCCTGACCAGCACAGACATAGCTTCTGGGGGTTCTTTGGGCTCCTGGTCTGGGCAGCAGGGCTTGAGCTGAGTTCAGGGTCCAGGAAACAGCTGCCCCAACACCCAGGAAAGGGGGAGCCTGGCCTGTGGGTGGGGACAAGCCGCCTCCCAGCCAATGGTGGCTCACCTCCAGGGTCTCCTTCTCAGGGGCCCAAGCTGCCTGTTGTACCTCTCGCTTCAGCTTCTTCAGCTCTGAGTCTTGCAGCTGCACACTGGCCTGCACTTGGTGCAGCTCCTGTAGCAGGCTGAGTGTGGCATGCTCACAGTGGTCCTTGTGTCCCTGTAGGGATGCCACTTCAGCCTGCAGGTTAGTCACCCTAGCCAGAGAGAGAAGCAGACCGAGTTGGCATCCACGTGTGGGGCTGATGTGCGGCTCTCCCAACCTGCTCCCCACAGGGCTCACCATTGCTTCAGCTGCTTCCAGAGTTTGGGGGTGTCCTGCTCTGGGACAGAGGTGGTGGATGCCCGGTGGCTGGACTCATACCTCCCGGAGATCTCCTCCAGACTCAGGGGCTCTGGGCTGGCCAGCCCTTCCTCCAGGAGGTGCCCCAGGTCCTCCAGGGTAATAGTGCTTAGCTGGGAGAGGGGCGAAGCCCCAGACAAGCCGTTGCTATCAGCCAGCTCTGCAAGAGGCACCTTCAGGCTCACCACTTGGCCTTCTGGGGTGACAAGGGATGCCGGCTTCCAGATGGAGCTTAGGGTAACAGGGACCCAAAATCAGTGTGACTGTCACTAAGTGTGCCTGCCAAGCTCACTTGGGCTCACTGTGCTAAGTGGCATGGCCCAGCACAGAGAGGGCTTGGCTCTCAATACTCCACAACAGGAGGCTTAAGCTCAGAGAGGTGCAACCCCCGCCTTTGAATACACAGCACTGGGTAGCAGAAATGTGTCCTGCTTGGCCAGCTCCAAAAGGAGCCCCCAGGCTGTAAAGCAACCTGGGGGTCAGGAAGCAGAGCTGTCCCCTTGGTCCACACCCCTGTGCAGTCCCCTCCCTGGACTGTCCTCCTGGCCTCCGCACCAGCTGGCACCTGGCTCACCTGATCCAGCTTTACCAGCAGCCAGTCTTTGGCTTTGGCCACTGTCAAGAGGCCTGGGGCCGAGTGCCCTGTGACTGCCCAGCGCTGGAAACTGGGGTGGTTGGGTGGGGGAAGTGGCTGGAGGGAGACAGGGAAATTAAATCTGAAAGGCCCCAGGACCCTTTCAGGGGGAACACACAAGGAATGAAGGGGTGAGCTCCTGTCCTCACATCGCACCTCCTTCTAAGACAACACCAAGGCAGGCGGGACAGTGAGGGCTCTTCTGGAACCTTCTCCTCACCAGAACCTTGTGACTTCCCAGCCCAACTGCCAGTGGAACCTGTGTCTCAACTCTCCTGGTCCTACAAGGCCTCCCCAACTGTCTGTTTCTGGAAGGATCTGAGGAGGCACTGTTCAGCCAGCCAGACGTTGGGAACAGGAGACCCGAGGCCCCGCGAGGGCAGGAGGACCCCCAAGGAGCGACTACCGCCTCTGCAGTTGTTAGGCCGGAGCAGGAAGGCTGGGAGCCCAGACTGAACACAGCCAGCCCTGCACCTGAACCCAGAGGCCCCAGGAGACCGTCCAAAAGAAACAGGATGTGCCCTGACCAGTGCATCTCAGTGCATTGGGCATCATCCCATGAAGCGGAAGGTCACTGGTTTGATTCCTGGTTAGGGCACATGCCTGGGTTGTGGGTTCGGTCCCTGGTTGGGATGTGTGTGAGGCAACCCATCAATGTTTTTCTTTCTCCCTCCCTTCCCCTCTAAAAATAAACAAAACCTTAAAAAAAACCCCAAAAAACAAAAAACTCAGTGACAACAACTTTAATAGCCACAGTAGGAAAGCCAAGTAAATTTCAATAGTCCATTTTATTTAACCCAGGTCATCTAAAATATCACCATTTCAACATGTATTTAATACAAAAAAGTGACCGAAATGCTGTACTTGTTTTCTCCACACCCAGTCTTCAAAGGCTAGTGAAGGGTATTTTATGTCTCACTTCAGAGACAGACGCTCCAGCCCCTGGCCCTACCCATGTTGCCCAGACCAGCCCACTGAGGGCTGGCTGGGGCTTCCGTGTCACCAAGTGAACACTTCTGTCACCTTCTCCTCCAGGGGGAGCCACACCGCACGCCTCATGGCCACACAGAGCAGCGAAGACAGGCAGCCCAGACAGAAGGGCCTCTGAGGAGAGGCACCCCCCACCCCGACTCTGGCTGCCCCAGGAGCAATGCTGCCCAGGTGTGTGAGGGTGCAGTGGTTGGTGCCTGGGGGGCCTCCTGTGAGGTGTGTGAGGGCTGCAGCTGCACACCACCTCCAGGTTTCTGGGTGTCTCCCTGTTAGGGGTGTCCACACTAGGGTGCTGCCCACCTGCACCATACACTGAAGTGGGCCTCACCTGACATGCCCGCCCCACGGTCCTGGAATCCCAGGCTGCTAACCTGCGGTCCAAGCTGAGCGGGAACAGGAAGGCAAGCACTGGCCGTCTGGTATAGTTTCTTTATTTCTCCCATTCCAACCCCACACAGCGGACGCCTGCTCCTCCCCACCCCCACCTGCCACAGAAACTCCCCACCAGGACAGGACCTGCAATTTGAGGCCCCACCCCCTTGTAAGGGGCTGAAACCAAGGTGCAGCACCATTGGCTCACCACAAAGGCATCTGAATCCCTCCATCAGAGATGGGCTGGAGACTCGGGAACCACCTTTCAAAAAGGTCCTATGGGACTGGTCCCACCTGGCCTCAGAGGGGAACAGGGTCTCTGCTCCAGGCTCACCAGCTCACCCCAGAGCCTAGCCACCAGGATGGCAATCAGAGCTGCCTAGGAGCACCGTCGTGGGCCAGGGGTCCTCAGAGGCCTTGTTGCCCTCCCCGCCATGATGAGAAGACCCGATTTCCCAGATGCTGTCCACATGGTGGAGAGAGGTGTTCATCTGGCCTCCAGCTCCAGAGGGCGTGGGGCGACAGAAGCGTGGTAGGACTTGGGTTCAGGCCCATCAGTAGTTCTCAGCTTTCCTTTGGCCAAGACTCCATCACAGAACCCATGGCATCCCAAGTGGGGGCACAGCCCAGGGGGCACACGTGGTGAGCTGGGAGAAGAGCCAGATTCCTGACAGAGCATGCTCCAGAGTCTGCTCTCCAGGGCTGTCCTGCTGGCCCAAGCACTCACCCTTGGGCAGCCAGCTGGGCCTCTGCCCAGGTTGGTCCCAGCTGCACAGGCCTACCACCTCACGGCCACAGCATGAGCTGAGGGGGCAAGGCCAAAGGCTTCTGCCACGGCCTCAAATCACCCAGGCCTCCAACTGGCAGTGTGCAGGTGGCACTGTCCTTCTGGGCCAGCAAGGAGAGGAATAAGGAGCAAAGAAGCAGAGATAGGGCCCTGCCCTGGGTGCCTGCAGCACTTGGAACCATGGGGCTCAGCTCACTCACTGGCTCACACATGTGAACAGACACATGCGCACACGCAACCTCTCACTGGCTCTCAGGAAGCGAGCACTTGCGTGAACATCCAGTCCCTGAAGGTTGAAAGACAGGAAGATGGAGAGTGACAACCAAGGGGGCTGAGGCAAAGGGGAGTGTGTAGAACACTGACAAGGCACCCACATGACAGTCACACTCACACCAGCTGGGTCATCCCTGAGGTCTGGAGGACAAGAATCGGCTACTGCCCAAGGAGTGAGGTGGGGACCCCAGGTGAAGTGCCAGGGCCAGGATCTCATGTCTGGGCCAGTGAGAGCTCCTCCAGGCCCCCCTTTCCAAGCCGGTACCTGGCCAGATCTTTCCTCGTTACCATTCCGACTACCTGTGGGAACAAAGCCAGGTCATGGGAATCCAGTGGCCCCCGCTTCACCTCCGGGAGCATGCGGGGCAGTAGCAATTTGGAGGAGACCCAGAAGTGGGCACACGGCCCTGAAAAAGCTGAGAGCAACTATGCAGGGGTGGCCAGGGCAGGCAGGTCAGAGGGCACAGCCCTCTACCCTCACGGCTCCTCACCTGATTGTGGTTGTCCACCACCACCAGGTGCCTAAGGCCCAGGGCCCGGAAGAGCTTGAATACTCGGGGGAGCGAGGCCTCCTGCAACGTGGGCACAGTTTCAGTTTGCCTGCCGGCCCAGACTGGCCCCGGCTGAGAGCAGAGGCAGTGCCCACCAAGCTCAGTGTCGGCTGCCTCCCATCACACCCACCACTGCCAGGACAGCAACGTGTGTCCTAAACCACCCTTTCTCCACGTGCCTGCTCGCCCACCTCCATTGTGCATCTGGCTCCACAGCCACCCACATCCCCAAACCTTGTCCTGAGTGTAAGGACAGAGCTCTTCCCACTTTTCTGCTGACTGCACCCAAGCCCCTCCTGGCAGACCACTGAAGGCTACCTCCTGACCCCTGCAAGTGGGAATGAGGTACCTGGGGCACTGTGTAGGGGGAAGGGTTCATGAATTCGGAGAGGTCCATGGTGCACTCGCGCTCATCCTGGGACACATGGATGGACTGGATGGGGGGGAAGCGTGGATAGGCATCCCGGAAGTCCTTCAGCCTCAGCCTCCGCTGTACCAGGCCCCTGTTGGACCGCTCAACAAACACCTGTGGGCAGCAGGTGATGGGCAGGGGTAGCACATATCAACACTGCAGCACCCAGCCTGACATCTCCCACCACCTGGAGGTGCCGAGGAGCTTACCTTGTGCTTCAAGAGGACAATCAGCTGGGAGCGCAAAATAAGGCCCTGGAGCCGCACTGACTGCAGAGAACAGACAACAGATGGCTTTGTCCGTGGGCAGCACCCAAGGCCCATGGCCCTGCCCACCTGGCTGCAGGCCCTGCAGAAAGCTCAGAGGTGTGGACGGAAGGGCAGGCAGTATCTCAGCAGCAATTCTAGGACGTCTGCTTGGGAACCTTGGCTCTACTCAGGCTCCCCATCAAGCCCCTCATCAATGTGTGGCCCCTCTACTGGTGCTGGCCTTGCCAAAGACATTACACCTACACAAGCTTGTTAATCCCCCAAACACTTGGAAGGGACAGTGGGAGCCACGACACAGTAAGGACCAAAGTGCCTTGGTGCTGGGGCGACACGCAGACCTAGCCCTGACAAAGTTCTCCCAGACCTGTGGGAGCACGTTACTGGACCGGCCATACATTCTGTCAGGGCCTCTCCTAACATGAACTGCAGCCGCAGCTGGCGCTGCAGTTCAGGGTCAGAGTATGAGATACACGGGTGCACCACCAAACCTACCCACAGGGACAAGGCTCCCACAGCCAGGTGACCTGGCTTCTTTCACAGGGGAATTCTCCCACAAACCCAGACACGGGGTCTCTCCATCCCCACAACCCATACCTGCCCAACATGCCCTGTTTGACAGGTACACAGGGAAGAGGATGGCTTCTCTTTGAGGTCAAGGGAGGCAGGAGCTGACCTGAGGCTACTGGCTCCTGGGAAACAGCACCCAACCCAGGTCTCCCCGCCCAGGTCCTGATACCTGGGTGTCATCAGTGGACTCTACCACGGGGAACCCGTTGTGATTGGACGTCGTGTTGCTGAGCACATCCACGATGATGCCCACTTTCTCTCTCCTCCGTAGGCAGGTGACTGGTGTACTCATTACCTCCCTGTGGAAGAACGTGCACCTCGTTCACTGTCAGCCACATGGAGATTAACCATGTGACCACGGGGGTTCCTGGCAGCCCTTCTACACACCAGCGCTGAAGTTCAGCAGGCACGAAGCCGCTGGACGCAGTAAGCCAGGAGATGGGGATGTAGGAAGCCCAGTGGCTGCAGACCCCAGATGCTGCCTTGGGAGAACTAGTCTTGGGGACACCCATAGCCCTGATACCCAGACGTTGGCACACAGGTGTGTAGTTTCCTTCCTGACCACCCACACTCGCCCTGCCTGAGCATCAGCACCACTCACCGCCCCCAACCTAAGTGTGAGGAGAAAGCTCCAGGCCTGCAGGCCTTTAGCCTAAACCAAGACAGGGGAAACGTGATACCTGGCGGTGAGCGAGTGCGAGGTAACCGGGGCTTCCCAGTGCAGGAAGGGCACACTTTGTAGCTGGATGTGCATGTCGTACAGGCCCTGAGGAGGGGCAGGCATCATGCACAGTGGTGACGTGGGGGCAGGGTCCCAGGGCACAATGACCAGCCGCCAAGGGAGCAATCCAGGGAGGGGTCCCAAGTGCACTGTGCCTACCACCAAGGCAGAAGCTGTCTGGGGGATGGTTTCGCAGGGGCTCCCTTCTTGCCACTACTGCTACAGAGCCCGAGTCCCCACATTCTCAGGATCTGAGACCACGGCATGGGGATGGGACCCAGAGCAAAGCTGAGGGGCAGGCCAGCCTTTCCCCACCAGCTGCACCTCAATGAAGATGTCTCCTATGATCTTGGCGGTCATTAGGACCAGCATGATGGGGAAGCCGTAGGTCACGTTGCTGGTGGCCTCCATCATGATAACTGTCAGGCTTAGTGTCATCCTCACGATCCCACCTGCCCGGGTAGGGAAAGGTGGGCTGGGGTGAGAAATGGGTGGTCCCTGTAGGCCACTCCAACCGGCCCCTCCCTTCGCTCCTGCCTGCCCAAGTTCTGTGTACAGGGCCTGGCCCCACCCACTCAGGGCCCAAGCGCACCCTTAGGGAGTGGTGGATGACACTAAATTGAATACCCAGCCTTCAATGAGGCGCCTCCCTCTCCTGACCTTGGGATGCCCTCCTGGCAGACAGGACTCACCCAGCTGGGCAGCTGCTCCCATCAGGGCATACTTGCCGGGGTCTGCCCAGATCTGCAGGGATGACATGAAGGTGACATTCAGTGGCACCTCCTTCCCAAGCCCACCATGTTCATGACACTGCCAGAGCCCGCCTGGGCCCAATAACTTCACATGCAGGAGCGTGTGCAGACATGTGCAAAACAACCTACACTTCCTCAGAAACAACGCAAGTCAGGAGTGGCCAGATCCAGGATGCTCTGGCTGGGCCATGCTGCCTGCAAATGCTGGCGAACTCAGCAACATGAGACAGGAGGACACCCTTGGCATTCGGAGGAGGGAGAGCTACACACAGGTGCGTGCAGGGGTGGGGGACAGCACGGTGTGTGCAGTAACTGTCACCTGTGCAGAATGCCTGCACCACCCGAGGGAGCACACGAAGGAATAAAAATTTGACATGCACTACAGCACGATAAACCCTGGAAAATGCGAGAGAAGTCAGACACAGATGGTCACATGGTGCGTGACTCCACTCACACGAAGCAGCAGAACATGCCAGGTCCACCGAGACAGAATACAGACAGCGTGGCCGCCAAGGGCTGGACAGGGGCGTGGCAGGGAATGCTAATGGGGAGGGGTTTCTTTTGGGGGTGATGAAAATGTCCCGAACCTACATAGTAATAATGGTCTCACACACTGAACACACCAAAGAACCAACGATTTATACTTTTAAAGGATGGATTTATGGTGTGGATCACGCTGTAATTAGAAAAACACAAAACGCCGCATCTGACAGGAAACCTGAGACCCGAGAACAGCGTGTCCCAAGTCTGGTTAAGGGGGGCTGAGTAGTGGGACAGTGTGGGAAAGACTCGGCTGCCAGTTCACAGCTTTTTAAAAAAACTTATCTGAATAAAGAAGAAAAGGGAATAATGTAAAATTAAAACCAACTGCCCATGCAGGCAGGCGGGAAGGGGGAGGTCACAGAGGCCGAGTGGCACGAGGCCGAGCCTGTGACACACGCAGCCAGCCACCCCTTCTGCAGCCTGGGTGCCCACCCAAGGGCACCCAATCCTTCCATGTCATCTTCCTTCACCAAAACCCCGAGTGTGTCTCTTTGGTATCATCTCCAGACCACACACAGAGACAGCCACACTAATGGCGTGGGGCTAGCGCACAGCAGCAGCCAGAAAACTAGGGTGGAGTAAAATGACCAGAGGCTCTGATGTGCTGACCACCTGCACCGGGAGCCCAGCGCTCCAACTCCCCCCGAGCCCAGTTCTGGTCCTGCGTGTGTGGCGCACAGAGACTCCCACTTACCGCGGCCCCGGTGAGGTAGGACAGCGAGATGCCGAAGAGCCGACCCCAGGCAGCCCCAATGAGCAGGGATGGGATGAAGACACCGGCGGACACTGTCAGCCCGTAAGTCCAACAGGCCAGGAAGAAGTAGACGAGTGTGAAGAGGCCGAGGGTCACAGGGTTGTAGGAGCCTAGCAGAGAGGGGCTGGCCAGGGCCTGTCACACAGCCTTGTGCCCAAGCAGGTCTGTCCATCCAACTACCCACCCGGTTGTGACCTCTAGGTCACATCCTGACCCCTACACACATGATGAGTTCCCTGAAGACCCCCCCATTTTCTGAGGCCAGAGCACCAGGTTTTGGAGGCTGGGTCCTCTGAGCTGGGAGGATGGTTACCCCACCCAGCCAGGGAAAGTGGGGCCCAGCGCCTCCAGCAGGACAGTGACCTGAGGTCAGGAGAACATGTCCGTCAACGTCTGCGTGCAAACAGTTGGCATCACAGTGCAGACCACTGGGGGTCAGGGGAGAAAGGGCACCAGCCACATTCTACACCAGGTAACTTCCAGATGCAGGAAGACACCAAGCAAACCCTGAACTAGCACATCGGGAGGCCTAGTGCCAACTGCTGCCTTCGCTCAACGCTTTCTAGAAAGAGCTTGGCTTTGCCGCTCATTTACATGCCTTTCTCTTAAACTTTGTGGGTTCCTGTCACGTGCACAGAGGGTTGGGACCAGGAAAGTCCTGGCAGCCTCATCTGTGACAGAAAACCACTGGAGACAACCTAAGGTCCCTGAGGCGGGACAATGCCACGGAGCGGCACAGCAGAAATGCCTGATGCCATCTGCTCTGGCTTGCGTGCTCAAGGGTCTGTGGGCTGCTGCAGACCAGGCCAGAGTGAGCGGCGCCCCACAGGGATGTGCGTCCGACAGCACCAAGCACAGGCACGCACCTGGGGGGTCATGGAAAAGGCCAACCACGCTCTTCTCTGGAGTGTTGAAGAAGGCTGCAGCCATTGAGTTGTACTCGCCATCTGCACAGAAGAGCTGCAAGGTTGGGAGAGAGAATGGGCCAGTGGAAGGGGCAGTTCTGGCCAGCACCAGCGCCAGCCACATGGCAGGATGGGGTGGGGTTGCTGCCTCAGAGGGGAGGCAGGCTACAGTTCTCCGGTCCATACCCACAGCCCCCACTTCTGAAGTCCTCCGTGGCCTTGTCAGGCTGCCGTTTTGAGAGGAAGACTGGGTGAGACTCCAGCTCCACCTAACAGCCAGTTTTCCTGGCACCCAACAGGCTGCCTAACCCCCTCAGGAGGCGTGCCAGCCTATTCAGCCCAGAGCTCTGGAGCTCTGCTGTGTCAGCTGTCCCCCTGCCAGGAGAGGGGAGTGCTTCTCCTCGGAGGACCTGTCCTGGTCCCTGCTGGGTGAGTCCAACCTCCTACCTGGAGCGGGTAGGACACGGAGCTGCCCTGCAGGGGCTGGCAGTCCCGAGATGAGTAGATCAGCACAAAGGCGACAGTGGCTGTGACGGCGGCCACCAGCATGGCCTCAATCACCTGGAGGCAGGGCCGGTGGATGTACCTAGAACAAACATTGGGATGAACCAGGCCTCCAGACACCTGGGCAGTTGCCACAGCAACCTAAGCCTGTGACTCACTGAGAGCCACTGACACAACACCAATTAGAAGGGTGACACAGCACGTTCAAGCACCAGTCCACCCAGACTCCTGCACATCCTCAGATAGCCCCCCTGCATGCTCTCTAACACATTTAAGTTGGTGCAAGAGGATGAGGAGGAAGTGTTCCCCAAGCCCAGAATCTGTGCCCACAAACTCCAGTAACGGCTGTCCTAATGGCAAAAGCAGCCGTGCCAGCTGACTGTGCCGTGGGTCAAGATGGCCCTGGGTGGGCCAGGCCCAGGCCAGGATGCACAGGCAGTGCCTCCCCAGCCAGGCCTCTCCTAGCCTTACCCCACCTGTCCCCAGGCCACATACTAGTCTGGCCCCTTCATGCACAGACCAGAGAAATTCAAACCAGCGTGGGGCATTCTGTGTGGCCCTGTGGGCACACAGCCCACAACATGTACATTCTCGCTGGGGCAGCAAAACAAGAGGTTTCTCACCTGATTCGAAACATCGTCAGCCAGTAATTCAAGGCATTGAACACAGCCCCAAGAACACCACCTGAGATCGGGAAGGAGCCACGTATAAGGAACACGAAAGGAGGATGGAGGCTGTCCAGGCAGTAGAGGGCGGAGGTGGGGACAGGAGGAGATGGTGGTCTGTGGAAACACCTGTCCTCCACCGCCGCACCCTGGTGGACAGACAGAGGGGCTTATTTCTGAAAGGCTTTGCCTTCCTTTCAGGGAAAAGGCTTTCACTGAGCAGTGAGCGCTGTCCAGGGCCTAGTTGACTTCTTACACGGCTTTCCCAACGGAGCCGAGCTCCGGCGTCCCTAAGGTGTGGACTTCCTCCCCGGGTGGCCCTGAAGCAGCGAGCAGAGTGTAGGGGCTGCAGCCCTCTCCAGCCATCTCAAATCGCGGCCAGGCCTGGAGTCCCACAGGCCCTGACCATATCGCCTGCTTCGCTCCTGCTGGGAGGTGCTGGCTGCCACCTTGAGCCATGGGGAAGTGTGGGGCCAGGAGGGTTGGTGTCCTGCTTGGGATGGCCCTTACCCACCACTCCCATGGCGATGAAGATGGGGATCTCATGGATTGTGTACACCATCGTCTGTGCAAAAGAGAAGAGCAGATGCTCTGTGAGGAAACGTGTCATCAGCTTCTTGCCACTCAGACCAGACTCGAGGCCTGGAGGTGCTACACATCTGTCTCATGCATGGGAACAGCTCGGCACTTTCACACAGCGCTGTGCAGGCCCCACAGGAAACACACAGGGGATTTGGAGCAGACTGTGTGACTTCTCACACGGGCTGGTCTGCAAGGCGCTCAGAGGCCCTGTGAAGTTTTATCTTTGTAAGGCTTTCACCTGCTCCTCACCCAGGTACCTGTCCACCTGAGAAGGGGGATGGCTCGAGCTCTGACAGAGGAGCGTCAGGAGGGCAGGAGGAAGAATCCAAGGGACACCTCTAGTGACCCAGACAACCCCAAAGCTCCAACGTGTCCGTGTGCCAACATCCTGGGAGTAAGTGTTCTGGGAGCAGGACCCCCTTGCAGTGCGCGCTGCCTGCAGTGCGTGCACCAGGCCTCCCTAGGGACCTGGCCTGCTCCTGCTCGCCCTCCGTAAGCTGGGGTGTGAGCAGGCCCCACAACGTGTCTTAATGTCACTGTCTATCGATCCGCGGATGGCTGAGATGCCCCTGGAGCGCCCCCTGGGTTAGGATGCCCTCACCCTACCCTGTACTGCCCAGTTGGATGTGTGTTTCCCTAGAGCACCTCTGGTCCCTGGAGCTTATTATTATTGTTTTTAAAGATTTTATTTATTTATTTCTAGAGAGAGGGAAAGGGAGAAAGAGAGGAAGAAAACATTGATGTGTGAGAAATACATTGATCAGTTGCCTCTCACACACCCCCAACTGGGGACCTGGCCTGCAACCCAGGCATGTGCCCTGACTGGGAATCAAACTGGTGACCTTTTGCTTTAAGAGTTAACGCCCAGCCAACTAAGCCATGCCAGCCAAGGTCCCTGGTGCTTACAAACAAGAGCTCAATTTCACAGCAAAGAAATGGAGTTTCCCAGAAGTCCAAGTTCTAGGGCTGACCCTTAATATATAGCCATGGCCCCACACCAAGAACCAAAAATAGCAAGCGGGACACATTACCTCCGTATCAAATCTTCCAAAATTGATGAGGCCTGGGCTGGACAGGTCCCAAATGTTTCCATGGTAAATGCTTAAGACAAAGTTCAGTGTGAAGGTGGAAATCATGGAAGCAAAGAACTGTGGGCACAGAGACAAGTGAGTACCATCAGAACAGTGCCGACCCGGATGAACCCCTGGAGTCGGGGGGACTGCAAGAGAGGGGGCTGCCTCTGCTCCTGTCATTCAGGAGGCCCCTGGAGGCCCTCCAAAGGTTAAGGGGAAGGAATCTGGAGCCTCAATGGCCAGGCCCCTCAAGGCTGGGTAAGCCAGGCGAGTGTGGAGCCTCTAGCTTTTGCTGGATGAGTCTGGGGCCAAGCTGGGATGGAGCTGAGGGAAGAAGGTATGCAAGGTTTGGGGGTTCCCAGTGCGGCGTTGGAAGAGCAGGTAGAAACAGTGACGATGACTGACAGAGGAAAGGCAGGTGGTGAGAGGAGGCAACACCTCCGGGTCAAGTGAGGCACCGCGATGGGCCATGATGACCCACAGGGGGCGTGGCTCTCACCACGACGCAACAGGAACCTCAGGTAAGGGCTCCCAGGTGTGGACCCAGAGCATGGTGTCCACTGGAACGGAGAGGCCACTGAGGTCAGATGTGGGTACTGCCTGACCTGGGGAGAGGCGCTGTCTGTGGGCACTTACAATTCTCCATGTCAGGAACTGGTTCCAAAAGGAGGCACCTTCCTCCAAGCTGAAGAGGACCCCACCTGGAATGCAGCAGCCCAGCCCTGAAGTTCCTGCCCAGGCACAGGGAACCCACGCCCCCAGCCTCTTGCACCCTAGCCCCAGGGCACCAAGCCCACATCAGAGGCAGCCACGGGGCCTCTCCGGAGGCAGCCCACATTTTCCCCACCACCCAGCACCCAAGTCTGCAAACACCTAGACTATTCCCTCACATGGCAGGGACGGCCTGGCTCCTGACTTGTTGGACCAGGCAGGGCCCCTACTCACCCACTGGGGCCCCAAACGCAGCAGACACCCCAGCCGCAGCTCCTGCAGAGACGAAGTCCCGCTTCTCCGTATCTCTTCGGAAGTACTCGAAGATCTGATATGGGAACAGAGCAGACAGGGACAGGGTCTTCGCCAGCTTCTCCAGGGGCACTTCTCACAAAGGCAGATGATTGGCTAGAGGCCACGAAGGCAGGGGCCAAAGGGAGGGGGACAGAAGGAAGGAAGGAAGAGACGGGGGCGGGGAGGAAGTGGGCGCAGAGAAAGGGGGTCCCTAGACAGTCAGCTCATCAACTACCAGACTCACAAAGACTGAAGAACCAAAGAGGCAACGAAACAGAATTCCCTCGCATTCCAACCACAAGAAAATAACTAGAGGTCCATCACACCAAGAATTAAACTTTATGATCTGTGCAAGAGACACGTTAAAAACCCAAAACTCCACCAAAAGACCTAACAAAAACTGAATAAATGAAAAACTTAAGCGTGTTCTTGATTTAAAAAGTCTCTGTTCTGTAAAAACGTTAACCGTCTCTAAATTCATATATAAATTCAGTGTGATACCCATCAAAAGCCTGGTGCTTTTTGGGTGAAACGTGACAAGTTATTTTGAAGTGTATCTTAAAAATTTAGCATCTTTAAACTGTAGGCAGGTCATTCCTGACCTTTCTAGGTCATCCAGCCCTTGGAGAAGCTGTTCACAGCTACAGACCATTCCCTCAGAAAAATGTACTTCCACACAACACACTGAGAGTTAGGTTCCGAGCAGGCTCCTAGGGTGGGCCCCAGGAGAGCTGCCCAGGACAGGCCACTGAGGGGACGGTCCTGGCAGAGCACACCCATACAGAGCAGGAGAGACCCTGCTCTTTGACACATAGTTACCCTCATCCTCAAAATCTGTATCAGAAGAGAGCTCACCTTGAAATCTCGCTTCAGCGACGTTGACCTCCCCTGGGAAATCCCAGCTGCAATCACAGAGCCCGAGTGAATCATCGGCCCCTCCTGGGAAGCACAGGACAGCTCACATCAGGCGAGTTTGGGGAAAACATGGGTTATAGAGGGACTCGGGCCAAAGTGATGCCCCTCAGGCTCCATTACCTTTCCCACGGCCAGTCCTCCCACCACGGACAGGATTACACCAGACACTTTGATCACCAGGGTCTGCAATACAAAGGAAAATGTATCAAGTCTCTGATTAGAAGCCACACACAGTCTGAGAACCTGAGCCACAGTACTGCACACGAAGCAATACCAATAATGTAAACATCCCAGCACGCATGAGTGACAAAGAGGGCACTCAGAAGCACCAGCAAGACCCTCCCCTTGAGGTCATGCTGCTCCCCCATGTGCCTACCACCACCACGCTCCTGGGCTGTCAGGCCCCCAGGAGCATCTGCTCCCCACACAGGGGCAGGGGAAAAGCACTGGCAAATCTCAGGCTGAGACAGGCAGATTGAATCACGGAAATGGCCACAGGAGAAAGCCTGACTTCCCAGCCCCCTCAGAATCAGCATGTCATCAAGAACATTAAGCATAATGAGTATTAAGAAAATTTTTGACAAGTGGAAAATGTGCCTCCCCTCCAAACACAGGCACTCTCCTCCTGGAGCGTTAACCACCATGGAGAACTCACACACAGCTGCGAATACAGCACGCGCACCACTGACATCCTGCTGTGTGGTTTAAAATGCGCAGAGGAAGTTTTTACCACTTTCCAAAGAAAGTTTACATAAAATCTGCTGGTACATCTAGACACAGGCTTGTCAGCGGCACATAGAACGGGTGTAGGTGAGTTCTGGGGGTGCGGGTGGACGACAAAAGGCTTCTAACCCAGCACAGAACCCCCACCGTGAGCACCATGCTCCCAACCGAGGCTTGCCTTCTCACCTTGAGCCGGACTACATGGGGGATTTTCACTCCATTGAGGAAGCACTTGATTTGGGGAATCCCGCTGCCAGCAGCGACTGGCTGGAAGGAGAGAGAAGTGAACACAGAGCTGGTCAAGCTGAGTAGCCATAGGCCCAGGGAGACTCAGCCTCATGGTGCTCGAGACGGGGAGAGGGGACAACATGGAACTGGAACTGGATAGGACGGCTGCCTGGAGAAGAGGCTTCTCACCTCTCCCCACCCCAGATGTAGAATGACCACTGAGGGGTGCAAATATTGTGGGATATGGGAGGGTGGGGAATGGAGATGGCCAGGGCCTCCCAACGGGGAGGGAGGCAGGGGAGGCAGGGGGATGCTCTACGACTGATGGGAGGTACATATCATGTATCAGCTGAAAGGAATCAGAGTTCCTTGAACTCCCTGGGGGAGCACTGCACCCCAGATAGAAGCTTCTAGATGCTTTCCCCTCTTCTTTCCAACACCTCATGACAAGGGAAGAGGCAGGCCATAGGAAGGGCTTCTGGGAGAAGTCCTGGAATGATGGGCCCCTAAGCGTGTCTGATCCCCTCAGGTGGGGGGTGGGGGGTGGGAGGGTCCTCTCCACCTGGACCACTGGGTTGGGTCAGCCCTGCAAACCTTAGGGACCCCCTAGACATGGGTTGTGTGCTTTCCCCCACGGTCCTCGCTGTGAAAGGTGCTGGGCAGGGAGGCCCAGATACATGTTCTGTTCTCACTGAACTGTTCAACATCTGTGCCAGTGTGACTACGCAAACCTCACTGGCAGAAGCTGCAATAGGTGAGCTGGAGGAGCTTCCACCACCCAGGGCTCCCTCATGGCCATACCTCTATGAAGGCAACAATCACGGAGCCAACCAGCACGAACGCCGAGTTCAGTGTGGCCCACAGCAGGAGGGAGAAGGACAGCCCCCCTTTCTCTGTGAATTTATCAATATCTGGGTTCATCAAGGAAGACTATCAGCTTCACCACCTGAGGTGCCACACCCCCAGCCCCACCACACCTCTGTCTACCTGCACATCTCAATGACATCCCACAGCCCAGCAAGAGATGCTACCCGCCCAGGCCCACCTCTCCCAGCTGGAGAGCAAATACCCAGAGACGACTCCCGTCGGGCCCGCTCTGGGTGGCTGGCCACTTGTGGGACCCTGTGCTCTGCTCTGAGCTCTACCTGTCTGTGCTGCCCACCTCCTGGTAAGGATACTGTCCTTGACAACCTTGTATTTCAGGCCAGCCAAGTTCTCCACCATGATGTCGATGAAGCAGGCCACGAGCCCCGTGAGGATCCCTATCATGGCGCAAATGACCCAGCGCTTGATCTCTACTGTCCGGAAGGCCTGCGGGGGAGGTGCCAGCCATAGGCAGGCACAGTGGCAAGACATCAACCACAGGCTGCTGTGCCGACAACATGACTGACCTGGCATTCCACAGGCCGCCGCTGCCATGCACAGTGCGCTGCACTCCGCATCCCCAAGTCCATGAGGGCAGCCTCTGGTCAGTGTCTCAGAGACGATGGAGCGCTGGGGTTGGGGGTTTGTGCGTGGACCTTCCCAACCAACCCGTAATTAGTCACTGACATTCTGGATGCTGTAGCTGGTATGTCTAAGACCAGCCTTCTTTGTTGTATCTGGGATGTGACACAACACCCTTTCCCGTACCAGGTGTTGGGTGACACAAACCAGATCCCACAGTACAGGGACTGAGGACAAAGGGGAGAAAGAAGGGCACACATCGCCATGCCCAGGTACTAGAGGAGCATCAGACCAGCCCCTGGGTCAGCAGGGCAGTGCCCAGGCTCCAGCCCAGACTCACCATGTGGTTGATACGCCTCTCCTCCTCCAGGAACAGCTGGTTCTCACTGTTGTCATAGTCCAAGCTCTGTAGACCAGGGTGGCAGAGACAACACAATGACCAACCTTGATGTCCCAGGTTCATGCCGGGCAGCTGGCAGGCATGAGGCTGGAGAGGGGAGGAAGTGCCTGGGGCTGCATGGGGCAGGGGCACCCAGGGAGGAGGCCCACCTCATATTTGAGGGACAAGAGCTTCTCGTTGTGCGGGATCTCCTTGGGGAAAGGGTGAGAAGGGTCCTTCTCCTGCAAAGGAAGAGGCAGAGCCGGGCACTGACAACCTAGCACGTTGAAGAATGAAGCAAAAATGAGGAGAGGATGGAACACATGTCCACTCATCTCACAAAGCCACTACTCTCCTGACCCCAAAGCTAGGCATGGACACCAGGAGAAAGGAAACCCACTACAAATGCACATCTCTCGTGAACAGACACAAAGTTCTCAACAGGACGCCAGCGGGTTGGATCCCGCAACACACCAGGAATGCAAGGGTGATTTAACACCTGAAAATCAATGGGAGAATATATATTTTTAAGATTTTATTTATTTATCTTTAGAGAGGAAAGGAAGAAGAAAAACATCAATGTACGGTTGCCTCTCGTGCGTCCCCTGCTGGGAAATGGCCCGCAACCCAGGCATGTGCCCTAACTGGGAATGGAACTGCGATCCTGTGGTTCGCAGGTCTGTGCTCAATTCACTGAGCTACACCAGCCAGGGCTCAACAGGAGAATATATTTTTGGTCTTTGTACCAATTCCTGGCACCTGGCTCCTAAAATCCTGGGCATCTCTGGGTGCTGTCTTTTGGGAGCTAATGAGATAGAGTGAAGATGGCAGTTCCTAGGCTTTAGGATGGGAGCTGCCTGCCAGAGATGTGTGATTAGAGGATAGGAACTTTCAGTCCTAACCTCCATGGAGGGTAGGGCTGGAGACGGAGCTAATCACCAATGGCTTAATCAGCCTGTGTAACGGAACCTCCATAAAAACCCTAAGTGGCCCTGGCTGGTGTAGCTCAGTGGATTGAGCGCGGGCCTGCGAACCACGCAATTGCAGTTTGATTCCCAGTCAGGGCACGTGCCTGGGTTGCAGGCCAGTTCTCAGCAGGGGACTCACGAGAGGCAACCATACATTGATATTTCTCTCCTTCTCTCCTTCCCTTCCCCTCTAAAGATAAATAAATAAAAATCTTTAAAAAAAACCCCAAAAAACAAAAACCCTAAGTGAAGGGCTGGGGAATCTTTGGACCGGTGAGCACATGAGGCGCTGGGAGGCAGCGCTCTCGGAGAGGACACAGCGCTCCCACCCTTCCCACACCTTCCCCCTGCACCTGCGGTCTGCATGCGGTCTGCTCTTCCCCCGGTGTGTCCTTTTGATAGGTCAGTAAGTGGAAGTGAAGCGTTTCCCCAAGTTCTAGGAGCCCTTCTAGCACATCATGGGACCAGAGGAGGGGGTCATGGTAACTGCAATCTATTTTTTTTTTATTTTATTTATTTGTAGGGAGAAGGAAAGAAAAGGAGAAAGAGAGGGAGATATGCTGATAATGTACAAGAGATATATGAATCGGTTGCCTCTTGCACACCCACAAGTGGGGACCTGGCCCACAACCCAGGCATGTGCCCTGACTGGGAACTGAACTGGCTACCTTTTGGTTCGCAGGCAAGCACTCAATCCAGTGAGCTACACCAGCCAGGGCAAGGGAACTGCAATTTATACCTTGTCAGTCACAAGCACAAATGACTACCTGGACCTATGACTGGGTCTGAAGTGGGGGTGGTCTTGACCAAACCCTCAGCCCATCGGGTCTGTGCCAACATCACACAGTCAGTGTCTGAATGAACTGACTTGCACGACACCCAGGTGCTATCTGGCAAATAGAATTGGCTGGTGTGAGGAAAAACACCCACACATTAAGTATTAGAAGTTTGTGAGTGAAAAGTTTAATACCATTTTAATAGAATAAAGGACAAAATACACATGATCTCAATAGACATAAAAAAAGCATCTGACAAAACTCAACTTCTCTTCATAATTAAGACACTCAACAACTAGGAATAGAGGGAGTTTCTTCAACCTGCTAAAGGTAGCAACACACTCAATGGTGAAAGACCGAGCTTTCCCCCAAGATCAGGACAAGACAAGGAAACTTCCTCCTGCCACTGCTATTCAGCCTTGTCCTGGAGGGTCTACGAGAGCAATTAGGCAAGAGAATGAACTGGAAGGCATTCCGATTGGAAAGGGAGAAGTGAAACTCTCTATCTGCAAATGGCATGATCCCACATGTGGAAAATCTCCCCAAAGTCACTGAACACGGGTAGAATTAAGAGGCACTCGGTGAGACTGAAGCATCAGCACACAAACGCTCAGTGCGCTTCTACACTCTGGCACTCAGCGACTGAAACGAGATTCAGGAAACTCTCCTCACAACAGCACAAGAAGTAAAATACAGGACATAAAGTTTATTCCTAAAATTCATTTAACAAAAGTGTAAGATTTAGCCCTGGCTGGTGTGGCTCAGTGGATTGAGTGCCAGCTGTGAACCAAAAGGTTGCTAGTTTGACTTCTGGTCAGGATGCATGTCCAGGTTGCGGGCCAGGTCCCCAGCTTGGGGTGTGTGAGAGGCAACCAACTGATGTTTCTCTTGTACATTGATGTTACCCTCCCTCTCTTTCTCCCTCCCATCCCCCCTCTCTAAAAAAACAAAATAAAATCTTTTTTAAAAAGTGTAAGACTTGTATGTGGAAAATTATACAACATTGTTGAAAGGAAGGAACTGAAGACCTAAATAAATGGAAATATTCTGTATTCATCAGAAGACTTAATATTAAGATTCAACATAATTCCTGCATAAATTCCCGCTGGCATCACTGAAGAAACTGACAAGCTGATCCTATAATCAATATGGAAATACAAGGGATCTCGAAGAGACACTGCCATCCAACTGACAGATGAAGCCCACAGAAAAAGGCATTCTGGCCTGAAATACCAGGTTGTCAAGGGTGGTATCCTTATTTGAAGGTGCCCGACACCGACAGGGTAGAAAACTCTAACATCCTGACTTCAAAGCTACAGCTGTCAAGACAGTTGTGTTGGCTCAAGGACAGACACCGAGATTAATGGCAAGCAATTGAGAGTCTGAAATAAACCCTCACACATTTATGGTTGATTGATTTTAGACAAGAGTGCCAAGACAGTCCAATAGGGGAAGCATAGTCTTTTCAAAGACTGCTACTGGGAAAACTGGACATCCAAGTGCAAAACAATGAACTTGGACTCTTATCTTACATCTGCACAAAATTAGTAAAAAATGCATCAAGATTTAAAACTATAGAATGTTTCAAAGAAAACACAGGAACAAGTCATTATGACCTTGGACTAGGAAATGGTTTCTTAGATACAACAAAAGCACAACAGAAGAAAATAAATAAACCAGGCTTCATCAAAATTAAAGGTTTTTGCCCTGGCTGGTATGGCTCAGTGGATTGAGTGCAAGCCCATGAACAGAAAGGTCAGCGGTTCAATTCCTGATCAGGGCATGTGCCTGGGTTATGGGCCAGGTCCCCAACTGGGGATATGTGAGAGGTAACCAATCGATGCATCTCTCACACACTGATGTGTCTCTCCCTCTCTCTACTAGTAAATAAATCAAATCTTAAAAAAAAACAAATAAAGGCTTTTGTGCTTCATAGGACAGCATTAGAAAGTGAGAAGCCACCCACAGAACAGGAAACAGTTTCTGTGTAATCATGTACCTGATGAGCAATTTGTGTCTAAACTATATAAAAGTGTATAAAAACTCTTGCAGCTCAATTATAAAAAACAAATATCTCAAGTAAAAATGGGCACAGAATCTAAACAGATATTTTTCCAAAGAAAACAAAAGGACCATCAGCACATGAAAGATGCTCAGCATCACTGGAAATGAAAACCAGAACCGTCAGATACCCGAGGAAGTCAAATGCGAGATTGGGGGAGGGGCTCAGGAAATGTTCCCCTGGCAGCTGCTGGACCGTCTGGCCCTGACACAGGGGCAGAAGAGGACATCACCGCTGTCCAGGGACCCCCACCCTGCGATGCCCACCTTGCCCCCAAGGGCCCTCCTCCAGCCTACCTGGGGTCCACCTTCCACCCACGGCACCTGCCCCCTGGCCTGCTTCCTGCATCTACACACAACATGCTCAATCAGCGTTCTATACCTCTCACACACCTTCCCTGTCTCTGTTCATCTGTCTTGGCCTCAGGGAACCTGGTCCCTTGAAACCGTATTCCCTGGTTACCCACGATCTGCTCATCCTGTCTTTCAACTCTAGATGGCCCGTCTGTCTCCAAGCTCTGTATGGCCTGCCTGTGTCTGTCCCTAAGCTCTGCAGAGAACGGCCCACGTCTTTCCCAGAGCCCTACACAGCCCTCTCCACATCCACCATCCTCCAGTTTGGCATTTACTGTCTGCCCTCTGCTAGGCTGCAGCTCCACACAGCAGGCCTCGTCTTTGCTGGGGATAAACAGGAATGATTCCCACTCACTGGGTCCAGAAGCTCGTCGTCCAGCTCCATGTTGCTCGTCTGTCCAATCTGGAAAGATGCCGAATGAGGTAACTGGAAACAAAAGAGAAATGACAGGGCCCTTAGCCACAGGGCCATCAGCACCCCACCAGGAGAACCTGGCCTCATCTGTCCCTGCATGGGGAGCACAGACCCAGACCTGCTGTGTGGGATGACAGCAAGGCCAGTGCTGGACCCAGGCCTGCCCCTACCACCTGCAGCCTGTCCCCAAGAGGTCCAGCCGTGGAATGGGGAACTGGGCCTTCCCTACCTCAGAGGCCCTGCCCTCCCTTGCTCTAGGGCACTTCAGGGATTAGATATCTGCCGGCCACCAGAACCTGGGGCTGCAGGCAACCATGCTGATATCCTTCTGACCAAAAAACATCAGGCACTCTGGGTTCTTTCCCTGGGAGCTTTTATGTCATTGCCCCCCACCCCGTGTCCCCATCATGAAATCAAGTGGTTCTGCCAGGGGGTGCCTGTCACAGGCCTCCAGGCCAATTCCGCAGACACCTAGTCTGAGCCACCTCCTCCCCCAGGGCAGGAGCGCCCTCAGAACCCAGAAACCTCCCACTTCGAAGTGGGGCCACATCCAGGACCCAGGGCACAGGTCAACCACAGAAGACAACCAGGAGCGTGACTCCTCTCATACCCACTGCTGGGGCATGGCAGAGGTCTAGACTAGGAAACAAAACACAGGTATCAGTTCATTTTCATTTCAGAGAAACAACAAATCATGTTTTAGCTTCAGTATCTCCCAAATATTACATGGAACGTACTTGAACTCAAATATGATTCACTGTTTCTCTGCAATGCAAATGCAGTTGGGCGCGCTGCATTTCACCTGGCAGCCCTGCACGCAGCAGGGAAACAAGCAGCCAGGACAAGAACTTATTCTGCTGCACACTCAACAACAGACATGCAGCCAGAGTGCACTGTGACTCTGCTACGGAACGTCGGCAGTCAGGGGAAACGACCTGTGCTGCCTCGAGCGGCTACTTATGGGGGGGACAGGGAAAGTGAGGAGCACTATGGGGATCAAAGGACACTGACTGATTGGAAGGTAGGGGTGTCTGAATCCCCTGGGACTGCTGTAAACAATTACAACAGATGGGGGGGGGCTTGAATAGAGAAAAATTTATTCATTCCCAGCCTGGAGGCCAGAAGTCCAAAATCAAGTTGTCCACAGGAAGCATTCCCTCTTAAGGGTGATGAAGAGGCTCCTCCCTGCCTCTTCTAGCTTCTGATGGGTGCAATCCCTGGCATTCCTTGGCCTCTGGCCATGTCACTCTAATTTATGCTTCCGTAGTCACACAGCCTCCTCCCCGTGTGTGTGTGCCCAGATTTCCCTTTCCCTATGAGGACACCTGTCACTGGTGTCAGACTTTGCCGGCTAACCTCATCTTAACCTGATCACATTTGCAAAGACCCTACTTCCATGTGAGGTCCTGTGCACAGGTTCCAGGGGTCAGAAGTGGACAGTCGTTGGGCAGTAATATGTGAGATTCGTGTTCCACTTGCACAACTGCGCACTTTTCTCTACGTACATATACTAGACATCAGTAGAACAGGTGATTAATGAGAGAACATAGTTGTTCTCTCTTCTAAAAACAATTGGCATTCCCCTCCAAATGCTGAATCTGATGAGAAAGGCAGGCAGAGGGGCCAGACCCCTGGCTGCTGCGCTGGCCCAAGAAGGGATCCCAGTTGAGAGTAAACTCGAACCATGAGGTAGCCTGGCACTGGCTGCAGTTCCCATCTCCAGACAGAACATGTGATCTGGAAGCATGCATGGCTTGCAAGCCCGAACACAGCAACACCAAATACGCCTCCTTGGGGAGGCACCCACACATGTAGACCAGCCAAGCAGATGGGACACAAAGATGGACAGACTCAGCTGAGCGATGCCCAGGCAGCACTGAGAGTCGGACTGTGAAAAGAAAATGGGAACACCGGCACCGCCATCCACCAACAGAGGAAGCCCACAGAAAAAGGCGTTCTGGTCACTTTCATCTTATTTGTCACTGGTCGTAAGAGCAGCTCAATTATGTCAGACAGTTATCCCCCCCACAAGGCTGTGGCCCAGAGTCGGGTACCACAGAGCATTTCTTCTGACGTTTAAATAGTTTCTGGGGACAGGCTGTGACCTTGCACACGGCCTAGACAGACAAGGGACAGGACTCACTCATGCAGGGGACCAGGGTTCCTCAGCACCTGGCCTTGAAAAAGCCAGACGAGCACAGGGCGCCAGCACCCTGAAAGCATGTGGACCAGGGGGACAGGCTGGAGAGGGAGGAGGCTGGGCCCTCTCCCCGCTCCACATCTTCAGGGTTTCATTATTTTTTTTTCTGAACTTTATGGGCATGTTTTAGCAACTATCTCTTGTGATGAAAAAAGACATTTACTTATACAGTTCAACAATTTATGGGGTGTTTTATCTGTTTCCTTGCCATGTCCTCCCTTTTACCTGCCCCCCTGCCCCCACTCCTGACCTTCAACACATTTGTCGTCTTTGTCCATGAGCTATGCACATGTTCTTTGGCTGATTTTCCAGTCTCCCCCGCCCCCCACTCTGACAGCTGTTAGTCTATTCCACGTATCCAAGCCTCTGATTTTATTTCATTTGTCAGTTTATTTTGCTCAATAGATTCCACATATGAGTGAGATCATATGGTATTTGTCTTTCTCTGACTGGTTTATTTTGCTTAGCATAAGAGACAATGGCTGCTGCCTGGCCTCTGGAGTTTTGTGTAGGAGGAAGCTGTGCCCAGGCACTCGTCCTGACGCTAGACACTTCAGTTTCTCCCCATACACCACTGCCGCCCTTTGAGCTGCTGAGCCAGTGCTGCAGCCCAGAGGGAGTGAGTCTGCGTTAAGTCCTAAGTCCACTGTGGGCCCTTTAGGAGGAAACACGAGAATCTGTACTTTCTTCTGCCGCCCCAACCCCCACTGGTTTTTACAGGTAGAAGTTATGGGGACTAGTCTTCCTGGCATTGGGAACCCTGGGTTCCCAACGGAAGGTTCCCTTCCTGGAACCCTGGGTTGGGCGGCATGGTGTGGGGCCGGGATCCCTCACTCTTGAGATATGCCTCCCAATTTTTATGCACCACACATGGGTGTGGGACCACCTGTTCTGCATCTCTGTCCCTCCTAATGGGTAACAACATATGAATGGCCATTTGAATGAATGTGACTTTTTTAATTCCTTGGTTGTGGGACTTCCATACAGCTTGATTTTTTGACGATTCCGGGTGATATGTTTTGTAGTTTAGTTGTAATTTCTGCTGTGGTTGTGCAAGAAGTCGAGCCATGTTTACCTATGCCTCCATCTTGACCAGAAGTTCCTTTTCTTTTCTTAAATACAAGTTGAATACTTGTTCTTCAAACTACTGATATGCACAATATCCTGGCTGAAATCTTCCAGGGCAGGATGCTGAGTGAAAGTAGCAATGCCCAAAGATTTACATATTGTGCAGCCCTACCGAGCTGACATTGTTGAAATGTCAGGCCTGGAGGGATGAGAGCCTATCAGTGGGGGCTAGGGTGTGCGGTATAAGATTAAAACAAGGGCATCTTCCTGGTAATGGTCATGCTCTGCACTTTGACTGCAGCAGCGCTCACAAGGATCTACACAGGTGACGCAACAGCAGAGAACCACGCGCCTCGCTGATGCCGATGCCTGGTGTCGCACTGCACTGACGTTATATACAATGGAACCACTGGGGGAAACTGGGGGAAGGTGCGCAGGCCCTCTCGGCACTGTCTTTCAACTTCCTATAAATCCACAATTATTAAAAGATTTAAAATATTTATACACAAATGGGACTACATCAAACTGAAAAACTTCTGTGTGTCAAAGAATGATACACAAAGTAAAAGGACAACCTACAAAATGGGAGAAAATATTTACAAATAATAGGTTTGACAGAGTTAGTAGTCAGAACATATAAAGAACCTGTACAATTCAATAACAACAACAACAAAAACCTCTAACCAGATTAAAAAATGGACAAAGGACTTGAATAAACATTTTGCCAAGACATACGAACGGCCAGTAAGCACATGGAAATGGGCTCAATATCAGTAATCACCAAGGAAAGGCAAATCAAAGCTACGACGATACCATCTCACACCTCTGAGGATGGCCAGAACGAAAAAACAGAGGATAACGCGTCAGGAGGACGCGGAGTGCAGGAGCTGGAACCCAGTTCGCTGTGGGTGTGGATGCAAAATGAAGCGGGTGCTGTGGGAAAGTATGGCAGTTCCTCAAAAGGTTAAAAAGAGAACTATCATACAATCCAAGAATTCCACCTGAGTCTACACCCAAAAGAACTGAAAGCAGTGTTTCAAAAGAGATGTTTGTACACTCATTCTCACACTAACTCTCACAGCAGCTAAAATGCAGAATCAATACAAATGCCCATTGATGAGGAAGGGATAAACCAAATATGGCATATACATACATGGGAGTATCATTTGGCCTTAAAAAAACGGAAATTCTCCATTTTGTTACAACATGGATGAACCTTGATGACATTAAGGGAAAGGAGCTCTTTTCTTTCAGTCACAGAAAAACAGAAAAACTGTATGATTTCCACTTATCTGCAGTCCCTGGAATAGCTGAACTCACAGGGACAGAAAATGGAATGGCGGTGGCCGGGGGGAGGGCAGGGAAAGCTCGTGTTTACCGGGCATAGTTCAGCCCTACGAGATGAAGAGTTCCGGGGACGGATGGGGGTCACGGCTGCACAGCGGTGGGAATGCATTCAGCGCCACTGAACTGGATTTAAACATGGTTAAGATGGTCAGTTTTGTTTTTTGACCACAATTAAACCAAATTTTAAAAACAAGTTAAAGGTTATTTGCCGTCCCACTCTGCATTCTAACATCCTCCAGGGTCCATGCTTAGCACTGAAGACACAGGGCTGCCACAAACAGGGCTCACAGTCAAAGAACATAAGTTTCCCACAACAAGCGAGTGTCAACTATGAGACTTGAGCTCAGTGGGTGGGTGACTAGGAGGCATGAGGCTGAGACCTAACGGAAGAAAAGGAGCAGGTTGTATGGGGGGGGCAGTAGAGTGGGAGCAGCCTCACTGCTGCCCTCTCTGAACACTGTGGCCTCTGCAGAGGGGGTCGGGGGTGCCTCTCAAGACCCTCTGGTTAGGCCTGGGGTCATTCTTGTCCCTCAGCTCTCTGCTCTGTCAGGCTGTGTGTCCTTGCCTGCTTCCCCAGATTGAACTGCCTGAGGTAGTGACTGTGCCTCACCCACACTGGTCCCCAACAGGCACCCTTGGGGAGAGAGCAGGGTGAATGGCCTGGACCCTACAAAGTGGTGCTGCGGAGTGTGGATAAAAGATGGACAGGACAAGGACGTCGGGGCAGAGGACTTCCTAGAGCGGCTCTCCTGGTAGCAGCTGCCGCCTAGAGAAAGGCGGGAGCTCACTCTCGATGAGCAGAGCCCAAGGAGCTAGATGACAAATGATGGGCGGGCAGCTTCCCTGCAAAACCCCACCTCCCTGGCCTGCAGAGATGTAGTCTGTGGCACAGGGTCACCAGGGCAAGGCCCAGTCCCATGAGTTAACCCCAGTTCCCAGAGAAGTAAGATCCTCAGAATGATTCTGAACACCCACTAGGAAGTCTCAGGCAGAGTTGCCCAAAGCAGAGGTCCCTGGAAACATCCTGCCTTTACAGCCACTGAAAATACCCAGCCCCTGCCCCAGAGCACCTGTTTATGGCTCAGATTTCCCCCTATAAGTTCCTAAAACAGTTCACTTCCTATTGCTGACACTCATGACCATGACTTGCTGGCTGACCTCACCCTCTCTGTGTCCCAGCAGCAGACAGGAGATAACTCGTTGAATAACCAACAAACCACAAAAAAAGGGACAGCAACCTACAGGTGGCTCTGAACAGCCTGGTCCAGGATGGACAAAGGCTAAACTCAGGCTGGTCCAGGCCCACCCTGCCCAGGGTTGTGTCTGCTCCTCACCGGGCACTTAGCAGCCTCACAGGGGAGCCGCTTGGCCTCCCTCCGTCCAAAGCAGCTACTTCAGGGGAGTGGCAGGCTGTGCCCATGCTGAGGCGGTAACAATACCACGGTCCAACTCTGAATATCCTGCAATAAACCTTCAAGGGCCAGGAGGCTGTAAGGACAAGCTCTTGTGTCCAACTCACTAGAACATTCCCATAGGGAGGCTGTTGGCCCAGGTCTTCACTTTAGTTCAAATGCCCCTGGACCGAGAGGCACTTATAAACTGCCTTCTGCTGTGGCACTAGATAGGGTGCACAAACCTAACCACGAACTCAGCCTGCTGGTCCAGACCAGGCCCTCCCTGCAAGAAAGCCAGCAAGGAGGAATCTGTCAGCTGCCAGTGGAGTTTCACCATAAATGGCAATTCAAAGACAATCACTTTTGTGTAGCTGCTCTTAAAGCCACCTAGAGTGACTAATGTTTACTGTTTTGTGACAGGCACTGTGCTCAGTGCTGCACAACTATTAACTCCTTTGCAGATGAGGTACCTGGGCACCTGGTCCAGAGCACTGCTCCTCACACAAATGCTTCCAGTCCCCTCTTTGCACCAGTCCTCACAAGGTAGTCTAAGGATCCTTTAAGACCTGAATTTCCAGCTTCCTGCAGGGCTCTCCCGGAGATAAAGCAGCTGTCCCCTGCCAAGCCTCAGCTGGCATCTCACTCCAGCTTCCACTTCCCCATTCCAATTTACTTTCCGAACTCTTCGGGGTCTTAAACACACATCCCCTTATCCTTTCCCATCTGCCGGTTTGCCTGAGGATCTTGCACTCTTCAAGACTGGACCTAGATGTGACCTCTCCTGCCCTTGGGGACCCTTACACAGACCTTGCAGAGCACCTGCCTGCTTCTGCATGAGTCTCGTGCTAATAGGAAGCTGCTTCACACACCCATGTCCCAGGAAACTGCATGCAGGCAGCAAAAGTAGGTGTGTTATAAATTATTGAAAAAATTGTAAAAGCAGCTATTCAGTTGTTATTAAATGCAAACAGACAAACATAAAAGCTTGCAAAGACCCAAGGGAATGATTTTTAAGGGAGGAGATCAACAGTGTTCTTCAAAAAAAAGCCCACCCGTGTACCTAGTAGCAAAGAGAAGTACAAAAGCACGACCCATTCATTCAGTCCTGTGATAAACCCAAATTTAACCTCAAAGTTTCCAATCTCTTTACCAGTCAATCCTTAAAGCTAGTTTATGTAGACTTCAGATAACTTTCTTTTCAAAGAGGAAAAAGGAACAAAAATGTTCCAAGAAAATAACAAAGCACCCACATCCCCATCACCCCAGATCTACTCCTTTAGCCCTGACACAGAAACATTTCAGTAGATCTCTCACAAATGGAGCTGAGAAGCACCCGACTAGCGAAGGGCAGGCTTGGGCCTTTGGGCCAGTGAATTTCCAGGGGACTGGTGAAATCTAGCAGTAAGTTCTAAAGAAACACCTAATGTCCTTCTTAATCCTTAAACACTTCACACTTATTTAAAGGACCGATCTAGAACAGGAGGTCAAAAGTAAAGAATAATCAGAAGCCCAATCAACAAAAAGTTCCTTAACTCAAAACTAACACAACACACAGATACAACTTAAAGGAACAAACTGCATCACTGACTGACATGCAGAGCACCGCCCTGACTCGCCCTGACCTGACTGCATCAAACTGCTGCGGGAAACTAAGTTCAAGTACTTGTCATTTCTGAGATGGCCCTGAAGTCCATACTGATCCCTGCAGAGAAGGGTGGCAGAGCTCCTCGGCTCACTGCCAGAGTAAACTCTGTACCCCAACTGCTAAAAATCTCCTGGGAATTGTTAAAAGAGTAGCTTATGAGGCCCTGGCTGGTGTTGCTCAGTGGATGGAGCGCGGGCCTGCGAACCAGACCATCGGGGTTCGATTCCCAGTCAGGGTACATGCTTGGGTTGCAGGCCAGTTCCCGGCAGGGGCCAGTTCCCTGCAGGGGATGCACGAGAAGCAACCACACATTGATGTTTCCTTCCTCTCTCCTTCCTTTCCCCTCTGAAGATAAATAAATAATAAAATATTAATTTAAAAAAACACAAAAAACCCACTAAGTTAAAAAAAAAGAGTAACTTATGTTTTTATCACAATTTTGGGGATCACCTGAGCAGAATTCCATTTGCCTTCCCTTCAAAGTCATTTTAGAGGAAACTGTCAGGAAATAAATAAGCTTCATGCTGTCAAGGACACGACGGCAAATGGGCTAGTCTGAAACACCCCAGTGTAATGGCGAATTCCACCTGCTAACTAGATAGATCCCTGCTGGGCACCTGACCCAGAACTTCTTCCCAAGACTCTAGAATCAGGGCCTAGGTTCTGATGTCAGCTTTGTCATCTGCCAAGCGAGACCCTGGTAGCGTTCCCGAACCCGTCCGCGACTCAACTTCCTTGTCTTTATAATGGGGATGAACCACCCGAGTAAGGTATTCACGGAGTCCCCAGCGAACGCTCTGGTGGCACCGGCACTGCGCAGCCCACGCCAGCGCCGTCCCGGCAAAGTGCCACCGCCCGAGGACCCTGGCCTGTCAGAGCCTCAGACGCCCCACTCGCAGCGGCCCCCGGCTACGCTCTTCTGTGTGCGCGCTGCCACGGCGAGACGGGCTCCCGTGAGAAGGGAGACTGTGAGGCGCGGACCCAGGGCTGGCGCAGGTTACCAGGAGGACGCCTCTTTCCACCCCGCCGCCCGGCTCTGCGCGTGGCTCGTAGGTTTTGGAAGTCTCTGCGGGCCGGGAGGCCAGGCGCGAGGCCTCAGTCTACCGTGAGCTTCTCACCCGGCGGGCAGTCGCAGGTCCGGCCCCGTTCAGCAGCGGCGTGCCCTCCTCGGCCGACGCCCCGGGCCGTGCCGCCCTCCGCAACAGCGGCGCCGACTCATCGTCATCCTGGTCGCGGCCGGACCAAGACACTTTCTTGGAGACGTTGGCCATGGCCCGCAGCCTACTGGTGTTTTTTCTCGTGACCCGCGCTGAGGCCACGTGACCCAGGGCAGCGGCCGCGTGACCTTGGTACCCGCCACGTGACCACGAGTGGTGGTGACTGGGGGCATTGCAAGGCCTTCTGGGAGTTGTGGTCCAAGTGCCGCGAGCGGTGTGGCAGGCAGGACCGGGCACTGCAGCAAACTGGGTCTGGAGTTCTCGTCAGTGGGCCTTGCCCTCATGTGTGAGAGCACAGGTCCGCTGGAGGAACTTCAGTCTGTCCTCATAGGTCTAGTCCATCAGATCCAATCACGACATAGCACCCGGAGTCTACACTAGAAGGAAGGGAGGAAAAGGGGAAGTGGGAAATGAGTACTCCTTCTTTGCAATATGGGGTGGGCCCCCCCAAAAACAATACCGGAATTATCTTCTGATGGGTAGCCCCTTTTAGTACAGGCTTCCCTTCTAGGTGAGTGTTCTAGGAACCCATCCATACCAGCGTAGCAACTGGCATTGTTGTGAAATTTTTTTTCTGGAGACTCTCAAGGCATTTGCGCATTTCATGATGGGTGATTTCTAAGCATGCCTGCCCACACCACACGTTTAGTGTTAAGCGGTTTTTGACCAGAACAAGCTTGGCCCTCATGCCCAGCCATCCCCGTTTACCCATACAGCCTGAGCAACTTTTGTTTGTTTGTTTCCGGGGTGAAAAGAGTCCTCAGAGGGCAATGTCTTGCTGATGTGGAAGAGGTAGAAAAAAATGGCAGAAGCACTAAAGGGCATCAAAGTTACTAAGTTTAAAAACTGTTTTGAGCGGTGGGGGGAAAAAGTCTCGATAGGTATATTGCATCAAATGGAGAATAATTCGAAGGTTTTGATGGTGACCGAAGTTTAAACATGTAAAACTAAATACACAATTTCGTATAACTAAATTTGATTTTGGGGGTCTCTGCTCTTAGAATGTCATCAACTAATAAATGTGGAAGAAATGATGAAATTAGAAACAGCACCATTTTGCCACCACTGTGGTAATGACTGATTCCAGCCAGAATCATTAATGAGAGCTGAAGCCACTGGTTTGAGGTTTGTTGGGGGGAAATATGTATGTAGTCTCAATAGTGTCTTCCTGCAGATTACTCACAGTGAGGAAGAGAAAAGAAATCTGCTGTGAGAAATCAGGAAGACTCCATCTGAACCAAGGACAAGCTTAGCATCACCTTGATAGACTGGCATCGTCACAGGCCCCCAGATGCTCTGCGCCAGGTGGGACATGACGTGGCCCCTGTAGCCTTCCTGTGGAAAATGCTTCCCTGAGTACCATTGCAGAGGAGGAGTTAGATAAACCCAAATTGAGGAACTGCTAACAACTAGGCAGCTCTATTCTTAGTACTAGAGTTATGAGAGACAAAGAAAGGCTGAAGAACTGGCCTCCCTTGAGGAAAGGGTAAGCGAAGCTAAGCAAGGGCTCCTCTGTGGCTTTGGCACTTTTGGGGCACTGGCAAAGACTGGCTGTGCATTGTGCATTAGGTAGCAGTATTACCATTGTTGAGTCCTCCAGTGTGATCATTGTCTTGGGATCGTATCAGAAAAGGTCCTTGTTCTCAGGAGATACACACTGCAATAAGTAGGAGACTGTGTTGTGATGTAATGTCTGCAACTTTATCTCAAATGGTTCACAATGTAATCAATCATAACATGTAGCTCCCCACAGAGAGAGAAAATATGACAAGATGTGAGCACTTGATGAATCTAGGATAAATATGAATGATACGGAATGTATTCCTGTCACAACTTTTTTTTTTAGGTTTGAAAATATTCAAAATAGCCCTGGCTGGTATGGCTCAGTGGATTGAGCACTGGCCTGTGAGCCAAGGGGTTTCGGTTTGATTGCTAGTCAGGGCACAGGCCTGGGTTGCATGCTGGGTCCCCAGTTGGGGACATGACAGAGGCAAGTCAATCAGCTGAATCTCTCTCATATTGATGTTTCTCTCCCTCTCTTTCTTTCTCCCTCCCCCCTCTCTAAAAAAAAAAAGGAAATAAGTAAAATAAAAAATATTTTTAAAAAGTATTCAAAATAATAAGATTTTTAAAGCTTTTTAGAGGCTCTGAGGCTGAGAAAATAAGGGAGCCAGCCCCTCCCACCACATAATTCAAAATGAAATCAAAACCAAAATAAGAGGAAGGAAGTCCAACTGCGTTATGAATTTCTACAATGATTATTGGGCAACACTTTTTAGGAAATACTCAAAACAACGTTCTTTCAATAGGGTGTTTTCTCACTTGTGCAACCTGGTTTTGCCTTTTCTAGTGATGGCGACAGGAGTGTGATGACCCCCAGTTTGTGGACAAGGGCATGGAGGCCAGGAAGGGCAGCTGGCATGCGAAAGGCCCTGAGGAGCAGGTCGGACCTGATCAGTCTGACTGAAGTGCGGGGTTGACTGTGTTTTGTGTGAGGGCGTTCAGGCAGGCAGAGGGGCTGAGCAGAGCACTGGAGGAGTGGGAACAGTCCCTGGGATGATGGGGTTCCGGGGGAGGGCAGGCCACCTCTGTGACCAAGCAAGACAGGGCCGATCCCAAAGGTCATGCCTATCAGACGAGGAGCCTGAACTTGTCCTTTTGCTAGACAAGTGGCCCTTTCAGAGGACACGTGGACTGGGGTGGGAAAGTGGGGGAAGGGAGAACCCAGCCTGGGCGCCTTGTCAGGACCCAGGTTCCACAGCAGAAGGAAGAGGGCTTTGGGTCCTTTTGTCCTCCTTACCCAGAAACCTAACAGACTCGGGTCAAAGGTGAGATTTTATAGAATTAGAGGTAGATGTGGTTCATGCTTAAAAATGCACGTGGACTTTGTTGCTGACCCCAGGGGGATGGTGGGTTATGTGAGATCGCCAGTCTCTCTGCTTCAAAACCTGGATGATCTTTCCCGGTCCTCTGGAATAGAGCTCAGGCACCTGAGCTGGACAGGCCAGCCATTACCAAAATCTCAGCCATCTGAGCTTCCACCAAGCTGTCTCAACCCCCGTGCCAAGCCCTTGCTGCCTTGCCTTGGCCACTCTGCTCTGCACTCCTGGGTGGCCCCTTCCCCACAAAGCATCCCAAAATCCACAGCCCACAGTGAAGGCCCCTCCACCAAATTCCCATGGCTTTAGGGTCTTCAGACATGTAGCTGGATGCCACTGTTAGGGTGACACATCCTGGGTCCCTCCCATGGCATTATAAGTGCCTGAAAGCAGGGGAGGAGTGGAATACAATGCCCTGTATATTTTTTAAATGCTGGGGACCTCGCTGTCCCTCAAGAAATAGCGATCAAGTTGCCAGTCTTCCCAAATGAACGATGTCATCCCCCCACCCCCTCCATCAACACCAGACTGGGATGGAGCAAGACCTCCAGAAAAGGCCAGATGAGATGGACGTGTCCAGGGACAATGCAAGGGGAAGCCAAAGCCAGTGACCCAGGGAGCCTTCGCGTGGCCACCCAGGGGGTTTCCGGTTCTAGAATGTCTCTTCTGACCTTGACTCATGAAGGTGGTACTGGGTACGGCAGGAGATGGGGGGTGGGGGGGCTTGCGGGGACACTGGGCTAAGCCTTTCAGCTGAAGGCCCAGAATTGCTGGGGCCACAGAGAGCTCTGCAGGAATAGGAACCGTGCTAGGGAACCCAAGGGACCAATTTAGGACATCTCTCCCAGGGAGGGGAGATGTGTCTGGGTCTTCCCAGGGAATTGAAAGTATTGTAGGGTTAACTTACATCACACTGAAACTTAAAGTCAACCATGCCTGTTCTACTTGTCGACATGTTTTTTACACGAAAATCAGAAATCAAAAAACCGAAGTTGTCTAAAAAACTGTTGTCCAGCCCTGGCTGGTGTAGCTCAGTGGATTGAGTGTGGGCTGTGAACCAAAGCGTCAATGGTTCGATTCCCACATGCCTGGATTGCAAGCCAGGTCCCCAGTGGGGGTCGTGTGAGAGGCAACCACAGATTGATGTTTCTCTTCCTCTCTTTCTCCTTCCCTTCCCCTCTTTCTAAAAACAAATAAATAAAATATTTTTTAAAAATGTTGTCCAAAGACAGTGGGGATGTAAAAGGATGTGCTACTTTGGACACCAGCTTGGTGGTTTCTCTGAAGGCATGGGCATGAATTTACCACACAGTCCAACAATTCTACCCCTAGGTATCACTCAAGATAAAACATCTGAGTACACAAGGACTCCCATGAGAATGTCTCTGCAGCTTTATCCGAAATAGCCCCAAACTGGAAACAATCCGAATACTCATCAACTGCTCAATGGATAAACAGGATGTGGTCCCTTACAGTAGAATGTCACCCAGCCTCGTGAAGGAGCCAGGCACTGACCCTAACAACCACACACGTGAACCTGGAGAACATTTACTGAGTGAAAGAAGCCAGATGCAAAAAGGAAACTTCTGTGTGAGTCTATGTATATGAAACATCCAGAACAGGCAAATCCACAGAAATAGAAAGCAGATCGGCGGTTGCCAGAGCTGTGGGAAAGGACTGGGGTGGAGGAGTCAGGAGTGACCACTAATTTTTAAATGTAAATTATACCCCCAAACAGTTGTTTTAAAAGCATTGCCATCCATCGTTAATGTTTATTTCTGAATACACTGCACTCTCTGCAGGTCCCCTTTCCTGGAGGCATCTATAGCCTCAACAACCAACACAGGACCCTGAGGGAACCCCCAGGGCTCCTGGTGAATAGGGGGCTGTAGTTTGGGGGGCCAGGAAATGGGTTCTCTGGCCCCTTTCATGAGGCCCTGGAACAAGGATCAACCAAGGGGGAACTTCCATAAGCCACCTTGAGAGAGCGTGGTGACAGTTCACATGCTGCCTATGCGGTTTCCAGGAAAACAGAGTTCTCCACAAAGCCGCCTGGAATGGCAGCCAACCCACCCCCAGAGGCCCTGTGGGAGGGAGTCCAGCACTCCCATCGGGCCTGGTCGGGCCTTGTCCGCCTGATGTCACACCACAGAGAGGGCAACTGGAAGGATGTTACCACAAGGGAAAGAATGCAATTTTTAGGGATCCTGATTTTTGTCTCTTCCCACCGCCCTCTCTTCCCCTCCACATTTTTTGTCCCCCCTCAATGGAGTGCCCTCATTCTATGTTAGATGCCAGGTGTGCCTGGCCCAGGTTGGAGGCAGTGTCCCACCCTTCCATCTCCAGTCTGGGTGGAGTCTCTCTGTGAAGTGTGCTAGGGTTGGGGATGGTTGAACAGACTGGGGACTTGCTCCTCTTGCAAGCCCAGAGCGTGACCACAGGCCCCAGGCAGTAAGGCCTCATGGGCAGAGCTCTAGGCAGGTGCAGTTTACCCTCTGCACAAACCCACCTATCAGTGCAGCATCAGCCAGTGTCAGGATGGCGCCAGGCGGGAGCTTCTTCCCAGTGGCAAGGTGTGAGACTTCCCTGGGGACCAGTGCACGGTCCCATATGGCTAGGCCTGCCACACTCCCCACGAAGGCCTCAGAGCCATCAAACCCACCCCCCACGCTGTCTTGCTCCTGGCCCAGCACCAGGGACCCTCCGGGAGGGATCTCATAGCCCTCCCTGAAGTGGGAGCCGGTGGCGACTAGACTTCGGTCCACATGGAGCCAGTACCTCCCTAGCACGGACGTCCAGATGACACACACGTGGTGCCACTGGCCATCCAGTAGTGGCTGCAGGGGCAGCTCTCTGAAGGCTGGGTCTCCAATCACAAAGTGGATGGAGCCGGGGGCCAGGGAGTCCCTGCCGTGCAGCACCAGCTTGTTATCATTCTCCTCGGTGGCGTAGGAGAGGAGGGTGCCCAGGTGGCCTGAGGCCGTTCGGACCCAGCTGCAGACAGACAAGGCCCGCAGGCCGGAGAGGAAGCCGCGGCTGAGGAAGACCACATTCTCGGTGGAGGTGTTCGGGAAGATGAGTGCTGGCCCCACGTTGCAAACTAGAAACAGAGGCAGGAGTCAGTCTATGCACCACAAGGCCACCCAGAGACTTCCAGAAGCTTTCAGAAATATCCCGCTATAGGCTCTTCCTTTGCCCCAGGCAGGTGGGCCTAAGACCCCAGCAGCTGACCTTCATCCAATTCTCCCTGGGACGGCTGTGCCTCTTTATCTAGAAGGAGGGAAGACTGAGAACCAGGGCAGTCATGTGCCTCGCTAGGGAGCAAGCCTGAGCCACACCCCTTATCACCAGGGAGCCTCTGTATGAGTTTCCTATGGTTGCCGTAACAAATCCCCATAAACTCAGTGGCTCAAAACAGCACAGATTTAGTGTCCCATGGTTCTGGTTCTGTCACAGATCTCACTGGGACAGAATCACGGTGTTGGCCCAGCAGACTCTTTCTGGAGGCACCAGGGACAAGTCCCCTCCTGCCCTTTCCAGCTTCTAGCAGCGCCCACTTCCATGGCTTCAGGCCCTTCCTCCACCTTCAAAGTATATATCCCTCAGAAGCAGAGGTCATCACATCTCCGCTGACTGGACACCCCTGTTTCCCCCTTAGAAGGACCTCTGTGATGACACTGGGCCCATGCCATAGTCCAGGATCATCTGTCACCTCAAGATCACATCTGTCCTCTTTGCCACATGAGGTGACATATCCACAGGATCCGAGCACCCTGACATGGATATTTCTGAGGGCCATCATCTTGCTCACCAGACTTCCTGCCAGGTCTGCCTGACAGATGTGTGTGTGTGTGTGTATTGGGAGGGTTGTTGGCCTCCAGGTGCTGCACTTGGTCTGAAGTTCTTTTTTTTTTATTTAAGATTTTATTTACTTATTTATCTTTAGAGGGGAAGGAGAGAGGGAGAGAAACATCAATGTATGGTTACCTTTCGTGTGTCCCCTGCTGGGAGTTGGCCTGCAAGGAACCAGCTTGCAACCCAGGCATGTGCCCTGACTGGGAATCGAACCGCGATCCTCTGGTTCGCAGGCCCGAGCTTGAAGTTCTTATTTGAGAAGGCTGGGGCCAGAGCCAGAAATATGCTTTTCTAGCCCATCATCCAATTGGATTTGAGGATGGAGGGCATTCTGTGGCTGGCCTTAGCTCCTCTCTTCACCTAGGGGGCTCCTGTCATAATTCAGGGTGGTTGCCCTCAACCGGAGATGACTGTGCCCCAGGATACGTCTAGCAATGTCTGCTCACAGTGTGGTTGTCAAACCTGCAGCCCTCCCTTTCCCGGCAGCCCTGGCAGCTTCCTAGAGGTCATCTTGTCGGTCCTATCTCATTGGTGAGGCCAACAGCATGCCCTGGATGAAAGGGAACCCTGCTTCAAATTAAGGGGCCCCGGAGGCTGCTAAACAAGACAGAGGGAGCAATCTAATAAGAGATAAAAGTTAAGGATGACCTGGCATCTTACTGGGCGAAGGCTGGGGATGCTGCTAAACACCCCACAGTGCCTGAGACAGCACTCGCAACTGAGGACAGCCTCCTCCAGATGTCATGAGTGCTTCTGTTGAAAACCTCTCACTTGAAAGATCAGAACTGTTTTTCCAAAGGCTCGGGGCCCTCCACAAGTGGGCGTGAGACCCACGAGGTGCCAGCTGAGCCAGGGCCCTACAGAGGGCTCATGCTGGTGATCGCTGGGGACATCGGTGGGATCCTGCCAGCCCTAATGAGGCCAATCTCCAACTTGGAATGGGCATGTATTGACCACTGGCGCCGGCCAGCACCCTGTTGTGTGTGTGCCTTCATTCCTAATGACTTCTTGGGGACCTACAGACTGGACATGACTTGGATGGCCCCTTTCTTCTAGGATGGGCTACCTGGGGCAGGAAGCCAGTGTCCTCTCCATTCAGCCCCAGGGAGAAGGCTTTTCAGAGGGGATCAGAGGCATAAGGAAGAGTGAGAGGGAAAAATGGAAGTGGGTAAGGGAAGGGCAGGCCCAAGGTACTTACTCTCTGCCTGTGTCTCAGGGGGCCACGCCCACTGGCCGCCTGTGCCTGGGGGCTCCTGGGTCCCTTGGAGATGGCCATCAAAGTCCTGAGGTGGGTCCCTGGGCTCAGGTGAAGCACTGAGTGCCTGCCTGACCCCCTGCAGGGAGCTTGGGCTTGGCAGCCGAGGCTGAACAGGGGCCCACACCGGGGCTGTGGTGCCAGGACCAGCCACCCGAAGCCATTCCTCCAGAGCAGCCATCCTGGTGCCCTGGCTCTGGACAACGTGTGTCAGGTGAGCCAGTGTGTCCTGCAGGGCCCGCACGTCCAGGGCCAGGCCAGACAGGGCTTCTCTCTGGGCCTCCTGCTCCTTCCTCTCCTGGGTGTGCTGCTGGCTCCTTTCTCTGAGGGCGTAACCCAAGGCCAGCAGCCTGGAGTCCACCTTCCGGCTTCTGCGTTGTGTTTTCCGCATCCAGGTCTTGAGGTGGCCCAGGTCACTCTGCAGAGCGGCCTGTGACTGGTTGACCTCCAGAGCCAAGGCCTGGCTCTCCTGGGCCAAGTTCTGGAACCGGGCATCGATACTGTAGGACAGGTTGTAGTTGCTGGCGATGGCCTGCAGGTGTGTTAAGGTTGCTTCCTGGAACCTCCGAAACTGCAACAGACATATAGCAGCCTTGGGGCCCAGGGCCCAGGAGGGTGCAGAACAAGCCTTCCCTGCCATGCTTCTGTGACACGTACCAGGAGCCGGCCAATCGCCACGGCCAGCTCCATCCCAGCCAAGCTCAGAGAGGAGGGGGACCAGCTCTAGGTCACTTGGCTGCACTGTGTTGGGTAAGGGCTCCAGGCCCACAGCCTGGCCGCCTACCCTTCACCCCTGACCCTCAGGGTCCTCCCTCTGAGTGGACGGACACCAAGACAGGAGGAATGAACCGTTTATGTGAGTCAAAGTGGGCAGTGCTAGAGGCAGGCCTGCCACATGGGAGTGTCTTCTCCATGAAGACACAAGACCTTAGCCCGTGCCCAGTACCACTGCCCCATCTGCTCCCCGGCTCCATCCTGCCCCCACAGGACCCACACAGCTTTAGCTGCTCCCCTGTGGCCTTCCTACTCCTCCCGGCCTCTGACCCCCACCCAACCCTAATGTGGTCAGAATCCCTACTTGTCTTAACAACCTTTCTGCTGGTTTCCAGTTATAGGTGAGAATAACATCAGCTGATAAAAAGAACTACAAACTCCACGCCTGTGTCCACAGAGCCCTGATGCTCACTACTCCATTTTCATAATGTCCTTCCTTCCTCTGTTGTTAATTTAAAAAAATAATAAACTGCACTGCAAGGTGGGAATATTTACCTGCTCCTCCAGTCTGCGGAGCCTCTCAAAAAACGGTTTTCTCTGCCCTGTAGGGCCAGCTTCCTGCAATAAAGCCCCATGCAGATAAATGAGCACAAAAGTAAGAAAGAAAGACAGGGTCTTTCTTCCTGGGCAGCCCATTCCAATACAGAAGAGAAGCAGGAGCTGACACCAACTTGTAGGATGCTGCTGCCTGCTTCGTGCTCCTGCCTCAACCTATGCTCCCTCTAGCTCTCAGCAAAGTTTTCCTTCGACTCTGGCATGGAGTCGGGTATTTCCTGTCACTCAGTGAAAGGCATCTGTCTTCCAGCCCACTGGCTCTGGAGATTTGGAGGTTCCCAAGGAGACAAGCTTACAACAGATGTCTTTGGAAAATAATTCTACAGGGTGGAAACCCTGTCCTTTCTGGCTCGGAGGTGGACAGTGGTGATCGCTTTAGCAGGAGCTCATGGACTCATGTTTCCACCAAAGGGAAGTTAAAGCAAGACAGGGGACCTGGCTGGGGCCAGGGAGTCCTTGGATCCAAGTCTGCTGCGGGGCCCACTGTCCCACCATGAACAGAGCATCCTGTGAGGACACCTCTCCCTTGTGTAAGACGAAGGACATGAGATTGGAAGCCACCCTAATTTATTTTGGGGAACAGGCTGAATGGTGATCCCCTAATAATGTAGGTCCAAGTCTTAACCCTGTGCTTGTGAACAGGACCTTATTTGGAAAAGAGTCTTTGCAGATGTACAGTGGTCCCCCTTATCCATGGCTCTGTTTAGTCTTTCTTGCTTAATACAAAATCTCAGGCAACGATCACCAGACACTTGGAAGCTTCTGAGAAGAGTGGTGGAAATCTGCCCAAACAAAATAGGAACCCAGGAGACAAGCAGACGGCCAAGGGAAAGCTCAAAAAGGTTCTAATAGGTACCCTCAAAAAACAAGGAAGGCCTTGTGCTCACAAGGATGCAAGAAATGGATGCTACAAAAAAATGGAATAATCAGAAAAGGAGAGATTGCTCTCGAAAAAAACCCCCCAAAACTATGGTTTCCCCCTCAACAAACAGCTGAAAGGCAAAGTTAAAACCACTGCCCAGAAAGTAGAGCAGAGAGACAAAGAGATGGAAAAGAAGAGGAAAAACATAACACTTGAGAGCAATCCAACAAAAATAAACCGTAGGAGGGAAACAAAGAAAACAGGTGGAAGGAATTGTCAGGAAGACTATCCAGGAAGGTGTCGCAGACAAGGGCATCCGTTATTTTCAAGACCACATGCCGAAGAGCACTGGGTCAGGGAAATGGCAGCTGACCCCAAGGCTCCTCTCATCAAGTGCCAGCGCACCTCGCCCGAGGAGGAGGTCTCAGAAGTGTCCAAAGAGGAACCTGGTCACATGGGAAGGGTTGAGACTCTCCCCGGAGAACTGCTGGCCATCTCAGCAGCAGTGCTGGCTGGCAGAGGCAGAGGAGTAAACCTTCACATTTCTGAGTGAAAATGGTTTTCATTTAGAATTGTGCAACAGGCTCAAACATAAATTGGCCTGAAGCAAAGAAGAAAGGCATTTTTCAGATATGTAAAGGCTTAAGAAATTGATCTTCTGTGCACTGAGGGCTCTCATCCAGAAGTGGACTGGGAGGAATTCCCAGAGTCCCAGGAAGGCATCACGCTCGACTCCTCACTCCCTGTCACACCCCACATCCAATCCATCAGCTCTGCACCACAGAAACATCCCAGTTCAACCAGTTTTAACCCCCTTGGCCCGCACCTGTCTTTACAACACCCGTCCAGCTGGGCTCCCTGCCTCCGCGGTTGCCCCCTACCGTCCGTTCTCCCAACTACACCCAGTGTGGACATTTTAAAATGAGAATGCCCTTAAGTTACTCATTGTCTTACTCCTCCCGATTTTCCTTATCAGTATTTGCCATTTGACCTGTTGCTCAGGCACACCATTCCCTCCCTGCTGTGTGAGAAGGGACTTTATCTGCTTCAATCTCTCTCCTGGAAGAATGCTTGCTGCACACAGCAAACATTTAATAAACTCTGTTGAATGAATAAAACATTTCCCAGATTTCTCCACGGAGACCGTCTAGGCTAAAATGGCACCTCGTTGTTAGGTCTTCCCAGATGCCGCCCATAGAGGCTTCTGCCAAGAAGGTACCATATCTCGATGCGCTGTGCATTATGGCAGCCACTAGCTATAGATGGCTATCCAGCCCTTGAAAACTGGCTGTGCGACGAAGGAACCGACTTGTGCCTTTTATTTGATTTCAGCTAATTTCCAAAGCCACCTGTGGCTGGTAGCCACGTGCTGAACGTGCATTCCTATTCCAGGATCCTGAGTTATTTACACTGCAACACTCTTGAATCCCCGACACCGCCCCGGTTGCTATTGCTTCCTTGTCTAAAGTGAGTTTTCCTGTAAGGGTCGTGGCCCCTGGAGAGCAGGGCCTTCCCTCTAGGATGACGATGCTGGTTGGGGAGCCAGGCTGAACACATGGTCGGTGCTTAGGTATGAATTGTGGAGGCGCGCACCGTGGCGTCCAAGAGAGAATCGGGTTTCCGGAGCTGAAGGAGGGCTGGAAATCACGCCCGAAAACACTGACACGGAGGTACAGGGAAAGACACCCAGCCGCCCGCAGAGAAGCCGGATCCAAGCCAATTTGGGGAGTCCAGCCCCGCCCACAGAGGGACCACGCCCCTACAGGCCCAATCCCCGTTCTGCGCAGGCTCCGTCCCCTTCTGGCGCAGGCGCAGATGCGGTCGTCCGCCCCGCACCTCTTCCGGCTCACTAGCTTCTCACCAAGATTCGTCGTGATTGGTCAGTAGGGCCCATGACTCAAAGAAAGTCAGCGGCAACTCAGCCCGGACCGGGTAGCTCGTACTCCGTGGCCGCGAGCTGTGAACCGGGTGTGGAGCTGAGCCTCCGAGGCCATAGCGAATCGGAGACACAGAAACGGATTCTCGGGTTCACAGTAACGGAGCGGAGTCCTAGCGGGCTTGCGGCCACTCCCAGGACGGAGCGGTTGTGCACCGCGCCGAGACCCCATCCTTCCCCGCGGACGCCGTCCTCCAGCCCCGAAACCCACTCCCGTCTCACGAGATCCCCTCCTATCACGCCACGAGGTGGGCTTCATGCGCACGTTTAGTAGGAGCATGGGACCGACCGATCCTGTCCTGTTAGCTGGCTTGCACATCGCCTAGACCAGGCAGGGTTGGGAGCCACTAGGCTCTTGAGAACACTCTCGGGTCCCTAATACAGCCTTATCAAGAGGCTGGGTGCACTGGTGACAAACTGGTGCCTACTTATGTTACTTAGTCCTGCAGAGGGGCCCAACCTGAGATAAATACTACCTATAGATGGTTGTGGTTTTGGGAAAGGGAGAGAGTTTGGTAAGGTGAATCACAGATGGGTGGTGCGCCAAGGAATTGGACGTGCACTGCCGGTACTTCTAGACCATGGTCTCCCAACTTCGGCAGTGTCGACATTTGGTTTGGATCATCCTTTGTTGCGGGGCTTGTCTTGAGTATGTGGAATGTTTACCAGCATCCTGCCATTTTTAGCTGCGACAACTAAAGATGTTTCCAGTTACAGGCATGTGTCCCTGGGCAGGTTGCCATCCTACTGTAGAGGGTGTCATAGAGGGCCTCAGGTCCTAAAAAGGACCCTATGTAAGATGTGGGAGGGGATGGATACAGCTGGGTGACAGCAGGGGAGGCCAGGTGGCGGGTTTCAGGGAGGACACAGAAAATGCTTCCTTATCCAAGACTGGGTTCCATGTGGATGCCCACAGCTCCACACACTTCTCATACCCTTTCCTGTGAACAGGATGGATCCAGGGCTCTCTTCCGTCCGACTCACCATCCGGGAGGCTGTTCACACCCTTTCATCTTCTGAGGATGGTGGCTACATCTTCTCCACCCTGCAGTCCCTGAAGCGATACCTTGGAGGAACGGAGAACCCAGCCCTCCCTGAGGAGCAGGAAGAGTTTGCCAGGCTCCACTTTTCTGCCTTTCTCCGATGTCTTGTTGGCAAGCTGAGCCTGGACTGGCTGGAGCTGCTGCCCAATGGCCAGTTGGAGGAGTTGTGGGCCAGCTTCTTCCTTGAGGGTCCCGCTGACCAAGCCTTCCTGGTGCTGATGGAGGCTCTTGAGGGCACTGCTGGGTGAGTGGGGCTGGGTCTGAATACAGGGTTGCCTGTCACATCCAAAGCACAGGCATGGCCTGAGGAATTGCGAACCAATGGCAGGGCACCTGAAAATGAAAAGCAGTGTGTTAGTCTTTGAAATGGGAGGGCCCTTGCTCCCTGTCCTGCCCTTGATGTGTAGGCAGGCGAAGAGAGGAAGCAGGAGTGTTTGAGTCACTGTGGCTGAGGCAGTGGGTTAGCTCCAGACGGAGGTGACATGGGTGGAAGTTCATCACCATCCATCACCATCCTCTTGGCGCTCTCCTTCACCTTGTGGCTCCCGGCTCTGCAGTGAGGTATCCAGACACCACAGCAAGGGACCCCTTGCTTGGAGGGGTTCCCAGATTCCACATCAGAGTGTGGCACGGTCCTCATGAGGACGCCTTGTTGTGGGAAAACAGGGTTTTCAGCCATTGTTGAAAAAAGCAAGCACCATGGGAAGAGGTGGCGCCAGAAGAGGGCAGTGGTATCCAGTGTGGTTCCAGGGCAGCAGGCTGCCCCGGGCTCAGCAGGTGCTTGTCTCCCACTTCGTAGTGAGATTTAGATACCCTTTTTTTCAATGTATGTGGGAGGTGAAAGGGCCAATTAAATTGTTGGGATTGAGTTATTTTATTAAAGATTTATTTATTTTTAGAGAGGGGAAGGGAAGGAGAAAGAGAGGGAGAGAAACATCAATGTGTGGTTGCCTCTTGTGTGCCCCCTACTGGGGACCTGGCCCACAACCCAGGCATGTGCCCTGAGTGGGAATTGAACTGGTGACCGTTTGGTTCGAAGGCCAGCACTCATTCCACTGAGCCACATGATACAGGGCAGATTACTTGTTTAATAATGATGTCACTATACTTTTTGGCCAAGGATGCTAAGGATGGAGGGGCTTGGGGCTCTGCTCATCACACCTGCTCTTGGTTCAGTCCCAGTTTCCGTCTGATGAAGATGGCGCACCTGCTGGCCCGGTTCTTGAGCGAGGGCAGGATGGCTGCTGTCCTGGAGGGACAGTGTCGGCAGCAGACGGAGCTGGCCTTTCCTCTGCTCCAGGAGACGCTCCTAGTCAAGGTGGTGAGCTTGCCTGACCGCCTGGGCAACTGTCTGCAACATGAGAACCTGGCTGAGTTCTTCCCTCAGAACTACTTTCCTCTGCTCGGGGAGGAGGCCATGCGGGTGCTGCAGGCAGTCGTGGACTCTCTCAGAGGTGAGGGCCTCTCCCCGAGGTGAGGGCCTCTCCAAATGTCCTCTTCCAATCATTTCTTCAGACTGCCATGCCCTTCATCTCTCCCTGGCCTTAGGGCATTTTGCAGTCTCTGGGGGGTGCCCTTGGTAGGTCAGAAGTTGTCTCCCGTTTGGGGTGGTATTGACCCAAACGATAAAGTTACACCCACTTCTCGGCTATTGAACTTGGAGGTAGAGCTGCCTCTTGATTTCTTCACTTCTCTGTTGGATACTGACAAAGTCAGCCAGATGGCGCTGCTCACTCCTGGGCCCTTACTCAGTATCAGCGGAATGTCCCCAGTCTGAAAAGTGGAATTCTTAGTGTGACGAGGTTCATCTCACTTGGCTGTTGGCGAGAGTATGCTTGTCCTTGTTGGCTTGGATCTGTCTCAGTGTCTTTGTTACTGGTCGTCTCGGGTGCCTGGAGGGGCACTGTGAGAGTAGCTTCTTGCTCGCTCTCTGGTCACATAGTCTGAAGCGTCAGTCCTGGGGGCAAGTGTCTTGCCTGGGAGTGTTCAGTGTTCCTGCAGCTGAGGTTGTGAAGCTCCTGTCAAGTTGAGCGCTGCTCGAGGCCCTTCCCACCTGCCGTTTCTTGGAGTCCTGGGACCCTCCTCAGGGGAGGCACCGTCACTGTCTAGGGGAGAGACCCATAGCAAGGCGAGCTGCCTGCCTTTGTCTCGCCAGGGCTTCCAGCCCCACCTGCTGCTTTTTGCTGGGCGATGCCGCTAGGTTGTTCCGCAGGCATCTAGAGCGCATGGAGTCTGCCCAACTGTGCGGTGGCCATACAGACTCCCCTTCTTCAGATCACAGGCGCCTCGTTCCATTGTTCCCAGCGTGCTTATGTCCTGTCTGCGCCCTGGTCGGCTCCTTCACCCTGGCTCTGCTACTGGGACGTTTACCTGTGTCAAGGTCCTTGTTCCTGTGTCCTCATTCCCTGTCCTTGTTCCTGTGTCCTCGTTCCCTCCCTTCCTCCCTGTGGGTGGCTCAGAGCCCCACCTGCTCCTACGAGCAGCTGACCGCCTTGGCCAGACCCCTCTCAGAGCTCTTTCCCTGGCTCTATCATACTTGTTCCTACTTCAGGGGATCATTATGATGATTAAGTGGGTGAATATGTGTAAGACTTTTTGCACACACGTATATATGTGTAAAAATATGTGTATGTATTTGGGTGAGAACTTAATATATATATGCATATATGTGTATATATGTGTATGTGTATATATGTATATGTATGTGTTTTATTGATTTTGAGAGAGAAACAGGCAGGCAGACATCAATGTGAGAGAGAAACATCGATTGGTTGCCACCTGTATGTGTCCTGACTCGGGAATCGAGCTTGCAACCTTTTGGTGTGTGGGATGGCACTCCAGCCAACTGAGCCACACGGCCAGAGCTGTGAGTAGACAGTTGTTGTTGGCCCTTCTGGTTAGAAATGATCCTATTAAGATTAAAGTTCAATTGGATTGAATAAGTTGGCATTTGTACAACAGGGAGTCCCTCTGCCCAGGGGTGAGGTTTGTCCCATCGTCTGAGGTCTTCGATAGCCTGAACACTGTCCTCCTGTAACATCTCGGTTTCCTTCCTGTCCCAGGTGGCCTGGACTGTTCTGTCTCCTTCGTGTCTCAGATCCTCGGGAAAGCCTGTGTCTATGGGAGACAGAGTGAGTGTCTCCTGTCAGGGGAGGAGCCACAGCATGTCTTGGCCTTCTCTCTGTCCTCCTGGTGACTGTCCTGGGAGGAGATGGGTGGCGTGTGTCCCTCGTGGAGGGTGGATTGCTCTGTGTCCTGAAATAGCAGTGGTCCCCTTGCCTGGGCCTGGCTGTGGGTGGGCTGATGTCAGCTGTCCAGGCTCCTTGGCAGGGCTTTGGCTGTGCAAGTGGCGGGCGCCTGGGCTGTAGACACTAGACGCCCCGCGATCCTGAGCTCGGGGCCCCGTCTGTTTGCTTTCCCTCAGAGGAGATCCTGGGCGTGCTGGTGCCCAGGCTGATGGCACTCACCCAGGGCAGCTGCCTCTGGCAGCGGGTCTGCTGGCGCCTGATGGAATGCGTGCCCGATCGGGCCTTGGAGGCTGTGCTGACAGGGCTTGTAGAGGCCGCCCCTGGGTAAGAAGCAAGGCATCTTCTGCTGCAAGAAGGTGGATGGTGGGGATACAGATGACATCTTTCCTGCCATCACTTTGTATATAGTTGGTTTCTGGCCCTTCACAGGAAAGGCTGGACCCCCCTGCTCTAGTGAAGTACTTAACCCCAGCTGTAGTCAGAGAAGGGAAGGGATATCCTCTTGCATTGCGGTGCTGGGCTCTCCCTGGTCTCCACGTTTATCAGGAAGGGGAAGGGTCAGCACCCACTCAGAGCTGAAATGCTCCCCCGGGCTCCCCATGGTTACTGTGGAGCCCTGGGTCCAGCCTGACATGTTGAGATTCTCTCTCCCCTCAACTGTGCCTCCCAGGCCTGAAGTCCTCTCTCAACTACTGGGGAACCTGGTGATGAAGAGTAAGAAGGCCCAGTTTGTGATGACCCAAAAGCTTCTGTTCTTGCAGTACAGATACACGGTGAGAGTGCCTGCAAGGGTGTGGGCCCGGGGGCCACCTTGTGTCCCCGAGGAATGACTGCAGCCAGTGTAGCTGCAGCAGTATTCGGTTGCCTGGGAAACATTGCTGTCCTTCAGCCAGACCTGTTCCCGCTGCAGCGCTACTGGGCAGACAGCCCTTGGCCCACTCGGCTCCCCTGGCCAGGCAGGTGGCACATTGGCAGCATCTGCCTGGCAGACAGTGAGGAAATACCTGGCCTCTCTTGCAGACGCCTGTGCTGCAGAGCCTGCTGGGGTACCTGGCCATGGACAGCCAACGGCGCACGCTCCTTGTAAAGGTCGGTCCTGTCTGGCCCTCAGTCTCTGCAGTGTCCCAGGACCACCTGGTGGGACAGGGAGTGAGCGCCTTCCTGCCTGGGGTGGAGGGAGGTGGGTGGGGCGGTTTGACCAGGCCAGGGTTGTGTTGCCCACCAGGTCCTGAAGGAGCTCCTGGAGATGTGGGGCAGCAGCAGCGCCATCCGCCACACCCCCCTGCCACAGCAGCAGTATGTCAGCAAGGCTGTCCTCATCTGCTTGATGCACCTGAGGGACACGGAGCTCCAGGACAGCCGAGACGGTGAGCAGGTGGTGCGGGCACCCGACCTCACCCCCTCGCTCCCCACACGCGCATGCTCAGTGTGCGTATGTCTGTGCTTCCAGAGTTGCTGGCCAGTCTAATGGCAGGAGTGCAGTGCCGTCTGGACAGCAGTCTGCCCGCTGTTCGCCGCCTGGGCATGATTGTGGCTGAGGTGGTTAGTGCCCGGATCCACCCGGAGGGGCCTCCCCTGAAGTTCCAGGTGAGCAAGAACTGTGCCCACATGGTCTCCCCAAGGTGTTGTCTCCCCAGCCCTGATGTCACCTCACCTTCCTGGGTTTGAGGTCATGGAGCATCTCCCTGTTGGTGTTGAGCTGGCCTCGGCAGCCTTGCTGAGGGTTCATGGCTCAGAGAAGAGTGGGGGCAGAGCCCCTCAGCTATGCTCAAGCAGGTCCCCCAAGTGTGTCCCTGGGTGTCCATGGTCTAACTCTTAGACCATGCTAGGGACCCCCTCCTTGCCATCTGCTGCGCCCTCTGGGACGTCCTCGGGGGCATTGCCACGTTTGCTGTATCCCAGGGGATACTCAGACCCCTCGGGAGGGGCCGGGCCCTTCAGCACAGCCAGTGCTGCCTTCTGCTGAGGTAGAGGCCTAGAAAGTTGCCCTTGAAAGGCTTTGGCTGTCAGAGGCTGGAGGTGCACAGACGGGCTGCTGTGGGCAGGCCCGGAGGGGCCCTGGCTTTGATGCCCCTGTTGGTCACGCCCCAGCTGACCCCAGGTCTTTCGGGTTGCAGTATGAAGAGGACGAACTGAGCTTCGAGATGCGGGCCTTGGCCACCCCGAAACCTGCTGCTGGCAGCCCTTTGGAGGCGGGGTGAGGTGTCCCCACCCTGAGCTCTGGGCTTGGTTAGCCAGGTCGGGGCATTTCCTGCACATGTGGTAGGCTCTGTCTCGTCGTCCTGGACTCATGTCACTGAGACAGAAGCTAAGAAGATGAGGGCGGAGGCGGAAGGAGCGTTCCCCTGGGAAGCATATGTTTGGGACCAGAAACTTGTGAGGGTTTCCTGAAGGGCTCCTCCTTGTTTCCCAAAAGCCCGTCTGTTGCTGCAGTCCCTACAGAGACCCCTGACAAACAGACTCTAGACAGCGGCGTCCCCCAGGTCCGGCCAGAGGGCTCTGACTCTGAGCTTGACAGGTAGGCAGAGATCTGGGGTGGGAGGTACTGGGGCCCTGGGAAGTCCCATACTAGTGTTGGAGCCCCTGAGGTGAATGCAAGGGCCAGTGGTCAGCCTGCTGTACCGCGCTGGCTCTGAGCCCTCTCGTCTTTCTTCCCATATGAAAACCAACACACTGAGCTCAGCTGCAGTGCAGCCTAGCCCGTCAGCATTCCTAAAGCCTCAGGGACTGGGAGGTGAATTTTGGTGACTCAGGAGCTTCCTCCCTGCCTGTTGTCTGCTCCTGGGTGACCAGCAGGCTCCTCTTGTCTATGCCCCACAGTGATGATGAGTTTGTCCCCTACGACATGTCAGGGGACCAGGAGCTGAAGAGCAGCAAGGTGCCCAAGTATGTCCGGGACTGCATCGAAGGTGAGCCCTGCACGCGGCACGCACCGTTGCTGAGCACCCTGCTGGGAGGCCTCAGCCCTGAACACAGCCCTGCCCTGGGGCAGCTGGGCTGTGGGACCTGTTCATACTCTGGGGGTTCACTTGCCTTCTGCTCAGGGCCCAAGCTGTCAGCTCTGCTGTGGTTAAGGTCAGGGCCTAGAATTGATGGAGGCCTATCTGGGTTCTCTGCAGCCCTGACCACGTCTGAGGACTGGGAGTACTGGGAAGCAGCCCTGCGGGCCCTCGAGGGGCTGGTCTTCAGGAGCCCGGCTGCCACTCGGGAGGTGAGCAGGTAGAGGGGCTGGGCTGTCTGGGTCATGGGAAGTAGGTGAGGTCCTGGGAGTAACATCGGGCCTGACGGAGCCTGGTCTGGCTCATGTCGTATGCTTTGGAGGCTCTGTGTCCCCCTTGGAGGCCTGTGTTTGGGGCCTACTGGGATGGGAGGTGGGGGACACATAGTTTCGGGCTCTCTGAGATGTGTCCCTTCCATTGTAAAGAAACCCAAGGACTGCGGGGGGCCTGGGGCAGGGCTGCGCACTGAAGGCACCATGACCACTGTGTGCAGGTGAGCGTGGAGCTGGCCAAGGTTCTCCTGCACCTGGAGGAGAAGACGAGTGTGGTGGGATTTGAGGGGCTGCGCCAGAGAGCCCTGGTGGCTCTCATAGTCACAGACCCAGCCCGGGTGAGTCCTGGTGGCTGTGGGATGCCAGGGTCATGCCCCCCCAGTTTATGTCTGTGTTGGGCCCTACCTGCAGGGTTGTGACCCATCGATCTCTCACCTGCCTGGCTTAGGTGGCGGAGTATCTGACCTCACAGTTCTACGCTGTCAACTACAGCCTCAGGCAGCGCATGGACATCCTGGACGTGAGTGACCTGGGGTCCTTGTTCCATGTGTGAAGCCCAATCTGCCCCACTGGGGAAGGGGCCAGGCCTGGCGCAAAGCCAGGGAGCAGATATTTGCTAAAATCTATGTGGGCAGGACCAGACACCTCCTGAATACCTTGTCACTGGGACCAGCATCTGTCTAGTAAAAAGAAAGGGAATTCTGACACCTGCGACAATGTGAATGAGTCTGGAGAATGTTACTCAAAGTGAAGTGAGCCAGACACAAAAAGACAAGTTCTGTGTGATCCCACTTACACGAGGCCCCTAGAGGGGTTGCACTGTTACAGACAGAGTAGGATGGTGGTGCCACGGGCTGGGGCGGGGGTGCAGAGGTTTGCCTGGGGAAGCTCCATGTCTCGGAGATGCAGGTGGTGATGGCTGCACAGCAGTGAGCATGCGCTTAATGTCACTGATCTCTGCACTTAACAGTGGTTAAGATAGTGCAATGTTAGGTATATTCTACTAGATTAGGGCAGAGACTAAGACAACACAGAAAAAATTCACCGTTTTAGTGGTTGTGACTCAGTGGCGTGTGGCACATTTCAGTTCTGTGTGACTGACCGCCACATCTGTCTACTTTCAGAAGATCTTGCATCACCCTGAAATGATGGCCTGGGAGCACTCACTCCCCCTCCCCAAGCCCCTATAACCACCAGTCCGTTCTTATTCTCTGGATTTGCCTGTTCCAGGTGTTCCCTGTAAGGGATGTCATACTTCCGGCCACCTAGGTCCGGCTTCTTTTACTCGTACGTTTTCACAGCACATCCACATGTAGCCTCATGAACTTTTCCTGCGAGGCAGGGGTAGGATCGGATGAGCTTTGGGAAGAGAAGTGGCCCAGGCAAGAGGTGTGGAGGTGCTGGCTGGTCACCAGGAAGCACGCCCACCTTCCCCCCCGCTGCCGTCCCTCCACAAAACGAAGTGACACTGAGATACTTGGAACCGACTACGTGGTTCCCTGATTCTCCCTCTCGAAGATAGCAGGAGCTGTTGGTGTGGATGGGACACTCAGTTTACCTTAAACTAGAGAATGTTACCATTTCCCAGATTGATGGCGGCTGTCCTGGGTCTTTATCTCCTCCAGGTCCTCACTCTGGCAGCCCAGGAACTGTCTCGGCCTGGGCGCCTCGGGAAGGCTCCGCAGTGTGGCTCCCTGGGCCCCACCTGCCAGCCCAGCTGCGCTGTGGCTCCCACCTGGCAAGCAGTGGTGGCTGAGAGGGTCAGAAGGAAGACCCGGCGCTTCTCGAAGGTCAGCCAGGACTCGGGTCAGGTCCTCCTGGGTAGGGGCTTACTGCAGGCTGGCTGAGCGGGTGGCTGCCTCCAGGCCCTGTCTGTGTGGAGGGCGCAGCTCCAGTGCTGGTGTTCTGTGAAGGCAGAGTTTTGGGCACAAACTAAGTGGTGTGACGTGCTGTAGGGCATCAATGTGAACTGGTTCTAAGAAATGAGTGCAGCATTGGTGTGAAAAAAAAAGCCCCAAGAATTCTCATCAATAGCAGATGACCAGTGTGGGCTGTATTGTCAGGGGTCCTGCCTAGCCTAGGACTGACCTTGCCTCCAGGGACATTTGACCACGTCTGGAGACATTCTTGGTTGTCACGGGGATGGGTGCTACTGGCACCCAGCCCGTGGGGTCCAGGGAGCTGTTGGCCCTCCCATGGCGCACAGGCCAGCCCTTGGGGAGAATGTCCTTCACGGGGGAGGGAGACTGCACTCTGCGCCCGGCACGGCACCCCGTGAGCTCTGTGCGTTTGGCAGGGCTCTCCCAGGCAGGCACCGGCTGGCGGCCCCAACGAATTCAACTCAGTGGCTGGCTACTTCTTCTTCCCCCTCATTCAGGGTTTTGACAGGTGAGTGGGAAGCCTGCGATTTGGGGAACATGAGCCCTGGATACCCCAAGGGCAGGAGACTTTCCAGGGTGGAGTCTGCACTGGGGTTTTGGGCGGCAGCAGGATGATGACTTCAGCCGTGGTTGAAGTGACGTGGTAAGGGTGTTAGGTGTCACGTTTTCTATCACAGATGTCAGGTTTGTGGGGCCACAGTCTGGCTGTGGTGCCTTGATGCTGCAGGTGCTCTGCCCACCCCTCCTTTGCCTTTTGCCTTGGTGTCCAGCCTCAGCCTGAGTGGGCTACTGACATCCCCTTGGCCATCACTACACAGGGCGTGATGCCCTGGTGGTGGTGGGAGGGCTGGGGACTGGAGCCCTTCCTTTCTGTGGCAGGGCGGGGGGCTGCCACCTTTGCTGTGTGTGGCCCTGCAGGGGGCGGCCTTGCTTCCCTCAAGTGCCACAGGCCCTCCTCCGACCCCAGCCCTGGCTTGTGCCAGGCAGCCTTGCAGAGTGACTGGGTCTTTCTAACCCTCCTTAGGGCTCTGGGTGCCAGACTGGGATAGGCGGTGAGGAGCAGCATCAGGGGGTGGGGGTGTCCGTTGCTGGCCCGGGAGTTGGCCGAGTGCCAGACCTGTGCTGTTCACTTGATTCTGTTTTGTAGGCCTCTGGTGACCTTTGACCTTTTGGGGGATGACCAGTTGGTTCTCGGAAGACTGGCCCACACCTTAGGGGTTCTGATGTACCTGGCTGTGAATACCACGGTGAGCTGGGAAATGGCCGCTGACAGCCCCCACTTTGCATGGAATGGCCACCTGTGGATTGTCCTCCCTGTAGTCTTCACCTTGGCCCTGGGGATCGGAGTGTTTGGACCTGAGGAAAGTGTCCCAGGTGGGGGCTGCTGGGTGCTAGGACCCCTGCCCACTGGCCCCTGTTGTTTCAGGTGGCTGTGCCGATGGGCAAGGCTCTGCTGGAGTTCGTGTGGGCCCTTCGCCTCCACGGTGACACGTGAGTGGCCAGTGGGCTGAGGGCAGTGGTCCCATGTGAACATAGTGTGGGGAAGGGGGGTGTGAATCCCAAAGAGTGGATATTGGGACACTGGTGGCGGCTCTTCCTGGCACTAAGAAGGAAGGGGGCTAGGCAGGCCAGGTGTGCTTTTGCTGCTGCGTGGCCGTCGTGCTCAGAGGAAAATCAGGGTCTCCCTGGCTAGACTGTGGCTCTCTGAGGCTCAGCCCTCCACCTTGCCCAGCAGCTACGTGCGCCGGGGCCTGCTGTTCGCCGTCTCCGCCGTTCTGCTCAGCGTTCCAGCTGAGCTACTGTTGGCAGACCTGCCGGACGAGCTGCTGGAGGCCCGGTCTTGGCTGGCAGGTGAGGGCGCGGCCTCAGGCTGTGGCAGCGAGGTGGGTGGGGGGCTGCTGCAGCTGAGGGTTCTGGTGGCCGTCAGGGGTGTGGGACATCATGGGGATCCCTAGAGCTGAGCGAGTCCCGGCCTGTGGCCCCATGTGAGTGTTGTGTCCCTCCTTGTCCGCACAAGTGTCCCCCAGTGTGGGGGTGGGAACATGGCTGTTGTCAGGGTCACTTGGGGGAGTCCCGCCAAGGGACCTGAGAGAAGGTGCCCTGATATGGGAGATGGCCTCTTTATTCATTCTGGAAAATTCCAACTCTTCAGAAAGGTTACAAGACGCATAAAGTGAGCACTGTGTACCCTCACCGGATGCACTGTGTTTTGCCATGTGCTGTCTCCATCACCTACGTGTTCTTTTTAAAGAGCCTGTTGTGAGCAGTACAGCCCCCACCTGTAGCCCCCACAGCCTGCACGCCCACCGCTCCCCTCAGGCTCGTGGTGGGGACTGGGCCGTTCCATCTCTGGCCACACTGGAAGGCCAGTGGTGCAACGATAGCCTTTTTTTCTCTCTGCTGGATCCCGGGTCCCACCAAGAACCTGTCCTGTGTCCCCAGCTCTTCCAGTCCACTTGTCCCCAGTGTCTTTTGTCCTTTTGGTCGGTGTGTGGGTTTGTCTCATCACATCTCATGTTACATGTGTGTCAGGATGGTTCTGGGTGATGCTGGATCTTTCTCAGGGTCTAAGGCAAGAGGCATTCGGCCTCCCTCGTCCCAGGATGGGCTCCATTGTTCTGGGCTGCTCCCCTGGGCTGAGAGCTGCAGCCTTGGAAGGATTTCTTTGGAGGGACGTGTGTTCACTCCTCTCAGTGGTGCCCCCCCAACCCCACCCCCCAGCTGCTGCTGGAGTTCCTAGTGGAGGGGAGCGTCACCCTTGTGCAGGGATGCAGTCAAGGGCCCTTTGCTGGCCTCTAAGGTGTTTCTCTCACCAGGGACCTTAGGAAGAGGGTGATGGGGCTGCAGGCCTGAAGCCCAGGGTTTTGGCCGTGCCAGGGCCCTTTGGGGGTTCCTTCAGGGAGACTTCACTGGAACAGAACTGGAAAGGTCTGGCTTATTCAGCACCATGTAATGCTGCCTGGGTTCTGTTTTCATTTTCGTCTTTGGCAGATGAGGCTGAGAAGGACCCAGATGAGGACTGCAGGATGCTGGCCGTGAAGGCACTGCTGCTTCTGGAGAAACTCAAAGACAAGCTCCTTCCGCTGCCTTCTCCATAGTCCCTTGCTACCGTTCCTGCTGGAGGAAAGGAAAACAGGAGGGCCGAGCACCAGCCCGAGGAGCCAGGCCCACCCACAGGCTTGTGGTGTGGCCACTCGCAGGATGGTCTGTGCACCCGGTGCTAAGTGCGTGAGTGAGTGGGAAGGCCCGCCGCGCTGCTGCGTATAGCGCAGGCGGTCCGAGTGCTCAGCTGAGAGTCCACGCCAGGGCCTCTGGGTACTGCCCCCAACAACAGGACTCACTGAACACTGGGGTGGGGGTTCCAAGGAAGGGCTTGGGGCAGGCTGTGGGCAGCTGTAGGGGACGTGGGGAGGGTGCTGCTGCCGCTCAGGGCCTGGATGTGCTCCAGTGGGGGCTGCCAAGACGGGCAGAGCAGTGGGCTGCCGGGCCCCGTGGGCTCAGTGTTGTGTCCTCAACCCCTTTCCCCACCTAAGGTGATGTTAAAAAACAAAACAAAACAAGAACACAGAATAAAAAGGAGCTGCAGGTGCTCACACCCATGCTTTGTGGATCTCACTGCTCAGGCAGGGACCTCAGTGCCTAGACAAGCCCTCCAGAGGGGAGACATGAAAACATGGGCAGGACAGGGCAGGAAAGGGACCTAGGCCTCTGAGGAAATAACATTTATTAGAGTTTCAGCAGCAGGTGGGTGGCACCCGAGGTCACCCTCACTATACACTGGTGCCAGCTCCTCCCTCACACTGGGAGCCTGACAGAAAGAGCACAGGCTGCCTCATAGAGAGAGCCACCTACTGGCCACTTGGGTGTCCCCTTAGGAATGGCCGTGTGGTCAGCAGTGGTGGATCCTGCTGAAAAATGTCAGCAACCTACTTGGGTGCTGGGATGAGGCAGTAAATAGACTAATAACCTCAGTTGTTAGTGTATTTATATTTGTGAAGTTCTAGAAACTCCTTAGGCTTCATAGTCTGTACCTGGAGAAAGCCATGGGAAAATGAACCAACTCCCTCAACAGTAAAGGGGTTGAACCACACTCGGCGGGACCAGGAATGCAGAAGAGACGGAGCTCTCCTTTTACAAACATCAGCCTGTGCCCTGGACCCTACAGCTATGTATTCAAACACAAAAGTTTCTTTTGTCCAAAAAAAAAGTTAGGCTCTTGATAACTAGAAAGTTCCAGAAAAGCTTCCCCAGGAGCAGGCTCTCAGGGGTCGTTTTCAACCTCCTCCAACACCTCCTCGGGGTCCTCCATGCTGTCGTGGTGGGTCCGCTCGGGCACGGTGCGTGCTAGAGGGATGCCCAGGCCCTGGTGCACAGCATCCACGGTCTGCTGGTTCACGTAGTAGGACACCTTGGCAGCAGGAAGGCGTCTCCGCATCTCCTCCAGATACTTATAAGCCTGCATCACACAGAACAGCCATTACTGGGTCAGCTCACATCAGAACCAAGGGCCTGTGCCTTCCACTGCAGTCTCCTGAACACCTGCCCCTGAAGGTCAGAGGAGCCGTCCTGCCTTCTCAAGTGAGGGTCCTGGGTGCAATCAGGGACTCACGGCGTGTCCAGGAGTGCTGGTGTCCTCGGACAGCTCCTGGGAGCCCTGGAGTGAGCGGCAGCCCATGTACGAGAACCCACGTGTGCTCTAGGACTGTGCTCCCTTTGATCTGGATGTACACCCTGGATGTATACAGGGGTCCCCAAAGGAAGGAGGGGTTCATGTCTTCATCTTTCTCATGCACTCTGAGGCCACACGCTTGTCTGGTTGGTGGGCAGGCAGCAACATGTACATGGTTTGTCTTATTCTGACCAAGCATCCAGTGTACCCCAGTTAATTAGGCCTGTGATTAATTTGAGTCTTATATGTGTGGTCCTTGATCCAAGATGGGTAAACTATGGAACTTGTCGGTATCTTCCTGTGGAACTCCCTCTGGTCCTGCCAGCAGGAGTGTGTGGGAGAACATGGGGGTGCCACACAGAGCAGCCTTGGGGTGGGAAGGTCTGAGACAAAACCAGCACGCTTGTATCTGTTATGCGTGCTATACCTGCCCACACCCACCTATGCCTGCCCATACCTGCTGATACCTGCCCACACCTGCCCACACATCCTATGCCTGCCCACAGCTGCCATGCCATGCCTGTACCTGTTCACACTTGGCTGTACTCACTCACCCACAGGGAGGGCCATGCATAAGCACAAGGGGGGAGGAACAGGGGCTCATGTGGCTTCTAAGGCTTACCCACAAGGTACATTTTATATAATTCAGAATGTGACCAAGATTTCGAGGAGCTTTTAATTTATAGTGACCAGATCTTAGTATTTCTTAAGGATGATAACTCTGAGCAATCTTACTTTGGACGGATATAACTAAGATACTAGAAGTAAATAAGAGATTATAAAGATAAAGATATAAAGATTAGATGTGGTTTTTGAAGGATGGGAGATGGGCAGAGCACAGCTGTGCCCCCTGCGTCCACCCCCCCAGGAGTTTGCAGACCAGAGGGAGAGGAAGGCCACACAGAAGAGGCTTCTGTAGGTGCATCTTCTGTAAGACCAAGGCTGCTCCAGCGTGGCAGCTGTGGTGAGGGTGGCTGGGGCGGGAAGGGCTGGGTGGTCGGAAAGGACCTGGTGGTGCGACTCTGTGTGTGTGGAGCTGATTCTTTAATACAGGGGCAGGAGCAAGGCTTCTAGAAGGAAGGCACGGTCACCAAAGATGAAACGCAACAAAGAAATGTTATTGGACATCCTGACCCCTGAAGACATCAGGACACTGTCAGGACTTGACTCCGATGACAGGGCAGTGGGATGTGAGTGGGGAGAGGAAAGTGAAGAAAGAAGTTTGGAAGTGAAACTAAAGAAGGACATCAGAGCAGCAACAAGGGGTTTCTTTGCTCACCGGGAGGAAACTTGTATATGCCTAGACTTCCTAAATTTACGTACAGATTTAAAAAATTAGTAATTAAATCCCATAGGCTTCAAACAAGGATAAAGACAACACAAATTTTGTTGTAATACTTAACACGATTTTTCTGTTAATTTTGAGGATACAGTAGTCTGAGTGTCCCTATTTCACTTTTCCCTCCTTGCTGAGATCAGATTCAGAGCTGTGTTCTCACAGCGAAAACATGAGTGAGTGGACATGGTGGGCGCAAAGGGGAAGTAAGTGCTAAGAGCAGGAAATCTGGGTGTCACTGTGCTGACCTTTCAGACTGATGGGAGGCTGCTGATGAATTCTGGAAATTTCATGTGAATTCTGGAACCCTCAGCTCAATGAGGCTGGCGCAGTTCACTAGCAACAATTCTGAAACTAGTTAACACAGTTTGTGAGCACTTAGGAAGGGAAACCGAGAGATTCCTTGGGGTCACTGTGGTCTCACCAGGAACTACCTGCCGAGGGACTCAGCTGGTGGCTGAAGAAGTTGCTGCAGGTGGAGCATGTATGTGGGTTTGGCAAAGTCTAGATGACCCTTTGGAATGGGAAGGAAAAATGCATCCAGGTAGAATCTTGTGTTGATTATAAAAGGACTATGATTAAAGAGAATGAAGGGAGAAGCTCCTGGTAATGGCAGAGAGATTAGTATTAGACCGGCCCTTCCAGACACAGTGATAAGCCAGGCAAAACAGAAAAGGCGCTGGAGAACCACCGTGCACAGGCAGATGGGAGGGAGCTGACGTGGGGCTAGAAGGGAGGGAGGAGCACGAGAGGCGAGTCTCTGTCTAGTTCTAACTTCTGTCAGCGGCCCCAGGCAGGGCCGCCGTGAGAAAGGCACATAGAAAACCACACCCTTATAACAGCTTAAAAACCAGAGTCAGAACTGGGCTCACCCGTCACAGCTGGAATGGGAGGAGATATCTGGAAAGAGAGAGTCATCAAAGGACAGCCCAATTCTGAGTGCGAACTCTGTCCTGGCCTCTGCTGGACCCTGCACTCTTCACGGAGTGGGGATGGGGCAGACTCCAAGGAGCTGCGCCAAAGCGAAACTATTTAGCAGAGAGTCTAGCGGCTGTCCACCGTGGGGGAGACTTTAGACTCTAAGTTGAGCAAAGATGACTACAGAAAAGAGGAAAGAAAGGAAAGGAGGGAGGGGGGCAGGGAAGAAGGAAGGGGGAAGAAACAAACAGTAACACACTTTGGAGGAATATAATGGGACTCAAGCGTCTCTTACTGGATAACATTGTATGTCCAAAATACAAAAACAAAAAACAAAAAAACAAATAAATAGATTGCTAGACATACGAAAACTTAGAAGAAACAGGAACGACTTGACCTATATATACTCAAAAAACAAATAATAGCCTTGGCTGGGTAGCTCAGTAGGTTAGAGTGTCATCCTGATACGCCAAGGTTGTGGGTTCGATTCCTGGTCAGGACACATAAAGAATCAACAAATGGATGTATAAATAAGTGGAACAACAAATCAATGTTTCTCTCTCAAACAAACAATAACAGATAATGGAGACCAACTCGACATGATCCAGATATTGGAGTTATCAGCAAAGACTTGAGAGCAGCAATTACAACTATGCTCAAGTTATGAAGGAAAATTGTTCCCCTCCCACAGGAAAACTGTTTTTCATGAATGAACAAATAGGAAATTTTAGTAAAGAAAACTGGACTAAGCTTAAATTCTAGAATTAAATAATATAAACTCTAAAAGAAAAACTTTGCTGAAGAGGTAAACAGTAGATTGAAGATAGCTGAAGAAAGTCAGTGTATTTGAAGTCATTATGTTATCTGATTCCAATGACAGAAAAAAGGTCTGAAATGATGAACAGGAATTACAAATGTGTGTGCATATATATAAAAAGGCCGAACATTTAACTCAGTCCCACAAAGAGAATAAGGCAGAAAAAATATTTGAAAGAAAAAATTACAAAGTTCCCCAACTTTAGTAAAGGATGTACATTTACATACCCAAGAAGCTCAGTATCAGTCCATTGAAAATGCCTATGGACATCACCATCAAACTGCTGAGAACCAAATATAAAAAAATCGGAGTGAGAGAGTAGGACAGACAAAGAGAGCAGCATTCTTCAGAGACCTGCAGAGGGTCCTGTGAGGAAAGCACCCGAAGCCAGGGAAATTCCGTCAGAAAGGAGCAGGTGGAACAATCCCCGAGACGACCACATGGGCCAGGAGTAAGCAGTTCACGCTCCACCAGCCAGGGTGGGGAGGCCTGCCAACACACGGCAGGGCATGCCGTGGTAGGGGCTGAATTGGCCCTAGCCTCAAGGCTGCTCTGGATCCACCTGACAAAGACAAAATACAGCTGCCAAAGGATCAAATTGTTTCCAAGTAACTTATCCTCATCTCAGAACAAACAATATTTCTTCAGAAATATTTAAAAGAATACATACACACACACAGACTCCATCACTCAACAACCTAAAACACAATGTCTGGAATCCAATAAAAAATGACCAAGCATGCAAAGAAGAGGAAAATATGAGCCATAAGAAAGAATCAATCAATAGAAACAGATCCAGAGTTGACACAGGAGATGAGGATTTTACAATAGTTTTTATAAATATACTTCATATGCTTAGGAAGGTGGAGGAAAGGATAAACATAATAAAGATGGACATGGAAGACAAAGGGAAAAGAACCAAGTTAGACCCCCAGGGGTGGGAATTAGGTCAGATGTAAAACATGGGTGGAAGATCAGAAAAGGAAGACTGGTGGACTTGAGCAACAGCAAAAGCAGCTGCCAAAAATGAGAAACAGAAAAAATCTGGGGGGAAAAAAGAGAAGAGATTCATTTGAGCCAGGGAACAATATGTACAAGTAATTGTAGTTCCAGAAAGAGAGGAGAAAGGATTAGAAGGGAACCACCTACAGACTGAGAGAAAACACTGGCAGATTGTTATGTCTGATCAAGGAAGTGTATTTAGAACATATGAAGACTACAATTAACAATAAGAAGACAAACACCTGTAACTGAGCAGTTACAGGAGAAGATGTGCGGACAGCCAGAGTCATTAATTACCCACCAAGAAGGTGGACATTAGCCCTGACCAGTGTTCCTCAGTTGGTTGGAGCATCATCCAGCCCAGTGAAAAGTTGACAGTTCGATTCCCAGTCAGGGCACGTGCCCAGGTTGCGGGTTCAGTCCTCGTCAGAGCACCTTTGAGGGGCAGCCAACTGGTGTTTCTCGTGTCGATGTTTCTCTCCCTCTCTATCCCCCTTCCTTCCCCCACTCTCTTAAATAAATAAATAAATAGGCAGATAGATAGATAAATACATATCTTTTAAAAAGAGAAGAAAGTAGACATTAAAACCACAATGAAATGCTGTTGTTCGCCCACCAGACTGCCGAAATAACAGAGACCGATCACACCGACTGTTGGTGAAGATGCAGAAACACACTAGTGTGGGTTGTGAGCTAAATTTGTCACTTACATGGAACATCATTTTCATTTGTAAAAACGACTCAAAGATAAACTGTGGTTATTCAGACATGGACATGTGGCAGACTTTTTCTCAAAAATGAACAAAGTGAAACTGTCACTCTGAAGAATTTTTGCTGCGGATAAAATATGAGCTTTCAAACAAAAGTTAGAATTTCAGAAACCTTATGTACTGGCCATCAGGAGCTGGACATCTTCACGATACTTAAAGGCTCTTCCTCTGATGAGACTGGTGGTGATACTAACAAATGAGACTTTAGCAATATACACAATGAAATGTGTTAATGTTTGTATAACTCAGTGAACCAAGATTTTGCAAACGACCACCGTGATTCTACAAAGCTTGTGTGTGTAGAAGATCCACGACAGACAACGGGTCACATGCAGTGGAGAACAAGAAGGCGCTGGTGGGGCTGCAGGTTCCTGGCGGCAGCTAACGCTTGCGACCAGCACTTCCTGGTGTGATGTCAGAGAAGCTCTCCCCACACCCAGAAGGCTGTTACATCCACCTCCCCTTCTGACCTACATATTGGTGTGAGGCTGGATTTTCTCTATATATTTCCACTAAAACACCCTATTTTACCAAATTGAATGCAGAAGCAGAAATTGAGAATTCATCTGTTTTCTATTAAGTCAGACATTAAAGAGATTTGCAAAAATGTAAAACAATGCTACGTTCCTCACTAATCTTCTTTGTTTTGGAAAGTATAGTTATTTTTAGTGAAAATATTATTTACGTTAAGATATAGCATATTATTCTATTTTTAAGTGAATTAACAAATATTTTACAAATTAATTTCATGTTTAATACAGTAAATATTGGTAGATAAAATCCACATAAATAGGGTCCTCAATAACTTTCCTAGGGCAAAGGGGTTCTGAGACCAAAATGTTTGAGAATCACTGTTAAACTGAATTATCAGAAACCTTCCAAAAGGCAGCTCCAAGCCCAGGTAGGTTTGTTCAAGCATTCTGCCAAACAGTTAAGGAAGAAAAGGCACAGGTCTTACGTGAAGTCTTTCAGAAAGAACAGGAGATGGGCACGCTTCCCAGTGTGTTTGGTGAGACAAGAATAACCCTGACTGAATCATTAAAAAGACATCACAAAAAGGAAAATAAAGAAAAATTTGGTAGTTTCTTAGAAGTTAAACATACACTCTCCTGCTGATGCAGCAATTCAACGCCCAGGTGTCTTCACCCCTCAGCAATCTAAAAGGTGAAGGGGCAGGATGTCTGTACCTCTCAAATCGGCTCCAAAAATATTAATTTCAAGTACACAATAGAAATTTAAGAACATACATGCAGAATGAATACATATGGCAAGATGGGAGAACCGGACTGGTACACACACACACAAAAATGAACCTAGACCACCAAAATGGATAAAGGACTTAAATATAAGTCATGACAACATGAAAGTCCTAGTGGGAAACAGGCAGTAAAATTTCAGACATCCCACACAGCACATTTTTGCCTATTTATTTCCTAAGACAAGCGATATAAAGGAAAAAATAAACAAATGGGACTACATCAAATTAAAAAGCATCTGCGTGGCTAAAGAAACCATCATCAAATGAAAAGGGAACCAACTGGCCCTGGCTGGTGTAGCTCAGCAGATTGAGTGCGGGCCTGTGAACCACATGATCGTGGTTCGATTCCCAGTCAGGGCACATGCCTGGGTTGCAGGCCAGTTCCCAGCAGGGGACTCACGAGAGGCAACCGTGCATTGATATTTCTCTCCTCTCATTCTCTTCCTCTCTAAAGATAAATAAATAAAATCTTAAAAAAGAAAAGAAAAAGGAACCAACTGTATGGGAGAACATATTTGCCAATGATACATATAAAGAACTCATACAATTCAACACCAGGAAGACAAATACCCCAATTAAAAAATGGGCAAAGGACTTTAACAGACACTTCTCCAAGGAGGACATACTAGCCATCAGAGAGATGCAAATTAAAACCACAATGAAATATTACCTCACACCACTCAGAATGTCCATCATTAACAAATCAACAAACAAGTGCTGGTGAGGTTGTGGAGAAAAGAGAACTCTGGTGCACTGTTGGTGGGAATGCAGACTGGTGCAGCCACTGTGGAAAACAGTATGGAGTTTCCTCAAAAAAATTAAAAATGCAACTGCCTTATGACCCAGCAATTCCACTTCTGGGAATATGCCCTAAGAATCCCAAAACATCAATTCAAAAGAACCTATGCACCCCAATGTTCACAGCAGCACAATTTGCAATAGCCAAGTGCTGGAAAGCAGCCCAAGTGCCCATCAGTAGATGAGTGGATTAAAAAACTGTGGTGCATTTACACAATGGAATACTGTACAACAGAAAGAAAGAATGAGCTCCTACCTTTTGCAACAGCAAGGATAGAACTGGAGAGCATTATGCTAAGTGAAATAAGCCAGTTGGCAAAAAAAAACCCCAAAAAACAAACAAACCATGTGACCTCACTTATAACTGGAATCTAATGAACAAAATAAACAAACAAGAAAAACAGAACCAGCAACATGGAAACATGGAACAGACTGAGCTGCAGGAGGGGAGGAAGGAGGGGAAATGGTGGAAGGAAGAGGAAGGGACTAGTCACAGAACATGTATGAGTGACTCATGGACATGGGCAACAGAGAGGGATTCACTGTGGGCGAGAAGGGTGGGCTGGGTGGAGGGGGTGAAAGGGAAAGAAATTGGAACTGTAATAAAATAAACAATAAAAAAGAGCAAAAAATAAATATGGCAAAATTTTAAAATTGGTGAATCTGGTAAAGGACACACTTGGGTTCTACTGTTCTTATAACTTTTCAGTTTAAAATTATTTCAAAATAAAAAAGGCTAAAAATCAAAACAAAAACAGGCTGGATGCCTCCCGAGTGAGCTCCCAGCTCTCTTGGGCTGAGGGTGGGGCTGCTACAGGCACGTCTCACCCTGGGAAGCCAAGCCGACCGGGACCCTGAGCCCTCACCATCTGGAACTCCTCCATCCGCAGGTAGTGCTCCACCAGGAAGCCACAGACGTCCCCGAGGCGGACGGCGCTGTCCAGGTCTGGCTCCTCCAGGAGCAGCTCACACTGCCTGACCGATTCCTTGGGATCCTCGCCGTAGGTCCTGCCAGTGAGCAGAGACAGCCTGAGGCCGACGCCAGGGCATGGGCTGGGTGTCAGAGGTCAGAGCAGGCCCTCTGCTCTAAGAAAGAACTCACCAGAACCGAAGGCCAAATCTCTTGTGAAGGTAATTCTCATGAATTAAAACAATCCATTAACGAGTTATTTCATAAATTCACTCATTTATTTAACAAAACTTACTGACAGCTTGGAGTGACAGCACTGTGCCACAGCAAACGTTTCTCAGTCCTAGTCCCTGCCCAAGAAACAATCTAGAACAGGACAGTGTGACATAGAGGGGGACTCAGGGGGTGCCTCTCAGGGGAGGCCAAGGAGGTTAAACAGGGGGTTGGCACGAATAAAGGCATGTTTGGGGTTTGCTGAAGAGCAGCAAGTGATATGCGAGTGAGGGCAGGACGAGGGGGCCCTTCCCAGAGCAGTACTTGGCCCAGCGCGGTGAGCCGGGGCCTCGGGCGGCTCAGCTCCCACTTCAGGGCGCCAGCTGCCCTGTTCCCGCCGAGCCCTGATTTGGCCACTCGGGGCAGACCGCCCTGTCCTTGTTGCCCAGCGTCCTCCCTTCTCCCTCCTGTATCCCAGGCTCAGTAGATATTCCGTAACTTACACATATGAGTAGGGAGTGCCCTTTATTGTATTTTTAATTGTATTTTTTCCTATTACCATTCAGTCTCCTTATGGTAGTGCCCTTTAAAGAGCCCCACTCTGCACAACAATGATCAAAATGATGTTTGGAACTCTTATTTCAGAAGTCTGTTCTCAGGTAAGAAAATGCTTTTACTGGTTTAGGCAGAAGCAGGGCTGCTACGTGCACGGTGGGCTCTTGGAAAAGCTGGAAGATTTGCTAATAAACAAGAACTGGTGTCATGTACAAATTAAGACTGGTGGCCTCTCCTAAACACAGAGAAAGTGTGCTGCCCGAGCCTCCTTCTCACAGGCCCTGCACTGCCTCCACGGGGAGGAGCATGAGTTGGTCACCTCAGTCCCCGTCACCCCTGAGCCATCCTGCTGGACCCCTGCACACAGATGAGCAAGTCCCAGGCTTCTCTCAGACACTCTCTTCGGGCCCAAATCTGCCATTACTTTCCGTCCCCTAACAAATTTCTCTCTCAATGGTTGTTTCTCTCTCTCTCTCACTGGTTGTTTCTGGAACAAGCTTCCCAAGAATATTCCCAGGGGAATATTCCAAGGGGACCCCCCATGAAAAGGAGGTCAGACATGAATGAAGCAATAGCAATGCCTTTTGTGTTCTTGTCTATGTGTCCAGGGAGTTCCTTTTGAAGGGTATTCACAGGAAATGGAACCTGGGTCTGGTACCTGGCAGTGAGGGGGAGCCAGAGAATAACAAGGCACAAACAAGAGTCTTGGTGGCGGGGTGGACTCCACAAGGCTCCCGTGGGGCCTGAGGCTCAGCACACCCAGCCTCCCACCTTCCTGTAGGAACAAACCTTCGGGCCTGAATGAACCGCTTCACCAGTGTCATCTTGCTCTGAAGCTGTGCCAGCTTGGTCTCCTGGTCCAGGGGGCTCTTGGCCTTGGCCTTGGACAAGCACTTGTAGGCTTCAGTTAGTGCCCCATGAGCTTTGTCATAGTTCTGGTACTCATTGATCTCCACCTGAGCAGATGAGACTATCAGGACCCATGGGCCAATGAGCCCCCCCACCCAGGCCCCCAGAACTGCCCAAAGGGGCTGTACCTGAGCGCAGGCATCATAGAAACCAGCCAGCAGGTCCAGGGCCCGCCCCTTGGTGTAGAAACTGATGATGTTCTTCATGGTCTCGGGCTCCTTCTGCCAGTCCAGGGACTGTAAGTAGTTGGCTGCCATGATGTAGATTTCCTTTTGCCTTGAGACACCCGCAAAGAAGACAATTTTCTCCGTGTCCCCAGACTTCAGCAGCGCTCTCATGGCCTAGATGGAAAAGGAGCCAGGGCCAGGTGAGGAGCGCCAGGAGCCTGCCTCCTCACGGCCCTGCTGCAGCAGGTAGTGCCTGCCGGACACCAGACAGCAGTGAGCTCAAGACTCTCGATTCCCTCTGGCACCCTTCAGAACCCAGGCCGGGAAAGCTCGTCCCTACCGGGTGAAACTCAGGACAAAGGGAAGACCGTGCCTTGGGCACGCATTCCTCACGGGCAGTGCAAGCGACTACATAGGCCTCCTCACCTTGAGCTTGTTACCAGCCTGCGTGTACTTCTTAGTGGCCAAATGGTAGTTGCCCTGGCGCACGCAGCAGTTGGCAATCTGTTCCAGCAGCTCGCGCCGTGACTCTTCCGACAGATCTGTGCAGTCCTTGGACACAGTCATCTTCTCGGCCATGTCCTCAGTGATGGTCATATTCTGCTCCAGGCAAAGCTGCAGGGCTTCCTGATACTGGGAAGGTGCCACAGACACCAAGAGGGGGCAGTTACCCTCCCGCCCACCACCTCCTCAGAGGAACCCAGGGGCAGGCTCAGTGGTGACACATGACCTTCTCTCACACCATTAACATTCTGGAATGCAACAAAGGAAATGTGGAGCCCAAAAGAATCTTATATTTGGACCTGGCTGGTATAGCTCAGTGGATTGAGCGTGGGCCTGTGAACCAAAGGTTGTTGGTTCAATTTTCAGTCAGGGCACATGCCTGGGTTGCAGGCCAGGTCCCCAGTAGGCAACCACACTTTGATGTTTCTCTCTCTCTCTTTTTCCTTCCCTTCCCCTCTCTCTAAAAATAAATAAATAAAACCTTAAAGAAAAGAATCTTATATTTGTTGTGGGAGAAAAAGGAAATCAGAAATTAATTTTCTTCTATAATTCTTTTGAAAATCTAAAACCAAGGGGTTTAATTAATTACTTTTCTTTAATAATTTAAGAAAAGATTATATTTTTCACTTAAGAATATGTCTTGGGGACCTTGGCTGGTATGGCTCAGTGGATTGAGTGCCTGTCTGCGAACCAAGGGGTCACATTCCCAGTCAGGACCTGTGCCTGGGTTGTGGACAGGGTCCCTGGTGGGGGGTGCAGGAGAGGCAACCACACATTGATGTTTCTCTTCCTTTCTTTCTCCTTCCTTTCCCTTCTCTCTAAAAAACAAACAAACATTCTAAAAAAGAATATGTCTAAGGATAAAAAAAGAATTATGTCTTGGAGCCCTGGCTGATGTGGCTTAGTGGATTGAGTGCAGGCTGCAAACCAAAGGGTCGCCAGTTCAATTCCCAGTCAGGGCACATGCCTGGATTGTGGGCCAGGTCCCCAGTATGGGGCACATGAGAGGCAACCACACATAAATGTTTCTCTCCTTCTCTTCCCCTCTCTCTAAAAATGGTAAGTAAAATCTTTTTTTAAAGATTTTATTTATTTGTCTTTAGAGGAGAAGGGAAGGAGAGAGGGAGAGAAACAGCAATGTATGGTTGCCTCTAGTGCATCCCCTGCTGGGAGCTGGCCTGCAACCCAGGCACATGCCCTGACTGGGAATCGAACCGCAATCTTCTGGTTCGCAGGCCCATGCTCAATCCACTGAGCTACACCAGCCAGGGCAAATAAATAAAATCTTTAAAAAAAGAATTCTGTTTTGTGGATTATTCCATCTCAGTATAGAAGGAAATGTACCTTCTTTTTGACAGCTGCATAATAGTCCACCCTACCAGGAACTGCTGCTTAACATGTAACTCGTCCTGCTGACAACAGATGTGGGTTATCTTTTGCTGGTGTAGCCCATGTTCTTAAGCTCCCCTCACAGGTATTAACGTGCTATTAGGGTGCATTCTGAGGACAGGATGCCTGCTGCGCTCGCACCCAAAGCCCAAGCATATTTGTTTCCCATGACCATCTAGTGGGCTTTCCGGCCTTTTTACCTTTACTAGCCTAATTCACAAAAAATGGGAACTCTGAGCTTTGATCTGTATTTCTCTTATTATGAACGACTATCCATACATACACTTTGTTCTTTCCTTTTGAGTTTTGGAACTCTACACATATTAACAAAATTAGCTTTTTGGGATATCAGTAAAATACATTTTCTCCCATTTTATTGTCTATGGTGTTTTTTCCATATGCCATTTTCAAATTTGTATTTGATTGAATTGATCACTATGGTTTTTTAGTTTAAATAACAGAAAATGTCTAGAACTTCTGGTCAAGATGGTGGCATTGGCAGATATGGCTCACCTCTTCGCACAACCACATCAAAATTACAATTAAATATGAAACAACCATCACTCAGAACCATCGGAAATCAAGTTGAATGGAAGTCAGACAACTATGAAATCAAAGAACCACATCCACCCACACTAGCAGGAGGGGCACAGATGTGGAATGGGCTGGTCCCACATTGACGTGAGGTGGATAAAAATTCAGGAGGGAGATCTCAGGAGAAAGGGGTTCCAGCCCCACACCAGGACTCCCAGCCCAGGGTTCCAGGGCCAGGAAGATGAGTCCCCACAACTTCTGGCTGCAAAAAGCAGCGGGGATTGAGTCAGAGGAAGAAGCCTGTGGAACCCTAAGCAGTTCCTCTTAACTCACACATGACTCACCTACTCAGACTCACTCTCTCTGAGCTCAGCACTAGGGTAGCACCTTGAAAGGCACCAATGGCACACAGGGAAAAACTGGGGTATCTGGCATCAAGGCAAGGAGAGGCCACTGTCCTTTGCTAAACCCTCCCCTCACAGACCCGGTAAGCTAGTGAGCTATCTGAGACCCCATCAATCTGGCTATCACTGTTTGACCCACCTTGGAGATTCCCAGAGGTTCTGCTCCACCCAATTTATGGGCCCACCCAAGGGGCTTTTCTATAAGAATGGATAGTCTTGGCTCCTAAATCAAATCCTATCAAACAAGCAACAGCTGGCTTCAGTGAGCCCTAGAGGCAGCCAGATTAGATTCACAGCTTGGCTTCAACTGGGAATTCCAAGCCCAGCACAGGTAGCAGCCTTCTCAGGTTGCTTTACAGCTCAGGCAGGGTACACCGTGCAAACACAGGTGGGGGTTGACCTTGACCTGCACCACCCAGGAAACCCCAGGGCCAGAGCACCCAGTGGACAGCTACAGACCGCCCGTAGCTGCATGGTCTGAGCACCACACAGAACACCAGCACCCTGCCCTGTGCAGCTGATCCTCCACGGAGGGCAGAGGTTGGTGGCCAGTGGTCACAGCCAGTCCATGCAGCTGACTGGCCTGAGTAGATCCCTCCAATTAATCTGCCCACGGCAACCAAGGCTCAAATACAAGAGGAGGGTGTACTCAGCCCACACGAAGAATACAGCTTGGGTGATGGGAGGCTGGGTCACTGGAGTCCACAGGACAACTACTATATTAGACCACACTACTAAGACGTGGAGTCAAAGCAGCTCTACCTAATACACAGAAACAAACATAGGGAGGCTGCCAAAATGAACATGGTCCAAATGAGAGAACAGATCAAAATTCCAGAAAAAAAGCTAAACAAAATGGAGATAAGCAATCTATCAGATGCAGAGTTCAAAACATTGTTTATAAGGATGCTCAAGGAACTAACTTAGTGAGGACTTCAGCAGCTTAAAATAGACCCAGTCAGAAGTGAAGCATAAACTAATTGAAATAAAGAACAATTTACAGGGAAACCACAGTAGAGTAGATGAAGCTGAGAATCAAATCAATGATTTGGAACATAAAAAAGCAAAAAACAACCAATCATAACAAGAAGGAGAAAGAAGAATCCAAAAAATGAGGATAGTATAAACAGCCCCTGGGACAACTTCAAGAGGTCTAACATTCCCATCACAGGGGTACCATACCAGGAGAGGTGAAAGAGCAAGCCATTGGAAATCTATCTAAAAAAATAGTGAAAGAAAACTTCCCTAAGTTGGTGAAGAAAATAAACATGCAAGTCCAGGAGCACAGAGAGTCCCAATTATGATGGATGCAAAGAGGCCACTCCAAGACACATCATAATCAAAAGGCCAAAGGTTAAAGATAAAGAGAGACTCAAAAGGAGCAAGAGAAAAGAAGTTACTGTATCCTGTCATGTATAATGTGCTCCTGTGTAAAAAGTGCACCCATGTTTTTGGCTCAAACTTTCAGGAAAACATATTTTTAATGTTTTTATTCAATTTTTATTTAGTTATATTTAGAGACAAAACTGATTATCGGATTCCAGGGTATTATTTTGTGTAAGGATATCATTATCGCTTTCCAGAGTTACACTCTTAATGCATAAGCATAAATCAAATAACTTAAAACATTTATATAGATACAGAATTAATACTACCCATGTACAATGCATATCCTTACTTTTCTATCAAAAGTTGGGGCAAAAAAGTGCACATTATACACAGCAAAATACAGTAGTTACCAGCTGGTTGCCAGATGGAAGAGGAAGGGGAGAATGAGTGAAGATATGAGGGATTAAGAAGACAAATAGGTACTTACAGAATAGCCACGGGGATGTACAGTCCAGTACAGGAAGTGGAGTAGCCAAAGCACTTATACACACGACCCAGGGACATGAACAATGGGGTGGGGACTGCCTGAGGGAGTGGGGGGTGCTGGGAGGAAGGGGGATAGGGGAGAAAATGAGGACAACTATAACAGCCTAGTCAGTACAATATAACTTTTTTTAAAAGGAAAGAAAATGCCTTCCTCTTTAAGACTGCACAACCTGACCCCTCGTGGCTCCCGGTGGAACTACTGCTGTCTCACTGCTTCAACCTGGACCCATCGGGGATTCGCTCCAGATGAGTAGGATTTGACTTGCTTGTCCCAGTGGCCACCTGGGTGTGTCGGCCCCATTGACTGAACAACTCATCTTTGCTGCTGTTGTGAATGCTCCTGCATCTCACACTCTGTGTGCACAAGTACTCAGTTCTACTTCTGGGTTTTCTAATACTTTCCACTGGCTGTAGGTCTGATCGAGCACCAGATCCCAATTATTCCCGCTTTGTTATACTTTATGATCTGGGAGCTTTAATCACCTTTATTACCGTATTTTCCCATGTGCAATGTGCACTTTTTTGCCCAAATTTTTGAGGAAAAAATAAGGATGCACATTATTCATGAGTGGTACTAATTTGTTACTGGTACATAAAATTTCTTGTTCCCTGTATGTGTTCTTCTGTTTTGTAATTATTGGTTACATAAAATTTCTTATACCATAATATGTTCTAAAGTAAATGCTAAAATTCCTTTGTAAAAGAAAAACCAAGTATCTAAATATAAATAAATAAAAACTGAATTAAAAAATTAAAACAGATTAGCCCTGGCTGGTGTAGCTCAGTGGATTGAGCGCGGGCCTGCGACTCAAAAGATCGAGGTTCGATTCCCAGTCAGGGCACATTCCTGGGTTGCAGGCTGGTTCCCTGCAGGCCAACTCCCAGCAGGGGACGCACGAAAGGCAACCATACATTGATGTTTCTCTCCCTCTCTCCTTCCCTTCCCCTCTAAAGATAAATAAATAAAATCTTTTAAAAAAAAATTAAAACAGATTTTTTTCCTGAAAGCTTGGGCCAAAAACGTGTGTGTGCATTACACGGGACAAAATACGGTAGTTTTCTTTTTCAGATTTTCCCTGGCTATTCCTATTTATCTGCTTTTCACTGTGAAACTACAGAACCCATTTATCCAGCTAGAAAAGGTCTTGTGGTGTTTTTCCTGGGGTCTGATTAAGTCTGAGACGGCCCGAGGGAGGATCAGACACACACCTACTGGGTCTTTCTCACCTAGAACACCATCGCTGCCTTTCCATCCATTTGTTTAACAATTTCTTGACCAGTCAGCAGTGAGAGACAAAGCTGCATAGATCTGGCTGCAGGAAGGAAGGCCTTCTGACTGCATAGGCTACCTTCCTATGATGAACAATTTTCTCTCTCTCCACTCAGTCTCTGTCAAGGGGAATTTTTCTACTTGACAGCGATTAGTGCACATACCCATTAGGATGGCTTGATGAACTTTCTGTTAAGTAGAAAATAACAAGTGTTGCTGAGGACCTGGCTGGTGGGATGTAAAATGGTGCAGCCACTGTGGCAGTTCCTCAAAAAATCAAAACAGAGTTACCATATGAATTAGCAATTTCAATTTTGGGTAAATGCCCAAAAGAATTGAAAGAAGAGTCTTGAAGAGAGGTTTGTACACTGATGTTCACAGCAACATCATTCACAATAGTCAAAAGGTGGAAATGATCCAAGTACCCATCTGTGGATGAACTCAAGGGCAAAATGTAGAATGTGACTCAGTGTTGAATAGGAAGAAAATTCTGCGACATCCTATAACATGGGCGAACCCTGAGGACACTATGCTCAGTGAAATGAGCCGGTCACAAAAGGACAAAAACTGTGTGGTTCCACTTCCGTGAGGTCCCTAGAGCAGTCAGACTCACAGAGACAGGAAGTACAAGGGAGGATGCCGGGGCTGGGGGAGGGGGATGGAGCGGGAGCTGTTCAATGGGGACAAGATGCAAAGATGACGAGAGTTCTGGAAATGAGGTGCATGAAAACTGAATACACTGAACGCTACTGTACTGTGCACTTAGAAACCAGCTGAGATGGTAAACTTTAAATTTTGTTCTTGTACTTTATCACACACACACAAACCAGATGAGTGGAACTCCCTAGTTATAATTTGTAGACACAGGTGAAAAGGAGAGTCGGCTATACAAGGTGAGCTTGTCTCGGCCCTGCACCCCAGGCAGACCACAGCCAAAGCCTTCCTTCTGAAGTTGTGATCACGAGAGAGAGTGAAGCTTCGTTCACTGTGTTGTGAAAACAGTGACCCTGGGTTTCAGTGCCCAAGTGTGTGCCTGGCAGGGACCCTGCCGACCCCATACCTTCTTGGCAGCCAGCAGCAGCTCCACTGCCTTCTCGTACTGACAATGCTCAACAAAGAAGTCTGAGCAGCGGGCCAGGAGGGCAGGGTCTGACTTGTCATCCAGGTCCTCCGCAATGAGCTGCAGGGCCACAAACTGCTGGGTGGCAAAGGCCAACTCCAGGGCCTTGGAGAAGTGGCCAGCCTGTGGATAGCAGGGGAACTCTGAGCAGTTGTCCGAACTCTGGGTCCCAAGACTGTTGAGTGGTCCCCTTGCATACAGACAAGTCCCCTTGGCCCCCGGGAGCTTTGTGCCTTCAGGTCCAGGGCAGGGCTGGCCCTCACCTTGTGGTACAGCATGACTGCCCTGTCCATTTGCTCGCCCTTCTCCTCATAGTAGCGTGCTGCCTCAATCATGTCCTCGGGGGAGCTCAGCAGGGCCAAGTTCATGAGCTGGTCATCCAGGCTGTTCTCCTGCAGGAAGGGGGACAGATGCTCAGTGGTTCCTGCTCAGGTCCGTGAACACTGCCACGGGGAGCCCACCTCCGCCCTTTGACACACACCAATCCACACGACCATGGGTTCCAATGAGTGTCATAATGCCTGACTGGGTTTGTGCATCAACATTTTCAGAGGTTTCCTTTTTTCCTAATTAAACGAACATCGTGGGAACTAACTTACATGAGGGATCTCCACATTTTGGATTTTTCAGATGTCAGGCCCTGGGCTGAAACATTTTTATGGATGCAGAACATCCAATAGCTTCCTGTGAAAGGCCTACTATTTATTTATAAGGCCATTAGGCAATGAACCAGCTTCAGTGCAGGCTCAGGAGCCCTGGGGACAGCACAGTGACAACTCCTTGCTTTACAAACGCCATCAGGTGGGAAGGAGGGGCCGAGATGCCACTCTACATGGCGGGTAGAGTGAGGCCTTAGTGGTAGAAACTGACCCAGGCTGGGGATGTGATGGGGCCCAATTCTCGTAACTTTTCTGTCTGGAACTCTCCTAATAGATTGTGGGAAACAGAGACAACGCACCACTTCCCACCTGCCTGGGTTTAACCATCAGGGTGGCATGCCTCCATCCACACTGTGTGTGGTGCGTGTGGCCGCCTACCTTGCACAGACGAATGGCGTTGTTGAAGGCCTGAGCCCGTGCGTAGAAGTGCACTGCCTGCCTCACATCCTCCTGGCTTTCATACTGCCGGGCCAGGTGATAGGATGCAGCCCAGTTTCCTGTCTCGTTGGCTATTTCAGCAGCCTAGAAAAACACCAGAGAGACCCTGGGGGCCCTGTCTCCAGCCCATTCCCCTCACAGGGCCAGCTCCTGGTATGCACTTACCTTCTGAATGTTGCCCTGGAAGCAGTGAATGCGGACCAGGGAGAAGTAGTCTTGTGCCAGTTCATAGTAGTGCAGTGCGGTGTCCATCTCTGCCTGGCTTTCCAGGTACTGTGCCCACCACCTCCACAGGGTTCTGCGAGCAGCCGCAAGCTACCCCTCAGGTCCCACTCCCACTGGAAATGAGCCCCTGGCTCCCAAACGCCACCCTCAGAGTGCACTTCTCATGACCAGAAGCCAGGATACATGGAAGGTGGGTGGACAAGAGCGACATCCCCTGGGTCTGAAGGAACCTTGTTCAGATGAAAAGCCCCCTCCCCACAACCTGGCAGCTCCCTGGGATCTGGCTCTGAGAGACCAAGAGAATGCTTCACACTCTCACATGTAAAGCTCAGGAAGGGGGTCTCCTCTGAGCAGCCCCAGGCCTCCAGCCTCCAGATGCAAACGTAGCCTTCACCTGACACAGCCCCTAGCCCAGAAGGGGACACTCACTTGTCCTTCATCTTATTGATGTAGAGCTCCAGGGACTGCAGGTCCTCTGAGAGCATCCTGGGTACCTCGAAGCGGTGGGTGTCTGATTTCTCGTAACTGCAAGAGGGCAGAAAGAGCAGCTAGTTCCCACTGTCACAGCCCGTGTTGAACATGTGGCAACAGGGTGGAGCCTCACTCCCTGACTACAGCTCTGTGGCTTGTGGGTCCACGGTCAGGAGGCAGTGAGGCTTCCTTGCTGCTCTTGGAGGGGGCTCAGCTGTGGCCAGGCCTCCAGGCACCCCACCAGCACTAACCTGGGTGGCACTATACTGGACTGAGGCTGTAGCAACATTGCCAGCCGACCCCAGGTCTCTTAATGTGCCCAGAACCTGGAGGCAGGACGAAGCAATGGCTTGGCCTTGGAGTTTCTCCTAAAGCAACAACTCAAGCTCCCTCTGAAAGACACTCGCTGATGTCACCACCTGCCCTATGAAGGTGCCTCAGTCTAGAATATTCCTCTGAGAACCTCTATGGCCGCCTCACTGGGGCAGAAAAAAAAGCAAGAGGCAACCAGGGCCCATCCCAGAGTGAGTCCGGAGAAGCCCCTGCTCACTAGCTGAGGGCCAGGCTGCAGTCGGCGCTGGCCTCCAGGTGCTTGGCGTAGTTGTAGTAGGTGGTGCGCAGGTGGACACGGTCGTGAAGTTCGGCAACTTCGATGGCTTTTTGCCACTGGCCGGAGGCCTGGTAGAGCTTGTTGAGAAGGTCATAGCGCTTGCATTTCTTGTACAACTGCTCGGCCTCCTCCTGAAGAAGACAGTGCACGTCAGTGCAGCCACTGCTCAGCCACACGACCCAGTGCAGATGCCGAATGTGCCATCGGGAAGCCCACGACAAACACAACACACACACACAGGACAGACACACACCTCAGGATGTGTTCTGAGACGTACAAGAAGAATGCCACATGCCGATGTGGTGTCCCCACGACCAGGAAGGGCTGACCCCACCCAGGCCCATCTCTATGGGAACGTCCCTGCACACCATAAGCGAGGAGACTGCACCTGCTGCAACGCCCCTCAGAGTAGCCTGCGCTCACCCGTACAGACCAGGGGCCCAGGGATGACCACTCAGGTGTGCTCAGCTCCTCCCTGTGCCAGCCACATGGGCGTCCCCCAGCCTTTTTCTCAGAGGATCTGACCCACAGCCTCCACATGGTTACAGGCCATCTGAGCCGCCCCTGCCACAGGCCATCCTGCCAGGCATCTCAGCTTCTGCCTCCTGGAAGGGAGAGAGTCCTTGGGGGCCTTGCCCTCCTTTTTGGCTTAAGCTAGCTTAAGAGGTTTTGTGTTCCCTGCAAAGAAATAGCCTAGATAAGAATATGAGGTCTCTAAAAAAAGTCCAACCACTGTTAATATAATGAAAATGGTTTGCACGACATCAATGTAACCTGGCGGCCAAGGAGAGTGGATGGAATGTGCATGTGTGAACAATGACAAGTTCACTGTACTAGTCAGTGGGGGCAGTAGATGCTCTCGAGTGAGCATGTGTACTGTGTGGCCGTCTGATTCAAAATGACTGAGAAAGCAGAGCAACGAATCTGCATCAAATTTTGTGTGAAGTTTGAATATTCCTCCATGGAAACTATTTGGATGACTCAGAAGGCTGCAGCTATGGGTAACTGGTGATTGGCAGCTTCCTCACACAATGTGCCTGCTCAGGCATCATGTGTCACGCAGAGTTTTTTTGAGAAACATCAAATCACCCAGGTGACTCAGGCCCCCTACAGCCCAGACTTGGCACCCTGTGACTTCTGGCTTTTCCCAAAACTAAAATCACCTTTGAAAGGGATGAGATTTCAGACCATTGATGAGCTTCAGGAAAATATGATGGGGCAGCTGATGGTGACGGGGAGAGCTGTGTGAGGTCCCAAGGTGCCTATTTTGAAGGGGACCGAAGTGTCATTGTCCTATGTACAATGTTTCTTTTTACAAAAAAAAATTCTATTTATTTTTAGACAGAGGGGAAGAGAGGGAGAAATAGAGAGGGAAACATCAATGTGTGGTTGCCTCCTGTGAAGCCCCCACTGGTGACTTGGTCTACAACTCACATATGTACCCTGATTTGGGAATTGAACCTGCAACCCTTTGGTTCACAGGCCAGCACTCAATCCACTGAGCCACACTAGCCAGGGCTACAAAGTTTCTTGTACCTTCTTCATGAAATGTCTCTATTTTTCATAGTAAATGGCTGGATACTTTCTGGACAGACCTATTATACCACGGTCCCCTCTGAGGTTGGCGGAACAGGCCCCCCTGCCACCAAAGCCAGCAGTGGCCCCTCCTCCATGGCCAGGGGCTCCGCCCCAGATCCGTGTTGTGAAGGGAACCAAGGAGCACCCTCTGGGCAGCAGGCCTGTCGTTTCCCGACTCACCAGCATTCCCAGGTGTATGGCCAGCACAGCCACACGTGCCTCCAGCTCTGGCTCCTGCTCGGCCTCCCGCAGTGCTCGGGCTCCACGTGCGTGGCCCATGTTGCCCAGGCACACCTTGGCGACGTCCAGCCGCTGGGTTTTCACACACACACGTGCCATGTTCTCCCAGACAGCCTCGCTGTGGCAGAGGGCATGGTAACTCAATTAGTTTCCAGTCCCCCAACGTTGGGCCTTATCTCAACCACTTCCAGAGTGCTGGGGACCTATGTGAACAGGCATCGTCACCTAGAAGGGGGAGATGCAGGAGCTGAATGGGCTCCACCCGCAGAAAACTGGGAAGACCAGGGACCACATACTCCCCAGAAGAAAACACACCTGTCCCCTGGGTCCCTTGGCTGGTGCACCACCTCCCATGGCACCTGCTCCGGAGGGGCCCTGGGACCCCTGTTCCTTATCCCCACTTCCCTCCCACAACCCCAGGATTCCTGCGTTTCCTCTGCAGTCGACAGGAGGCAAGTGCCATTAAGAGAGAGAAGGGCCTTCTGTGTAGGTAGACAAATGCCCACAACTCTTTCCTGTCTCAGTACATCTGCTCAGCAAACACAGGCTTCTCTTCCCCACCCCCACCACCCCCATGGAGGTGGGGGTGAGGACAGCCCTTCCCGTCTCCTGTCCCAGAGCTGAGGTCCGGGGGCCTGCAGAGCGAGCTGAGGAGTGGGATGGAACAGCTGCCTGTACGTACAGTTCCCAGGACTCCTGTGCTCCTCACTCGTGCCCACGAGCCTCGCAGAGTTGTCACATGTGCACATCCCGTCAAAGGCTCAGGGGCAGGAGTTCTTCCTATTCACTGTAAGGTTTCTAGAGGGTTCGCTCCGACACTGACCTGGGGCTCCTGCCCCACTCCCTGGCAAGCCCCAGGCTCAGTGTGAGCCTGGTAATGGTCTCAGATCCTGGATGGCCACCCTACAGGGATGACAAAGCTCCACCAGACTCCATCAAGTGCCCTTGCAGGGGCTGCATGAAAGGATGCTCTCTGGCCCTTCCTTCTGAAAAGTCCTTGGGCCCATTGATTCTGGCCCTACTCACCCTGAGCTCAGACACAGGCCTTTTCCATATAAACAACTCAGTGCAAGCTCCACACATGAAGGCAAAGAAAACAAATGCATTCACTGCCTCATCTCCCATGGATGAAATGGATGCCTTCCTATCTGAAGACCTGCAGCCCATGTACATCTGCTTATAAACATGTGTACCTGTATACACACATACACGCAACCCAACACACTCAGGTACAGGTAGTCAACAACATGCTCACATCCACACATACCCTTGTACACACACTTACACACAGAAGACACCCAGGCTCATCCCCTCTGATTGCCAGCTGCTCTGTGAGGCTTTCCCTTTACATGAGGCCAGCCTCAGCCTGGGCAGCCCCGGGAGCAAGTGGGCTGGGGCTACTGCTTCCCACCTGGCCTCAGCCGAGCAGCATGCGGGACTTAGGGGACTCTGCTCATAGACCCAAGACCAGCTGCCTCTGAGACATGTAGCCAAGGTCATAGTGAGGGAGGAGATGCTCAGGGTGTATGCAGGGCCCAGTTTGCAGCCCCAGTACTGCGGGCATTTTCCCAATAGCTTCGCCTGAGAGTCGGCTGAGGACGGGTGAGGGAGGGGCATGCATGAGAGGACAGAGCTGGTGGGCCCAGCCCTACTTCGAGCCACAGCAGAGTGTGGAGGGCCTGGGTAGGTGGGTGGGGCTCTGTGATTAATGGGAGACTTTCATCTCAGGTTTCATGACATGGACACAACTGGAGTGAAAACAGCTCTGGGGGCGGGGGGGCGCAGCACTAGAACAGACTGAGGCTGGTGTTTACCCAGCAGGATGGGCCTCATTGTGGGTGTCTGTGGTCTAAATGCCCAACATCTAGGTGCCCTCTCCTACAAACAAATGTATACTTTCATATGTTTTTGGCTTTATGTGGATCTTCTGGAGACTTTATAAAATTTGGTACCCCAGATATGGCTACTGAGGGATGGCCGAAAGTACAGGGGTGACGGGCTCCAGCTGACCTGTACAGGACAAGGCCTAGTGAGGGGCCTGCTGGAGCTCAGGGCCCTTTGATCACCTCCCACAGGGGCCTCCTACAGCACCTTCCAATGTGTCAAAGTCACCGTGCAACTCTACTCCTCTCCTTTGGAATTCAGAGGAACATGCTCTGAGAGAGCAGGAGCCTTAGAACACGGCCGGCCCAGAGGCCACAGCTGTCTCCTGCCCTGGGCCAGCAGTGCCGCAGTGAGGTCCGAGTCAGGCCCCTCTGCCCCTTCTCCATCCAGCAGCCTTAGGCAAGAAATCACCTTCTCTGTACCAAACACCCTTCTTTATAATAAGCAGAGAATTGCAGCTTGTCTTTCCCTCACCCTCACAGGCTAGTTGGAATGCACGTGGAAGCACTGCGGGTGTATAGCTGGTCGTCTAGAAGGACACGTCTGTATGCAGCCTGGACACTGCCCCTCCTGACGTGGAGGCTCCAGGGAGCCCTGAGGGTCTTGGGGGCAGACTTGGGCCTGGTACACACAGCTCTCAAAATACCACTGGTTTTAGGAATGGCAGCTGGTAAAAGCACCAAGGCCCAGGCCAAATCTGGAATCTCAAAGCAGACACAGTTTCTCACCCACAGCTTCTAGTCAGTTCTATATAATTTCTCTCTTCCCACTTATAGAAACGATGAAAAGTCACTGCTCCTTAGACTTCTCATTCCCTTCTCTTAAAAAATATTTATTTATTTTTAGAGAGAGGGGAAGGGAAGGAGAAAGAGAGGGAGAGAAACATCAATGTGTGGTTGCCTTTTGTGTGCCCCCCACTGGACACCTGGCCTGCAAAACCAGTCACAGCTCATTCCCCTTTAAACACACCCTGGTGTGCCCTGGCTGGTGTAGCTCAGGGAATTGAGTGTGAGCCTCTGAACCAAAGGGTCACTGATTCAATTCCCAGTCAGGGCTCATGCCTGGGTTGCTGGCAAGGTCCCCAGTGTGGGGTGCATGAGAGGCAACCACACATGGATGTTTCTCTCCCTCTTTTTCTCCTTCCCTTCTCCTCTCTCTAAAAATAAACTTTAAAAATCTTTTTAAAAAAACCCACACATTGGTGCTTTCAAGGTTCAGCTGCAGAGTAGGCATGGGCAGCACTGGGTGGTAGGTAGTGGTCTGGGGCTTGGACTCACCCAGACCTTCCCAGGCCCGCTGTGCAAGATGCTGATTACACAGGGGACCTTTCATACTCCCTTTCCAAAAGATTTCACAATTGCAACCTTCTTTAAGTGTGATGGTGAGAGTGAGGGCTGAGGGTGACCTCTTTGGTCTCCTCTTCCTGTCCCTTGTCTTTAAAGCAGACCGCGGATATCTGCACCCAATTAAAGTGGAAAGTAACCTGAACAGGCAGACACACTTGAGAACTCTGTATTGGCACTCTTCCCAGTGGGCAGAGCTGGGCTTTCACATGTCCCCATGTGGATGGCTGTGTGCTCTGCCCGCATCAAGTATTTGGGGGCAAAGGACAGGGGCCAGAGACTGACCGGGCTCACTGTGCCTGCCTAGGCTAGAAGTGTTGGGTGTGCTGTGTGCACAGATGAGACAGAGGATTCCATCCTGGGAACTAATCTCCGCTGAGGGAGGGCTAAAAAAAACACATGCTGGAAGCACACTCTTGGCTGTTCATGCTTGGCTAGGGCTGCCCAAGCACACCACAGTGGGGGCAGGCACCTCTCCACACAGTGGAATGCAGGATGGACCAAGAATGTAGACCCGAAGGGTGGGCCGCGTCCGCGGCTGGCCTCCAGCACAGCATCTGCACGGTGCGTAGCTCCTGCCCTTCTCCCCACGGGCAGCTTCAGTTCCAGTGTGCACTTCTGGGGCTTGTGCATACGACACACATTCCAAGAAGTAAACACCGCCTGGTCTCCATCCAAGTCGTGAGAGTTTCCTGTCGTCTGAGCCAGCCTGTGGACAGCATTCACATCTGCACTTCATCAGCTCAGAGAGGCGCCTCTGAGAGAGGCAGCCAGGGTAGCCGAGGGGCCGGCCTGAAACTGCTTTCCAACTTTCTGGAAAGCCTGTCCTTTGAGAAGCGTCTAGAAACAGCCTCAGAGGCCCCTCTTCTCAGGCATGCTGCATGGAGACCCCCAGTCAGAGCACGGGTGGCTGGGGGGTTAACAGTCTCATGTTCTACCATGCGGCACACATGCTGTTGCCGGATCTCCCCCTCGTCTCTGCTCTAATATAAACACTGCTGTTTGTACATGTGCTGGAACAGGGAGGCGCACGCAGGCACTGCAGCTGGATGCCCCCCCCACCCATGACCTAAGGCCCGGAACTCTGGAGGACAGGAAGGGCCCTCTGAGTGGCTCAGGGAGCCCATGGCTGGGTTCCATTCTCCAAAGGGACCCCCGCAGTCACAGAATGAATTTGTGGGGGGGGTTCCTCCAAGGACAGGGTTACTCCTCACTACCAGGCTTGCAGCTCTGCCCTGGCCCCTATCCCCATCTTCCCATTCCACCAGGAACCAGAATCCAGGGGGATGGCTGAGTGTGCAGGGCCTGATGACCGGACAGGAGCCCCTTGAGGACTTCCTGGGGGTCCTGGCCCCTCCCCTGCCCAGCCTGGGAAAGAGCTGGGTGGAGCTGGCCAGTGGTTGCTCCCAGGACAAGCAGAGCAGGTGCTCTGGTTTCTGAAACCATGTGCTGTTTTTTATTAGAAACCGGCCATTTAAAGCACAGGTGGCAAACACAAGGCCTGCGAGCTGAATACAGCCCGGCACCTTGTTTCTACCGGGAGTCAGTGCCAAGCTCCTTGCTCCTAGTTAAGGGGTAGTTGTACAGTCCTAAAATTACATTCATCCCTCTGAAGGCAACCGTGAGGCTGACATGGCCCCCAGGTAAATGAGTTTGGCACCCCTGATTTAAAAGCTACCTAAAGATAAGTGATTTACCAAAACGAGGAGGGGAGTTGATCTCCTTCTAATGGAGACTTGGGGAAGCTTCCTTTTTGAGGCCTCTGTCTACTGCACTGGGCACACAAGGACTCAAGAGTGTTTGAAGCACTTGCCCCAGCCCCCTGAGAAAAGGGGGCTGCATGTGGGAGTGAGAAGCGCAGACAGAACGCGCAGGCCCCTCCCCATCCAGCCCCGGGTACCGAGAGAAGAGGACCACAGGGTGGAGGGTGGGAAAGCAGGTTTTCCCTTGGCACAAGCCATGGAAAGGGGAAAAGTCCTAAAATAGGTCAATCCCTCAGGGAATCTGAGTAGACATTTATCAGAACCCACAATTCTCCAAAGACCCTGGCCTTTCAGGATTGCAGACTTAATGGCGTGGGGAGCCTCGCCTTGTGTACCGCACACACGGGCCCCGCGCACACAGGAGCTTGTTAGCAGTGCAGACCAGGTATCCACACTGGCTGGGAACTCCATGCAGCTGCAAAAGCGGGAAGGTGAAGGGTGAGGGTCAAGGGCATCTGATCACCTCTGGGCCCCAACTCCCTACCCGGCGAGGGGCCTGTCCTTGGACTTTGGGCCGCATGTGAAGACGGCAAATGGTCGAGGGCAAGCGCTGCCACTACCCGGAACTCCAGCGGTGTCCCATCAGGCACATGTGCATATACCATGGTACAGACACGCCTTTTTACTCCTTCGCAGCCGCTTTGGGGTCTTGGCTGGGTGAACGTCCCTGTACTGCGTTTGAGTCTGAAGTGGTGGCACAGAGCCTCCCACTGTGTTGGTCTGCGGCCCAGGGGATTTGAGCAGAGCAGATGAAGGTCTGTTCAAGGCCACGGGAGCTCACCGGCTCTGGTCGAGGTCCACCAGCATACCAGGGACGGACCTGGTCCCTTAGGAGCTGTGCGGATTGACATCCCCATCGGCAAACAGCCCAGGCCAGAGACCACATTCACTCTCCCTGAGGCCTTGCTGGTCCCTGTGCTGCATGTCCGGAGCCCCACCTTCCTGCACCTCAAGGACGACTCCCTGGTCTGAAAGTTTTCCAAGTGGGACCCTGACCTGCCAGGTCTAGGCAGTAAGAGGGTCTGGCTGGGACATGAAGGCCTGTCTAATGGAGCGCTCCATCATGCCCAGCCTTCCTCTGCTGCTGTCCCCTCTGGGCACTTCCCTCCTCCATCTGTATCTCCCTGTAACAAGGGCAGGTCCAAGCATATCGTGGGCCGGCAGTACCTCTGTGCTGGGGCAACAACCATGCCCTGTCACCAACACCCTGCTAGCCCTGAGCACAGGACACTGCCTGGGACACTGTGCGCAGCAACTGCCACTGACACTGCTCTGTGGTACCCGAGTGCCAGGCTGGCCATGTCCAAGACAGACAGGTGGGACCATGAGTCTGTTCTGGGCCAGCATTCCTGACCCTCCCTCTTGGAAAGGAAGACAGGGAGAAGCCAGGGAGGAGGGTCATGGAGCAGGACTTCAGAAGGCCCCCCTGCCTTTCCTATCAGGAAACACATCCTGTTAGTGTCTGGCTGCTGCAGCCAGCAGCTATTTGTTGCAGTTGGCTACGCCCTCCAGCTCACCAAAAACAGCCTCAAAAACAACCATTTCCTCTCTGCTCAGAGACAGGGGGAAAATGCACGCGCACACACATACACACACAGACACACGCACACATACTTCCCTGCAGCAGGCTCTCTGCTTTCCAGGACCAGCCGTTTTGTGTCGGAGGCACCAGGCAGGGGCTCAGGCAGCACAGAGGCCGCTGAACCCACACTCTTCCCTGCGGCCCTGCTCAGAGCCCCGCTACCACACTAGCTTTGCTCTGAGCTGAGCTGGTTTTAAGGAGACTCGGCTGATACCGCATTGCCTCCTGCCTTTCCTCTCCAGTTACTCTCTGTTCTCCCAAGTCAGGGAGAAGAGGCTTCCAGCCTTCCTGGGCCTCTGCTTCCCAGGAAGACGGCGCATTCAGGATTCTGGACTCTCGCTGGTGCCCTGCTTCCTTCCCGGTATGGGCCACGCAGTCACCTTCAGAACAGGCCTGTCCCTGCTCCAGGTAGAGGAAGGAGGGTAAGGAGGACCGTGAGGTGGGCTCACCTGCACCTGCTGCACGGGCCTTCCCGACCCTCCAAGAATGAACGGTGATGTCCTCTAGCCACCCCTAGCAGCGTCTTGGTTCTCCCTGGCCACAGAAGCTGACCAGGACTGGGACTTTCTCCACAAGCAGTCGGCACCGGCAGTCAGTGATGACTGTCCAGAAACTGGTGGCCACAGCCGTGCTGGTGGCCCTGGTCTCTCTCATCCTCAACAATGCGGCAGCCTTCACCCCCAACTGGGTGTATCAGACGCTGGAAGATGGGCGCAAGCGAAGTGTGGGGCTATGGAGGTCCTGCTGGCTGGTGGACAGGGCCCGGGGAGGGCCCAGCCCTGGGACCAGGCCTGCGCAGGTGGATACAAGGGACTGTGAGGCCCTGGGCTGGGGCTCTGAGGCAGCAGGCTTCCAGGAGTCCAGAGGTACCGTCAAATGTAAGTCAGCTCACTTTTCTGTCTCCTTTAAAAGGGGGTGGGGGACCTGCTAGCTCTGCACGACATGCAGAAGACAGGGGTCGTCTGTTTGCTGACAGGGGAGGGTGCTTTGCTCTGAGGGGCAGCACTGGCTCTTGAGGAACCAGCAGGCCCCAAGCTCCACACCCACCCTCCCTGGGCGAGCCACAGGCACACGTCAGTCCTGCTCAGCACAAACCCTTCTCTGCTCCTCCTTGACAGTTCTCATGTAGTAGTGGGCTTTCCTCTGCCATCATGCACAGCTAAAGAACAGATGCCTTAACCAAATCTAGAAAAATACATTTTTCCTGGTGGAAAATTAAGATTGCTAGTGAGAAAAATAAACAAGAAGCTTAAGAACACATGGCTGAGCTCTGACTTCATTCCTAGTTCTTAGGGTGGTTAAGGTGGTATGGAGTTCTGGGGGAGATCCACCAGGACTGACTGTAGGTGGGACAGCTGACTGCCTGCAAAGGCCAACCCCAAAGGGCAGCACCCTCGCTCCCTCTGCCCCATTGCCTCATCCTGGGCCCTGGATGGTCATACTGGGCACCGGGTCTAACACTGCTCTGGAAGCCAGGAACTTGACTTTCAAAGTAGGGTCAGGTGTGCATGTACCACAGGGAAGAGTTCTTAAGAATGAAGATGCTTGTCATCTAAACAGTCATTGGGGTTGATGGTCAAATATCTCCCTGTGAAGACCCTTTAAACTGCTGAGAGGGCCTAACTTGCAGGTGGGCGTCATCTCTTAGGAAGATGAAGTTTGTCTTCAAGGAAACGGACACACGCGAGGCTGCAGATGGCCTGCGCAAGGTTGTTGGAGGACATCCCGAAGTCTGCAGGCAGTACAGGCATGTGCTTGGTGTGTGACTGTCCTCAACTGCCGTGGCCTTGGAACCCCGACCTGTGGGGGAAACTGCGCTGGGGGTGTCGTCCCATTTCACAGGCAGAAACAGAGACTGCAGGAGACAGGCTCAGCTGAGGTCCCTGGGGCCATGCAACCCACTCTGTCTACTCAGGGTCCCTCACCACAGCCCGAGGGGGTCCTCTCACTCGGATTGGCTATCTGCCCCTCCCCGCTCATTTGCAAACAGAGAGCAAAAATCTTTCCTTTAAAGATCAAAGTGAATGAATGATTTCAAAATTTTCTGAGCTTGCTGAATGCAGGGGCCTATGGGGAGCCAGATAAATGTAGATGGACTTGGGTCTCTGTGTGACTTGCTGATCAAGAACAATCTTTCTTCAGCACGGGCCTGCGAACAAAAAGATCGAGGTTCGATTCCCTGTCAGGGCACATGCCTAGGTTGCAGGCCAGTTCCCAGCAGGGCCCAGTTCACAGCAGGGGATGCACCAGAAGCAACCATACATTGATATTTCGCTCCTTCTCTCCTTCCCTTCTAAAGATAAATAAAAATTTAAAAAAAAGAACAATCCTTCTGATTTGGGGACCGTCCTGAGGAGCAATGAAAACCAGTGGCCCAGAGGCAGCTCCAGTGAGAGTTCTGTAAAGCCCACACCTCTCCCCCTCCCCAAACTGGGAAGGGGACATCCTGGTCCTCAAGGACTCCTGCCACAGCCTCCAGTGCTGCCCAGGTGCCCTCCCTGTGGGTCTATCCTCTCTGTCCCCATGCTAAGGACTGGCCACCTTAGGCCAGGAGGACACACAGGGATCCTCCTAACCTCCACGCAGGCAGCCCTCGCCTTCCTCCCACCTTGCCACGTGTCCTGAGCAGCCGCATTCACCTGCCCTTGTTTGCTGTCCCTCCCGGACCACCTGATAAGGTTCCTGACCAACTTTTAAAATATCCTCATGCCATTGGTATGGCATTTGTGGCAGCTAACTATAAGGAACTTCTGAGCATCAAATATTGGTCCAGAATGAGCAAAAGGTCTACAGAATCTTCTCCAGCAAGATTGAACTGAGGAAAGTGAGCCATCTTCACACCAGGTCCATGGGACACGAACAGGGAGCAGCAAGTGGGCATCCTGGCCCTGGTGGTCCAGAGCTGGGGCTTCCTACCACCACCTTAAATCAAACCAGTGCTCAGTCTCATTAACTCCATGAAAAACCCTAGCCCCCGCTGTGCCCACGATCTAGCTAGGCATAGAGATTAGGAGGAAAGAGCAGGGAGGGAGTCCGTGTGTGACACCCACTGCCTCTGCGGAAATGCCCTCCACATCACCCAGCCATCACTCTGTCAAATCACCTCATCCACGATGGGGCGGTGGGGTCTGGGTGGCAGGGCTGACAGCCCAACGCACAGTTCAATCCTGGGCACCCGTCTAGAGGCCCCAAGGGGGCTTGACACGCCCTTTGTCAGGCATCACTGCTTCGACCAGAGGGCCAGGCTGTCCTAGAGATTCCACACATTGCCAGGCAGCCAGGGCAGTGGCTTGGGGACAGCAGACAGGCTTCCGCCGGCTCTGTGCCATTGGGCCTGGCAACGCCCTATGACAAACACCTTAAGGAGCCATTACTCAATTCTGGTCAGGGATTTCTGTGAAGCTGGGTGTCCTGAGCACACTGGGCAGGGACACGGGGGCCAGTCCAGGTCCTCCAGCTGCTCCCATGTCATGCTGGGTTCTGTCTTTGAGAATGCTCACTGGGCAGGGTGCAGTGATCTTGACTTTCAGGTGGCTCTTTTCTTCCTGTGAGGTTTCAGGGAGAACTCATGGGATGTGAGGTGCCCCTTTGGCTCCCAAAGAGACCCCATGACCTGACTCCAGGGTCAGTCATACTCTGGTCCTTATTTCCTGTCAGTGTTCATCTTTCCATATTACATGCATTGTCAGGCACCCGGTGTTCTTTTTCTGACACAGATTCATTCAGGAATAAACATTAATTACATCTTGGGTAGATGGCTGGAGTCAGTGCTCCCTGAGGGGAGCCCTTTGACCTGCCCATAGGTGATTCGATGCTCTCTGGCCCCAGGTAGAAACGCAGGTGGATGGAGTGTGCACCACATGCTGCCTGGCCAGATGACATTCATGCCACATGTCATTGGGTTCCTTAAAACCTGGGCACCACTGCCCAGACTATGTACACAGGTAGTGTTATGACCTGTAACATAGGGATGGTGGATTCCAGCCAGGGCGTGTCCCCTCTGAGAGGCCAGGGAAGGGAGTATGGCTCAGACAGGGCAGTCATCTCCTGAGACAGAGGGGTGAGTCTGTGAGCACTCACCATCTCAACCTTCACACCCTCTTGACATCTTCAGTACCAAAATCCATGGGGACCTGGGCAGAGGACTGAGTGGTGGCTTGTGAACTTGAGGATGCCACAGGGCCGTGCACTCAGATCTGCCAGGAAGGACGGAGCAGAGCCAAAGAGGATGGCCAGGTGGGCCGGGCAGCAGGTCCCCTGGGGGGAGGGACTGCCAGGGTCCCGGNGTGAGCACTCACCATCTCAACCTTCACACCCTCTTGACATCTTCAGTACCAAAATCCATGGGGACCTGGGCAGAGGACTGAGTGGTGGCTTGTGAACTTGAGGATGCCACAGGGCCGTGCACTCAGATCTGCCAGGAAGGACGGAGCAGAGCCAAAGAGGATGGCCAGGTGGGCCGGGCAGCAGGTCTCCCGGGGGGAGGGACTGCCAGGGTCCCGGGTGCTCTCTGCTCCAGGCTCCTGGGAGCCTCAGTCTTTGGCCTCATTGCACTACCGTGCGCTCCCTGTGGCTGCCCCCCCCGGTGCTTGTGTCCACCACAGGCTACTCCTGTCCTTGGCCAGCAGTTCATTCAAGTCCTTCCTGGCCTGCAAGCCTGAGCTTGGGAAACCAGACTCAGGGCCTGGCTGTTAATCTTCATCATGTTTAACACCCTTGCCTCAGGTCATGTCCACCTCCTAAATCCTATCACCTTTTAGAGAAGCAGAGTCTCACTGCAAAGAAAATCAAATGTGAAGCAAGAGCGGTGTGAACAACAGCCTCCACAGGAAGACAGCCAGTCTTCCTGAGCAAGGTGGGAAGGAACTGCTCGGGCTCGCCCCGTCCTCAGAGAAGACCACCAGCCGCACCGCCAGGTGCCCCACGAACACGGCATAAGCAGCCAGAAAAGTACCAGGAAATTGGCCTAAACCTTTGCTCATTAGTCTGAGCTGTCAGCCTCGGCCTTGGGGGAGGTGAGGAAGTCTCAGACCCCAGCGAGCACATGGTGCCCCTGAGGCTGAAGCTCAAGGGCACTGCTGCGGTTCTCCAGCACCCCATGTCTGCTCCCTCCTCCCTGGAATTCTGGACCCACCACCGCACCAGGCCTGGACCTGCTTGCTCCACTAGGGCTCCTCCAACTTCGCCCGACCCCTGCCCTCTGTCTCCTGGTGCTATAAAAGGTCAGAAAGCAGTGTCAGGGCTTATGATGATGGCAGTTGTTTCTGAGGTTATTCTGTAGACTATAGACTGTGAGCTCCACTACAGAGAAGTAGAGCCCACCTGCAAAGGGGGATGTGCCTGCAAGAATGAAGACTGACAGAGAAGACCCACAGTGCTCACCTCGGTCTACCCCAGCAGGCTCAACTCAAGAAGGTGAAAGAGCTCATTTGTTGGTGACTAGTAGCTCACGCACTTTCTTGTGCTCCTTGACCCTTGGCGCTGGGCTCTTCTGGAAGCTGCTCTGAGTTCCCAACAGCTGAGGCCTCTCCTACTGTCCTGCAACATCCACACTGCCCTCTACCCCATGCTGGAGCAGGCACTGGGATAAGGTCTGGGATTAGGGAAGGGCAAGATCCTTTAGGCTCTGAATGACAGACGGCCAGCAAGAAGGAAGCTGTTGAGATACCTCGGGCAGGAGGAATGCACCTTCCATGGCAGGGGGTGGCACAACACCTCCATGTGACTCAGATTCCTCAAGGGCCACGTGTGATCGTTGCCAGACACCACCGCAGCCCCACACTGGATGGGGTGGGGGGCCCAGGAGGCCAGTTTTCATTAGCTGTGGTGGGGCCATTTTAACAGTCTGGAAGAGCCACAGGGAAGGGACCTGCTGCCCCTGCCCCTTGCAGTTCATCCACAGCGTTGCTCTGTCGTCCGTCTGCCCTATGTGTACGTCCCCCGCCCCTGGACTGGGTGTGCGTTGGGGAGCGGAGTACATGAAGCCTGGGGGTGTGGGGCAGAGGGAAATCAGTGAGGCTGGCAGTGCAGACAGAAGGATGAGCCCCAGGAGGAGAGAGCCCCAGCCCTGAGCTCCGCACCCCACACTGACCACCTGCCTTCTTCCTTCTTGGTCCCTCACAGTGCAATTTGACATGATGCGTGCCTGCAACCTGGTCGCCACAGTGGCCCTTGCTGCAGGCCAGCTCACTTTCATCCTGGGGCTGACATGCCTGCCCCTGATGTCACCTGATTCCCAGTGCTGGGAGGAGGCCATGGCTGCTGCATTCCAGCTGGCGAGTAAGTACCCTCATGCCCCAGAGGGGCAAACACAACAGCAGCACCCTCGGCTTGTGTTGAGGCAGGAAGGCCTCCTAATGCCACAGGGACCCTCTGGGTCACCCCTTCTGCCTCACCCATTGCTGTGGGCAGAAGCAAAACAGAAGCATGCACACAGAGGTGAGGATCACTGAGGCTTTGTATCTCTGTAGCTGTGGCCCCTGGCCCTTTTCCATTTGGAGACAAGGTGCTGGCATGGGGGTAATGTACTCTGTCTTCTAAAGCCTCCAGCAGCCCATGCGGTGGGTGGCCTGGGTTCACGCCATCTTGAGAGGGCACAGGAGCCCCCAGGGGTGGTGAAGCAGCCTGCCCTTGGCAGAGGGGCGAGTGCCATCTGAGCCTATGCCTGGTGAGGCGAGGCAGCCCCACTTTTCCACAGAGCAGCCAGCCCAGGGCCATCAGGGAGTGAGCCTCTTTGGGCCAATCTGGAAGCCATCAAGGCCTCCGGGGGTGACTAAGGTGGCATGGGGCTGGGTATGAGCACACCTTACGGTCTTGGAAGGGTGAGAGTGGTGTGTCATTGTCAATGATCAGTGGAATTGCTCCGGATGCTCCCTGGTGCCCAGGAAGGACCCCTAGGGGGCTGCTCTGCTGGTTTCCCTCGACCTCTGTTCCTTCTCGCTGGCTCAGGGTTAACGACTGTAGAAACCTGGGGAAGTTCAGGCTTTCCACAACCCACTGTGGAAAAGTCAGGTCAGTGGTCCCGTGGGGAGACTGATGAGGTGGCCAGGACTTGGGGGCGCCAGGAGCTGACGTGCCTGGTGGAGAACGGCAGCATGTGCCAACGTTGAAGGTACAACCCCAACAAGCCCAGAAGAAGAAACGGCAGGAAGTCTGAATAGAATCGCTCTAGGAGTAACGGGTCCCAGCCCTTATCCTTCTGCAGTAACAGTTTCCAGAATGAGGCTGACGGGTTGGCAGGTGTTTGTGCTGGAAAGCGCCTGGGTGGGAATCAGAAAGGCCCTCCTGCGCCCTGTTAATGGAAGGTCATGTGGTCCTTGGCCGGTCCTTCTCCACAGGCTGGGTGCAGGAGGGGGTGGCTGAGGGCCGACCAGAGGAGAGCACAGGGTTTGGCGTGAAGGGGACTGGATTGCTTTTTGCCTCCATCACTTACTACCCATGTAACCCAATCTGCAAAGCAGGGGTGGAGTCTGCCCCCACTCCTCACACTGGACTGACTCTGAGAATTAATCAGGCAGGTGGAATGGGATCTTTGATCACTTCCACCTCCACCCGTCCTCCAGGACTGTGGGTATAAACCCAGACATGTCAAGTGACTTAGGAAATGCACCCATGTGCCCTCTGTCAACCTTAGGGCTGTAAAACAGAACTGGTTTCCTTGCCTTAGTGAAACAACACGTCTCCATCAGTGGGTTATCTGAAATTCCATCCCTTTAAGAAGGAAGCGGAAGATTTCAAAATGTGATTAGAAAAGCTAGATAAAAAACAGGTATTTTAGTGGCACTGAGGAAATGAAAGTAACATTTCCTGATTTGAAAATAACTCCTAGCAGGATAATCAAATTGGTCATTGTATTGCTGAAGAAGCTCCTTTGAAATACTTATTTAGAATTATTGGAAGAAATATTGTGGGTTTGGTGTGAAGCTGACATCTTACTTCCTGCAAACTCTTATTTTAGAACATGATAGTGTTGTTTACAAATAACATATTTTAAAAACTCAAAAGTGTGTGTGGGGGGAAGCCCCGTTAACTGAAGTCAGGTGGTCTTGCAGCAGCCCTGGCAGGGGTGGGCTGCCGAAGGTCCTCTGGAGCCTGTCCTGGGGAGGTAGGGCAGAGGGTACTGCGCTCCTCTCCTGAGTAGTTCCAGGCCAGCACAACCCCTGGAAAGGCTGGACCAGGCTCTATTTAAAAAAGTCAGACAGGCAGAGGCCAATGGAAAAAGCCAGAAGCACCGAGGGACAGCCCACGGTACTTCAGATGGTTCCTTTTGCCTCCACGGGCTGCCTCTCCCCTTGGTGTCTGACCATTACTCTCAGTAGGTCTGTTTTGCCCAAAAAGGAAATGCATTTGGCCCTGTTTAGACTTGTTTCATTGACAAACAGTACAGAATGCAGCTATGTGCCTTTCTTCTATCATGCTGCTAATTTTAGAGTTAGGTTTTTTCCTGTGCTCCGGTCCGTTTTAAACAGTTAGGGAGAGACTGAAGGGCGCCAGGATATCCTGTCCCAGGAGGGGGAAATGCCTGCTAGTACCTGTTACGCAAGCCAACCTTGAGTCCCTAGTGCCTGGGCCAGAGGGTGGGCAGGGGGAGAAAATGAGGACGGGAAAAGCACACGGAGTAAACTGGGGGCCGGGGAAAGCTGGGCCCAGCCGGGGACAGCAACTTGCTGATGGGAGGCTGCCTGGGCACCGTGGCCTCATGTGGGTATCCGCTCACTTGCTCATTCATTCTACACTAGCTTCTGGCACAATCCATGCTTACACAACGCCTGGCCTGGGTGTATAAGAGGACAGTCTCACTCCTCAGGGCTGGGGCTTCAAAGGACCCTGTCACAGTGACAATGGGGGACCCTGTGAAATGGCCATTTTCACAGTTCAAAAACCTATGAAGTATCAGCCATACCACCCGGTTTGCTCTCTCACGTTCAGGCCAACACACACAAATTTCCACTTTCTTTAAAGAATTCTCCAAGTGCATTTTTTAAACCCTCACCCAATAATATAGTCCCTGATTTGAGAAAGGCTGGAGGGGGGAGACACTGATGTGAGAAAGAAACACTGATCAGCTGCCTCCCACATGTGCCCAACCAGGGATTGGACGGGCAATATGGGGATGTACCATGACCGGGAATAGAACCTGCCACCTTTTGGTGCATGGGATGATGCTCAACCAACTGAGCCCCCTGGCCAGGGCCCAAGTACAATTTTAATTTACCTTAAGGTTGAAAGAAATTCCTTCCTGTCCCTTATCCACCCCCATCCCGTAAGCTGAATATGCTCCAGAAACCCTGCACGTTCCCTGTGGGGAAGGCACTCTGCGTGCTAGAGACACAAACCTGAGGCACCCAGATTTACCTCTCGTGCCCCGCAGGGTGTCTACAAGGCCCTTGGCAGGCAGGAAGCCACACAGGGCCAACGAGATGGGTGCTGTCACCATGGAGCCGCTCTGCACTGCCTCCTTCCCCACCCTGGATCTTTCTGTTGGAACCAGCGCACAACAGACACCAACTGTCAGGCTTTCCTCTTTTTCCCTCCCCCAGGCCTGTTAAGGCCCGTTACTCAGTCTGTCAGTAATCCACCTCTGGAGCGCTGGAGCCCCCTCTCCGGAGGGCTCAGAGCAGCTGGGCTGCAACCACAGGCTCCTCACGTTCTGATGACGGCAGAGGTTAAGGAGGGTCTGTAATGTGGACCTGCAGTGTGAGGGCCAGCAGTGGTGATGCGTGGGCCTTGCTTTGCCAGGCGTAAGAGCTTCCCTCCCATGGCCTCACACGTGCTTGAGCTTTGGTCTGGCTCACTCTACAGACCCTTCCTTTCTCCCTGACTCTCCTGGTTCTCTGCTTCTTCATGTCTGAGGTCTCACCGGTATGTGCAGAAAGTCACGGCTGGAGCAGGGAAAGCAGTGCAGAGCGGGGCTGGGGCGAGGGTTGCGGTCAGAGGAAGCCACCTATGAGAGGCAAATGTTCTTTCCCAGCCTCTGGTAACTGCAGTTGCCGATGACTCACGTCAGACACTTGGAGCAGAGGAGAAAGCCAGAGTGAACTCTGCAGGCAGCTCAGCTTGGGGGCACCTCAGGGCTCCTGAGAACAGCTGAGCTTTCCCATGGGCGTCTGGGTGAGTGGGCTCTGGAGCAGGCAGCCTGGCTCTGGATGAGTCGCTCACCCCTGTCCTCTTTGGGCAGCATGGGAAGCGACCCAGGCCTGCAGATGCCATCTTCAGTTGTGCTTGCTGCTACCATCATTCTGACTCCCCACTACAGTCCTGCTGGACAACACCCCGCTGGGATGTTACCAGTCCCCACGCACATCCTCTGCGCTCTTTGCCAGGACTTAGGGCTTTCCACCAGAGCGTGCCATGAGTGCCAGAGCCCCACCAGGTGTCCCCTTGGCCCACGCCATGGGCAGACTATCCTCCTGGGCAGAATGCTGGGGGTGGGGCTTTGAAATTTCCTAAGTATGACCCTCCTACAGCCCCCTAGAGGCTCCCAGCAGACCCTGGGCCCTTGCTGTTGGCTAGGTAGGACTGACTACCATGTGTAGCCCAAGGCTGACATTTTCAGATGGAATGGATGATCCAGTGGTTATTCAAGGCTCTGCACTTGGGTCAAGTTGCACCTTTGAAGGGTAACTCCTTGGCCACTGCTGAGCCTCCCCAGCAGTGCACTGTTGGAGTCCAGCCTGAGAACCCCGTGGGCAAACATGCTTGATCAGGCTGGCAACATAGCTGGTGCCCCCATGGCTCACTGTCCCCTATTGGTGCATGATGGTTTCTCCCTGGGGTGGAGGGCCTGTGCACCCCGCTGAGAGCCCTGGGCTACTAGACTCTCCCCCTTGTCTTGGGAGCCAGTATCTGGCCTGATATCATGCAGTTGGAGCACCCAAAGAGCAGGCTTCTCATCCGCTCCCTCACCTAAACCACCCTCTCTCATTCCTACTGCTCATGAAAGTCCCCATATACGCCACTTGCAATTGTTTTTCAAAAATGCTGATACATAAGTGAAAAAATCCTCTAGCACCACATCAAGGACCCTAGAAATGGTGTCCAAGGCTACATTCATCCATACGTGTGACACCCAGGGGCATTATGATAAAAAACACAGTCCTCTTTGCAATGTCCCGATGTGGGGCTTTTAGCCCAAGCAATCTGCCTCCCTTTCAACAGTGGCCACAGGTCTACTAGCCACAAGTTTATCACAATGCATTTCTTCCGAAACGTGTGGCTCTCGTTCTCAGGCATCCATAGGTTTCTTATTCTAATATTTGATATTATTCCTAGCTTATGATTTATCAACTCTCACCCTACGTAACCCTCGCCTCCCATCTCTGCAGAAGTTTTAGTCTAGCCTCCTCGTCAGTCATGGGAGTGGCCCCACACCTTGCTTGAACTGATCATTTTTCTCAAAGTATAATAACCACAATGAAATGATGCAGTCAAAAGTACAAATGAGCAATGATTTTTGCAGAAGTTGGAGGCTGTTTCACGTTTCATTCTGAACTGCCTTTATAATGAATGGCCTTGGGCTCTCGTTGGGACATTCTCTAGCAATTCCTCATCTGTTCACGGAGCTGCCCAGCAGGCCCAAGCCCTCGTTCTTTCCTCCCAAAGAAGGGAACCAGCACTTGTCTGCTCCTGGCCGCTCACACCCCAATTTCTGAAGCCTGGCACTTCACAGAGTTCAGTGTCATCTACAAGCTGAGCACGCACTCCCTGCAGCTGGTGGACACCAGTCCTCACCGTGATGGCCTGTAGCACCAGGCTCTGGTCTGCATTCTTTCTCTAGCCTCAGCCAGTTCTCGAGACACCAAGCCCCCTTGGTTTAAGCAGGATGACTAACAGTGGGGTTTACTGTGGAACCTGGTTGGAAGCCACGTTAAAAGCCTCACATGACTTCGTCTCTGCTGGCTTCCTCTTTCCATTTCTGGAAATCATTAGAGTTGTTCTTATGATGGCAAAATGTAGACACACACCAAGGGCCACTGACTCCCCGCCTCAGAGCAAACCCATGATAATTTTATTAGTAGTCCTCAAAGGTCAGGCGAGGAGGTAAGACAGTAATTACCTTGGCATCTCAAGAGCTGATGAAGATTCTGCTGTTTTTCTTAGACTCGGGGACCTTTTCATAGGATTATACAAGTTTTGGGTTTTTTTTAACAAACTGGTACGTTGCTCGGTCTGGACAACTTGCTCTCCTGTTGTCCGTGCCCACGTCCCAAGCCCCAGCCTCTACCCCAACTGCACCCCTCACTCCTTCCTTCTCCATTTTCTCCGTGCGGCTCAGGGCCCTGGTGTGTCAGGCTGTGCTCCAGAGCGTTGGTTCCCATGGAAGTGCATGGTCATTCGAACTGTACCAGCTTTAGTTTTTCCTTTTCCCAGAATCCTTCACTCTTGGCAGAAACACTGAATCACCACTGTTCTGCTCAGAAGGCTGGATGATCCCGAAGCTGTACCCTGAGCGGATCCATTAACTAACTAGTTTGCTCTGTAACTACAGGGTCCAGCACAAATAACGTCCCTTTTTATTACAAAATCTTTTATTACAAAATCATAAGCATGTAGTTCTGTAACATAACAATATCACACTCAAGCACACCATATGACATTTTAGGTGAAATGTTCAAATTAAAACTATAAATTATTTATACCCATATTACTACTCCACCAACCACACTCATGCAGGGGTCATTTGTGCCATACCCTATATTCTCTCTATAGGGGTGTCAAACTCATTGTCACCGGGGGGGGGGGGGCCACATCAGCCTCACGGCTGCCTTCCAAGGGCCGAAATAATTTTAGGACTGTGTAAAGGTAACTACTCCCTTAACTGTTAAGGAGTTGAAATGACATTCAGACCTTTGAATGCAACTGCAAGGCTGATGTGGCCCCCGGTGACAATGAGTCTGACGGCCCTGCTCTAGAAGCTGTCGCACCAGCCCTAAGTCACAGGTGCCTGCGTTGCCAGTTCAGCTGCTGTGCAGGCTGGGGCAGGTGTGCTGGGTGAGGAGCTCAGAGGTCAGCCCCACGGGTTTCCACTTATGCCACCTGCATGTGCTGACAGTCATTCAAAAGGAAGGCCCCGTGACAGACACCGACACCCTAGGAAGCAGGCAGGAAGGAAGAGAAAGGAAAGGGCGCTCTGCGGGCTGAGCTGTGAATCACGCTGCCCACTGAGAGGCCAGTTCACAGGAAGGGGCTGCTGGCTTTGGAAACACAAACTCAGGAGATGGAACCAACTTCATGTGTAGAATTTGGTGTGTTTGCTAAAACTCTCCCCTTAAATTTGTTTCTGGACAAACATCAACATCCCTGAAGATTCTTGGGAGAAAAGTCTTCAGGGACAACTCTGAGGAGGGGGGTGGTCTCCACATCAGGCTGTGACAGAAACGGACAATCTGAGGCTGAGGCCAGGGCACCCCCGTACCTAGTTCAACACCACTCCTCTCCTCCAGCCAGAGCTGTGGAAGTAAAAGGCTAGTCTCACTTCAGGAGAATGTCTGCACGTGGCTATACCTGGCATCAGGGCTGAGGCTGGAGGTGCACAGTGAGGTGGTGAGCCCACAGCCCCTGCCTTTGCGTGTCTCTGTGACTTTTTACTTCTGACAAGTGGCACCCATGGAAGCTCCCCATGCTTCCTGTGTCTGCTCAGTGCCTACAGCCCCTGGTGGCCTAGGGTGGCGCTGGATGTCTGTCAACCACTGGAGCCACAGACATTCTGGCAGCTACACCTAACGAGGCAGAGTGTAAGTGTCACTGCCCCAGCCCTGCCGTAACAGCCACCCGTGCGGCCCCGGCTCTGCCCTCAGTACAGTGCCCGTGCCCACTGTTTCAGAAGATGGTTCTCCTACATGCATTTTTTTAATGTTAGGGAAACAAACTCCTTCTCTGACTATATGATCAACTAAAATAAAGCAAAAGCCAACACTGATCTTTACGCAGAATAAGTCATGTAAATGCAAATTTTGTTAACCTTTTTTCACACCAGGATACAGAACTAGGCTCATTCTTTCTACTTCTCCTGGGGGTAAAGCCAGTTAAGGTGCAGCCTCTGAATCACGCCAGCTGTGCTGGAAACAGCCGGTGCTGCTCACTGCTGGGTTTTGACAGTCCCCAGACGTACAACAAAATGGGAGGCTGTGCGGATCATTCATTTTCACTTTGCACAGATGCCATCTGTCAGGCTCTGAGCTGATCCTGATCTGCCATCTTTACCACTTTCCTGCTCGTGTTTTCAGGATGAGGTGGCTGTGCCCAGGGCATCTGTGCACATGTAAATTTACACGTCATGAATCAATTATCCACAGCCTGAATGTTCTTTCATCTTCTAATGGAAAAAACCTGACGTACTCTGAAATCTGAGTTTGTGTACCCTGTAGGCAGCATAGCTAAACACAGGAAGTAATAAACAGATTCCAATGGTTACAAAATCACAGCCTATCCTATCTTTAAAAACCTATGACAGTGATCTTAAGAAAAGGACTGGCAATACAGTTAGGTAGCCCTGAGATGCTGGGAAATGCAAGTGTGGGCACAGGACAGCGTCCAAGTCTTGCCACTCAGTGCTGGGACAGTGCCTTGGCACAGCCGGGGGTGGAAGCCAGTGGCCGCTCTGCCCACACGGTCTGCGAAGCCCTCCATGAGGTCACATTTTCACTGTTTGGAGGTTTGGAGTTCAGGGTGCTTTCTCCACATGCTGGTCTCCTGATGTCACAGGTCTAGCCTAACGCAGCTCTCTGGGAGGGTCTGCCCAGCCGCCACCTCTGGTCTCTGGCAGAATGCTGCCCCCTCACTCCCGTACCATGTGTCCTGAATGCCTCTTGCACACTGCAGTGCACTCGGTAGTGATTGATTTCATCTTCAACCCCTCAAGCAGAATGCCCGTTCCCAAAGGACAAAACAGCTGAGCCTGAGCAACCCCTCTGCCCCGCCCTGAGCACAGTTGATGAGCAGAACCTCAACAGGTCTGCTGAACACGTCATACACCAACTAATGCAAGGTGCCAGCACAGCAGCCCTGACTCCGTGCTGAGTGACATCCACTGCATCGTGGCTAGTGGGGTCCTGTCCCTCTGACAGGCTTTAGTCATTAAGAAGATTGGAAGAGCTTCCGGTAAAAATGGCAAAGTAGGTTACAATTCTGTTTCCTTAATAAATTAATGTAGTATAACAACAGAAAAAAAGCAGCTTAGAGGTCGGGACTATGGAAGCTGCCATTCATCACGTCTCCTTCCATACTACATTCTACTCTGCATTATGGACCTATCGGGATTTTGGCTTAAACTGGGTGACTCTCTGAGAGGCTGAGAGCGATGGGTGGGCCAAACTCCAGCCGCAGGGACACTGCTGGAGACGGTGCTATGCTGTGACCTTAAGGAGGCTGACCCATGACTCACCCTCTGAGTGCCGAGGGATGGAGGCCAGGAGGCCAGGAGGCCACCCTCCCTCCCAGGGCTGATGACGCACAGGACAGCGGCACCAGGGCAGCCTGCAAGAGATGGAACTTGGCATCTCAGAGGCACCAGTGGGGCTGCAGTGTGACAGCGACAGGGCAGAGGGTGCCAGAGGGGATCTGTTGGTGGGGGGGGCCTGATGTGTGCTCTGCAGAGCTGACTGTGCAGCTGGAGGAGAAGCGTGTGGAGACATTAATGCTCACTATGAAACTGACTGGCACAGCAGGGGGAAGGTGGGACGTACAGGCCCATTGCTAGTGTCATGACAGACTTCAGGAAGTGCTTGTTAATGGAAGAACCTAAAATTAGCTGCACTTCTAAAATACTCTAAATGTTTTATTATGAACATTTATGCAAAGGATTTGATGAATCATGCATGTCCTGCTAAGGACACAGGGGGGAACACTGAGCAGCCCCTGGGGGCCCTTTCCGTTTGCTCCCTTCCCCTGGAGGCGACTGCTGTCCTGTGCTTGTGTCGGCCACTCCCTGGCTTTTAGTATCTTTATTCCCTCTCCAAGTTCTTCTAAAAAGCAGCCTGATGGCTGAGCCTGTGCAAACCATGCACAAAGGAGCACACGTGACAGGGCCGTGTCCCTGTGACTTCCTCTCGGGAACCACTGTTTCTGCGTCTCACCCTGGCGTGGTGCTGCTCACGCAGCTGTTGCCAGCTAACCGCAGCTCATCAGCTCCTGTGGACCCGAGTTTCGGATGCTGCGAGTCTGGGGCATGGTCATGTTTCCCGTGGCGGCAGGGGTTTCAGCCGGCGTCATCCTGGGAGTGGAACTGTGGATCCGAGGGCGACGCCATGCTGTCCTGAGCTCCCAGTTGGTGAGGGGCGGGTCCCCTCTGCCTCCAACCTGGGCCAGCGCTTGATGTCTCCTCCCTTTTTAATTCTGCCCGGCTGAGGGGTGAGTGCACATCATCCTCCCCAGTTTATGGTCACCTCTTTCAGTTCGATTCTCATGATTCTCAAGTCTCCACTGAAATGTCTTGCAACAAAATTCAAGGTGCTCTCTCTGTCCATCAGAGGTGTAAAGCAGCCTCAGGACAGATAATTGAACTGTGAGAGAGGGTTGCCCTGGAAGCCACAGGGAGGCTCAATCCTTTCACACTGTTCTCTTTTGACAAGTGATGCTTCAGAATTGCAGCTGAAGCCACATAAGAGATTTTAAAAATGTTCTTAAAATGCACACAAACCAAAGGGAAGCTTAGTTTTAAAAGAGAGAAAACAGATTTCAACGGAAGCAGAGGGTAAGTGTCTGTATGCCTCGGGGTCGGTGGCCGGTGCAGTCCTGTCCGCCCTGAGGGCTCCCACAGGCCTTGCTGTGAGTCCCCTTGCTCCTGACACAAGGGCCTTGCTCCTGACACAAGCTGGCACCTTAACTCTCTCTTCCCAAGTTCCCATCCTCCTCCGTCCTTCTGAGTTTTGTTGAAACGAGGTATAACAAGCTCCCTTGGGTGACAAAAAAATGCCCAGAGACAGAGTAAAAATGAGGAGGACACAAAGCATTTTCATTCCCATTACACACAAAAAGGCTATAGTTCCTTTCTCTGGTCACGTACAACTCGGTGCCACAGAATCATGAGCAGAGATGCACCCTTCCCTGGGAGAGGAAAATGACAGAAGTTTCTTTTTGTCAGTTGGCATGACAAACAAAATTATTTTTAACAGAAAGGAAGTATCCAGAAGCTTTCCATGTATAAAAGCTCCACAAAGTACTGTAGACAATTAAAATAGAGATTAGTCACTGTCACCATTGTTAGGACACGACCGAGTTAGGTGAATGTTTAATTCACACTTTCTAGGAGTTGCAGTGATGGTGAGAGCACGATGCTTGTATTTTTAGAACACTCAAGCCTGTCCTCCACACCCCACCCCAGCACTAACTCCCAACACAGCAGAACCATTAGGTGTCATCGCTGCTGCTTTTTGCTCTGGGGCCACACTGCTTGTGCACGAAGTGGTTTTCTGAGGAAAGCAGGGGAGGCCGTGGGGAGTAGGGGGAACAGCATGAATGGATGTATGGACATCACAGCGCAGGGCAGGCAGGGGGACAGCAGGGACAGCAGCGACAGCAGCAGCAGCAGCAGCAGCAGCAGCTCAGCCTGGCCAGAGCATAGGGCAGGGAACGTGGCTGAGCCTGAAAGGGGCCAGAGGCCCATCTGGACCATTCTGGGTTAGGAGAGACTATGTCTTCATCAGGCAGTTTTGGTTCCAAGAAGCAGACTCCCTCAAGTCAGTCAGCATGTTGGGGGGAGGGGGGGTGGGGTGCTGGTGGAGAACACAGGGCTCCCCGGGCAGCCCAGGCCTCTGCTTCTGCTCATTCTCCTCATTCTTGCTGGCCATGGCTCTGCTGGACCCCACAGCCTCCTTCCAGGTTCCTCTGCCTCATACAGCCCCTCCCAGCTGAGGGGTGTGACAACCTCAGGGAACAAGGAGGGGCAGGGCCCTGTGGACCAGCTTCCTCAACTGCAGAACAGTGGCGGCCTGTCCTTCATCCCCTGGCCAGGGTTTCTAGCCTGGATTTGGACTTGAACTCCAATTCATAGCAGTGCCCTGCTATCCTAGTCAACAGATCCTAGGTGCAAAGTCCTGGCTTTCCTTTTATTAAAACCGATGAGTCAAGTCTTTGGAGCTCCTTAAAGGTGAAGCCATTAAAGTAACGATGCTGTGGTATTAGCTTTGAACTGAATGTGAACAAGTCTGTGAGAACTGCCATCTGCGGAAGACTAGCCACAGTCTTAGCATGGCCCCTCCCCTTTTCTGCCATCAGAGTTTAGATGGGAAGGGAAGAATATGGAGGGGAAATAAGCAGTGGGGAGGGGACCATGGGGGTGAGAGGGAAATTCTAGAATCAGACGCATGGATTTGGAAGTGAGAGGAAAACCAAGTGTGGCCACAGAAGACTCAGACACGTCTCCAGCCTCGGTGTCTGCCCCTCCCAAAGCATGCAGGCTCTAGGCCACCTCACGTTTTGAAAGAAAACCTCTATTCCCTTTAGAAGCAAATGCTAAGAACAAGAAAACTTTTAAGAACAGGAATTTGGACTGAGTTAAACAGCAATCTGAGTTGTTTCTAAATAAGATTTAGGAAATTTCTGTGTTTGCTTTCACTTTGAATGAATTGTTTATAAAAGTCAGATTGGACCTCAGACAAAGTTCCCTCTGGGTTTGTCTGGGGTGAGGGAACGTGAGTGTCAGTGTCACATTTACGGGAAGGGGGACCAGGAAGCAGCCTGACACCTGGAGGACCCCAGGAAGAGCACAGGGGACTAGACTGCTTTCTTCAGAAGCCCCTAGAAATTATCCTGGCCAGGATGTAGCGGTTGCACACTGCACCCCGACCCCCAACTACCAGACTCACAGGCCATAAAAACCCACAAAGGCCTCACACAGAACAGCTCACCACTGAAGTGTGGGTGCCAGGTGCCGTGAATGTGGCTCATCACCAGCCCCAGGAGCACCAAGTGCTGGGGAAGAAGCGGAGCGTGGTTCTGTGTGGGGTCCACTTTGGGGTCTGAGTAAGGCTTTCTCAACACTTGTCTTTCATTTATAGGTTTCGTCCTGGTCATTGGGCTGGTGACGTTCTACAGAATCGGCCCGTACACCAGCCTGTCCTGGTCTTGCTACCTGAACATTGGCGCCTGCCTCCTGGCCACCCTGGCCGCCGCCATGCTCATCTGGAACATTCTCCACAGGAGAGAGGACTGCATGGCGCCCCGAGTGATCGTCATCAGCCGCTCCCTGACTGCCCAGTTTCGCCGTGGGCTGGACAACGACTATGTGGAGTCACCATGCTGAGGGCTGCCACAGTGGGGCCCTGCTTGGGACTTGATCCACTGTAATGGAACAGTCTAGAAACCAAGGGACTGCCTGTGTGCAGGCAGTTGATTCACATGGTTTCTTATATATGCATATGTACGATACACAGGTATGTTTACTACGTTTATAGAAATATATTATTGATCATATATCGTCTGTGCCAGCCTCCTCCTGACACACTCACAACCTGGCTTCACGCTCATGCACGTCGCAAGAAGGAGACCAGCACCTGAGGGGCACGTGAGGAGCGGCAGCTGCCCTGCCCGTCTGGGGTAACTGATTCTGTTTCTGCTGAGAGGGCCAAGGGCCACCGTGACCGCCTTTGGCTTATTCAAGTAGAACATCCGGGAGACTTTCTGGAAGTGGCCATGACCTTTCTCAAGTAGCTCAGAATTTACAATCAGATGATTATGGCTTTATGACAGGATGGAGTTAGTAATGTCTGTTTGTGCCTGATTATTTTTCTAAGTTAAAATAAAATGCAGACCTCTTGCCACCATCTAAAACATGTGTTGTATCTACCTACACCGCCACATGGTAAAAAGAACTTGGTCTATTTTTGTGATTTTTGTGGGCTATCGGTAAGAGAAGGGTTGAGACCTTTTAAAAGGTCTGGTAGGAGTGCAGCTTCTGGTTTCTTGTGTCCTTATTCACATTGCCGGTCAACGGAGCCTCAGAAGCCCGTGTTCCTACAGACCCACCATCAGTGGAGTAAGAGGGGAAAAGTCTGTTTGTTTAAAGAAATTTAGAAAGAGGTTCACTTTTTTCCTCTATAAAATCTTTAGTCTGTCTTCAGCCAAAAGCTCAGCAGGCTACGCCTTCATGATGCTACACCGACTCTAAACCACCCAGCTCCTAAACCTGTGACAGGTGAATAGGCCATAATTCCCCAGGCTGAACAGAAAACACTTAAAAACTGGCCCATGTCCCCAAAGACCTGGGACCAGGACTGCCTGATGACACCTGTAAAGACAGTCCTCTAATAGCTGCACTGTTTGAATTCATGCCACCTGAAGTGGAATCACTGTCACCACCCTCTGGCCAGGAAGCTGATACCAGCCATTTGTGGGTACCATGCAAAGCCAGGTTAAGACCCTGGAGAGCAGCAGGCTGACCCCCCCCACCCTCAACAAAGTTTTAGCTTGTTGCTTTTAACGTTCCAAAGAAGAGAGGTGACCAGTCTAGAATTCAAAGACTATGTTACCCCAGGATAGTCAGAACAAATGGTAGACAGGGGTTAAAAACAGAAGGCAACTGAGAATGACTTCAAAGCACCTTGGCCCGATGATCCATAATGCATTCAGCAGTCGGGGCAGAAACAGCCAGATCCCTGTCCCACGGCCAGTGCGCTCAAGGGGGCATACATGTTCGAGCTTTGCCCCTTTGAGTGTCTTTCCCACAATGGATTGTTCCCCCTAAATCGTATGCTAAAATAATTATTTTAAAAAAAGAATGACTATTTAAGATGTATAATTTTAATATTATGTATGTGACTATATAAACGTTTATTAAAGTTTTAAAATTGGCCGTGTGGTTCATTACATCTGTGATGGTGTTTATATTAAATAAAAAGTGATCAGAGAAAGGCTGAGCTATGCTGTCCAGTCACGCTAGTTCACTCCCCAGACTAAGAGTCTTCTTGTCCACATGGCCAGTGCTGAAAGGCCCTCCCAGCTGGAATGAGGTTTGGCCTGTTTTAGAACTAAGACAAAGGACTAGGGGTCACATGCAAGTTTCACAGATGCTCCCGGGTCAAGAAACCATCCCTATAAATAAGGAGTCTCGTTCCAGGCCACCGAATTTTCCCATCTTTCTCTTCCCGCTTCAGTTTCATTCTTTAATAATTTTTCTAACCTTTTGAGATTAAAATCTGTCAACTGCTCCTGGGAAGAACTGCTGAATTCTCTCAGGAACATAGAGGAAGCTGCTTTTTGACAGCCTTTGATTAAAAATTTCTTTTGGAGCAATTTTAATTGCATTTTCACTGTACTGTTTTGAGTGTTTATTATCAAACCCTTTTTTATTTAATAGCAGTTATTCCCAGAGGGAGAGGTATTACAAATATTTAGCAACCACAGAACTTCCAACTAGGAAGTGTCCAAAACACTATAAAATGAATCAAAACAACCAAGTAACAGCCCAAGAGACTCCAAGCCCTGCAAGGGCCGAAAGCCAGGCTCACCTCGCCCCACACCTAGCTGTGCCCGCGCTCAAACTCCCCGCTCTGCGGTGCAATGTGCCAGGCATATCCTGGCATCCGAGCGGCAGCATTTCATCCAGTAAAAAGACCATGAAATACAGAGTCACAGAAGAGTTAGTGACTCTTAGAATCACATTTAGAAGGGAAAAGACACAGAGAAAAAGTATTCTAAGTGTGCTCATCACTCTGACACCTTAGTGAACAGAATCCTTACCTTTTGATGAGCTTGATAGATTTGAAAGCTTCGTCCATGTCTCCGACAGCAATGAAGTAGCTGAAGTTGAGCATAGCATTCCGGGTGGGCTTGTCGCAGTCCTCCAGCCCCACAAAGTCTCGCAGGGGCCTCCTGCCCACCATGCAGTGGTGCCCGGAATCCACCTGGTTGTCTCTGTCTGCCTCTCCTGGCTGAATGAGAAAGGGCTCTGTTTACCCATCAGTTCGTGTCAAGCTAATGCCTACACAGAGCCTTTCTCACATGTCAGCTATGCAAGCCCTTCTGCAGACGATGTGGATGGTCAGCAAAGTCCTGACAAATGCAACAAAAACCTGTCCTCTTTTGAAATTAGACATTTTGGCTCTGGTTTTCAGACAGCGAACAAGTAAAGGCATGCACAGGAACTTTCAATAGTTATACATAAAATGGTTGTGAAAATCCCCACCTCCCAGGTTTGTTATGTAAACTAGAAAGTTTTTACTATTAAGTAAAACATATATATACACACACACACACATGCGCAAGGTCTAAAATAAGTAATTCCATCATGATTTCTGTTGGAATTTTCCAAAACGATAACCTGGATCAGTGGAGTGCCCTCCACTGGTTTTTCTCTGAAGAACTGCCGACCTTGGCTCCCTACACAGCTGTGCAGAGAGAACGCCCTCCAGTCTGAGCAGGAGCACAGTTTTACAGGCTGCTGCCTGAGGCCTCTTTATACCTGGCACCTGGAAAAGCAGCCCTCTGCGGGGACCTGCTCCCTTGAGTATTGGCTTCCTTCCCGACTGCTGGACACTGTACTTGCCTGCACGCCCACCCGCTTTCTTCTGGGCTGGGGCCCACACCCCCAAGCCTCTGTCATTCACATTTGTTTCCTTCTCCCTGCAGGCTCAGTTTCCCTGGTGTATACAACACTCCCCTGTGTAAAAGGGGGGTCATGATCCACCCTCCTGGGACCCAATGCTCCACACATCACTGGTCCTGAATCTGCTGCTGCTCTGTGACTTCTGCAAGGCTAGCCTCCACCACCTGCCTCTGGTGTAGCTCCTGGAAGCTCTTCTATCTCACTGATGCTTCTCAAGTTCACCTGTGGTCCCCAACTTCAGGGGATGCTTGACCAGGGCCTTGAGAAACTGGTAGAATGTATCAGACCCAGGTGTAGATGGCAAGACCCTTCTAGGCACAGGGCAAAGCATAAGCAAAGGCCCTGAGGCAACCTACAGTCCAGTCCAATTTCATGGCTGTGTGTAGGTTAGGTCACACCAGGCAAGAGGCTGAAGTTTAGACTGATTTTGCATGGAATGGAAAACTTTCAGAAGTCTGCACGTGTAAGAACAACCAAGCACTGCTGGCTGTGGTTTAATGATCACAGACAGGACCTGATGCCCATCAGCCTTGCTATGACCTAATCAGAGCCTGGTTCCTGTGTGCACTCAGGAACCCTCACCGATGTACGAGCACCTGAGGGCCCTGCTTCACCTGCCCCCTGCTTCAGCATTTATACCCACTCTCATTACAGCTCTCAAGGGAGGGGCTGAGCCACGAGCCCTGGCCACAGGTGGAAGCTGAGGATCCAGGGCCGTGGACTCTCAAGTGTGTAGACAAGAGCTCCCAGGACATGGCTGAGGGATGTAAACACAGGTCGGCAATCAGAAGGAGGGCAGCATTTAAAGAAACACAAGCATCCGGTGGCAGCCTGTTTGTGCCATACATCTGGCCAGGATGAGAGCCCTGCTGAGTGACATGGGTGTACTGCTACCCATGAAGAGCTGATATGGTGTCATGTCCCCAATAAACCTGGTTTAAGAGGGCACGCAGGTCAGGTGGGAAGTACTGTCGAATGGACAACTATAGCTTAAAATAAAGGAAAAAAGATCCTGAGAAAGGGGCAGTTGAACTGCCACAGGATAAGTGGAGAGTCGTCTTATACTGCGCCACACACGCCTCCTCTCCTGGACGACTAGAACAGCGGGCACAGCAAAGACAAGGAACGAGAGAAACACTGCATAAATGTGAGGCCAAAACCAAAGTCAATGATGTGAGGAGAACAGGGGAAATGCGACAGAAAGAATATAACTGTCTCTCACAACTTTCTGAGTTCTCATACCAAAGACAGATAAAAATGCGTAAGGAGCACTACACAATAAAACTCAGAAAATGCTAGTCTGATGGAACTAATCCATTTCAAACTAGGGATAGAGAACACCTGCGTGGGCAGGACACAGGGATTCTGGGGTTCGGGGATGACATGACCCCATTCCCATCGTGACAAAGATCATGCTATTTAACACAAGTAAATGTGGATCTATACATTATTCATCATGTCAATGGTCATGCCATGTTGTTTTACGTGGTTTTTTAGGGATGGGTAAACCAACTCACTCACACTATGATTCACGCAGTTTCAGTAGAGTCTTAGAACCACAGAGATCAAGGGCCACGGAACAGAGGTGACCGAGTCCCAGGGAAGGCAAGTAACTTGTCCAACGTAACCACGCTAGGCATGACCATGTGAATGCTAAAAACAACGCCATTCTCTCACAAACTTAAAGACCATACCTGTCCCTGGCCAGGTAGCTTAGATTGTTATAGCCCCAATATGCCAAGGTTGTGGGTTCGATTCTCAGTCAGGGCACATACAAGAAGCAACCAATGAATATATAAATAAATAGAACAACAAACTAATGTTTCTATTTTTCCCAAAAATCAATTAAAAAAAACTACACATGTATGCAATGTGCACAAATGTAGGTGAGTACAGAAACCTGTTGAAAGGCCACAAGCCAGCCTATTCACAGCAACTACTTCTGGGGGCTGGTTCTGTGGAGATTTGCATCACCTTTGGTCTTTATTTCTTTAATTGTAGCTTCTATATTTTCTACAGTGGATATGGAATACATAATTTTAAAACCACAGCTAGACTAAAATAAAAGAAGTCGGCTCTGGCTGGTGTGGCTCAGTGGATCGAGTGCCAGTGTGCGAACCAAAGGGTCGCCAGTTCAATTCCCAGTCAGGGCACATGCCTGTGTTGTGGCGGGCATGCAAGAGGCAGGCACATATTGATGTTTCTCTCCCTCTCTTTTTCCCTCCCTTCCCCTCTCTATAAAAATAAATAAAACCTTTAAAAAAGAAAAGAGGGCAGGAAAGCTGCAGGGTGTGGTGCCCTCAGGGGAAACACTGGGAGGACACCCTAGTGTTGCCAGGACCCTCCTCCTTAGCACAGCTCTGTCTTAAGAGCAAAGCCAAGTCTCACAATTCTCCTAACCCCAAAGACCCCATATTTGCTGGAATTTTAGGGGACAAATCAGAGCACATGGTTTGCCTTGTTTAATGAGCGGTGAAAAGAGGCACCTGACTCCAGAGCTGGGATGCCTGAGCGCAGCCCAGGAGAGAGGCCCGAGAACCCGGCCCGGGGCTCACAGAACTCACACCTTTGTTGTGAAGTAGTAATGGGGCACTTCCATTCCCAGGAGAGACTGGTAGGCGGGCGGCCGGGGGAAGCTGTCCTGAAGCAAGAAGCCATGCTCCTCGGAAATGAAGAAGGACAGAATCAACATGTCCGCCTGGGAGGGAGGGAAAATATTGTTCTGTTTTTAGTCTGGAAATACACTTTACTATTTACAACTAATTCCCATTTTCACTGACGAGGTATTTACATAAATACATGGAAGACAGAAGATGAGGACACTCAACACAGATAATCCACTCTCCTCCCGGCATGTGGCAGACACTCCAGTCCCCACCGCCATCTGCTGCTGTACTCCGGAAAAAATGACGCATCTGCTGGAAGGGTGCGCCACATCTGGTTCCAAACCCACCAGGTCCTTCGCACTGACTGATTTCCTTGTGGCAGAGGCCAGTCATTCCCACCCAGCTAGTGAAACTCAGAAGAGCCCTCAGGTTTCAAAAGACACCCTCTTCCGATTCTTCACCCAGAAAAACTATGACGAGAAAGGTTTTGCCACCACTTTTAAGGGACAGGGAACACACGGTGAAGAGGTGAGTGACCCAAGGATCCCGTCCTAAGGGACTCAGAACAGCAACACCAGGCTGCAGCCCCTCTGAACGGGAGCTGAGGGGCACCAGAGNCACTGACTGATTTCCTTGTGGCAGAGGCCAGTCATTCCCACCCAGCTAGTGAAACTCAGAAGAGCCCTCAGGTTTCAAAAGACACCCTCTTCCGTTTCTTCACCCAGAAAAACTATGACGAGAAAGGTTTTGCCACCACTTTTAAGGGACAGGGAACACACAGTGAAGAGGTAAGTGACCCGAGGATCCCGTCCTAAGGGACTCAGAACAGCAACACCAGGCTGCAGCCCCTCTGAACGGGAGCTGAGGGGCACCAGAGCTGTCCTTGCTGTGTGAATTCTTAGTTTTCCATCGCATTCATAGAAGACCAAGAGAGCTTTCTGATCAAAGTGCTGGGAAGTGCCCCTCACTCCTTGCTCCTTCACTCAGTATCAATTTGCACACTCTTATCACTTGTCTAGACTGTCACCAGGCCCTCTATCTTGAAGAAAACTCCTCTGGCAATGTCTTTGCTTCCCTCAATCCAATGACAGAGATGCCACCTCAATACATTTCCCACTCAGTGTTCCAGAACTGATGACTGGACTTGCTTCTGAAAATCTTAGAATATGGACACTAATTGCTGAAAACCTCAGCAGGGTCCAAACCCTTACCATCCTGGGGCGGAAACTCCTTCGGCAGGAAAAAAGCCCCTACGGTTGGAGGGCTGCTGTCCTTTGCCAATTTACTGAGGACCCTACACACAAATGTTCTCAGGAAGAGGTAGGTTAGAAAGCAGCACAAAAAGCCACTGGGCTTTCCTAGGGAACGCTCCATGTCCTGTCCCACGAGACACAAGATGTGGAAAGTGTCAGGGTTCTGACCCCTGGGCTGGGGGATGGGTCCCTGAGGGCCATGGGCTTGGGAGAGGGGGAGCCTGCAGAGCTTGGGGAGTAGGGTGGCAAGAGCAGAGAGCAGTGCTGAGGTGAGGAGGTTGCTTTGGTCAGAACTGCCCTGGTTTGAGAGTCACAGCAAGTCGTGGAGTAAAAGAGGGGTCAGCATGCTGCCTCAGGGATTCAGTCACAGGATGTGCTAACATCAAAGGCTTGGCTGAGGTAACAGGAAAGCAGAGTGTAACATTGAGTCAGACAAGACCCACTGGGTGGGGCCAGCCTCCTTGGGGCACGCCCAGAGGGGCGAGGCCGCACAGGCATCCTACAGAGGGGCGATGCTCCACCTGAATGAATTTCTTTGTAACTTTCCTGTAAACTTCATCACCAAGATTGTGAACCCACAGATGCAAAGTTCCCATGCCACTAAATACAAATGAGGGCCGTGCAGTACCGTGGGGTCAGCGCTGTCCTCGGTCTGGGCCTTCCTGTCCACGGGCTGCAGTGGGGCTCCTGTTACCTCCTGCACGGCCTCACAAACGAACAGCCTGGGCTCGCTCTGATCCCAGAAGTGGCTCACGGGAGCAAGGTGTGCCAGCTTCTCATGGGCAAAGGCATGGTTCCTGAAACACAGAGCCATCTGGAACACTGAGAGTTCCTGACTTAGCCTCTGGCAACACCTTCAGGCCAGTCTCCAATCAGTGGCAGCAGGCTTCATTTGCCCAGATTAGGAATACCTTTGCACACCAAGTTTTGATGCAGCCTGTTTGATTACATTCTTTTACATTGAAACAAATGGGTCGAAAGAGTCCCAGGGGAGTCTGGTTGGAAAGAGAGACAATGAAGCTTTGGCTCTAGAAGTCTGGCCAGTGATAGGGGACTCAAGAGTTAGAAAATTTTAGTTTATAATAGCTAATAAGCTTAGTAATCAATGCATGTAAAAAGCTTTTGTTCCAGGAACTGAAGGTATGACCCACCCTGACTCCAGAAGACCATAAGCAGTTCCACCTTTGTTCCCCAGGAGGAATTCGAGCAATTCAAGACGATATCTGAGGCACTGCACTCCAGGGCGAGATGACCACAGCCCAGGACACAGCTAAAGACCTCTGCCTGGGGCACAGCTTAAAACTGCCATCCAGGGTGAGATTGCTGGGGCTCTTTTTTAAATCCAATTAACTCCTCCCTGAATTTCAAAACTCCTTACCACACCTTGTTTATTCCCTGCTATAAAAACCTTGGCCTGGAAAGAAAAGACAAGATATCTGTTAGGGTATGAACCCATCATCTTCTCAGATCACAGGCCACATAAAGATTCAATTCTTGTCTCTGCTAATATATTGGGTTTGATAGTGACAGGCAGCCGGCACTCCAGTGTCTTTTCTGGTTTCACAACGTCCCTGATGCTGGCCCCAACGGCCAGCACCACTGGGTGGGCCTGGGGGGGGGGAGCACCCCCTGCTGGGCAGTTCCCTGACATGGGTTCCAGTGCCGGCTGTGACCTGTGTGATGTGGTGCATTTATTCCTGGTCCCTCCACTTCTCACCCTCCCCATTTTACGGCCCCAGCATGCAGTGAAGAACTGCAGGGAGAAAAAAATGGGTTGTGGGCTGGTGTATCTCTCCACACTCTGCCCCATTCCCCTCTTGAAACGTGAATAAAACTTTGCACTTTTCCTTTTCTTTTCTTTGTGAATTCTTTCACAGCCTGCATCACCAACTACCCTAACGTTTTGGTGGCCGTAAGGGGGTAAAGGGAACATTCTCTATTTCTCCCTCTCTTCCACCTCCCAAGACCTGTGACTAGGGGAGCAGGGGGCAGCCGAAGCTCAACCCAGGCTGACCCCCTAACCCTGTCTCTGTGAGGCTTGGAGAGAAGATTCTAATCCTTTTCTGTCTCTCCAGACTCTGCGGAATGCCTCCTCCTCAGCCCACTACATAGCCAGCGATTGGCCTGGAAATTACTGGAAAGCAAGAATAGAAGACTAAAGGCCCCCACAGCTGCAAGCAAAGGTAACACTGGAGCAAACTGCAGCAAAACCGACCTCCAGGTGTTGAGAAGCTCCTAACGGCCCAGGGGCCCCACCCACACACACCCCCTTTTGTAATCCATTAAGAATTTAAAGCCCCGACCAAAAAAAAATGGGTTGGGTGGCAAAGAATGGATCAGATGTCAAAAGAAGGCAGGCAACTGTATCTCAGCTGACAACCACCTGGAGGAATGTGACAAGTCAGGGAGACTCCATGTGCCCGAGCCTGGGACTTGCCCTATAGGAAACTAGCAGCCCTCACAGACGTCACTGCTCCAAGACTGAGCAGAAAGCAGGGCAGGCGGACAAGCATGGTGGTTTAGACGGAAGCATTTATGGGGACCGAATAAGTGCCAGGGCCACCTTTGGACTGGCCTGGTGAGGGGTGTGGTGGAGCCACAGGATGTGGCTCGGAGATTCCAGTAGCCACTAGGAGGAAGCACCAATGGCAGGCAGAGTGTGAAGGGGAAAACGTGACTCAGGGACATTCACAGTAAGAACACTGGGATTAGAGCTATGGAGAGTGGGGGTGAAGGGAAGGGTTCGTTCTGAGGTTTGAGGTCAGGGGACCTGGAGAAGTGGTGCTTCGGGCAAGAACGGGGTCTCTGGGGAGTGAGGCTGAGTTGGGAGTCTATTTTTGAGGTTACAGCGAGAAACTCCAGGGACATCTGGAGAAGTGGTGCCAAACTTGGCAAGAGATGGAGATGTGTGTGTGGGTAGGGCCCCCAGGTGAAAGGAGGTTTGGAAAAGGGACTCTGAGGCTTGGAGAAGGGTGGAACTGTGTGGGGCAGACTGGACAGGGGCAGGCGGGGGCTGGGCCAGGAGCAGAAGGCACAGGGCAGTCAGAGAAAAGCACTGGCGAGGCCACGGCTGGCGGCTTGGCCCCTCCGCACCCCAGCAGCAGGCTTTTCGCCCCTGCAGTCACTGGGGCTGCGCACACACCCCCGAGCTCGGGCCACGCGGCCGCCCTAACAGCAGCCCTAACAGTGGCAGAGTCGGCTCCCACAGCCCGCACAGCTCACTTTAACGCCATGCGGCACTTCACGCAGAATTAAATGTGAGCTGTAGGTGGAAAAGTATAAGCACTTAAATTCTATGAATATTCTCCCAGTTGTAGAAGGAACTACACATATACGTAACATCCGCAGTTTTCCAAACTTTTTCATCTTGTGGCATACGTATACTAATTACTAAAATTCTGTGGCACACCAAAAAACATATTCTATTTTTGCCAGTCTGACAAAAAAAATAGGTATAATTTTGACTCATTTGTACTACATGGCTATCATTATGTTTGTTGGCTGTTATAATTTTTTAAAATTTGATATTTCCTAAATAGTCAGGTATTCTGTGTTTTTTTAAAATATTTTATTCATTTATCTTTAGAGAGGAAGGGAAGGAGAGAGGGAGAGAAACATCAATGTATGGTTGCCTCTTGTGTGTTCCCCACTGGGAACTGGCCTGTAACCCAGGCATATGCCTTGACTGGGAATTGAACCACGATCCTTTAGTTCGCAGGCCTGTGCTCAATCCACTGAGCTACACCAGCCTGGGCAGGTATTATGTGTTTTAAAAATTCTTGCAATACCATGACCAGTGTGGCTCAGTTGGTTGGAACATTGTCCTATAAACCAAAAGGTCACGGGTTCGAATCCGGGTCTAGGTCCATGCGCAGGTGGTAGGTTCAGTCCCTGGTTGGGGTGTGTATCAGAAACAACTGATCTGTTTTTTCCTCACACTGATGTTTCTCTCCCCACCTCCCCCTCTCTCTAAGATCACTGAGCACGTCCTTGGGTCAGGATAAAAAAATAAAATAACAATAAAAATTATTGCGACACACTGGCTGAAAATTGCTGTTACATGAGCTCCCTGGAGAAAGACAATTCTTTTTTCTAGGAACACATTCCCTACAAGACACACGCAGCCCCCACCATCAGAGATGCTGATGGTCCGAGGCTCACTGCGTTTCTCTCCGTCATGCAACCTGGCCATTTCTGTAGGCACCTCAGACACAAACCTTTCAGGAGCTACAGAATTTCAGAATCTTAGAACCTAGAAAACAAAGATTAAAGATCCAAATCTATCCCGATTGCCCAAGCGTGTTTCTGTTTCCCTTTCTGCCTTTACCACAAATAATTGCCGGGGTCTTTCAACGTGTGAGGTGTAACTTAGTGAAACCTGCCTAGACATTGATGGAGTATCGTCTGCAACAAAACCCTCCCAAACCCATCTTACTTCTTACTGTCCTGCCCGTTAAAGGACAACGACTCTCTCTGATCGACCTGTCCTGTCTTGAAGTCGAGGATGGTCACCGAGTCCATTTCCACGTCATAGAAACAGATTTTGGAATCAGGGCTGCTGTCAGCCTGCAGGACAAGAAACCAGAAGCTCTTGGTGACAACACACCCAAGAAAACCATGTCCCAGTGTTACTGACCCGCAGGCCACACTGGCCAGCGTACTTGTAGCATTCAGAATTTGAATGTCAACTTACCTTCGTCCCCACTGAACGGGTGTTGAACTGCTGCTACTTCATAATTTCAGAAAATTGAAAAGAAACCCCAAAATAGTGTAAAGGCAGATTACAGCTGTCAGCTGTTCTTGATACTGACTTGAGTGCAAGGCTGTTTTGCTGAGGTGAGTTGGCCAAGGGAACAAAAAAGAATCTGGATTCTGATAAACCAGTTCTGATGCAGCTGCCTGAGGGGTGGCTTGGGTGTCCGAGAAACTGTTCTGCACCCAGGAGGCTGCCCTCCCGCCGGGAATCTCCTCCCAAGCATTCTGGGCTCTGAATTCTCCTCCCGCCTGCTCACCAGCCTGTGCTCACCAGCCTGGGAGTCCCCCAGTCCCTGAAGACATTTGTTTTATTTGGTCAACCCCCAGGGTGTCTCGTTTGCTCTTCCTGAGTCCTGGACGCTCTGCCAGAGCAACCAGAGCAGGAGCAGGGGCTCGGTCACAGCTCAGCCGCCGCATCCTTTGACGAAGAACTTATCTCAGTCTCTTCACTCGTCAAACAGGCAGCATTAGGTGCCAGATGCCACAGCTACTACCACGACCACCATCATCTCTTCTTCCTTCTTGACCCTCACACAAAAGGTATGTGTGCACACACACGTGCACTGAGATGATGGAAAAAAAACTGAGAAAAGGGAACTAGCTTGGTTGCTAGGGGCAACAAATGCCAAGAACTTAGGTCAGAAGTTTTATTCTGTTACAGTTCACATCCTGGCTCAACATTACCTCATCTGGGCGCCTCCTGACCCCCCTGGAGAGCAACTCCTGCGTCCCTCTCTCTCCGCTCCCACCAGGGCTGTAAGGAACGCACTCGTTTGCCTCATCCTTTGATTAGTATCTGCTCAACCCCAGTGGAGGGGCCGAGTCCTCTCGTTTAACTAATCGGTTTGTATCTACAGTGCCCAGGAAAGCACCTCGGATATGGAGGGCAACCTCAATCCACTCTTGAATGAATGAACAAGAGCTTGAACATATGAATGAAAAGATAGCAAACACTAGTAGGTGTTGAGGCACCGGCCACTTAGAAGGAGATGACCGTGCCCTCCGTCACCTTGTGTTCAGACCCCCCACGTGGCTGCACACACCCTGATGTTACTGCTTCTCTAAGCAAGAGGTGCAAAGGTGCCTTCAACAGTCCCATGGCCACCCCCGCCCCTGCCTTGGGCTGAGAGAGTTTGCCAGGGCAACGAAGAGACAAAAAAGAGGAGAGTGAGGGGCTCAGTAAAGAAGAAACCACTGTTTCTGATGACATAAGAAATGAAGAAAGGCAGGAAAAAACAGAAGTTGTGCAGGTGAGGAGGGCACGGATGGCACCAGGCAGGAGAGGACAGATGGGGGAGGAGAGGACTCCCTGGAGAGGGGACAAACGAGGAAGAGGAATGGGGGCTGGGATCCAAGGAGCAGAGAGTGGCCCGGAAAGGCAGAGATAGAGAGGCCAAGGGCCCTGTGAGAGCGCAGGGGGAGTCCCCGTGGGAAGCACACCTTGCTGAGGAGGATGCTGATCTTGTTGCCATTGGCGTTACATCTGAGCGACACAATGCCCCGGGCGCCAGGGACCAGCTCGGCCAGGTTCTTGCAGCTGCAGTGCACCTTCGCCTCTCTGTGGGGAGAAGGGCAGGGGTCTCAGTGCACGCCGAAGGATGTCTGTGCACGGCCGGTCACAGAGTGAGTAAGGACCTGCTTCTCCAAGTGACCTGAAACCTCTGGTCACAGAACTGCCAGTTCTGCCCAATGGCCCAGCCGCTCTCACCCTGGGATCCAGTATGTCCCAGGAAATGGGCCAGGCTCAGAATATTGGGTGAGTTTTTAAAGTTCTCATGTTCTTATCAGCAAATATGAACATGAAATTTCATCTCCCTCCTCTTTTTACACAAAGTAGCTTATTAAAAACCCTGCCCCTTGCATTTCCCCTTTGCCATCTTTCCTTTCAGAAAGGGACTGCTATGTCACACTTTGTTACAATTTCAGTTTTCCATTTCTGGATGAACTAAAATTTACTTAAACTCTTTCCATTTAGCTGGTTCTAGTTTATAAACAGTATAAACAATCCTGGGCCTGCTCATCATGATTTTTTTTTACTTTATTCTCTTTTCCTCAGTTTCTCCCTAACACCATGTCTGTCCTGGGACTCCATCAGGACCCATGACATTTCGTCATCACGCCTCCTTAGGCTCCTCTGGGCTGGGACCACATCTTAAGGCTCCTGTTCTGGATGCCCATGCAGTTTTAAGGACCGTCAGCTGTTCTGCAGAGCATCTCACCCCCACTGCCAAGTGTCTGATGTTTTTCTTATCAGACTTGAGAAGACCCCAAAGATACAGTGCCGTGGTCATCACATCGCATCAGGGGTCTGTGTCATCGATGTGACTAATATCTGTGATGCTGACCTTGGTCTCTCCTGTCTGGGGTCCTGTTGTAAAGTTCCTCCTCCCCCGACCCCATACTGTCCCCTTCGGAAGGACGTCGCTAAGTGCAGCCCGCACTCACGGAGTTGGGAGTTACGCTCCTCTCCATGAAGAAGGAAGATCTACATACATTATCTGCAATTCTTCTGTGGAGGAGAGTTGTCTCATTTCCTGTATTTACTAACTTATTGGACCATTTATTTATATTGGTGTGAACTCAGATATTTATTTTCTACCTTGGGTACTAATACAGTGTTGGGTTTTTTGCTGTTGCTCAAGTTGTTCCAGCTTTGGCCACTGGAACAACTTCTGTTCTTGGAGTTCTTCTGTTCCTGGAGCTCTTTCTGGTGGCTCCGCTATCCTCTGACACTCCCCGTCACTGTATTTTGGTTTTCAGCACTTTCTTACTTTCTGGCACTTAAGATACTCCAGGCTCATCCTGTACGTTTCCCGCCTCGGTCCCAGAATCAGCCATTTCTCCAAGGACCCCGGTTCTTTTTTGTGGAGATGCCGTTAGATACTGTCTGGACATTGGGGGGCTGGTTGCTTTTGGGGTGTCCTTCCTCTAGGCCCTCAGCCAAGAGAACAAGCAAGTGTGTGTGCACTAACTGGTGTGCAGACACACACGTATGTAACTTCAAACTTGCCTCCCGTTCTCACCCATCACCACAGAGAGCGCTCTCGTCTCCTGCTGCGCTTGTCTGCAACCCCCGCCCCTGTGAGGGAGGACCCAGCTCCCAACACCCTCCGTCCATTCCCTTCGCTGTTCCCGTCCAGTGTCGCTGTGCAGCCGTGTTGGATAGTAAGCCCTATGGTAAGTAGCGTGGTCGGCCGGAGCACCGTGCTACGTGAGGTACCTGTGCTTTCAGTCTCGCAGTTGCCGCTCATTCCTAAAGTGGCTGAGGTCAGCCACTCACCCTCCGGGGAGCTTGTTTCACCCATTTGTAACACAGGTACATTGTTTTGTCACCTTCTGCATCCCATCTTGGGCTCTCCAATCCAAAAGGTTTCTTTAAAAATTTGCACACACTAAGGCTCATTTTTTGCCAAAAAGTTCTACTGGTTTCGACAGACAGACTGCGCTGTTCACCTCTCACACCAAGTCCCACGGCCCTAACCAACCCGCGTGCGTCGCCTGCTCACCCCGCCCCCCTCGCCCCCCCCATCCTGCAAAGATTGGGCACTTAGGCCAAGACACAGGTGTTTAAATAAAAAAAAAAAAAATAAAGTGGCATGTTAATGTTAAAATGAGAACAGAGTTTTCTAGCTCCTCTCCATTTTTATACCCACCACATCATCTCCTAATTTTTAAAATGTAAAACTTTCATTTGGATAAAAACTGTACCTTCGGGAAAGATCGAAGCTTTTAAAGTAAGCCAAGTCTGTCCCTACAACCAGGAAGTTTCCACAGATGTCAAGGAAGCATGGGTTCCCCTCCGTCTCGGAGAACAGCAAGAGTTGTTTCACAGTCCCCTGAGGAAATGGCAAGGACAAGAAATTCAACAAAGCAGCTTATGTAGCATTTTGGTGTTGTGACTAAACACTATTTACAGAGAATCTTGAATGCTCCATTCACACACTCAGGTGTTTAGTGATGGCTCAGGGTGTGCCTGACATGCTGCTGGGCTCTAGCACAACATAAGGAAGATGACAGAACCCTGCTCTCAGGGAACCCCTCATGCTTGTGGCCCCAACAGGGAGACAGACAGCAACTAGGCCAAGAAGAAAATACACACGTAACCTCGACCTGAGAAAGTGCTAGAAAGGCAACAGATAGGATGCTAAAAGAGAAAAGTGCCAAGGGTGATGAGACAGTCATCCCCTCTGTTTGGATTGAGCCGGGGGGTCTTCCCTACAGAGGTCTTAAGTGAAAGCCTCTGAGAGCCCTGACTCTATGGCTTGTGTCACATACGTGGTCACCCTTCGGTGGGGAGGTCAGCGACTAGAGGACAGTTACATCATGGATATGTTCCATTTGTGTCTTATGCACAACATGTCCCTTTTCCTCTAGGTATTGTGCTTCAATAAAATGTATGACAGGTTAAGTCTTGCCAGGAGGCAATATTTAAGCTTAGAATAGCGAGAAGGAGCCAGCTACCTGGAGAGCTGCGGGCCCTCATTCCGGGAACAGGAGACAGCGTGTACTATAGTGTAAAGGGGCTGGTCTAGGACCCTCGAGGCCTCTGCAGTGCAAATGAAGACATGAGAGGGCCATGCACCAAGCGTGGGCAAGTGAGCAGAGGTTGCACAGGGTGGCATTAGTGCTTTTAGACAGAGGTGAAGGGTGAGGGAAAGAGAGGGAGAGAAACATCAATGTGTGGTTGCCTCTCATGTGCCCCACACTGGGGACCTGGCCAGTAACCCAGGCATGTGCCCTGACTGGGAATCAAACCAGCGACCATTTGGTTTGCATGCTGGTACTCAATCCACTGAACCACACCAGCCAAGGATAAATACCATTTAATTTCAAATGTCACTCTTAACAGCTCTTTGAGGAGAGTGACCAGTTAGGCCTGGGCAGCGTGTCTTATATACAATTGACCCCCTTCTCAGTTAAAAGAGGCTTCTGGTTCCACTCAATGACTTATCAGTGAATTCCTGCAGCCTGCCCAGGACCAGGTTGGGAGCAGGGCGCTCCAACTGTGAGCGGTATGTCCCTGGGAGCTTGAAGAGGGGGCAGTGAGTCAGATGTGCAAGGCTGAGGGCATCGCATGGCTGAGCCCAGGCAGCAAGGGGGCACAGTTCTGGTGCATGGGAGTAAGCGGCCAGTTGGATGATGGGAGTGTTCCAACAGAACTCAGCAGGCTCATAATGCTCAACAGAGAGAGACTGAGAGCAGGCGAGGAGGCAGGAAGCTGTGTAACCTGTCCAGAAAACTCAGGGTTGAGGGATAAATGTCTGGGGGGCAGGCAAGGAGAATTTCCAAACTAAAGAATCTGATCTTCACTGTGATGCCCCTTAGCTGGAGCTTAATAAAATGCTTATGGAACAAGCAAAAAGCTGCTTGGACGCAGGGTCAAAAGAAGGGTGGCAGGCGACTGCTGACTGGGCCGGGGACGACCCTGTTAACGATGACAGGCGGAGTCTCAGCCTCCTTTGCTCAACCTCTTCCTCTGTTGGCTCCTTATGCTCTCTGCATCCATAGTACAAACTTGAACTCGTCTTGCTTCCACCCTGGCTCAACTACCACCTTTACCTCAATGTATTCACATTCCCGAACGGACTGCTTTAGAGCACTCACTGACCCAGCCCCTGACCTCCAGAATCTGTATTTCCAACTAGCTCTTGGATGTCTCTGAGAGGTGTTTGAGGACAAGGCGCCTCAAACTGGTACCTTCTCCCCTGAAACCTGCACTGCTTCTGTAGTTTCCATCGTAAGGCATCACAGTTAACCCTGATTCCCGAACTAGAAAACTCAGAACACCCTCAATTCTTCCCTCTGTTACCACCCACCATCCAACTGCTCCCCAACTAATTCTTCTCTCCCTCCACTCTGGCCTCACCTGCCAGCTCACTGCCTGGCTCCAGGCCCTTAGATCTCCCACCTGTGGCATCTCCTACCCGACTTCACTGTTCACCAGATCCCCTAGTCTTTCTCACCACGCTCACCCAGAAGCTACCTTCTAGGAGAAAACACAAGGAAAAAGCAAGCCAAAATGCACCCTGTCCCTCCGGGCTTCGCAACTCCCACCATCTTTAGACTAGCCTGTCGGCCCTCCTGCCACACCCCCCACTTCTCTGCTATCCCCTCGGCTTCAGCCTCCACCAGTGTCTGCCAGACACCAGCCCTTTCCTCAGCTCCAGCCTCTGTGTCAAGGAGCCTGCCCTAGGGTGCCTGTCACCGAACTTCACCCGAGGCCACTGGGAGAGGGAGAGCAGCTCTGTGCGCCACTCTGGAAGGAAGTCCTCTGAGAAAACTGGAAGACGAGGTCACGGACACAAACAGGCAACAACCAACCAACGGCTGTGTGTTTACCTCTTCACCAGCAGAAAGAAAGGTCTGGAGAGACACACTCCAGGCTTTCAAAATGAGGAAGAGTTCCTAACCTTTTCCTTGCACATGCTGGCATTATATTATTAGTTAAAATGAACATATACTCATTTTAATTAATAAATTAGTAGCAAAAAAGACTCAAGTCTGGGTCGTTTGTTGTAAGGTACCCTCCAAGCCCAATGGGCAAGGCCCCTCAGTGGCTTCCATGTTTCCCAGCAGGCCCCTGGCCTGTTCCCAGTAGCTAGCAGTCCTTTCCCAGCATGCCTTCTGCTGACATAGCTGTCCCATCATCTATTCTTTAGAACACGACCCCTCTCTGTCAAAGCTTTATGTCCATGGCAGATGCTCCCTCCACAAGTGTTCGTGTAAGGAAGGCAAGCTCTTTTTGCGTGGGATGCCCCACTGGGCTCTGCCCTCCTTCCCCCCAGCCTCGGCCTCCCCTCCGACCCTAACCAGGCAGAGAGTCTGATGGGGACTGGCAGTTCCCTCGATCTGCACTCTCCCCGAGGGGCTGTGGGCTGCTGCCCCCACATCATCAGGTCTCTATTCCAATGGCTGCCCTGTGGTATTTCCCAATCCTCTCTTGCTTTAAGTGTGCTACTTAACTGTCTGACTCCCCGCTAGAAGGGAGAACCCCATGGAGATCCTTTAGAAACTACTGAATGAAGGAGGGATGAGCAGTACTGAAAGGTGAAAGAACATGGGTACAGAAGCCCCAGAAACGAGACACTGGATCCCAGGAACGAACTCAGAGCCGGACAAAGGAGTCACACGGAAAGCTAAAACTAGGGTCACAGTAGGTATTCTAGACCCTGGTGCAAAAGGCTGCTGCATTTATTGGGCTGAATGGTGACCATCAGAAGATATGTCTACTTGGAAATATGATCTTATTTGGGAAAAGGGTCTTTGCAGATATAACCTAAGGACCCCAAAGGGAGACTATTCTGGATTAGAGTGGGCCTTAAATCCAAGGACAAGTGTCCTTACAGGACACGGACAAGAAACACAGACACAGGGAGAAGGCCAAGAGAAGACGGGGCCAGAGAGTGCAGTGACACGCCTACATGCCAAGGAACACCAAGGCCCGCCAGCAAGCACCGCCAGCTGGAGGAAGCACCAATGGGATCCTCCCTCAGAGCCTCAGGGGGAGCCAACCCCGCCCACGCCCGGATGTTTGGGCTTCTGGCTTCCTGAACTATGAGAAAATAAATTTCTATTGTTTTAAGCCACTCGGTGTGTGTGATATAGACAGGTAAGGGTTTCTTTACACCACCACAAGAGAACAGAATAGTGTTAGAGGCGTGTCATCTTGAAGGCATGTATTGCTCCCACCCTGGCCTCCCTCACACACATGCAGAGAAAGGCCTGTACAAAGATACTACGTCAGAGCTAACGGCTCCTTAGCCCCCACAAGATGCACAGCAAACATCTCCTCCCATTTCACAATCCCGCGTACTCAGGGTCTAGTAATCTAGTCCTTTTCACTGCAAAAGGTCCTTTCCCTGCCTCCTGATTTCTTAAGTTACAAGAGTTATAGATGGAGCAACAATCCCTGAATCCATTCTTACAACTGGTTGCCTGGTGGGGGGAACCTGATCTGATTGGGTAAAGCCAATATGTAAGCTCTGGCTTCATTTAGAAAAAGCATCTTAAACTTGGTCTTAATTGCCTTTATTGTCAGAGCCCACTTCTCTACTTCAGCAATTTACCTGCCAGGTTCGAACTTGAACTCGACTTGGCTCCACTGTATAAACACTTTCCTCGTGCATCGCCAACACTGGAGACTCACACAGGAAGGTACCTAAAATAAAAGATAAACACGACAGCAGCAGCTAAACATTTCATACTTCCTAAGAGTTTAAGGAACATTCTTATGCATGTTTCCTAATTCACTTTTGACCTCATAATAGTTTTTGAGGGATGTGTTTTTTGCATGCTGCTGAGGAGGGAGGCGAGGCTCTGAGGGGCAGGGAACTTCCCAAAGCCACAGCTGGCAGTGACGGCTTGTGCAGGCTCCAGGGGGCACTCAGTGCTGGGCCCTGCACCACTTAGCGGTGTGTCTTTTCTCCTGCCTGGCAGCACAGCACCGGTGATGGATGGTTGTTTGAGCATCTGCTTATCTTACGTGGGACTCTGGAGGCCACAGGCTCTAGTCTCTGTCTCCGGACAGGCTCTTGTCTGGGTAGGGAGATGATCACACACAAAAGACCACAAATATTTCAGCACCTGCCGTGCTGTCTGTCCTGTTGGGTAGATAAGAAGTTTATCCTTGCCCCTAGAGGATAAACCCTAGAGGGTCTACACTTGAATAGAGGAAAAGAAAGGAATAACCAGCACAACATAAGGCAGAGCAAGAGAAGTGCTAGAAGAGAACTTCAGGCAAGAAAGCATTAGGGGAAAAGGAAAACAGAGAATAATACGAGGGAGAGAGGTGATAACCAGCAGCAGAAGCATCCTCAGAGAGGAGTGAGGTTTTCAAATCACGTGGAGGGATCATCGTGGATGATGACCCATGAGGGATCAGTCATGGAAAGTGCAGGGGTTAAGTCCTCCTGTGAGGCCAGAGGGCTGAGGTCAGGATGGCTGATGCTGAGAACTGAGAGAGCTGAGGCGCACGTCTTGACGGTCACTGTGTAGGCTAGAAGCTAACCCCTAGAACCTGTGAATATTAGTTTATACAGCCAAAGATATTAAGGTCTGGAGATGGGGAGATTGTCCTGTACTGTCCAGGTGGGCCCTGAGTGTGATCACAGTGTTGCTAGTAAGAGAGAGGCAGATTTCAAATAGGAACAACGTGACAAAGAGGCTGAGACTGGAATGCTGTGAGCTCCAGCCGAGGACTGCCAATAGTCTCCAAAAGCCAGAAGCAGCAAGAAACAGACTTTCCCTGACCTGGCTGGTGTGGGTCAGTGGACTGAGCACGGACCTGCGAACCAACGGGTTGCTGGTTCGACTCCCAGTCGGGGTATGTGCCTGGGTTGTGGGCCAGGTCCCCAGTGGGGGGCATGTGACAGGCAACCATACATTGATGTTTCTCGCCCTTTCTTTCTCCCTCCCTTCCCCTCTCTCTAAAAATAAATTAATAAAATTTTTTAAAAAAGAAAGAAATAGATTCTTCCCTACAGCTCTGGAGGGAGTGTGCCACTATTGATGCCTCCAGTTTGGCCTAGTGGAAATGATTTTGGACTTCTGACCTCTATGCCTATGAGAGAATAAATTTCTGTTTCCGACACTCAGCTTGTGCAGCCTCAGGAAACTTGTACAGGCATGTGCTCGAGAGTGGAGGACAAAGGCCGCCAGGAAGACAGGGTTAGAGAGGCTGATGGGACAGAGAGGAGTTTGAGAGTGACCACTCATTTCTGATGATCCACCCTGAAATTTCCAGACAGAGGCTGGCCTTGGTCAAGATGCCATGGGGGCACTGCTCTGTGTGGTCTGGAACCGGTTCCAAAGCCGGGTGTGCAGAACCTTCGCACAGCCTTATTTGAGTTATTTCACTGTCCTGGAGCCCTCGAGCGCTTGCTGGCCCCAGACTGGCTGCACGTCTCAGTCACCTTGACCGGCTTCAATAGCATGAGGTCCGGGAGGCCCGAGAGGCTCTGGCAGCCCAGGGCCGGGGCTGCAGCACTGACTCTAGAAACATAGGCACAGACATGGAGCTGATATGGGGGGGCCCACGGCCCTATGCCAGCCCTCTGCCCACACCACAGTACCAGCACACCCTCCCGTTAGAGGGTAAGAAAACAACACAGGGGGCTATGAGTCCCTTCTGCTGGGGGGAGGAGGGACTGAGACTTCCACCTGCATTTCGTAACGTGGTTCCAGAAGGCTCAAAGACCACCACCTGTTTTCCATTCCAGACAGCAACAGCATCCTAAAAAGAATTATGGAAATTAAAAAGCGACCTGTAATCTGGGCTCCTTACCATCCTGAATGACCCTGCAACTGACCAGGTCTTCCGTCTACATTAAAGGCCCCCAATGGGTCACCCTCAGTTACCTTCGTGGCAAACACCCCACTGACGTGCATGTCTGTGCGCAGGTCGTACGTCACCCCCGTGGACAGGAAGGACACACGGAGTAAGCTCGGGGAAGTCTGCACCACAGCCACCTGCTGGTGGAAGTGTGATGACATGGCCTGCTCGCTGAGGATCACCACAGAGCTGAGGTTGTTCACTGCCAGAAGGTTCTTCCTGGAGCCCCACTGCATTTCCATGTTGGAGAGAGAGAACCAAAAGTGTTAACAAAGGAGAAGGCATACAGTCAGGACAACATTATACATGTGAGGATTCCTAAACAATTTCCAAAAGCTATTTCTTCTTGCTGTGAAATTATTTTGAGCCTTGACTGGTCATCATCCTGCAAATGGAAAGGATGCCAGTTCGACTCTTGGTCAGGGCACATGCCTGGGCTGTGGCCCTGGTCCCCAGTTGGGGCCACGTGAGAGAGGCAGCTGACAGATGTTTCTCTACACATCAATGTTTCTCTCCCTCCCCTTCTCCCTCCCTTCCCCCTCTCTAAGAGTAAATAAATATAGTCTTTTTAAAAATTGATTTAAAAATTTTATAAGTGTAAAATGTACAGTTCATAAAAAATTTTAAAAGACTGACACTCAGAGTTGTGATGCATGGGTAGATACCTATGTGGCTGTTCTGGCTCATGTCTATTATGACTGAGTGAACATCTACATTTAGGGATACTTCTTTTTAAAAATTCATAGTAAAGTTAACAAAGTGATTAAATTATTCAGCTTTTCTCTGGTGATACAGAATGACACAACCATAATGTCATATTAAACTTCCAATTCTATACAGATCTGTGCCTGGATTTCCTTCTCTATTCCGCTGATATATTCACCCACTCCTTAGTAACCACTGCTTTTCTTTTTTTTTTAATATTTTATTTATTTTTAGAGAGAGGGGAAGGGAAAGAGAAAGTGAGGGACAGAAATGTCAATGTGTCGTTGCCTCTCATGTGTCCCCTACTGGGGATCTGGCCTGCAACCCAGGCATGTGCCCTGACTGGGAATCTAACTGGCAACCCTTTGCTTCACAAGCCCTTGCTCAATCCACTGAGTTACACCAGCCAGGGCACCACTGCTTTAATTGCTTTAGTTTTGAGATATATTCTGGTATAGTATGTGGAATCATTTTTATACATTATTTTCTTGGCCACCTGCTCTCCCAAATGAGTTAAGAATTGCTGTGTTGAGACTTCCGCCAAGATGGAGGCATAGGTGGAAACACTGTGCCTTCTCCCACAACCAAGTCTGAATACAATAAAGGTTTGGAGAAACAAAGACACAACCAAAGGACAGAAAATTAAATTATACGGAAGTCCGACTACATCTAACCATTCAACGGGGACGGTAAGAGGGGCGGAGCCAGCAGCGAGCAGGGTTGGGCAGGACAGATCCCCCGACCTAGATGCGCAGGAAGCCCGGAACCAGTTGGGGTGTGGGGCAGACTGACCGCGGTCGCACATTGGCGCACAGTGAGACGGACCACGCAGGCCCCAGGGGGCGAGGGCTGACGGTGGTGGTACACTCGCGTGCAGTGGGACGAAACGCTTGGGCCCGGTGATGGCAGCAGCTGCGGCACCGGTGAGGGCCAAGGCAGCAGGTGGCAGACGGCAGACGGGATGCCATAGTCCCTCTTTGGCCCTGCCCCCACATACAGCGTCACAACCCAGCGACGTAGTTGCCCTGCGCTAGTGAACACCTAGGGCTCTGATCCTGCTATGGAACAGGCAAGAACAGCCCAAAAGATGGCGCAAGAAGAACTCAAAGTCCCAGAGCTGATAACTCTAAGCGACCGAGAAATTGCTAGCCTCTCAGAAGCACAATTCAAAACACTGTTTATCAGGATGCTAACAGAACTGGTTGATTATAGTCACAAATTAGAGGAACATATGAAGGCTAAACTAATTGAAATGAAGGGAGATGTCCAGGAATCCAATAGCAATGGAAAGGAAACTGGGACTCAAATCAATGGAATGGACCAGAAGGATGAACGAAACATCCCACCAGAAAGGAATGAAGAAATGAGAATTCAAAAAAATGAGGAGAGGCTTAGGAACCTCCAGGACATCTTTAAACGTTCCAACATCCAGATTATAGGGGTACCAGAAGGGGGAAAGAAACAGCCATGAGTGGAAAACTTATTTGAACAAATAATAAAGGAGAACTTCCCCAGTCTGGCAAAGGAAATAGACTTCCAGGAAATCCAGGAAGCTCACAGAGTCCCAAAGAAGTTGGACCCAAGAAGGAACACACCAAGGCACATCATAATTACATTAGCCNGAGCTGAACCATAGAAATGAAGAACGCATGGAGGGTTAGCAACAGGGGAGTGGGAGGAGGAGAAGGGGGGAGAAGGTACAGAAAATAGCATAGACGGTAGGTAGAAAATAGACAGGGGGAGGGCAAGAATAGTAGGCAAAATATAGAATCTAAAGAACTTGAGACACATGGTCATAAACTAAAGGGGTGAATGGTGGGGGAGGGGTGTGCAGGGTGGAGGGGAATGAAGGGGGGGAATAGAACAACTGTAATGGTATAATCAATAAAATATATTAAAAAAAACTGTACTTGAATAAGAATTAAATAAAAAATAAAATAAAATCTTTAAAAATTATGTAAAAAAAAAATTAAAAAAATAAGCCCTGGCTGGTGTGGCTCAGTGGATTGAGCGCGGGCCTGTGAACCACACAATCGCAGTTCAATTCCCAGTCAGGGCACATGCCTGGGTTGCAGGCCAGTTCCCAGCAGGGGACCCATGAGAGGCAACCACACATTGATGCTTCTCTCCTTCCCTTTTCCTCTGAAGATAAATGAATAAAATCTTTAAAAAAAATTAAAAAAATAAGAAGAAATTAAGTACAAAACAGAATATGACTTACACACAAGGAAAATGACAGGCAACAGAAACTGCCACCAGAGAGAGGGCCCAGATGTTGGACTTAAAGACTCCAGCGTAGCCATTAGAAATAAATCCAAAGAACTAGAAGAAACCAGACTTAAAAAAGTAAAGGAAGGTGTGATGTAATGTCTCACCAGAGACTATCGATAAAAAGACAGAAATTATAAATAAAAAAAAACAAGTGCCCAGCAGAAATTAAAACAACTTGTACATGTCGTTCACAGCAGCATTATCCATCACAGTCCAAAAGTGGACACCACCCAAATGTCCCTCGGTGGGTGAAAGGAAAACAAAACGTGATCTGTTCAGATGGCGGACTATTACTCTGCCATAAACAGGAATGGAATATGGACACATGCTACAACATGGGTGAAACTTGAAAACATAATGCTCAGTGAAAGAACTCTCATATTCATGCATATTGTTGTATGATTCCATTGAAGTGTCCAGAATAGGCAAATCTATTAAGACAGGAAGTAGATTAGTGGGTGCATATGGCTGGGTGAGGGGAAAGTGGAGACTGACTACTAATGGGTATGAGATTTCTTTCTGGGGTGATGAAACTGTCCAAAAATTTACTGTGATAGTTGCAAAACTGTGAATACACTAAAAACCATTTGCTATGTTATGTATCCCAATAAAGCGGTGTTTTTTTTTATTTTGCTTAAAGATTTTATTTATTTATTTTTATAGAGAGGGCAAGGGAGGGAAAAAGAGGAGGAAACATCAATGCATGGTTGCCTCTCACGTGGCCCCTACTGAGGACCTGGCCTGCAACCCAGGCACCTGCCCTGACTGGGAATTGAACCAGCGACCCTTGGTTCGAAGGCCGGCACTCAATCCACTGAGCCACACCAGCTAGGGCCTAATAAAGCTGTTTTTAACATTAGATGAAAGATAGAGACAAAGGAGTGGGCAGATAAAGAAAATAGATATAATCGTAGATTATTACAGATCTACAATCCCTTATTTAGAATTCTGAATTCCAAAAGGCCTTCATTTTTATATAGACTTTTAAGTTGAATAACTTAAAAAAATAGGTTCAAAGTCAATTATTTCCTCCACTTTTGCAGAGCACAAAACGAGTACATCTGATGCCCTGAGTTGCACCTTTATCTGGGTGATGTTTCCTTCAAGCTCAGTAGGGGTTTGAAGAATCCATCTGTCTTTGCCCTCCACTCCTCGGCTGCTGTGGGGGCCTGGCACTTTTCTCCACATGGCTACTCGCCCTTTATTAGTGCCCGCTGCCAGAAGACCTACAGGTAAAATCAGAGTTCACCGTTATTGACTTGAAGAGGGATGAGAACAGCAGCAAGCTCCCTTCTCTGACGCCATCCTCTCTGAAGTATCAGTCCATCGGCCGTCCGCCCAGCAACTCTCCAGGCCTCACTTGCTGTATCTTCCTTTGAAGGAACTGATGAATACCTGGTGATACAGTGTCCGTGTGCACATGCGCACAGTGTTGTTGGTGGGGGTATTGGTGCTGGTTCTCTTTCTCCAGGAGAGGAGACCTATCTGCCTGTTCAATCTGCTTCCTCAGCGCTGGAACAGCACTTAGCTCTCAGCAGGCACAAAATAAATGCCACTCTAGCTCATTTCCTACTCTGTCTTCTCTGTGTGCATAGACATATACACATACATACATACATTTACACATAAGTATGTACTAGGTCTGTCTGGAAAAAGCCCAGCCATTATGAGTATTGTGAAAATAGTTTGCAGGACATCAATGTAACCTGGCAGCCAAGGAGAGGAGACTGGAGTGTGCATGCGTGAACAATGATGACTTCATTGTACTAGTCAGTGGGGGCGGTAGATGCTCTTGAGTGAGCATGTACTGTGTGGCCATTGCATTCAGTGTGTCTGAGTGAGTAGAACAATGAATCTGCATCAAATTTTGTGTCAATCTTGAACATTCCTCTGTGGAAACTATTTGGATGATTCAGAAGGCTGCAGCTATGGGCAACCGGTGATTGGCAGCTTCATCATGACAACGTGTCCGCTCATGCATCACGTCTCATGCAGAGTTTTTTGGTAAAACATCAAATCACCCAGGTGACTCAGCCCCTCTACAGCCCAGATTTGATGCCTTGTGACTTTCCCAAAACTAAAATCACCTTTGAAAGGGAAGAGATTTCAGACCGTCAATGAGATTCAGTAAAATATGATGGGGTAGCTGATGGCGATGGGGAGAACTGTGTGAGGTCTCAATGTGCCTACTTTGAAGGGGACTGTGGTGTCATTGTCCTGTGTACCATGTTTCTTATATTGTCTTCGATAAAGGTCACTATTTTTCCTATCACATGTCCAGATGCCTTTTAGACAGACCTTGTACATTTCTAACTTTTCCCACACTTTCTTTTCCTTGGGGTTTTAGGAGAGAATGGAGATCAATTGCATACAGATATGGTGGCCACACTTTTGACCAAACTCTTGACCTTCATGTGGAATAAAAATCTTTACTGTTCCTTTCTGTCTTGACTGACTTTATCCAAATAACTTGACATAGTTATAACTGAGTTAACAGTCTTTGAACAGCCACCACCATCATTTTGTAGCCCATTTTTGCTCAAGAGAGCAGAGCTGCAGGTTGGTTCTCTTTCTCCCTCGTGCCAGCCCAGGAAATCTCACCTTTGGTTTTACAGTAAGAAACACAGTTTATATTCTCTCCTTTTTCAAAACCAAACTTCTCTTCTGGACTCAGTACATAATTCTCTCCTTGTTCTAAATCCCAGAATCTACAAGAGAAAGAAAAAAGCCCACTAGGGGACTATGTCGGCATCCTGCCCTCGGCCCTGAGGGGCCTGTCCAACTTGCAGACTGAACTGCAAAAATCAGCCAAAAGTCACGGATCTATGGATTCTGATATGGAAAGCAGGCCATTATTACACTTAGATCTACTTGGTAGATCTGTCTGTAATTAAAGGGGGCAGCTATCAGTAAAAGGGTGCATGTGTGATATCAGGTCACAATGAGAACAAAGGAACTGCAACCGCCTGCGCCCAGGAGAACCCCCGTCTCACAAGGAGCTGCCGCAGTGAGAAGCAAGAGAGCAGAACATATGACTCTGATTACACCAAAGCTCACAAAAAACAGGCGAAGGGAATCCACAGGCAGATATCGGGACAGCTCCAACCAGCGCAAGGCGTAGGGATGCCTGGGGTCTTTGATATGTTCTGCTCTTTGATCTTGCAGCTGTTACATGGGTGTGTTTTTCAGTCATGCAGTCACTGGGGTGTCAAATCTCACCTAAGGGCCACTTCCCCAATGGCAGTCACCAGAAGGCTGCCGTCAATCAAAGCGATGTCTGCCCGGTGACCTGTTTTCCCACTCAACTTTACCTGTAAGATGAAAAACAACCCACGAGGAGCATGTTGCTTTGCCAAGACTGCGTGTCTCTGCTTGTGAGTCTGGAATCTCTGGTCTGCGCTGACTTCCTGGAGACTCACCAATGGAGGAAGTGCAGGGTGAATATGGACACGTGCAAAGGCACCCCTAGTTTCCCAGGATGCACAAGCCAAAGCTGACAATTACTCTTGCACACTAAATGGTTAATAATAGCAGCTGCCCAGTGCATGGCAGGTGGAATGCACCAAGCTGAGACAAGTTTAGACACCACTGTGTCTTCCAAGGCAGGTGGCACATTGCTTTGAGAGAACAAACCTACCCAGAGCCCACCAGCCAGTGAGTGGCTCAGGGGGATTTGAACCCAGGTCCACATGATTCAGTGATCACATTTTCAACTACTGTTCTAGAGTATACGTAAATGATCACATAAACATGGATTTACAAAAAATCAATCCACTGCATAATCTGTAAGAGTGTCTCCAGGGTAAGTTCAGAGTCCTCCAAGGAATATGGATTCCTCTGGTATAAACCAAGAAACTAGCAGGAGGCAGCGATGAGCAGCATCTGACACAAGCACAAGCGCTGTCCTCCTTCCTGGTGCTGAGGGCCCAGGGCTGCTGCCATGAGGCACCGTCAAAGACACAGAGGTGGGTCTCAGTAGCCAGAGTGAAGCACCTGCTTCCGCAGAACAGTGCCTACCATTTTCACCCCTTAGACGAAACATGCCCGAGGCTCTCAGTGGCAAGTGAGCCCTCGCCACACCTTGTCTGCACAAAGCTGGAAGGCAGGGCAATGTCCCTCTCTACCTGATTCCACTGTGGAGGTCGAACAAGCTACTGCAAAGGGAGCGGTTATTCTGTCACACCCAGGTCTGTAGGCTGCCAGTTGAGCAGTCACGGAGGGCACAGCCTGGACGCTCACCCTGTCTGTACACTGACGCCAGAAAACTCTCCCTCACTCTCAGTTCCCCTCACCTTGAACTGAACGTCATATAATAAACAGTGGCATTAAACTGCTCTGTTAGGGGCCCTGAAACAAATTTGCTAAGGAGTTGGAAAGGGTGGTTACTCAGACTGAACAAGCCCAGCCCACGCCCTGCCCCTCAACCCACCTTCATCACTTCTTCCGCTTTACCTTCGGGTGTCACCAAGTACAGGGACAGCAGCAGGTTCTCCGTGACCACCACCAGCGCCTCCCTCTTCTCGATGTAAAACAGCATTTGGATGGAGCTGTTTGTGGACGCCGCCTGAGTGGTCTTGCCTTTCTCGTCCACGTAGTGCACTGTCCCTGAGGGCAAAGGGGTCAGTTACGAGGCAGCTTGATTCTCACCAGCAGCCATTTCTATCTACTTAAGAGGCATTCTCAAAATACACATCTTATTTTAAATATTTTAAATACATCTACACGTGACCTCACAGGCCACCATCTCTGAAATAACTGTCTTGTTGGTTTAGTTCGGCCTTGACTCCTGCTGCCTCCGCCAAGTCCGCCTCCACCACCACCAACCTCGGAGGATTCTAACACTCACGCTGATGCCCCACCTGACTCCTCGGCTTCAAAACTCTGGGAATCTTGGTCCCCTAACATGAGGTGTGCATCTATCACCCACACCCTGAGGCTCTATTTGTGACCCTCTGCAGCCACCAGGGCCCTCTCCCCTGTCCTGTGCATGGCTGGTTGGCCATTTTGCCCTAAGCCACAGAGCCTCTCCAGCCTGGAACCACCCCTTCTCCTGCCCACCTTCAGCATGCCAACCCCATGCCAACCTCCTGGTTCCATCCTTAGGCTTCTGAACACAGTGAGTGGAACCTCCTGCGAATTCTCAGGAATCCAACTCATTGCTGCTGCTCTCCGACGCCTCCTCACCTTCCTGGTCTCATCTTATTCCTAATGGATAACCTGAAAAGTTCCAGGTTCTCTAGAGGCGAACTGCAACAATAACGAGCACCTACACAGCACATATTGGTGGCAGGCTCTGTGTATTGGCGGCACTTGAGGGTGTATTAACTAACGTTGCCAGCGAGCTCTTGCAGCAGTTACTCTTACCATCACTGTGTCTGTTCTACACATCAGGAAGGTGAGGCACACAGGTACAGGGAAACCTGCGTTTGAAGCCCACGGCTACCAAGTGCGAGGAAGGACTGACACTCACTACACATCCCCTCCCAGTTGCCAACATCTTTTCCTTCACACATCTCTTTCCCACATCACCTCTTCTTTTTGTTTGTTTTTTAATTTATTGGTTTTGGTGGGGGGAGAGAGAGAGAAACATTGATTTGTTATCCACTTATTTATGCATTTATTGGTTGACTGTTATATGTGCCCTGACCAGGAATCGAACCTACAACCTTGGCACATCAGGACAATGCACTAACCCACTGAGCATCCAGCCAGCGCCCCCACATCATCTTTTCAACTCCCTCCCTAGGGGGCCTTTGAATTCCCTCAGCGCTGTCTCTTTACCCCCTGAAATGAAAATTATCTCAAAAGCCCCCAGCCTCTTCCAGCTGTCATCTGTTGTCTTCTTCCTATCGTGGTGACATGGCTTCCTCAAACCTCGTCACCTCTGTGTAAGCCTCACTTCACAGAGACACAGAAGACACACTTGTGAATGTCTGCTGTGAATGTTAAAGACTTCATTTTCCTCTCAGCTTTATATTGCATTATCAGCTGCCACTGGGGCAGCCTCACTATTTACACCAAAGAGAAGCTGTGTTAAAATTAAGAGAGTCCGGCACTTAACGTGAATCACCCACAAGGTGGGGTGGTGGCTGCAGGCTGGGAAAAAACCCACCCATCCTGTTCACGCTCCACTCCCAGAGCTTAGCCAAGTATCTGGCACTTAAGAGGTGCTTCACACTTACGCAGAATGAATAAAAGGAGTGTGACAAAGGCATCTTTTCAAGAGTGTCAACTTGAGTGTGCTGCACACACAGTAAGCAGTCGGGATGTAACTGCCAACAGACAGCCTCCACGTGAAAACCCTTCGAATACAGATAAGGCTCAGTTTGTCTCTAATGAGAACCAAGTGAAGCCATTTCTTGAACGAGTGCTGGAGAAATAACTGCACAGAGCTGCCTAATGCGTCACTCTAAGACTGGCATCTATACGGCTTGTCTATTTAAACAAATAGAAACACCTTCTATTTGTTCAAAATCCTTACCAGACACTCCTAAAATTCAGGGTCCTAGAATTTCAAACTAAGTTTCTCACCATCTATCAAGCTGACAAAGAATGACAGCCCCTCCTGAGACCCCGTTTTCAAGAAACTTCCAAAGCCGCTTTTCCTCCAGTTAAACATGTCCAGGGCTTTCTCGTCGCCACTCACAGCTGCCTTTGCCAACTGAACGAGGTCCCTGAAAGCAAACATGACGGAGGAAGTCAGATTTCTTGCTGCTCCTCATAGGAAGGTGCTGTCATCACAGATGTGCAGAGAGTGGCTCCTTGCTGTGACCCCTCCCATGTCAGGCGGTGCTACATCTCAGCCCGCCCCTGCCCCCAAGGATTTAAACTCAAGGCCACCACGTAAGCTCATACTTACTCGCCAGGAGGGGGGAGCCGGAAAATGCAGTGAGTCAGGTGTTTCCCATACTCCTGTTTCAGCAGGGGTGTCCCTTGTACTCGGCCCCTTTGATCCAACCTCCATAAGAGCAGGACACCAAGCTGGAAAATCCAACACCCCATGCACAGGAAACACATTCTTACTGAGTGACAGGTGGGAGGCAAGACTTACGCTGTGCAATAGAACTTGCACTCATTGCTTTTTCTAAAACAAAACTACTACATGTGTACGTGAAAAACACAAATGGTTCAAAAGTGTTCAGTGAAGGCCAGAGACTCTTCCTTGTGCCCTCCAACCCTTACTGTCTGGAAATAACACCTGTCACATTTTCAGTTGTTAAAAAGATTTTAATTTTAAAATAGATTCAGATTTATGGAAAAGTTGTGAAAACAGTTCTGAGGAATCCCATACCCCTACCTAGTTTCTTCTATTATTAGATCTTACATTTTAATTCTCATAATTAATAAGCCAATATTGGTACATTATATTAACCAATCTTTATTAGAATTTCCTCAGTTCCTCCCTAATGCCCTCTTCCTGTCCCAGGGTCCCATCAGGACCCACGTGATATCTGGTCATCATGTCTCTTAGGCTCCTCTCAGCTGAGACCATGTCTCCATCTCTCCTGTTTTTGATGGTCTTGACCATTTCAAGGTCTCTTAAGGGATTTTGCAGAATGTCCCTCCACCGAGACTTGTCTATTTTTCTCAGCATGGACTGGGGCTGTGGCTTTTGGGAGAAGACCAAAGATACAAAGTGCTCTTCTCCTCACATTATATCAGGGGTCCATGCCACCGACAGGACTCATCTCTGTGACGCGGACCCGGATCTCCTGGCTGAGCCATGTTTGTAAGGCGTCTCCACTGCTCAGGTCTCCTTTGTTCCCCGTCTCCATCCCGCAGCTCCTCAGGGGAGGGGGAGTTATGTCTTACCTCCTTGAGCATGGAGAATCTACATGAATCATTTAGGATTCTTCAGCACAGAAGATTTGCTTCTTCTTCATTATTACTTATTCGATCATAGATTTATATCAGTATGGACCCATGGATACTTATTTTCTAGTTTGGTCGATAATCCAATACTACTTTTTTGCTTCAATTTTTCCAACTTCCGCCATTGGGAGCTCTTTCGACTAGATTCACACTCAGTCATTGTGGGTTTTGCAGGCACTTCCTCACTTCCTGTCACTACAGACCCTCTGGGCTCTCTGTCCTGCTCCAATCCTAGACTCAGCTGTCAAGGAGCCCTGGTTCCTCGTATTGGAGGAAACCAATAGAATCCAGGATCTGGGCATCAGGTGCACTGTTATGTTCAATTTTAAAACCACTGAAGTCTCAAATTAACAGCTTACACAAGTGTGAGCGAATTTCAAGGCAGCAGGGAGGAGACGACTCCACTGCAATAGGTCCAGGAGGCTCCATGACCAGGGGTGAGAGCTAAGCTTTGCCACATGGCAGTATTTCCATCCAAATCCATCTGCAAAAGGCATTTGCTCTGATGCCCGGCACTCCTCAAGGCAGTTTCCTGCTCAAGTTGGTGAACATTTTAGCACACAGTACACTCTTCCTCCCAGCCTGCTTTCAAATAGCGCTGATTCCAATATCCCCACATGCTGGGTAACACTGCTTTACTGTTTATGGACATATGATTTTCCAATAAGGTTGCCTTTAAAAGCAACTTATGCAATAAATCCTTATGAAAAGTTATGTAAGACTGAAAATAGCATATATCATCAGTACATATACATATATACAATATGAATAGTCTATATCATTAAGTGAATTCTTTTTGATTTTTCCAGCTTTATGAAGAATAAAATCATTATTGGTTTGTGTTTAGTAATTCTTTTCAGAATGATGTTTGCATAGCGAAAAAGACAAGGCTAGAAAATGAAAATGTCTCCCTTCCTTGCCACCCAACCTCCTCCCTAAAGAACCGTACTGCGGGACCCTGTGGGTCTGACGGTGTTTCATGCACACAAAACATCTGTAGAGATGTCTCTCTGCTCTGCCCTTCAAGTGCGATCATCCAGTACTTATTTTTTAACATAATAATTGCTTTATAGAGATCTTTATTAGCACACAAAGCTTCGAACTGGCAGTCCAATCAGGCTCCTGAACACAATCAGGACGTAATGGTCGTGTCCAGACCTCTGGGCTGCTGTTTTCAGAAGAAGCCATTCAGAGCCCTTGCACCTCAGGGGCAATGATTCACGCCATCGCACAGGCCTTGTTTCGACAGAAGGACAAACGCAGCCCAGTATGATCACAAGTTAAGCTTCCACTGACTCCCAAGGATGCAATGAGTCCAAAGCGCTTTGTTTCAGGTTCTGGCTAATGAACCAATTTCCTCTGGCGGGAAACACAACACAAAGCGGAGACCGAGAGGCACTCGGAGATGTCCCATCTCCTTTGTGGCAGCCTTGGACCCCACCTGATTCTAAACGTTTTTTGGGTTTTTTTTTTCATCCCTCACTACTTCCGCAGGGCGATTCTTTGTGTCCAGAGCTTCTTTCCCACTGTCATTCCTTCCAAGTTACTTCATTCATGTAATTTTATGCAGCAAGGCTCTAAAAAAGAGTTATCCCTAATGTGAGAAATTATTCCTATTTTTGAAGAGCGAGAGTTTAATGACTTAAGAAACTGGTGTGAAGTTAAGAATGTTCTAGATGCAAATGTCAACATATTGCCACTTCAAAGTATGGGCCGTCCTTCTAGGTTTCCTAATAGTTTATCATGACAGTAAGAACTGACTTGTCCTCTGTCATGTGTGCACTTATTGGATCCTACACTGGGCTCTGCGAAAGCAAAAGGGCAAACAAGAATGACTCCGTGTGACCAGGGGTCATTCTCCCCACTGCTTACTCATGTAACTGCTAATGGTTACTTCACAGAACATCTGCCCAGTGTCCCTTTTCTAGGGATCTCCCTACCTCCCTGGCCACCACTGACTACTGCACATGTGGGCATTTGATGTGGGTTGAATTTGAGAGAGAAGGAGGGACAGATCTCTGGGTGGGAGCTGAAACTACAGCAGGTGATTTCCTTTGTTCTCATCAGCTAGAGATTCTGCCTCGTGGATCTAATGGGTCAGAGAGAGAGAGAGAGAGAGAGAGAGAAAGAGCGCTGTGGTAGGACAGTACATGGAAAAGTGCAGAGCCAGCTGGCAGACGGGCCTGACAGCACCTCCCTCTTGGTTCCAGACAGTTCTGGAGTCAGCTGCATTCCCGTCGCTAGAGACCCAGGGAGACTCTGATGACCTCAGATGAAGTGCATCCTCTTGCTTCTGCTGGTCTGGGTTTGTCTCACTGGTAGCCCTAACTAAAGGGAGGTCTTTGGTGGAAGAGCCGAGCAGACCCTCAGCCAAGCCTGGGCACTCAGCGGTACAGCATTCCACGTGCTTATTCATTTATTATTACTTCTCTTACTCATTAAGCCCATTATTAAATTAAGACCAGACAGTCTAGATTTTCTCAGAAGGATTAGATATTTCTGTTCTTAAATATTTTGACCCTTAGGACTGGGTCAGCACATATCTGAGTTTAGTTTCATGCCTGAATTAATCTACTTTGTTAATTGTTATATAATACGGTCAAATGAGAGTAACGGGATTCAATGATCTTGAATCCCTTTACTCTCACAGGGGATTTGCAGAGCGTTCTGCAGTGGTAGGGAGGGAAAGGTCACCAAGAAAGTCGGAATCTGGGGACTGGGTAAGGTCATTAGGTGGAAATTGAATAGAACACAGAAGCAATCAGAGAAAAGGAACAAAGTAACAGAAAAAGGGGCAAGTGACAAGACTAGAGCAGAAAATGTCAGTGGTCCTTGTGATATTCACCATCAATAGCAAGAGAAATGCAAACTAGATAACAAAATTCTGAATTTTGTGAGAAACCACATGCTGGTAACTTGGTGTGAACTGATACACATCCCAGGGTGGGATGTTTGGTGACATCCACCAAACACGAACACACAGGCCCTAAGGCTCAGCCACCCACTTCTAGGAATCTCTCTAAACTTCCACATGTGTGAAATGACAAAAGCATGACGTCAGCCACTGCGTCATTGTCTGTTTAGCAAGACTGGATACCACTGAAATGTGTACCAGCGGGGGCTGGTGCAGTAAATCATAGTACATTCACATGGAAGACAGGCTAAAAGAGAAGGACGTTCACTGTTTACCAATGTGCAGAAATGTGCCAGACGCAGCGTAAAATGAAAGGGGCAGAGACAGAACAGAATCACATACTATCGCTTGCTTGTGTGAAAGGAGAGGACAATAAGGGAACAGGATCCTGTGTGATATCTCTACCCAGAGGTGTTTAATCTAAAGAGAAAAGTAAACAAATCTAAACTGAGGAATATTCTACACAGTAACTAGTTTGGACTCCTAAAAAGGTCAATGTCATGAAAGATAAAAAAAGAAAACAAAAGAGAGAAGACTGGAGAGCTGTTCTTGATTGAAGGAAACTACGGAGAAATGACGGCCAAACACAATGCATGACCTTGACTGGATTCTGGATAGGACAAAGTCAGCTATAAATGACATTACTAGGACAACTGGAAAAACTGTCATATGGGCTGCTCACTAGGTACTAGTACTGCATCAGTGTTCACTCTCCTGAGTTAATGACACACAGGCCTACTGTGGTTATGTAGGAGAATGTCCTCATTCCTACGGATCAGTGCCAAAGTGTCCAGGGGAGAGCGGAGTACGATGCCTGTGACAAACTCAAATAATCAGGGAAAATATATACATAAAGAGAGAGAGAGAGAGCAGATGTGTCAAAATGTGAATAACTAGTGAATTTATGTAAAGGGTATACAGGTGTTCCTTGTACTCTTCTTTTAATTTCTCTAAAGATTTGAAATATTGCAAAATTGGAAACCGGGGGGAGAATGCATTTTTATGTGCCTGTGTGTACCTGCAGAAACTCTGGAGGGGCGTCATGAAGCTCCGGATGCCGGAGAGTGGAGAGGGGAAACTGATGCGTGTGAGCGGGAGGCTTTAAAGGCACATACCATTTCCTACCTTTCCGATTCTGAAACGTGTAATAAATGAACACACTGTACAATTTCCACTGTACATTTGTGAATCAAATTAGGTCTAGACCAGGGTTTCTCAACCTGAGCACCACGGACATTTTGTGTGGAATAGTTCCCTGTTGTGGGGTCTGTTCTGGCTTTGTAGGGTGTTAAGCAATTATCTCTGGCCCCCACCCACTAAATGCAGGGAGAAGAACCCTCCTCCACTGTCCTGAGGGGCAAATCAAGCAGGTTAAAAATCCCTGAACTAGACAATCAGGATCAGGGACTTCGAGGCAATGAACACGGATGCTCAGGGAAGCTGGTGATGTAGCAGTGCCATCAAAGTGACAGTACCTGAGTCATTCACCCCCATCTTCATGAATACAGTTATCTAGAAAAGTTCATTTTAAAAATGGTAGTCATCCCATAGAGTGGGATGGGAGAATGAAATTTTCAAACCTTGCTCTCAACATAAAACAAAATCTGCCACGACACCTGACAAGATCAACTGAATTTGGCAACCACACATTTCAAATAATTTGGTCTTTAACACCCTTCCCAGTGTGTCCCCAAGGGCACAGATGAGCATATGCTGAGATCTGAAATCAGTGTCACCAGGTGTCTGCTTACCCTGTCCCCCGACAGGAGGCAGTTTCCGTTGGTGCTCCAACTGAGGACAGTGATGTCTGCGGTGTGCGTTGGGGGGACCGCATGCTGCTCCTTGTCCTGCTTATTAAACATAATCACTTCTCCGGTCTCCCATCCAACAGCCAGTACCAGCCGCGTCGGGTGCCAGCACAGAGAAGTGACCTGATAGGACCTCTCAATATGCGTATCAGGCACACACTCACCCTATGACACACAAGAGGTGAATCCCATATTACACAGAGTGGCAAAGAATTTCTGGGTAATCGATGAAACTGTCATCAGTTGGAAGATATAAAGAGCTGTTTGTTAAGGAATTGTTCCATCCAATTTTCATAGAAACACCAATCTACCCCAGCTGAGCTATGAAAACGTAAGATCAACACACAACAGACCATACTGACCAGTGTGGTATGACATACTCTCAGCTGCTCAGGGGCTAGCTAGTGTTTTAATGAATTCCAATAAAACTTTATTTATGAAAACAAGTGGTAGGCCAGGTGACGTTTGTTGACCCCGAGGTTCTCAAAGTGTGCTCAGATAACTCCAGAGTCTGCAAGGCCAGTTACTTTCAGAACGACACTACGAAGTGATTTGCCTGTTCACTTTCCTTTCCTCACCAGAGTACAGTGGAGCTTCCCAGGTGGTGTGATGTCTGATATTACTGCTCCAATAGCTAACGGAATATGTGCTTGTGTATTCTTGAGTTTTCTCAATTTTCTAAGAAAATAGGTTTAGGATATAAATATGTGTGTTTTCAGAGACTAATTTCATTTGTTCACAGTACTCCTACTGGATTCTCTCTAGTAATCTTGTTATACCTGCTACATTTGTGACCTCATTATCATCTAGTAACTATTTAGAATTCCCTTGTACCAATTAGAAACACAAGAAGTATACTTTGCTTTGTAATGGTATTTTTACAATTTTCTAAATTTTAAACTTTTTTCTAAAATTGCTATTATTTTGGAATTTAATATTTATTCTAAAGAAAAAGGTAGACTACATAGTGGAGAGTTCTCTGACTCCTAGAAGAGAGGACCCTACTCCGACGAAGCCGGGTGACACTGCGCTCGATGCTGGGGCTGCACCAACATGAGAGCAGATGGGAGCCCTGGCTGAGCTTCCATCTATGGAAGGGCGAAAGAGTGACAAGTGTCACAGATGAGACCTCCAATGATGAGGCAGATGAGACACCAAGAGGTTCTGCCCTAGGGGAAGGACTTCCTCAGGAAGTGTCACTGAGCCACTTTCATCTGGGGGACTAATACAGTAATCGAGCAAACCAATCAAGGGAGACGCCCCTGTGCAGAGGGCGCAGCACAGGCAGTGCTGGGAGGCCCGGGAGGCCAGGTGTGTGCGCAGCGCAGGAGGAGGAGCACCCTGGGAGGCGCAAGAGCCAGGCCTTGGGGCACTGGGGGCCACATCAGGTAGTTCTGTCCTTACCCAAAGAGCAATCTGGGGGTAGGGAACGTGGGAGTGGTGGCAGACTCCAGGTATGAGTCCGAGAGATGGCTCTGCCCTATGTGGGGAACGGGGATGGGGAGGACCTTCAGGGCACAGTGCTGCAGTGAGCAAGCTGTGCTTAGTTTGCCAGAGGCTCCAGGGGTAAACCAGGTGAACCTGGCCATGGATTACAAGGCGGGGAGGAAGTGTCACCATCATTCCCAGGTCCCTGTCTTGGGCATCAAGACGGAGAACGCTGAGCCTTCAAAGGTAAGCATGGGGCAGGGGACAGTGGGGCAAAGTTCAGTTCAGTTTGGACTTGTAAAATTGGAGGTCTGTGTCAAACATCCAGATGTCCTGAGAACAGCTGGATTTCTAAGTCTGTATTTTGGGGGGACTTGTGGGCTGGTGATACAGGCTTGTAAAGCCATTCATTGATAGACGGTGAGAGTCACAGAAGGAGGGAGGAAACAGAGGGAGAATAGGCCTGGACAATGTCCAGGCATGCCAACGACATTCCCGGTTGGAAGGAGAGAAAGGCTAGACGAAGGGGGCAGGGCAAAGGAATGCCCTGCAAGTTCCATGGTGTGTTTTCCACAGAACTTCACAAGAGTGTGGAGCAGCATGGAAGAGGGACGTAAGATAAGAACCCAAAAGCTTGCAGAGCTATGCAGACACTGCTGCTGACTCTAGCTGCTTGGGTGACGTATCTGGGTTGGCGGTGAGACTGCAGAGGGCTGAGAAGTAGGTGGGAAGGGAAATCTGATTTTCTACATGAAGTATGAGGTATGTTGTGCACTGAGAACTTTGCTGGGGGGGATTGAAAGTCTGAGGAGCATCTGGAAAATTTTTGCTCTGGGATGAATTGTGAAAATTCCCAAAAAGATGTGCTGAAGTCCTAACAACTCATACTTGTGATATGACCTTATTTAAAAACAGGACCTTTGCAGAGGATCCAGTTAAGATGAACTCATTAGGGTGGGCCTAATCCAATATGGCTGTGTCCTTAATAGAAGAGGAGATGCACAGAGGAGACAGCCCTATGATGATGGAGGAGGAGACTGGAGTGGTGCAGGTACAAACCAGGAACACCAGGACTGCTGGTGACCAGGAGCAAAGACAGACCTGGAAGACCCTCCCCACAGCCTTCAGAGGGTGAGGCCCTGCCAACCTCTTATTTCAGACTTCTGGCCTCGAGAACTGGGAAAGAACACATTTCTGTTGTTTTAAGCCACCCAGTTGGCTGTCTTTTGTCATGGCATCTACAGAAAACTAATACTTTTAAATGGCTAACGAGAGCTGACGGGAGACTGGATCAGGATGGACAGACAATGCCGAGGGGCCATTTCTGGTTAGTGGCTGTGAACTGATTGTAGATTCTGTCTTAAACATTTCTAAATATGTCCCCAAACCTAAATTGCGGAGGTAAAAGGATTATCCACATAATAGGGCTTTTATAATAGTGGGAGTTGAGACCTCAGTGAGAACTCACACACACACACACTACACACATGTACATCATACCCCACACACATCCTACACACTCCCTACCACACTCACCTACACCCCAAACCCTTATACCCCCACTCATCCCCACCCCACACACGCACAGAATAAAACAGAAGAAAAGCGCCAGAAGCTAATGAAGTCATCATCTCTGCTGGTTAGTACTTACTTGCTCCAGGTATATATCCACACTGCCTCCTGAGGTTGTGCCCATGGTGGCAACCGCCAGGAACGGATGAACAGGGTGCCAACTGATGTGGGAAGGAGACCCAACGGAGTCTGGGGCTTTTATTCGGTAGTCAAAGTAGAGGGCCATGATGAAACTCTGACTAGTCAGGGCTGAAACCTGCAGGGGAAAAACCACCAAGCCCCATGGTTTGAACAAAATGACTGTGTACAGAATAAGGAAAGAATAGCATCACAGACCTATAGTCATAAGACATTCAGCAACTTATGAATGCTGCTTCATGCTGATTTCAGGCAATTCATGTGGAAAAAGTCGCTAACAGGGGAAAAAAGCAATTAAAAGCAAGGGATTGGACTTGCAATGATCCAGAGCATGAACGAAAACAGTAAAACTTCTTGCCGTCAAACAGCAAAGAAAAGCCGTGCCACCTGGACTACCTGAGTAATCCTCAATAATTTTTACTCTAATCATAGTAAGGACAATTTATATTCCTATAGTCCCCTTTAAGAAAAACATTTTCAGCCCTGGCTGGTCTGGCTCAGTGGATGGAGTGCTGGACTGCAAAGGAAGGGGGCCACTGGTTCGATCCCCAGTCAGGGCACATGCCTGGGTTGCAGGCCAGGTCCCCAGTGGGGGGCATAAGAGAGGCAACCATACATTGATGCTTCTCTCCCTCTCTTTCTCCCTCCCTTCCTCTCTCTAAAAATAGAATAAATAAAATATTTTTTGAAAAAAAAAGAAAACATTTTCAAACCAAATAAAAGCAAACTGGTTCACTGAAGAGAAAGTATATACAGAGAAACCTAGTATTCAATTTCTGATGAAGTTTGAAAACCAACGCTCTCTTCACCTCTGACTGTCAGGTTGTAGGAGGCAAAAGGGTTCCTGTTAGAGAGTCAAGAAAACAAACCCACAGCAACTGCAGAGAAGTTCAACTTCATTAGTTACAGAACTCAATCTCCTTCTTTCTTTCCTTCCCTCCTTCCATCCCACTCTCTCTCCTTTCCTTCCTGGAAAATATACGCATAAATATGTACCTTTGAGGGAGGAGTAGGATGGTGAGTGAAATGATAGTCTGTCTCCTGCCCAATTTTCCATACTCTAGGATCAGTTTGGGGAAGCTAATTTAGTAGAGAACAGAATATGTGTAGGGTGACTTCATAACCATTACGATGGCTATTATTACAAAAATAGAAAATAAGAAGTATTGGAGGGGGTGTGGAAAAATTAAAACACGTGGACATGAAAAAGATTGCAGCCACTATTGGAAAGCAATATGGTGATTCCTTAAGCATTAAAAATGGAATTTCTACATGATTCAGCAACTCCAGTTCTGGGTATATACCCAAAGAATTGAGAAAAGCAGGAACTTGAATAGGTATTTGGACACAAATATATATAGTAGCATTATCCACAGTAGCCAAAAGGTAGAAACAATCCAAATGTCTATCAACAGATGAATGAATGAACAAAATGTGGTATTATATATGCATATAATGGAATATCATTCAGCCTTTAAAAGGAGTGAAATTCTGCCCTGGCTGATGTGGCTCAGTTGGTTGGAGCGTCATCCCACAAACCGAAAGGTCATTGGTCGGAGCACATGCCCTGGTTGTGGGTTTGATCCCTGGTAGGGACGCATACAAGAGGCAACCAACTGATGTTTCTTTCCCTCTTCCTCCCTTTCCCCTCTCTCTAAAACCAATAAGTATGTCCTTGGGTAAGGATTAAAAAAAGGAATGAAATTCTGACACATTATAGCATGCATGAACCTAGAAGACATTATGCTGAGTGAAATAAGCCACACACAAAAGCAAAATAATGTACTTGTATGATTCCACTCATATGAGGTACCTATAATAGTCAAATTGAGAGAGCAGATTGGTGCCTGCTGGGGCTGGGAGGGTGAGGTGGGCGGAGCAGTTGTTTAATGTACAGAGGGTTTCAGCTGGGGAAGATGAAAGAAGTTCTGGAGATGGTGGCGGTGATGGTTGTACAAGATGAATGTACTTAATGCCATTGAACTTTATAAGTAAAATGGTTAAAATGATCAATTTCGTATTATGCTTTTTTAGCCACAACAAAAAATAGTGCAAAAAATTATTCAACACCTGCAAAATCCTATCATTCTATCACGGTAGGGAATGGACTATGCAATTGGCTGAGTAATACAATAGTTGTATCAGAGGAAGTCTTGAAAGTTTGGTGAGGATTCAGAGAAGGAAATCCCTTCAGGGAAGCTGGAAAGCATGTGAATACAAATGAACAGTCACATTTCAAATGTTTACCTTCCTCTTGTGAGTATATACCCTGAATACTAAACAAAGGCACAATTTTCGAAGTTGTGTTCTTACCATCACAAACTGCCTAGCACCCATTCAGGGATCCTGTGGGAACAGCCAGGCACTGGCTGGAGGAGCAGAGGGTTGTGGGGACTGGAATGAGGGGAAGGACAGGGTCTACGGGTCCTCTGCACACACACATATCACTTAGGGCAGGGGTCCCCAGTCTCCGGGCCGACCAGTACTGGTCCATGGCTTGTTAGGAACCGGGCTGCAAGGGAAGCCTGAGCTCTGACTCCTATCCTCCATGACACTGGTCTCTGGTGTTGGAAAGGTTGGGGGCTGCTGTCTTAGGGGACAACTACATTAGTCAGGGCTCTAATTCCTTTGAGTACAAAGTCCTACGCAAAACTTCAAACAAAGCCATTAAAAATGAAAACACACTAAACACCTGGTGATTTAATATAGCAAAGGAAACCTTTTAAAGTGGGTTTTAACATGTTGTGGCCAAGAAAGTTTCTAAATTCTGGACGATGGGAGATTTATATTCATATTTAACAAGTTTACTTTGTGAAAATATTCCTCTGCAAAATAAGAAATGTTATCTAACTTGTAATGAAGGAGAAAAAATTATAATGACACTTGAAATATTTAAACCTGATTTTCTCTGTATTTTTTACTTCAAACATCATTTTGTAATAAGCATGTGTGCTAACAGATCTTTCCGTTACTTACTTCCTGCTGCCTGAGGCTTTTCCAGCGGCTCTTTTCCCCACATCCCTCCTTTGGGTACTCAGGAAACCTCCGAGTTTCCTCCAGGGAGCTCCTGGACTTGACTTCCAGGCTGTTGGGTGCTTCTGCCCTGTGTCACCATAGAACCCTTTACTTCTCTGTCGCTGCACGTGTACTTGATCGACCACCTCCACTCCCTACCAGATTAACTACCCCACCGGGTGGGAGACTGCTGGAGCATCTTCAGGCCCCAGAACAATGGCTTGCACAGAAGAGTCCCCAGTAAGTGATGAAGATTTTTTTAGCAAGGAAAGATGTTCTTGATGTTGCTGGCTGTAAAAATTTGGGTTACAGGCCAGAGAGAATGAGTCCCTTTTTATACAATGTATAATTATTATTCCTTACATCTGAATTTTAACATTTACCTACAGTGAATAATTGTATCACCTGCATAACTACAAAAGTAAAGTTACCAGGAGAAATGACTAACAAAATCATTACCAATAACATCTATTAATGGCATCAGTTCAGAAACAAGTGAACCTCTTTTCCTTAAAACAAACTCAGGGTCACTGGAACATTAAAAGCATTAGGTAAATATATATAAACTTGGGGGAGAGAAAAAAGTTTCATTTGTTCTAATCAATTTACTCCTCTTGGCTCCAACCATCCAACATCTCTACTGCCTCTATTAAATCAACTTTTGGGAATCATTCAACCAAGGGTTTCCCGGTATTAAGGCTAATTAATTAAAGTTGCTTTACTGTTTGGAGATGCTGCACAAGGGAGTCGTAAATAATTGGAGAAACGGGGACTGAGTGGGCCGGGGTGGGGGTCAGGCGCTAGGGGCCACTTCGTAAAGTCTCACGCTCCAGGCTACAGTCCCCAGGCCTGATGACCGGCGGGGTCAGAGCTACACCTCCGTTACAGGAAAGAAAGCCTTCCCTTATTGGGACGGTGCGCCTGGCAGAAAGGTGGCTTCTTATTTTCTCCCCGCCCAGAGATACCCAGTTCTCTGCCGGCGTACCCCACCAATCTCTCCAGTCAACTCCCCCGAGGCTCGCAGGACCACGCGGCCCTCAGTAGGATCTGAACTGCGCCTGAGGTGGCCATCACTTCACAGCCGAGAAGCGCCAAGATCGGATTTCCGGACGAAATAACTCCTGAGGCCGCTGGACTCTGTCTTGCGCCTGATCGCAGCCCTCCTCCCGGCCCCAAAGCAGCGGCACCACCCGAGCCCCACCTCGACCCCACTTCGTAGTCGTCATCCTCCAGGGTCCCACTCCCCAGACCTCTCACTTCCCGGACCCCTCACCCTCGGCCCCCAGGTACCCTTTCCTTAGGCTGCTCTCACCTGCCCAGGGCCACAGCGCCGCCGCGCGTTGCCGGGACAACGGCTGCTTGCCGAAAGCGGAAACAGCCGAGGTTAGCGGCGCAGACGCCGAGGCTCCCCGAAGCTCCACGAGAGGCCGGAAAGAGCCGAAAACGATCGGGAACGTTCGTGCGGCTCGGAGGGCTAGATTTCCCCCGCGGGTTCCTTCCCGCAGCGAGCTCCACGGTCTCGCGGGATAGTTTTTCCCCTTCCCAGCCATGGTCAATAATCAGCAACGCTGGCTCGGAAAAATAGGCCAAGAGGTCTGAGTATGCGATTGTGCGCAGAGAAGGGAACTGGCGAAATTCTAGGGGTGACAGCGATACAGAGTCTGTCGGACCTGCTGCGGTAGTTACACTTTTTCAACCGCGTCAATCTGTCTGTCAGAGGATCAAGGAAGGCAGCCGAGACTATGGGGGAGAAGCAGAACGCCATCTTCTAAAGTACTCTCTTGTCAAACTTACTGCGAGGTCTTCGGTACCCAAGACCGTTTCTAATATGCTTCGTCTGATCTCAAGGAAGAGGTGGTGGTTCAAGAGTGTTCTGAGAAAAGGCAATTGATTCGACATACTTCCTTGAAGTTACTAGAAATTGATCACATGCGTGCGTTCATTGCTTTGGGGGCCATGTGGATGTCTGGCGAGAAAATGCTAGCCAACGACACGGATTCATCCCATCCATTGGAAACCAACCTGATTTGTGGGGGGCAGACTGCATTCCGAAAGGCATTAACAACGTGCGCTCTGACCTTAACGGTGAGGGGTAAACTAACTTGGAAAAATAAAGCAATGTCAGGTCATTAAAAAAAATAAAAGTTAGAAGAGCAAGAAGGTTCTCATTGTAAAACAACTGAAAAAAATTAGAGGAAAATGTAGACACCACTGGATGAGTAGGGATAGGAGCCTACAAGGAAGATTGTTTTTAAAAACCCCACTTTTATCAATTTTTAAGAAATAAATTCGTAATATTGTGTAAACTTAAGGTACACAGTGATGTTACTTCGATACATTTACATACTGTAATTTGATTGTCCATACAGTCTACTTATATTACTAATTGCGATACAGCCATGTCTGTATTCATTATACTGTGCATTTGATCTCCATAGCTTATTTACTACTCCCTACCAAGTTTACATTCTTAAACACCATCACTCTTAACCCCGCCACACACATAAATAATAGAATGAAGGAAAAGAGCCTAAGTGCCCACCACCAACCGCTACGCCTAAAGTATTCAAAAGCACACACTCAACGCAAGAAAGCGTGCGTTTATGCGCCGCAGTTGCACTTCCATACTTTTTCTTTCGCGCCGGATTCAACACTCGAAGCTGTTGTCTTGGAGCGGTGTTTTCTTCTCACGCATCCGTCATACTGCCCCGACCAATCACAGCCAGGGCGCTGACTCTATTGGCTGCCAACCCACCAATCCCGAGAGACGCATCAACCGCAAAGTCGCGAGGTGGTGTCACAACATTACTCGCGTCGTAGACTACCCTCCCGCCCCTACCTAGCGTCTGGGCGTGCAAGCGCGCGCGCCCGCAACTGGCCAATGGGAGCGCTCTTGCAGGGGGCGCCCGCTGAAAATTTCGGGCGTGCTCGTCCCCGCGCGTGTCGCCCCTCCCCGCTCCTCGCGCCCGCCTACCGTGTCCCGCCCCGCGCTCCGCCCCTGCGGTCTCAGCCGGCCGCCGTAGCCGGAACTGCTGAGCGCGACTGGCCGGGTCTCCGGGAGGCTGAGGGGCGGCAGCGCTGGCTCCCACAGCCCAGTCAGCCGTACCCCGGCCGCGGAGGGGACGTGCCGGGGCGAACGTTACCCAGTGACTGTTTCCGAAGTGGGAGCACCGCACCGGCGTCGCAGACTCGGTGCAGCCGGCGCTCCGGGCCCGGGGCTGCCCCGCCCGGCCGGATCTGAGGGCGCCGGGTAGGCCCCCGGGGGCCGGGGAAGCCAGGGTGCTGTGAGACATTGATGAAAAAGGTAACCAGAGGCTGGAGTTTGAAAAGGGTAGACCACCGGCTGTTCTGGCAAGGCCGAGCTCCCCCTGGATCGGAACTGCGGGCGAGCGGCCTGCGTCCTTGCAGCGGTGGTTACGCTCGCGGTGCTTTGTCGGAGCTGCTTGGGGACTGAGAAGTGTTGTGTTGACAGCGTGATTTGTGTGCAGCCAGAAATCGGCCCCAAAAGGGAGAGTTTTGCTTTTTCCTAACTGAAATGTGACAAACGGCGTCGAGCAGAGATTGGGGTTGAGGTGATTCCACTTCTACGCACGTTCTAAAAGTAATGGAAGTTTTGGTAAGAGGTATCCATTTTCGTGTTTTCCCTCAATCTTAGAGGAAAACTGGAAAATGTATCGATATCCTTTTAATTTTGAAAAGCCGTGTCCTTCTATGTTACATTTAGTGTCTAACATTCAATCTGACAAAGGGGCAAATTATTCTGTTGTGGTTGATGAATGCTTTGCCTGAGCCCTGGCTGACTGGGTAGGTAGCTTTGGGATGATAGGCCCCTGGGAAGTGGGGTTCTCCACGTTATACACCAGAAAAAGGTTCTTTGGCATACTTTCAGCTTTCTTAAGTAGAGATGGGTAGGTTGAGACACGAATAGTGAGAAGTTCTTTAAGTTTGGGTATTTGTCCTGTGTGGTTTTGTTCCTTGGCAGTGTTTTGTTTTGCTTTGTGTTGTTTAACTACAGCGAATTTTAATGACATATACAACAGACGAAAACTGTCTAGAGCCTTTTTTTGTGTGTGACAATACGTCAGAGCGGTAGTAGGTATTACTGTGAGTTTTACTCATTTACAAACCTTTCTATGAAAGGTCCTTGCTTGCCCTTGTCACTCCACTTTATTAGCCTTGATGCCTTGCTCTCGTCGTCTTTTTAATGGAATGGTGATGTTCCTGTCCTCAGTTGTGTTGAGCTTGTCAAGTACAGTTTGGGCACAGTACAGCATCAACACCTGTTGAGGAATCTAACATTTCTCTTTCTTGCTACATCACATGTACACATTACTGTTTCTGGGCTTACAATGTGGATAGGTGCCTGATTACCTCTGTTTATTTTTGAGTGGGTCTGGATCTTGGGCTGCATTTTCAGTCATCCCATTTTGTTGTGGACATTTCACACAGCTATGGGGAACAAAGTTAATGCAAGCATCTTACTAGCGGATACCAAGAGTTTTAACACAATTCTGTCCATTCTTGCATTTGGACCTGGACATAACTGTGCTGTCCCTTTCATGGGTGGATCCAACCTGTTCCATGCAACAGGCTCCTTTGTTGCAAAAAAAATTTTTTTTAATTCGTAAATCCCCGCTGCGGCACACATCTCCCACCCTGGGAAGCAAGATTTTCAAAAATCCTGAGCTTATTTTTCTTTATGTCTGTTTAAAAATAAGCAGGCGGACAGGCAGCCACGGGCCACTACAGAGTTCTCTGTGCACGCAGGTGAGCCCGCACCTCTCCCCTGCCAGGGTGGATCCCGGTCCCTCTCACAGCTCTAGAGCCAACTTTGGGGGCCGGCGTGCGGGGCAGGTGCGCTGGCCAGGTGCCACGCGCCTTTTCGAGGTCGAGAAGGGGTGGAGTCGGGGGGCGAGGGCGCCGAGGCCCGACCGGCCCAGGCAGCCCAGGGAGCGAGGCCGGCGTGCAGGCTGCTCGCCTCGCAGGCCGTGAGCTGCGGCCCCGCTGGGTAAGTGGCTTCGGGCTGCAACGCTGGGACCCAAGAAGCGAACCCTGAATCCCGGGTCCCTTTGGGCCCCGGATCTCTTTCGACCCCGACGGGTTGGGACGCCTTGCGGGCATGGCCGTCTGGGCGCGGCCATCGAGCTGCCGCCCTTCTCCCGTGGCGCCTCCGTGTCCTAGGCCACGGGGTCTGGGTCGGGGGTGTGGGCTAGGGTTCGGGGTCCGTGGTGGCTGACTCGGCCGGCTGGCAGCGGGCGGGCCGTGGGAGGACCTGGAACAAACAACGGCGGCCATGTTGAGAGGGAGGCGGGCGGCTAAACTTCGCGGCGGCTCCAGGCTGTGCCGGCCTCACCAGGGCCCCTCTCCTCTCCCGCAGGATGACAGTGAAGTTGGGAGACGGCGGCGGCGGGGAGGAAGGGCTCAAGAGGCTGGGCAAGAGGGCAGCCGATGAGGACGCACTGGAGGGAGAGGGGGCCGGCGGTGGGGACGCGGCCGAAGACGGCGGTGGCACAAAGAGGGACAGCAAGACCCCCCGAAGTGGCGGCCCCCCGGCCCCTGAGGGCGGCCCACAGGCCCCGTCCCCACCGCCCTCCTGTCCCCAGGACCAGCACCACTTCCTACGGTCCAGCGTGAGGCCACAGAGCAAAAGGCTCAGGAAGGACTCGTCAGGCGCCGCGGGGAGCAGCAGCGCCAGCGGCTCTGGGCCTCGCGGAAAAGGTATGGGGGCCCCAGCCCCTTCCCAGGGTGTGCCCTGTGTTCACCTTTGGGCCTCCACTGCAGCTCCTGATCCCACTCCCGCAATTGTCCCACTTTTGGGGAGGCGCTCTTGGAGGGGATGTGCTCTTTTTCTTCTCCAAACAGGCTGCTTTTTCCTATATTTAAACTGTGCAATAAGAGGCAGTTAAGTATCCTTTCTTTGAGCAAGTACAATAGATTCCAGAAGGTTGGTTCCCGACCCCCCTCAAAGGATCATTGATGATTTAGGCTATTTTGTACAGCAGACAATAGTTTAGAAATGGAGAGAGAAAATACCTGTGGTATCTTTGCCGGATGTCAGATGGTGGAAATACAACAAAGGAATGGACTTTAGAAACTCATTTGGGGGAAGTTTCTGAACATTAGCTCATTTGGGAGAAGATTGATAAGAAGCCAAAAATATCCCCCGGGGTCTTACTTGGCCTCTTCACCTTCTGCTTAAGTATTCACCTTCTGCTTAAGTATTCAAGTATTCTTGCTCAGAGGGAAAGGGTTTCCTGGATTAGCCACCAGTCAGGTCCTTGGTGCTTCTGTTATTAGTTCCTGTCCCCAGTGTGTGGCTTGGAGAAACAATTGCCAGTGAAGTGGAAATTTGTTAGAATTTGTGCTTCTTGTGACTTATGCAGGTTCTTAGCAAGAAAATACTTCTTTAAGTAAAATAATAAAGCTATACTGAAATGGTGGCTTCAAAAGTTATTAAAGCTTCAAGACAAGGTTTCTGTGCTGTAGAAAGTCTCTTTCCTAGGGTAGCAGGTGGTAAAAACATTTGTGGCCTGTTTGTCATGGTATTCGGGGGTATTCTGGGGTGACTGAGAATATTCGAGCTTTTCTGGGGTCCCTACCAAAATAATAAGAAAACCACGTGTCAGTTTTGCTCCTGATGTGCTAGTTCTTCCTTGTTTTCTGCTTTTATCTGTTTTTATTTCAGCATTTTGCTTTTCCCAAATTGTACAAGGGAATTGCTCTTAACATCTTTTTTGTTTCAGGCCAAGTTTGTAACACTTTGGTAGATAGCAAATATAATGTAGATTTCCAGTGAGTTTTGCATGAAAACACTTGAATTTAGCTCCTTAGGAAATGGTCCTTTAAATTTATTAGATGGTCCTGATAGTTTTTAAAAAGAAATAGTTTAGATGCTAGAACCCGTTTTACTGATAAATCTCTGTTGAATGTATGTGATTAAATTTGCCTTTTTCTATCTCATTCTCAACTGAGGACTGGTTTCTGAAATCATGGTCTTACTTTTTGGTAAAGAATTTTGATGGTAGTGCTTAAGGTGTAAGTACAAGGTATTTTAATATATCTCAGAAACTAAAACTTGCCTCATAAATTTATTTTGAATGTGATAGTTGCTGATTAATTAGGGAAATATTGATTTGTTTTCCTGGCCTTTTTTTTTTGTAAAAAATAGTTTTTCATTCCTAGTTACAGGTGTGTCTTAAGTTATCAAGTGTAAGCTCCTGGGGTGGCCTTAAGAGTGTGTGTGTAGCTTCAGAAGCCCTGAATCTGGAGTTCAGTCAGAATGTACAGCCTTGTCACCCTAGCCCTCTGACCTTGGTCTACTCACTTGACCTCTTGAATATGCTTTTCCATCAGGGGCGTCCTTACCTGTGAAATGAGAAACAGCAGTGACTGCTCCACTCTCTGAAGTATAGCAGCTAAGGTGAGATGAGGTGCTGGTATGAAAGCGCTCTCACCTGTAAATGGCTACCTATATTCAAGGTGCTAACGCTTGAGTGGGCAGTTACATTTCTGACAGGTAATTAGAGGAAGTTGCTTTCACTTGCATAGTTGAGTAGGACTTGCTCAGAGGGAAAGGGTTTCCTGGATTAGCCACCAGTCAGGTCCTTAGTGCTTCTGTTATTAGTTCCTGTCCCCAGTGTGTGGCTTGGAGAAACAATTGCCTTTCTGTTAGTGAAGTGGAAATTTGTTAGAATTTGTGCTTCTTGTGACTTACGCAGGTTCTTAGCAAGAAAATACTTCTTTAAGTAAAATAATAAAGCTATACTGAAATGGTGGCTTCTAGGAGAGGAGTAGGGAGTGTGTTGTGTCTCTTTTTCTTCACAAAATTTCCCAGCCAGCATCGGGCCTTTAGCTCTCCTTGCCTGTGCTCTGAGCTTGGGCTACCAGGGTCCTTGGGATGCACTTCTCTACACCCAGGACCCCAGAATGTCCCCCTCCTTATGCCTCAGAGCTACCTCTGCTCCCTTGCCATCTCCATTAACAGTCAGAAAAGAAGGTCATGTGACAGCATGCTCCTAACCTTTGAAAAGCATCCTTAGAGTGGCATTTGTCTTACACACTATGGAAATTTCCAATTGGGGTGGTGAGCGTAGATCAGTAAGGAAATGAACACTATAGCAAGTCCTCAGATTCCATTCTTGTTATCATCGTGATGAGATGCCCTTGGAATGTCACTCTTGTTTCTGTCAGTCAGTCTGTAGTAAAATCGGTTTCATTATGTGTCATTTCACTTGAAATGGAGAACTTATCAATGATGTTAAGTGAGGACTTCTGTACTGGTATTTTTAGTTTTTCTCTTCAGAAAAATATAATTTTTGTTTGGCTTAAAAAATAATCACAGTCCAGTCGTTAGAGGTTCCTTTGATTACTTACCTTTCTTGTTAGTTTTAGTCTTAAGGGTTGTGAGAACCTTGCAGTGAGTTTGGAAAAGAGTGGAGAAAAGGACGTCCTCCTCGTTTTGTTCCTGTCCACACCTATGTCTTTTTTCTCTATAACAACAGGCTCTTGTCAACTTAAATAAAAAATAAGTTTTTCTGGTATAATTTGAATTCATTTTGAATTGATAGTGGGAAAGTAGCTGAGATTTAGCACCTATGTGCCAGGCATCATGCATTTCTTACTTTACCGTTAAACTTTTTTTTAAAAGATTTTATTTATTTATTTTTAGAGAAGGAAAGAGAGGGAGAGAAACATCAATGTGTGGTTGCCTCTCAAGTTCCCCATACTGGGGACCTGGCCTTTAGAAAAGACCAGGGAGAAGTAAGGGGCATGTGCCCTGACTGGGAATCAAACCAGTGACTGTTTGGTTCACAGGCTGGAACTCAATCCACTGAGCCACACCAGCCAAGGCTACCTTACCATTAAATAGGTGCAGAAACTGAAGTTTGTTGTTTAAATAATGTACTTAACCTAAACAGAAGGTAAGCGGCATGTGAGAAACCAGTGGATCTGCTTGATGCTGAAAAGAATGTTCCTGCAGCCCTGCCGTGCTGCCCTGAGTGACTGGAGGACATATTTGAGACCGAAACCCAGAATTCACAGATTTGTGAGAACATGGGCCAAGAGACAGGGCCCCCAATGCCCTTCCCTCCTTGTGAGTTCAATTCTGAGTGAACTAGTGCATCTTGATTTCTTTGTCTATAAATGAGGATAGTATCAGTGCCTGGCTCAGCACAGTAAATATTGTACTAAGGCCCTAAAGGTTGTGCTTAATGGGCTTTCAGTGCTTCTCTGGGTGAAGTGTGCCTGGCTTTGGGGTCTGGGGCTATAGGCTACATCTGAGCTGGTGGACAGGTGAGGGGAAGTCCCTGTGGGGAGGAGGTAAGGGCGAGGGCATGCCGCCAAGCTGCTGCCTTGTCAGGACAGTGGGGCTGCGGTGGTGCCTGAGGTGGGAGAGAGCCAGACCCTTGTTTTCATTGTGTTGTGTGTCCTCTCCTCCCTTCCCCCGAACTCACCTTCCACTTGTCATGGGAATTAGTCGCAAAAACACATTGTCTCCACAATTGGGCCATGTTGGCTGACTTTACTGTGCCCACTTAGAGTCAGTAAATCACTGTACAGAACTTACATTTTGCATAATCTTGGGCTGCCTGCAGCTTCTAGGTGTTTTTAAAAGCTGTCTTATGAAGTATCTCACCCTTATTTGGTCAACTTTAGAGAGACTGAAATCATGTGAGAAAGAGGTGAAAGAGCTATGAACCAGCAGTCAGGAGGAGTCGGCTTCTCTCCCCGAGCTGCTGAATGGCTGGTTCAGCTGTGAGGCGAAGGAAGACTTGCTCAGCGTGCCCGAACCTTAGGTTCCTTACTAGCAAAATGGGTCTGGTGAGATAGTGGCTTAAAGTTCTATTTACGTTAACACTCAGGGATGAAGAAGTTCACTGTGCAGAATGGATTTGGGTCCTGTGTGTCTTCTCAGGAGAGTGCGGTGGATGGTAGATTGCCTGAATTCAGAATAGTTCTGTATCTGGTGGGCTCTGCTTATTAGCCTTGCCTCTCAGAGAGCAATGGGCAGGGTATGGCCAGAGTGCATGCTCCTCCCTCCATGTGCGGAACTGTCTGATGTGCCTGGTGCCGCTCCACCTCTCGTCTGTACTGCCTTCACTCTCATTGTCCTTTCATCAAGGCACTGGGGCCGGCCCGGGCAGCTGGATAGAGTACGGCTGTGCATACTGCAAAGTCCCTGCCCTCCGTACTCTTCTGGGAGAGGGGGACACATCATATGGTCACCAGAGCACTGTGGTTCTTCCCAGTTCAATTCAGTAAATGACATTTAATAAAGCCAAGTGCAATGATGACTGCCGGGAGCCACCATGGCCACCTCAGCTGGAATGTCAGGCTGTGTTGAAAGACATCAGACCTCATTGGGAAAAGAAGAGGAAGGGGAGGCGTTCCTCTGACTCTGTCCAGTGCACAGTGGCACACCCCATGTGGTGGTTGCACACGGTGGAAGACACAGTAACCCTTCCACGTGGTCCTGTTGTGTGACATGCATCCCCTGTGCACAGAAGACCTGGGTGTGGCCCAGGCCACTTTAAAGATGGGTCACAGTGGAGCTGCTCAGGACACAGAAAAAGTCTAAACCAGAGATTGTTGGTAAATTAATAAGTTATACAGATTGCATCTGCTTCATGTGAAAGATACGGAGAGATAGTATAGGTGAGTAGATGAAATAACGTTTGGTTTGAAGGCTAAGCTAAATTTTCCTTTGACTTTTTATGTCAAACCAAAACCATATTGACTTTTAATGTCAAACTAATGTCATTTCTGTGGTGTCTGGCCGTCTTTGGAATTATCTTTTGCCAACCAAATATGCTTTGGAGTTTTCATTTTGTGTGGTACAGTTGTGTCTTTTTTAGATTATATGAAGTACAAAGATAACAGGAATGATTTCAGATAGTAGAGTCACAAATGCAAAAATTAGCTGTGTGCATAGAATATGGTGGTGCATTAGAAGCATTTTATCATGTTAAGTAACTGAAATGTTCTTAGCATGGGAGAACGGTGAGAAATGCCACACACAAAAGAGAGAGAAGACATTCCCAAGTATTTGTAATTTGGGTGGGATATCAAGAATTACCTACAGAGCACCATTAGAACTCTTTACAGCATTGGAAAAGGAGGACATATGTTCTAATAGAAACAGTGGGGTTTCAGTTGTGTTTTTCTCACATGTTTGTGGGAAGAGGGGGGACAGTCTTGGATAGAGGCCAGCCCTGGTTACAGTGTTGAGGATGCCGAGCCTGGGAGGGTGCCAAGGACTAGAGATGCTGTGGAGACACCCAAGATGCAGAGGTGACTAGGCCATGTTATGGGGCCACCAGGTTCCAGGTTATCTTCAGGTGACAGAGGAGGATGTCACAGAGGCTGGGAACCCTGGAGCAAGCCTCTGACCTCCTGACTGGAGCATCCGCACCTGCCCTCAGAGACTGCGTGGCAAGCATTTGGGAGGGGTCCTCCTCGCTGAATACTTGCATGTGGAGTAGCTTTCTGAAGACAGATGGGACAGTGTGGTGTGAGTGACAATAGGAGCAGCCCATAGGACAACATTGACATTTACCTGTTTAGGTGACACTCTTAGTGGAGACTGGCTGGCACATTTTTTTCTGTGTGGTCCAGTAGAGAGGGTGTCCCCTCAATCACATCTGGGTTCTGAAAGCACAGGTGGCCGCTCCAGCCTCTAACACGAATGGCATGTGTTATGAGAGGCACAGAAGCACCTGTGGGAGATCTTGGCAGTTTTGCCTCCTATCTCGACCACCATGTTTTGTGACTGAGGTGGATGTATGGGGGCAGAGCAGTCGGCCTCTGAAGGGTCCCTGCCCTCTCACACCATGGATGCAGGTGATAAGGAAGCGTTCCTTCGCCAAGGTGGGAGGCAGAATGCTTAGAGACACACTTTCATTAGCTGAACTTGAACTGTTTTCTAGCCGAGAATAGCTCATGTGTCTTCTCGTCCCAGGACATTATGGAATACCTTGCATTTGGTGGGTCTGTTCCTATCAGGATTTTAATGTTCCTAACCCTTGGAAGGAAGTTCACCAAATTATAAAGGAAAGCTCAGGACAACACATCATTGTATGAGGTGACTGATTGTCATCACATCTTGTGTCTCACCTAAGTTAAGTCATGGTTTTGGTTTTAGAGGTAAACATCCCCGCATTCCTGACTCGTGGCATTTACTTGCTGTGTGCCTTTGGCAAGTCATTGAACCTCTTGGCTTCCTTATCTGTTATAGACAGGGTTGGATGTTGAGGTCAAGTTTCCTTTACCCTAAAACCCTCGGACTCCTGTAGCTCTGTATGTGATAAAAGTATTGAAGTGGCTGTGACACTGGTGGCAACCACCGTGCTGTCGTGTGGCCCCAGAGGGAAATGCTCAGGTTCGGAACAATAGGCTTGCTTCCTGCTTCCCGGTAACCTCGGAGCTTTTGTGCTTTAGAGCCTCAGTTTCCCCGTTTCTGAGATGTGGATAACAACCACACACTATAAGGACAAAAGGAGCAGTGCTTGAACGTGCAGGCTGCTGGGGAAGCAGTCCCACCAGTGCCTCCGCTTATTCAGTGAAAGGTGGGGACAGTTTTCTCCGGGCAATGTGAGTCAGCGTGGGTCATGCCATTCCAGGCAGTGCAGGGGACGATAATGGGGGCAGAAGCGGACAGACAGGCAGCCAGGGAAGGCAGGCAGAACACATGGCTGCATTCCTCCGATGCAAGTTCTGCAGAGTGGGCTGCAGCTGGAGTTGGTGATTTGGAAGACCAGAGTGGAGTCCATTAAGATTGTGTTACTCAGTGGTGGCACAGAACTGGCCTGGGAAAATGGAAATGGAAATGGGAAAGGGAAGAAGCCAGGTGGCACCCAGGCAGCTGGAGGATTATGGCACTGAAGTGAGTTGAGAGTGAAGCGTGGGTTCCGTTTTGGAGGCACTTGCTCCCAGGGGACTTGGGCGGGTGAGGGGCACCGCAAGCACAGAAAAGGCCCCTGCTCTGTGTTCTGTTGGTTCCTGAGCTCTCATTGAGCATCTGCTCTGTGTGAGGCCTGGTGCCAACCTTGGGCATGGGAAAGTAAGATACTGTTCTTGCTTTCAAAGAGCTCACTGTGGGGCATCCCATTCTTGCATCGCACTTCCCTTCAGGCTTCTTGGGTACTGACTTCTCATGTAGACTCTTGCTAACCCTCTTTGTTGCCTCAGACGTGTTGCTGCTGAAGGGTTAACTTCAATCCCTTTACCTTTTGCTGGGTTTCTCACACTCACTCCCATCGCTGGGGAAAGCCCTCACACCTGCCCTATCTTGTTCAAATTGTCTTCTCTTTCCACTTCTTTCCTCTCTACCTCTGTTCTTCTTGCTTGCTTCCCATCCTACCTTCAGTCATCACCATTTTCATCTGAATTTTTCTGTCCTGAGGGTAGCCTCTCCCTGGGTGGGCACCATCATGTTCTTCCAGCGTCTCTGATTCTACTTCCTGATTGTAAGGCTTGAGCGCTGAGTCCCGGACTGAGCCTGAGGTCAAGTGATGAAGCCTCTTTCTTCTCTGAAGTGTTGGGAATGAACCAGGTGTCACAGTTCTCTTTCTGTCTGGAAGCTTTGTGATTCTGCTTTACTTTTACAAGGCATTACAAGATCTCGAATGTTTAAAAGAGTCACTTGGGGTGATTTGCTTTCTTCTTTGAATGTTCACATTGCTTTATTTTCTTCTACTGAGGATGTGTCCTTTGGAACCATCAGAAGCCTGTGAGAGTGGCAGGCTGCTCTGGGGCCTGGTGCTGCTCTGAGGTTTGCTGCCTCGTGCGTCTCAGCAGAGGCACTTTGACTGTTGGACCTTCTTTTACATCCACGGTTTTGGTTTATCCTGCTCTGTACCCCCAGGGTCCCTTCCAGCTCTGAAATGCTTCCATTCTGTTTTCCTTCATCATCCATTCCTTTTCTTGGGTCACCAGTACTGTGATCTGATGAAATCTCACAAAAGCTAGCAAAATAGCTTTAGAATTGTCAAAAATGCTGTTACTTGCAAGTACATCTAATGGCAGCAAAGATAAACCAGAGCTATGTCCATAGGACTGATTAATGAATTGCTGATATTTCAGAAAGAGTTTTAATGAGTGTTTTGCCCTGCCTGATGTCGCTCTGTGTATTGAGCATTGTCCCGCAGAGCTAAAGGTTGCCGGTTTGATTCTCGGTCAGGGCACATGCCTTAGTTCTGAGCCAGGTCTGCCGCTGGGTGCGTGCAAGAGGTAACCAGTGGATGTTTCTCTCCCTCTCTTTCTCCTTCCATTCCCCTTTCTCTAAAAATAAATAAATAAAACCTTTTAGAGAAAGAGTTTAGTGAGTATTTCATTAGAAGTGGAAAATGACTCTGAAATTCTTTGTTGTAGGTGGTGCAGGGGTGGACAGGCATCCCTTCCTGAAATGATTAAATGTGAGAGATTGTGGGCTTCAAGTCAACCAGAACTTCTTGTATTTAAGAGTGGTGTTTTAAATGTGTCTCAGACCTACTAGAAGTGGAATGAAACCAATTTTCCCTGGAAATGTGTTCTAAAGTTGCCATACCTATGGAAAACATTAAGTCCAGGTACATTAGTGCCAGGTATATTAGTAGGTCATTAGTGCCAGGTACATGAAGTGCCAGGTACATTAGTTAGATCATGTTTCAGGTTTGGTTTGGTGAGGAATGGACAAAGTCAGATTGTGTGTCTCGTACTTTCTTGGCCCACTCTGTAGCATGGAGATTCCATGGATTAAGTTCATGTTACAAGTACATGTGGGATAGGAAGGGGCAGCTGGAAAGAAGGCTGGGATGTAGAATGCTTTAGCTTGATTATCTTTTCTCTAACTGTGTTTGGGACAGTTCATGCCAAACACTCAGATATAGCTCTGGCTGTACCACTTTTTGCAATGAAAGAAATGTTCTGTGCTGTTCAGCACAGCAGCCACTGGCCACACATGGACGCTGCTGACTGGACCTGTGGCTAGTGTGACTGAGGAACTGAGATTTTGTTTTATTTAATTTTAATTAATCTTTCAATTTAAATATCCTCATGTGGCCCTGGCTGGTGTGGCTCAGTTGGTTGGAGTGTTATCCTGTGAACTGAAAGGTCATGAGTTCAATTCCCTGTCAGGGAATATGCCTGGGTTGAGGGTTCAGTCCCCAGGAGGAAAGGCAGCTAACCAATGTTTTTCTCCCTCTCTTGCTCCTTCCCTTCTCCTCTAAGATCAATGGGCATGTCCTTAGATGAGGATAAATAAGTAAATAATTAAGTAAATAGCCTCATGTGGTTAGTGGTTGTGAAATTGGACAGTATGGCTCTGATAAACCAGCGATTTCTGGTACTTACTCATGTTACTTTAGGGCAGTAATTTTTTCAACCAATGCACTGCAAGAATTTTTAAAACATGAAATACCCGCCCTGGCTGGTGTAGCTCAGTGGATTGAGCTCGGGCCTGCGAACCAGATGATCGCGGTTCGATTCCCAGTCAGGGCACATGCCTGGGTTGCAGGCCAGGTCCCCAGTAGGGGACACATGAGAAGCAACCATACATTGATGTTTCTCTTCCTCTCTCCTTCCCTTCCCCTCTAAAGATAAATAAATAAAATATTAAAAAAAAAATACAACATGAAATACCCAAGTATTTAGTCAGAGGCATGGACTTCTTTTCCCTCAGACTGTCAAATTAAAAAATGACAACAGCCAACTCAACAATAGCTGTTATTTGTGAATGCACCAAAACTGAACCCTTTTTTTAGTAAAATTGGCAAAGAATATATTTTTTGCGTGCCACAGAATTTTAGAAATTAGTTTGTGTGCCCTCAGATGACAAAGGTTGAAAATCACTGCTTTAGGAAGCCAGCCCATCATGAAACTGATATACTTTTTTTGCACAAAAGAACCAAACCATTCCATATGGTAGAATAATTCAGCATGTATAAAAAAACACATACTGCTTTCTGAAAGCTGGTGGGATTAACTGTTTTCAAATGCTCCCTATTTTGACATAATAACAGATTCATGGTACACGCTTTGAAAAGTGTCACAGTGGAAATTGACTGTTTCCCACTGTTCCCCAGGCAGCCTTGGCACCAGCATCTTGTGTTTTTCCAGGAATAGTCTTTGAAAGCATACATGGATCAACAGGCTTTAAATTTTTCTTTCTTTCTTTTTTAAAATTGATTTTAAAGATAGAAACATCAATTTGTTATTCCACTTATACATTCATTGGTTGATTCTCATATGTGCCCTGGCTGGGGATCGAACCAGCAACCTTGGCATACCAAGACACTCTAACCACCTGAGCCACCCAACCAGGGCCTCATTTCTTTTATTTTTGATGATTTTTTGTAAAATGGCTTGTTTTTTCATCTATCCTTTGGAGGTAGACCCCTGTGGAGGGAGTGAGGAAATGTGGCCCCAGTCTGCACGGAGCTGCCCAGGGAGGGCCCACCAGGTTAACCAAGAAGTGAATCTCAAGGGAAAGCTCTTAGTTACCACATTGGAAAAACATCTTCACAATAATCTGCATTTGTTTGGCTTTTGCTTTGTAAAGCACTTTCATTTTTATGATCTTATTTTTACCCTTGTTCAGAGTTTGAAGTGTTCTCCCCATTTGATGGCCCTGCAGTTCTGTGGAAAGAGAACGCTGGTTATCACGGGGATACCCTAGGGGTCCACTGAGTTTCCTCTGAGAGGCGGGCACTAGATGAGTGGGAGCATTTGGTTAGGTCATAAACATTTTTTATCCATGACCTTTTTAACTCTTGTTTATTGCCTTAATTGTCCTACGAGTGCAGAGCTCTTGGTTTACAGCTGGCACGGAAGCCCTGTATTATACTTAATGGTGCTTTCCCCTTCAGCATGGCCTTTAAGGTCTCATCTTGAGATTAGGAACTGATGCTTTAAAAGCATTTGTTAGGTTGTAGGGTCGCTCTCTGAATACCACATTTTGCTGGTGGAAATTGATAAAGAAGAAGGCATTTTAAGATTATTTTGGGGGGGTTGTCAGATCATCTTTAATTGAAATACAGGGCCTAGCAGAAATAACACCCACTTGAGTGTGGTTGGTAGGGTAATAATATGGGTGTAATAATTTATAGTTTTAATTTGAACATTTCACCTAAGATGTCATGGTGTACTTGAGTGTGATATTGTTATATTACAGAATTACATACTTAAAGTTTTGTAATTAAAAGGGGGCATTATTTGTACCAGACCTTGTATTTTTCCCCCCATAACCACCCAGGCATTCCACTGCACGACTATGGATATCATCTGTGGTATCTTGAGAGTGCATCGGGCAATCCCCAAGATCTCTTTTGTGGTCCAGAGCGTTCTCTAGCTGCCTCTGTTGGGCATTGTTGACAGTCTCATTGAAAGCGATATTTCTGCTGTGTTGATATGTGTATTTTGTTTTGCTTTTTGCTTCTTTCTGTCTCGTGGCAGTTCTTTGAGGGCTTTGATGATCAGAGCAGAGGCGGAAGATACTACCTCAATCTGGGCCTGTCTGTTCTGAATGGTCAGTTTCACTATAACTCTCAGACCCTTCCAGTTACCTATTCCTTTGATGACATCATCACAACCAAATTTGGAGACAGACTCGGGGGCCAGGGCAGACCTGGCACTGACTTCCCCACTGTGCACCTCAGCAGTATAACTTCAATCTTGTTGGGGTTGAACTGCGGCAGCATGGTGGAGATGTTTGGTGTTGGGTGAAGCTGGATTCTGGATGACCAAAGAAAGTTACACCTCGGCCCACTCCGAGCTGAAACCTGAAAAAGAGGAGTTTCAAGACTTTTTACAGATTCTTAGGCATCAAATGATTCATATTCTAAAGTATTTATTATATCTAAAAGAAGGCACTGTTTTTTATACCCATTTAAATGTTTTCTTGAGTATGGAATTTCAGTTTGTTTATTTGAAAAGATAAGAATTATTTCAGCTAAACCCTCATTTGAAAAAGATACTATGAAATGTGATGCTTGGTTTTGGTCTGAAGAGAGGAAAGAGCTGTATACCTCCGTCATGGATGTTATCATTGTGCTTTTTAAGTGATTCCACATAAATGTTCTTTCTCCTTTTTTCCCCACTGTAAAAACATTTGAAAGAGTACGAGGTCAGGCAGGATAATGCCATTACTGAACAGCCCGACCGGGTATGCAGTGACTCCCACGTGCTGTCCCACTGGCAGCCTCAGCAGTCGAGGGGTGTGCAGTGGGGCCTTCCCGAGCTTCTCCAGCTTTTGGGAACAGATAACTATGTAGTTCTTTCTTTCAAAGGAGCTGATGGTGGCGGATCATCATCTGGAAATGGGTCTGGGGTTGCCCCTGCTGCTCCTGCAGGGGCCTCTCGCTCCTCCTCCCGGAACCTAGGATCTTCTGGCGGTGAGAAGGAAGAAGGCAAAAAGGTCCGCCGGCAATGGGAGTCGTGGAGCACCGAAGACAAGAACACTTTTTTTGAGGGACTGTATGAGGTGAGTGAGTTATGGGGCCAGAAGAGGCCATGCAAAGTCTTAGCCTTTTATCACTTGTACTTCCAGTTCTCCTTTGCCTCTTTTACTGCGTGGTTACTAGATCTATTAGGTCAGCAGTTCCAATGGAGGTTCTAAATGGCTGTGGCAAGTATGGGTCCCCAGGGCTGAGACCTCACCCTCTGACCATGTTCTTTTATCACCTTATTGTGACTTAAAAGCTGCTACTGCCCCAGCCAGTTGGCTCCGTTGGTGGGAGCATCGTCCTGTGCACCAAAAGGCTGAGGGCTCAGTTGTGCGCCCTCATGTCTAGGTGGCAGATTTGATTCCCGGTTGGAGCATGTATGGGAGGCAACTGGTTGGTGTCTCTCTCTCTTTCTCAAAATCAATAAGCATTTCCTTGGGTAAAGATTAATATAAATAAGTAAACAAATAAATAAAAGCTGTTACTAGAGAGGTGACTGTTTGGAAGCATCTTTTATATGTTTTGTTTTTCAGGTTCTACCCATTGTCTCTCGAACATATTTTTTTCTTTTCTTACTTTTTATTTTTAAAATTTTGTTTTATTTTTAAAGAGAGAGGAAGGGAAGGAGAAAGAGAGGGAGAGAAACATCAGTGTGTGGTTGCTTCTCATTCATCCTTCACTGGGGACCTGGCCCACAACCCAGGCATGTGCTCTGACTGGGAATCGAACTGGCAACCTTTTGGTTTTCAGGCCCACGCTCAATCCACTGAGCTACACCAACCAGGGCTCTTTTCTTTTTTTTTAAATTGATTTTATGAGAGAGATGGGGAGAGACAGAGAAACATCATGTGTGTTGTTCCACTTCTTTATGCATTCTTTGGATGATTCTTGTATGTGCCCTGGCCAGGGATCAAACCCACAACCTTGGTGTATCAGGACAATGCTCTAACCAACTAAGCTACCCGGCCAGGTCAAACATATTCTTGGCTGAAGATTGATACCCTTCTCTCTAGGCCTTGCAGTTGAATGGGCCCATCAGGAGGGGGTGTCTCCTGGGCGGCGGGGCATGGGGACACCAGTCAGAGCAGCCAGCTTAGCCCAGAGAGACGTTACAGCTGACCTAGGATAAACTAGAAAGTTCTAAAAAAAAATAGAGAAAAGCTGCTCCCTGATCCCACACCAAGAGAAATGGCCATGCTCCCTGCCAGCCTTTTTTCACTTTTATGTTTTGGTTTTGGTTTTTGTTTGTTTGTTTTTTCAAATCTTTGTAATTATAGTGAGTGTGCTGTTTTTATTGTCACATACATTTTTGACATGTATAATTCTTTTGTTCAGTATTTTTTTATGCCTGTAAATATTCTCCAGGGGTAGGCAAATCCATGTTCTATGTATTCTCTGCCTATTTTTGTAAATAAAGTTTTACTGGAACACAGCCATGCCTATCCACTTGTATATTGTCTCTGGCCAATTTTGATTGACGTGGCAGAGTTGAGCGGTTATGGCAGATATTGAGTGGCCCATAACATCTAAGTGTTAACTTTCTGGCTAAGCCTTGTTGCAGTTAACCATTGTGTTGTTGATTGTTGCTGTTCCTTCCAGATTCTGTTAGAAATATCATTGTGCGCATACTATATTTTAGGACACATCTTTGGGCTATCGTATCTAAAGTAAGTTGTTTAAGCCCTGGCTGGTTGTAGCTCAGTGGATTGAGCACAGGCCTGCGAACCAGGCGATCGCGGTTCGATTCCCAGTCAGGGCACATGCCTGGGTTGCAGGCCGGTTCCCTGCAGGCCAATCCCCAGCAGGAGATGCATGAAAGGCAACCATACATTGATGTTTGTCTCCCTCTCCTTCCCCTCTAAAGATACATAATTAAATAATTAAAAAATGAAAAAAAAATAAAGTTGTTTAGATGGGCCACTTATTCTTTTAATGGTGGAAGAATTGGAGCGACAGGAAAGCCCGGCCACACCTGTGAAACGGGCTCGATAAAGAAAGGAGCCTTTGGAATTGAAACCATGAAGTGCTCATAGACCAGAGAAAAGACTCCTAAGTGGAGGCAGAGAACTAGAACTTGGAACATTCCTGTGGCTGGTCTTCTCCCTTCCTGGAGCTGACGGTTCAGTCTGTCCATCTGGGACGGAGGCCGGTGTGTTGGTGATGTTTGACTCAGTTGTCCAAGGAGAGAAGGAAATGTGCATTTGTTCCAGTAGGTGCAGAGTCATTCAGATAAATTCAAATGTGTTCTTTTTTCCCCTTTGACAACTTTACATTACAGAGGCTGTTTTTGTATAGAATATGTCCCTAAATTGTCTTTTCTTTAAGTTTTCTGTCAGGCATAGAAGACTTGTGATTCCCGGAATGTGCTTAGAATAGCAACCATTGCTGATGCTAAACTGAGACAATTATGTCTGGTTGAAGACAGCAATGGGAGATGCGGTTGTCAGTTAAAAGGAGGGGAAGAATTCCCATGAGTGACCTCCCCTTACCTTTCTTCAGGTGGATTAGTTCAGTTTCTTTGGGCTAGGCTTCTTGTTCTGATTTTTCTACTAGGTGTTTCTTTTGAGGTCACCTGATTCCCTTGGTTAATAATAACAAGTGGCTGTGCTGATCACTTAATGCTTTGCACTATTGGTACTCTGTACCCCAAATAGTGTGAGAGAGTGTGTGTGTGTTGGAGAGGGGGAGAGAGAGAAAGAGTATGAGCGATGGCTTTGTGTGTTGTTGTTGTGTGCGTCTGACCAAAACTCGGAGGGACTTGATATATGGCTGATTAGCTGGGGCATATATGACCATGGATAGCTTGAGCTCTGGAGTATGGGAGTAAAGGCCTCTGTGAGAAAAGTTTCTGCAGTGTTGGTCCAGGTTGTCCCTGCCTTTGTGATGCATGTAATTCCTGTGACAGAGACCCAGATCAGAGTAGCATAAAGAGACAAAGAGACTGAGTGATTCTCATGACTGGGCAGGACAGGTGAGGGGCTGGCTCAAACTGGCGATGTCATCTGTCCTGTCTCCGTCATCCTCTTGCATTGGGGGTGACATTTCTGTGTTTATTCTCTTCAGAGGCAAGAGTCCCACCCCTATTCTAGTTAGCACAGTCTGAGGAGGACCCAAATTGGCCACACCCTTCCCCCCACCTCAAGATTTCACCCTGTGGCCAAGATCATGGGTTATGTTCCCCATGACAGATAGGGGGTTCACCAGAATGAACGCCGAGACCCACATCATTCTTGACATCCTCTTACTCCACTTCAACTGCAGTTCTTCACAAAGCCTATTGTTAGCTTTTCATTTTCCCCTTTTATATGCATCTGTCTGTCTTTGTTTCTGCCATAAAATTCCTACTCTCAGTAGGAATAAGGCCAGCATCCTGTGCTTATTACTTACCAGGGTGGTGGTTGCTGAAAGCCTCATCTAAGCATAGAACACCATTATCATGCTGGGAATGGAAAGGAGTTCCCCCTTATGGAGACTGAGGGTCCAATTTGGTAAATGTAACGACATAAAAAGCTGGACCATTAGAAAGCAAGCAATAACAAATGCCGCAAGAATTCAGAAGGCAGTGTAGTTTTAGAACATAGGATCACAAAACCCAGAATCTAGTTCCCACCTGGTAAGTCAGTTGAAGTCTCTCTGGGTGTGTTACTCCAGCTGCAAAATGGAGCCGTGAGGTGGAGAAACTGTTGCATTTTTTCAGTCACAGTTCTGATCAGGAGGCAAGAGAAGTTTCGTAGGGGGGGCAGCACCTGACCTGGACCCCGGAGGAATGAAGAATAAACAAGCTTTAATTCTTTTATGTTTTTTTTATTTTTTAACTTTTCGTTTGGAAACAATTTCAGACTTGGAAAATTTTGCAAAAAGAGCACAAAGAATTGCATATGCCCTTCACTCTGCGTCCCGAACGTTCACGTAACTGCAGTATGACCCACAAATGAGGAGATGTGGGTACCATACATTCACCTCCCTGCAGGCCTTACTCACGTTGAGCTGGTACTGCCAAGTCCTCCAACCTGGGACAGGTGCTCTGTCCCCTTCTTCTCCCCATAATGACACTGACACTTTTGACTCCTAGACAGTTAGTTTGTCGAACACCCCTTAGTGTAGACTTACTGAGGCTTCCTCTATGATTTTATTGTTTATTTTGCATTTTTGTCAAGAGCACCACAGGAGTGCTGTGCTGTCCTTGAAGCATCCTCTCCAGAGTGAGGTGCCATCTGCCTCAGCCCTGGTGGTGTGAATGTGATCACTGCATTCTGGTTGCATCTCCCAGGTTCTCCACTGCCAAGTCATTTTTTCACTTTGAAGCTATGTAAATACCCTGTTTCTCATTGTCCTTTCTCTGGCTAATTTTAGCCACCATTGCAGCTTTTCCTTGAAACAACCGTTACTATGATGTTTGCCCAGTGATGATCTTCTGACTCTATTCTTCCTACATTTATTAATTAGAAAGCAAGTGCAAGGAAAACCCCGTGCACTCCCTTTATGTATTTATTCAGCTATTTATTTATATTTGTATGGACTCGAGGATATTTAGATTATTCTATACATCATAATCCATTCTTACCATTGTTATTTTTTTCCTTCTATTTTTCACTTCCAGTTGACATTCATCGTTACTACTGATTTTGTTGCTCAGACTGTTGTAGATTTGGCCACTGGTAGCCTCTTCAAGTTGGCATCTGTGTGCTTTCAATGTTTCTTTATACTTCAAGCACATCCTCACTTTCTGGCAAGACAAGATATTCCAGACTCACTTGGTACTTTCCTTGCCCCAGACCTGGCATCCATTTCTTCAAGGAGCCATGGTTCCCTTTGGAAAATGAGATAAGCTAAGGGTGTTTGTTGATGCTGAGGTGCTGTTAACCTCTAGGCCCTTCCCAGTACTTCTTACTGGCTTGGTTCTGATGAGAGTACCAACTGTAGGTTCTCTTGGCAATACCAGAAACAGCAAAAAAAGGTGATTCTGTTCTCTAGGACATAAATTCTCTTCTGAAAATCTAAATGATGAAAGCAGTAAGGGTATTTCTCAATAGTCAATATCTTTTTAAGATGCCAGGTAACGTAACCTCCTGAGCTCCCTGGTCCTCATGTTCTGTCTTCCAATTACTATCTTTGTGGAGCAGTCTCATTCCAGGGTCTCTGAAGAACTTCAGAGATTAAGGCATTTGAGTGATAAGCTTTATGTTTCTCCGGTTCCAGGACCCTTGCCTCTTGATACCCACTGCTGCCAGAGTGCTAACCCTGAGTTTCCGCTGCTGCCTTATTTGTTATCTGATGAAAACCTGAGGTTCTAGGGAAGCAAGGTTGAAGTTGATGCACAAATAAGAGCTGTGAAGGACACTTGCTTGACCACATTGGTCCCCTTTCTCTGGAAGTGTCTGCATTGTACAGAAGGCTGCGTTGTTTTAAACTCTGTGCTTTTATCATGGACTTATCTTCCAGCATGGGAAAGACTTTGAAGCGATCCAGAACAACATAGCCCTCAAGTATAAGAAGAAGGGCAAGCCCGCCAGCATGGTGAAGAACAAGGAGCAGGTGCGGCATTTCTACTACCGCACGTGGCACAAGATCACCAAGTACATCGACTTTGACAATGGTGAGCATGTGAGACTCAGTCTCTCGGGAGGCTGGGAGGTCGGGTGGGCTCTGGTCAGGAGCTGGGTTCTTGAAAAGTCACAGAACACACTCTCTGGTGTCGTTCTTGCCCAGACATGTGGCCTGGGATGTTCTTGCCTTGCAGCACTTGGGCTGGTGGTACACACGTTTAGTCATTTAGTTATAGTGGGTTGGGCCGAATTACAAGGAAGCTGTGCCTGTTTCTGATGGCTCTGAGTGCTTGTGGTATCTGGGTCCCTGGCCTGCTGTGGGCCTATGTCCCCCACTGTGAGGGAGACCCCTGACACCACAGTCAATTAGGAGAGGCCACAGTTGGACCCCTCCAGTTCTCTCCCCGGTGGGGCTCGTTGGGTTTAAGATTGGCAAAGCCTGTTGCTTGTCACCCAGGGATGGAGGGCTCCCTTTCCCAAGTCTCTTGCAGTCTGTCTTTGAATCAAGATTTATGTTTTTAATTCACATGTCTAGGTCATTGCCAGGTGCATTTTCAACTTCTGGCTCAAAGTACTCTTTCTGATTCACATTTCTCTCCTCGGAGGAGGCATTGCCTCTTCCTGTCTCCGTGCGGCAGGAGAATTGGGTCTCTGTGTCATTCCTCCCTCTCTCAGTATTTAGTTTCATCTTCCTCCATCTTAGTCTTCACTTACACAGCTTTGGTCATTGGTCAGTCACTCCAGACATTTGCTTATAATGACTTCACTTATTTCTGATGCTTCTCTTCAAATAATATTACTTCTGACCCAGAATAACTGATTTTTGGTTAGGTCACTCCCCCTTTGAACCTGTGCCATCAGTCCTTTGTGGTCACCCTCTCTCCACTCTAAATTGTTCTTGCTGCCTTGACCCCTGCCACCCCTACCATCAGCCTCCCTAACCCTGTTCACATTCCAAGACTGAGCTTTCATGTCAGTACTCCCGAAAATCCTTCCATGAATCCTCCTCTGCCCCCACTGTCACCTGATCGTGGGCCTGCTCTGTGTTGTTGAGCACGTCACGTACTCCTCGCTAGAGGTGCTGTCGCCCTTATGCAGATGAGAAAACCCTGCCTTAGCAGTAGAGGCCCTGGCCCAAGCCACCTAGACAACAGGCTGTGGAGATGAGCTCCAAGGCAACAGCATCTCCTCATCTTTGTCTTCTGTAGTATTTTCAGACCGTGTCTTCATTCTGCTGTAGAATTTCTGCATGTGTTTTACATTAAATGTTAATTGTTTGAGTTGACATTTATAAATGAGTAACTGACCTTTCCTTTTGGACCCGCAATCCACTTTCTAGTGGGTTTTTTTCCTCCTCACCCAATGACACTTTTTCATTGCTTTGAGAGAGACAAGAAAGAGAGAGAAACATCGATGTGAGAGAAAACATCAGTTGGTTACCTTCCATTTGTGCTCAGACCAGGGACCCTATGTGCCCAGACCGGGAATCGAACTCGCGGTCTTTTGGGAATGGGACACTGTTCCAACCAACTGAGCCACACTGGCCAGAGACCCTCCTAGTGTGAACATCTTTCTTTATACAGCGCTTAATTCCTTCAGAAGTACTTTTGTTAAAAAATCCTCGCCCGAGGATATGTTTATTGACTTGAGAGAAAGAGAGAGAAACATCAATGTGAGAGAAAGATTGATCGGTCGCTTTCCTTAGGTGCCCTGACTGCGGATCGAACCTGCAGCCATTTTGGTGTATGGGACAGGGCTCCAACCAACCGAGCTACCTGGCCAGGGCCAGGAGCACTTTCTTCACCTAACTTCACATGACTGGGAAAACTAAGTCTGTGGCGCATGGGAATGGGTTTTAGCTCTTTGGTGCCTTTTACATTTTTCTTTTTGTTACATATCATATTTTTTAGTTACTTTTTGAAAGTCAGTTTTCCTGTATTATGAGCATCTTGTCATGAGCGCTGTCGGATTTTCTTCTGGGGAGACAAATGCCCAGCTCAGTAGCCTGGGAGTCTCTCTGCTACTTGCCGTATTTCCCATCTGGTTCTGTCCTTGAAAAATGCAGGAAGGAGCACCTGGTAGTCCAGTGCATTCCAAGCACAGCAAGACATATTTTCATGGCGAGACCCAATGTAAAGGGCCTTTTTCCTGCTGAGCTAGTATTTATGGCACCACCAGGTTCTCTCTGTCCAGTAATGCTCTTGTTTATCACTAGTCATTTTAAGGTATCTTTCTGGCTTCAAAGCCTTCCACTGGCAACCTCATGGGGCGTCCTCTTCCCAATCCTTCCTGAGGACACATGTCTCAGTGTTTTCTGTATGTGACCAGGAGGCTGCCTTGGAGGAGGGCTCACTGTCCTAGCTCTAGTCCCTCTAGCCGCAGGGGACCTTCTGGCCAGCCTGTTGTCTATGGGATAAAAACAACACAGAGAGAACCTTGTGTTGAAGACCTTTTAACAGAATATCTTTATATGAGATTACCACTTTCTAGAGACCCACAGAAATGGGCTGATGGTGTCCACACTTTGGGGGCAGTCCCTGGGTCTGACTGAACAGGTCTTTTGGTAATACTGTTTTGTTTGCTTTCAATGTCCACACGACCGTTCACATAAGATTCTTGGCTGGCTTTGGCATATGGCAGGACAGCAATGTTTTCTTCTTTGGTTGTGACACAGCATCTGTGTGTGTGCTGCTGTGCTCAGCCACACCTGCAGCTGTTTCTCAGATCACTCGCTTATTTGAAATACCCTACTGAGTGCAGTGCTGTTGCCGATAGCCGTCATCTTCGCAGACACCCTCCCTGCCTTTCTAGGTGGCATACAGAAATGAGTTTTAGCTGTTTGGCTCTTTCTGTATTGTCTTTTAGATTTTTTTATTGGTTTTTAGAGAGAGACAGAGACATTGATCTGTTGTTCCACTGATTTATGCATTCATTGTTTCTCGTATGTGCTCTGTCCGGGGAGCGAACCCACAACCTTGGTATATCAGGATGACACTCAACCAACTGAGCTACCCAGCCAGGGCTGTGTTGTCTTTTACATTTTTTCTTTTTTTAATTACATGTTATATTCTTTGGTGACTTCATGAAAGTCAGTCTATGAGAGCAGGCCCTTCATCCACTTTGAATCTTCTGGAAAAGCTCTCTTACAAAGAGAAGGGCAGTCACCATTGTGTGAGGATGGGGAAGCTGTTGGTGATAAGGTATGGGGGGAAGGGTGACAGGATTCTAGGAGCCGTTAACTAGCACGCTCTGTCCTTTTGGCGTGACTATACTACCGGCAGGGTGGGCGGTGTTGCAGGGGATGCTCAGGTACCCAATGCAGACGTCTCATTTGTTGCTTCTGAGGTCTGGTATGTCGCAGGGCCTGTCACACCCAGGCTTTTTACTCTCCAGGTTTCAGAGGCAACTTAAAGGAATGTTTCTTTTCTTTTTTTCTTCCTTTTTTTATTTTTAAGATTTGTTTTATTTTTAGAGGAGAAGGGAGAAAGAGAAAGAAGCATCACTATGTGGTTGCCTCTCACACGCCACCTACTGGGGACCTGGCCCGCAACCAAGGCGTGTGCTCTGACTGGGCATCGAACTGGCAACCCTTTGGTTCGCAGGCCAGCACTCAGTCTGCTGAGCCACACCAGCCAGGGCATGAATGTTTCTTTTCTAAGAATGTGTCACCTCTCCCTTCTGGACAACCTCCTAAGCTCTTCACCTCATCCCCAGAGGTGTCGTTCCTCTCGGCCCTTTTTCCAACTCAGGGATGGAGAGTATGAATCTGCTGCCCTCAAGTTCAGCTCCCACGCCGCACCTTTGTTCTTTGGCAAGCTCTGTGGGATAGACCCAGTTTGTGTCCTTGCTCTTTTCTCTGCAGTGTGCCTCTATTTCTCTCCCTGCTTCTATCTCCTACCTTCTTGGCATCTCATTATTCTACATCTTTTTCCTGGTGACATGCTGGTATGACCCCCTGAGGAGTACTGCTTTCTGTTGAGCTCATGGCTCCACCTGAGGTTCTCTGGCTGGTCCTGATAATGTCCAAGCTGGTGGCAGCTAGTTAACCACTTGAACTCTGAGGTCCTACCTGCCTCTGTGTGCTATACTAGCCATTGCATCAGGGTTTATACTATCTGGCCATTTCTTGGCCCTCTCCCAGCCCCTGGCAACCATAGTCTGCTTTCTGTCTCTGGATTTGCCTGTGTCGGACATTTCATGTAAAGTTCATCGTATTAGCCATTGGTGTCTGTCTTCTTTTACTTAGCATGATGTTCTTCAGGTTAGTTTAGGTTGTAGGGCTGTTAGAATTTCATTCCCTCTTATGGCCGAATAATATTCCATTGTCAGGAGAGACTGCATTTGTATTTTGTTTTTGTTTTNTATCTCCTACCTTCTTGGCATCTCATTATTCTACATCTTTTTCCTGGTGACATGCTGGTATGACCCCCTGAGGAGTACTGCTTTCTGTTGAGCTCATGGCTCCACCTGAGGTTCTCTGGCTGGTCCTGATAATGTCCAAGCTGGTGGCAGCTAGTTAACCACTTGAACTCTGAGGTCCTACCTGCCTCTGTGTGCTATACTAGCCGTTGCATCAGGGTTTATACTATCTGGCCATTTCTTGGCCCTCTCCCAGCCCCTGGCAACCATAGTCTGCTTTCTGTCTCTGGATTTACCTGTGTCGGACATTTCATGTAAAGTTCATCGTATTAGCCATTGGTGTCTGTCTTCTTTTACTTAGCATGATGTTCTTCAGGTTAGTTTAGGTTGTAGCGCTGTTAGAATTTCATTCCCTCTTATGGCCGAATAATATTCCATTGTCAGGAGAGACTACATTTGTATTTTGTTTTTGTTTTTGTTTTTAATATATTTTATTGATTATACCATTACAGTTGTTCTATTCCCCCCCTTCATTCCCCTCCACCCCCACACTCCCTCCCCCACCATTCTCCCCCCCTTAGTTTATAACCATGTGTCTCAAGTTCTTTGGATTCTATATTTCCCCCACTATTCTCGCCCTCCCCCCTATCCATTTTCTGCCTACCATCTATGCTATTTTCTGTGCCTTCTCCCCCCTTCTCCCCCTCCCACCCCCCTGTTTCTAACCCTCCATGTGTTCTTCATTTCTATGGTTCCACTCCTGATCTAGCTGTCCTCTTGGTTTGCTTTTGTTTTAGGTGTGGTTGTTAATAACTGTGTGTTTGCTGTCCTTTCACTGTTCATATTTTTCATCTTCTTTTTCTTATATAAGTCCCTTTAGCATTTCATATAATAAGGGCTTGGTGATGATGAACTCCTTGAACTTGACCTTATCTGAGAAGCACTTTATCTGTCCTTCCATTCTAAATGAAAGTTTTGCTGGATAAAGCAATCTTGGCTGTAGGTCTTTGGATTTCATGACTTGGAATACTTCTTTCCAGCCCCTTCTTGCCTGTAAGGTCTCTTTTGAGAAATCCGCTGACAGTCTGATGGGTACTCCTTTGTAGGTGACTGTCCCCTTATCCCTTGCTGCTTCTAGGATTCTCTCCTTCATTTTGGTCTTGGCTAATGTAATTATGATGTGCCTTGGTGTGTTCCTTCTTGGGTCCAACTTCTTTGGCACTCTCTGAGCTTCCTGGATTTCCTGGAAGTCTATTTCCTTTGCCAGACTGGGGAAGTTCTCCTTTATTATTTGTTCAAATACGTTTTCCACTCGTGGCTGTTTCTTTCCCCCTTCTGGTACCCCTATAATTCGGATGTTGGAACGTTTAAAGATGTCCTGGATGTTCCTAAGCCTCTCCTCATTTTTTTGAATTCTCATTTCTTCATTCCTTTCTGGTGGGATGTTTTGTTCTTCCTTCTGGTCCATTCCATTGATTTGAGTCCCAGTTTCCTTTCCATCGCTATTGGTTTCCTGTGCATCTCCCTTCATTTCAATTAGTTTAGTCTTCATATGTTCCTCTAATTTGTGACTATAATCAACCAGTTCTGTGAGCATCCTGATAAACAGTGTCTTGAATTGTGCTTCTGAGAGGCTGGCAATTTCTCGGTCGCTTAGAGTTACTGGCTCTACGACTTTGAGTTCTTCTTGCACCATCTTTTGGGCTGTTCGTGCCTGTTCCATAGCAGGATCAGAGCCCTAAAGTGTTCACTAGAACAGGGCAAATAAGTCGCTGGGTTGTTGCATGTGGGGGCGGGGTCAAAGAGGGACAATGGCTCTCACCGGTATCGCAGGGCAACTAAGTCGCTGGGTTGTGGCGCTGTATGTGGGGGCGGGGTCAAAGAGGGACTATGGTGTCCTGTCTGCCGCCTGCCGCTGTGGCCCTCACCGGTGCCGCAGTTGCTGCCGTCACCGGGCCCACGCATTTCGTCCCACTGCACGTGAGTATGCCACCACCGTAAGCCCTCGCCCCCTGGGGCCTGCGTGGTCTGTCTCACTGTGCGCGAATGTGCGACTGCGGTCAGTCAGCCCCGCACCCCAGCTGGTTCCGTGCTGCCCGTCGGGGGCCCTGTCCTGCCCAACCCTGCTCGCTGCTGGCTCCACCCCTCTTACCGTCCCCGTTGAACGGTTAGATGTAGTCGGACTTCCGTATAATTCAATTTTCTGTCCTTTGGTTGTGTCTTTGTTTCTCCAAACCTTTGTTGTATTTAAACTTGGTTGTGGGAGAAGGCACAGTGTTTCCACCTATGCCTCCATCTTGACAGAAGTCCACACATCTCAGGAGAGACTACATTTTATTCATTGAATAGTGGATCTTAAAGTATCCTGAGTTGTAGTCTCCTGTGAGAGTCCAGTTAGGTCTTTGGCTCTTTCGTTCAGGTGAACGTTCTGGAATGTTTGGTGTGTAATGTTGGCAGAGTTCTAGGTTCCTCAGGGCCTGTCCAAGGTTCAAAAACTTTGTTTTAAATTATTTGTTTAAAGCCATAGTCTTCATTTACTCATTTTTTTCTCCTCCTTTTCTGTTGTTATAGTCACACAGCCTGAATGTTAGGACTTTGATAAGGGGCCTCTGGGGAGGAACATTGTGAGGGTGAAGGGCAGATGACATTGGTCACTGCTCTGTGAGATGACCTAAAAGGTGCCTAGACTGTGCTGTGGCCGGGCTTCCAAATCACAATTAGATTTGACTTCATAGAATATAAAATCTCAAAATACGTTGTAAGAATTGATTCTTTCATGTCAGAGACGCCTGCAGTAGGTGGTTCAGGGCAGGCACTGAGGACGCAGGTCATCCCATCTCTCTGCTCTGCCATCCTTAGTGCTTAGCTGCAACCAAGATGGCCCTAGGCAGAAGTTCTGAAGGAAAAACGAGCATAATTCTGCCCAAATTGGTCTTTTAGGGAGGTTTCTGAAGTCTCCCACAGTACTTCTGCTTATCCCAAAGGCCAGGACTCAGTGTTGTGGCAACGTCTACCGTGGGGCAGGCTGGGACAAGCGCTGCCTGACCCCTAAGTGTTGCTTCCCGAATATAACTGGTCCTGTTACTAGGGAGCGGGGGAGAATGGATTAGCAGTCTTGCGATTTGAGCCACGGTTCCTCTCTGGTCTGGCCCCAGGCCCAGAGCGTGTTGATTACCAGTCAGAGGCAGCAGTGACAGGTCAGCCTCCACAGTTCCAGGGCTGCCCACCTCACGTGGAGCTGAGGCAGATTCTGCATGTGTGCAGAGAGGTGGGTGACACATTTGGTGATGGCATGTCCCAGTTCTTCCACCTCCTTGGAGCCATCTGTGCTGGGTATCCCATTTTGTCTTCCCAAGGGATACTGACCTGCCTGTTAGGAATAATTTTCTAACCCCTTCCCCCCGTTTTTTCTTGTTTTAACTTCTTTTTAAGATTACGAAAACAGCTCTGTGTTCTATTATATTCTTTGGCCAATCTGCCCTGGTGGTAACATTCTGTGGTTCCAAGGTACAGTAAGCAAAACTGAGAAATCAGCCATGTTGAATGTTGCCCCAGCCCTGGGCCAGCAGCGTTTTCCCCCTCCTGAAGCCTTCTCATTTCCTGTCTTCCAGTGTTCTCTCGAGGGCTGAAGAAGTCGTCGCAGGAGCTGTATGGTCTTATCTGCTACGGGGAGCTACGCAAGAAGATTGGGGGCTGTGAGTATGAGCTGCTGGTGCTGTCCCAGCCACGCCGGCAGCTTCAGAAGCGTCCCGGCCTTCCACAAGGCAACCATGGGTTCTCCTGGCAGGGCCTGCCCTCTGCCATTGCTGGGTCTTTGATCCTGGTGGCTCTTCTGTTTTCCCTCCTTCCGTCTTGAACGTGTTAGCGTACAGAAACACTGAAGAAGAATGTAATGACCACCACATACCTGCACTTAGATTTCCCAGTCCGTAATGTTTTTGATGTTTCTGGGTGCACTGTCTCCCCCTCCACATACTTGGTTTTTTTCCTGCTCAGCCATTTGGCTAAGTTGCAGACATCCTAGCATGCCACTAAATCCCTCGGCCTCTGTCACCTGAGAACAAGGACATTCTCCTACACACCCACAGCACTATTATCACACTGGCATTTCACATTTATCAGATAGGCACCGCAGTCTTACTCAATACCCTGCCCATGTTCAGATTTTCTAGCACATCCCAGCATACAGCTAGGCTCCTGTTGAGGACATTGCTCTGCTTGTAGCTGTTGTGTCCCTTAAGTTTTTTGACCTAGAACAGCCCCCATGTTTTGGTCTTTGGTGACACTGATACTTTGAAGGGTCCAGACGCGTCCCTTTTGTAATGTTCTGATCCACTCCTGGTGATTAGATTCTCTTTAGATGTAGAGAGCATTCTGGCCTTCCTGAGGTACCTGCACCCAGCATCTTGCATCCCTACCTGGCCTCCCTGTTTGACCACAGACAAAAGGGCACAGCCTTGCTTCTGCAGATGCCACTTGTCTGCTTGTCACACACCCACAGGGCCACTCTGAAGGTTAATTGAGATCATAGGAAAGGACCATAAGCCATCATCTTACCAGTTACCTAACATGTCACAGCTGAGTGGGCAGGTGGCTGGGGGCGTGGAGGCAGAAGCAGCGGGGGGACAATGGGTATTCACTGGCAGTTCTGCACACCCGTCCTGTGTTGGGTGACCTCTGTTCTTCTAGAACAGGCAAGAATACCTAAGGGGCTCCAAATGGAACAGGTGTCCTGGTTGTCTCTCCCATCCTTTCCACAGTTTGAAGACTTCTTGTAAACCTCTCCCAGCCCCTGCTTTGAGTGGTCTGTTGAGAGGGACTCTAGGGCCAAACCTCCCTTGAATCTCTTCCTCCACTGTGTCCTTCTCTCTGTCCTAGACCTAAAATGTTTCTGGTCACGGCAGCATGTTGGGTACCACCTTATTTGGCAAGGATGCCATGGCCCCTCCTCTATCTATGTCATATCTGAGCCACTCAGCCAGTAATTTTCAGCCAGTCTCTGATTTCCCATGAGTCTTTGGCTTTATCCTTTTGTTGGCTTCATGACCTTGGGTTGCTTCCTGTTGCTCCTGGGGTATCACTTGGCCCCCTGAATCAGGGACCTCTGCATTTGGACTTTATCTTATCTCCCTAGTGGGCATCCCTCCAGCTCAGCTGTTCCTATTTTGTCCGTAATGACTGGTCATCCCTCTCATCCCTATGCATTCACATGCATACTCGTGTGTATACCCAGCTGGGGCTTCTCCCTCTGAGCCACCACCCATTGGTTCATGCTCTGGAGCACCGTTCTGTCATTTCATGAAATCTTTTTAGAGGACATGCTTCCACATGCAGCCTTCTTCGCAGTGCCCTGCACATGGCACCCTCTGCTCAGTGGTAACCGGGCTGTTCAGAAATGTCTCAGCACTCAGGAGGTCAGTGCCTGCTTTTTATTAATGCCTTTTTCGAACTGAGATATTCAGGCACCTGCGAATTCTGAAATAGACTTTGAGTCTGCCAAATTCCAGGGACTTTAACACACATTACTTTGTGTCCAGCACCTAAATAGCTATGTGAGGTGGTGGTGTCCCCATCTGTAAAAAGAGCTGAGGGCATTTTGATGAAAAACGAATGACATCAAGCCTTCTTGGCTATTAAGTGGCAAGTTCTCGTGCTTCCCCCATGCCTGATTCTTACACCCCGTGCTTAGTTTGTCTGCCACAGCACCGATGTTGGGACAGGGTGAGAGGGAGCCACCGTAGCTACCTGCAGTACTCACCTGTAGGTTCTTTTCTTTGCAGGGTAGTTTCTTGAATGGTGCCCCATTTGGTGACTCAAACCCCACAGGTGTGGTTCCAACTACCCAGCCTTCTGTGTGTCTGTCCCACCTGCTAGACACAGGACGATGGGCCCTTCCCTCCCCTTTGTTTGTGAACTCTTGCCTACCCTTTGACCTCAGCTCAAATGTCCACAAACTTCCACAACAGGCTGGGCCTCCATGCCACTCACTCGCAGCACTCAGGTGCTCCCTTCATGCACTACCACAGCTGCCGCTTACGCTCACGTGTGCTCGTTTTGATCCATGCCCATCCAAAGGAGGTCTGCATGTGACCTCTTTGTTTAATGAGCAAGTCTGCACATTCGCCATCTCAGAGGCTGTGTCTTCTTTGCTGGAGATCCATCTCCATCTTGTCCTGTTGCCCTTCAATTCAGCCTGCAGACCCTCCTTTAGTCTTCCTTGTGTATTTGTGTTGGCCATGAATTCTTAAAGTTATCATTTATCTGAAAAGTGTTTATTTTGTCTTAAGATACTTCTACTGGGTATAGAATTCTGGTTGACAGGTTTTTTTCTTTCATCACTTTAAAGATGTTTCAACATCTTTGGCCAGCACTGTTTCTGGTGAAAGGTCAGTCTGTGTCCTTTTTGCTCTGGAGAGGATTTTTTTTTTTCTTTTGGCTGCTTTTAAGGTTTTTTTCTTTGGTTTTCAGGCTGTTGTGTCTATGGCTTATTTTTTGCCAAAAATACATAGTAGAGTTCAAAGGCTATTACAGCGATCATCCAAACACCCACCACCTAGGTTCTCCCTTTACCTGGTTACTGTCCTTGCTTTCTCTCATTTCCTGAGAACATTGCTAAGTACCAGGAGGGCAGAAGAAATGCACGGGTTCTAGGCTTGTCATCCAGCAGACCCTGGGACCCTAGGGCTCAATGCTGACTAAGGCAGACACACAAGTAACACAAGAGCCCCGCAGGAAAAGTGTGCACAGGGCGCAGTGGTTACCCTGAGGGATGAGTCTCTGAAATACACAGCTGGGGACAAGTGGAGGTTCAGCGTAGCCCAGGGTCTTAGAGTTTTTGGGAGGACTGATTCTCTGCTGGGGCAGGTGTTGGATCCACTGAGAAAGTCTGGGTGGGTGGAGAGGGTGTGCAGGTGGGGGTCAGCACCCTCAGCACAGGTGACTCCTTGTTTTGACTTTAAGGGAGGGGATTTATTCAATAAAGCATTTAAATTCTACATGGAAGGTAAAAGATAATTATATGGGAACCTTTACCAGTTTTTCTCCTAACTGCTTCAAGGTCGTGTCTGTTTCTTTTTCTGTTTAAAGGTATGGATGACAAGAATGCCACGAAGTTGAATGAGCTCATTCAGGTCGGGTAAGTACAAGTTGTATTGTGAGGCACCACCTGCTCCTGTTGGCCATTTTGTATTGTTTGCTGAAATACAGAACTTGAAATATCTACCTGTCCCTCTCACTCACCCCACCAGAGCTTCTGCTCTCTCACCCAGACCTCTCTGTTCCTAGTCATAGATGAACTTCCCCACCACCCCAGACCCATACTGGTCAAAGTCCAGCTGTTGTGTGAGTCAGGCTGTCTCATGGAACAGTCTTCAGTGACCTCTGCTACGTCTGCAGGACATTGCCTTCCTGCACCTCTGGTTCTTGTCTCCCTCGCTTGGGGTTGGATGGCTTGCAGCCCCTGCTTCTCGGGTGTGAGCCACTGCCAGGTGGGGCTAGTCGCCTGCGGCTCTGCTCTGGCTCCAGCCCGGCGTGGGTCCTTATCCCTGTGTTACATATTCGGGGCTTTGTCTCTGCGAACTGCCACCCTTTTGCAGCAAGTCCTGGTGGTTACCAGGATGTCTGTATCACTGCCGAGGGAAGGAGCAGAGGGGAAAGAGTAGAGATTCGCCTGGCTTCCAGGGAGTGTGGGTGGTCTTTAACAACTGGTGGTGGAGGACAAAGGGAGCCTCCCGGAAGTAGGGCAGTGCGGTCAGGCAGTGGGAGGAGGCTGGTGGCTGTGGCCTTTTGGGTCCTTTACCAGCCTCTCACCCCGTTTGCCTTTTGCAGCTTCGACATTTCTTTTTACTTCCCACCCTTATTACCTGCCTTATGTTTGTCAGTGGGAAGCTGTTTTTGCTCTAAGATCTGGGAAATTTGACTGGTACAGTATGTATCTGAGGAACCTTGTTAAGTGGGGGAAAGATCCTTGGCTGAGGTGGTTTCTAATGTTACTGCCTCACCAGCAGAGCAGTCATTGCCCCCCGCCCCTCTCCCCCGGGAATGCACTTCCCCTGTGGTGCAATTTGGGGGGCAAATCTCATGTCACCTTTTATTTCAGTTGCCCCAGATTTTTTGGGTGAGTGGGTGTTCTGGCTCTTTGCTTGGCGTTTAGTGCTGGTTTGATCGAAAAGCAGTGAGTTTGCTTGGCTTTGTCTTAGGGGGTTTTCTTTGTGATTCCACAGAAAAGAGGTTGTCCTACAGGAGAGTGAGAAGACTGTCTCCCAGGTATCCGGAGAGACATGCATGCCTGATACCTCCCGACTGATCGGGGGTGTGAGCAAGGCGTGTTTGATAAGCTTGACACTGGCCAGAAGGTTGGTTTCAGGGGCTGCACCAAAGTCCTGAGCCAAAAGTCTGAAGGTACCGACAAACCAGGAGCTGAGCAGAGGTTGCTCAGTCTTAGCAAGGAGCTGCCTCAGTGAAGCCTCGGGGGAAATGATGGTTCCTAACCATCAGGGATTCCAGAGGGGCGTTTACATCACGTTTGTGCTTTGAATCCTTACTTGGTAATACAGGGTTGGGTTACAGCTTAGGTAAAACACAGATTTCCGTGCTGATAGAATTGATAATTAAATAAAGGACAAGATGCAGATCTCCTGTGCAGAATTCTACATAATTTATGTAGATAGTCCCTTTCCTTACGTGTGGGCAGTTAGTGGTGGCATTTTTCTAAATAGGATGGTAAAGGAAGAGGGGGCATAGAGTAGAGACGCCTGACAGACACACTTTCAGCCAGATCAAGGTCTGCCACGCCAACAGTGATTAGCCAGGTTGATGGCATAGAGAAACAATGGCACTGTAGAGTTAGGTCTGCTCTCATTAGATTAATCTCCAAATACGCACAGTTGCAATCAGAATTACAATGCGGTTACTTTGAACATTAAATTGAAGTGGGACAAACTGCAGGATAATGTATAGACCCTAAGTGCACAGCTCCTGAGTTTTCACAAAGTGGTCCCACCAAGGTCAAGAAACATGTTATACCACCAGCCTTTAAATGTTATTACCACCAAGGACCCTCTCCTGTGCCACTCCCACCTCACTTGGCACCAAGTAAGAAGGAGGGCAGATTAAAACAGTACCACATTTCATGACTGGATGGAGGGGTGTCAGTCAGCATTGTTGCTGATCATGTTTGCAAATAGTGGGAAGAACTGTGAGCTTGTAACATGTCCCACTCCTAAGTGCGTGAACCCTCTGCCAATAGTCCCACGTCTAGGAAGTAATTAGATCAGGGCCAGCCATTCTTTCAAGGGTGTGTATCACAGCAGTGCTCCTGCTAGCACAGGAGTGCCCTAGAGGGAAGGGCTGCTTCAGCCTCAGGCGGGGTTGTTTTCAGAAGTGAGGCTGAGCAGGTACACGTGTGACTGTGTGGCCCCAGTGGGACATTTGGTCATGTAACCCCTGTCTCATATCAGGGTTCTCTTGAGGTGGTGGGTATATGGGATGCCCCCACTTTCTACTCTTTATTTTTTTAATTTGAATATTTGTCAGGAATGTACTTTGATCAGAAGAGACAAATTACATAGTGAAGAAAGATTAGTTTTAGACTGCTATGAAGAGCCCTGACCAATGTGGCTCAGTTGGTTGGGCATCGTCCTACAAAGTGAAAAGTCTCTGGTTCGATTGCCAGTCAGAGCACATACCTGGACTGTGAGTTCGTCCCCGGGCGTGGCACATACGGGAGGCAGCCGATCGGTATTTCTGTCCCTTTCATCTCTATCTCTATTTCTGGCAACAAAAATGTGAATCATGTGTCTTAAGGCTTGGTTGTGCCCTATCATGAGTAGACGTTATCCCACCTGGTGGGAAGCCCTCTGGGACCTGGCTCTGGCAGTGCCTGAGAGGCCCTGGACTGAAGGAGTCCACCGGAAGGCCCTGCACCCTTTGCTTCTCTCCTGCTTCTTCCTCTAGGCCCCATGATAGTGTCCAGTGTGGGGGACTCAGGAATGCTGCTGAGGGACAGGGCTTTCCTTCTGCCCCTTTCTCCTGGGTGACAAACTCCTGCTTACCCCTTGCCTGCAAGCTTCGATGCCACCCCCACCTGAGACACAGCAAAATCTGGATGTCACATGTCCTTCATGTGTGGCTCATTAGCATGGAGCTCCTCCTGCTGCCATCAGTGCTTTCCTGTCAGGAATCTCACCAGCCTGCAGCCCAAGAAGGATCCCCACCCCAGCCTGGTGTGTTGGGCAGGCCCCAGGCCTTCCTCAGTCTGAGTCCCATTGACCCTCTGATAGATCCTGGGCAGAGAAGCACGCTGATGCTCGGTGCTGCCAGCTTCTTCCTCCACGGTGACAGGAGAGCATCGTATAATGAACCCTTCTGCATATAAGGAGCAAGTTAGCGGCTTTTTTAATCTTTCAGAAAATTTTATCAGGAAGAGTTCAGACATTGGCGAAGTTGATAGAATAGCACAGCAGCCACTTGTATACCCTTCACTTGAATTTACCAGTAGAAGTGAAAAGAATTAGATGCTCTTTTTCTTTTTTTTTAATATATTTTATTGATTATACCATTACAGTTGTTCTATTCCCCCCTTCAATCCCTTCCACCCGCACCCTCCCTCCCCCACCATTCTCCCCCCCTTAGTTTATAACCATGTGTCTCAAGTTCTTTGGATTCTATATTTCCCCCACTATTCTCGCCCTCCCCCTATCTATTTTCTACCTACCATCTATGCTATTTTCTGTGCCTTCTCCCCCCTTCTCCCCCTCCCACCCCCCTGTTTCTAACCCTCCATGTGTTCTTCATTTCTATGGTTCCACTCCTGATCTAGCTGTCCTCTTGGTTTGCTTTTGTTTTAGGTGTGGTTGTTAATAACTGTGTGTTTGCTGTCCTTTCACTGTTAATATTTTTCATCTTCTTTTTCTTAGATAAGTCCCTTTAGCATTTCATATAATAAGGGCTTGGTGATGATGAACTCCTTGAACTTGACCTTATCTGAGAAGCACTTTATCTGTCCTTCCATTCTAAATGAAAGTTTTGCTGGATAAAGCAATCTTGGCTGTAGGTCTTTGGATTTCATGACTTGGAATACTTCTTTCCAGCCCCTTCTTGCCTGTAAGGTCTCTTTTGAGAAATCCGCTGACAGTCTGATGGGTACTCCTTTGTAGGTGACTGTCCCCTTATCCCTTGCTGCTTCTAGGATTCTCTCCTTCATTTTGGTCTTGGCTAATGTAATTATGATGTGCCTTGGTGTGTTCCTTCTTGGGTCCAACTTCTTTGGCACTCTCTGAGCTTCCTGGATTTCCTGGAAGTCTATTTCCTTTGCCAGACTGGGGAAGTTCTCCTTTATTATTTGTTCAAATACGTTTTCCACTCGTGGCTGTTTCTTTCCCCCTTCTGGTACCCCTATAATCCGGATGTTGGAACGTTTAAAGATGTCCTGGAGGTTCCTAAGCCTCTCCTCATTTTTTTGAATTCTCATTTCTTCATTCCTTTCTGGTGGGATGTTTTGTTCTTCCTTCTGGTCCATTCCATTGATTTGAGTCCCAGTTTCCTTTCCATCACTATTGGTTTCCTGTGCATCTCCCTTCATTTCAATTAGTTTAGCCTTCATATGTTCCTCTAATTTGTGACTATGTTCCTCTAATTTGTGACTATAATCTACCAGTTCTGTGAGCATCCTGATAAATAGTGTCTTGAATTGTGCTTCTGAGAGGCTGGCAATTTCTCGGTCGCTTAGAGTTATTGGCTCTGGGACTTTGAGTTCTTCTTGCGCCATCTTTTGGGCTGTTTGTGCCTGTTCCATAGCAGGATCAGAGCCCTAAAGTGTTCACTAGAACAGGGCAACTAAGTCGCTGGGTTGTGATGTTGTATGTGGGGGCGGGGTCAAAGAGGGACTGTGGCGTCCCCTCTGCCGGCTGCCCCGCGGCCCTCACTGGTGCCGCAGTTGCTGCCGTCACCTGGCCCACGCGTTTTGTCCCACTGCTCGCGAGTGTGCCACCGCCGTCAGCCCGCACCCCAACTGGTTCTCGTCTGCCTGCGCGCCTGGGTCGAGGGCCCTGTCCTGCCCGACCCTGCTCGCTGCTGGCTCCGCCCCTCTTACCGTCCCCGTTGAACGGTTAGATGTAGTCGGACTTCCGTATAATTCAATTTTCTGTCCTTTGGTTGTGTCTTTGTTTCTCCAAACCTTTGTTGTATTCAAACTTGGTTGTGGGAGAAGGCACAGTGTTTCCACCTATGCCTCCATCTTGGCGGAAGTCCTCTAGATGCTCTTTTTCATAGAGGCTAGTGTGAAGGTATCTTGCGTGTCTCTCCTGCAGTACGCAATGGAAAATGTTGGAGACATGGCTAAGGAATCAGAAAATCACTCGGGCAATACCAACAGGACGTTTGCTCGTGTCAACAGGGTTTCAGGCAGTGGTGGTGAATGCATGGCCGACTCTGGGGTGGAGTGCGTGGTGAGCGGGCCTCAGCTGCTCATCTGGCTGCCCTGGGCTTGGGGGCCTTACCTGTTACATTGTCATCTCTCAGAGAGGTGCTGAGACACCCAGGAAAAGGTCTGAAATAGCATGAGCTGCTGTGCCAGCTCAGTAAGAGATTTTTCTGTGTAGTCGTAGGAGGGTCTGAGCACCCACATGGTGCCAGGCACAAGAATGGGTGCTGGATATACAGTGGTGAAAGGGTTGGGGCAGGGCAGCTAATGAAGTTCATTGAAGAGAAATCTTCTTGGTGTGTTGGGGATAGGGGGTGAGGAGTGGAGCTGGGAGGGTTGGGCCAGGCCCCTCTGCAGTCCAGGTAGGGATGTGGGCATCCGGGTGGTCTTGGCAAGAGTCTCGGGGTAACAGAGCCCCTAGTTCTATGTGAAAGCATTGCTTCAGTTCCATGTAGGAGCATGGCAGGGTGTACAGCATCCATTTTTTAATTCATAAGATTTTTAATTGTATACTTTTTACTGACAGTTCTACAAGGTTTTTTATTTACAAGTTGTTTCTTTAAAAATCACAGACTTTATTTTTAGAGCCACTTTAGGTTTATAGGAAAATTGAGTATTAAGTACACTGGTACTTAATTGAGTATTAAGTACACTTTTCCTCTGCATGTGTTCTCATTATGAGTATGTAGTATTAAATGATACGTTTGTTAAGATTGATAAACCAGTATCGGTGCATTATTATTAGCTAAAGTCTGTCAACTGATGGTTGCTGGTGCCAATTCAAAACCAACAGATTCCCTGATTTGGGATGTGGTGAAGAGGAAACTTCATTCAGTGCAAAACAGCTCAATTGTGATACAGCACAGCTGCAGCTTTGAAGAAGCCCCAGGGATAGGCCCCTGCCCATCTACACAGCTCTGCCGTTTGCCTTGATGGTCTGCTTTGTACTACCTGGTCTGCTCCATTGTGTGTTAGTCTGTTTTGTTTTGTGCCAGTCCGCTCTGGCCTGGGCTGTTCTGCTCCAGCATCTTTGTGTTTCAGCTCAGCCAGGGAAACACAGTCTTCAGTCGAAAAAGTTAACTCTCAGAACCAGAAGAGAACGGGCTTGTATGTTCAGAAGTCTTCTCCCTGGTCCCTGATTGGTCTTTCCTCATGTAAATGGGGACTCCATTTTTTTGCAATTTGCGTAATCCAAAAGGCACTGTCCTGATTGGTCAGAATAGAACAACTCTGGTCGGTTGGACTCACACAGCTCTGATTGGATGGGTAAAGCTTCAGTCCTATTGGTTAAAGTAGGATTCCAGGAATTTCTTAAAGGACAGCTCACATGGCAGAAGCACAGTGCAGGTAGGCAGGCAGTTTAGTGCAGAGGCAGGCCATTCAGTGCAGAATTCTCCTTGAAGTGCAGTTTGTATGTGAGGCCTCTGTGTAGAAATGTCTGCTAGGCTCTATGGTGTTTGGGGTTTTGGGGTTTTGTTTTGTTTTTGTTTTTGTTTTTAGCCCAGTTAGGTACCAGGAGCCCTTTTTAGTAGGTATATTCTTTCTCAGGGCTCATAAGTCTATGGTTTTCTTGGGGTTCGCTCTTGGTATTGTACATTCTATGGGTTTTGACAAATGCACAATACCCTGTACCCAGTGTTACAGGATCCTGCAGTTTTGCTGCCCTAGAAATACCCTGTACTCCATCCATTTATTCCCTTCCCCAGGGCGTGGCAACCTCTGAGTTTGTACTGTCTTCATAGTTGCCTTTCCCAAGAATTGGAATCATACAGCAGGTAGCCTCTTCAGACCAGCTTCTTTCACTTACTGCTCTGAATTTTCACAAACGCAAAGAGTTGTATAGCACCACAATCAAGGTATGGAATGGTTGGGTCACACCCAGGTCCCCTTGTACTGTCCCACTATGATCATCCCCTCCCCCATGCCTAGCCTCAGCAGCCACTGAGCTGCTCTCCATCCCCTGTAGTTCTGCCTTTCCCAGAGTGTCATCTAAACAGGCTAATACTGCCCTGGCTGGTGTAGCTCAATGGATTGAGTGCGGGCCTGAGAACTAGATGATTGCGGTTCGATCCCCAGTCAGAGCACATGCCTGGGTTGCAGGCAAATTCCCCGCAGGGGCCAGTTCCCAGTAGGGGATGCACAAGAAGCAACCATACATTGATGTTTCTCTTCCTCTCTCCTTCCCTTCCCCTCTAAAGATAAATAAATAAAATATTTAAAAAATAAATAAATAAACAGGCTAATACTGTGTGTAGCCTTCTGAGGTTGACACCTTCCACTTTGCAGTGTACGCTTTGACGTTAGTTGTGTATCTGTTGATGCCTTTTGTGAAGAGTAGTGTTTCTCTGATGTGGCTGTTCTGTGGTCTGTTTACCCACTCCCCAGTGAAGGACAAGAGCTGTTTATAGAGAGTAAGTGATTTTAAACGTTCTCCTCCTGGACACATCCGTAGGAGAGGAGATGGTGATTGTGTGCTTACCTCCATATGGAACTGCCAGAACTTTCCAGGGAGAGTTCCAGTTGCTCCCCACACTCGTTTTCAGTTTGTTTCTTCTTTTGAACCATCCAAGTGGGTGAGCGGTAGTACTTCATTTTGGTTTTGTTGAGCATTTCTCTGATGACTAATGATTACTTACATCTTTTGCTTACTTACATCTGTGTATTTTCTTTGGTGAAGTGTTTGTTCAAGACTTGTGTCTATAAAGAACACTAACCTCAAACATAAAATATATTCCAGACCCGAGTTTTTGTCAGATAGGTGATTTGTAGATATTTTCTTCCAGCCTTTCAAAGGGTAGAGTGTTTAGTTTTGAAGTAGTCCAATTTGGCATCTTTCTCTGTTATGGAGAGAGCTTTTAGTGTTTTATTTTAAGAACCCCTTTCCTTGTATCTATGAACCTTTGCCTAGTGAGTTCACAGAGATGTTCTCCTGTTTCCTTCTAAAATAGTTTATAGTTTGACGTTTAAATCCATGACCTACTTTGGATTAATTTTTGTAAATGATGTTAAGTTTGTACCAAGGTTCGTTTGTTTGGCCTATGGGTGTCCAGTTGTCTGAACTGCATCTGCCGAAAGGACCACCCTTCTTCCATTAGCTGCTTTTGCATCGTCTAAGGTCAGTTGACTGTACTGTATGGGCCTCTTTCCAGACTTTTAATCCTGTTCTATTGGTTTATGTATTTATTCTTTCACCAGTAGACATCAGTTTTTAAGTGGGAAGTGAAAAGCCTGTAAAGGTGGAACGGGGTGGGGGAAGTTAGTATGGTGCCTTGACTTAAGACCAAAAAGCATTGAGTAAGTATTTTGCCAACTTCCTGTCTATGCTTCTCATGCATAGAGTCTGTGAGTCTCCTTTTGTCATAAAAGTATAGAATTAGAATAAAATAGAATTAGGTAAAAGAGTAAATGAATTGAGAAAAGCTCCCAAATTAAATCTTATTACATTGGCTACAGGTCCAGTTACAGACTTATCAGACAGCTTTGCAGAGAAGAAAATCAGTCTGAGAAAGGAAAGCCAGACTTCCATGCACACAGAGGAATTACTCTGTTGCTTGTTTTGTGAAAGTATCGCTCGATTGCAGGGGCTCATATAGAACCCTCTGTGTCCTTCCATTCCATCAGAGGTCAAGCTGTGATTCTTCTGTAGACAGAAGAATCTTAACCACTGCGCCCTGGGGAAGCCCAGGCCTAGCCTGTTAGAAGTCTCCTCTGCCTGTCAGCTGTGGGGCTGGTATGTGAGGGTGGGGAATATAGGTCATGTCCCGGGACCAAGGCCAGGCCTGAGGGGCCTTTTCTGTGTGAATTTGACCGTGTATGGCTTTACCTTGTGCAGGCTTGAGCCTCGGGTTGCTTCTAGAAATTCCATTTGAGAGAAAAGAAAGGGGATTGTATTCTTAGGATGGTATCTAGTCATAAAATGAGGACTACCCAATTTCACTTTAAAAAAAAAAAAGGAAGTCGCAAAGTAGCAGTTTAACAGAAAATGTGATTATCTCCAACACAGGTGCTACATGACACAGCACCACCTGCTCTTTAAGTGTGCCTGCTGCTGTTTTTGTTTTATTTGGGGTGCAGATACAACAAAGAGTGATGATGGGCAGAAAAGTCCACTTGTCCCCAGAGCCCTTTGTTGGAGGAGATTACTTAAGAATCTGCGTAGTACTTAATTACCTCTCTCTCTTAAAACTCTCCTCCAGCCCCCTCCTCTGCAACCCTGCCCCAGCTTCATTCACAGTCACACTCACACTCACATTCACACTCACACCCACACCCACACTCACACCGCCACAGCAGCACTTTGCAGGCCTGGGTCTCCCATGGGTCCGGGTAGCTGAACCCACGGGACATACAGCATTCGGTCTCAGTGGAGCGTGGTGCTTGTTTGCGTGGACTCTCTCTCATCCTCTCCAAACCTCTCCTCCTCACAGGATGGGGAGAGCTGGGGTCTTCCAGGTTTCACAGCTGGGAGTGGGACAATTTAAAAACCTGGTTAGCCCTGGCTGGTGTAGCTCAGTGGATTGAGCGCGGGCCTGCGAACCAGAGAATCGCGGTTCGATTCCCAGTCAGGGCACATGCCTGGGTTGCAGGCTGGTTCCCTGCAGGCCAACTCCCAGCAGGGGACACACGAAAGGCAACCATACATTGATGTTTCTCTCCTTCCCCTCTAAAGATAAATAAATAAATAAAATCTTTTAAAAAAATAAAAACCTGGTTAAAACAGAGTCATAAAAACAATATGCAAGGACTTTCAATCTTTTGTAAACACAAACCTACGTTTGTTTACTAACCATAGGGTGGCTGGCCAAGGCCTTTTGTTTGGCGTTTATCCTCAGAGTTCTGTGCTGTTTTTATCTCAGAAACTCTAGCCAAGCTGCCTCATTGGCGACTTACGATTTGCGAGTGGAACGAGCACCAGGGCCCACAGCGGTGGGACCGCAGAATGCTTCCGGGTCATCCGTAGGCTTTCGGAGTTGTCTTGCCCACACTTAACTTGACTGTCATTTTTTAAAATTACCCTGTTGAGTATTTCCAAAGCATTTCAAGTATATTTTTAGAAAGAGCTATTTTTTGTGGCTTTTGTACTCATTTATAGTATTTCTTTAATTCTAATACGTAAATTACTGCCAGATAAAGTGTCACCAACAGCTATAGCAGACAAACTTGGGGCAGATCCTGCTGACTTTGGATCTGCCTGAAGGTCCAAACTGCACCTGTGGGGAACACAAACACATGATGCACCTGTGGGGAGCACAAACACGTGATGCACACAAACACTGTGCTTGTGGGCTGTGAGTGCCCTGAGTCCCCAGGCCCCGATAGTGTGGGTTATAGGGTGACTGGGGGACATTGCTAATGTGGAAGTGCAGCCACCTAGAGCTGGGCTCTTTTCAACCCACATAAAGGTGGGTTGAAACTTCTCAAGGGACTCTAAGGAGTAGGCGCAAAGGGCACACCAGCTGGTGTGTGTCTGACAGGAGCTCCATTGTCATGAGACGGCAGCCGAGGGCACACCACTCACCCAGCGGGGGGCAGAGCCCATTTCCCGTGAAGGGCATCCCTTTCATCATCCCCTTTGCAGTGTGAGGTGTGATTGGAAAAGTATTGGGAAATTCAGACCCTTGCCAGGGTCCTCACCTGCTGAGTTCTGTGTGTATCGACATGCTGGCCCTTTCCTTCCTGTGCTGGACAGTGAGCTACTGTTCAGTTAGAGGTCTCAGCACTTCTTTAAAACTCTTTCCCAGGGCCACCACAGTACGTTATAAAGGGAGAAACCTACGGATTAAAGCGCCCATGTGCCGAGCCCTGAAGAAACTCTGTGACCCAGACGGTATGTGGAAGGTGCTCTGGGGTAGGGTTGGGGAGGTGTTCGGTACTGTTCCATTTAGCAATGGACAGGCCAAGCGGTGTGTCTGAACCTTCCTTTAGTATGTCCACTCAGTAAATCCAAGTCAGCTCAGAAGCCACAGCAGCATTCACACAGGGTGTCATTGGTGTCTGGAGCAAGTCTTATGGCCTTGCGTAGCCCAGTTGTGGCTCTGGCTTGGTGGGTGCCCTCCTGGCCACATTGGCACTTCTCTAGGCACAGGTCCTCGTGGGTTTCTCTGCTAGCTCTGCTTTCCCTCCCAGGCTGGTTGCCCATGGCTCCTCCCCGACGTTGAGTTGTCTGGCCAAGCGCTTTGACTTCTGTGCAGAGACCTATCTGTCAAGCTCTCATGGCCCCTTTCTGTCACAGGCTTGAGTGATGAAGAGGACCAGAAGCCAGTGCGTCTACCCCTGAGAGTCCCCGTAGAGCTTCAGCCAAGGAACAATCATGCCTGGGCCCGCGTGCAGAGCCTGGCCCAAAACCCCAGGCTCAGGTAACTGCCCTTGGTGCTTGATGGGGAGCCAGCTGCCAAGGAAGGGTCCAGAGGAAGGTGTTCGGGTTCCCTTGTGGACCCCTGGGTGAACAGACTTTCCCCACTGCTTTGGAGTCACATGGGGGTAGTGCAAGGGGGTAGTGCACCGTTCTGGGGGTTCTGGTAGTGTGGGTTTTGTGGGCCAAGAGAGCTGGATGGAGAAAGATGTCGTGGTTAGCAGGTTGATGACTATAGAATCTTTCCCTCACTTTCCCCCCAATCCCCTTTCTGTTTCTCTCTATTTCCCTAAAGATTTGTGTCTGAGTTATGGGCAGGGCACCACTCTGAGCAGACTATTTTGCAATTACACCTTTTTTTTTTTTAGATTGAGGTAAAAGTCATGTAACATAGAAGTAACCATTACCATTTTGACGTGTCCAATTCAGGACATTTGAGTACTTTCACAGTATTATACAACTTCCATCTAGTTCCAGGACATTTTTATCACTCCAAAAGGAAACGTCGTACCTGCTAGTCACTTCCTATCCCCTGTGTCTGTGCCTGGCTTCCGGCAACCACTAGTCTGCCTTCTGTCTCTGTGGGTTTGGCTGTTCTGGACGTTCCACATAAGTGGAACCTCATACTGTGGTCCTTCCTGTCTGACCTCTCACTGGGCGTCATGTTTCTGAGGTTCATCTATGTTGCAGTGTGTCCATATTTCATTCCTTCCTTATGTGTTTTTATATTCTTGGGATTAAGGCTGGCCAGACCTCCCTTCTTGAACTTAAAGGCGCCTAATAGAATAGGTTGGTGGGTTGTGCCAAGGTCCATACCCTGGATGAGATCTTGCACTGTGAAGGATATACAAGTCTGTGGCTTCATGTGAGCCTCCAGTTACCTCGATTTAAAAGGCTAATTTTTAAGAAAAGGTATCAAAACTATGAATGTTAAAATGGCAACAAATTCATAACTATTAAAACTGAATCTAAAAAACAAACTAAGTAAACAAGTAAAACAGAAACAAAATCATAGATCTGGAGATCATTTGGAGGGTTACCAGCTGGGAGGGGCAGGAGGGAGAATAGAGGGTAGTAAAAGATTAAGAAGTACAAATTGGTAGGCAGAAAACAGACAGGGGGATGGTAAGAATAGTATAGGAAATGGAGAAGCCAAAGAACCTACATGCACAACCCATGGACATGAACTAAGCCGAGAGATTGCTAGAGGGAATGAGGGTACTAGGCAGAGTGGGGCAATGGGGGAAAAATTGGGACAACTGTAATAGCATAATTAGTAAAGTGGTTTTTTAAAAAAAATTAAGTAGAAGTACATTTTTAAAAAAAAAAGGAATCTGTCTCTTCTGAGACATTGTGGCTCTGGCCCCTCCTTAGTGCCCTTCCTGGATGCCTTTACTCTTTATTGTCCTACTGCCAGCAGCAGCAGCAGCAGTAGGGATTGTCCTACTGCCAGCAGCCTCTGTGGCTGTACAGAAGGTTCTGTCTCTGTGGTAACAGCCTTCCTCTTCCCATCTGTTGTTTCCTGTAGGATGATTGTGGAACTCCATCGGAAGGTCTCCAGCCTCATTGAATTCTTAAAGCAGAAATGGGAGCTCCACGAAGTGCGAATTGTATCTTTTTCCTACGTAAAGCAACACCCCCCCCCCCCAAATTCTGCAGTATCTACTGCCTAGAATGGTGCCCTGCCTCTCACTCCCAGGTTTATGTTGGGTCCCTGTGTGGTATAGCAGCTATGCTGTGAGATAGTGTAGAATCGGAACCAAAACCCACAGCCCCTTGTCCTCTGGGTTTTGGGTGTGAGCCTCCTTTCGGACCTTGCAGTGTTAGAACTCTGTCACAGCAGCCCTGCAGGTGGTGAGTAGCCACCATCTCGCCCGTGGGGTGTGGCCCAAGCATTCTTGTGAGCAGGTTGGTCAAAACGGGCAAGGATAGCTCCATGCTTCCCCTCCTCATTAGCCAGCTCAGAGCCCTACCCAGTCCCCAGCCAGGGCAGCATGTGTTAGGTGTGAAGTTCCTAAAGAAGGAAATGCCTGAATCATGCTTTCCCCAAGGCTCTGTGATACCCAGCGGCTGCTATGCTGCTGTACGTGGTTCCTTGACAGTGTGCTCAGCGAAAGACACTGGCGGAGCGGCAACTGCAGGACTCACTCGTGGAGTCGTCACAGGAGAAAGTGGTGCTGCACCTGTTCCCGGGAGAGAACTGTACACTGACCCCGCTTCCAGGAGTGGCTCGAGTGGTGCACTCCAAGGCCTTCTGCACGGTGCACTGGCAGGAGGGTGGCCGGTGTAAGCAGAGCTCCAAGGATGCCCACTCGCTGCCTCCAGCCCAGATCCTGGGCATCCAGAGTGGGCAGGGTACAGCCAGGGGCCAGGTGAAGTACCCAAGGGGTGGCACTGAAGGCAAGGGTGGGGGGCGGCCTCCTCCTGCCACGGACGCTTCCCAGAGCTCCGGAGAGAGTTCCCCTGAAAGTGCCCCTGGGGAGGGGGCTGCCCTAAGCCTCAGCAGCCCGAATGCTCCCGACAGGCTCCCCCCTGGGCTCCAAGACACTGGGGTACGGCTTGAGAAGACTCCTATGGCAGCTCCTGTAGAGGGCGGAGACAGCCCAGTCCAAGAGCCCGGGGCTGTGATATGTGCCTGTGGCCAGCTCCCAGAGCTGGAGGATGAGCTCTCTCTCCTGGACCCCTTCCCCCGCTACATGAAGTCCTGCCAGGACCTCATCATCCCTGAGCCATGTCACTGCGTAGACTCTCAGCCCTCAGCATGCGTTTCCCCAGAGACTCATGCTCCTAGCAGCGCAGAGGCGGCTGACCTTGCCCGGGCCAGAGCACCATCCCCTGTCCGCAGCCTTCCTGGCCTGGAGTCTCAGCCCAGCCCAGGGCCCCAGCCAGATGTTTGCACTAAAGACTCAGTAGATGCTCCTTCAGACGAACCCCAGGAGAAGGCAAGCCCCTTGGACCCCCCGCCACTTCAGGGACAGCCTTCTGTTAAGCCCCTGAAGGACATCCCTCCCAGCCGCCTGGCCCAGCAGCTCCGTGAGGAGGGCTGGAACCTGCAGACCTCTGAGAGCCTGACACTGGCCGAAGTCTACCTCATGATGGGAAAGCCAAGCAAGCTGCAGCTGGAGTATGACTGGCTGGCTGTGCTGGGTCCCGAGGGCCAGGCCCCCAGTGGCTCCCCACCTGCTGCCTTCCACAAGCAGCGCCTCCTCAGCTGCCTCCTGAAGCTCATCTCCACTGAGGTCAACCCCAGGCTGGTGAGTAAAGGTTGGACACGGCCCTGTAGCACTTGGCCAGGACTCCCACAGGCTGCTCAGAGAAGGGAAGGAGGCAAGGACTTCTGTGACCAAAGAGGCAGAGGTTCTCGCAGGCTATGTTTCATTTTACAGAGCAGGGCCGTGCGGAACACGGGTCGGGCTTTGGCTCCTTGCCAAGCAAAAGCCCTTTCATTCCAGGCTCACACAGGGTTCTAAAGAGGACAGTGACCATCAGGCCATGCCTCTTAGGTCTTGCCAGGCTCCAGTGATTCTGGAGCTGAGCCCTGAGCCAAAGCGACAGTGTACAGAGGTGAAGTGGCAAACTCAGCCAGGAACTGAGCCAGATCAGGCTTTATCTAAGTGTCAGGGGTACTGCAGGTTTTATCAGAGTAGTGACATGGTCAAGTTTGAGCTTTAGAATGGTTGTCCTGGGAGGGCAGCAGTGGCACAGCCTCGATGGAGGGACGGAACAAATAGGATTCTGGGGCTGTGAGCTGCACCCTGTGGGGCTCAGCTGTGTGGGGCCCACTTAGACCTCCATAGGTGGACCTCCGTGGGTAGTTGTCCAAGAGATGACCAGTTGACATAGTCTAGGGCTCCTCAGCAGGGTCCATGGTGTGTAGGTGGTTCCCGAGCCCAGGGAGCAGCTATGAGGCCTGTGGAATGGCAGACCCGGCCAGACAGACCACAGTTATGGCCCCCTACTGGGCTGGCCAGTTAGAGAAGCCACAAATGGGGCAGAGACTTTGACTGGTGGGAATGTCTCGTAGGCTCTCCTAGACTCTCCTAGACACAAGAAAGCAGAGTCTTGGGGCAAGTTGTTCCGGAGATAGCAATGTCTGCGTGGTCTTCAGAAGACTGGAGGCTCAGTTTCTAGGAGGAGCAGCTGAGGGAGCTGGTGGCAGTGGCTTTGGGGGACAGGTCAGGACTACAGGCTCACTGTGCACCCCTGAGTGCTAATTCATGTCAGAACCAAGTGCAGGGGGTGCCTTGGAACACACATGACACCTCCACTTTTCCTGAGCAGACAATGTGTGAACTTGGTGTTCTGTCTTGGTTTCCAGTGTGACTCTCCTACCAGGCTCCTGTTTTCTCAGTTGTGCCTCTGCACAGTGCTGACAGGGGCTGTCAGTAGAGCAGTGGTGAAGTGAATCAGGGCCTCATGAGAGAGGTGGCCCTTGCAGGGGTGGGTGGGGACTGGCTGGACACTATAGAGGATGGTAAGGTGAGGCCTGAGGATGAGCAATGGCCTTCGGATTTGGCAATGTGGAGGTGACCCTCTGGCAGGCATGGGTAATAATAGGGTAGTAGGGTGATTGGACAGAAACAAGTTTAAAAAACTTTGCAAGTTTGTCTTCTGGAAGGATCAGGAAAGGAGACTGGAGGACACGTGAGTATGTTCTGTGCCCTTGGGAAGGAGGATAAGCTAGGCTGGCTCCTGTGAAAGCTGGAAGCAGCACAGCTGAGGTAGTGGCCTTGGCCTCAACTGGAGGGAGAATTGAGCAAGTTGGAAATATTATTGCAGAGAATGCAAAGCAGGGTGCTCAAAGCCATGGTTTCTAAAGTAGGTTCCCTGACAACAGCCTCAGCATCACCTGGGGACTTGTGAAAGATACAGGTTTTGAGGGTCCCACAGACCATATTTTGACACCCTCTACCCGGTGATTCTGATGCAGCTAAGGTGTGAGACCAAAGGCCCTGGCAGAGAATTGGGACCTTGAATGAGAGATGGATGGCCTGGCCTTGTGGTCTCCCGCCTGCTGGGGTTTGGGTGAATCACACTGACATGCAAGTTTCCTGGGGTGTCAGGATGCTGACAAGAGGCTGGCTGGGCACTGAGGCAATTGAATAGTGAGATTGAATAAGCTAAGCAGCAATGTAGGCGGGGGGTGGGGCTGGGGGAGACAGTTCCCATGAAAGGAAAAAGTAGGTCAGAGCTGGGGGCTGAAGAGCCATGGGAGGTATAGGAAGGAGGAGGTGTGGGGCCCCTAAATACCTACCCAACTGGTGACTTTGACCGCTGGCATTGCTGAGTTACTCAGGGATGCTGACCTGTGCCATCGTGGAAGTGTGGTCTCTTAGCCTTTGCTGTCCCTCTAAACTCAGGGACTTCTTAAGCCTTCTGCTCCTGGGCACTCATTCTAGAACCATTGTTCACAGGCTGAGTTAGGCTCTTGTTTTGGCCTTTTTCTATCCTAGGCTCCGGAATCAAATGCCAGCTCTCTGGCCGCAGTGAGGCCTGCTCAGGAGGAGCAGTTGACAACTCCCCCTGGGAAGGTGGTGAACATCAGCTCCCGGAGCCCCCGCTGCCCTCGAAACCAGTCTACCCTTCGCAACAGCAAGACCTTCTCTCCCAGCTCTGCACCTTGCCCCTCCTCAGGTGAGGTTTGACAGCTCCTTTCACCCAGCTCTCACCACCCTGGGCACCCCACTGGGTGTGGGGGCTATTCCAGGGCTGAAAGCACAGGGATGCCTTAGGCCTGGCCCCACGTGGTCACACTCTAGCGAGCGAGGTTAAGATGACAGAAATTGCCACCTCCTCGAGGGGAGGGTGAACGTGGACCACCGAGGGCTTTGGGGTCCTCCAGTGCAGAAGCCAGTGAGAAGCCTGGAGTAGCTCTTGCCAGTTTGTTCACTTCGGGGGTGTTGTGCTTTGTGAGATTAGCAGAAGCCTGCATGACATGCTGCGTTGGCTTAAAGTCTGAGAAGGTTTGGGTCTTTCTGAATCTTAAAGAGAATATTTTTCTTTGTGTCTAAAATATCAGAGTAGCCCTGACAGGCATGGCCCAGTGGGTTGGGCATTCCCCCATGAAATGAAAGGTCGCCGGTTCAGTTCTGGTCAGGACACATGCCTGGGTTGCTGGCCTGGTCCCTGGTTGGGGGTGTGGAAGAGGCACCTAATCAAGAGGCAGCCATTCGATGTTTATCTCACACACTGATGTTTCTCTCCCTCTCATTCTCCCTCTCTTCCGTTCTCTAAAAACAAATTTTAAAACATCTTTTAAAAATAAGAGAGTAAAGGCACCTGAGTTAGCAGGGACTTGCCAGCAGTACGTCAGGAGTCTTGCAGAGTCTGACCTGCCAGGCCGCTGCGTCTTTGCCCCCAGTTGCACATCTGGGAGGTATTTACTTATTTGTTTGTTTGTTTTTGTCATCTTTACACTCAAGTAATTAAGAGGGACAGGCCTAGCTACAACGAACGCACAGGGAAATGGGCAAGGGAGTAGACGGGGTCAGCTAACTGGTCTTGAGCTTGAAATGTGAGGATGGAAAAGTGATGATCCTTGGGGCTTGGAATGAGGACCAGCAGGAAGAAAACTGTCTGAGGGGGGCACGGTGTTCCCAGAGGGATGAGGCACTACCCCTGGGGCTCAGAGTTGGGGGGGAAGAAAAATGAGGCCCCTCTGCTGAGGACAAGGCACCTGGCTCAGTCTCCTCCTGCCCCACCCCACCCATGGAAGAGATGGGGCTCATGTTCCCTTGCTTCTTTCAGAGGTTCACCCAGAGGCTGTTCCAGGTTGAGCCTCTTTCAAGGTGCAAAGCCCCTGAAAGAAACTTTGCCCAGCTCACACGTGCTGATCATGATGGCACAGGGCAGGGCAGCCTCAATGATCCTTGGGAGAAAGCCTGCAGAGGCCCCTGGTGCCAGACTCAGGCCAGATCCTCTGCATCAGCAGCCAGGTCAGTCAGCGTGAGGGGTCGACTCTCACTGCCTCCACCACTCCCCGCACAGCCTGGTGTTGAGTCTTCACCACATTGAAGGGTACAGTCAGGATGGCTGCCACGGTCCCGGAAATGCTGCCAGCCACAAAGCTGATGCCCACTGACGCCTAGACCTTTGGCCTGAGCCCACCCAGCCAGCTCTTCAGCAGCTCCTAGTGGAACCAATACAAGGCTGAAAAGAGTACTTCCCAAAGAACTGTGGGGCCCCAGCCCAGCCACAATAAGTGCCAGCTACCCTGAGCCATGGCAGCTGGGACACAGGCACCCAACTCCCAGTGTGACACATGTTGAACCTGAAGCTTTGTCTGTACCAGCTCTAGGGGGCTGATCACAGTCATGGTGCCCAAGGGGGCCAGAGTACCAGCCACCATGGGTGCATAGAAGTAAGAGGTCAGGGCTGAACTACACAGGAAGGCCTTGAGTTGGCTGTAGGCAGTGAAGTAGATGGCGGTGGCTGGCACAGTCATCACCAGTGTGGGTGGGAGGCTGCTCCACAAGCTCCTGGTGCCCTCATGTCCCACAGTTTTCACAAAGGCATCCATGGTGCCAGTGAAGCGAGAGGGGCCCTGAAACCAGGTGGCACAGTGAGCGCCATTTGGGCACAGGTACAGGGGCTCTGGGACACCATCGCAGTACAGGAGGCACTCCCTTTGGCATGTGAGGGGCACCCAGAGTCAGGGGCTCCAGAGTCGGGTGGGAGGCATCAGTTCAGTGGCCACGGGACGGGGGGAGCCCGTTGAGACTACAGATGAATGAACCTTCAACACATCTAGTGGGGTCATGAAGAGAGGTGACCACAGCCCCAGCACCCAAGGTCACTGTTTGTTGGACAGCGCTAATACCCCCAGGATCTTGATCTTACAGCTTTAACTCTGGCTCTAGGTCAGTACTTGTGCAACATGGGGCCCGGGGCTGGGCTGACCCATGGCAGCTCTGTGGCCAGTGCTGGGTCCCTGCCCATTTTTTCGTTTTCAGACAGAGGGGAAGGGAGGGAGAAAAGGAGAAAAACATTGATGTGCAAGACAAACATCGATCTGTTGCCTCTCGCATACCCCCTGACTGGGAACCTGGCCTGCAACCCAAGAATGTGCTCTGACCAGGAACTGAACCAGTGACCTTTTGGTTTGCAGAATGGTGCCCAACCCATTGAGTCACACCAGTTAGGGCTATCCAGGAGACATTTAAATTTAGGGTCCTCAATTTGGTTACTGGGTATGTAAACCCAGGATCAACGAGACTTGTTTCCTCTGAGGCATCAGTTTGCTTAGTACTTTTTAGTAAAACAGATTACAGCTAATATCGTGGATTTTAAAGGTAGAGGAAAAAAACATTTATGCACCCTGCGGCCCTGCCCTTTGTGCCCCTGGCGTAAATCTGCGCTGAGTGTGCCTAAGCTCACCTCCTTCCCTTCACTCACCAAAGTCTTGTGACTGTTTCTGAGACTGACCTGATGAGATGGGATGTCTGGAGATGCAGGGGACAGCAGGTGCTGAGGGCTGGCGCATTTCCTTCGTGTCCTATGACCCAGAAGACTTCCACGTTAGTCATGAAGAGTGTCATAAATGCTCCCATAGGCAGACTTTCTTGCCACTACACCTCGGCCGTCCTGGACATCTAGAACATCCACACTGGCCAGGCTTTCTGCGCTGCTTACTGATGTATGGTGCACCATGCAAGAGGCAAGCTGGTCCTGCCTCTGCTCTTGCTCTGATCTAGGCGGGTGCCCTGAAGCCTGCAGTAACTTTCTGGCTGAAGAGACCTAGTGTTCTGGTGTGTTAACAGTTCTCTTGGGCAGTGATTTTCAGCCTTTCTCATCTCATGGCACACAAACTATTTACTAAAATTTTGCAACACACCAAAAAAGATTTTTGCCAATCCGACAAAAAAATAGGTATGATTTTGATTCATTCACACCAGATGGCTGTTGTTGAGTTGGCTGTTGCCATTTTTTTTATTTGACAATCTAAGGGAAAAGAAGTCAGTGCCCCTGACTAAATGGTTAGTATTGCATGTTTTAAAAATTGTTGTGGCACAGTTAGGAACTGTTGCTCTAGGGCTGTTTTCCACTCAGACAGTGTCACTAGCTCTGTGTCTTCTCTAACGTACCGGGCTATGAATGGCCCACCTGTTCAGTGCTCGGAGGTTCTGTCTCCTTGAGAGCACTTCCTAGGTGCCTTCAAGAAAACCCGGCTGCTTCAGTGTCAGGTTCAGCACCTCCTGCAGGCCTCATTTTTGTTTCTCCTCGCCTTTATCCTGTTTCCGTGCTACTGCTCATGAGGAAGGCAGCAGCACCTGTGAATTGGTTCTCGCAAATAGAGGCGTGGTACCTGCTCGTGAGACTATTTATATAGTCTTTCTGTTAAAATTTTGTAATTTCATGTACTCTTCTCCCCCCCCCCCAGGATTTTATTTATATACTTTTATAGAGAGGGGTAGGAAGGGAGAAAGAGAGAAACATCATTGTGTGGTTGCCTCTCACACCCCCCACTGGGGACCTGGCCTGCAACCCACGCATGTGCCCTGAGTGGGAATTGAACCGGTGACACTCTGGTTCGCAGGCCAGCACTCAGTCCACTGAGCCACACCAGCCAGGGCCCATGTACTCTTTAATATCCATCCTCTTTCTGAACTGAGGGTGCTTCTAGACCAGTGCACCTGCAGTGCTAGAATCCAGGCTGGTGCTTAAAAGACCCAGTCTCTGGATGCCATGAGTGTCAGTGTAAACTCACAGGTTTGCAAGTAATAATAAGAGACGCAGTTTACCATGAATCAAGGGTGCTTTGCAGCAGCATCCGCAGTAATAAAAACAGTGTGTAGAGTCCCAAAACAGTGGTTCTCCAGTAAATATTTTCTGTCCTCAGAAATTGTGTAAATCTCAGAAATATGTGTAAATCTCAGCCATTTACACAAATCTCTGAGTCTGGGTTTTGCGTAATTAGAGATTTAGATCATATATGAGCAACTATGGCCCACAGCCTACTGGTTGTAAATAAAAATTTCTTGGCACATAGCTGTGCTCTCTGGTGCATACACATGTTGTCTGTAGCTACTTAAGGGCTACAGTTCACTGTTTTGTGCTGCAGAGCTGAGTTTAGCAGAGGATGTCTGTGTAAGCCCACAGAGCAGCATTTATTATCTGGCCCTTTAAAGGGAGTTTGCTGACCTCTGGTTGGTCTACACCAGATGTTCTGGTGGTTCCTCTAGCTCTGGAAAGTGAAGGCATAGAGGAACGTGCCTTTATCCTGTCAGGCGAGAGCTATGATCTCATCATGGAAACTAGAATTTCAGAAAGGTGGAAAAGTAGGTCTTTTGGGACTAAGATATGGGAATTTCTTTCACTGAACAGGTTGTCAGGGGTTCTTCCTGATTTTCTTCCCAGTGGGACTCCATTCACAGTGGAGACGTTTCTAGCTGACTGTAGCTGTGTTCACTTCCCCTTCTCTTTTTCTAGGTTTGAGAAACCCTCCAAGACCCCTCTTGGTGGCTGGTCCCTCCAGTACAGGAAGCAGTGATTCAGATGGTGGCCTTTTTGCTGTCCCAACAACTTTGCCACCCAACAGCCGACATGGGAAGCTCTTCTCTCCCAATAAAGAGACAGAATTGACGTTCCTTCAGCATCTGAACTCCATCAGCGTAAGTGCAAGGACCGTAAGTGCGAGGACCGCACCCCTGCACTTGCCTGCTGAGGCGAGTTTGCTGTGAAAACACTCTCAGGGATCGGGCGCTCTTTTCCTCACAGATGCAGTCGGATTTCTTCTTGCCAAAGCCCCGGAAATTGCAGAACCGGCACCTGCGGAAGCCACTGGTGGTCCAGGTCAGGAACCCTAGTCAGGTCTGCACGGCTTCCCGCTGGCCAAGCAGCCAGACACACTTTTTCTTTTGTGTCTCCGTGTTCACCTGAAATGGGGAGTCCCTGTCCCTTTCTTCCTCTTTCTAAATAGGATAAGTAAAATAATAACAGTGTCCCTAACTGTATCTGAAATTAAAGATAATCTTTGCACAACATGAAAATTACTTGCAAAAAAAGATAAAGTTCTGGGGATTCGAGTGTCGGGAACATTCCAGATTAGTATGTATTTGAGGACTTTCAGAACTTCGCTTTATAAACACTGCTTCAGTGGAAGCAGTTGGCAAGGTTTATGGATTGGTCAGAGGCCAAACTGCATCAGTGTTCACAATGGTGACCACTGGGGGACCTGCAGGTGACATGTGCAGACCGGAGAGGAGATCCAGGAATGAGCTGCATGTGAGAAAGAGGGCAATTTTATTTGGAGGTAGAAAGATGAAAGAGGTGAAATGACTGTGGACTGAGAAAATTATGAGTATTCATTGTTTTGGGATTAATGCTTAGATCTCCTTTTGTTAGACTCTTAAAAATCTCTTGAGATTAATTTATTTAGAAATGAAAGATTGCATGGTGGGTCTTAGGAAGAACGATGTGTGCTAAATCCCAAGTGTTTTTGTGTGTGTGTGCAGACTGTAGTTGGCTCTTGACCAGAAAGTGCGTTTAGAGCAGAGCAGACAGGTCTTTTAACGGGTCACCACAGCGCCGAGCAGGTCCGGCGGCCCTGTCGAGTCTGCAGCCCCGGGAGCACTCCCTTTACTCCTTGCCAGCACTTTGGCACACCTCTAAGGGGCGTAGAGATGTCCTTTGTATGTCAGCAGAGAGGCAGCTGTGCCCTCAGAGCTGGAGGTCCTCCGGGCACTTTTGGGTTGACAGATACTTTCTGTTAATGTTTTACTTTAAAGAGTAACCATTTCAGCAATTAATATTTCTTTAGATGGTATTTGTCACATTGGAACTTAATTATTCACACACAGAAGCCCTGGGCAGATAGGCAGGCGTGGGCACCGGGATGGGGTGGAGGGCCTCAGGCCCTTGGCCTGTGTTACAGCCAGCAACTTTGTTTTCTTCTTCACCTCAAATTTGACAAGACCCAGAATAAGCGGGTGTGTTTTGCAGCATTCCACACTGAGCAGTTATAAAGAGATGTGTGTGACGAGTTGCATTCCAGCCAAGTCCAGAAGAACTTTCTGGATTAACAGTAGATGGCTCTGACATTTCTGCAGTTTCCCTGGGGGAAGGTTTGATCTCTGGGATTCAGAGAGGACGCAATGTTCAGGGCTCTGTATCCACAGGGCATGTTCGTCCTCAGACTTTTTCAGGTGCCCTTGTGTCATTAGCTCTGGAACCAGGGCCATCCGGTCACGCTCAGCTTGCCATTAACTGGAACGCCCATTTATAACTTCCCTGGTTTCCTGAGTGATATTTGGTGTTGGGGTTTTTCTTGTCACCTGATTGTTGGCACTTTTCCCTCCACAGAGAACCCTGCTTCCTAGACCATCTGAAAACCAGTCCCACAATGTCTGCTCCTTCTCTATCATGTCCAATTCCTCCATAACTGGTAAGCACTGGGGCTGCTGGGGTTGGCTTTTCACTCCACTGTACTCGCATGTGGCCTCGTCTTTGGAAAAGGCAGGCGGTTGCTTTCACAGCTCTTGGAGTACAGTTCCAGCACTCACCTGTCCAGTATGTCAGCCGACACTGAGTGTGCTGCTGGCTGGGCCCGGGCTGCAGCGCGGGCAGACGTGGGCCTCTGGCAGGTGGTGCACAGGCAGCTCCTTCCAAGGGTGGGCTTAGGCGGCCCTGTCAGGAACGCTTTGCTTAGTGTAGTCTGCCCTCTCTCTGATGTTTTGTCCAGCTGTTTGTTTGTTTGTTTGTTTGTTTTATTCTTTGGAATAGATGTGACCTTGGGGTATACAACTTAGGCCTTCCATAGGTCTCTAAAGTCACTAACTGCCCTGGCTCTTTCTTACCTCAGTGGGAATTTTTTAGTGAAATGCATACTCTGTGGCTTAGCTTTTGAATCAATCTTGATTTTCTTTCTTTCTTTCTTTTTTTTTTTAAGATTTTTTTCTTTTGCCCTGGCTGGTGTAGCTCAGTGGATTGAGCACGGACCTGTGAACCAGACGATCGCAGTTCAATTCCCAGTCAGGGCACATGCCTGGGTTGCAGGCCAATTCCCAGCAGGGGACACATGAGAGGCAATCATACATTGATATTTCTCTCCTCCTCTCCTTCCCTTCCTCTCTAAAGATAAATAAATAAAATCTTTTTTAAAGAGATTTTTTTTTCTTATAGAAGGGCAGGAGANTGTGGCTTAGCTTTTGAATCAATCTTGATTTTCTTTCTTTCTTTTTTTTTTTTTTAAGATTTTTTTCTTTTGCCCTGGCTGGTGTAGCTCAGTGGATTGAGCACGGGCCTGTGAACCAGACGATCGCAGTTCGATTCCCAGTCAGGGCACATGCCTGGGTTGCAGGCCAGTTCCCGGCAGGGGCCAGTTCCCTGCAGGGGATGCACGAGAAGCAACCATACATTGATGTTTCTCTTCCTCTCTCCTTCCATTCCCCTCTAAAAGATAAATAAATAAATTTTTTTTTTTTTAAGATTTTTTTCTTCTAAGGCCCTGGCTGGTATAGCTTAGTGTATTGAGCACGTGCTCAATCAAACAACTGTGGTTTGATTCCCAGTCAGGGCACATGCCTGGGTTGCAGGCCAATTCCCAGCAGGGGACACATGAGAGGCAATCATACATTGATATTTCTCTCCCCCTCTCCTTCCCTTCCTCTCTAAAGATAAATAAATAAAATCTTTTTTAAAAAGATTTTTTTTTCTTATAGAAGGGAAGGAGAGAAGGAAAGGGAGGGAGGAAGAGAGGAAGAGCAACATCTAGCTGTTGCCTCTCCCACGCACATCCCCATCCCCCCAAGGTGACCTGGCCCGCAGCCTAGGCATGTGCCCTGACCACAAATCAAACAGGGGCCCTTGCGGTCTGCAGGATGATGCCCAGCCCACTGAGCCACATCAGTCAGGGCTCTCTCTTGATTCTGACATTTCAGATTTCCTTAACTGCTAGACTCAGACAGCTGTTGATTGGTTTTTCTCATTCCTCATTTTTATCTGCAGAAAGCCTAGTAGGAAAGAGCTCAATTGCAGAAGCAGAATCTGAGTCCAAGATTTGATGCTCTGACTTCCTCAGAGGGGCTTGTAGGTTAGCTCAGGTGTGCCTCACCCTTAAAGAGCCCTCAGCAGGGCATGACAGTGCTGACCGACGTTATCCGCCAAGGGCACAGTGGTACAGCCATCATGGATGCCGGAGTTTTCTCCTCCGTGGGGGCCTGTTCGACCTCCAACTTCTTCAAGTTAGCACATATTTGCAATGTTCAGTGTGGTTTCCACCTTGGCTCAGCTTCCAGTTGTGTCCCGACTGGCTGTGAAGCAAACTCTGTAGCTCCCATTGTGCGCTGGGGGCAAGTGGGCTTAATGTGGCTGCTTTCTGTTCTTTTCTCACAGGGAGAGGATCATTCCGGCCCATCCAGTCTTCCCTGACCAAAGCAGCTCTGTCTCGGCCGATCATGCCCAAGGTCCTTCCACCCCAGGCCACAGGCCACCTGGCCAGTAAGTTGTTGTGACCAGCATGGAGACAGTCACCACTGAGGGTTCTGAGTGATGTTTCTGTTTTCTTCTTCCCTAAGCCATGCTGTCTTAGTGTTCTCCAGAGAGAACAGGAAAGTCATTGCCCTTGCTCATCAGAGTGAGGCACGAGGGAGAGGCTGTTCCCTTGAGCCCTGTGGAGGGTTGTTGGGGATGTCAGTAGAGCTTGGGCCGGCAGCGTCTTTTCTGTTGCCAGGTGCTGTTGACTTAGCAGCTACAAGTGCTGGCATTATCCCCGGGAGCCCCCTCCCCGTCTTGGATGCCGAGGGCTTGTCTGGCATCTCTCCACTGTCTTCGGATGAGGCGACAGCTACCCTCTCGAGTCACAACTCCACTGGCACCCACCAAAATAGAGACCCTATTCCCGCCGTGGGGGTGAGTATTTAGAAGGGCTTCTCTGAGCTACCACCAGCTTTTGGGATGGGTTGGTCACTCTCCAAAGGGACGGAAGGCAAGATGATGGAACTGAGGTCATGCTGGACTCCAGTTCTGCCTCAGGAGGGGACAGGTCCCAGTGGCTGGAGGAGAGCTGCTAAGCCAGAGAAGCCCTGGTATGCGAGAGTGCCGCATGGCTCAGAGGAGAGAGCCATGGAAGGAGACGGAACGGCGAGAGGCTTGCTGGGTGACCCTGGAGAATCAGAACTGAGACAAGGAAGAGCTGGATGTCAGCAGACTTCTGTGTCAGCTTGGCCTGAGAAGGAACATGAACCAAGTTCACCAACATTGGGCCTAGTGGTCCCTGACCAGCACTCCTCTCCGCCTTTGTCGGCCTTCAGGTTTCTCTGGTTTCACAGCCCAGCCCCTGAAGACTGAGATTTTGAATTTACAATCCTAAGTGCAGCAACTTGTTGGCCCACCCTCTGGAAGCAGTGGGCTTGCTTGTTCGCACTGGAAGAGGTTTCCAACCTAGACCACAACATGTTGGTCTGCTGCTGGTTGTTCAGGAAGCTGGGGAGTGGGATGGCTCTTTCCTCACGAGCTTAATGTCTCACTAGCCCTTGGGCAGAGGTCTGGCAGGCTGTGTGGAGGGGCTCATTGGCACTCATGGTGTGTTCTTTCCTTGTAGAGTACAAGCGATCCATTTATCAGCATCCCCCCGAGGCCTGAGCAGGAGCCGATGACAGACGATTTCCAGGTAATGTGTGCTGATGGCTGCTAAGCGAAGTAGCTACCCCAGGAACCCCCTCCAGTGCTGAGTCCCTATCCTCCTGGTCCTGCCACCAGACCTAGCATCCCTGCTGTGGACTGCCAGGATGTGAGAAGGACACATGGACACCCAGTGGCTTTGTTCTTCCATTGCCTAAATAGAACACACATTTCCCATCTATGGCTGACTCAGACACAGTTTTGGAGATCTGTTTCTTGAGCTAAGGGGAGGAAGTTATCGGCTGGTAGCACTCCTCAGCACTCACCTTCTGCCTCGGTATTACCAGCTGTCTTGCCATCAGGGGAAGCTGGTCCAGAGTAGCAGGGTACCTTGGCCAAGGCCACCCTGGCCCGCATCCCTAGAGTGGTTTCTAGAGAAGTAAATCCCCCACTGTGTTTCTTACTGGAAAGGGAGGAGATGCCTTCTAGGGTCATCACCTCTCTGTTGACTTGCCCATCACTTTGTTACCACCAAGTGGGGCTGAGGTGGATTCATCTGTTCTTTATTAGGGACTGATTGTGTGTGAACAGCTCCCCATCTCCCACCAGGGTTCGCCGGTTCTCTCCTTATCAGAGCTGTCCAAGGCTCCTCCCCACAATGGACTTTCCACCCCGCCCTTGGCAGAGGGCTCCAGCACTCGGCTTTCTCCACCTGATGTTTCTGCTCTGCTGGATATCTCCCTGCCTGGCCCACCCGAGGACGTGCTCTCACAGGGAGAGCCTGCCACTCAGATCAGTGACTCCATCATCGAGATTGCCATCAGTTCTGGCCAGTATGGTAATGCCCCTGTACACCCTTCTTGGAATCAGTTCCCCATTAAGATAAAGGATACGGGCTTGCCCTTGACCTCCCATCTGAGTATTGGCCAGACCTGCTGGGTATGTTTTCCCATTCCGCTCTCCTTTTGCATAACAAGCACCTGCCTTGGCCAGCAGAAGCAGGGGCAGCACAGGTCAATGAGGTATGGCTAGCTAGGATCTGCGGCTGTTTATGGTCTGGTGAGACAGCTCCTGACCTTGAGACTGCTAGTGGGCCATCGAGGCCTCTTCAGCCTGAAGAGATTAGACAGGGCATTGTCCTAGTTGGTTATGAGTCTGGGTGGACGCCTTTGGGTTTTGCATGTTCCAGGAGAGGGTTGGTCTGATGTCCTGGTAGTGATGTGGTTAGCATCTGCTGATGTGATTTAGGCCATAGATTCAGATGGAGCTGGGGTCACAGCCTGGCAGGGCGTGGCTGTCGGCAGGGTCATTGGCTCATTTGTGAACTGGGAATAGCATGCACTCCACAGGGCTGTCGTAAGCACCTGTGAGGAGATGTAGGTGAAGCTCTGGGCATAAGGCCTGACTTCATCAGTGATCGCTGCGGCTGTTTTCACTGGGGGTGGGGGGGAGTGTGTGTTTCTGCTATAGGGGGGATCCCCTTCACAGACCAGTGTTGTTCATCCTTGTTGGGGGTCCTAGCAGTGTCTTGGGTCTCCAGAGTTCAGTGGGCCTTAGTAACAGGTTGAGGAAGCGGAGTGCTGTTCACCCCACATGGCATCTCTGACCCAGGATTTTGGTTGACAGGTGAAGGAGTCCCTCTTTCTCCAGCAAAACTAAATGGCAGTGACAGTTCCAAGAGTCTCCCCTCCCCATCCAGCAGCCCCCAGCCAGACTGGATTGCCTCACCCACCCACGACCCCCAGTGGTGCCCCAGCGACCCCACCGACTCATCCCTCAGCAGCTTGTTTGGTGAGTGTCGGGGTGCCCAGGTGTGTGTCCTAGACTAGCAGGGGGCCAGCAGGGCTCCACATGGTGAACTTGCTGGGGGGACTAGGATCTGGGTTCTCTGTGCTATCTGGCAGAACTCCCTCTAGGACCGTTTGCTTCTTTTCCAGGGTTTATTTTCTCTTCACCACTTATATGTGAGAGAATGTCCGTATCTTCAGTGTGCAGTTTACTGAGCTTTGGCGGATATAAACCCTTGTAACCCACAGTACAGTTGAGATGTAGCCCATGGCCATGTCCCCTGTGCCCTTCTGCAGCCCAGCAAGCTGTCCTGGCCCCTTCCCAACCAGGGTCTTCTGTTCTTGCTGCCAACAGTGGGGAGAAATGGGCTTTTTATGCTCTTAGGCTCCCTCTTTTTTTCCTCAGCAAAGTATTCTGATGTGGCCAGTCCAGCTGTCTTGTGGCACCGTTCGGCACACTCGCAGGGTGTGTTCATCCTCACGGGGCCCCGGGTGTTTGGGTGATGGGAGGGGGATGTTGGGGAGAGGCTCACTGGCCTCCGTAGGAAGAGCTTCTGAGACATGTCCGGATCCACGCACTTCGCCTTTTAGAGAGCAGCCAGTACGTACACGGCCGTTGGACTGCAGCCCCAGGGAGGAGTGCGCTGTACACATGTTGAACAGGGTCAGCACCCTATGTGGGCGCCACACCCGACAGCCCAGAATGTGGCTCTGCGCTGGGTGATTCAGGGAGCCAGCACCCGATGAGTGTTTCTTGTTACATCAGAGCCCCATGGAACAGTACAGACCACTCCAAAGTCAAGTACGAATTGTGAAAGCTTGGAAGCCTCCTTATATGGAGGTGGGAGTGGTGACTGGAGAGCGGAATACTGAGTACCCCTGGAAATATGAGGTCAACTTAAGTGTGCTTCTGGGGACCCTCCAAGGCTCCCTACCTGAGAAAAACCAGGGTAACTGTGGCTCTACATGTGCGGGCAGAGGCCTGTGTGCTCCTGGTGAGGCCACCTCCATCCCACGGGGTCCTTCTCTTGGCCTGGTACTAACCAAGCCAGTCTCAGGGCTTGTTCTTCCTCCTCTTGGCAGCAAGCTTCATCTCCTCGGATAAAGGCCGGAAGATGCTGCCAACTCCCGTGGGGACCCACAGTGGCACCTCCCTGCTGGGCCCCAGCCTGCTAGATGGAAACTCAAGAGACTCGTTTGTGTCCAGGTCCTTGGCCGATGTGGCAGAGGTAAGTACAGCACCTCACATGTGAATTAGACTTCCAACCCGTGTACCAGAGGTAGCCAGGTCCCTTCAGCTGACCTGTTTGGTTATTAAGAACTATTCATCCTGGTGTCAGAACGAGGAGTCAGCTCGTGCATATCCAGGTTTGTGGCTTCTGAGAAGGGAAACTCTGGTGGCAAACAAAGTAGTAGCTGAGCCCTGGAGGCATCAAAACCTGGGAAGTCCTGTTGTCAGGGTTGGCTGTGGGGACTCTGCGGCTACCCCGGTCTTGTGTCCTTCACCAGCCGCTTGACTTCAGCAGGTAGCATGGCCTGTGACGCTGACGCTCCTGGTGGGGGGGTAAAGAGCGGTTGCAGGAGGCTGTGTTGTCCCTGCTGCCACCTGACGGGAGGGGGCCTTCGAGCAGCACCTCCCTGTGTTATTACTTGTCACTGCCCCCCAGGCAGGAAGGGTACAGGCACCCCCATGGGCTCCTCTCATGGTCAGGGTGATGACCATGAAGTCACACTGTGGCAGACCCTTACAATAGAGATGTGCAAGCAGGACTCGGTTTGTGACCCTCATCTGTGGACCAGAATGCGGTGTCCCTCCTTCTTAGGCCAGGTCGTCTACTCATGTAGCCACCCCGGCTCCATCCCACGTGGTATGAGTAGTGTCCGAGCAAGAAAGGCTTGCAGGGATGCACACTTGTTGAAGGAGTGGAGACAGGTACATTTAACTGTAAGGCAAGGGACAAAGTAACAGGTACTGAAGAGAGAGTTTATGCTTAAAATGGCATCTAGAATGCCACTTGGATGGGCTTGGTCCTGTTGTTAAAAGTCCTGGGGCAGTAGTTCCCACGCTCTGGTTCCCTGTGTTGCTGTGGTATTCGTGAGTGTCCCTCAAGGGTTTTATAGTAAGATTCTGGGGGGAAGCCCTGGCTCAGAGGCGGCTCACACACTGGTGTCCCCTGGCCATTCAGCTCCCGGTATCTTCACGGGAGTCTTACTAAGATCTGAGGAACCTAATGGGAAGGCTTTGGAGGATTCTCAGCTAACCCCTGACGTGAATGGAAATTTCTGCCAAAAACAAGCTAAAGAGTACAATATAATAAATACAGTAAATAAATATAGTAAATTCCCTTCCTCTTGAGCATTTCCGTGGCCACAGAACCTTTATTTAGAGAACACTTCGTGACTCTAATGTCCCCCAAAAGGCTGGTCTCTTTCCCTTCCTGTGTCTGTGTGGACATCGTTTATAAGCGCCCAGTTCCTGCAAAGGTGGGCACTGCACAGACACCCCAAGACAACATGCCAGGACTGTGATGTTTAAAGGTGGTCCACAGACCCACTGCAGAACAGTTTGGACTTGTTAGGATGGCAGACTGTGGGCCCACCGCAGGCTCAGCAGAACTGAACTTGCATTTTTTTAAAAATATATTTTGTTGATCATACCATTATACTTGTTCTATTCCCCCCCTTCATTCCCCTCCACCCTGCACACCCCCTCCCCCACCTTCCCCCCCTTTAGTTTATGACCACATATCTCAAGTTCTTTAGATTCTATATTTCCCCTACTATTCTTGCCCTCCCCCCTATTTTCTATCTACCGTCTATGCTACTTATTCTCTGTACCTTCTCCCCCTTCTCCTCCTCCCACTCCCCTGTTGCTAACCCTCCATGTGTTCTTCATTTCTATGGTTCCACTCCTGATCTAGCTGTCCTCTTGGTTTGCTTTTGTTTTAGGTGTGGTTGTTAATAACTGTGAGTTTGCTGTCCTTTCACTGTTCATATTTTTCATCTTCTTTTTCTTATATAAGTCCCTTTAGCATTTCATATAATAAGGGCTTGGTGATGATGAACTCCTTGAACTTGACCTTATCTGAGAAGCACTTTATCTGTCCTTCCATTCTAAATGAAAGTTTTGCTGGATAAAGCAATCTTGGCTGTAGGTCTTTGGATTTCATGACTTGGAATACTTCTTTCCAGCCCCTTCTTGCCTGTAAGGTCTCTTTTGAGAAATCCGCTGACAGTCTGATGGGAACTCCTTTGTAGGTGACTGTCCCCTTATCTCTTTCTACTTCTAGGATTCTCTCCTTCATTTTAATCTTGGGTAATGTAATTATGATGTGCCTTGGTGTGTTCCTTCTTGGGTCCAACTTCTTTGGGACTCTCAGAGCTTCCTGGATTTCCTGGAAGTCTATTTCCTTTGCCAGACTGGGGAAGTTCTCCTTTATTATTCAAATAAGTTTTCGACTCGTGGCTATTTCTTTTCCCCTTCTGGTACCCCTATAATCTGGATGTTGGAACGTTTAAAGATGTCCTGGAGGTTCCTAAGCCTCTCCTCATTTTTTTGAATTCTTGTAACTTCACATTTTTCTGTTTAGTCATTTCTTCCTTCCTTCTGGTCCACTCCCTTGATTTGAATCCCAGTTTCCTCTCCATCACTATTGGTTTCCTGTGCATTTCCCTTCATTTCAATTAGTTTAGACTTCATCTGTTCCTCTAATTTGTGGCTAAAATCAACCAGTTCTGTGAGTGTCCTGATTACCAGTTTCTTGAACTGTGCATCTGAGAGGTTCGCTATTTTTTTTTCTCTTAGTTATCGGCTCTGGGGCTTTGAGTTCTTGAGCCATATTTTGAACTGTTTGTGCCTGTTACATATGAGGAGCAGAGCCCTAGGTGTTCACCAGGGCTGGGCCACTCAGTCGCTGGGTTGTGATGCTGTATGTAGGAGCAGGGCCAAAGGAAAGCAATGGCGGGGCCCCTCTGCTACCTCCCGCCACCACCGCGGGTTGCGTAGTCTGTCCCACTGTGGGTGAATTGTGCGACCCCTGTCAGCCCGCTGCTGGGTTCACCCACTGAGGCCTGCACAGTCCATCTCACTGCTCATTCCTTTGCTGGTTTATCTGTGTGCAAATGTGTGACCACAGCCAGCCCGCCACCCCGAGCCCTCACTGGGTCAGCCCGACACAGAGCTGCCTGGACGCCTGGGGTTGGGGGATCTTTCTTGCCTGTCCCTGCTCCACTGCTGGCTCCGCCCCTCTTACTGGTCCTGGTTGAACGGTTCCTTGTTGTCGGACTTCCGTATAGTTCAATTTTCTGTTCTTTGGCTGTGTCTTTGTTGTATTCAGATTTGGTTGTGGGAGAAGGCACAGTGTTTCCACCTACGCCTCCATCTTGGCGGAAGTCTGAACTTGCATTTTTTAAAAAATATTTTATTTATTTATCTTTAGAGGGGAAGGGAAGGAGAGAAATATCAATGTATGGTTGCCTCTTGTGAGTCCCCTGCTGGGGACTGGCCTGCAACCCAGGCATGTGCCCTTGACTGGGAATCAAACCGTGATCGTGTGGTTCGCAGGCCCGTGCTCAATCCACTGAGCTACACCAGCCAGGGCTGAACTTGCATTTTTAACAAAATCTGTGGGAGGCACATTGCACACAAAGGTAAGCAGCACAGAACAAAGGCAGGTGCATTCATGGATTGCTAAACCCAAAGCCAGTAACACACAGTCACCTGCAGAAACAGCAGGTATTTATCAAAAGGATCTGACCAGACACTGTGCACGTTCAAAAACATGACTATTTTTAAGATAGTCTTTATCGTGTAGAAGTGCAGTTTGAAACATGTGGCTGAAATGATCTGATGGTAGAATTTGAATAAAAGTGATGGGAGCAAAGAGTGTGTTGGAGAGAGGGGCCTAGATTGGCCACGGATTGGTGAGGCTGGTGACGGATGTGCGGGGAAGACGGTCACTGTTCCCTCTACTTTTTGAAAACAAATTGCAGTTTGTTTTATTTCTCATAATAAAAGTTTTAAAATTCAGTTCAGGCCATACTCAGAATTTTCCAAGGCTTCTTATTTCATTATATCGTGTAGTTCGTTGACGACGTTCCAGGCACTGCGACAGGCACTGAGTGAGTAAAACAGACCCTCCCACCAGAGGCTTCCACTCCAGCAAAGGAGACAGGGTGTAAACCCTGAAGACTGTATGTTCCATGTATTTGTCCACAGAGTAAAATGCTACCACCTAAGACCTTTCTGTACACACTTGAGGCTCTCTCTCCTTGTCTTCAGCTCTTCCTTACTCACTGTCACATCCAGGAGCTTTCTTATTAATGACAGAGCCGAGGCCTGTTTCGCCCCAGCTTTTTGCACTTCCTGTTTCTTCTGGCAGGAGTGTGCTCACCACCCCCATGGCAAACTGCCCCCTTTCTCCACTTAGGTCTCCTCCAGGCAACCGCACAGTGTCTGTGTTCCACTCGGTGCCATTTGTCTCTCTGTCTGACTGTCTTCCTTCCACAGTCTCATAGAGAGGGAACCGCCACTCGGATCCTGGCAGCCAGATGCGCCAGGCTCACAGCAGGCTCCCTGCACACTTGTCAAAACAGTTCAGGCTGCAGCACATGGGCGGTGGGGGGCGGTGGGGGGGTGGCGGGACCTCCATTGCGGCCCCCTGGCCTTCCTCCTCTCGAAATTTTGTTTCCTTATATCAAAGAAAGTGTTAGAGAGTGATTGTGCACACATGGGGAGAAGAGGGGTGTCAGCAGGATGTCAGTCTTTTGAGGAAACAGGTTCTTTGAAGATGTAATTCCAGCAGCCAGGAAGTAGAGAAAGGCTGGAATGAAGGTGTGCGTATATTCTTGTGTAGAGGCACAGAAACTATTATTTGGGCATTCTGCAGGGAGGCATTCTTATTGGTCACTCCGATACCAAGATTGGACGCAAAGTGGAGAGTGAGAGTTACTGAAGGATTGCAGATGGACTGGGCGCTCAGCCGGCGTGTTGTTTCTGACAGACGTGGTCTAGAGGCGTGTGCTGCTGAGAAAGCAGATGCGCATGCAGCTGTGGGGTGGGGTCTGGCCCTGCAGGCTAACGCGTGGTGGGCAGGCTTACTGCAGCCTCGTCGCATCCTTCAGCGGACTGCACCTGCCTCAACCGAGCGGAAGGTTTCTGAGGAACACCGAACTGTCTTCACGGACTTGTTCCTATAGTCTAGTTTTATTCTGTTGGTAAAAGTAAGTTACTTTAAACATACATACACATATACACATGCACGCAAGTACGTGTGTGTGCGTGCGGGTTACCTTTCACAGGCACAGAAGTAGGGGGGAATCTCAGTTCAGTGAAAAAGAAACTAATTTAAAGCTGCTTTGTATGTAAAAATTGTTTGACTCTACAGTTCTCACACTTACTGAGGGCAAAATGTATAGTTGATAGAGGAAATTACTATAATACACATCCAGTGTGTTATGTTTATCAAGTTATGTACCCAAATGGAAAGATAGGTTTGAGAAGCTGTTCAGAAGCCTTGGTATTTTAAAAACTGGCAGTATTTCAAAGACGTACTTCTAATAGTTCATCTCTCCTTCTAATTATGAGCTAGAAGATTACAGAAGCTGCATTTCAGAATATCACCTTCCTTACATGCAAAGGCAGTTATTTCTGCTCCAAAAGAGACAAAATTGGGAAAGGAAGCTTATTTGAGCCCTGATCAATCACACATCTATTAAGAAACTTGCTGATTTTTGTGGCGCCCTCAGCAAGCAGTTGCCTTGTCAGTGAAAAAGGTGTATTTATGTTTCAGGTAAAATAGAAATATGGTTCTTAACATCTTAACATTCTTAACAAAACAGCTCTAATCCTGCCGTTTGTTATCACTGTTAGATTTCATAGTTGCCTTTCTAACTTCTTGGCGCAGTTTGAGAATATATATTAATGCTGCTTACTAGTTAAAAAAAGTTTACTGAAATCAATTTATAAGACCCAGAAGGGAACTTCCAGCCAAGATGGAGGCGTAGGTGGAAACACCGTGCCTCCTCGCACAACCAAGCTTAAAGACAACAAAGTTTTAGTAACAAAATGCAGCCAAAACACAGAAAATCAAACTGTACAGAAGTCCGACAACAACGAACCATTCAGCCAGACCAGTAAGAGGGGCGCAGTCGGTGGCGCAGTGGGGTTGGGCAGGAAAACTAGGCTGGACCAACCCAGGGACAGCGGTTGGCAGAACCCAGGCGTGGGGTGGCAACGGGCAGACCCAGTGAGGGCGCAGGGCGGCAGGGTGACCACAGTCACACATTCGCGTGCAGATAAACCAATCGAAGGAGCAAACAGTGAGACAGACCACTCAGGCCAGGGCCCCAGCGCCGGGAATAAGAGCCTGAAAGCACCATGGAAAGACTTTTAGGGTCAAGGTGCCGGGAGAGTTTGTTGGAGAGACCCACGGGGTCCTGGAGGGTACATAAGCCCACACGCCCGGGAACCAGCACCAGAAGGGCCCCATTTGCTTGTGGGAAGCGAAATAGAGGACAGACTTCCAAGAGAGAGCAGAACAAATCCCATTGCCCCTCTCTGATCCCGCCCACATGCAGCATCACAAACCAGCAACCTTGGTGGCCCCACCCTGGTGAACACCTAAGGCTCCGCCGCTCATACGTAACAGGCGCCAACAAACCAAAACATGGCTCAAGAGGAACAGCTCAAAGCCCCAGAGCCAGTACTACTTCTTTTTCTTTTTTTTTTAAGATTTTATTTATCTTTAGAGGGGAAGGGAAGGAGAGAGGGAGAGAAATATCAATGTATGGTTGCCTCTCATGCATCCCCTGCTAGGAACTGGCCTGCAACCCAGGCATGTGCCCTGACTGGGAATCGAACCGCGATACTCTGGTTCGCAGGCCCGCACTCAATCCACTGAGCTATACCAGGCAGAGCCAGAGCCAATACTTCTAAGCGACCAAGAGATAGCCAACCTATTAGATGCATAGTTCAAAATACTGGTGATCAGGATGCTCACAGAACTGGTTGATTTTAGTCACAAATTAGAGGAACAGATGAAGCCTAAACTAATTGAAATGAAGGGAAATGCACAGGAAACGAATGGTGATGAAAAGGAAACTGGAACTCAAATCAAGGGAATGGACCAGAAGGAAGAAAGAAACAACCAAACAGAAAAGAGTGAAGAAACAAGAATTCAAAAAAATGAGGAGAGGCTTAGGAACCTCCAGGACATCTTTAAACATTCCAACATCCGGATTATAGGGGTACCAGAAGGGGAAGAGAAAGAGCAGCAAGTGGAAAACTTATTTGAACAAATAATAAAGGAGAACTTCCCCAATCTGGCAAAGGAAGTAGACTTCCAGGAAGTCCAGGAAGCTCAAGGAGTCCCAAAGAAGTTGGATCCAAGAAGGAACACATCATAATTACACTGCCCAAGATTAAAATGAAGGAAAGAATCCTAGAAGCAGCAAGGGATAAGGGGACAGTCACCTACAAAGGAGTTCCCATCAGACTGTCAGCTGATTTCTCAAAAGACACCTTATAGGCAAGAAGGGGCTGGAAAGAAGTATTCCAAGTCATGAAATCCAAAGACCTACAACCAAGACTGCTCTATCCAGCAAAGCTTTCATTTAGAATGGAAGGGCAGATAAAGTGCTTCTCAGATAAGGTCAAATTCAAGGAGTTCATCATCACCAAGCCCTTACTATATGAAATGTTAAAGGGACTTATCTAAGAAATAGAAGATGAAAAATATGAACAGTGAAAAGACAGCAAACTCACAGTTACTAACAACAACACCTAAAACAAAAGCAAACCAAGGGGACAGCTAGGTCAGGAGCAGAACCATAGAAATGGAGATCACATGGAGGGTTAGCAACAGGGGAGTGGGAGGAGGAGAAGGGGGAGAAGGTACAGAGAATAAGTAGCATAGACAGTAGTTAGAAAATAGACAGCGGGGAGGGCAGGAATACTATGGGCAATACAGAATCTAAAGAACTTCTGACACATGGACATGAACAAAAAGGGGAAATGGTGGGGGAGGGCTGTGCATGGTGGAGGGGAATGAAGGGGGAATAGGACAACAGTAATGACATAATCAATAAAATATATTTTTTTATAAAAGACCTAGAAGAGCCCTACTGTGTACTATTTTCCTCAAAATGAATGTGAGCAATAAAAATTTTCTACCAGTATATGTATCCTGGTTCAATTCTAGTGGGATGTCATGGTAACTTCATATTGTGATTAGTAAAAGTATTTTCTTACTCAAAAAAAAATTAAACCCAGAGTTCAAAAAGATGGGCTATTCTGAGATCCTTTCCAGAGTGCTGGGCTGCTATTACATGGCAAATGGCTGGGCGATTCCAGTCTTCATTTTAGAGAGACTTCAGGTCTCAAGTTTATTAGCCTTAAACTGGAAGTTTCATTGGTGGCCATTCTCCTCCAGTCTAGATGGCAGTCCACCACTAGCTGATGTCTTGCCTTGTGTCCTCTGCCCACAGGTCGTGGATTCCCAGCTGGTATGCATGATGAACGAAAACAGCGTTGACTACATATCTCGGTTCAACGACTTGGCCCAGGAGCTGTCCATTGCTGAGCCCAGCCGCCGAGAAGTTCTGTTTGATGGCAGTGGAGGTGCACCCCCTGTCAGCGACCTATCCCAGTGAACATACCTCGTAGTGGGGGCATCCTAGAGGCATCATAGATGGGCTTACAGGGCTAGTGGTCCTCAACTGTGGTAGGTATAGCCCTCTTCAGACTAGAAAAACAAACCAAGCCCAGGACCCCCAGAAGACGGTCAGAACCGAGACACCTCTGCACTCCAGAATATGCAAAACGCTGGAAGTCGTGTTCCAGCAGGCATAGGGCAGCAGTGGCCTGGGAGATGAGCCTGAGTTCTGGAAGGGTCAATGTCAGACATTACTGTGGCCTTGGAGCAGTTCTTCGTTCTTCACCAGTTGTGGGATCTCATATTGGGGTCTGCATAACGACTATCTCCACCCAGGCTTCTGCCTTGTGTGTTGTCTTGGACAGTCCAGTGGGTTTTAACTTTCCAAAAGAAAGGGGTGGGTATGCCCTGGTGTAGTTGTTGTGTCCGCGGGAGTTGTAATCTCCGTGCTCTCTGCAGGAAGGCTCCAGACCGTGGCCACATTCTTTCTGCCAAATCTGTGCCACACTTCGGTTGCTTCTCTGCAGTGATGATGGAGGGAGGCAGGGTGGGGGGGAACCGCTAGGCCTGGCCTGGGCTTTGCCTGGTGATATTGGCAGACACTTCAGGGGACACTGATCACAGGGCAGCAGGAGGGTCCCAGGGCAGTGTAACTGGTGCCATCACCCCAGGAATACTGATCCTAGCCAGGTGCTTCCCCATCCAGATGTGTGTTCCAAACAAGGAAGGGAAGAATCATGTCTTGTGCATGATTGTGTGGACTTTTAGGAAAACTCCTGGTAATCTGGTAGGAGAATGTTTCTCTTATTTTAAGAATTAGACAATAAAGAGGTAAAACAATTTAGTTGGTTTCTTCCTGCATCCATCTACAGGTTTCCTCTAGGTGATGATCTACAATGTTACTTCTCTCTATTGGGATGGTCCCTGAGCTCTTGTTTGACTAGTTAAGACTTTCCTGATGAGTTCTTGAACTTCTGATGTGTTACTGTTCAGCATCTGTGACCATTTGACTGTGCAGGGATGGTTTTCTTCTTCAGTCTCTTTTTCCTTTTGTTAGCCTAAGAGCATAGAACACTATGATGCATAGGTTTAATCCCTGTGTCTGCTTTTGTCCTGTGATCTCCTATTTCACTGTGTCCTGGTGCAGTTAGATCACTAACCACATCCCTGTGTTGTGTTCTGCGAACTTCCCTGGGCGATCAGTTGTCACCCCTGCAGGTGGTCCAGCATCTAGTTCTTCCACAGAACGGAGCTATAACAAGGCTCCCACTAGCCTTTCCAGAGGGTTTTCCTCTAATGTGGCTTCCTTCTTTCAGATCTGGTTCTGGCACAAACATCACTCTTAGGAAAAGTTCCAAAGCTCTGGAGATACGAAAGAAAAGGACGTGGTGCCGCGTTATTAAAAGATATAGACAGCATTGTTTGAACCAGAGTACCTTTAAAATACTTACGTTTTGTAATCAGTATACCAGCTTCCTGAAATTAGCACCTTATTGAGCTGAACAAGATCAGAATATCTTTCTCTGAGCATCTTACTTTGTCGGGTCTGCAGTAGGTTAGGAAATCAGGCTGAGCTTAGGCCACAATTAGCTTCCTCATAACCCTCCACTGTGTGGGACCAGAGGTGCCAAGTAACATTAGAGCATAGATGCCAATGGCGGTGTGTGCTGTGCCAGAGATGTAGGGCTCCTGAGCTGCGTGTTCATCGGGCCCCCCGATGAAGGAGGCAGCTGGTCGGTTGGCACCTGTTACTCAGTGATCCAGAAAAGGAGAGCAACTCTGGAAACTCAGATCAGCTTTTGTAGGCTATTTAGTAGCACTTCTTGCGTAGGTCTCTGGCGTAGGCTCCATTGGGGAGTTGCTGACTGGCTGGTGTCATTCATTGGGGGAAGTGGGCTACAGAGAAGAGTAGACTAACTCTTCTCATCTGTAACAACGCTCACAAGTTTCCAGAGAATTCTGCTTCTTTAGCAGCCAGATACTTAAGTGTTTGCTTGCCATATTAAGGGGGAAATGGTGTCATTTGTAGCATTATAAGGATGAAAGCGTTTTTTTTCTCAGCCTAAGTGAATATTAAAATAAGCAACTGTTAGAGGCTAAAATTTGCAAAAGACCCAAACAGGAAAGCCTCCTGTCTCTTGCATCTTTCTCTGCCTTTCTGTGGAAGCTGCGCTTGTTCCAGTATACACCTGCGGCTTCCTTGTACATTTGAGCATGTTGTAATTAAGAACAGATCAGTTTCTCAGAGACATGTTTTCCTGGTCACTCTAGTGTCGTCTGGCATCTTTTTGCTGATTCATCTTTTATGAAGAGTGACTGTCTCTGGTCTCAAGGGAGTTGGTGTTGTGGCCTTGATTCTTACTGTGACTGTCCAGTGGTGAGCATTCCCTTCTCTAAAAAATGCAGAGATAAATGGAAGTTTAAGGTTCCACGTGAAGTTTGTGATGACATTTTTTATTTCTCTGTATCTTCTGGCTGTAGAGCACTTGCTCTCAGGAAGTGGGGTTAATTGGAAACATTTCATCAGTTAATCTACTTGCTTTCTCACATCTTCAGGTTCTCAGCCTCAGAATCCCATTCTTTACTGTCTGTATCATGGCCTCACTTCTGATGGGTGTCTCTTTCAGTGTAATAACATTTTAACCGATATCACACCATTGAACCCAAACTTGTGCAGAAAAAAGTTACGGAATAAAACACTGGAAACAAGCAGATGAGGAGCATACCGGCTGCTGTGGGTGTTTTTTTGTATGTTTTTGTTTTTGTTTTTTGTTTTTTAAGGCATTGAGATCTATCAGATGCATTTGTGAGGAAATAGGGCACTTTGTCTTGAGGGGGGCAAAAAACCACAGCAGACTTTTCCTGTCAAAGCTCTCCTAATCCCACAGTAGTTTGTAAGTCTCACTACGTTCAGGCTTGGAAGCACTACAGCAACCTGTACCCTGTGTTCTGTAACAGGGTAACTGGCTCCAGAGCTTCTGGTCTGGGCAGTGGAACTTACTGCTGTTTCTTTTAAATAATCGTTAAGCCATATCATATAAGGTTTTTGGCTTGTTTGAGATGTGAATTTGTTTTATAGATAATAAATATACATATACAGTGTATGTATAAAGCAGAATGCCTGTCCTTCCTGATTACTTTTTGTACCATATTGTAAATTACATTATTTATTCTTTACCAATTTTGGGAATAAAAGGTGTTTTGGTTATTTAATATAATAAACAAAAGCTGTTAAACTTCTTATGTTTAAATTTCCAGTTTAACTTGTAAATGTTTTTATTATTGTGCATAAATACATACTAATACTTGATCTAATAACTTTTGTTTCTGCTTCTTTTTTTAAGTGCATGTTAAAAACAGTTCAAGTGGCTTTTCATTTGGTTGGTGAACTCTCAGAAAAATAGAAGGGCTGTCTGCAGTGTAATTTATTAACACTGCTGACTGTTTTATTTTTGTTTCTGAGTCAGAAAGAGGGAACTGGCGCACTTTATCCCTTGCTCCCTATTTATGAAGATGTCTTTCTGAGTCGCTCCAGGACTGGGAAGGACAGGAACTGCCGAATCCCTGAACAGATAATTCGATTAGTGGCCTTTTGCCAACCACTAGTTTGCACTTGCCATTGACTAGTTTGCAAAATCCACGGTCTCCTGACAGATACTTCCACCATCCCTTCAGAGTAAAGAGTGAGTCAGTGGCCTTGGGGAAATGGTTGCCTTCTAAGTCTAGACTTGGCCCTCCTGCCCCCTAACGCCCGCGTGTCTGTGTCCCCAGGGCACGTCATCGGCCCCTCTTGGCCCCTCTTGGCTGTCGGTAGGGTAGCGCGCTCTTCCGCCCAGGAAGCTATTCCTGGTGAAAGGCCTGGAGGGGTGTGGGCTGGGCGGGCCTCAGGCCGCTAGCTGCAGGGACCTACGCCACGGCCCCGCCCGCCTTAGGCGCAGCCCGCCTTCTGTTGGCCTCCTGCCCAATGCTGACGCCTGACACCTGCTCCCACCAATTGGCTGAGAGCGTGATCCTCCACAAGCCTTTGGCCTCTGGAGTGTGGGTGGGACTCGGTGCCATGATAGGGTGCGGTGGCGTGACGTGCGTCGGCGTCGTCCAATAAGTGCCGGCGGGCGAGCCTTGGGCTGCGCGGAGCCTGGCGGGAACCGCTGTGCGGCATACGACCGAGGGACTGAGCAGCGGGCGACATGTTCCATGTTTCGGAGAGCGAGGGTGGCCGAACCGGCTCCAGGTGCAGCTCGGGCGTGGGTGTGGGCGCGGCTGGCTGGCGGGGAGGCTGTCGGGTGACCTCACAGAGCCGCAGCCTTAGCTTCGGTGTCGGAGAGACGGGCAAACCAGTGGATGTGCTCCCACGCCCGCCAGCGGCTCAGCTGAGGGCTGGAGGTGCGCCTTTCCGCGTTTTTCATACATAGCGCGCCTGAAAGACGTCGCTGAGTGGTCTGCTACTTCGGGACGGGTAGTTCTGGGAGCCTGGACAAAGCCGGTGTGTGGGGGGCTGCGGGGCGCCCTTCTGGAGCCTGTGTTGACCCCTGGAGCGCTGCTGAACGGCCCCGAGGAAGGTCACCATCCTGAAGTCCTCCCTTAATCTCAATCTTTTGGAGCCCTCCCCTAATTTCGAAGCCCCGTGTAGCCAGGTGAAGCCTTCCCCTAATCCTGCAGCCTGGGGAGGCAGGTGATACCCACCCGAAGTCCCCCAGCCCAGGAGCCAGGCTGTGCCCATGTCCTGATCCCGGAGCCCTGGGATGTAGTTCTGGTCATTCCCCAATCCCGCAGCCCAGGAAGTAGGCAAGGCACTGCCCTCCCTGCTTTGCGGATGGTGAACCAGACCACGCTACAGGTAATAGAAACGGAGATCTCACTGCACACCGCAACATGCCTTTTCTTTTCTGTTCTTATTTGTTGCTCTTAGAAAACCTCAGTTTTGACTGGACTCGGAGGTAGAAGCTCTCAAAGAGAACAGACTATGTCTCTTGGCCAAATCTGTTCCTGGTGGGGGTTTTTGCCTTCATTTTCTTAGCCAAAAGTTTGGCATATTTTGCAGCCTCTTCTTTATTTTTCTTAGTATGTTGCAGACATGTGGAGTACAAGACATTGAATACTAGATGCTTTTGTCCTAGGTTTCTTACCTTCTTTGTTTAGGGGCTTTCTCGAAACATGTTGGCGGACATCATTTTCTTTAGAGAGGTTGAAAAATTTGCGGATTCTGCTAGCTCTTTTGGGCCCCAGGTGACGAGGCACAGTAATATCAGTGAGACCAGGAATATCTTTACCCCCCCTTTTTTTCCACAATGACCAAGTTGAGAACACTGAGATTGGCATCCACAGTGCAACCCCAAACTGATTTGCGCTTTCACTCTCTAGTCCTCCTTGGACTGTGCCCTTACTCAGCAGCAGGCAGACATGGCCATGGGGCAAGATACCCTGCTTCGTGGGAAAACCTTGCTTGTTGTTCCCACCATTGATTCAAACCACATAACCCTTCCACTCTTCACCCAGAGCATCAGCAGCAACTTCTATGGCCATACACTTCTCATTTGTGTTCATTGTCCACCTCAGTGAGTTTCTGGCAGCCAGTGTCTGGGAAAGAGATGTTAAGCTTCATTCTAAAGTAGCTGTCCAAGGCACTGTGGAAAAGAACACACTTTCTTTTTAACTTTAAAGTATTGGAAGTAAGATACATTGATTGCCAGAGCTGCTGAGGTCTCATGCCACTGGGGAGCCTGCTTGCACTGTTGAGTTTTGGGTCTTAAGATGCCCAAGAGTTTTCTTTATTATGAGCTCTTCTATAGAAGGGACTGTGTGTGTAAGGACTATTGAGATAAATACTGTATACTAGATACTATATAAAAGAACTGTTTGAACTTGCTTAAAAACCTTTAAATTTGGTGGAGTCAGGGTTAACGCCCTAACTCATTAATGCCCCTAAGAGTTAAGTAGTTGTTAGTCCATGGAACAATGACTATTAATCACTTGCATCTAAATCTATACTGATGGGGGACAGAAGTTTCCCCTGGAGTGCTCAGGTTGAATTGAGTTTCTGGAGCCTGGTACAACTGCTGTTTCGTACCACCCACCTCTTCCTAGAACTTTTCCCGTTCAGTATATCCCCTCATTGTTTATACCACCTGCACTGGATGCCCAGGAATGCTGTTGAGTTTAGGAATAAAAGCCATGAGTAACACAGGTGTCACACTGACCGCAAGCTGCAGCGCTCACCTCTAAGGTAGTTCTGTCCATTTCCTAGGGAGGTTCATTTTTGGAGAGGATATGTTGAAAAGGAGAAAAGTCTTTCAGGACTTTGAAGAAGGAAAAGCAGTCTTCATAATTGGATAATTACATGTAATTGGAAGCTTCTGCTTGGGATCTGTTGGAAGCTTTGCCTTAAAGGACTCGATTAGCTAGCTAGACAGGCATTGTAGGCTTCACACTTTAATTGGCTGTGGAGGGAGGGAACTAAGTGGTGGATGTAGGGTTATTAAGTAAGTATACAGTTTTGTGTTGGGCCGCATTCACAGCCACCCTGGGCTGTATGCGGCCTGTGGGCTACAGGTTGGACACCCCAGGTGTATATTTGCAAAGAATTTTTTTAAATCCTCGCCAGAGGATATGTTTTTACTGCTTTGAGAGTGAGGGAGAGAAACATGGATCAATTGCCTGCTGTACACACCCCAACCAGGGACTGAACTCTCAACCTTTCGGTGTACAGGGGTGATGCTCCAACTTTCCAAGCAACCCAGCCAGAGCTATTTGTAAAGAATTTAATCCAAGTCTGTTTCCCTGCTTCTCTCCAAACTTGACCAATCCCCAAAAGCTTTTCTGACAAAGGGACAAGATTTTGGAGGGTCAGAAACGCGGAGACCCACCCCAGGCTTTGTTCTCTCTGCTTGTGCCATACAGTCTGAGCTGTGTGTGCCTCCTCCTCTTGTCACACGCCCCTTAGCTGCTCTTTTGTATTTTGAATATTTTTGTTGAAATATATTGAAAAGCAAAAATAACTGAGGAGCAGCCCCACATGTGGTTTTAGTCCCAAAATGTCTGTGCTCGGTAGTATTCCCACACCCTCCCCCAAATTGGTGTCATAGTGCTGATGGTAGAGCTACATTAAGCCATTGTTGCGGTTTCCGTTTTTATTGAAACGTCTGTCTGACTCCTTAATGCCCAGGGTATCTGAGACCCTGTTGAGGCACTCTGTGCAGTTGCTGTCACTGCCGCGTGTGGCTGTGGACCCCGCTGCCTTTGTGCTGGAAATGGTGGCTCGGCTGTTACGTACAGGAATCTCTGCTGCAGCATTCTTAGAACCATTAGTTTTTTCTTCCCTGCTTTCTAAGTAAAATAAAATTCAGAAAAGTACAGAGAATAATAGAATAAACACTACACTACCACTCCAGGTTAGCATGTCATCATTTCAAGTAACTATGACTCACCTACCTCCTGTGCCCCGAAGGTGCTCTCTGCTCACTATGGTCACAGGCTCAGTTTGGGCCTTTCCTCCAAGCATGTCTTTGCAGTTTCGGTAACATTTAGTGCTTTTGTCATATCATTCCTGGTAAACCTGAAGCTTCTTTAAGCCAGAGACTTGCTCTTACTCGTTTTTCTGTCCACGGGGTCTGGCACAGACTTGCCAGCAGTAGATGCTCAGCAAAGGTGAGCAGTGCTGGACAGAGCAAGGGCCAAGGCTGAGGAGCCTTAGGCGATCCAGGAGTGTAGAGTGTGAGTCAGGAAAGCGACCTGAGAGCTTTGACTCAAGATGAGTCTTCCCCAAATCTGGTCTGACAAATCATGGAACATTGTTGTTTTGAAAGAAGAGCCATCTTTCAAATAAGTCAGTAAAAATGGGCATTTTAACTCACGCCAGCATGAGACGGGGTGTTAAACTCAGTTTAGTTCTGAAGATTGCAGGTCTCCATTCCCTTTTTCAAAGAGATGGCTTTGGAGACCCCAAGCACGCTGGACCTGCTGCAGCGTGTCAAGAAAAATACGGAGACTGTCACTGTGACTAGGGCTCTGTGACTTACAGATGCACGCAGGAGTCAGACGGCCTCATGGTATTCACTAATAAAGTGTGTGTTCTAAAGTCCTATTAAGTTTCTTCTAATTTAATCTAGTTATTGATTAGTTTTAAGATGTTTTTCCCTCAAGCTGAAGTAATGTTTATTTCTTCATTAAGTCTTTAAGAAAACCATAACTGCTGAACAGACACCCACGCTCACCACCCCCCAGAGCAGGCAGGGACTTCTGGCCCCGCGTGGAAGGCCTCCGCTCCGCCCTTGGCTGCTTCTGTGGTGCTGTTGCCCGGCTGGTCTCTCTGCGGCCCGGGGCTGCCACGTCTGCCCTCTGGAAAGAAATGGGTGCGATCCACCGTCCTGCTTTACTGCCGTGGAATCACTTTAAATCACAGCGAATGGTCAGCTCCCATTCTAGCTCCTTTGAAGGAAGCATTTTAAATATCCTATTATTTTTGTAAACTAAATCTTCAACAGTGTTTGTATAGCTTTCCAGTGAGGCCTGACCTCAAATCGGAGCTTTCATGTGTTGAGCTCTACAGTTCATTTCGTTCCTAAATGTCACTTGCTTAGGATCGTGAAAGAGCCTGAGCCACTCACCAGTTTAACACTATTTCAGTAGGCCCTTCTCTCCTTTAATATCATTTTAAAAATTTTAGTGTTCTAAGAAAATGCTATAAATTCGTTGTGTTGCTGCTTTGTGAAAGTAAACAAACTCGGGGTATCGGGGTAGAGCTTTGTGAAAATTGAACCCTTCAGTTACCGCAGTAATGACTCGTGGTCCTGATCTTTCTCTTCTGAAACATCTGCCTTAGGACCGCCGAGCTGTGCGGGTCAGGTCCCCACAGACGGAGGCTTCGGGCAGAGGCTGCTGCTGTTGACCGAGCAGCGTTGTTGACTGCACGCCACTGTGCCCCGTAGATGTTTGATTCAAATCAGCCCTCAGAATCTGGCGACGCGTTTCAGAGATGACACTTGGTGTGTGGGGGTTGGTGTGACGTGAACGGTGGTGCTGGCAGGTGTGTTCTCCAGTTGCCGGTGTTCAGCGTTCCACGGGTGACTCCAGACCTGAGAACCGGCGGTGATCACCTCCTGGTGCAGTCTCGGGACTCACCTGGGTTCCTGGTGGATCACCTGGGTGTTGGCACTCCCCGTGGTCTAAGCTGACACTTTCCAATAGAGATGTGAGCCATGTAAGGAATATTAAATTTTCTAGTAGCCCCATTTTAAAAAGTAAAAAGAATTAGGAAAAAATTAACATATAATTCCACCTATCTTGTACAAAACGCTGCTTCAGCATGTGAACTGTATGAAAGACAAGATTAAAGGGGTATCTTGGCTTTTCATCTTTGACATCTGGTGAGCAGTCTACCCGTGTGGCACGTCGGAGCCCATCTACATCCAAGTGTCCGTGGCAGCCGTCGGCTGCTCTTCTGAAGACTCAGCTCTGTGGGTCAGGCTAGATTCGTGGTCACATGGTGAGCTCCCCCCTCGTTTTTTGCTGGAGGCCTTTAAGTGAGGGCGTAGTTCGCGTTCCAGATCCAGGCTGCCTGGGAGCAGAGCCCGGCCTGCCTCGTGCTCTTGCCTGATCTCGGATTTGGGGTCTGATGGTGACTCTTGCCTCTGAGGGCTGTTGTGTATGGTCTTTAAAGCTGCAGCTGGCATATGGTAAGCCACAGTATTAAACGCCACTGTATGTATTTATAGTATTTCACACTACTGTATACTATTTAAAATTTGTATTAAATTCTATTGAATACAGCTCAACTTGCCTGTCTTAGGGAAACTTGAACTTACTTATAAGAGGTTTCAGGAATAATTTCAAAGTATACACAATTTCAAGAGGTTTTTGGCATAACCAAGACATACAAAGAAAACTCTAAGGGAACTTTTAAAAGCCGTACAGGAAGGTTGCCGTATGGCTGTCTGTGAACTAGTCTCGCCAGTATGGGATTTTTCCACAATCGCTAAGGAAGTAGCAGTACATTTGGCCCTGGCCGGATGCCTTACCTGGATGGACTGTCTCATCCCATACACCACTTGAGGGTTCGATCCCCGATCGGGGCATATATGGGAGGCAGCTGATTATTGCTTCTGTCTCTCACACTCCATTTCCCTCTCTCTAAAATCAGTAAAATATATCCTTGGGTGAGGATAAAATTTGAAAAAAGGAAGTACATGTGCCCTGTCCAGTTTGGGGCATTGAGGGCCCGGTCGGCCATCCAGTGCTCACTCCTGCTCGCTCTGTGTCTGCAGGGCCACGAAGCCCCCGGGAGGAGCATCGAGCGATCTTTTCGGAAGTCCAGAAGAAGGTGTTCCTTCAAGCCGACCTAACAGGATGGCCTCGAATATTTTTGGACCAACTGAAGAACCTCAGAACATTCCTAAGAGAACCAACCCCCCGGGTACGGGCCTTTGTGGCACATTTGTTCATTTGTTCTTTTTTAGCTGCTCTTTTGATAAAATTTTCTCTGTGTGTGTGTGTGTGTATGTGTGTGTCCTTTCACATATTTTCTGGTACAGGTTATCCCTTGCCATCAGAGTTCTAGAATGTGAGGAAGACTTTCACTTGAAGGTGCCTCGATCATTCTTGAATTGTCCCTCTGCCAACAGACATTGGCTAGGTGTGGGCACCGAAGATGCCCTTCCCACTTGCCCCATGGACTCCTTGAGATTCCTAAAATTGTACACAGATTACGTGTTCAAACATTTTTCTTAGGAAGGACATTCAGCGTGTCGATGGGTTTGAATCTCTAAAAAAGGACGACCCGGTCTGGCACACATGGGTGTGGTTCTCACCCCACCTTCCGGTGGTTATAGTGGAAGAGCATCTACCACGGTGTTTTCCTTGGCTGATAGACTGTCCAGTCGAGTGACCACGCAGGGCTAGTTACCTGAAGAGCTCTCCCCTACCTGTATCCCTGAGGAGAAGCAAGGTTCGTCCCGTCCTTAAAGATCTGAGAGGCCAGACATAGGAATCAGTATTTCAGACAAATGATAAAACCAAGCTGAACCAGAGCTAGGGCTGCTTGCTACTCCGATTCCAGATGTGCTTTTTTAAAAAAAATAGGTATACATACAAGGGGGACCCCCACCCAAAACAGGAATTTGTTTATTTTAAAATGTGTGTTTATTTTTATATGTTTAAACTTCAGTCACCTTCAAAGTGCGCTCTACTTGAAGCAGTACACCTATTGAGACGTTTTTTCCACTGCTCAAAACAGTTTTTGAACATGTTGATTTTGGTGCCTTTTAGTGCTTCTGCCAATTTTTCTTTCATCTCTTCCACATCAGTAAAACATTTCCCTTTGAGGATTTTTTTCATCCATCTAGAAAAACAAAGTTACTTGAGGTGATACCAGGTGAATAGGGAGGGTTGGGCGCAGGGGCCATGCCATTTTCAGTCAAAAAGTGCTGAACACTCAGTGCGGTGTGGGCAGGTGTGCTTGTAGATCACCCATCATCAAATGGGCAGACACTGAGTCTTCCAAAAAAAATTCAGAGGCTGAATGCAGCCTCTCACAACAACTCCAGCTGGCACGCTGATACAGATGGGAACCTAGAACACTCACCTAGTGGGAGATGCCTGTACTACAAGAGGCTGGCCCTCCAGAGGGTAACTGCGGGGAGTTTTTTCCCCTTGTATTTTTTTTACCAAATCCAGAGAAACAAAAGCAATAGGTTCAAAAGCTAGTGTTTTATTTTGTTGGTTGGGCACGTAGGGTTGGTGTAGATACATTTATAGTAGAGAAGCTATAGGGTTTTACCAGGTGAACACTATTCCTACTGTATGCAGCCTTGCACGTCCTTTGTACCAGCAATGGCGTGGTGTTGGGCCACATGGCAGACTGAATCAGTCTGAAGCGCCCAAAGGTGGACAAGCCAGCTCTGTTGGCCTTGACTCAGCAGTGTGCGTATCTGGAGCTAGCCCTGGGGCGTCAAGCTCCCTGGAAAGTGTGACAACTTGGGGACAGAATCTGGGAGCCAGTGGCATCTGTACGATCTGGTGGAAGTTGTGTGGGTGTTTGCTTTGTCTTTATTTATGATAGTTGTGTCTTACGAATTTTTTCTATTATGGTGCCCCAGCTCTAGTGCCTGGTGGGCACCCTGGGCCCTCCCTTGACTGGAGAGTGAGAAAGCCTTTGTTGTGCATAGTTAGTTACGAGGTGTATCCACAGCCAGCATGATTCTGTGTGCGGAGAGTTCCTGCTTCTTGTGATCCTGCCACGTGTTCCTTAAAATTATCTGCGATGGCCCAGACTTGTGCTGCTTGGTTGGTTGGGCGTCATCCTGCAGAGGGAAGGGTGGACGGTTAGATTCCCGGTCAGGACACATACCTAGGTTTCGGGTTCAGTGCATGTGAGAGAGAACTGATCAGTATTTCTCACATCAGTGCTTCTCTCCCTCTCTTACTTCCTCCTGCCCCCTCTCTCTAAAAATAAATAGGTAAAATATATTTTTAAAAATCTTTTAAAAATTGCCCTAGCTTGTGTGGCTCAGTAGATTGAGCACCGGCCTGCAAACCAAAGGGTCACCACTTCGATTCCCAGTCAGGGCTCATGCCTGGGTTGCAGATGAACTCTCTGGTAGGGGGCACGTGAGAAGCAACCACACATTGATGTTTCCCCCTCTCCCTCTCTCCTCTCCCTAAAAACTAATTAACTAATTAATTTTAAAAAAACTTTTAAACAACTTATTTTTTAAATTATCTGTGATGTATTCTCAACGGAAGCCAGGAACGGAAAACTGCTAGTTGTGTCCACACCTCAGGGCTAAATTCCTGCCATTGTTTCTGTTTCAGTTTTGCAGACTTAGACCCACAGCCCTCCAGTGAGAGGGCCTTTTGAGAAAAGGATGCAGGGTAGAGTGTGGGAGTTACTGCCTGAGACACCGGAAACTGACCAAGGGCCATCACACCCAGTGTCCATTTGCTCCTCGTTTGTGTGCTTTGATAGTCACCTAGTGTAGATCATCCACAGATTGTTTTTTTCTGGCAATCTAACAATGACTGATGGGTGCGTGGTTTGTTTAATACAGACCAGGGCATGTGCTAAAGGCTTTGCATGTGTGTATTTGCTTCTCTCTGCTGCCCCAGGAGGTAGGTGGTGTTACACCCTTTACGGGAGAAATGGGGGCTCTAGGAGGTTCACTGGTGTGCCCAAGCCCCACAGTGCATCAGCAGCAGAACTAGCCTTAACGGATGGGTTGTCCTGGCTCTGGAGCTCCAAATGTATCCAAGATATCCTCCTAAGGATAAATTAGGGAGGATAATTTTTAGGGATAAATTTCTCAAAATGGAATTGCTAGGTGATTTATTTTTGGAAATACCTACCATCTACTACTGGTAGGTACTTCCAACTAGTCTTCTGTGGGTGCGTGGCCAGTGCTCACCGTGACTGTGATTATGTGCTGCCACTGCTCCTCCCCCTCTGCCACGGAGGATAACACTGTCTTATCTTTTTTTCAGTCTTCACCCAAGGATAGGTTAATATTAACTTAATAGGGAGAAGCATTGATTGGTTGCCTCCTATATGGACCCTGACCAGGGATAGAACTTTCAGCCTAGGTATGCGCCCAGACTGGGGATCACACCGTAACCTTTTGATGCGCAGGGCAACACACCAACCAACTGGGCCACTTGTCCTGGGCCAGATTGTCTTGTGGGGTTTTTTTGCGATTTTTAAAAAAATCCTCACCCTAGGACATGCTTAATGATTTTTAGAGAGGAGGGAAGGGAGGGAGGAAGAGAAACATCGATATTAAAGAGAAACTGATCAGTCGCCTCCCATGTACGCCCTGACCAGTATGCAGACTGAACCCACAACCTAGGCGTGTGTCCTGACTGAGAATTGCACCTGTAAACTTCTAGTTTACAGGGTGGCGCTCCAACCAACTGGCCCACATAGGCCAGGGCTGCAATTTGGTTCTGAAAAAAGTATATCTTGAATTGATTTTTCTTTGATTATGGGTGGATTGAGCACCTTTTTCATCTTCAAAGCTGAATTTATCTTTCAGGTAAAATATTGACACAGAACAATATTGTTTAGGATTAGACACATACACTAAAACCCTAAGAGAAATAACAAGTTTGTGGTTTCCAGAAAATTCAGGCCTGTGGTGACCTGGCGTGATGGGGAAGGAGTAACCAGGTTTCTGGGAGCTGATGGCATCTACAATCTGGCGGCAGTTGTGTGGGGGTTTGCTTTGTCTTTATTTGTGATAGTTGTGTCTTACGAACTTTTCTGTTCGGTATACAATTAAAGAAATGTTTTTAAATGAGCAGTGCCTCTAGCCAAAATCTTAAAAATGAGTTACTTTTTTAAAAAAGATTTTATTTATTTATCTATAGAGGGAAAGGGAAGGAGAGAAATATCAATGTATGGTTGCCTCTCTTGAGTCCCCTGCTGGGAATTGGCCTGCAACCCAGGCATGTGCCCTGACTGGGAATCGAACTGCGATCATGTGGTTTGCAGGCCCATGCTCAATCCACTGAGCTACACCAGCCAGGGCTTAAAAAATGAGTTACTTTTATCTTCTATTTTTTAATTTATTATTTCCTTTCTTTAATCCCCAGCTGCAGATATTTTGTTGATTTTAGAACAAGGGGGAGAGAGAGAGAGAAACACACAGATGTGAGATGTAAGCGTCTATCATCTGTGCACACCCAACCTGGGAATCTATCATCTGTGCACACCCAACCTGGGAATCGAACTTACAACTTTTTGGTGTACAGGATGATGTTCTAACCAACTGAGCCACCTGGCCAGGGTTTCCATGTTTTCAAAAGGTGAATGTGCACTGTAAAAATAATTTACTTCAGCATAACCAGAAACAATGCAATAAGGGCTGGCCTCAAGCAATAGTTTTTCTTCACTTTGTGGTCTAGACATTTTTGGTAACAACACACTGTTAAATAACAAGAGCCTGGTGTCATTGCTGAGGCCTTACCCACTTGTTGAGTATCAATTCGTATTAATTCGTATCTCACCAACCATGCTAGGAAGATACTTTATTATTTATACCTTGTTAGAGTAGAGAAAATGGAGACAAAAGTAGGTTCAGGTCACTTATTTGGACTCACAGAGTAAGTGACTGAGCAAGGTCCTCCCCAGCAGCCTGGCCACGGATCAGCTGCCCTTCACACCGTGCAGTGCTGGTTTCCCAGCACTTGGGGTTTATGGCTCCTTGGGATGTGTATAGCCATCAGCCAATGTTCAGAAGGTTTGTAATCACACTAATGTCACATGAGTGTGTGCGCACACATTTTCCTGCAGGGCGGTCCCACATGTTCTCTGTGTTCCCCCCACCCCAAAAAGCCAGGGAACCCCAGGCACTCCTTTCTGTTTTCTGTGATTCTTCCGTCTCCCCTAGAAGACTGGCATCGGGAAGCCACGCTGCTTTAGAATCCATTCTAACAGTGGCGGTCTGAAGGCTATTGAGGGAACAAACCCCCCCCCCCTGGGAGCACGTGGAATGCGTCATCCATATTGTTCTTAAGGGTCCATGGCCTCATGTCAAAACAGTATGAGTTATTATAGCTAAGTGACTAACCACTTTTCCTTATTCAGATATGAGCAAAAAACTACCCCCTTCTTTTAGATTAGGCATTTTGTACTATATAGATTGTTTTGCGCCTTTTCTCTCTGAACAGTGCATCCAGGACACAAAATATAGCCAACGTGTATTGAGCATTTATGTCCCAGGCACTGTTCTAAGCATGTGGTGTATGAGCTATAATAAGTCATTGAATCCTCTCCTAGTGCTGTGAAGAAGTTCCTTTCGTTGGGGTATAGAATGGCCGAGTAACTTGTGTACAGCCACGCGCCCAGTTAGCGGAACGCACCTTCGTCTTTCCTGTGAGATGAGTGGTTGGCACCACGGCCGTGACCGTGGGGCCCCACCTGCACGTAGCACAGCCCCTGTGGAGGGGGTGTGCCGAGGAGGAGAGGGTCCGCTGGTGTTGCGTGATAGCCATCTTCCTGCTTCGTGTGGGACGTTTAGACATTGACTTTCCATGTTCAGGCCTTAGTCATCTCCTTATAAGAAGTTACATCATAGATGAATTTTTTTTTTATGGATTCCAGAGAGAGGGGAAGGGAGAAAGAGAGGGAGAGAAACATCGTTGTAAGAAACATTAATCAGTTGCCTCCATACGCACTCCAACTGGGGACCAGACCTTTAACCCAGACATGTTCCCTGACCAGGAATTAAACCCGTGACCTGTCAGGCTGGGGGACAACGGCCAACCAGCTGAGCCACATTGGTCAAGGCTTACATGCGTATTTTGATTATGGCTTATCAGACCACTTACATTTGGCGGCAGAGATATTAAATATCTCTGGTTTGCCAGTGTATCTAGTTGTCCCTGGACATTCCACCAGAACGAGACCGGAAGATGGCCACTAAGTGTTGTTTCTCCGGATTACAGGTCTGCGTCTTAACGGCGCATTACTCGGTTCTCTCCGTCCAGCCTCAAAACTTAGAAGCTGCTGGCGTTTAGTGTACTAAAGAGCTTGTCATGGGTTTGATGAAGAAGATTCTTCATCAAAAAAACATGAAAAGTTCAGGGATAAAGAAATTCTGTGGGGAAAATACTGTTTTACGCCATCTCTCCCTTTTGCCTGTAGAGGCCCGCCCAGTTCAGCTTAGTTCCGGAAGTGAAGTCCCCAGGGGGCACCGGGTAAAGGGCTAGGTCTTCAGTCACTGTGATCATCCCAGCCTTTTGGGCCTGAACTTAGGACTGGACTGGGGTGTTACTATGAGATGAGGTCTCTGAAGTAATAAGTGTGCAAGGCAGGAGCAGATGGGTGTTGTGGATCCCTCACTGTTCTGTGATTGTTTTTGCAGGGGGAAAAGGAAGTGGTATCTTTGAGGAATCAACACCTGTGCACACTTCACAGCGTCTGAACCCACCTGGTGGGAAGACCAGCAACATTTTTGGGTCGCCAGTGACCGCCACTGTACCCTTGGCACACCCAAACAAACCCAAGGTATGGACTGCATTCACGTGGCAGATAGGAAAGAAAGAAAAGCAAGCATCGACCCTACTTCTTTTTTCAAAGGCTCTGAAGCAGCTTTGATGTATTATTAGGAAGAAATATGAAGGGTGGCAGTTTTTCTGGGTACAGTCATTAGTAATTGAGGGTTGTTTTCTTTGTTTGTTTGTTTGGTTGGTTGGTTGGTTGGTTTTATTTTTAGAGAAGGTAAGGGAGGGAGAGAGGAAGAGAAACATCAGTGTGTGGTTGCCTCTTGCATGCCCCTACTGGGGACCTGGCCTGCAGCTTAGATATGTGCCCTGACCGGGAATTGAACCAGAGATGCTTGCTTCTCAGGCCAGCACTCAGTCCATTGAGCCACACCAGCCAGGGCAGTAATTGAGTTTTGAAGCTCCCCTGAGTCATCGGAGAAATAAATTCCAACCTCTTGATGACTGAGCCCTGGGGGAAGCTGCTCTCAGTGTGTGGGTATCATCGACTGCCCACTGCACTTACACTGCTGTTCCTCGCTGCACATCGCCGAGGGTGGTGAGACTAGTGATAAAGTGGAACGTACAAAAGAAGAGTTCACGTTTCACAAAAACTTGACAGTTTGCAGTGGTTATTAGTAAGTACAACGGCATTGGATTAAAATTCAGCTGGTGTTCAGAATTCATGAGTTCCCTAAGTGTGCTTTTTAAAGGTTTACTTGTCACCTTTGGAGAGTACCAGAGGACTGATGCATTACGAAAACTGCTCAAGCATAAGGTAAAGCATTTAGACAGCCTTCCCTGCGTGAACTGTACCTCAGGATAACTGTCTTCAGGGAAAGTTGCCTTTTGTAAATGTACTACAGCCTATAAGTGAACGAGGAGTAACAGGATACAGATATCACCCTTCCACACACTTGTAATGGAGTTGTAGGGTGGGCAGTGATCATCAGAGGCTCCCAGCACCACAAAACAGGACACAGAACTACGGTCCCGTAACAGAGGGCCATCATGGACCACCTTTGAATTGTTGTCAGAACAGGTCTGAATCAGCCCTGGCTAGTATAGCTCAGTGGATTGAGCACAGGTCTGCGACCCACACGATCACGGTTCGATTCCCAGTCAGGGCACATGCCTGGGTTGCAGGCCAGTTCCCGGCAGGGGACTCACGAGAGGCAACCATACATTGATGTTTCTCTCCCTCTCTCCTTCCCTTCCCCTCTAAAGATAAATAAATAAAATGTCTTTTAAAAAAAAAAAAACAGGTCTGAATCAGAGCAGACTTCATTTAATCCACGCCACAGGGATTTGATCTGAGTTATCCAAAATATAGGAAATGACATGGTAGAGTGGTTGGATATCCCAAGTTTAAAAAAACAAAACACTTAAGAATGCAATCCCTATGAAAATCCCAATAGTGCACTTTTTTTGTTGTTTTTGAAAAAATTAGGAAGATTCATTTTAAAATTCATATGGAATCTCAAGGGACCCCAATAGCCAAAAAATCTAGAAAATGAAGCACAAAATTGAAGGTTCACTCCTCCCAATTTCAAAACTTACTACAGTAATCAAAACAGTGTGGCATTGGCACAGAGTTAGACGTACAGACCATTGGGATAGAATTGGGAACCAAAAAACAGATTCTCACACTGTGGCTAATCGCTGTGTCCACAAGGGTCCCAAGATCATTCACTGGGGTAAAGATCTGTCTCTTCAACAGATGTGCTGGGAAAATTGGATGTGCGCATGCAAAAAAGTGAAGTTACGCCATATATAAAAATTGACTAAAAATGGATCAAAAACCTACATTTAAGAGCTACAACTAAAAGTTTTAGGGGAAAATTTAGGGAGAAATCTTTATAGTGATTTGATTATGGTTTCTTAAATAGGACAACAAAAACACAGGCAACAAAATTTTAAATAAATAAATAGGGCTTCATTAAAATTAAAAGCTTTTGTATATCAAAAGACACCATGAATGCAGCATTGTTTATAGTAGCCAAATATGGAAGCAGCCCAAGTATTCATTGATAGAAGGCCAAAGATGTACATTTCTACAATGGGAAAAAAGAATGACATCTGGCCATCTGCAGCAGTATGGACCTAGAAGGTATTACGCTTAGTGAAATAAGTCAAACAGAAAGACAAATGCCGTATGATTTCACTTATATATGGAATCGAGAAGAACATATAATGAACAAACCAAAGTTATAGAGAACAAAGTGATGGTTGCCAGATGGGAGGGGGTTGGAGAACTGGATGAAAAAGGTAAAGGGGATTAAGGAGTAGGAATTGCCAGGTGCTACAAGAGTCGTGGGGATGTGAAGTTCAGCAGAGGGAAGCGAGCCAACAGTGTTCCGACCATGTGCGGTGTCAGATGGGAAGTAGACTCTCAGGGGTGGTTACTCCATAAGGTGTGTAATGCCAAATGTCTAGCCACTGTGTGGTGCACCCGAAACTAATGTAATGTATGTCAACTGTAATTTAAAAAATAAATATTCGTATTTTAAAGACTTTATTTTTAGAGAGAGGGGAAGGGAAGGAGAAGAGGGAGAGAAACATCAATATGTGGTTGCCTCTTATGTGTCCCCCAGTGGGGATCCGGCCTGCAACCCAGGCATGTGCCCTGACTGGGAATCAAACCAGGGACCCTTTGATTCACAGGCCTTCACTTGATCCATTGAGCTACACCAGTCAGGGCAAAAATAAATAAATTTTTAAAAAAGACTATCGAGAGAATGAAAACATAACCTGTAGAATATTTGAAATCACAAATCTAATCAAGGTTTGCTATCCAGGATATATAAAGAATTCCTACAACCAAACAACAAAAAGACAACCCAATTCAAAAATAGTTGAAAGATTTGAATAGACGTTTCTTCGATCAGCACGTGAAAAGATGCTCAACATTATTAGCCATTTGAGAAAGGCAGGTGAGGTACTACTCACTCACTAGGATGGCCTTTATCAGAAAAATAACAGGCCCTTCCGCAGTGCCTTGTGGCTGACCTCCGACCCCATGGTCCACCCCTCACCACAGGCTGCATCTGTCCCAGCTCCTGGGGAGCTTACAAGGGGTGACACTTGAGCTCAGCTTCTCCCTGGCACCTGGGGACCTCTTGCCCACCTCGTCCCTTTGGCTTCCTCCCACAGTGGTACTGGTGGCGGTCAGGTGGTTGTAGCTGTCTTGAGGCGACAGAATTCGAGAGGACCAGCGAGGAACCTCTTCCCAAAAAGGCTCGAATGAGTGAGGCAGACTTCAAAGTTACAGCACCGAGATGAGTTAATTTTAAGATGGAAACAGTGTGAAGCGTATGTGCAAGCTTTGGAGGGCAAGTACACAGACCTGAGCTCTAATGCTGTAACTGTCCTAAGGGAACTAAAGCAACAACAGCAAGAGTCTGCATGCAGGGAAGACATCCATGTCGTGTGAGAGCGCGCTACTCAAGTACAATGCCTCAAACAAGTCCAGCAGCCCCCTTGCCCAACAAAGATCCACAGTGGTAGACCCCATGATCAACTTGTTTCTCCTAAAAGTGAGTGGTGAGCTGGAACAGACTAAAGACAAACTGGAACAAGCCCGAAAATGAGCTGAGTGCCTGGAAGTTCACACCTAATAGGTAAACAAATCATACTCCCCAGTCAAGACTCCCCAACAGTCCCGCTGCGAGAAAGCAGTAGGGGGACGGCCAAGGCCTCGTTTCCACACCGAGACTCAGACTCTCTGAGCCCCGAAAAGACACATTCTTACACTCACTCTCCAGCTTTAATGGTTAATGTGAAACTTACCAGATGAGCCTTGTGTTTCAGCTTTTTTTCTTCCCCTCCTCTTGCTTCAGAGTCCTGATTGCATCAGACTGTGATGAAGAAGTGGCCACCTCTGAAAAACCCCTTCTAGAGCATGCAGACACCTGAGAGGTGTCTGTGTTTGAAGAAGTAGAGGGAGAAACAGAACTCTCAAGTCTGCGGCACCCTGTCTTCAGACAGTTTGGAGAAATGAAAACTAGAGATAGAAAGTCGTGAATTGAACATGTAAAATTCCAATAAGATGCAAACACAGAACGTGCGCCACGCTTCGCCTTGAGCACGGTGACTTAGCGGCCCCATGTGTCCGTTTGCCAACAGGCCGTGGGCTTCCTGGTGGTTGTTGAACTTCTTGATCCAAAACTCAAATGATGTGAATTTGCCTTTAAAGGGTTTGTTTGCCAAGAAACAATAGTTATAAGAGAAATAAATACTAGACATGAGTATAAGTAGTTCATATATTTAACCATTGAGTTTGGAGCTGTACTCGAATGAGCCTTCAGTCAGTATGGTTTTTCTTTGAATGGTTGCTAAGGCCGTAGGTAGCCTTACCCAGAACTCTACAGGTGTGAAGGTATGGTATCAGACCTCAGATTCAAACTGTTTGAAGCATTGTGAACATTCATTTCACAGCTAGATTGTGTAAGGATATTGGCTGTGATGAGATTCGTGGTGTTATTTTTGTAGTCGTGAAATTTATTAAATCCCCATTTCATTCAACAGGCACATGTTGAAAGAGCCTTGTCGTTGGTGTAAATGGGGGAATGTGTTCCTTCTTTTATTTGGACCTTTTGTATCACACTTTTGATATTAAATGGGCCTTGAAAAAAATAACAATTGCTGCTTTTTGGCTAGGATATGGAGAAATTGAAACCCCTCACACATTGCTGTTGAGAATGTAAAACAGTGAAGCTACTGTGGAAAGCAATTTGACAGTCGCTGAAAAAGTTAAACATAGAATTTACCATATGATTCAGCTATTCCACTCTTACATACATACCCCCAAATTTGAAAACAGAAAACTCAGACACTCGTTCACCTATTTTAATAGTAATACTTCCAGTGATGCTGTTAAAGAACCCAAGTGCCAGCCAGCAGGGGAACGGCCGGCGGAAGGTGCTGCACACTGCACATTTGGCGGGGCAGCCGTGAGAAGGGTGACGTTTCTGGTACCTGCCACAACATGGGCGAGCCTTGAAAACGTGTCCTAATGTTCTAAAATCCGACTAGGTGTTAGATATTGAAGGAAGCCTTTGTTTTTGTAGCTGTGAGAATGTGTGTGTGTGTGTGTGTGTGTCTGTGTCTGTGTGTCTGTGTGTGTGTGTCTGTGAGAGAGAGAGAGAGAAGGACATTTTGAAGAGCCACATCTTATACTATTTATGAATCAATAAAATTTTTGGAATTTGCTTTAAAATAACTCCTCAAGGGGGTGGAGGGATTAAAATTGGGAGAACTGTGTGGCTGAGGCCAGGACAGCAATGAGCTGATGTCATTGTAGCTGTACGGTGGGTTATGAGGGAGCTCACAGTGCTACTTTGTTTATGGTTTAAATTGGCCGTAATAAAAACGTTTTTAGAGGTAAAAACCCAAATCGTCTATCCATGTCTTGATTTTCATCCTTCTTCTGACTGAGGGTTACAAGTTTCTGAATCACATATTGACATGGGGTTTCCTTTGTTGCAGGACCACGTCCTCTTGTGTGAGGAAGACCCCAAACTGGACCTTAAAGGTGAGCTTCTGTTTCCTGTCTCTTCCCCTGAGTGCTCGCACTCTGGAAGAGGTGCCGGTGCACCCCAGGAGAGGAGAGGTAACATTCCTGTGCCCCTTGCCGGGAAAAAGCAGCAAGGTTGCATTTAATGCCGAGAGGATTTGGTATCTGAAAAAGCCCAGGGAAATGGGCTCGGCTGTTTCTGATGAAAGCTTTTTAACTGGTCGCCACTGGTTTTTCTTCACTTCTTGTCATTGCTAATCAGCTTAGGCCTAAAATCAGGGGATCCAAAGTCTTTAATGTACTTGTGACAGAGGCTAGAACCAGCAGAACTGATGTAGAAAAGAAGGGCCTAGGAAGAGAGGACAGGAAGGATAAGTGAGACGTGAGGCTGCAGATGGGGGGGGAGCTGGTGTCTCGTAACCCATCCCCCAGGAAGCGCGCTGTCCCGTGGTAGGGCTCAATGTCAGGCTTGAGTCCCACCGCGGTGTGTAAGCTGACTGAGCACTGATTTCTGCCCGTTTCCTTCACCAGTTCCCCCAACTCATGACCAAGATACATGGGAATTTGTTCATTCGGAAAGTCCAGAGTAATGGTATTAGAAAATCTTGCCTCATCTTGCTAGATGCTCCAGCTAAGACTGTCTCCCTCTTTTTTTATGCTCACTTTGCTTTTTATACTTGAGGTAAAAAAAAAAAAAAGTGGGGCATGGAATCCAACCAGCAATATAAATAAGTAATGAACTTATTTAGGAATTTAGCAAGGGTTGCTTATACTGAGCCCCAACTTTATGCCCAGTTCTAGAACAGCCTTTGCTAATAATCAGTGAGTCTTTTTGGAACAGATGGAGGCCTTTCTCTTTGCTTTTCTCCCTTTTCCCATTATAGCTGCATGTCTTGCTAGCTGGTCTGTCGCAGACTTCCTGTGCATAGCTTGACCATCCTGGTGTAGGGGAGCCTCTAATGGGGTCATTTGTTGACTTTGTCCCGCAGCCGCAGCGAGCACCATGCCCAGAGAAGAGCCGGGTGAGACAGGTGGCCGGAGAGAAGCAGGCCCTGCTCAGGAGCCCCAGCCCACGTCCACCGCGGACAGCCACGAGCCCAGGTTGGGCCCACGGCCTCGGTCTCACAACAAAGTCCTGAATCCACCTGGAGGCAAATCCAGCATCTCCTTCTACTAGAAAAGCTACTGCTTCCCTTGTAGCCAGATAAGAAACTCAGATTTCAAATAGTTTCCTTTAGTCCAAAGGAATGGGGGTGGGGAGAGGGTTTGTCCAGTATCTGAAGCCGCTGCTCAGGTTCCACTGCCGCCAGGCGAGCCGCAGGGGACCAGGCCCTCCAGACTGCCAGGAAATGTCTGGGGGGAATGTGACTCCTTGGTGAACACTAATTTTGGATTCGAGGAACTCTCAGATGGGCTGGGTGGGAGGTTGGTGCAAGGCCATGGGACCCTGACGGAGTGGGATCTTCCATGTCCCTGTGGCTTCAGCAGTCTGCCAGCCAGTGCTATCTAGAAATCACTTAACATAGTAACAGAGTTTAAAGCCTCAGAAGTCTAAAAACAACATTGGGCATAAATCAAAAAGTTACTGTAAGTCTTATGCTATATGGAGAAATTTTTATCCTGATCCTTTATCCCGATCTGACAGGAATCTGCCTTTTGCTCCTGAGGGACTGGTCTTGGTCTACTCACAGACTGGTTTTGCTTGTGAATCATTTCTTTTTTCCTCTCATCCCTAAGTCGTGGCCTTTGCTCTTTACCAGTGATGTGGACAGTTCTTCTAGCTGCAAAGCCCACCGACTTCTGCAAGACTGAAACAAACTGTCCAGATACATCCAGGTTATTTAAATCCTTCATGTGTCTTACTTTATTCCTGTTGACACTGTGTAGGAGAGATGCTTGAGGACCTTAGATTCTTAGGTTTGAATTCTTTAATAATACCTAAAGAGCTATTCTTAAACAGCAGCTTTACATAAGTGACTATTGACTGGTCTGTTTGTGACACCTTTCTAGGAAAAAGTTACTCAGGTATACCAAAGAAGAAAAGTTTACTTAGGCCACGCGTTATAAAGCTCCACAGAACCTCTGGACTATATTCTTTTCCAGAAGAGACTTGGAAACCTTAGGCCGAGAGACTTCCTAGTTGGGCAGCAGAGCCCCAGCTGGCCAGTTGCTTTACTTGGTCTGGCAGAAGTCTCTCGAGTTCAGCCTCCCAAGGATATAGTCTCCACCCACTCATGCTGGACCAATGGTTAACAGGAGGAAGGGTTTGTGTGCTGGTGGCTTTTGTTATGGGTGCCTGCAGAGCAAATGCCAGGTGGTAGAAATGTCTTCACCATTCTTACAAGTGAGGAAAGAAACGTCCGTGTTGCATTGTAATCACAGTGGCTGAGACACCAAGTGCCTGCCAAGCCCACTTCTCACACCTGGCACACGAGGGGTCTGCGTGTGGCCTTGTCAACCAAAGCTCCCTCCTCTCGGTTGTCGTGCTGGCTTTGCAGCCGGGAAATGCTCGTTCTGTGTGACTTTATCAAGTGCTTCCTGTCTCTGTGCTTCATTCAGATAGTCACTTTTTAAGAAATTTGTTTGGAACTCAGAGCTTTTTTCCCCCACGTTAAAAGATGTAAGTGGTGGTTAGCTTTTAAGGCCAAATATACTAATTTGTTTAACTTAAAATGAAATGTGCTAATGGTGGAAATGAGCTGCCATTTATAACTACATTTATTTTTCACATACAAGAAAATGATTTGTGAGTCCCAAATTGGGTTGCTAGGAAGAACCTGACATACTGCTGGCCCTTGTGGCTTTGCCCCCACTGTCAGCCAAATGACAGGCAGGACTCGGGCTCCGGACTTCAGAGGTGGGGATGGGGAAACCAGAGATGGGAAGAGAGGCCGGGGGGAGGGGGGGCAGGAGCCTCTGGGCAGCAGTGGCTCCTCCAGCCTCTTCTCATCTTCACCCCCTTTTCCTCCCTGGGGCCCTAGGAGTGGGTTGGCTTGGTCGCCGGGAGAAGCAGAAGAGGAGTTTCTGCTCCCGTGGGCCCGATGGGGATGGGGATCGTGTTTGGGAAATTCTGTAGACGTTAGGTCTGTGTGTATCTGGAAGACTGATTAACTGTTAGCATCCTGTTCTCAGCCTCTAAGCTGCATCAAGAAATGACCAGTCTGTGTTTTTATTAAGCCTTAAAACTGTGCATTTGGTGCCAACCTTTTTCTAGAGCTGTATCAAAAACAACAAAACTGTACTTCCATGACAATGTAATTTTGATAAGAACATTTTGTTATTTTCACAAGGCATAAGTGGGTACAACAGTTGAATTAAACTTAGTAATCATGTACTCACAGTCTCCGCCTGTTTGTTGTCGGTGTGTGTGCACGTGCTTTCCTTAACGTCCATCCCGCAGCGCCCGAGCTCTGCCCCTTCCCTTACAGCTTTTCGTTGGTTGGGGGTTGGCTGCTGCTGCTGCTTTTCTTCCCCAGATGATGCCCAAACCGATATTCTCTAAGGTTATGAATGCAGTTTGTTTGTTTGTTTTCATTTCAAAACTAGAGGTGTAGCTTTGAGGAAAATGAGTGGGAATGTACAAGAATTTTTCCTTTTAATGACCCTTTTTTTCCTTTCCACCACTTGTCTTCCTAAAGAGCTGGAGCTGTTGACCTTGCCTCTGAATTGGCTTTGACACTCCCCAGTGACAAGCCGCAAACGGGTGGACGGGGGGCTGAGCTGTGAGGGTTCTGCCTACAGATTCAGGCCCTGTAGGGAAAGCACCGACTGAGTGGCTTTCCTTCTTACCTACCAGCTATTTTCATGCGTCCTACAAGCAAAGTGCCGGTTGTCTTGTATGTGACGTGGGTTCCGGGTGATGGGACTTCTCAGACCGCCCACCTGGAGAGTGCCCACGGAGGAGACTACACACCTTTCTCCCTGTGGGATCAGGGCCAGTGGCCGGGACGGCACCTCAGAAAGAAACCCGATGTGGGTTACCTGACGTGATCTTTTCTTTGTTTTGTTTAAGATTTTATTTATTTATTTTTAGAGAGAGGGGAAGGGAGAAAGAAAAAGAGGGAGAGAAACACTGATCAGTTGCCTCCCACACACGCCCAACTGGGGGACGCTGCCCACACCCCAGGCATGTGCCCTGACCGGGACGACTTTCCGCTTTGCCGAATGATGCCCAACCGACTGAGCCACACCAGTCAGGGCCTGAGATGATCTTTATTTGTTCACTTGAAAATGTGTTTGGGAATACAGAGCATGTGCCAAGAACTGGGCTTGTCTCTGGCAACATTACCTACTTGTAGCAGCGGCTCAGCCACGGGTGAGCACTGAGGTCTGAGTGTCAGAACCTGTTTGTCCCCAGGGGCAAGGCCATGGCCAAGTCTGAAAGGACCAAGGTAGCTCTGCCCATGTGGTGAGGAGGTGGGTAACATCAAAGGGTTGCCACTGCCTGTACCTTCCCCAGAAATACACTTGCTCTTTTGACAGAACATTAATCTGTTCTGTTATCTTTGTGAATCAAACCTTACAAAGATACATATATACCTGTGTTATCCAAGTTCATTTCTTCTGAACTTATTATGCTCTTAATCCCTAGCATAGGGATACTTATAGATGAAAGTTGAACTTTTGAAACCTGTGTGTCCGTGTGGCATTTTATTAGGGCCTTGAAATGATAAGAAGAGAAAGTTGTATTCCACATTATCTGTACAAATCTGAAAGGAAGTCTGTTTAACCCAAGTTCTAGGTAGGCTGAGCTCTCAAGAGTGGTCCCAGTTGTTTTTCTCAGTAAGCATCAGGTATTACCCAGCATATCATCGTGTTAAAGCTTCATTTTGTTTTAACCAATTTCAAATAACAAGTATGTCTAATCGTGTTGCTAATAAAAACTAAAAGTTGATGGCCAACTCAGTTGACCACTTTTGGTAGTAGGAGCTGCCCTACTGTATTTACTACTTCAAGAATTCAGAGGGGTCGGGACTTCCGCCAAGATGGAGGCATAGGTGAAAACACTGTGCCTTCTCCCACAACCAAGTTTGAATACACCAAAAGTTTTGGAGAATTAGGACACACCCAGAGACCAGAAAACGGAATTATACGGAAGTCCGACAGCTACGAACCATTCAACGAGGACGGTAAGAGAGGTGGAGCCAGCAGCGGAGCTGGGTCCGGCAGGACAGACCTAGGAGCGCAGGCAGCCCGGAATTAGTTGGGGTGCGGGGCAGACTGACCAAGGTCTCACATTCGCGCGCAGCGAGACAGACCACGCAGGCCCCAGGGGGCGAACCCAGTGGTGGAGGGCTGACAGCAGTGGCACACTCGCGTGCAATGGAGTGAGGCACGTGGCCTGGTGATGGTGGTGGCTGCGGTGCCTCTGGGGGTCGCGGCAGCAGGCAGCAGAGGGAAGCCATTGTCCCTCTTTGACCCCGCCCCCACATACAACGTCACAACCCAGCGACTGAGTTGCCCTGCTCTGGTGAAAACCTAGGGCTCTGATCCTGCTACTTAACAGGCACAAACAGCCCAAATGATGGTGCAAGAACTCAAAGTCCCAGAGCCAATAACTCTAAGCGACCAACAGATTGCCAGCCTCTCAGAAGCCCAATTTAAGACACTGTTTATCAGGATGCTCACAGAATTGGTAGAGTAGAGTCACAAATTAGAGAAACATATGAAGGCTAAACTAATTGAAATGAAGGGAGATGTCCAGAAAACCAATATCGATGGAAAGGAAACTGGGACTCTAATCAATGGAATGGACCAGAAGGAAGAACAAAACATCCCACCAGAAAGGAATGAAGAAATGAGAATTCAAAAAAATGAGGAGAGGCTTAGGAACCTCCAGGACATCTTTAAACGTTCCGACATCCGGATTATAGGGGTACCAGAAGGGGGAAAGAAACAGCCATGAGTGGAAAACGTATTTGAATAATAAAGGAGAACTTCCCCAGTCTGGCAAAGGAAATAGACTTCCAGGAAATCCAGGAAGCTCACAGAGTCCCAAAGAAGTTGGACCCAAGAAGGAACACACCAAGGCACATCATCATTACATTAGTCAAGACTAAAATGAAGGAGAGAATCCTAGAAGCAGCAAGGGATAAGGGGACAGTCACCTACAAAGGAGTACCCATCAGACTGTCAGTGGATTTCTCAAAAGAGACCTTACAGGCAAGAAGGGGCTGGAAAGAAGTATTCCAAGTCATGAAATCCAAAGACCTACAGCCAAGATTGCTTTATCCAGCAAAACTTTCATTTAGAATGGAAGGACAGATAAAGTGCTTCTCAGATAAGGTCAAGTTCAAGGAGTTCATCATCACCAAGCCCTTATTATATGAAATGCTAAAGGGACTTATATAAGAAAGAGATGATGAAAAATATGAACAGTGAAAGGACAGCAAACACACAGTTATTAACAACCACACCTAAAACAAAAGCAAACCAAGAGGACAGCTAGATCAGGAGTGGAACCATAGAAATGAAGAACATATGGAGGGTTAGAAACAGGGGGGTGGGAGGAGGAGAAGTGGGGAGAAGGCACAGAAAACAGCAGAGATGGTAGGCAGAAAATAGATAGGGGGGAGGGCGAGAATAGTGGGGGAAATATAGAATCCAAAGAAATTGAGACACGTGGTCATAAACTAAAGGGGTGAATGGTGGGGGAGGGGTGTGCAGGGTGGAGGGGAATGAAGGGGGGAATAGAACAAGTGTAATGGTATAATCAATAAAATATATAGTAAAAAAAAAAGAATTCAGAGGGGTCAAATTTCTGGGGGGGGAAAAAGCCTAAGGCAGAGTTCTTAAACATTCCTCAAAGCGTTCTCTGTAACTTGCTGTGATACAAAAGGCTGAGGTTCCAGAAAACCTCAGTATTGCTTGCCAGTTCCAAAGAAATAACCCAGAGGACTGGCTGTGCAAATCATGGGTTCTTTAGGACTTGGTGCCCACCAGTGGCAGCTGCCTGGTGACTTTTTTCCACAGCACAGGCTTCCCAGCATAGGGTTGTGTAGAGTACAGAAAACAAAGCAAACGGGGGGCTGAGGGGCCCGCCCCTTGAGTAGGTTCTTGGGCGCACACTTGTGGGAGCTCAGAGACACCAGCTATTTCTCTGTAGTTGTTTACAGTCTGGGCTCACATCTAGACGTAGTTTCTCTGGCCATTACTTGACCCAGGAGCTGGCCAGGCGCCCAAGGTCCGCCGCAGAGTCTGCTTACAGGTGGCCTTTGTGGCATTCCCACAGGGTGAGAGGGGCAGTTGGGGTTTGGGGAGGGGCCCAAGTTTCTACACACACTCCACCCCAACGCTGGTGCCTGCCTGCCTGCTTCTCCTCCACTCCATACCATCTGTGGTTACATCTTCCCTGTATGTCCTGTGGAGGGAGGAGGATGGGTGAAACATTGTACCCATTCTCTGCAGCAGCAATGTAACAGCAAAGGAGTAACAGACTCCTACGAAACAGTATCAGCATATACAATGCTGATCACCAGCCCCAAGACAACTTTACAAACCGTGTTAAGGTTGTCCTATAAAGTTGACTGGGCTCGTTTTCCAAGGCAGCCCAGCAGCAGCAGAGAGGGCCATCTCCGAACACACCCAGCAGTTAATACACTAGCTTCAGAGTGTATGGGAGGGCTCTTCCCTCAGAGCCCTCTCCTCCCGCAATCCGCCATGGACGAGAATAGGTCTACCAAGACATGATCTGCTTGGGGAGAAAAATGTGGCCAATCTCTCAAAGGAGAAGGGCCAGGAGCCTGTTCTTCAATGGGCTTTTATTGGGTTTATTTGCACAGGAATACAGGTAAAGCTCATTAACCATTGTCAGGCAATACGGATCAAACAATAGATAACATACAAGGAACTATGAGGGCTCATTCTGAGTCGGGGTCTCTTAGCTAAAGGGCTATAAAACTTTGGGAAACAAACTCATTTCATACTTGGACCCTTATCAGAAAATTGAGGACAATCTCAGCAAAGCAGGTTTCACAGGATTTTATGCATTCTTTCTTAGGCCTGATTGCCCCAAAGAACCCGCCCAGTCCTGTCCAGGGCTGCACTGCCCTCCAGCATTGTTTCAGGCTTAAGTCAGGCAGGGGAAGTGAGGCAGCCAAGAGATTAGGAGACTTTTTGCAGACAGAATGAGGACTCAGGCTGTCAAAGCCAAGGAGCGAAGGTCCATCACCTCCCTTTTCTATAGTCCCCCAAGTCCTTCCCTGAGGGCTCCTTCATGACCAGGCCTGTCTTAGGTCATCCCTCCTTTGAGAAATCTTACCCATCATTGACTAACAAATCATCCCCTCTGGGCCAAGCAGGGTGAAGTGAAAGCGGGCAGAGGCGGTGCCCCTTCCAGGGAGGTAAGCTTTGTTTCCTTAGTGGCTTATGGTCCCAAGGTCTTTCTACTCAGCCTTAGACACAGGAGATTACAGCTTCTGAAACCAGGCAGGGCAGTTCCCAACGAGGGTGTGTGTCCTGAGGTGCTGGCAACAATAGGTAAGACCTTCCCAAAGAGGTCTTGGTCTTATCCATTGTTTGAACTTGCACTCTCAGTGGGGGTACCCCCTTCTGCCCTATCTGGAATGCTGCAGGTGGGTCTGGTGGTTTTCAGGGTGTTTGTCCACAGTGCATTATAACATTCTAACTGTTGGATTATAAGGTAGGTGCAGTCGCCTTTCAGTGTCATGGCTGTGGGCCAAGTCTTGCACATAACGGCTTGCTGTTGCCACCAAGGGACGTGGCTGCTGGTTGACAAGCCATACAGAACACTGTTGGCAAGCTCTAACAACGTCAGTCATTTTCAGTGGGAGGGCCCGGGCTTTGGCTATTGCCCATTGAGTTTTCTCTTCTATATACTTCATTTTCCTGTGTAGCCATGTGTCCAGTCTCCCGCGGAGGCCCCTTCTGGCCCTTGAATGTGAACGGTGCATCTGCTTCACCCTTTCCTGGACATTGTCACAGTTGCTGTCCTGTGACATGATATAGGGCTACCTCCTTAGACTGTACAACCATCCACAGGCCAGCCCACACTGTTTTTCCCCACAGGGCCTGTTGTGGATAGTCCAGTCCTGAGCATGCCATCTGGGGGGCTGCCCTTTGCAGGAGCCAGCAGCACGCCATGCTCGGGTGGCACTGGAACCGCGCCAGCTTTCACTGGCGAGGGGCCATCAGGCTCTTCCTTGTGTTTCTTTTCAGCACGTCCCCCTGACCCCAAGGTGACTGGCCCAACAACACCTGCAGGTCCTGGCTAAGAGGGGATGTTGCACGGAGGCGTCTCTGTTGCAGGTAAACACCCGTTTCACTGCAGTTTGCGTCTGTGCTACACCAGCCTTCAGAGTGTGAGGCAGGTGGTACTGTCACCCCTCGATGGGACAGGTGGTCCGCACCATCACAGCAGAGCTTTCGGTTAGAGGCTCGGTGGCTTGCGGGGCTTGGTAGGCAGCACAGAGCTGTATCTCCATTAGCCTGAGTCTGTCTTCAGCCCCTTTCCGCACCTGGGGCCCAAACCCAGCTGGCTGCAGAGCCTCCCCCGCTGTTGCCACCCTGTGACACCCCCCCCCCCCGGGTTACGTGTACATCCAGCTCTCCAGGCTGGGCTGGCCCATAGACACCAAGCACCTGGGCCTGTTGAACTGTCCTTTGCTTACTCTGCTGCTCCTGCCGATCGCCCTGTGGTCCTTCCCTGACAAGAGCGCACAAAGGTGGCCGTGTCTGGGCTACACGAGGGAGAAAGTCTCTCCAGTAACCTAGTACCCCACAAATTCTTGCGACATTTTCCTCCTAGTGGGTGAGGGATAAGCTTGTGTTCTATCTGTAAGAGCATTGCGGACTGCTTTCGTCTTACCAGACCAGATAACATCCAAGAAGGTGACAGATAGCCCAGGCCTTTGTATTTTGCTGGGTTTTATTGCCCATCTTTGTGCTTCTAGGTGCAATACCTCCCGTAGAACACCATCCTTAGACTTTGGAGAGAGAGAGAGGTCAACATAATGCCCATTTCCAGCTTGACCTCTTCTTAGTCTCATTCAGAAATAACTAAGTTTAGAACAATTACTTTACCCTTATTTTCTTAAAAATATATTACTATAATTTATACCTTCTATTACCAAAGCCATATCATTTTTTCCAACTTAACTACGATGTCTGATTCTTAGAAACCTTGCCCTGGCTGGTGTAGCTCAGTGGGTGGAGCGCAGGCTGAGAACCAAAGGGTTGCCAGTTCGATTCCCAGTCAGGGCATGTGCCTGAGTTGTGGGCCAGGTCCCCAGTGGGTACCATGTGAGAGGCAACCACACACTGATGTTTCTTTTCCTCTCTTTCTCCCTCCCTTCCCTTCTCTCTAAAAATAAGTAAATAAACCCTTTAAAAAATTCTTAGAACCCTTAATTTTTTATGACAACTAAAGGTAAGTAATTAGCATTCTTTATGTTGGCAAATTTATGAATACATTTTATTACTTCTAGAGACAGGCTTTTTTTTCCATTGGCAAATGCACTCACACTTTTAAGAGACACACACTTCAAATAAATTACGAGACATATTCACTAACAGATCCACATTCATGTTCTAGTTTCTCTGTAATAAGAAGCCAAAAATAGGTAAACTGAATTAATTAACATTTTGGTATTTTGTTATTTAAAAATATTTAGTTATTTAATAATTTTTATTATTTAATTGATAAAACTCTAAAGTTTCGCCCTCGCTGGTGTAGCTCAGTGGACTGAGCGCGGGCCTGCGAACCAGAGGATCGCAGTTCGATTCCCAGTCAGGGCACATGCCTGGGTTGCAGGCCAGTTCCCTGCAGGCCAACTCCCAGCAGGGGACACACGAAAGGCAACCATACATTGATGTTTCTCTCCCTCTCTCCTTCCCCTCTAAAGATAAATAAATAAATAAAATCTTTAAAAAAAAACAACTCTAAAGTTTCAAGTTACCAAAGACTTTGGGAAACTAGATTTAGGTACATACAATTATTACTGAAAAGCTTTACTAAAAACCTTTCCCTTACATTTATTTATTAGTTCTTAGTAACTCTATGAGATGTTAAAGTCAATTATTACCTAAGCCTTTTTTTTAAAGATTTTATTTATTTGTTGTTAGAGAGAGTGAAAAGCAAGGAGAGAAACATCAATGCGAGAGAGAAACATTGACTGATTGCCTCTAGTACGCACCTCAGCTGGGAACCAGACTGGCAACCAAGGCGAGTGTCCTGATCAGGAATCACATGGGCGACCCTCCCATTGCGGGAACACACCAACCAACTAAGCCACACTGGTCAGGGCCCCCCAAGCCTTTTTCTTGACACATTTTGTAACAGGTAAATAACATGAATTTACTTTTGTAATCTCAAGCCAAATAAACATGTATTTTATGTTAATGACTTTAAAAGACTAAATTTAAACCACCCATTTAGATTATTGGTGATTATTGCATTCTTTCAGTGTTTAAAAGCCAGCTGTTTAAAATTACCCAGTGTTCTAAGGAGGCTGAAGGAGAGAAGGGTACCACCAGGCTTGGGTGACTTCAGCCACTTGAGTTTGTAAAAGTGTCACTTCCCCTTTCACACTGAGGCGGGATAGCCCCCCTGCTGCTCAGGCAGCCGGCACCAGGTTTGGGGCAGCACCCACTCTCCCAGTGTCCCTGGGGCCACAGCAGCCTCCGGGGCTCTAGGAGGAGGATTTGGGTGCTCCAAGGGCTCATTTTTAAATTTTCCTTTCATTTTCCCAGTTGCAGCTTCCATATCACTAATTCCAGGGCTGAAAGTAGTCCTGTGGGTGTCTCCAGGGCACACCCCCTCTACTCACACAGTGACCCCTCATTTTCAGGGTTGCCTCATCACACCACTTGGAGCTCTTCCTCCAAACAGGGATTTCCTCCTCAACACAGGCAAAGCCTCCCACCCCATCTCTACCAGTCCTAGACTCTGGAATTTCTCTGGAGCCCCTCCAAGTACACCCATTATTATGCAAAGAGCTAGGGTCAAGAAAACCTCAGAGTACCTCGACTTCCGGCCAAGATGGAGGCGTAGGCAGACACACTGTGCCTCCTCACCCACCCAAAAGAAAAACAACCAGAACTGACAGAAAATCAAACTGTATGGAAGTCTGACAGCCAGGCTGTTAAAGAAGAAACATCCACCCAGACCGTTAGGAGGAGCGAAGACAGGCAGCTGGACGGAGAGGACTCGCAGCAAGGTGGCGGCTCGAGGACACAGTGAGGTGGCAGCTAGTGGAGACCAGGTGGTCCCACACTGGTGGGCGGATAAACTAGGAGGAACCAGTGGGAAGTGAGTAAGACCATGCAATCCAGGGTTCCAGTGTGGGGAAATAAAGCCTCAGAACCTCTGACTGAAAAAACCAGTGGGACCTGCAGTGGGAGAAACTCCCAGCCTCACAGGAGAGTTTGTCAGAGAGACCCACCTGGGAATCAGCACCAGAAGGGCCCAATTTGCTTGTGGGTAGCGGAGGAAACTACTGAGAGCCGGCTGAGAGCCCAGCAAGTGCCATGGTTCCCTCTTGACTGCTCCCCCATGTACAGCGTCACAACCCAGCGATGTGGGTTGCCCCGCCCTGGTGAACACCTAACGCTCTGCCCCTTATATGTAACAGGCATGCCAAGACCAAAAAAAAAAAAAAAGGCCCAAATGAAGGAACAGATCAAAGCTCCAGAAAAAATACAGCTAAGCAATGAAGAGATAGCCAACCTATCAGATGCACAGTTCAAAATACTGGTTAATCAGGAAGCTCACAGAAATGGTTGAGTATGGTCACAAAATAGAGGAAGACGTGAAGGCTATGCAAAGTAAAATAAAGGAAAATGTACAGGGAACCAACAATGAAGGGAAGGAAACCAGGATTCAAATCAACAATTTGGAGCAGAAGGAAGAAATAAACATTCAACCAGAACACAATGAAGAAACAAGAATTCTGCCCTGGCTGGTGTAGCTCAGTGGGTTGAGCGTGGGCCTGTGAACCACACGATCGCGGTTCAATTCCCATTCAGGGCACATGCCTGGGTTGTGGGCCAGTTCCCAGCTGGGGACCCACAAGATGCAACCATACATTGATATTTCTCTACCTCTCTCCTTCCCTTCCCCTCTAAAGATAAATAAATAAAATCTTTAAAAAAAGAATTCAAAAAAATGAGGAGAGGCTTAGGAACCTCTGAGACATCTTTAAATGTTCCAACATCTGAATCATAGAGGTGTCAGAAAGAGAAAAGGAAGAACAAGAAACTGAAAACTTTTTTGAACAAATAATAAAGGAGAACTTCCCCAATCTAGCAAAGGAAATAGACTTCTAGGAAGTCCAGGAAGCTCAAAGAGTCCCAAAGATGTTGGACCCAAGGAAGCACACACCAAGGCACATCATAATTACATTACCTAAGATTAAAGAAAAGAGAATCTTAAAAGCTTAGAACCCAGGCTTTTCCAGCACCAGGTTCTGCAGACCACAGAAAACAAAGCACACAGGGCACGTGGGGAGGGGGAAGTTCGCCGTGGCACACAAGCTGTGTGGGATCAAAATGCTAGCTGTTTCTCTGAAGTTGTTTACAGTGTGGGCTCACCTAGAAGCAGTTTCTCTTTGGCTTTTCTTTTTTCTTTTTTTAAGGATTTTTATTTATTTTTAGAGAGAGGGGAAGGAAGAGAGTGAGAGAAACATCAAAGTGTGGTTGCTTTTCATACGTCCCCCACTGGGGACCTGGCCTGCATCCCAGGCATGTGCCCTGACTGGGAATCAACTGGTGACCCTTTGTTTCACAGGCTGGCACTCAGTCCACTGAGCTACAGCAGCCAGGACTCTTTGGCTTTTCTTGACCCAGGAGCTGGCTAGACTCCCAAGGTTTGGTCCCGCAGGCTGCTTACAGCTGGCCTTCATCACATTCCCACATGGTGAAAAGGGGCCCATATTCTCACATATCACACACTTGCTCACCAGGAAAAAAAAAATCACTTTCTCTCTTTGTACTGACTCATTTTAAGGATATAGCTAACAATTCTATATAACATTTATTGCATGCTTACTATTTGCTAGAGATAGTGCTAAATCCCTTTCATTGGATTAGTTTACTTTATAGCATTCCTAGTAGGTTGGTAATATTTTTAGGCTCAATTTTACACAGTTGGAAATGGAATGATTAAGGCACTTAGCTAAAATCAAAGCTCAGACCATCTGAATCTAAGACTGAAACCTCAGTTTATCTTTTAGTGGGTGGGTGTGTAACTGAACACAGGTCTGTCTGCTTGCCGCCACAAAAGCCAATGCTCAAGAAGCAGGTGCTGATGTAAAGGAAAAGTGGGTTATTTGCAGATTCTGGTCATCTGGAAGATGGGGGACTCATGTCACAAAGCGTGTCTCCACCTCTTAACGGAGACAGGATTTTTTATAAGGAGGGAGAAGGGAACAGAACAAACAGATCAAGGGAAGGAGTTGAAAAGTTCTCTATGTGCAGACTAGCAGTCCATTTCCATAAGGCAAGTGGTGGTCTGATGTGGGTCATGACGGCTTCAGGTAATGGTTCCATGGTTAAAGCTCAGCAAATCTTCCAGAGCTGGGATGCCTGAGGGTTGAGGTCTGTATCTTTTGAAGTTAGTTCCTAGGATTCTTATGCAAACATGTGGTTCATCTAAAAGCCACACATTGGAGTCAGGACGTACAGCAACAATATCAGAAGAACGGTTGGGTGGGTTAAAATTTCCCACCACTACAATTTTCTACTGTCACAAATCCCCACTCTCAATTATTCTTCCATTTCTATGGAATTTAGAAGGGTTAGCCAAAACACTTAAGGTAATTTAAAAATTCAGGATCCATTCTTGTTTATAGGTGAAAAACAAAATTTTACAGATAATTCAGTGAATTATAGACTAATGTCTGTAATTATGTTTTACAGATTTTATTAAAGCCTATTTTTCTCCTAAAATCACCCTCATTTTTATCAAAGAGCCAAATTAAAACCAACTCATTTACTGTATTAAGTCCATTTCAATTCAGCCTGATTATTTGCATGAACACAACAAGAATAGCAATTGATTGTATAGTCTTTCTTAAATCTACTTTGCTAGAATGTTAGCAGGAATTTTCAGAATGAACTTTAGCCCCTCAAGGTGGAAAAGCCAAGCCACACAGTTGGCATCAGGCTTTGCTTGCAATACCTCCATGTCTCGGTAAACTCAAGTACTTGAGGTCCCTAAAATGTCTCAAGGTTCTTCCTTGCCATCTCCTAGGAAAGCAACCTTCGCTCCTTACCTGGAGAGACTGCCAGGAACCGCATGAATAAGCAAGTTATCAGACCATTTCTCCAAGAGGCTTTTCTTGGCTCAAGGTCAATCTTATTCCTTAAAGCTTTTGCTGACACCCAGAGGCTAGGCATGTCTCTCCCAGACACGACATTCCAGTCAAAGTCTTAGCTAATAAACCCACAATTGGAAGCTGGAAGAAAATCAGATTACTATTGAATTCATGTGAACAAATATGTTGCCATGACAATAATAATACTAAGAGTTTCCAAATTCTGGAGGGATCAAGTAGAGAGAAAAATATAAATGCGTCAATATTGCTATAATTTATCAAAGTGCTTTATTAAAACAAACTAGTTTTTTTAAGTGATTTTTTTTTAGATTTTTAAAATTTATTTATCTTTAGAGGGGAAGGGAAGGGGAGAGGGAGAGAAAATATCAATGTATGGTTGCCTCTTGTAGGTCCCCTGCTGGGAACCGGCGCGCAACCCAGGCATGTGCCCTGACTGGGAATCGAACTGTGATCGTCTGGTTTGCAGGCCCACACTCAATACACTGAGCTACACCAGCCAGGGCCAAACTAGTTTTTTTTAAGTCAGCAGTATTTTTTTTTAAGATTTTATTTATTTATCTTCAGAGGGGAAGGGAAGGAGAGAAGGAGAGAAATATCAATGTACGGTTGCCTCTCTTGAGTCCCCTGCTGGGAACTGGCCTGCAACCCAGGCATGTGCCCTGACTGGGAATCGAACTGCAATCGTCTGGTTTGCAGGCCCGCGCTCAATCCACTGAGCTACACCAGCCAGGGCAAAAGTCAGCAGTATTTTGAACAAAGTCACAAGGGTATTTTCAGTTCCTTTAGTCCCATAATCAATTCCTGTTTATTCCTATTATTTGTCTATGTCTCTACAAACCCAGTCATTCTCCAGACCCTTACAAATCCCCATTTATTTCAAAGGTATGGTCTGAAAATTTGTTTTGAGAAATTTATATTTTAGAATAAGTTAAAATCCTTTCCATTAATTACTTGTTTTGACTTTGGTCAGAATTCATACTACCTGTGGAGCCCTTAAGCTGGAATTCTTGGGTTCATGGTGTCCTCTTGCCTATGAAGGAAAAAATCCTTGGGAGTAATTTATTTTAAATTTTGTCCTAAAGTATTCCCAAGTTCCAAGGAATAGTATCTCAAGGGAAGGGAGAAGCAGCCTGGGCAAGAGTCAACCAAAACAACAGATTGCAGAATCAAACCTGCAAAAGCTGCAGATATTGTTAATTTTGAGGTTAAAAAAATAAAACCTAGAGATTTAAAATAAGTAGCTAGAAGTGGAAGAAATGAGAGTCTATCCAAATTGATAGATGATAATAAAATTATATAGGGGTAGAAATTTAAAACGTAACCAGTAACATTTATAACTCAATGGATGGGTTAGATAGGTTACACGTAGCTGAAGGGAAGCTGGGAAATCTGAAAGAGTTACACCCGATGCAGGACATCAAACAGATGGAATGAAAGAGCTCATCAGCTGCATTTTAGGATAATAGGTAACTTGCACTTAACTAGAATCCCAGAAGGGATAGTGTGGATGGTAGCCACTATGTGAAGAGAAGCTCTGAATGCTTACTGTGTTGGTCTGCGCACTACAGTGTAGTAACAGTATAATGGTAAATCATAGTACACCAGGTCAGCTCCATGGTCACATCTAAACGGTAGGGTGGGCTCACGGATGCTGGTTTAAGTCTCTAAATCGTACACAATTGACTATATATATGCTCTTGGGACATATACTAATTCACTTAAAAGTCCAGGCCAATGTCTGACAGCTGCCGGGATCACGCTAAATGTCACGGACGCTGGAAGGTGGGTAGTGCCGGTAACTGCTTGACCGGAAGCGCTCTCCCCTGCTCCCCCGAGCTTCCAGTGCAGAGGCCCGCTTTCTCCTACTGAGCGGCCCCTGCGACCCCTAGCGGCGCGGCGTCACAGGGCTGCGGCTGGAGACGACCTGCAACATTGCCTCTCCCTGGTGGGCGGGACTTCCTAGGGGCGGGACTTCCTGCCGCTGAGTGAAGGGCGCAGCATCAGCACCAGCAGCAGCAGCCCCGGCGGTGACTGAGCTCTGAGGCTTTTGCGATAGTCGCTGCGACCCAGGCGACTGGCCGCGGCCTGCGGATTCAGGGCAGCCGGGGCGGGAGAGCAGGCGCGCCGGCAGGCAGCAGGCCGCGCTGGCGGCAGCGGTGGCCGCGATGATGGAGATCCAGATGGACGAAGGCGGTGGCGTGGTGGTGTACCAGGATGACTACTGCTCCGGCTCCGTGATGTCGGAGCGGGTGTCGGGCCTGGCAGGCTCCATCTACCGCGAATTCGAGCGTCTCATCCACTGCTACGACGAGGAGGTGGTCAAGGAGCTCATGCCGCTCGTGGTTAACGTGCTGGAGAATCTGGACTCGGTGCTCAGCGAGAACCAGGAGCATGAGGTGGAACTGGAGCTGCTGCGTGAGGACAACGAGCAGCTGCTTACCCAGTACGAGCGCGAGAAGGCGCTGCGCAAGCAGGCCGAGGAGGTGCGTGGGCCGGCCGCGCTGGGGACCCGCCCGTGGACCACGTACTCCCCGCCCCGCCCGGGGACCCTGTCCCGCCAGCCCTTCCCAGCACTGCTCCCAAATTACTGGGGCCCCTAGCCCAGCCCAGGGGGTGAGCCCTGGCCATCCCCGTCCTCCGACCCTCTCGCCTGCTGCTCCAGCCTAGAGGCCAGAGCCCGTAACCACTGGGTTTCACCGGTGGAGCTTGCAGCCTAAACAGCCCCTAGTGTCGGGCCAAGCCTCCGTTTCCCCTCAGTACCCACCTCTGGTTCCAGACTTCCAGTTCTTTTTGCTTTTCTGTTTGTTTTTCGCAAACTAGACCCCAGTTGCTACCTCTTGTTGCAGCAATTCTAAACCGTCCCAGAGAAAGGATGTCTGAGATTCTTAAGGTTCTGCAGCAGAAGAGGTCAGCTGTCAGGCCTTTTCCTTGTCCCTAATCCAATGTTTTGAAGGTCTGGGACATGGATTAGTTTGATAATTGATGTAAACACATGACTAAAGCTACAGTTAGGCTGCTTCTCTGGCACCAGGTGAAGGACTCCAGGTCTCCGAGGTGATTTCTTTGCCCCATGGTTCCTTGTTAGCTTAGGTGGAAAAAGGCTGAGAAATTTCAGTCTGGCTTCTAAGGAGCTAAAAGTAAAGTTTAGAAATACTTATGTTCTAGGATACCTCCATGACCTGGGAATCACTTACTTGTGAACCAGCTAGGAGAACCATGCATTGTAGAGAATGCCACTTAACTTCATTCATTCACCATCAAATATTTGACAGGATGTGGCAGACCTGAGCAGATGAGGGATGTGTGCTCCCGTCCCGCTTTGCCTTTGTGACCTTGTGCATGTTGCCTGCCCCATCTGCATTTTGATTTTCCATCAGTCAAATGAGTCGTTTGCCCTAGGTGATCTCTAACACCTGACATTCTGTTCGTCTAGCCATTAGGTGATGCTGTTTGACGATTGGGCGGTTTCTTATTAAATGAGTTAAACTTTCCAATTAATTTGGCTGAACATAGTCTTGACTTTACCATTGACATAGAAGATTGTTTCAGTATTTTACCTTTTATTTTAACCACAGTGGTTTATGCTGTAGTTTGGTTTAAAGCATGTTTATAAAAATGAACACTGCCTTGTATCTACTTTGATTCATTTTGCTTTCATGCGTCTGTCAAGAAACTGTTGTCTACGGATTGGGCTGCCAAGCTCCACCAAAACTGATTTAAAACTCTCAAGAGGATGCAAAGGCTCATAGGATTTTAGACTTCAGAGTAGCCATAGGCATTTACAGGGGAAAGAACTGGGGCTGTGAAGTAGGGGGACTGTGCCAGCCCTGGCTGGTGTGGCTCAGTGGATTGAGCACTGATTTGCGATCCAAAGGGACTGTGCCAAGGTCACATGCCCTGGAAGAGCCAGGCCAGGACCCAGTCTCTTGACTCCTGGCCTAGGTTCTTTCCCTGTCCTGCTGCTGTGGAAGACCAGACAGCTGCACCCGCTGAGGGCTGGAGCACTGGGGCTCCCCTTACCCACCCATGAGGCTATGGTTACCTCTCTTGTGCCGGGGAGTTCCCCCCACTTCTCTGACCGATCTTGGTGGCCATTGGATGCCTAACTGAGATTGCAAGTAGGTTTGTTTTCTTTCATCAGTAGCTATGTGGTCAACATCGTGGATGAGAAGGAACTAAAAGGAGAAAACCAAGATGGATAACCATAAGGCTAAGAATCATAACCTCTAGTTTAAGATAAGTTCTACATAGATTAGGTCTCTGCCCTGCTCTTTGCAGTTCAAGTGCAACCATGAGCGAGTATGCTTCTGACCTCTCACCTCCACTCCCCTGGACTAAGAGCTGGGGGCAGTGTGCTTGTGGTTTGGAGGAAAATGCCTTCAAGGCCAAACCCCACCATTGCCCCAGCTATTAGGAGAAACTGCACAGAGTTTCCTGAGCAGAGAGCCATGAAGCAAATGCCTGGCTAGCCAGCAACACGGCTTTGATTAAATGTGATTCGATGTCCACCCTTAGACTGCAAAGTGATGTTACAACTGAAAAAAAAATCTTGTAACCATTTTGGCTTTCTAGCTCATTTATGAAACCTAGCAGGCATTCACTCTCAGTTTTGTGGAAGGGAGCACTGCTTTGTGGATTGGCCTCTTTTTTTAGGCAGGTATTGAGATCACAGATGTGTGTCCGATAGCACAAGAGCTGGCACGTCATAGGCTGCAGACATGTTCATGTTACAGAATAGCTCAGGCACACCGACCACTCTGCTCCAGAAGGCTTAGTCAGGGCTGGGTAACCTGAGCCTCCTGCAGCCTTCTGAGCAGACAGAATCTTCATGGTTTTTTTTCTTCAAAGTCTTCAGCACAGCAAACAACCTGTCCTCTGCTTCTTGCTGGTAATAACAGCAGTGAGAAATTGCAAGAATGTTCTGGTCCTAGGGTGGCTCCTTGGTCCCAGGACTGCTCACTCAATGGGAACGATGGTAACTAGAGATAGTGGAGTCCAGGGAGAGGGCCTTGGGGTCCGCCCATGAAAGCTTAAGTGCCTGCTCTGCCCTTGGGAGCCGCATACGCGGTGACCAGTCTTCCCCACTCTGGCCACAGTGGCTACCTCTGTAAAGTGAGTGGGTTGTCAGTCGTGGCAAATCACTTTCATCTTAAGTGCCAAGACCCATCACTGGCTCTTGTTTTTCTGCAGAATTGCTACGAGGCAGATGTAGCCGAGTCAGGGAGGAGCACCCTGATGGATGTTCAGGGCAGCTTTGGTTGGTAAGCACTGGACATCTTAGTCTCTCCTTGTGCGGGCTTTACCCTTGTAATTGAGACCAGAGAACCTCACTCAAGCTTGCAGAGCTAATTGGACCTATTGCTGGCTTCTGCAATTTCTACAGAGGCCTAAAGATGTCGAAAATTTTAAAAATCCAAGCTCTTTCCCATTAGAAAGAAGGTTGGAAGTGGGCAGTTGACTGGGACTGCTGGAGAGCGTGTAGATGCCCCTCAGTACTAACCCAAGGCAGCAACGAGTGGAGGGCTCCATGTGCCGTTTCCCTGGGCAGCAGAGAGCCCCCTTCCTTGCTGTGGTCAAGGACTTAGCTGATGAGAGGAAAAATGTTTGAGACGGGTGTGAGTTTAGCAGCCATCATTTGCCTTAAAATCTTCTTTGCCCTGAGGAAACTACTACTTATCACAAGCAACCCAAGTGGATGCTGTTGAAGAGGTATCTTTGTGGCCATTTGCCGATACTGCAGCATTTGGAATTGTAAAAAAAGCATCCAACTGGAGGGAAGTTTGACTCCAAACGGTCTTCTAGTTATATAAAAGTAATCCATTTCATGGAGGAGCACTCAGGTGGGGTTAGGATGGAGGTGGGGGGAAAGTCGTAATCCTACTCCACAGAGATTATCATTTTGCCTTTTTTCATAAGTGAATTGATACATTGAATCAGAAGTTTTTCTTCTTGTTGCCCACATTACACATAGTAAATCCATCACTGCTTGGACAAGGTATGTGATTCTTTTTCTGCCATGTTGTAGTATTAAGAGCAGTTTCTAAAAATTGTGTGTTTGTTTCAGATGAAGCCATTATGATTGGGTGGCCTGAGCTGCCTTTCTAGTTGCCTCCAAATGTTCGTCCAGTGTAGCTGGGCCAGAGTGACCAGAAGTACACCAAAATCTCCCCTCAAAATGGAAAAAAAAATAGGTGTACAGGAGCAAAAGAGAGGCACTCTTCAGCTAGGGCGAGCACGTAGAGAAGATACCCACTTTGGTGTGGGGGCCTCTGCCCGCCGCTGTGTCCTGTCTGCCGTGGCAGGAACCCTCTGGCGGCAGTTAGGCAGTGGGGTCAAGGACTGGTACAAGTTAGCGCTTCCAAACTGGGATTTCTAAATTAAATTTCAATATCTGGTTCTTTATTTGGAACAATTTATAGCAAGGTTGCAAAAATCATACCTTTCACCCAGATTCCCAGGTGTGAATTTTTTCCCACATTTTTCTCTATCCGTCTCTCCCTCTCACTCTGCTAAGACCTTTGGGGACTCATATGTTCCCGTGGTCCCCCCTGTTCTGAGTCGGATCCTCACTTTCTGCTTTTCATGACCTTGATGATTGTGACACCACAGGCCAGTTATTCTGTAGGATTTCGTTCAGTGTAGCTTTCACGTGACCTCAGAGGAGATTCAGGACACCCCCAGAGGTGATGTTGAGCTTGTCTAAGAATCTCTTAAATCTTTGCTGTGTACGGGGTGTGGGGGTGATACACAGGTGTGAGACGGGGTTCCTTTTCTCAAGCTCCATTCATTGCTGAGGCTGGAAGGATGATGAGGGTGAGAGGATGGCTGTGAATGCACGAAAAGATAACTACCAGAGGCCAAGCCAGGAGCACTGTCAGTGACAACACAGACTTCCCAGGCATTTGTTTCCTGTGCTCCCTTAAAAGTCAGGGTCCTGGGGCCATCCTTATCACCTCTCATATCTGGTTGCTCACTAAGTTCCAGCATTCTTTTGGCCCAATTTTTTGTTTTCATATGCCTTCTTTTTAAAATTTTTTTTAAATCCTCACCCGAGGACATTTTTTTTTATTGGTTTTAGAGAGAGAGAGGAAAAAACAGAGAGAGAAAAACATCAGTGTGAGAAAGAAACATCATTTGTTTGCCTTCCATATACTTCCAGACCAGGGATTGACGTCCGGACCAGGATCCTTTCCGGTTACGGGATGATGCTCTAACCAACTGAGCCACACCAGCCAGGGCAATATACTTTCTTTTTTTAATCTTCATTGTACCATCCTGGTTCCAGTTGCCACTGTCACATTGATCTCCCCAACCACTCTCTCCTCTCCCAAACCTTTTCTAGCCAGAGTGAGCTTCTATGGAAGCAGGTCACCCCTCCCGCTCTCGCTCATCCATTTACTCAACAAAATACCCTGAGTGCAGGCTTGGCTGCAGCATTCAGCTCCTTTCTGTCCTGGGGCAGGCACTCGGGTGGGGAGGTGTTGGAGGGGGTGCTGCCATACATAGTGATAAAATGGGGACTACTTTCAGTAGACAAAGGGACTTCCAGGAGGGGCCCCCTTCTACTTGAACCCCTGCCCCACTGCGCTCCTTTCCGCCTTCTCTGCATGCTGTTCCCACTGCCAGACCACTGGCTGGTGCCTGTGCACATCTGCACAGAGGCTGCAGCACATTTAGATGCTGGCCGCTTCAGTGAGTGAGTGCATGTGGGGAGTGAACGTTCCCATCATTCCAGCTGGCCCACCCCAGACCTTCCACACTGCCCCGACCGACCGGGGAGCAGGCCCCGCACCTGTGCCTCGCACCCCAGCATCCCCACACCTTCCTGCTTCACCAACTGTCAGTGCCCTCTGGTTCTTTTCTTCCTGATCACACTCCCCAAAGAAATGCTAGTCATGTGTGTGTGTGTGTGTGTGTGTGTGTGTGTGTGTGTGTGTGTACGAGGGGAAAGCAGCTTTCCCTGACCTCTGTGCACATTACACGGAGCTGTTCTATTTAGTTCCAGAAGGTCAGGAACTCTTCTCTGCAGTTCGAGTGTGATGCAGCTGTCTGTCCAACAACTTTCTGTGGTGATGGAAATTTCTATTTTGTGTTGTCTAATTCAGTAGCCCATGGCCACACAGGGCTATTGACACTCCAAATGTGACTCTAAGTAGTGTAAGTGTAGACAGCCACGTGTGGTTGTGGGGGCTGTCATACTGGGCATCGCAGCCAAACCCAGTCAGGCTCAGTCACTTTTATTATTATTATTATTATTATTATTTTATTGTTGTTCAATTACAGTTGTCTGTTGCATTTTCCCCCCACCCCAGCCAAACCCACCTCCTTCCCTTGCTTCTACCCCCACCTTGGTTTTGTCCGTGTGTCCTTTATAGTTGTTCCTAAACACCCCCCCCCCCCCCCGCCGTGGTTACTATCAGATTGTTCTTAATTTCAACGTCTCTGGTTACATTTTGCTTACTTTTTTCTTTTGTTGATTAGGTTCCAGTTAAAGGTGAGATCATATGGTATTTGTCCCTCACCTGGCTTATTTCACTCAGCATAATAATGCTCTCCCAATCCATCCATGCTATCGAAAAGGGTAGGAGCTCCTTCTTTCTTTCTGCTGCGTAGAATTCCATTGTGTAAATGTACCATAGTTTTTTGATTCATTCATTTACTGGTGGGCACTTTGGTTGCTTTCAGCACTTGTTTATTGTAAATTGTGGTGCAAGTCCAAGAAACACAGAGAGTCCCAATCAAGAGGAACTCAGTCACAAGGGCAGGCAGGAAACATTTCTGTTACTCAGCTTCAGGCAAGAAAGGAAGATGCTTAAAACGTGGATTGTTTTCGTTGTGTCAGTGAACATGTTCCAGAAAGAAGGGAGATCCCAAAGCAGTGGGTTTTGATACAGGAGACCAGACAGAAGAAACTATGTGAGACAAACCAAAAAAGAAAGAAAAAAGAACACCAGCTGTTTAGGAAACAGCAGAGGTGCTAAAATCCTTGAAAGGCTGAGAAGAGGTCTGGTGGGAAATCCCAGAACCCAGAAATTGTCTGGTGCTTATGACCCAGAATTAAATCTTTGGCTTCCTTTTCTTTTCTCTCTTTCTTGAAAACAACTTTATTCAGGTCAGCTCACTAAACTGTACATGTCTGAAGTGTGCAATTTGGTGAGTTTTGACACATCGGCACCCAGAGACCACCCCCACAGTTAAGACACTGACGATCGTCACCACCCCCACAGGTTCCTCATGCCCATTCAGAGCCTCTCTTCTCCCTGCCTTTCCTGCCCCCGGTAATCACCTGCCTGCTTTCTGCCACTGTGGAATAATTTGCATTTTTTAGAACTTTATATGACTGGAATCATGTAGTGTATATTTTTTTCGTTCTTCTGGCCTCTTTGAGTCAGCAGAATGATGCTGACATTCATCTGGGCGGCTCCTAGTTATCCTCTTATTCATTCCTTTGGAGCTGAGAGGTACCCCAGTGGGTGGGCGTTTGTCCGTCCCATACCCCAAGGCACTTCGGGATGACTTGTTCTGGAGAGGCTAAAACTGGTTGGTGGCCTGCCTCAGGACTTTGGCGTCCTAAGAAAGAACCCTTATTACCCCCAAGGAAGTGAGATATTTGCTAAGACACTAAGAGTCTGCATAGGCTCAGTGCGGACCACCTCTGATGGGCAAGAGATTTGGGAAATGCCAAGTTAAGTGGTACAGGGGAGATGAGGGCTAGGAGATTTAAATTCGGATTATCAGCAGTGATGTATTCAAAGGGGTGCCTTTCATTGAAGTTTCCTAGGTGTACCTACCCAGCTCTTGGGTTCTCCATGCTCTCTGAGTGCTGTTCCTGCTCCGCTTCGCGTCGGATTCCTGTCCCCCGACCTTCCCCACACCAGCCTTTTTACCACTTCTCTCTTCTTGGGAAACAAATACCCAGATCAGGGCCAAAGCCCCTGGGTGCTTGCTTGTGCATGTGGCTGTGGGCCTGTCTCAAGTTTACAGTGTTCAGTTCTGGACAAGAGCCTTTGCAGAAAGGCACACTACGGGCTTCCTTGGCGTGTCTCCTGTTAAACTGTACAAGAAGCCAGTATAAACTACTAAGATTGCTTTGGAGAATATGGTTTACTTGGGGGACCTGGCCCGCAACCCAGGCATGTGCTCTGACTGGGAATTGAACTGGCCACCCTTTGGTTCACAGGCTGGTGCTCACTCCACTGAGCCACACCAGCCAGGACTTACAGTTTCAGTTTTATCTTTCTTTTTCTTATTTCCCCATGTACCAAACATAATATATATGCTATGTTTAATATATAAAGTATATGTATTTAATATATAGTATATACATAAGTATATAATATATAAATATTTTATATATTTATACATACATTTTTTCTGTCTTACTAATTCTTGGAAATTGGTGTGAGTTAACCCAGTGCCATTGGCTGGGATTCTTATTAGGCAGATGCTGAACCAGCGTCACTTTAACATAACGTGAGGAACCTTTGCCTTTTTTTACAAATTCAACCAGGTTCTTGGATTTCTGCCTGTTGGCCTGGTCTCTCAGACATGCGTCTAGTGAGTCTAATACTTGACTACAGAAATGCTCTTCCTGCGTGTTACCCAGCAGGCCTTGGGGACAGCTCATGTAGTTCCAGGGCCCCCACACTTGTGTCCTCCTCCACAAGGATTCTAGATCTAAATGGTGGCAGGTGTGAGAAATGGAAAAAAGAAGCCGTAAGGAGCACCTGTGGCTTGAGGGCCAAGGAGTTCAGCCCTCGGTAAATGTTTGATCGTGTCAGGAATCACTGTCAGTCCCGGAAACTGGCCATCAGGAGAGGGGCGTCTCCTCTGGGCACAGAGCCTACACCGAGCATCCCAAGTGTTTACCACTCTGCCTGCCCTGTCATAAAAGACCCCCCAAAAGCATTTTCCTTCTGGAAATTCACTCTGCACCCTCAGTCCCAGGAAGGAATTAAATGATCAATAATGCAAAAGAAGGAGAGGGGTCTTTATCTTTTTTAAAATTTTATTTTTTTTTATTTTTAGAGAGAGAGGAAAGGAAGGAGAGAAACTTCAATCAGTTGCCCCTCTCACGTCCCCAACTGGGGGGCCTGGCTTACAACCCAGGCACATGCCCCGGCCAGGAATGAACCAGCGACCTTCCGGTTTGTGGAATGATGCCCAACCCACTGAGCCCAAAGGAACAAGTCTTTGATTCCTGTTGGGTTCATTTCTAATAAGCCAGAGTTGAGTTCTTTCCTGTGTGTGACCCTGGCCTAAGGGACATCTAAGAGGGAAGAATTAAATTTAATGTGATAATTTACTTTGCTATGAAATAACCTTGAGTTAGAAAAGTCGCCCACACTCTAATGATCACGTTCCCGGAGAGTGTTTACCTAGTGAGTTCTCTTGCGTTCTGGAAATTCGGAACACGGGCTTCTGTTGTCATAACTTTATAGTTGACATGGAAAGTCAGTTTCTTAACTTTGCTTCTATGTCTAAAATGGGAAGAATGGTCTTGTCCCCTGCAATACTGAGAAAAGCTTCCTTGGAATCCTAGATTTGGGAAGAGCCCACACTCAGGGTATTTCAGTTTGTATCTTGAATTCACCATAAAGAAAATTCAGAAAATCAAGGTTGAACTGAATTTTAAAGTAGCACTTTATTAATGAGGAGGGGGAAGGAATTATATCTTAAAAACAAATCTACAAAGGGACTCCCGGGTATACTGGTCTTTCGAGGTCGGAATTAGGTGTTTCACATTTAGGTGTTAAGGCAAAGTCGTGCCAGTGGGTTTACAATTGTGTGGTTGCTTGTGGGGGTGACTTTGCCTACAAGTCCCCCCGTCCGCCACGGATGAAAGTAATCTACCAAGACATGATCTGCTTGGGGAGGAGAGGTGGCCAATCTCTCAGAGGAGAAAGGCCAGGAGCCCCTTCCTCAATGGCTTTTACTGGGTTGTAATACACAGGAATCCAGGCGGCAAGGATCAAACAGTCGATAACATTTCAAAGAAATCTGAGGGCTTAGTCTGAGTCAGTGTCTGTCAGGAAAGGGGGTTGCAAAACTTTGGGACACATACTCATTTCCTGCTTGGACACTTACCATATGAATGAAAGTACTCTCTGCAAAGCAGGTTTCATAGGACTTTACAAATTCTTTCTTATACCTGATCACCCCGGATCCTCCTCTAGCCGGCAAAGGGCTGCACTGCCTCCTTAACCATCACAGGTTTTCAGGCTTAAGTGGATTAGAGCCAGGAAGTGCTTCTCCCAGACAGAAATGGGGCCTCGGGCTATGTCAGAATAGCTGGGGGCCGAGGGTCCATCACTCCCTCTTTGTTGCAGCCACCCCCCCCCAGTCCTTCCTTGATGGCCTCCCAAGTGACCTGTGTCTGGCTTAGGTTGCCCCTCCTCTGAGGAGTCGTACCCGTCATGACTAACTGCTTTGGGGGCAGGGGAATGAAGCAGAGGCAGCGTTTGCTGCCAGAGACTGGCTTTGTGTCCTTGTGGCTCGCATTCCGGAGGTTGCTCACTCATCCTTAGCCATGGGGGGCAGTTACAACTCCTGAAACTAGGTAGAGAGGTTCCCAACAGTTGCTGTCACTGCTTTTTGGGGGCACTTAAAGGTTTGTCTTAAAAGTCACCTTAAACATCCGTGGGTTTTCATGTACAACTTGACTTTTGAATAGACTTGGTTAGACAGATGATAATTCCAAATAAACTCAAATCCGTAGTATATGTAAGGGAGAGAGAGAGGAAGAGAAACATCGATGTGAGAGAGAGGAAACATTGATGGGTTGCCTCTGGTACGCACCCCAACCGGTGCCAAACCAGCAACCTATGCGTGTGCCCTGACCAGGAATCGAACAGACATTTCGCTTTTTAGGATGAAGCCCCACTAGCCGAGCTGCACCAGTCCAGACGAGACATACTTATAATCCAGTGAGCACTGTGCAGACCGGCTCAACCTGAGTGCTGGGGTTACATTTTTATTCTCAGTTCCATTCATGATTTGTTGTAGTCAGCTTCTACCTTTTTTTTTTACTTTTCTTACAGAAGACTTCTGTAATAGACTTAACATTTTTAAAAAATATATTTTATTGATTATACCATTACAGTTGTTCTATTCCCCCCCCTTTATTCCCCTCCACCCGCACACTCCCTCACCCANATGCCTCCATCTTGGCGGAAGTCCCTTAATAGACTTAACTTAGTTTCTACCCTACACTGTCCCTGACTGATAAAAGTTCTTGATTGTTTTAAATCTAAAGTAAGTGATCTGTAAATAAAAATATTTTTTTCTTTGAAAACACCTTTTGAATTTTTCTCACTTTAATCCAGTTTAAGAATCCCCTAATGACACTGCTCCCCACCTGCCCCAGCTCCCTCCCTTGGGTTGGAAGAGAACTTTGATTTGCAACTTTGTTTCCTCTTCTACTCATTTAACACCAGTGCAAAGCTTCTGCTTTATATTCGGCCCCATCCACTCCTCTTCACTTGTCAAGATAATTTTTACTTCATCTCAAGTCAAGCCCTGAGCATGGCCTCATAAGAAGCAAGAATTAAGTACATGTTTAGTCTTGGCCAGGCACTGCTCCCTCACATCAGTTATTCCTCATAATACTTGAGGATTGCGTATCCCATACAGTCAAATGGCTAGCTTCCATTTTTGCTAACTTCAATTACCTTAATGACATTGAAATGTTTTTTTTCAAGAGGGGAAGAAAGAGGAGGATTTCGTTTAAGCTGTAGAGCATCATGTTGTGTCGGTAACATTTTCTTAAACCCAGAGCCCCTACTGGTCCCTCGCCATCGGCCCTGGAAAGGTTCCGCAGTCCTCTGAGACAGGGAGGGTCTCACACTGGACAGTGGTGGTCCTCACCCAGCTCGGTCGCCCCTGGAGCCCGGCAGGGAGGGTGAGGCCGGCCAAGGTCAGGGTCCTCTTGAGTCTGCTGGTAGTGCCCTGTGGGTTTCTTGGGGCTTTTTGATCATGTAGGGCTTGTGCCCTGTGAGCACGCATACCCCTTGTCAGCTGGTGGTGCCTGGAGGATGGAAAGGATGTTAGTCCCTAAGGTCTGAGCATTCCTGCCCCAGGGGACCACCTCTGGCACCAGGATTCCATGTGACCAGGGAACCACAAGCATCCTGTGTGTCAAGCCACCCTCATTGGATCCATCTCCCTGCCTCTGCTGTGTCTTTGCCTTTGGCCTTGAGGCTGTCCATGTATGTGCACAGAGGATATAGATGTTATCTCTCTAGGTCAATGTCTCTGTATTTCCTGATGCTGAAAGGCCTTAAAATACCATAGTCAGAGGATTTCGGCATGTGACCTGGTTTGGGGCCAACTTCATCAGGAATATATAGGCATGTGGATTTGTTGGCATGACAAGACTTTTTGGCATTGTCGCCTATGTTGGATTTTAATGATCACTTATCTGGATAGATTTAGAAAAGTCTGTCTGGCCCTGACTGGTGTGGCTCAGTGGATTGGGCGCCAACCTGTGTGAACCAAAGGGTTGCTGGTTCGATTCCCAGTCAGGGCACATGCCTGGGTTGCAGGCCAGGCCCCCAGTAGGGGGCGCACAAAAGGCAAGCACACATTGATGCTTCTCTCCCTCTTTTTCTCCCTCCTTTCTCCTTTGTCTAAAAATAAAATAAGTAAAATATTTGTAAAAGTTTGTCTGACCTTAAGAAACTGGAGGTGGGTTTTCTTACATTGTCTTTAGTTTGAAAATCTTTTCAGCTGACTCCCAAATATCAAATACAGGTAATATGATGAAATATAGATGGGAAAAACTTCTAGTGAAATGACAGTAGCACGAAAGAACCCTTTTCTTTGTATAAAAGCTCCTTGAGGTAGGACAGTGATTGCTTTGAAAAAAAATTTTTTTTTAATATTTTATTCATTTCTCTTTAGAGGGGAAGGGAAGGAGAGAGGAAGAGAAACATCAATGTATGGTTGCTTCTTGTGCATCCCCTGCTGGGAACTGGCCTGCAAGCCAAGCATGTGCCCTGACTGGGAATCGAACTGTGATTATCTGGTTCACAGGCCCGCGCTCAATCCACTGAGCTACACCAGCCAGGGCTTGAAAAATTTTCCATCTCCCAGCTTCAGCTGCCCCATCACAGTTCTTCACTGGCTCAGGATGGGTTTCCACCTCGTCCAGCGTCTAGCCTTGAGCATTTGTGATCAGAAATAGGGACCTCTTCCCAACGACCACAGAACTAGTGCTTTCTGATGGGCTATTCAAAAGGAAACTTCAAGAGGGTGAATACGTATCCACTGTTAAAAGATGTAACACTGCAGGCCTTTGGTACTGGCTCAGAAATAGATTGAAATATATTTAGAATTTAGCATATGATAAAGGTAGCATTTCCAAACAATGAGGAAAAGATAACTCCTTAAATAAGTAAACAGTTCAGAAGTAAGTAAACTTCTATGTACACGCACACCAACTGCATCCCGGGGAAAGTACTTGCAGCACGTGGGACTGGCGAAGTTGTGAGTAGGTGTAGAATAAAGGTTCTTACAAATCATTAAGGAAAATATGGCCCTGGCTGGCGTAGCTCAGTGGATTGAGCTCGGGCCTGCAAATCAAAGGATTGTGGTTCGATTCCCAGTCAGGGCACATGCCTGGCTTGCAGGCCAGTTCCCAGCAGGGGATGCATGAGAGGCAACCATACATTGATATTTCTCTCCCTCTCTCCTTCCTTTCCCCTCTAAAGATAAATAAGTGAAATCTTAAAAAAAAAGAAAAATATGAACATTGGTGGTAAATGGCCCAAAGGACATATGAGCTGTTCATAAAAGAAGTGATATATGTCAGGTCCTCAGATAACACCCTTTTGTTCAAGGTCATTTTGTTATGATATTGATAAAATGTCGTAGGAACTTAACTCTTGTTTAGATCAGTTAGCCTATGGTAAAATGCCTTCGTTATAAGTTATTTCACTTGAAGTCGCAGAGGCTGTCGACATTTATGTGAGAAATTACTATATATTACCAATACATTTATGAAAAATAGTTACCAGCAATCAAGGAACTGAATTATGCTAGGCCATTTCCCTACCTGTGAGAGGGGCAGCCGTGTTGTTAAGCTGTATGGAGAGGTGGTGAGAGCTCTGGGGGAGGGGACCACCCCCGTGCAGGGCACAGGAGTTGGGACACCTACCCATCTAAAGAGTCATCAGCAGTGCGCAGCCTCGGCCTCGGATAGTAGGGAGTCGCTGGGCAGATACATAGCAGTCATGGTAATAACAGACGTTATAAAGAACCGTAGGCCATCAACTGAATAAACTGTGGTTCACGTACAGGGGGAACACACAGCTATTAAAAATGGAAGTGGCAGAATCTGTTTCTTCATGTAGAAAGATGCTCCAGTTTAAATAAATGAATAAATCGGACACGAAACACTGCAAAATGATCGCAGTCTGCCCCACACACTCATACACTCACTCACACACACAAACTTGCCCAATTTTAACTGACTGGATGGTAGAATTACGGTTTTTAAGAAATACTCTCCTTTTTAACTTAACATTCTCATGATTTTTCTACAAAAGCATATGTTTATACCATTCTTTTGAGTTTATTTGAGTAATAGGGATTAACATTGCCCAGTTTAAAACATATCCTTACCCATCCATCGAGAGCACTTGTTCTCTTACATACGTTGGTTACAACCACGGTCATTCAAAACCACTGATTTCTCCTGGCTGGGAGGCATTTTCTCTTTATTCATGTTACTTAAATTACGTGTGATGTCACTGATACAGACTTTCTTCCTGAAGCCAAGTCTCCCCTTGCCCACCCTCCTCTGGGATTTCCACCCTCTCAGTCCCAGCCCAGAGTGAGTCATCCTTCGACGGGAGCCACCCCTGCCCTGCAGCGGTTTTTAGCACAATGACCTTCAAACTCTGCTGTCAGAGGAAGTGTCTCCAGGGCCCAGTGTCAGGGTGGGGGGCTGGGTGCAGGTATTAGGGGAAACGCAGGTGTGGCCTACCCAAGTTAATGGACCTTTCTAGATACCCTAGACCTAAAATCAGTGATGTGTCTTACTGCCATCTGAGAAACTCTCCGTCTTAACCCAGCTGATACTAGTTCTCAGTACAAATGAAATTTCTCAATAGTAGTATTTTTTTCTGTACTGTAATATTGAGGTGTTAACAGCTCCCCCTTGAGGCTGTCACAGGAGTTGTAGCTGGTGGCATCCGTGTGGCCGCCAGTGCCCATCCCTGCCCCCACCAGAGGGCCTGGCTTCACAAGCTGCTTCAGTGTGAAGCTAGGTCTCCTCCTATGACCTTTCAAGAGTTTCTTTTATTTTTCAAAGAGCTTTCTTTTCACTTGGCTTGGTAATTTTGCTCAGAAACTTAGCACAAGGACCAGCTACATAATTTGTGGGGCCCAGTGCAAAAATAGAAATGCAGGGTGCCTTGTTAAAAATTTACTGAGTTCCAAAATTAAAGCAAGAGTGGGGCATTCTGAATTCTGGGCCTCCTGTGTCTTCCCAGATGGCTGGTTACAAGGTTACAGAGTCAGTCACTACTCTTGCCCCTGTGGTCTAGGTCAGGGTTTGCCTGAAGAGGGTGACAGGCAATGTGACGTAAAGGGAAGCAGGTTTTAGGTCGGGAAGCCCTGCATTCTGGCCCGAGCTTGGGCTTTCGCTTCGGTCCTTGAAGCCTGTGACCCTTCTGAGAGGGGCTGCCGCCGCCTGACCACCCCACGTTCGTGACACCAGCTCTTTCCCTTCCATATGCAGAAGTTCATTGAGTTTGAAGATGCCTTGGAACAAGAGAAGAAAGAGCTACAAATCCAGGTGGAACACTATGAGTTTCAGACCCGCCAGTTGGAACTGAAGGCCAAAAACTATGCAGATCAGAGTAAGTAGCAGCCTGAGGGTTGAAATCACATTGTTTGTTGTTTTCCGACCTGCCCCAGCTGGGCAGGATGTGGACAGCCTGTGATAAACAGAGTGAGAAAACCCAGTGATAGCCTGATGTTATTTTCTCTGGGATTTCTTCAACCATTACACTGCTGTGTATTTCTGTAATCAGCCTCCAGTTCTTCGTGGAAATACAGTAAATAATTAAGGCTCCTTTGGTGGTGAGGCACTTTTGCACATACTTCTGTCTGACCCCAGATCACAGGTCTGTGACCCTCATGTGGTCCTTTGGGACAAAGCTCCCCAGCTGCCTACCCGCCCTGCAAGGCTCTTGTCTGCACCCCACTGAGGAAAGATTGCTGTTTTGTGACCTGGAAGTTGGGCTTGATGATGCAGCCCCTGGAGTGACAGTTCCTCAGACCTGATTAAGGTCCCTGTAGGTTCCTTCCTCCTTCTTGCAAGGAGAGGGGAAGAAAGGGGCTTCTGATTACTCTTGGGAGAAGAAGTGTTCTTTTCAGAAGTCTTTGTCAAAATTGTACTGTCAAAGTTAAGATAACTTGTATGATTTCAGTTTCTGTAGTTAGAGGTTTTGATGATGGAGAGACCTAGTTTGCTGCTTTGCCTAGTTCCCTTGGATGGCGGGAGCTTTCATTTCCCTGAAAACTTAAGATAAAATTGGGGAGAAAAATGGTTGGATGTGTTGGGTCTATCCCTGTCCCAAACTGAACTTAAAGGCCAGTACCCCACAGGGTGGTGGTGAGTTCTGGGCAACCACCGGGCCATTGGCTGCATGTGTGTACAAACACACCCATGTTTGCATGCCTGTGTTTGCACACTGGACGCGAAGGAAAGGCCCAGCTTAGGCATGCACAGGTAAACCCTTTCTGTAACCACACAGACTCCTTAACATTCAATTTGCTTAGAGTACCTTTCATAGTGAAACCTTTTCAGCTCTTCTTAGAAGGAAAACCGTAAGCACCAAATTACAGATTGAAGTCGATCACTTGGTCAGTGCCAGGAGTGGGAGCCAGAGGGGAGAGGAGGCTGAGCCTCCGGGCAGCTGTCTGTACACCTGCCCCCGCAGAGAGGTCAACAGAGGTCGTGGGACTCGGACCCCGAAGTCCCGTCCGGGGACTCATGCACAGACAGCCAGCCCCTCCCAAGGCTGGAGCAGCGGCCGGGGTGAGGCCTTCCTCTGGCAGCGAGTTCTGTGTGTGCACGTGCCAGAATCTGTAGGCACTTCGAGCTCTTCCAGGGATGACCGAGCTGTTACTCTGCTTTGTGCAAATACCTGTTGCTCCTCAAAGTTTGGTCCTCTGACCGCAGTGTCAGCATCACCTGGAGTGTTAGAAATGCAGGCTCTGAGGCCCTACCTGTTGGTAGGGAATGACCTCGGCAGTGTAGCCTTCAAGGACACTGCTGGGAAAGCTGCACCAGGAACCGTGGGACAGGAGAGCTTAGGGACCAAGTGGGGTGCTGAGTAGTGTCGCTGTTCAATCAGTTTACAGCAGTAACCAGAACGTGGGGCAGATGGAGAGGCTCAGGACTGGCAGAGGACAGATGGACAGGCCTCACTCACCCTGTCGCTGAGGACAGGGCCTGTGCTGGGAGGACTGCCACATGAGTTCTGGGCCCATGACTGTCATGTGTTCCATCCCTGGCTCTGCATATCAGCTGTCCCCTTGGTGGGACTATAAGGACAGAGTTGCAGTTTGAACAAAGGACCACAGACGGAAGGTTTTTGAGTCCAGCAGCATGCTTGCCCTGTTGGTGAGGTGTAGGGGTGTGGTCACCAGCTATCGAGGTAGCTTCCCCTCAGAGCAGTCAGGCGGCAGAACCCATGCAGGCCAGAGGGGACCATCCTGTGTGTCACAGGGACTGCCAAGGTAGGGGGGACGCAGCTGCCAGCCTGCAGGTAGTATAGTCATGTCTTGGTTTTTTTAGCCCTTGGTGCACCCATGTAAGGGACACCTGTGTGTCTGTCATGTGTCTCAGGTGTGGGTACGCTTTGGCTCTTTACCATACCTTAGAGGTTACTCACTTATGAATTGTGCCTTTCTCCACAGCCACTTGCTCACTTCTGGTCTACACTTCATACAACCTGTGAGTTTTGCCTGCATCTCTGAAGCTGCTAGCTAACTTCAGCTTAGGTAGTCATGCTTTGTGTGTTTCACTTGTCCTGTCCCTTTTTGTAGCAGAAAATAGCTTCAGATAACGCGGCACACAAACTATGCACACCCTAGACCAAGTCAGAATTTGCATTCTAGCATCCCAAGGGCGTTCTCTCCTGCTGATAGCAACCTCTAAGCTTCAGATGCTGCAGTGGTCTGCACCAGGCTTGTCCTGGAACCCTCCACCCCCCACCCAGGAAGCCTAGAGCAGGGTGGAATTGTGAGAGCTGGGTTGTGTGGTTGACAAACAGCTGTTTGTTTTTCAGTTTCCCGGTTGGAGGAGCGGGAATCAGAGATGAAGAAGGAGTACAACGCTTTGCACCAGCGACACACAGAGGTAGGTGCCCAGCCATGACCTCTAGCCCACACAGGCCACACCTGGAGTGAAATCACAAGGAAGCAGCCACTGGGGTGGCCGCTGACCTGGGGTTGCCTCCTTGGCTTTTCTGTTCTGGTGTTCTACTGCCAAGCCGGTAAGCTGTCAGCCTCGCACTGGTCGGGCTCCATTTTGCTGAGCTCTGTCATCATTTCCACCAGAGCACAGCAAGTTGAGGACATTGTAAGTTAAACAGGGGTTGCAGACAGGCCTTGGGCAGCAGGCATTACTCACACAGAGGTGTCCTTCTCCACAGATGATACAGACCTACGTGGAGCACATCGAGAGGTCCAAGATGCAGCAAGTTGGGGGAAACAGCCAGACTGACAGCAGCCTGCCCGGGCGAAGGTAGGCAGGGCCAGAGCCTGCAGGGCCCAGTGGTGCCTTGTCGCAGAGGAGGCCAGAGAGCTGCATCCTCCTGACTGGGGAAGAGGGGTGTCTGGTTGGAGTGTGTGGCTGAAGCCACGAATGTGTGCTGAGATTTTCCCAGGCACTAGAGTAGGGGTGAGGGGACATGGGTGGACCCCTGCCGGCCTGCGTGCCGTCACCAATGCCCAGGGGAGACTGTGGACAGGTGATCCTAATACTTGCAGATTCCGTTTTTGTGAATTCGTCTACTCACTAAAATTTATTTGTAGTCTCAGAATCAAGACTTGCAGTGCTTTTAAGTCATTTACAGACACGCGCAGGGCGGTGAAAAGTTTGAGTCACCCAATATACATGATGCCCATTAAGGTCAAACAAGGTTCCGATTCCTGCTTGTCCCAGCCTCATGAAGAGATGCCCAGAGGATGGAGATGGAGGGTGGTACAGTGTTGTGCAAGTCTCGTTCGGTGGCCCCAGCATTCGAGAGCTGCTCTCCTGCTGCAGGGCAGATAGTGCCGGTGCCGGCAGGTTGAGAGTCCCTGGCTTGTCTGAGCTCAGGAGCTCAGTGCTAGTTTATCAGAGGAGTGGGGAGAAACCTGCAGAGGCCAGGCTCCTTCTCCATCTTCCGTATTCCTGGGTCAGATAAACCCAGACCACAGTCCCCAAGGGAGCAGATTGTCAGAGATCTCCAGGGTGTTGCCAGCTTCAGGGAGTTGGCCCATGAGCAACCAGAGTTGTTGACCGGGGCTAGGGAGGTTGGTACCAATGTTCTAAGTCTCCATCAGGTGGGATGATGGACTGAGGTGGGCATCCCAGGCCCCACAGATTGCGGTCAGCCACGGACCCATTTCTAGCTGTGACCCCGCATTCCTGCAGGCTAATCCTCACAGCTTCTAGTCAGGTCACATGTAGGCCTTGTTGGCTAGAGAAGTTTTTTTTGTCCTGCATCCTCATGGGGCTGTATCTGTAAGCAATTAGACTCAGATCCTTCCTCGTGGGCATCCTCAGTTATTCTGTGGGTCACTGTGGGCAAAGCTATTGCTGTACTGAAGTCTTCAAATGTGAAAACAGAAACGTGCACTTTGGGACTTCCAGTCAAGATGGCAGCACAGGCAGACATGCCTCACCTCTTTGCACAACTGCAACAAAATTACAACTAAAGTACAGACCAACCATTCCTCAGAACTGACAGAAATTGAGTTGAATGAAGGTCTGACAACTATGGAATTAAAGAAACCGCATCCATCCAGACTGGTAGGAGGGGCGCAGGCGCAGAACAGGCTGGTCCCTCATCCATGTGTGGTGACTAAAAAATTGAGAGGAGTATCCTGGGAGCGAGTAGTCTTAGTGCCACGCCAGGCCCCCAGCGCATGGTTCCAGTGCCAGGAAAATAAGTTCCCATGATCTCTGACTGCAAAAACCAGTGGGGACTGAGTTGGCAGAAGAAAGTGCTGGAGCCCCAGGCAGTTCTTAAAGAACCCACACACAGACTCACCTACTCAGACTAACTTCCTCTGGGCTTCAGTGCTGGAGAGGAAGCTTGAAGGGCAGCAGTGGTGTGCAAGGGGAGGCTGAGGTGTCTGGCATCAAGATGAGCAGAGGCCATTGTCTCTTTTCTGGGCCCTCCCCCCACAGAGTCTGCAGACTGATGCCATGTCTAAGATTCCATCAACCTGGCTAATACTGTTTGACCTGCCTTGGAGATCTTCAGAGACCCCACCCCATCCAAGCTGCTTTTCCATATGAATGGGTGCTTCACAACTTCCTAAATCCTCTCAAGCAACAGCTGGCCTCAGTGAGCCCCAGGCCTGGAACTAGCAGCCCAGAGTCACAGCCTGACTTTGCCTGGGAATCTCCAAGCCCAGCACAAGTAGCAACCATCTCAGATTGCTTTACAGCTCAGGCAGGGTGCCCTGGGAAAGATACAAGTCGGGGCTGATCTTGCCCTGCACTATCCGGGAAACCCCAGGGCCAGCACACCCAGTGGACAGCAACAGACCCTGTAAGAGCACCCCACCCCTGCCCCTGCACAGCTGATCCTCCACGGAGGGCAGAGGTTGGTGGTCAGTGGTCACAGCCAGTCCTTGCTGCTGACTGGCCTGGGTAGATTCCTCCCACTGATCTGCCAACGGCAACCAAGGCTCAACTACAAGAGGAGGGTGTACTCAGCCCACACCAAGGCTGCATCTCAAGCACCCAGCTTTGGTGATGGGAAGCTGGGTCACTGGACCCTACAGGACACCTACTACATTAGGCCCCACTAGCAAGACACAGAGTAGAAGCAGCTCCTCCGCCTAATACACAGAAACAAGCACAGGGAGGCTGCCAAAGTGAGGAGACAAAGAAACATGGCCCAAATGAAAGGACAGATCAAAACTCTAGAAAAGTAAACAAAATTAAGATAAACCATCTATCAGATGCAGTTCCAAACACTGGTTATTAGGATGCTCAAGGAAATTAGGACCTCAGCAGCATAAAAAAGATCCAGTCAGAAATGAAGGAAATACCAATTGAAATAAAGAATAATTTATAGGGAAACAACAGCAGAGTAGGTGAAGCCAAGAATCAAATCAATGATTTTGAACATAAGGAAGCAAAAAACAAGCAATCAGAACAAGGAGAAAAGAGAATCCAAAGAAATGAGGTTAGTGTAAGCAGTCTGTGGGACAACTTTAAGCGATACAACATTCTCTTCATAGGGGTGCCAGAAGAAGAGAAAGAGCAAGAAATTGAAAATCTGTTTGAAAAAAAATAATGAAAGAAAACTTCCCTAATCTGGTGAAGGAAATAGACATGCAAGTCCAGGAAGCACAGAGAGTCCCAAACAAGATTGATGCAAAGAAGCCCACTCCAAGACACATCATAATTAAAATGCCAAAGGTTAAAGATACAGAGATGGGAGGTGGGTGTAGGAGAACTCAGAGGTGAGGGATTAAGAAGTACAAATAGGCAGTCACAGAATAGCCACGGGGATGTAAAGTACAGCATAGGAAATGGAGCAGCCGAAGGACTTACAGGCATGACCTGTGGACATGAAAAAGTGTAGGCGGAATGCCTGAGGGTTGGGGTGCTGGGTGGAGGGGAACAAAGAGGAGAAAATCAGGACAACTGTAATAGCATAATCAGTAACATGTAATTTAAAAAAGAAAAAATAAGGAATATGTACTGTGTATGCAAAGGCTGAGCAGGGCCCAGGAAGGGGGCGGGACAGGGGAGGAGTGGCAACTTGCAGCTGCCCATGGGGAGTAGGGCCCACAGGTACTGTGGGCGGTCCTGCTGAAAACGCCCCTGCCCTTGGGCATGGGAGCCGTACCCTAGCCAGCCTTGAGGCCTGTGAGAACTGGGGTGTGGAACAAAGACTGTTAAACTACAGAATTCTGCAGGAATTATTCCTGTATCAAGTATATGTGAAAGTGGGGAATACAGATCTCCAAGCTACCATTTCATGGCTTTGGACATTTTCTCCTGAGCACCCTGTGAAACCTCACTCTTGGTACTCATAAGTGGGTGAGGGAATTCCGAAAACACTGCCTTGGAATGCTATCCTGGAATCAGGGGTCTTCGTGTTGTGTGGCGGGAAGCTAGGCAGGGCAGTCTGAGCCGGGGCATCTCTGGTGGGTGCTGGGCCCTGCCTGGGCCAGTTCTCAAGCTGCAGCATTCTAGAGCCCTGAGGCCGTTTCCCCACCAGCTTTCTTCAAGGCAGGAGCCCCTTGAAGGTCACTGGGGCAGTATTGGGCCCAGGGAGAGGGGTGCAGTTTTCTTGGGAGCCAAGGAGGTATGACCTCAACTCAGGACTTAGAGGCCATGAGCATTCAGGGTCCTAAGTCACAGTGGTCAGCACTCTGGGCTGCAGGGTTTGCTACAAGAAAGAGATGCCCTCAGAACCTTAGGATGTAGGCTCAGCCAAAAGCAGAAGCTGCCCGTACTCCATGGCTGGGTCCTGAGGGTCCTAGTCTTCATCAGGAGCCGAATCCGACCTCTGATTCCTCCTCTGCGTGGAAGAGGCGCTGTGACTGCAGGATGGGCTGTGCTTTCTGTGGCAGTCCCCGTGTGTGGTGGAGGCAGGACCGTGTCTGGGAACCTGCCTGACGAGTATTCGTCCTGTGGCAGAGCTGGGACGAGTGCAGCCTTGGCCCCTCCAGTGTGCTTGCCTCTCAGAGTTATGCTTCAGCCCCCGTGGCAGGCAGGCCTGTGGGAAGCCAGCATCTTCTTTCCCCAGAGAAGCCCCTGGCCCCATGGCAGGCACTGTCTTTGTGGTCATGACTCCTGGACCTACATGAGTTGGCTCACAGGGTCCCCTCTGAGACCCCTCAGCAGCTCTTGAAGACTCTGTGTTGGACCTCCTCCTCCCCAGGGAGTTAGGACAGGCTGCTTGTAAGAAATCCGCCAACCTGCTTCATGAGGGATGGGGTCTGCGAGTCTTTTCTCTCCATGCCAGCGGGGCCTGTGGAGCCCAGAGTAGAGAGCAGTGCCCGTGGTAGGGTGGTAACAGGCAGGGGCTTTCTCCACACCAAGCCGTGGCCCCCAGGAGCTCCTTCACTTGTAAAGCAAGCCCCCTGGCTGTCCAGGAGAGGCTGGGGCTCTGGTCCAGGTTTCTGCGAGCCTGGCCTCCCAATCTGATCTTGCCGGAAAGGGATGCCTGGGGCCCAGGTGTGTGCACCGTGTCTGGTGTTGCCATCATCTCCAGGCCCTCGGTGCTCTCTGTTAATAGACCTTCCCAATCCAGAGTTGCCACCTTGTCAGAGAGATGCCTGCTGGAGGAAGAAGGTGCCTGGGGCTGCCAGCCACAGTCCTCGTGAAGGAGGTCCACAGCTGAAAGAGAAGCGTGCTCCTGTGGGGTAGTGGCTGGAGCAGCACTAGTTTGGGAAGCAGGGCACAGGAAATAGGGGTGGGGCGTAGTGTATTTGGGTGCCCTCACTGCCCGGCCAGCCAGCTGGAGGCATTTAGCTTCATCAGTGGCCCACGGTTGGTTGTGCCATGGTTGCCACGGCAGCTGTCTCCAGCCTTCCCTGCAGCTGTTCCTCCAGGGCCCAGACACTTGCTGGGAGCGAGATGTTCTGAGGGCCTCCGTGTGCCCCTGGACTGGTTTCCAGGTGAACAGACGTGGATGGCCACCACTGCCTCTTGTTTTCAGGAGGGACACTCAGACACAGAGAGAGCTTGAGCTTTCAGTCAGGGTGCAGACACTGGCCTCTGTGGGTCTCACAGGGTCAGACATTTCTTTGTGACCCGTGCTGCTACCTTGATGGGCTAAGGGGGAGGCCCTGCCTGTCATCCCGGACCACTCTGCTCTGGGGTGCAACCTCTCCTGCCACAACTCGGGATCTTTGGGGGACACGTGCGCATCTGCCCAGGTTCTTCACTCAGGCTCTCTAACCCCCTCCATGAGGGCCCACCCTTAGTGCTGGGGAGCCTCTGGCTGCCACTGACCCCAACAGGCATTTTCCTTCACTCCTGGCCTGGCTTCTGGAACTGTGTGTCGTTAGAGTAAAAACCGCTGTGTGCTTGAAACGCTTGGTTCGGTTCATGAACATGTGTGGCTGTGTGCTCCATCCCCGCATGCCCATGTGTACACGTGTGATGAGCCACCTGGAGAGCACACTTGCCCACTGCCCTGTGCTGCATACACATCATGACCTGTTGACCTGCCACACGGGCCTTGTCTCAGGCCTCCCATCCTAGCTGAGAGGGTCATGTGTCTGTGTTGCGCATCTGTCACGTGTAGACGTTTGCGTGTTTCAGCGTCTGTCTCAGCGTGGAGCAGGGTGCCTGCCGGGTTGCTCTCTGTGTGAGCAGATGGGCTTCTGGGTGTGCTCCCTAACGCTGTCTTCTTGTCTTGCTCTCTGTGCTGTCACTGCCGTCCGCCGGCCTGTGTGTGTCGCTGTCCACAGTCCTCGCCAGTCGTGGAGGAAAAGGTAATGCCTGCGCAGCGTTTGCCGTCGTTCAAGGTGCTTGTGGGCCTCTGGGGTTGGGAAGGTTGGAATTCTAGTGGTTCGTAATTACAAGCACAGGAGGTTTCTGAGTCCACTTGACACATTTCCTGCGGCCTTGTTACAGACCACAGGCTCTTGACGGGGCATTTCAGGGCCACGCCACCGAGGAGGCAGCGGGCTGGCCCAGGTTCCCCAGGATGGCCCTGCAGTAGATGCTGGTATAGGGACTCCACTCAGCGAATGTCCACACACCCACAGATGGGACCGTGCAGCCAAAGCTCGGGGCTGGCACTGCCGTAGTGGGCAGTGGGTGATGGGGAGACCTTGTACTGTGGTGTCAGACAACCTCGCTTAGTCACTTAGAGCCCTGGACCCGGACCCAGAGCTGGCAGCGTGACCGTGACTCCACCGGCAGCATGACCTGTGCAGATAGCGTCTGACCCTCTTGGGCTATAGCCTCCAAAGAGGACGAGCATAGGTTGCCCCTGAGGGAGCTGCAGGGTTGAAATGAGAGGATGCACTGGCCAGGCTTCAGGCAGAGCTCTGGGCCATCAGTCAGCAATGCCCAGCAAGCGCTAATGGGGCCCAGAGAACAGGCCCGTCTGTGATTCTGTGGGGAACAACAAAGAGATGGTGAGACAGAATTCCTGGTGACGGGTTCTGTTGGGGGACAGGGGTCTGGCTCTGTCTGGGTGTGGTTGCGTGTCTGCGCACAGAGCTGTGGGAGCGGGGTACGGACAGGTGTCCCCTGTCCTTTGAGAATGCCACACTCTGCCCCTGCCATTATTAGCCTATAGCATCTGGTGACAGCTGGGATTGAACCTGTCTGGGAACAAGGGACCCACTGTGTGCATTTCACCCAAGGTCAGAGGGGCTTCCCATCCTAGCACTGGGAGCCCCAAGGAGGAAACGTGCGCAACGGACAGGCTGAGAGCCCCAAGGGAGCTGGTGCAGGTTGCAGCCTGTTCTCCCCTGGCCCCCCTCCTCCAGGGACCTGCTGAGCATGTGGCAGAGGCTGCTTTCCCGGGTGCCTCAGTCCTTGTGGGCTGAGTTGAGTCAGAGCCCGAGCAAGCGCTGAGCTATGGGCCACTGATGTCTTGATGCATCTGTAGACTCAGAGCTTTCCAACTTGATGTCTTTCGTAGGATCTGAGTTTCTTCAACTTTTAATTGACACGTCTAAGAAAGTGTCCTCTGTCACAGGTGGTGAGAGCTATGTGAGGCACTTCCTGAGAGGCCCCGGCCCTGAGCATCCCGTCCACATGGTTCCCTCAGGCGTCAGTAGCCCCAGCCCTGTGGGAGCCCACTGTTCCTCTGCTTCTGTCCCTGCCACAGACTAGCTCCCGTGATGGGTCAGCCAGGTGCCCCTGGGTCCAGGGACCCCGCTCTGCGGGAGGCAGCAGCTTCCCGAACGGGACAGAGGAGCTGGCCACAGAGGGGCTAAAGCTGGGCTTGGTTCACAGGATTTGTGTTTCGTCCTGTGTGGTGGCCCCAGCTAGAGAGACCCCTTCCCCAAGCTGGACTTCCTGAGGCCATCTGCCCGGCCACAGTCAGTTCTGGTCACAGGGGTTGCTCTGCTCCCCCTCTTCATCACCTGCATCCACCCAGCAGTACGAGGAAACCCATGATCTCTCCCCAGAATATTCTAGCCTCTGTACCCAGCTCCTCGGAACCCCTGAGGAGTCCCTAGCACCTCTTCCACTTCCCCCTTGGGGGCTAAGCCCTGAGTGTGGCAGGCTGAGGTGTGAGGGCCGTAATGTTTGGCCAGAACAGCCCTGAGCAGCGTGGGCCCTGGAGACAACGGTCTCCGGGGTGCAGTGTGTCTGCTCTGGGGTGGGGTGGGAGCCGGCCTTGCCTCCTCCACCAGTGCCTGATTTGTCCTCACTGGCACTAAGGGCCACCAGTGTCTTCTCAGGGATGATCCCAAGTCTAGGCTACCAGACAGTCCCAGTCTCCTAGCACAGCTTTGAAAGAACCCCTCCCTGGTGTTGGTGCTGCATGACCACGGGAACAGTGCACAGGGCCAGAGAAGGGGCTGTGGAGGGGCTGTCCCCTAGCACAAGGTCAGGGCCCTGTCCATACTCTTTTCAATCACTTGTTTTCAGTGAGGTCCCATGAAAAAAACAGTAAGGAGTGGGGACGGGGACTGAGAGGGGCAGAGGCAAGTAACGAAACAGAAGCAACAGAGCAACAAGAGCTGATTTTCCTGCCTGGCGCCACGTAGCAGCCGTCACTCGCAGGAGCCGGTCAGCGCTGGCCCCTCGCTGGTACTGCCTTGGGCATCTCAGCTTACACAGCAGGTGTCTGTTTAAAAATCAAAACAAAAATGATGCATCACCACATAGGAGACAGGGAGTGTTACGTCGGGTCCCAGTGAAGCAGAGACTCCCCTGAATGTGTGCACACCTTTGATTGGAGAGCGGCCGTAGCTAGGAGGAAACGGGAGGTACCCACGTGTCTGTGAGGCCATGGGCTTCCCAGGAGACCACGGCCTCAGAGCAGCTGACCTCTCCCCTGAGCCAGGCAAGGGATGTCGTGTAGAACAGTACTGTCCGCAAAATAGGCATCCGCGTGTGCAGTGTTCAGTTCTTTCATGAGCCACCGTCTGACCCTCCGCTTCCTGTCCTCTTCCTCACATTTCAGCAGGAAGGAGCGCCCCACCTCTCTGAATGTCTTCCCCCTGACCGACGGCATGGTACGTGCACAGATGGGGGGCAAGCTCGTGCCTTCGGGGGACCACTGGCACCTGAGTGACCTCGGCCAGCTGCAGTTCAGCTCCACCTACCAGGTTTTGTAGCCGTGCTGTGGAGTGAGGGTCTTCTCTCTGTCGCCCCATGTCCATTCAGGAAGCCCAGCCTTTGCATACAACCCTTTGCAGCTTTTCCTGGGTTAGTGGGACACCCCCCTGAGGTGTGGCGACAGTGGAGACAGTAGACCAGCTCAGGAGGTCTCGCACTGGCACCTACCAGTCCAGGCTAACCCCCTCTGCAGTTAGGGTGTGCTGCTTTAGGACTGAGCTTAGCGACTGTCCTCCAAATAAACCCCAAAGTACCAGCCTCTTGGCCAGACTGGGTGCTGGCCCAGAGCGTTCTGTGCTTCTGGCCTCTGAGGTTTGCTCAGCAACCAGGAGAGTCAGGCCAGGAGGCAGCTTCTCTTCTCTGGGCTGTTCTCACTCGCCTGTACATGCTAATGGCTTCTGGATCTCTGAGTGTGAAAAGGTGACATCCTGGGTATGTACCTGGAATGGGAGGCCCTGGGAAAGCCGAGGGCAGGAACTTTCCCTGGTCACTTGCAGCCAGTTTTGGTCTATGAGCTCAGCTTGTCTGGCGGAGGCAGACTGTGGCAGGACAGGAGACTGACCCCTTGCCAGGTAAGGATGCCACCCTCAGGGGTGGAGGAGGTGACCCTGGGACTGGTGGATTTTCTGTAGAGGCTATTGGAAGACACCTGAAGGAGGCAAAGGGCCTTGGCATCTGGGCAGGGCTGGGCTGTGGACATGGGGCCCAGGTGTCCTGGAAATTTCCTTTCTGCTATAGCTCCTTGCTGACTGTCTTCCGCCTCTCAGGGTCTGGCTTGGCTGCAGGAGGTAGCTGCAAACTGTGACTCCAGGGGCTTCGGCTTTTGTTTCAGGGAGTGAGCGTGTCTCTGTGACATTTGACCCAGGTGCTCACCTGCCAGTTACAGGCTCTTACCGGTGGGTGGGGGCTGGGCAGAAGGGCACAGGCCTGGGAGGTCCCAGTTATCCCCACCATTCAGGCCAGGCTTGTCTGTTTAAGCTGGCTGCTCACACTCACTCTCTCTTGAATAAAAACTGAGCCTGTAGCCTGGGCTTCCCTGGAAGCTCTGGAAGAAGCCGCATGAGCCTCCGAAAGCCTTCAGGGCTCTGCTCGCTTGCTCGCCTCCTGGACTGTCGTTTCTCCCGCCTGTGTCTGAGCCGGCTTTTCTCAGGACGTCTTCTTTCTCTCACTGTTGTCTGACGTAGTCTTTCTCTTAATAAATTGCGGTGTTTTATGTTTTAGTTCTTAGGTGTGTTTTATTTGATTTTCTTTTTTAAACAGTTATTTAAGTTCTTTTAAGTTCATGCTCTAGGTTTTAAGGCTTTTCTAATTTGTTAATTTTTTTGTTGTTTTTGTTTTGTTTTTTGTTTTTATGTACTGTATTTTCAGTGTTTTAACCAAACAGTTGTGGCTACTCTCATGGTGAGGAAAGACCGCTAAGAGTGTGGGTTCTTTGCATTTGGAGGTCACTGCTACACGTTGATGTTTAGGAGGTTGAGATGTTTGCCTTTAGGTAAGTGGTGGCCAGGGGGCGTGCCCGTGGGCGAGCGGTGGACCATAGGGTGATGGAGAGCTGAGGGAGCTTGGGAGTGTCTTGACTGTATCGCAAAATTTCCCACAGTGATTACCAGGGTCAAGGACACCCACGGTAGCCCTGGCTGGTGTAGCTCAGTGTATTGAGCGCGGGCCTGCGAACCAAAAGATCGAGGTTCGATTCCCAGTCAGGGCACATGCCTGGGTTGCGGGCCAGTTCCCAGTAGGGGACGCACTAGAGGCAACCATACATTGATATTTCTCTCCCTCTCTCCTTCCCTTCCCCTCTAAGTAAATAAATAAAATCTTTTTAAAAAAGGACACCCACGGAAAATCCACAGATACAAGTTTAAGGGTCAGAGATAGGCCAGGAAACAGGGCTGATGAGGAATAGAAGGTGTGGTCCCCTGAGAAGGGCCCCGCCCCTGACCTCCCCTGGTCTGCCCAGAATTCCCCGTGCATGTGGTCTCCTTAAGCGCTGGCGTGGGACCAGGTGGCAGCAGAGTGCCCCTCCTGCAGGACACCCAGGGGCCTCTGGTGTTCGGAGTGACAGGGCACCTGGGGAATCATCGCAGAGGTGTTCAGTGTGTGCTGGTGCTGAGGGGAGAAGAGGGTTGTCCCTTCTCAGTTCGGCCCTAAGTGGAGGGACCCACACCCAAACTGAAATGTGTAGAGAGAGGCGCTTCTAGGGAGTGAGGGGCAGGCTCCCAAGCAGGGCTTCTCTGCTCCGTGCCACAGCAATCCAGGCCATGTGGCCGGCCTGTGCTCTGTGGGGTGTCAAGCGACACTCTTACACTCGTCCATTACATGCCAAGAACACGTACACTCCCAGATGTGATGAGCACAAGTATCTCCGGACACCACAGGTGTCACCTGGGGACACAGGCTTCCAGGTCGAGAACCCCTCCCTAGAAGAGAGTATGGGGTTGTGAGATGCCTGCTGGGGATGAGGGGAGCCTGTCAGGAGGCCAGGACGCACTCGCTGTCCCAGAGAGGGGGGCAGCGTCCTGCCTGGGCCTATCTGTGACCCACTGGTCTGGCCAGGAAACGAGGTCTCAGAAGTCTCCCAGCCAGTCCTGGCCCCTGATCCCCTAGAGGTCAGCCCTTCCGGTTACAGGCGGGTGTGCTTGGTCCCAGCATTCATCCAGCTTTTATGGAGAGGGCGGAACACCACTCCCCTGCCCCCTCCAACCCGTCATCAGCCCCTCCCCTGTTAGAAAGTTTCCCTGGAAGTGTGCCCCCTGGGGAAAACGTGTGCCGTCCCCGCAGGGTGGCCGGGATGCGCATTGAGAGGCACCGCTCAACGCACCCCACCCCAGGGGCTGTAGCCCCTCCTGAGACCCCTCCTGTGCCCCTTCTCAGCACCATGAAAGAGGGGACAGGCACCAAGGGGAGCTGCCGCCCACAGGCTGTGGAGAGGCTCTGAGGCCCCTGCTCAGGGTGCCTTGGTGTTGATATTAGTTGACAGTGGAATGGGGGCTGTTTTTATTGTGACCATCCTGCAGTTCCGTCAGGAGAGAGCAGGAGAAGGTGTTTGATTCACGTCCCCGACTTAGTCAAGCAGCATGTATTCTCTCCGTAAAATTCTTCAGGTTCACTATTGATTGCAGTTTTTAATAACCTGGTTTTTTTTACTCCTAGAATACCTTGAGAATGTCCCATTCTGCAGAAGTGGAATTTCAGCTTGTTTGTATTTACATAGACATGTAGAGTAGACTTTGATCCGGCCAAGCTGTGGAGGTTAAGCACTGCATGTCCCCTGGCATCTCTGTTTGGGAGGCTGCAATGGGCAGAGCCAGAGGGGTGCGCGCCCCTTCACAGCTCCTGACCGGCTGGGGTGGGGTGCAGGGCCCCGGGCGGGTGGGAGAGCCAGCCAGTGCCAAGCAGCAGAGTGGTGACGGGATCAGAGGGCCTCCTCCCTGGCCCCGTTATTAGAGCCCTCTGCCCTCCCTGTACTGCAGCTTGTTTCTGACCACCCCCACCGCCGGCTGCAAAGGGTTGCCTGCCATATCTGTGCAGCTCCATGTCCATCACACACGGCGCCATCGGGGAGCGTGCAAGCTGAAAGCCCCGTCTAAACCATCTAAATAAGGTGGCAGCGGCCTCTGGAAAGCCGAGGCAGTGGCTACATGAGCCAAGTGACGAGGCCACGAGGAATCCGCCCAGTGTGGGGGCAGGGGTCCACCTGTCCCTTCCAGGGCGGATGCTGTGGTTAGGTCAAGTGGCAGGAAGCCGAGCGAGGGGCCCTTGTCCAGAGCCCCAGGGGCCGTGACCCACACAACAAGCTTCCCCTCTTCCTGTGTTTGGCCCTAGTGTCCACATGATGAGATGTCCGAGTCAGGCCAGTCCTCAGCGGCTGCCACACCCAGCACCACGGGCACCAAGTCCAACACGCCCACGTCCTCTGTGCCCTCGGCCGCAGTCACGCCCCTCAACGAGAGCCTGCAGCCCCTGGGAGACTACGGCGCTGGCACCAAGAACAGCAAGCGGGCCCGGGAAAAGCGCAACAGCCGCAACATGGAGGTTCAGGTCACGCAGGAGATGCGGAACGTCAGCATCGGTACTGCGGCTCTCAGGCGCTCCCCAGGCTGGGCTGGGCTGGGCAGGGCGGTGGGCAGCACCCATCTGCTGGCTACCTGCTCCTTTGCCCTCCCTACCCCCTCATCCAGGGAGATTTCTCTCCCTCCCACAGATTATAGTTCGGGTACATGTCTCACCTGCTTAAACTGCCGTAATAAACACCGCACACTGGGTGCTCAACACCATGGAATTCATTTCTGGAGGCCAGAAGTTGGAGATCAGGGTGTCAGCAGGGCTGGTCTCTCCTGAAGCTTTTCTCCGTGGGGTGTAGACACCTTCCCCTCCCTGCATCTGTACACAGCCACCCGTGTGTGTCTACGTCCAATCCCCTCTTTTCGTAAGAACAGAGTCCAGTTTGATCAGGGCCCACCCGTGTGGCCCTGTTTTCCTCAATCATCTCTTTAAAGCCCCTCCCTTCAAATACAGTCGCATTCTGGCATCCTGAGGGCTAGGGCTTCAACAGGTGAATTTGGAGGGTGCAGCTCTGTCTAAAAGTAGACCACCATGATCCAGAGAAAAGGGAGGGAAAAATCAGGGCATGTGTCCTGTTCAGATAAGATCACGAGAAGGGGGCAGTGTGGGGGGACACCAGCCTTGGAAACTGCCCCCTTTTTTAGATTATTTATTTATTTACTTTTATTTAGAGAAAAGGGCAGGGAGGGAGAAAGAGAGGGAGTGAAACATCGATGTGTGAGAGATACATTGATCAGTTGCCTCTCACACACCTCCAGCTGGGAGCCTGGCCTGCGGCTAAGGCATGTGCCCAGACTGGGAATCAAACCGGCAACCCTTTGGTTCACAGGCGGGCACTCAGTCCACTGAGCCACACCAGCCAGGGTGGAAAAACCTTTTCTTGACAGTCTCTGCCTGGCAGGAGTCTGCAGGGGTCTCTAGACATCGGGCGAGAGGACAGCCATGAGTAATGGGCGCCCTGCTGTGCACCCTCCTGACATCAGTCCTATCTGTCTCCCAGGCATGGGCAGCAGTGATGAGTGGTCTGATGTTCAAGACATTATTGACTCCACCCCGGAGCTGGACATGGGTCGGGAGCCCCGCCTAGACCGCACCGGCAACAGGTACTCACTGGGCCTGGGCCCAGGCATCCTGGCCTTCGGTGAGGGTGTCCCAGCAGCCTCTCGCAGTGGGAGGGTATCTGGGGCATGGACCCACTGTCTCCCCTGGCATCTGTGCCTGCACAAGAATTGTTGGCATTGCGTGCCTGCGTAGGGTGTTGGAGAGTCTCCGTACTTGGCCCATAGATGGAGCCCACTCACTCTGCCATTCCCTGCTGCGTGTCCTCACAGCCCAACCCAGGGGATCGTCAACAAGGCTTTTGGCATCAACACTGACTCCTTGTACCACGAGCTGTCGACTGCGGGGTCTGAGGTCATCGGGGACGTGGATGAAGGGGCCGACCTGCTAGGTAAACCTGAGCTGTCTTGTGACCCTAGGGCCCTGGGGCTGTTGGTTTTGTCTGTAGTAAAAGCGAAGTCCTGTGAGCTGTGAGCTAGGGACTTCTTTTTTGCAGTTTTGACATGTAATTCACACACCATAGAACTCAGAGCTGTGCCACTGTGTAGTCTGGACAGGCATTCATCCAGAAAGAAACCCATGCCAGGCAGCACTCAGGCTGAAACACCCCCTGCCCCCCACCCCTCCCCCAAGGCAGTCCACTTTCTGGCAATGTATTGGGCGGTGGCTCTTGCCAGCTCCTCTGCTCTGAGAGGAAAATGCCCAGACAGGCTCAGTGCTCCTCCATGCCCTCTGCACCTCCGGTCTCTCCCAGAGCTCCGTGCGTCTGGGTCCTATGTCTGCGGCTGGTGGCTCAACACAGACTTGCTCGTGGTCATCCCTTCCGTCCCAGGAGGGTGGCCGGGCATGTAGAGCACCTGCGTCTGCTGGGCGGCTGCTGGTGGCCAAGAACTGCTCACACGGCTTCCAGGCCAGGCTGGGGCCCCTGGGGCGGCAGGCGGGAAGTCAGAAGTATCACCTCAGGAGTCGCTCAGTGAGGCTCAACCCTCCTGCCCCGACCATGTGACCCCCCCCACTGCAACCCCCGAAGACCCCTAACCCCAACCGTCTGTCCAGAGCCTGAGTCTTGAGAAGCAGCCTTGTCCCCAAATCCATGCTGTGGGAAGAGCTCCAGGACCTCGGGGACTGCAGCTCAGTGCTCCCTTCCCACTTAACCCCTGGTAGGGCAGGCTTCTGGGCACAGTGTGTCTGTTTCTGGGGAGCCATGGTTCTCTTGGTCCTCTTGGTCCCCTCGCCACACCCAGTTCCACTGAAACAGCTCACAGGGAAAGAGCTCTCTGTCCTCGTCACTTGAGAGGGAGCAGCATCTGGTGCTGTGACCATCAGGCGCTGCCTCAGTCCCTCAACTGTGCATGCGGCAAGTTGGGGTGGAAGCTGCTTTGCTTCCAGAATCTTTGAGGGCTGCCTCTGACCTTAGGATCTGTATTTTGTTTTCTGCCCAAGGAGACAGAGCTGTCTCCACTGAAGAGTTTTATTGCTAGTCTTTCTGTGGGTGTCACTTCACTGATGAACATTGACGTTCCAAAATGCGACTGGGCTGCATGCTCAGCACTTCTGTGTGGTCAGTGCTGTCCCCAGTGATGTGGCGGCCACCGCTGCAGCCACCGCTGGGGCTGGGCCTGCAGGGAAGGCTCCTGGTGATGCTTTCAGTCTAGCAGTTGTCACGTCCTCTGCCCTGGGGCGGGTAGCCTCTCGGTTGCTTTCGTGAGTTGGTGGACTTGGGGTAGCGGCGCCCGCCTGGAGCAAAGCATCTGGGATGTTAGCACTGGCACCGCCTGCACCTGAAGTGGGAGTTTTTTCAGCGAATTTTTAGAGTTTGGTAAATTGCATATAGGACTGGCCGCCTTGCGTATTTCTGAGTGTGCAGTCCAGTGCTGTACACGACCTTGACACCCAGTGGTGAAGGACTGAACGAAGAAAGGTCTTTTCGTCTAAGATCAGGAACAGTACACCCACTTTTGGCAGCACACATTTCAATGGGATCTTTCTCGTAAGCATTGCAAAAAAAATTACATTTAAAAATATACAGAGCCCTGGCTGGTGTAGCTCAGTGGATTGAGCGCAGGCCTGCGAACCACACCATCCCGGTTCGATTCCCAGTCAGGGCACATGCCTGGGTTGCAGGCCGGTTCCCAGCAGAAAACTCACGAGAGGCAAACATACACTGATGTTTTTCTCCTTCTCTCCTTCTAAAGATAAATAAAATCTTAAAAAATATATATACTGAAACTATTTATATTCAGAAAAATGATAAATAAGAGATATATAAAATAAAATAAAGATAATGATAAATAAATAAAATCTTTTAAAAATATACAGAAACTATTTATATTCAGAAAATGTAATTAGGGGCAATCACTTTTAATATTTTGACATTCTTCCACTCTACATAATTCAGATAATGTACATATTATGTTTTAGGCATGTTATTAATTTTAGAAAAATGATATGTGGATATTATAATATTCAAATAATATCAGAACTTGCCAAGAAGAGAGTAAAAACCGTAGGACCCCCACCACCCCATGCCGTGTGTTTTCCTGTCTCGGTGATGCCTTCCAGGCGTTGTGGGTCACATGGAACGTGATGGTCAGCTCACGTCTGTGCTTTTCTCTGAGGATGACACTACCATTTCCTTGACCCCTAATCTATACAGTTTAACTTTGCTTCCTTTGTGTGACTGTAAGCTATCTAATCAGTTCTCTCTTGGTTCTGATTCTTGCTGATCGAATACTGCTTTTATGGGAATCTGTGGGTGCGCCTCTCTGCCCACGTCTCTGATGATCTCTGTAGGACAGACTTCCAGGCGTGGGGATCCCAGGGCGAACAGCGCAGACCCTTGAGGACGGGCTGAACGCTGCTTCCCTGGACGCTGCCGCCCTCGGGTCTGCACTCACACCAGCAAGGGCGGGGCCCGGCTGTTACTTCGGGCAGGTGTGCTCGCCCTGGGGCGGCCGCCTGTCAGCAGACCTAGAAGGCACAGTGGTCAAGGCCGTTATGTAGTGGCACACGCTGGGTCCCTGGGGCTGCACCTTTCTCTGTCCTGGCCAACCTTGGAGGCTACCCCCCCCACACCCCCACACCCCTATCAGGCCCGTGAGCTCGTCCTGGGAGGAAGCCTCTGGTGAGAGGGTGCTGTGTGTGCTGACAACTGACAGCAGATTGTGATGTGCTCTTCAGCTCTTGGGAATTTTTTTTAAAGGTTTTATGTATTTATTTCTAGAGAGAGGGCAAGAGAGAGGGGGAAACATTGGCCTCCAACCCAGGCATGCGCCCTGACTGGGAATCAAACCTGTGGCCTTTTGGTTTGCAGGCTGGCACTCAGTCCATTGAGCCACACCAGCCAGGGTGAGCTTTTGAGAATCTGATAAATACATGAAAGCCTCCTCCCTAGAAAAGCACAGGGGCAGGTGACATTCCCATCTCTGTGTCGGGGCCCGAGGGCCCAGGGGCATTCCCACTGCCCCAGAGGCATTTCTGGCCAGTTGGGGCGGGAAATGGGGTGTAGGGAGGGGTGGGGTGGGAGCCCACCGCACCTGTGCCCACCTCTGGGGTAACGCCATCATTTTATGTTCACGGCTGGTGTTAATCCATCGTACTGCTCATGTCCCCATTTTATAGATGGAGAAACTGAGGTTAATGAGGGTGAGAGAAATCGGCAGGGCCACAATCAAACCCAAGTCTGACCCAGAGTGGCATCCCTGACTCTCACCACCTACTGTGCTTTCTTTTTTAAGGAGCTTTGTTGAGACGGAGTTTCACACCATAGAATTCTCCCACTCAAAGTGTACTTTGTGGCTGTGAGCACATTCAGAGATGCACAGTCATCAGTACGCAACTAGAGCATTTCACCGCCTGACGGGGCCTGTTAGCAGCCACCCCGCCCCTCCCCGTCCGCAGTGCTCACTCGTCTGCCCCTGTCTGCACTTCTGCTGAGTTTGATGTTTCCTGTCCGCCGGCCTTTCCTGTCTGGCTGGGTTCATTAAGTATAATGCCTTCGAGGTCCGTCCAGGCTACAGCAGATACCAGAATGTCATTCCTTTTTATGGCTGAATAATGGTCAGCTGTCTGGATGGATCACACTTCCATACCTGTCCACCCACTGGTGGACATTGGGGCCATCCCACTTTGCCTGTCGGGACCAGTGCTCCTGCCACAGCCTTGGCCCCTCCCACAAGCTGACCAGCCTTCTCACTACCCGGTCACTCCGGGTAGCCTGTCTGCCCGTCCATCGGTGGCCCCAGCAGGCTGTCCTCGCTGGTGGGCCTCTCCATGTCCTCCATGTCCTCCATTGTGTCCCAGAGCCCTAGGGGCTGTTGGATGCTCTAGCATGCGACCGCCTCCTGTGGTCATCGTCAGCTACCGATTTAGGTGGCATCACTCCAAACGTCACTTTCATACAGAGCCCCCCCAAATAGTGATGGGAGGGAAGGCTGTGAACTAGAAAGTGCACATTCGTGAGCTTTACCTGGAGGCCACCTTGGCCGAATTGGTAATTAAAGATGGGGGTCGCTAACTCTTAGTCAGATGCAGTAGGTTCCTGGGAGGGTAATGATGCCTCATCTGTCTCCTGGGGCCAGTCCACTGCGCAGGGCGTTCGTTCAGCGTGGTCTTTCCACGGGAAGGTCGCACCGGCACGTTCCGTGGACCTTTGTTCTGAGGACGTGGAAGCCAACACCCTTCTCTCACAGGGTGACGGAGCATGAGCAGGTTGCTGTGTGGCAAGCATTTTCTCTGCAATGCTTTTTGTTTTGCAGGATGGTGGTCATCTAGGCACCACTTAGCTCTGGTTGGAACGGGAGCTCAAAGGAGACCCTGCCCTTGGGGAGACCTTTTGGTGCCTTTCCAGGCCCTGAGCACAGGGAGTGTGGGAGACTCAGGCAGCCTGGGGAGCTGAGGAGGGCCGAGTGCAGTTGTGGTCGGTCGGTGGAGCGCTGACACGCGCGGCCTGCTCTGGGTCTGACCAGGCGGAGGGACCGGCTAGGTCTGCCCCAGTCCCTTCACCTGAGGGACCCCGTTGTCACCAGAGTGTGGCTCAGCCACAGTAAGTGTCAGTGACGGGAACTTTGGTCCCCCACCCCCGTATTTCTGAAGGCACCTGCTGCGGGAGGGAGCGCCTGACTCCAGGCTCCTTGTGCAGCTGCTGATCTGGGAAGAGACTGGGACAGTGAGTGGTCCTGTCAGTCTTGGTTTTGTGACAGTTTTCACGGTGGAAAGACCTTGTAATCTCAGAAACAGGTTCATGTTCTATGTGAGAGATAAGGTGGGTGGTTCTGGGGGTGGGTGGCACGGTCGATGACGGTGTGCCCGGGCTCCAAGTGCTCGGGGTGGCTGTCCCGTGCTGCCCCCGCCAGGCCTGCAGACCCCCTTAGCACAGAAGCAAGAAGAAGGACCCCAGCCGGCATATCTTATTATATGTCATTGAAACCACATGCTACTACTGATCACGTGACACACCATTATTTTAGAAGTCTCCAAGAAAGAAAAAATACTGCTAATTAAACTATCCCATGTCATTGATTATAAAACCTATTTACAATTTCAGAAATGTTATGATATGAAAATAGGCATCCCAGACTTGACCCAAGTGTGGAGCGAGGGAGTCCAGACATACCGCTTAGCAGGGGCTCCACAACGAGCCTGCACTAAGGAGACCGTGTCTCCGTCTCGCAGATGAGGAAGCGGAAGCTCAGAGGCTGAGTAACTTGCCCTGCTTCACTTGGTTAGAATCTGAAGCTCTATGCAGGCTGATCCGACTTCCGTTTTACTTGGCTGCGCCTGAGTCCCGGAGCAGGTCCCAACCACTTAGTCATGACACCTGAAAAATGTCTATAAATAATCCTGAGAAATAGAAAAATCTTTGTAAAGAAAGTTTAAAAGTATAATTGAAGATCATGAAAGAGACCTCATGTAAATGGAGAACAGTGACACGTTCTTGAATCTAAATATAAGCCTTATAAGGCTGTTGGAGACTTCCGCCAAGATGGAGGTGTAGGTGGAAACACTGTGCCTTCTCCCACAACCAAGTTTGAATACAACAAAGGTGTAGTAAACAAAGACGCAGCCAAAGAACAGAAAATTGAACTATACGGAAGTCTGACAACAATGAACCATTCAACCGGACCAGTAAGAGGGGCGAAGCCAGCAGCAGAGCAGGGTCAGGCAGGAAGGATCCCTGACCCAGGTGCGCAGGCAGCCGGGGTAGCAGCTCGGACCCAGTGAGGGTGCAGGGCAGGCTGAGCGTGGTCACACATTCACGCACAGATAAACCAACAGAGGAGTGAGCAGTGAGACAGACCACGCAGGCCCCAGATGGCAAACCCAGTGAGTGCGCAAGGCGATGGGATGACCGCAGTCACACATTCGTGCACAGTGGGACTGGCCAAGCGGCCCCAGTGGCAGGAGGCGGCAGAGGGTACCGCCATTGCTTTCCTTTGACCCCGCCTCCCCATACAGCATCACAACCCAGCACCTGAGTTGCCCCACCCTGGTGAACACCTAGGGCTCCACTCCTCATACATAACAGGCACGAACAGTCCAAAATATGGCTCAAGAAGAACTCAAAGTCCCAGAGCCAATAACTCTAAGTGACAAAGAAATAGCGAACCTCTCAGATGAACACTTTAAAATACTGGTGGTCAGGATGCTCACAGAACTGGTTGATTATAGTCACAAATTAGAGGAACATATGAAGGCTAAACTAATTGAAATGAAGGGAAATGCACAGGAAACCAATAGTGATGGAAAGGAAACTGGGACTCAAATCAATGGAATGGACCAGAAGGAAGAACAAAACATCCCACCAGAAAGGAATGAAGAAATGAGAATTCAAAAAAATGAGGAGAGGCTTAGGAACCTCCAGGACATCTTTAAACGTTCCAACATCCGGATTATAGGGGTACCAGAAGGGGGAAAGAAACAGCCACGAGTGGAAAACTTATTTGAACAAATAATAAAGGAGAACTTCCCCAGTCTGGCAAAGGAAATAGACTTCCAGGAAATCCAGGAAGCTCAGAGAGTGCCAAAGAAGTTGGACCCAAGAAGGAACACACCAAGGCACATCATAATTACATTAGCCAAGACCAAAATGAAGGAGAGAATCCTAGAAGCAGCAAGGGATAAGGGGACAGTCACCTACAAAGGAGTACCCATCAGACTGTCAGCGGATTTCTCAAAAGAGACCTTACAGGCAAGAAGGGGCTGGAAAGAAGTATTCCAAGTCATGAAATCCAAAGACCTACAGCCAAGATTGCTTTATCCAGCAAAACTTTCATTTAGAATGGAAGGACAGATAAAGTGCTTCTCAGATAAGGTCAAGTTCAAGGAGTTCATCATCACCAAGCCCTTATTATATGAAATGCTAAAGGGACTTATCTAAGAAAAAGAAGATGAAAAATATGAACAGTGAAAGGACAGCAAACACACAGTTATTAACAACCACACCTAAAACAAAAGCAAACCAAGAGGACAGCTAGATCAGGAGTGGAACCATAGAAATGAAGATCACATGGAGGGTTAGCAACAGGGGAGTGGGAGGAGGAGAAGGGGGGAGAAGGTATAGAAAATAAGTAGCATAGATGGTAGGTAGAAAATAGACAGGGGGAGGGCAAGAATAGTAGGGGAAATATAGAATCCAAAGAACTCGAGACACGTGGTCATAAACTAAAGGGGGGGAATGGTGGGGGAGGGGTGTGCAGGGTGGAGGGGAATGAAGGGGGGAATAGAACAACTCTAATGGTATAATCAATAAAATATTTTTTAAATTAAAAAAAAAAAGGGGCCCTGGCTGGTGTAGCTCAGTGGATTGAGCGCGGGCCTGCGAACCACACAATCGAGGTTCAATTCCCAGTCAGGGCACATTCCTGGGTTACAGGCCAGTTCCTGGCAGGGGTCATTTCCCAGCAGGGGATGCCCGAGAAGCAACCATACATTGTTTTTCTTCCTCTCTCCTTCCCTTCCCCTCTAAAAATAAATAAATAAATATTTAAAAAATTTGTAAAAAGAAAAAAGGCTGTCGGGTGGCATCACACACAGGTCGGCCCACTGTTTATCTGTGAATTCATTCAGACCAGTACGAAGACCCACACAGTTGGGTTTTTTCCTGGAACTTGAATTCTGAAGGTCATTGAGAAGAGTAAATGTGCGAGAGCAGTCCAGAGAGTTCTGAGAAAGAACAAGGTCGCAGGATGGCTGTTCCAGGTTTCAAAGCACTTTGTGAAGCTGCGATGATGGGAAGAGGCACCTCCGGGACAGCGGTAAGCCAGCGGCTCTGTGTTCCCGGTGGACGAGCCGAGGACAGGCCCGCAGCCGCGTGGGGACTCATGTCCGACACGCAGGGTTTCAAGTGGTTGGAGAGCAGGTGGGCTGTGATACCGAGTTAGCTGGATAGCCGCTTGGAGAACAGCGAAGTCTGACCCGAACAGCACATCCCACACAAAAGGAATGTGTCCATAAATACACAAGGACAACACAGCTGGAGGGGAGTGCGGGCGAGTGTTTTCACGATCTGGGTCACTGTAGCCATGGCCGCAGTGGGAAGTGTTGTCAGGTGTGACCACATGGAAATTGAGAATGAATGTTTATGAACCCCATCATTAAGGTTAAAAGAAGGAGAATACAATGAAAAATGAGAAGAGAATAAAATAGGGTATTCACAGACGATATTGACAATCATGGAAAGATGCTCCATTTCAGGAATAATATAGCAATGACAATTAAGAGAAAATAGAGATAACTCCTTGTCACCTCGGAAGATTGATGAAGACGGAGCAGGCCGTGTCCCGCCCCACTGCCGGAGCGGCCCCAGCGGTGCGGGCGAGGAGCTGCCCTCTGACGGCCAGCAGGCCCAGAGCTCCCAGAGAACACCACCTTGCCCGCACGGGAGGCTTGGCATTGCAGTGTCGGGAGGCTTGGCATTGCAGTGTCGTGGGTGGCCGTGCAAACCCCTAAGTGCCCTAAATGTCAGTGGAGTGAGTGCTGCAGTAGGGGGTGCGGTGCCACTGCCCAGGAATACGACAAAGCGTTGTAGCTGATCTCAGGTCTCTGACGTGGACGGTTCTGTGGCACGCTGTCAGGTGAAATGAAGTATGTTTTGCCCAAAAAGATGGATAGTATGGTTGTGATTCTGTTTTTTAAAAACGGATGTTTATCCAGAAAGAGGTCTGAGAGGAAGAATCTTGAGTGTTAACAGTGGCTGCCCTGGGAAGGAGAGAGGGCACTTTGAATTGGTGTACTTCTGTACCTGAATTCCTACAATGATTTATGTTATTTTGCGATTTAAGTTAAGAGACTTTTTGTGCCATTTTCTTCATTTGGAACCAAATGGAACAGTATTGTCTCATCAAATCTTTGGCTTTACAGCAGAGAGTGGTTTGGACCCACGTAAGAATGGCACGTGTCAGCATGTCCCATCCCTGTCTCTGCTCTCTAACTCAGCATTTCCCTCTCTACACAGTGGGCCTTGCATTCTGGCCACCCCTCACCTGAAGTTGTACCCTCACCTGAGACCGGCCCGGGGACCCTGCACAGCCAGGTGCCTGCCTGCTCCTCGCTCACTCCGACTCGCTCACTCCGACTCACTCACTCCGAGGGACATCTTTGTGTAGCTGGATGCCCTTGGCACCTCAGCACACCCCGCCCTTAGCAACCAGACACACACATATCCAGCCACCCTTTGTGCACATGTGCACGGCCACTCACACACCCTGCCACGCAGTCCTACACACAACCGCACACACACTCATCTTTACAGGCCTTAACCGCCGGGTCTGCATGGCCCTCCTGACGGATGGGTAATGGGATTAGAGGGGTGAGCAGGCTTTCGGTTCCCACGCCTGCCCCCGTGTTCTGGGCCCTCTGGGCCCCTAGGAGACGGAGGGGTGTTCTGTGCTGGGCTCCCTTTTCCCTCAGGGTTCTGCCCACAGTGGGATTTGCCGTACAGGCCTGGCGACGTGTGCTGGTATTCTTTGATGCACTTCGACATGGACATGGCTGATCATTGTTGCCTTTTCTTTATAAGAGTTTATTTTGTTGGTTCCAGTCACCAACTGACCGTTGTCACTTCCTTTCCCCTCCCTTTGTGCTTCGCTGGACACGGCCCAGGAGAGTTCTCAGGTGTGTATCTGCTCTTCCTGTTTGTAGCCCCTCTCCCCACGGTGCAGTCCAGGTGGAGGGGGTGGTGCCTCTGGGACTCCCCTGCTGCTGTCACACCCCAGCCACCGCTGGCTGGGCAGCCTGTCCCTCCTGACTCTGTCCCAAGTCACTAAGGCACACGTGCTTTTGCTCACCAGCCTGCTGCTGCTCGGAATTTTACTTTGGTTTGCTCCACTAGCCCACTGACAGTGACCTTGACACCTGAGGGAGAAGCTGTGCCCTGACCCTGTCTTCTCGAAGGCCGAGAACCCCGAACAGTCATTTGTGACGGTCACACAGAGCTGTTGGAAGCATAGGACCGTTACCTGGACAAGGCCCGCATGCCAGTTCTGTGGCACCTCCCCTCTGCCAGGGGTTACCCCAGAAGTCTGGGGTACCATGAGGCCCCCGCCAAGTGCAGCTCAGGGGTCTCCTCATGTGGCAGGTGGACTGAGATCCTACTTTCTTGCTTTGCACCAGGAGGCTATGAGGCCCCCACCTGCCTGAGTGCAGCCCTGCAGCTTGTAAAGGCACAAAGGTCCCGGGCGCAGCTCTCCCTCCCTTTAGAGACTTCTGTCAAGTGACTTCCCACCCCACCCCTCACCACCCAGGCTGTGGTGTCAGGTGCCAGTGCAGTGCCTTGACCTACTTCATGGGCAAGTGCTCTCGGCCCGGTGGTCTGTGCACCCTAAGGATAAACTTTCCAGAAGGAGTAGCTGGCTCCCTCCCATCCTGCTCCTGTACCCACCTCCAACACAACAAGAAGTCGCCCTAAAAGACTTCCACCTGCTGTCCGCACGGGCTTAATGCGCTTGTTTTCTCTCCCCTCCTCTCTCCTGATCCTTCTTCCCGCCCTGGTTGCCCATCTCCCGTGGGACTGGGACGGCTCCCATAGTGCGCGATGATTTTTTTGGTAAGGCCAAGGCCCCATTCCAGTATGTGTTTCTCCCGTTTGGGGGCTTCCTTTGTGCACCCAACACCTTCTCATGCTCATGAGCCATTTGTTTGTTCTGCATGGTGGGGCAGAGGTGGGGTCAGCAGGGACTTGCGGGGTAGGGGTGTGGGCCTCCACCCTGCCATCCCAACAGCCCCCCTCAGAGCAGACCCTGGAGAGCTGAAGAGGGGTGGCCCCAGCCTCTCTGGGCCCCTGTAAGCTTCGGGCAGGCCAGCCCCTGGGGTGAGCCTGCCTGGTTCCTGCCGTGTCCCGTGCGAGGGGGTGGCAGGCCACATGGGAGGCAAGGGCGTGGGAACAGAGAGGCCGAGCCCCAGGTGGAGCCCAGTGTGAGCCTGCGCGTCTCGTCTCCTGGTGTGTTGGACTGAGGCAGGGCGCAGGACTGAGAGGAACAGGCGGGCTTCTGGGCTGTCCCAAAGGGTTAGATTCAGCACTGAGAGGGGTTTTGTGATACGCCTGTAGAGAGCTCGGTCTGTGGGGTCCCCTGTGGGGCCTGCTCACAGAGCAGCCAGGTCAGTCCCTCTGGGCACTGTCCCCCTCACTCCCTCTTTCGTCTCCTGCTGACCCCACCCCCGTCCAGCCCGCTGGTCCTGCTGCGAGCCCCAGCAGAGGGCTGCTCGTGCCGCAGGGCCATCCCATCTTCTCTGTGTCTTGTGCCGTCTTCCCTGTTCCCGCCACCACAGCTCTAATCTCCATTCTCCTGGGGGCAGCTCTGGGGGGTGAAAGGGGTGATGCCGGCGGGGGGCACAGAGATTGAGTGGGTGCACAGACACAGTTCAGGGTCTGCTGCTGCCGCCTGAGCCCGGATGGTATACAGACGTCACATTGGTAGAAAGCTGTAGGGACCCAGCCCCGAGCTCCTGGATAGGAGCCCAGGGCTGCTGCATCCGTCAAGGCAGTAGGGATCTGCGCAGTGCCTTCCAGGGGCCATTCCGGGCGCCCCTTGGGGCTTGTGCTCAGCAGGGTCACCTCTGACTGCCTTGCTGGGTGGATTGCCCTCCTGACCAGCAGAGGCTTCCCCTCGGCCCTCCCAGCAGCAGGCCGCCCCCTGGGGGATGTTTGTACTCTGAAGTAGGTGTGTGAGCATCAGCCGCTGGTTTGCCAGGCCCAATACCTCTGCACCTTTTGTTTCAGGAATGGGCAAGGAAGTGGGGAATCTGCTTCTGGAGAACTCACAGCTTCTAGAAACCAAGTAAGAACACCCTTCTCCAGTGCCTCTGTTGCTGAGATAGCCCCCTGCCAGGGCCTCCCTGCAACACGTGTGCCAGCCCAGCCCAGCCCAGCCCAGAGGGCAGCCCCAAAGGACCTGGAGGCGCACGGCGGAGCCCACCGCTCCTCGGAACGGTGGTCACTGCCTTTAATGGGGGCATGTGGTAACCACCTTCGGCCACGTTCTGGAGCAGGGGGTGCCTTCTCAGATACTCAAGTGCAGGCAGACCCCTCTGCAACCCCCGTCGTGGGATGTTCATGCTGGCTCACACGAGGCTCCGGTCTTTCCGCCTTTTTAAAGAAATGCTCTGAACGTGGTGAAGAACGACCTCATCGCCAAAGTGGACCAGCTGTCGGGGGAGCAGGAGGTGCTAAAGGGGGATTTAGAAGCTGCCAGGCAAGCCAAACTGAGGCTGGAGAGCCGCATCAAGGACCTGGAGGAGGAGCTGAGGAGGTGAGCAGGGCTGGGGGCGGGGCTCGCAGGGAGGACAAGGGCCAGAAGCGAGGGGGACAGAGTGAGATACCCACCCAGCCTGCCTGGCCTCTGTTCGGTCCGTCTCTCTTCTGCCAGCTACACCCCAGAGATCGTCCCTTCCCAAAGCGGCCCAGTCTGCCTGCTCATTTCAGCCTCCCGTTCTCCTTCAGGTGCATCTCATGTTCCACTCCACCCACCCGACTCCGAGTTGTCCCTCAGCCCGTCCCTCTCATCTCCTTCCTTGTTGGAATCCCACACAAGGGATGGTGGTCCTGTCTTTGGTGCCTTTTCCCCAGTGGCCCAGCTGGGCCTTCCTGCTGCTCTCACCCCATTACGTTCACCCTGGAGGAGGAAAGGGAGGACTGAGGGCCGGCCGCTTTCTACCCGGTGCTCCCCAGCCCTTGATCCACCAAGGTGCAGCCAGGCAGCCTGTTTGGGAAGCTCTGGGGTCTCCTCCCTAGCAGTCTGCACTTCCCGATAGCGTTTCTCTTTCAGCCTGATCCTCACCCCGCTCTCCCAGAGTGGCGATGGGAGAGGGGAGGTGTGAGAGGAGGGCCCCAGGCAGGGGTGCCTGTGTGGGGTTTGTGAGAATGGGAGCCAGATTTGCTCTGGGCTTTCCTGGAGCCCGCACTGCTCCATCCAGCCCTGAAGTATAGCTGGCTCTGCTTTTCCCATCAGCACTTGGCTGCCCGGGGGAGGAGGCCCTGTTCCTTGGCCGGAGCAGCTAGGACAGATGCGTGGGCTTCAGGGCACTGGCACGGATGCTTAGGGCGTAGAACCTGAGGGAAGAGTCCTGAGCGCAGCTCAGAGGTGGGACAGTCTGTGGGCTGGCGCCCTGGGGACCCTTACGCTACCTGGCTTCCTTCTCATCCTGCAGAGTGAAGTCCGAGGCCATCATAGCTCGCCGTGAACCCAAAGAAGAGGGGGAGGATGTAAGCAGCTATCTCTGTACAGAATTGGTATATTCCACTATTAACATGTGGGGCATGGGGGGGTGGCAGTGGGCGGGCTACCAGGGGTGCACTCGTTCTTCTGGGCCTCTGGGCCCCTCACCCAATCTGAATGACAACCACACCTAGCAGCGTCCTCCCCTGCCTTGGGGTGTCGTCAAGTCGGAACAGTTCCTCCTCAGCCCCCCGTCCTAGCGGATGCATTTACACAGCCCTCAAGCAGGGTCTCCCTGCCTATGCAGCGCAACCGCTGCCCCCTACACTCCAATTTGCAGAGCAGGCTGCAGAAATAGCGTCAGTCACCACTGTCCCTAGTAGTTGAGGCGCTGTGAGGCCCTCAGTCCGCTCATCTGTCGTCCCCACCTCCACTCTGAGGTGCACGGAATGTTCTGAGGAAAGTCGCCCCTGTGCTACCTGCACTACCTGAAGGAAGCAGTCACGGGTCTTCACCCCCAGGTGAATTTTGGACCTAACCAGTCATTAGCTGTTAATTTCCTAGTCATATGCGCGCATCAGGATGCAGTTCACACAGCAGGCACTCAGGAAACAGTAGCTATTCCTGGGCAGCACTTCACTCCAATTGCTCTAGGAGAGAAACAAAGTTGCAGGTGAATCGTGGAGTTCCCCCAGGCCCCTCCCACGAGGCGATGGAGCTGCCCATTTGTGCGGGGCCTGGGCTGCATGGGGCGGGGCCACATGGGGAAGGTGCATGCGCTCACTCACCTGGTAGTTCCCTCCTGGGCCCCCTCGTCCCTGTGGCCACCCGGGACTCGACTTCACAGAGTAGACTTGGACTTGCCACAGAAGTTGCTGACAGCAAACCCCTCTCAGATCCGCCAGGACTTCTAGCACTCAGCTTCCTTTGCCTGCTGGGCTATCCTCCCCAAACCTCTTCCTGCGGTTTCACCTTGGGCCAGTGCTACCTGGTAGTTTCACTGGAGGCCTTTGGGATTGCCAGTGTCCAGGGGTTTACAGGAAAAGTCACTGTTGTGCCCTTCAAGTGTATCCTGTGACTTTCTGGAAAGAAGGTGGCACCACTGGTGGGTAGACTTCAGTGACTACCGTCCCCCTGCCCACACCCTCCATACCCATTTGCCTGAGTCTATTGGAATCCACGCCTGGATTCACCCACACCTGAAGACCAGCCCGAGAGGAATCTAGGTGTGACCTGGCCTCGGAGGGCACTGGACTGACCTGCCAGTTGGTCCTTCACTGGCTGAATAGCTGTGCCTCTTCTCTCTTCTCTGCAGGACAAGATCCCCATGGCGCAGCGCCGCCGCTTCACACGGGTGGAGATGGCCCGTGTGCTTATGGAGCGCAACCAGTACAAGGAGCGGCTGATGGAGCTTCAGGAGGCCGTGCGGTGGACTGAGATGATCAGGTGGGCCCCCGAGGCTGCCCACGGGGTCTCAGAGATGTGCTCCTGTCTCCATATGTGAGGCACAGTCACTGCAAGAGGTCCTGGCAGTGGGCGTGAGGCTGATGTGGGGCGGCTCTACCCCAGCCGCCTCTTTCTTTTCTAGGAGGATTGGGAAGGTGAGGGGTCTCTCAGGTGGGAGCCTGCAGGGGGCCAGGAGAGCCAGGCCTCAACTGCAGCCCTGCCTGGCCTGGCAGGGAAATGGCAACTGGCCCAGAGCTGGGCAGGCACCGTTCGGGCTGGTGTGGCAGTGCCCCTCCGGAGAGTTCTGCCCAGGCCCCCTTTACTCTGTTGCTCTGTTCCCAGTGTGTCCAGGGTGAGGGTCTTCTGTGAGGGAGGCGAGAGGGAACCTAGGAAGAGTGGGGCCTAGTCAGATTGGTGGGGCCAGGCCTGGCCAAGGCGGTTGGGCCGGGCAGTGGGTGGGGTAGAGTGAAGTGGGCCGGTTGGGTGGGGTGTGGGTGACAGGCTGGGGAGTGGCTTAGCTGGGCTCCTTCTCTGCACCTCCCTTGTAGAGCATCCCGAGAGCACCCATCTGTCCAGGAGAAGAAGAAGTCCACCATCTGGCAGTTGTGAGTTGGGGTGCTGTGCTGAGGAGGCGGCAGGGAAGCTAACCCCAGGCCCACTCCTCACCTTCCATTCCCGTGCGGCAGCTTCAGCCGCCTCTTCAGCTCCTCATCCAGCCCCCCTCCAGCCAAGCGGTCCTACCCCTCAGTGAACATCCATTACAAGTCACCCACCACAGCTGGCTTCAGTCAGCGCCGGAGCCATGCCCTGTGCCAGATCTCAGCGGGCAGCCGGACCCTGGAGTTCTTCCCAGATGAGTGAGTGTTCCACCCTTCCCCTGCACCTCCCTCCTGGCCAGTGCTGGGCAGGCCATGTGGCCCAGGGACACCGAAGTGGGAACTGCCTCACCTCCATGCTCTGGGGCTGTCCAGCGTGGAGTCCAGCGTGGAAGGACACTGGCTGAGGCTCAAGAACCATGACCTCTCTCCTAACACACTTCGTGCCCTTCCGCCCCCTAGTGGGAGGCTTGGCTGTCCCTTTGCACTCTCCCCAGCTGTCTCAGTCCCAGTGGGCTGCACCCTTTCTTGCGTATGCAGCAAGCTGATCCTGCACACCTGGCCTTCCCAAGGGTTCTTGGCACTGACAGGGAGTTTTCCAGCAGGGCTGGGTTTCTTCCTGTTTGTAATTTGTTTTTCCCATTGTTTTGAAACCAAGAAATCCAGGGTCCAGGGCAGAACTGGGGAATTCTGTGCCTTGTCAGAGCTGGGGAAGTTTCCCTGAAATGCCCAGGGGGATGGGGGGCTGCACTGTAGGTCTCTGTCAGCTGGCCCTTAGTGACAGGGACAGCAAAACGGGAACCTGGATGATGACACATGCTGGGTATGGTCTCCAAATCCAGTGCTGGGAGAGCCACCCCCCGCATTTGATAGCAGCCCAACTGGGGCAGTAGGAGCCCGACCTCGGCTGGGAAAGGACAAGTTCAGACGGGAGAGTTCCAGGGGCATCGTGTGCTCCCTGCAGAGCAGGCCTGTGGGCCTGTGGGTCACCAAAGACTGAGAAGTACCCCATCCTTCCTCTCGCCCAGCGACTGCACCTCCTCTGCCAGGCGGGAGCAGAAGCGCGAGCAGTATCGCCAGGTGCGCGAGCACGTGCGCAACGACGATGGGCGGCTGCAGGCCTGCGGTTGGAGCCTGCCGGCCAAGTACAAGCAGGTGCTGCGGGGCACAATACGCATGCGCAGGGTGGGGTGGGGGCACAGGGCGGATCCACAACATCAGCCCTGATTCTGGAGGGATGAGTAGCTGAACCACTGTCCACGCACCTGAGCTACCCCAGGCCACGTGCCCACAGCGCCTCTCTGCCTATGGTTGCAGCTGAGTCCCAATGGCGGCCAGGAGGACACGCGGATGAAGAACGTGCCTGTCCCTGTGTACTGCCGCCCTCTGGTGGAGAAAGATCCGACCATGAAGGTGAGCCACTGAGGCACGACAGGGAAGTGGGTGAGGCAGGGAGAGGTTCCCATCCAGAAGCTGGGTCCAGGAAGGTTTGGGACGGCAAGGAAAGCACTGTCAAACACCTGAGGTATGCTGCCACAGCTTTCATGTCCCTGTTCTCAGCTGTGGTGTGCTGCGGGTGTCAACTTGAGTGGGTGGAAACCCAGTGAGGACCACACTGGGAATGGAGTCAAGCTGGAGCCAGGCTCTGACCCATTGACCTGCAACCAGGAAGTGGAAGGAGAGGTCAAGAGCAACCATGCATCCCCGGAGAAGAAGAAGGTCAGAGCTGCAGGAGGGAGCCACGCCCATCTAGCCTGTGTCTCCTGTCGTTCGCGTGCTTAGCCTGTGCTCAGCACCAGAATCTGGGTGGCAGTGACAGAAACAGAGGAGAGTTAGGGACAGTGCTCCAAGACTGGGCTCATCTGAAGTACCCTCCCTCTCCCTAGGCAGGCCTGGGGCTGAGCTGCCTCTGGTTCCGGCCCAGCACCCAGGAGCTATGAGTTGTGGTGGGTGGGGAAGATCAGAGGGGTCAAGACTCAGCAGGCAGTAGGACCGAAGGGGTCAGGTTCCCTGGGACCTGCTGTCTTTGCAAGGAGCAAATTTCACTGCCTGCAGAGGAGCAGTGGAAGGACTAAGCAAGGAGGGTGGCAGAAAAGGCTTTACACTTGGAGTCCAAGGCTTCATTTTATGTTCTGGCTTGATTTGGGAGCCAGGGACTTCAGGCTCGGAGCTCATGGTCTCCTCCGGTGGAGGTGAGACCACCTACACTACCAGTCCAGACACGAGGTGCAGTTCTGAGCGCTAAGCATCGGGTCTTGGGACAGGACAGCCATGCCCCCTAAGGCCATGGGCAAGGCTAGATCCTAAAGATTCCAGGAGGCTCCCAGGACCCCGTGTGGCTGTTGGAGGTGCCCACCCTTGGGCACCAGCCTGGTCTCCTGTGCTCTGACAGGCAAAGGAGCTTCCTGAGACAGATGCCACCTCCAGCCGTGTGTGGATCCTCACCAGCACCCTGACCACCAGCAAAGTGGTGATCATTGATGCCAACCAGCCAGGCACCGTCGTGGATCAGTTCACCGTCTGCAATGCCCATGTCCTGTGCATCTCCAGCATCCCCGGTGAGTGCCGCCCCACCCCAGAGCCAGCGCTCAGGAGGGCGGGGTTCGCGCTGCTCAGAGGACACCTAGGATGTTGAGTAAGGAGACTTGCGGAGCAGCACCTGCCTTCTGTGACACACGCTGTGGACACACAGGAGCTGGTGGGGGCGTGTCCAAGGAGGGCCTCACTGGTGGTCTTGTCCTGCTTAGTCTTAAAGATGCAGGAGAAGATGCAGTGTGGTGCTCACTTGATTAGAAGTAGATGGGACAGCCTCAGCAGGTGACCCCCCTTCCCTCCCTTGCACCCCATGGGGACATGAGCTCTCGGCATGGTCTTGCAGCGGCCAGCGACAGTGACTACCCTCCAGGGGAGATCTTCCTGGACAGCGATGTGAACCCCGAAGACTCCGGTGCAGATGGAGTGCTGGCCGGCATCACCCTGGTGGGCTGTGCCACCCGCTGCAATGTGCCGCGGAGCAACTGCTCCTCCCGAGGGGACACCCCAGTGCTGGACAAGGGCCAAGGTGAGTCGTGGCTCTGAGCCCAGGAGCAGCCTTCTTTCTGCTCCCTTGTTCCTCCGCCTGCCCAGCCAGGCTTACCCCTCCCTTCCACAGGGGAGGTGGCTGCTGTGGCCAATGGGAAGGTCAACCCATCTCAGTCCACGGAGGAGGCCACGGAGGCCACAGAGGTTCCTGACTCTGGGCCCAGTGAGACAGAGGCAGCTGCGGTGCGGCCGGGGCCCCTCACAGAGCACGTCTTCACCGACCCGGCCCCTGCCCCACCCCCGAGTGCGCAGCCTGGCAGGTGGGCTCACTCAGATGGGCAGAGACGGGAGGGGTGGGCTGGCAGAGGTGGCAGGGGTGGGTCTCCGTGGGCTGCCCTGGAGCCATCATCCTTCCTGCAGTGAAAATGGGCCAGAGGCCAACCCGAGCGGTGTGCAGCCTGAGCAGGAGCCCAGTGGAGACCCCAAGGGGGCCAGCAGCAGTGCCTTGCCCACCATGTGGCTGGGAGCCCAGAATGGCTGGTAGGTGGGGCTTCAGGGGCAGAAGTCGGGGTGGGCCCCTTGGGCGAGCCCCCACCTATGCCGCCTCCTCCCACAGGCTGTACGTGCACTCAGCTGTGTCCAACTGGAAGACGTGTCTGCACTCCATCAAGCTGAAGGACTCAGTGTTGAGCCTGGTGTATGTGACCCCTGGCCAAGGGCTGGCATTGGGAGGGGGTCTGGGATGGCCCAACCCGAGCCTGGCTCACCACCTTCCCCTCCAGGCACGTGAAAGGACGCGTGCTGGTGGCTCTGGCGGACGGGACTCTAGCCATCTTCCACCGAGGGGAAGGTGAGGCCTGGCAGTTGTGGGCAGGTGGGCGACACTCGATGGTCCCGGCAGCAAATGAACTGCCCCCACTGTGGGACCTGGCCAGGCCCAAGCAGGTATGGTGAACTCTCTGCAGATGGCCAGTGGGACCTGAGCAACTATCACCTCATGGACCTGGGCCACCCACACCACTCCATCCGGTGCATGGCAGTTGTGTACGACCGCGTCTGGTGCGGCTACAAGAACAAGGTGCACGTCATCCAGCCCAAGACCATGCAGATAGAGGCAAGTGCCAGCACAGGGGCTTCAGGAAGGAAAGGGGCTCTTGCTGCCAGCATTTCTCCCAAAACACCTAACGGATGTTGCAGTCAAAGGGACTGCACTCAGGGAAGTGACTTATTTGTCCAAGGTCCACAGGCAGGCAGAAGGGCGGCTGGGCTGTGAACGTCAAACTGGAGCCCGCCTGCTGCTTCACTGTGAAATAAATCAGGTTGACACATGCATGGGATCCATGCACTTGCCCTCAGCCACCTGGATGCAGGCTCATGGTGTGGGGTGGTTGGCTGGGGCCCTCCTAGGAGCCTAGACCTGTGGGAGCCAATCAGGCACTGGAGCAAAGGCTGCATTGAGCTGGGTGGACATCAACGTGAAGCCTTGGCTAGGGCGAGTTCAGCTCCCCCTCCTCTGCCGCCATTGATGGGCTGCTGTGACCTTGCAGAAGTCATTTGATGCCCACCCACGGCGGGAGAGCCAGGTGAGGCAGCTGGCGTGGATCGGCGATGGGGTGTGGGTGTCCATCCGCTTGGACTCCACACTGCGGCTGTACCACGCCCACACCCACCAGCACCTGCAGGACGTCGACATTGAGCCCTATGTCAGCAAGATGCTGGGTAAGGCTCTGTTGGGCTGGGTCTGGTGGGGCGGAGAGGAGGGCCCGAGTTGGTGCTGACTCCGCCTCCTCCTCCCCGACCCCAGGCACGGGCAAGCTGGGCTTCTCTTTCGTGCGCATCACTGCCCTGCTCATTGCGGGAAACCGGCTCTGGGTGGGCACTGGCAATGGAGTCGTCATCTCTATTCCTCTGACCGAGAGTGAGTGACCCCAGACACCTGCACAGGTGGTGATGGCAACTGCTAAAGGGTGCGTGGTGGGGTCCTGGGGCGGGCATGCTCTGCCAGGCCACACACGGGACACTGTGCTGCGGTGGCCACAGCCACCCACAGCCTGCCCCTCCTGTGACTGCTTCTTTCCTCTCCCCTCTGTGCTGTGCCTCCCCCGTCCCCCCAGCTGTGGTCCTGCACCGAGGCCAACTCCTGGGGCTCCGAGGTAAGTCCAGAGGCCTGCTCCTGCTCTCAGAAAGAAGCCCCCCTACCCCAGACGCCCTGGGGGCCCTGGTGCACCCCTACCCTCTGCCCTCACCTGCTGGAAATCTCCCAGTTGCTGGGCTTGGCCCCTCCAGGCACTCTCTCTGTCTCCAGCCAACAAGACATCCCCTACGTCTGGGGAGGGGGCCCGCCCGGGGGGTGTCATCCACGTGTACGGCGACGATAGCACCGACAAGTCGGCTAGTAGTTTCATCCCATACTGCTCCATGGCCCAGGCCCAGCTCTGCTTCCATGGGCACCGGGATGCCGTCAAGTTCTTTGTCTCTGTGCCAGGTGAGTGGCTTGGCCCCAGTCCCTGCAGGGCAGCACCTATGGCCTCCCTTTGGGAGCCTTCGTGGGTACTCTGGTAGTCCGACTAAGGTCCCTGTACCCCATGACAGGGAACGTGTTGGCCACTCTCAATGGCAGCGTACTGGACAGTCCATCCGAAAGCCCTGGGCCCACAGCCCCTGCCTCAGATGCCGAGGGCCAGAAGCTGAAGAACGTGCTGGTGCTGAGCGGTGGGGAGGGCTACATTGACTTCCGCATAGGTGAGTGGGCGCTGCCTTCAGGCCCCAGGGACTCCCGGGTGGGGAATGCCCCTCACAGCCGGCTGCTCCCTCCAGGCGACGGAGAAGACGATGAGACGGAGGAGAGCGCGGCAGACGTGAGCCAGGTGAAGCCCATGCTGTCCAAGGCCGAGCGCAGCCACATCATTGTGTGGCAGGTGTCCTACTCCCCCGAGTGAGGCACAGCCTGCACTGCCCCTGCCTGACATCACCCTGTACATACGCTATGCCCTGCTCACTTGCCACGACTGCCCCGTGGGGCAGCCCACCAGCCCCTCTAACCTCTCAACCTGCAGCTTTCACCTTAGGTCCGGCCTGGGAGCTGACAGGGGCAGCAAGCAGCAAAGCAGGTCTGGCTGGGTGGGGGGGATGTGGGTGGGAGGGGCAGCCTCTGGGAACACCCTTTTCCCTAGCAGTTCCTGGCCCAGGGTCCAGAATTCCAGAATAAGCAGCCCCCAGGTAGCTCTCAACTGTACCCTGGGCTCCCCGTTCTCATCACTCACTCCTAGGACACCCAGAACAGGAAGCAGGGATTTCAGTCTGCCAAATATTCCCCCACCCAGGGCCCACTTGCCTTTGCCTGCTATCCATGAGCGTGGGGGTCTGACCCTAAGGGAGCCAGCCCAGCCACTAGCCTGCCCTGGATTCCCCCGCCCCATCCCTGCCAACCTAGGAACTGGCACGAAAGCATGCATCTGGGCTCCCTGGGGCAGCTGTTTGAGAAGACAGATGCCATCATCCTGCCGAAGCCCCCCGATTGTCCTGTGTGGCAGGCTCTCGGAGCCCTCACTGACCCATGTCCCCTCTCCCTGTCCTGGGCAAGCAAGCCCTGCAGTCCTGCTCCTCCTGGAATCCCCTAGGGTGGAATTTCTCAGTCTGTCAGGGCAGGCCTAGGCCTCATCATAAAGATGGGGCCATTGGGATGCAAGCTCAGCCTCAGGGTGATGGGAGAAGATGGGGGATTCAGGGCCTGCCTCCCAAGCAGTCTCCAAGGAGCCCAGTTCCCAAGACATGCTAAGTGCCTCGGGCTGGTGGTGTGGCCTTCTCCCTCAAGGGCAACTGACAAGCTGGCAGCAGAGGCCCGAAGGGCTAAGGACAGGGACCACCTACCCAGCTCTAGGAGCATGCGTTCGCCTGCTTTGAAGGGTACTGCCCTGGACTGCTGCCTCTCCGCCTGCCCAGGCCTTACTCCTGCTCCAAAAGGCACTGATGAGGGCAGCCCCAGGCCCTGCTGCCCACCCACCTCCCACCAGAGAAGCACAGATCTCGGGCAGCCATCCCACAGCCCAGCCAGACACGGCTGCACTCACATGCAGCTGCAGGATTCCCCCCACCACCCTGCCACTCTCCACTGTGACGTACGTCAGGTCCCTCGTCTGTTCCCACAGGGCCAAGAATGACTGGGGGGGTTATACAGGTGGGTGCAGCTGGGGGAAGGGACTGGGTGACTTTTCTCAGGCTTTGGCCCTGCAAGCAAACCTATGTAACTGCTCTGTATGTAATAAATGTCTTATCACGGTACCTCTGTGTGTCTGGACCCAAAGCAACATGTGCTCCAGATTTTCTTCAGTTTATTATAAAAAGAAACACTGGACCAAGCTGAGTGAGTGCCAGGGTTCCCCGCCTTGGTGCATTTCCAGGCATGCTGTAAACAGCGGCATGCCGGGCTTGGGCAGGCCCACCTCCCCTGTTGGAGATCCTAGAGGAGCACTGTGAACCCCAACCTATAGCAGCATGTTTATCCCAAGAGGCCCTGGGCGCCTAGGGTTGGGTCCTCTGCCGCTTAAGGAGGACTGGCCCCCCTGCCCCATTACTCATACAGCCAGTGCTCGGCGCTGTCCTCCCAGCAGAAGAGCTCGTTAGGGTGGAACCAGAGTGCGATCTCACGGCGGGCGCTCTCCACGGAGTCGCTGCCGTGAATCACGTTCCTGCGCAGGAAAAGCGCCAGTAAGCACTGGGAGGACTCCCACGATGCCTAACTAGGGTGGTTGAGGCTGGGGATAAGAATGTCCCTGGGGGGGGGGCGGCCTTACTTGCCGACCTCGATACAGAAATCCCCGCGGACAGTGCCCGGCAGGGCGTTTGCCGGATCTGTGGCCCCGATTAGTGCCCGCGAGGTGCTCACGACGTCCAGCCCCTGCCACACCTACAGACAGATCAGTGGAGAGGGGTCGGTGGAGCGGGATCCAGGGTGCCGTCCAGCGCGCCTCCTGCCCTCCTGCACTCACCATGGCTACTACCGGCCCCGAGCCCATGTACTTGACCAGGCGGTCGTAGAAAGGGCGCTCCCGCAGCTCAGCGTAGTGCTCTCGCAGCAGCTCCTCCGAGGCCTGGGGAGGGAGGGGGTCCGGCTCCAAGGCACCGCCCTCTCCCGCGCCCAACTGCCCGCCCTGCACTCTCCGGCGAACCCCCGCCCCTGACTTCACCTGCACCAGTTTCAGAGCCACCAGCTTGAAGCCCTTCCTCTCGAATCGCCGCACGATCTCGCCTACCAGCCTCCGCTGCACGCCGTCGGGCTTCACGGCCAGGAAGGTGCGCTCATGCACCCCGGAATAGGCTGCGGGACCGGGAAAGTGGCACGTCCCGCTGCGGCCCTCCCCACCCAGCTTGGCCCCAGGACCCGGCCGCGCTGCTTACCCCCTGAGAAGAGGTTAGCGAAGATGGTCAGCACCAAACAGATCATGATGGCGGCAGCGGCTGGAGCTGAGTGCGGACTGGGCGGGGGGAGGGTGGAGGCGGGGCCCACACTTAAAGGGGCCGCGGCCTGACCCCCCCTACCCCTGTGCCGGCCTTCGGGAGTGGAGGTGTCCAGGAGGGCGGGAGCTGGGAGGACACAGGCGAGGTAGTGAACCTTGACTACCCTCCACGCCCACACCAGGACCCCAGAGGCCTCGGGGCCCGGAGGTTTCCGTGCGACTACCACATCTATGCCACCCCCAATCCGCTCTTGTCTCTCTGTCCATCAGGCCAGAGACACCACTGTGTCAGTTTTTTTTCTCCCCACACTTCTGCAGCCCATCAGCCAGGGTCTCCTAACCCAAACTCGAAGAAACCACAACCCGGGATTGCTTCATTTATCTTTATTCGCGTTCAAGCTTTGGTTCTGGTTGAGGCAACGCATTGATAGGGAAGGGAAGCCAACCTGGGAGTGACAGGGGCCAGCGCTGGGCCTCCACAACCGCCAGCACCGCTTTCAGCTTTCCCTCAGCAGCTGCCTCCTGTGGGCCTCCTCAGTGAGACTTGGGTGTTGGGCAACAGGGTCAGAGGCGACACAAGTGCAGAGGCGCCAACCTTTGTTCAGTGCAGTCTCTGAACAAGTCACGGAGGTCAGATAAGATAGCATCTGGAGAACGGATTCAGGTGTACCCCAAAGATACTTTGTTTCATCAGAATGTTGCTCGCTGCCTTACACCCTTCAGGCAGCCTGCCGGTCCTGGCATTTTAAACTGGAGTGCCCTTAGCCTTACTCTTTGCCTCTTGTTTCGCAGGGTAGTCCCAGGGATCAATGCGTATTCTCCCCAGATTCAGCATGGGCTCCTCGGTGCTGTTGTCCCCATTTTTCTGTCGCTCTGCTAGAATCATGGCCCGAAGCAGCGGAGGGTAGGGCACAGAGGGCTGAGTGTCTTCTGGCCCCGGCGTGAAAGCGGTGAAGGCCTCCTCCTCGTGCTTGGGCACCAGCCGCCAGTCGTGGTACATGACCTGTTCGATCTCCCGGGGCTCTTTTTCCGTCTTCCCTGAGGAAAGAGAGAAGGGGTTTATTGCACATACTCCCGGCACACTCTGTGCCAGCAACCACCCCACCCATCTCGGACTCCTTACCTTTGAAGGTCAAGATACCCCAGGCCCTACCGTGGTCCAAGTTCTGCAAAGCAAATAGGGAGGGGATAAGCTCACAGAGCTTTCCTTCCCCCAGAGATCAGGACGCAGGAGAACCCTTCCCACAAAGCCGCGTGTAGGGTGAGCAGTGCAGCCCCGCGTTACTCCGGAGTCGGGAGGCAACAAGCGGCGCACGAACCTGCGCCGTGTAGTCCGGCCGGACACGCGTGAGGCGCCAGTAGCACGGTTGGTCGTGCCGCCACAGCCAGGACTTGCGCGTGACTAGACGGCCCAGGCCGAAGAACGGGAGGCGGCCAAGCAGCTGCAGGAGGCGGCTCTCGCGCTTCACGTCTGCCCAGGCCCGTACCGGCAGCCGGCGGCCGGAGTACGGCCGCGTCAGCGTCTCGTAGTCTAGGGCATAGCGCTGTGAGTCCCGCGGCCGGTCCCGCTGCTCGCGGAAGGCCCGCACCCTGCGGGCCAGCTCCGCGATTAGCCGCGGCCGCACTTTCTTGCGCGCCATAGTCCGTCCCTGCCTCCGTGCTCCACCTGGAAGGCGCCGCCGCACTTCGCCAAGCCGGCCCGCCGCCGGAAGTGCCTGGTGTTCTCCGTGAAGGTGTCCGGGTGCGGCCGGAAGCGGAGGAGAGACTGGACAGGCTATGGCGAAGGCTGGGCCACGGAGGGCCGGGGGCTCTTATCGGGCCCGGGAACAGCGGCGGCCCCCGACCTGGGAGATCTCGGACTCGGACACCGAGGGCGCCGCCAGCGCGGAAGCCGACTCGGAGGCCGCCACGAGGGCCCGGGATCCGGCGGAGGAGCGCAGAGCGACGGCCGAGGCGCTACAGCTGCTGCGGCCAGAGCAGGCGCTGCGGCGACTTACGGTGCGCGTGGACCCAGGTGCGCCCAAGGGTGAGGTCAGGGGCCCTGTGAGAAGCTGCAGTTCTGCTGAACCTCGAGCTTTGGAATCTCCTGGGAGGTAGTCCCCGGTCCACTGTGGGGTGAGAGGGGCATCTGTCAAGCCTGCCTCTTGGCCAGGAATTGGCTCCGGCTTTCCAACTGGGGGGCTTGATGAAAAGACCCCAGGATCTGGACCCGATTGTGCTCTTGGAGCTGGGGGAATGAATCTGTGTGTTTGTAACACGCCGCCCAGGTCTGGGTCTGCCGTGAGTAGCATCCTCATGTGGAGAAAAAGGAGTGACAGTTGTCAATTCTGCCCACCTCAGCCATTCTAGAAGATGCAGGTGCTGACATCCTGATGGAGGCCTTGGGCTCTCTGGGCTGTGAGTACCACATCGAGCCCCAGCGCCCTTCCCGGAGCCTCAGGTGGAGCAGAGTGAAGCCAGAACCTTGTCTCAATAATGTGAGTGCCCCAGCAGCCTCGTTACATAGTGCGACCCTGGGTCAGGTGATTCACCCCTGTGATTCCATATGAGGCAGCTGCTCTAAACATGCATATAAGCTAAGAACAGGGAATGCGGAGTGGGTGATGCCCAAGCCACCCTGCTGGTCAGATGCTGGCCTGGGTCCAGGGTCTGAACTCAGCTGGTGGCTGAGGAATGTTCCGCCCCCCTTGATGCTGTGATCAGTGCTCCTGCCAGCCCTATGGACCAGCCCTGGTCTTGGCCTCAGCAGGAAACCACATTGGCTTCTGTGGAGTAGACCTTGTGGGCATGGGCTTGCCTGTGGCCATGAGCCTTACAGCTGCTGCGGAGCCCAGCCCGAGGCCCTGAGGCACTTGAGGCTGAGGGTGAGCAGCAGTACCCCTGGATGTCCCCACAGGTGTCTGCTGAGTTGTTGGCCGCAGGTGAGCAGGAACTTCTGCTGCTGCTGCTGCTGGAGCCTGAGGAGTTTCTGCAGGGTGTCTTCCAGCTGACCCAGGTGCTTGGTGGGGGCTGGGTTCCCAGCCTAGCTGTGATGTTCTGCTGGCCCTTACCAAAGGCAGAGGAGCTGGAGAGGGCATGCAGTGGGCTGGGCCCCTCTCTGTTCAACAGCTAAGATGTTGTGGATGAGGTGCAGGGAGCCAGCTGGGCTCTTGGCCTGGGAGCAGACCATAGCCGCAGCTGTTTGTTGAGGGCAGAAGCAAGGATAAGGAGGGCCCTCTGTAGAGCTGAGTTAGAAGCCAGAGGTGGGAAACTGGTGAGATGGGGCCTGGAGACTTGGGCTGTGGGTTGGCTGTGCAGTCCAGCTGTGTGAGCCAACAGCCCAGCCCCACCTGGCAGAAGGAGCAATAGGGACTGCTCAGCTGATGTTTCCAACAGAGTGTCATTAGGTTAGACCCCCTTCCCGGTCCCAGCGTCTGCGGTTCAGCATTTATCAACCACCTGCTGCCAGGTGAATGCCAAGCTGTGGTGCAGAGTAGATCAGGAATAGGAAGAGGGACTGAGCTCAATTCTTTTTAGGAGTCTGGGGCACACCCCCAGGCTTCCATAGGCCTCCTTGACCTCATGGTATGCACACAGCTGGTTTTCTAAAGAGAGCTGGCTGGGAAGAGGAAGTTTGCTCCAGTCTCCTCCCAGGACCACTAAGCCTTTCTTGCTCCCCATCCTTCTGCAAACTGGCAGTGGCCTGGTGGCCCATGAGCCCCGCCTGCCACAGCCCTGAAAAACAGGTGTGATAAGTCTTCTTAATTTGTAGATCTGTGGCCCAACCTGCTCAGTGCCCTGGATCTCTCCGGAGAGCCCTACCTGCCCCCACCTGGCTGTCATTGGACTGGATGCCTACCTGTGGTACTAGGCCACTCTCATACCCTTAGCAGGCCTGGTTGGGGTGGGGAATTCAGGGAAAAGGTCAGGGTAGCTCTATGGCTACTGTGACATGGCTAAACCCCTCCCATGGGTGGGCTCTGGGGGCAGTGGTACTCGAGAAGGGTGGGCCCAGTGGGGTATGGGGAGCTGGAAGGACAGTCATCTCTGCGCAGGTCTCGCCAGCCCAATGCCCAGGAGATGCGGCAGCCAGAGAGTCCAGGCATGGCTCATGCCAAGGTGGTGGTTGGCTGGCCTGAGGTGGAGGAGGTGAGAGGTCAGGTTGGGTGAGGTGGTTGGCCTTGGCCCTGGCATTCAGGCCAGTTTCTGAGGCCCAGGTCCTGGTTTTGGTCACAGAAGACAAGTGGGGTTGGTCCCAGCTGGGTGTCTCCCAGGGGAGCCCTCCTCTGACCCACCCTTGTGGGTGCATCTTCCTCAGGCCCTGGTGCTGCTGCAGCTCTGGGCGAACCTGGACGTGCTGCTGGTGGCCTCCTGGCAAGAGCTGAGCCAGCACGTGTGTGCCTTCACCAAGGCCCTAGCCCAGCGCCCCTTCAAGTGCGTGACCCCTACCCCACCTGATAGCTGATACCAGGAGGGTGGCAGAACACTTGGAGGGGTGGCCTCTGGGGGCCTGCATGGTCAGATGAAGCCTCTAGAAACCTCCTTGTACGCCCCCATCCTCAGACGGTTCCAGGAGTCCAAGGCCTTTTCATTCTGCACAGCCAGGCGCTGGGTGGCAGGCGAGCGAGTGACAAGAGATGGCATAGGGCTTCGGGGGGCCTGGTGGCGGCAGATCAGGCAGTTCAACCGGGTCAGCCCGGCAGTGGCTGATGCTGTTGTCGCTGCCTTCCCATCGCCCCGCCTTCTGCAGCAGGTGAGCCCTCTCCTACTCTTGGCTCCCTCCCAGATGTGGAGGCCAGGTCCCTGTGGCTTGCCCTGCTCATCCCTGTGCCTAACCTAGGCGTACCTGGCCTGTGGCACCGAGCAAGAGCGCATGGCCCTCCTGGCTGACCTCCCTGTGAAGGTGGATGGAGGTGGTCGGCTCCGAAGGGTGGGCCCCGACCTTTCTCGCCGAATCTGCCTCTTCCTGACCTCTACCAACCCTGATCTCCTCCTGGATCTGAGCTCCTGACCACGCCAGCACGACCTACAGGGCCTTCTCTGCCACCAGCAGGACAGCAGGCAGCCCAGCCTGGGAGTGACCAGACACCAGAAGGGGTGAGAGGGGGAAGAGCTGTCACCTAGCACAACCAGTCCCTCAGCCTGGGGAGGGGCTCTCCATCAGGTCTGAACCTGAGGGAGGCACAGGTAGCAGGAAAAGTTCTGGAATAACAGGTGCCTCTCCAGATGGCGTGCTGGTAGGGCTGGGGAGCACCCATGTCCCTGCTGGGGGGACAAGCACCGTCGCCTGGAGGCTTGGGGGTGGCGCCTTCAGAGGAGAGGTGAGAAAAACTTCCTGGAGGAAGGGAACCGGGCCCTGTTCCCAAGGCAGAACCAGGCCAGAGCCACGCCACACCACCAGAGCCACGCCACACCACCAGAGCCACGGGAAAAAAGCTGTGAGCACCTGTGTGCCCCAGGTCTCAGCATGGATTCCTTTTCATTCTACCACTATGGAGATGTCAGGCATAAATTCTTAAGTTTATTACAGTTGTTTCAATCTTGGACAGGAGGAATAGTTGATGACATGCAAAGCAAGTGAGGACAAACCCAAGGTTCCCAGAGCCTGGTGGCCACAGGAAGGCCGACCTCAGACCAGGCCTTGGACACCTCCCCGGCCTGTGCACTCAGTCCAGAAGGGCTGGGGGTGACTCCTAAGAGACTCTAAGGAGGGAAGCGGTGGCTCCCACACCTGGCACAGGAAGCAGATGGACTCAAGACAGTCCCGGTATCAGGATCCCAGGGCTTGTGGCCCTGAGTCCGTGGCAAGGCCTGTCCCAGCCTCCAATGGCAGAGAGAGCGCCCATGCAGACCTAGGCTCAACTCCTCCCTCTCCTGTTACCCTGGAGCACAGCCTGAGGGAAGGATGAAGAAAATGCCATCTCAGCCTCAGAAGGCAGTTTTCATTGGAAAATAAGTTAGGTCCTTCGGCAGCGCTTCCTCTGGTAGCGCCGGGTCTCTGGGTTGTTGGGACTGGCCGTGGCCTTGGGTGAGGGCACAGGGGTCTTGTGGTGGCCACAGCTCATGCTCAGGACCCAGCCCAGCTTGTGGTGCAGCACCTGCTTGAGGCCAGGAGGCAAGGGCAGGCCTTCAAGTGTGTCCCCAGAGTTGGGCCGCAGCTGGCGCAGGCGGTGGCAGCATAGGTACTGCAGGGAGGTGGCGCTGGCACAGGAGCGGATGACCTTCATGCTGCTCTTGGCCGCCGTGGAGCACACCATCGGATAGAACTTCCTGTTCTGCAGCTTGGTGGCTGCCACTCCTAGGGGAGGGGGCACGGCCTGAAACCTGGGCCAGGAGGGGACTCGACCACTCCTTGGACATCCTCCTTGGGTAACAGGTGGCACTTGTGCTGACCCACCTTCTGGAGACCTTGGGACCTTAGATTTCTTTCTCCAAGGACACCTTTATGGGAGCCCTGAGGCCTCTCAGCCCGGGCCCCAGTCTGCTTCCTGCAGTACCTCAGTAGGAGCAACCCCCCCGCAGGCACGTGTCTCCCCTGGGACCCTGACCACCCTTACCGATGCACTTCCTGTTCTTAAAGAAGGTCAGTGTCCCGTGCCAGGTGTCCAGGTGCACGCCAATGATGGAGCCCTGGCCGAACCGCGAGGAGAAGCTCATCTTATCGCCCTTGTGGTGGAGGAGCCCTGGTGGACAGCAGGGTGGGGGTCAGCTCTGAGGCATGAGGGCTCCTCTCAGCCTGCCTGGCCATAGGGACCCCACGCACCTGTGTAGGAGAGGCCCCAGCTGTCCTCGTCCCTGCCGAGTAGGCTGCAGAACGTGTGGTGGTACTTGTCCAGGTCCACGTCCGATGTCCCGATGCCCACCATCTGGGGACCACAGGCCTGGCAGAGAGGACCCGGGGCACCCAGCAACACCCCCTGCCCACCCCGTGCCCTGCTGCCAACTTACCATATCAGTGCCATAGACGGGGGAAGTCATCTTGATCTCCCAGAAATGCTGCCCCTCCCCCAGCTCCTTGGTGCCTCGAATGGCTGCTGTGCCACAGCTGTACTCCACATGGAAGTTGACCTTCCGGTTGTCACAGCTCAGCAGAGTGGCCGAGGACTTATTCAGGTCATCCCAGACCCAATCAAAATCTGGGAGAGGAAAGGCCAGGCGGGGGTAGTCTCCTGGGCCCCTGCTGGGCCCTCCTTACCCAGCCCCAGAGGCCTGCCTCAGCCAGTCCAGGTGACCCCACAGCAGGCGCTTACATTCATCTTCCTCCCCACAGCGGCAGTCCCTGCCCCGGTGGGCTGCCGTGTACAGGCTGCTGCAGAAGGAGGCCTCACTCTGGTTATCACAGTTGCAGAAGGACTCGCCTGTCACAGGCACAGCGCTGGGGATGGATGGCGGCAGGGACAAGTACTCGGGGTCAGAGTCAGAGTCACTGTGCTGAGAAAGGAAAGCAGGTTGTGCCCCTGTGTCTTCTGCACCTGCCTGCTGCGCTGAGAACAGGCCAGCAGACAAACTGCTCCAGGAAAGATCTGGAGTCTGGCCTCAAAGGGCTTCCCCAGGTCCCCAGTGCACTGCTGGCCCACACTTCTACGGCACCCCCAGAGTGACTTTGGTCACCTCCTGGCTCAGGAACTGGGAGGGCCTCCTTCCCAAAGGCCTACTAAGCCACCAGCTTCCCAAGAGTGAGCTTAAGAGCTCAACCCCATTCTTGTACATCCAAGGGGGCCCGGAGGCCCAGGCACAGGTGAGCCCACAGCAGGGCTTCCTGCTTGGCCATTGGTCTCCAAGCAGCTTCGATAGCACAGAATAGCCATGGACCCACCAAGGGTGGCCTGAAGCAGGGGAGCCTCTTGGCAAAGCCCTTGGTGACCTAGTGAAGGCAGCCCAGGTCTCCCCACAGGTGGAAGTCGGGCCCGACTGGGACTCCTAACTGGCAGTACCTGCACACATCTCAGGGCTGTGGCTCTTTCGTCACCCTGCAAGGGGTGGCCCTTAGCCCCCAATGAGCCCAGGGTTTTCATGCTGTTCCTTCAACCCTGTCAGAAAAACATTCACTGGGTGCCTGGCCCTCTCTCTACCTGGGGGGCCCATCCTGGGCTTGATCTCAAGCCGAGCTCATCGGGTTCTGGTGACTGCTGACCCACCCTCTCCTGGAGGCCAGCGAGAGATGCTCTGTGCAACTAGTCATTACTGCTCTGAAGCCACACATGCCCCTCTCACACCCACCTTGGCTCTGGACCCCAGGCCAACCCTGGTCTCACTGACCAAGACCCAGAAGGTACAGGCAGCTTCTGCCTGCCTGCTCTGCTGCCCTCTTGGGTTGGCCCGGGGTCCTGGTCTGGCTCCTGCCTCCACACTAGTCTCTGATGGTTCCTCTTGCCTCCTTGAAATACCCTCTACATATCAGCCCAGGTGACCTCGCTGAGTCCTAGGGAAACTCATGCAACCCTGAGAATATGCTACACTCTCCATCAAAGCTCACTAGGCCCATTCCCTTGCCCCCGACCCGTCACAGGGGAAGTCTCTTTGCCCTGGGATGGCAACTTTCAGATATCACTTCAAAGATGTGCCTCTAGTCCTCCCTCCTGGGTCCTGTTCCTTTTCATCTCTCCTCCAACAGTTTCATTTGTCCTGTTGACCTTTCTCCTCCCACCAAAACTGAAGCTCTGCTGGGGAAGAGCCTTGTCCTTGCTTTCCTATTATGCCCAGGGCCCACATAGAAGCCTGTGAATCAACCAGAGACTGAACTAAGAGAGTTGAACCCAAGTCAGTGAGAGAGGGGGACAGTCTTTCTGACAGTAAGAAAGGAGACGAATCAAGCCTAAATCACCCCACTAGCATGGAATGGTGATCCCCCCAAAGCCAAGGCAGCATATCATCAGCCAGACACAAGCCCCTTCCCAGAGTCAGAAGCCTGGGTGCAGACCTGAATACTGTAGGCCTGGAGGTCAGTCTGGGTGGACGACAGACCCAGTCCCAGGGCAAGCCATAATAAGGGCAGAAGGGAAGGGAGACATCTGTGTTCAGCCTTCAAAGATGCCAAGGTGACACATCCACCTGTTGGCCCCCACACCCAAGTACTCCAGACCAATTAGGTGATGGGGCCGGCTGCACGCAGGCATGTGTCAAACACAGTACCCCAGCCCACAACACTGCCTGCATCCCAGAGTGATGAGCCAGCAAGGCAGGGACAGACACAGGAACACAGACTGTTGCTGGCCATGTGGTCAGGACAGGAGCTGGAGGAAGGACAGGAATCCAGGTCTGGGTCTCTAGCTGGCCTGGGCAGGGATTTGGGGGAGGCCCCAGGATGCTATCAACCCAAAATAGTTGACTCTAATTCTCCTTCAAGGCCTAGCATTTCCACAGGGCTCAGCCCTCACTCTAGGAAGGAGAGGTGCACACTTCCCCATCCCTGAACGCCTGGCTGAGCGAGGGCAACATGCAGAGTGGGTGTGACAAAGCACAGACAAGTCATCCAAGGATCAGTCTTGCAGGAAACGGTGGAGGTGACTCAAGGCAGAGCCAACCCCCTGCTCTGATTCAAGATTCTGGAAGATGATTTGAGAATCCACCTGCCAGTCACCTAGCAATGGGTGCAAAAGCCACAGAGCCCGGCCATTCGCAGGGTGGGAACGGTCAGCCTCCAGCTACAGAGCCTTGGGTACATCAGGCAGTCTGCACTGAGACAAGCAGCTGACCTGCTTTTCCAACCTGAACTTGGGGGTGGCTGAGTGGGGAAAGGCACAGGAATTGTAGTTTTCAAGACAATGTCTTTTTTACATGCATACACACAAATTTAGAGCACATCTGAACAGAGGAACTGTCCAGGAGGCTAACATGGAGTTAACAACGGGGACCTGGAAATGGGCTGAGAAATGGAATGAAGATGTTCTGAATGAACTGACCAAAAAACCAATTGCCACCCCCTTCAGTGCAAAGAGTATAAACAGGAATGTGGTATCTGTCTGGAGGTCCTGTCACCTCAAGGCCATGTGGGTCCTTAACCAGGGCAAACCCAGGGTGAGCAACAGGGTCCTACTGCACCAGGGAAAAGCCTGCCTTGGGGGTCTCCTCACTTTATTCCAGTAGTACCCACTCACCTGCCCATCTGAGTCATAGCTCCGGTTAGCGGTCCCTGCGAGAGCCATGGCCCGGGCATCTGCATCTCGGTGGGCTGCACTAAGGACGAAGTGCCATGCTCTGCTGCTCCGGGGGCGCCTGGCCATGGTGGACAGGATCTGGGAGGAAACAGGTTTTGAGCAAAGAAAATACCCAGCACATTGGAAGGTCTCCCAACAACCCTAGCTTCTGTCCCTTGGCCAGCTGTGCCAGACCACCCCCCACAAAGGTGGGGGGTTTCTTGAGCCAAGTAGGTACCAAGCTGGGGCTCCAGAACTCCCCGCAGAAGTTCCTACCTCACCCCAGTGTCCAAGCATCTTGATGAGACCTAGGTACAGAATGTGAAAGGCCACCCAGACACCCATGACTCTCAAATACATATCTCAGCCCAGCTCTGAGATCAGCCTCAGGAGCCCAGGTGGGCGGCCGGTATGGCCCTCAGGCATCTCAAATCTCACCTGGCTCCTCCCCCATTGTACAGTTTGACAAAAGGCATCTCCAACCTCCCAAGTTCCTCATGCCAGACTCATAGCCGTCACCCCCCCCCACCCACCTACCTGCCTTCTTCCTTCCCACCATGGCCTGAGGGCCCACACACACCCAACCCCACCCACTTCACTCCCTATAGTCAAGCTGCTTTTGAACTCTTGAACATTTAAGTAAATCTTAACACATCTTCAAACTTCTTAGGGCTTATCACTGTTCTTAGAATAAAAGGTAAAATCCCCCAAAGCCTATCAAGTTCTCTTGGTCTTCTCCAATCTGCAGTGGCCTTGTCCTAATCGCTACCCCTCCCCCTTGCCGAGAATGCCTTCCACTGCCCTCTTTGGCTCTAAGCTTCCGCATCCGACTCACAGTAACACTTCGACTTCCGTGATTATCTACTGCCTCGCTGTTCCCTGAACTGAACCCCCCAGGAGGACAGGGGCTGTTCCCCAGTGAAGAACCCTCCAGGAACAGGCCAGTGCTGGTGATTAAGCGTAGGCACGGCTTTCCAGGGTCGGGAGCGCCGTCTGCAGAACCAGATCCCCCTCCCTCCAGCAACGGCGCTGCACCGCTCCTTCACCTGCGTGTCCAAGCCCGTCCATCGGCCGGCTCCAGTTGGCCGGCCTAGTCACCATCTGCCGCGTCTGCAGCGCCCAGTAGGCGCCACGCGATACACGCGGAGTGACCAGCGTACGAGACTGTCTCCGGCCTGGAAGCAGGAGGACTCCTACTAGTTCCAGTTTCGGTCGGCGTTGCCGCTCCTCCCCGCGCTACGCGGCGGGCCTACGGTGTGGGCCAGCCCGCTCCTCCCGCCCCGCCCCAGCGCTGGCCGCGAGAACAAATGCGCGGCTGGGCTCCGCCGCCGGGGGTCCCGCAGGGCCACGGTCCTCCCCGGCGGGCGGGCGGGGAGACGCAGACACGACCCGGTCTCACCTGCACTGCTCCGCTGTCGCTGCCGGCCGTGACCCACTTTCCGCTCCGGAGCCAGACGTAAACAATCCCCGCCCCCTGCATCGCATTGGCCAAACAGCCGCAGGCGGGCGCTCTGGGCCTTGGGCTCTGGCCAGCCGCGCGGCCCGCGCCTCTTGCCAGGAGGCTGCTGAATCTGTCAATCTTGACTCCGTATCCTCATTGGTCACATCTCAAGCTATCGGAGACAACATCCGCCTACATAAGGAAGGGCGAGGTGGGGATGCTGCCCCACACTCAGGGGTTGAATAGGCAGTGGGTTCACCTCCGGTACGGCGTCCGCGCCGGAACTGCGTACTTCCTTTGTGCAATTTGATTGGCTAGGGCCTAGCAATAAAGGGGATGGGCTCTAGCTACCCATTGGCTCAATGTACTCTGGCTGGAGGCGGTGGGGGCGAGAGAGAGACCTGGAGCGGAGGGCGGGCTTGCAACCTGTGACCGGGATGGAGGCAACGTCGGGTGAGTGTGCGGTCACTGGAGGTAGTGGGAAGAAGTCGCCCCGCATCTGCTGGTCGGGACTCTGGGTGGGTAGCGAATTGTTTTATTTGCATTGAAAAGGAGAGGCACGTGTACTTTTGCGTGTATCGTCATCAAGTTACAAGTTTTCGTGTAACCGCAACGCTGCTCGGGACCGTGGATACAGGGGAACTCAGGAGGAGCACGTATGCTGTTTGTCGTTAAAAACACAATACTTCCCCGATTTATGCCATGGTTTTTTGATTTGGTGATGCCGCAAGAAAACAGGAGGAAGTCGTTTAAATACGAGGCTCTAAAAAGACACCAGAACATCAAATACTTTTAAATTATATTTGGGAGTTTTCAAAACCTTAATACTTGAAAAAGTGAAAGTTGTGTTGGATGGAATACAAGTGGATATAATGAGATTTGCTTAGATAAACTAAAATAGACTTTTATAATTAGGGGTTTGCCACATTATCTTTTGAAAGACTTCTAGTCTGGTACTTCGGGTTACTAAGCTCTTATATGGCGGATTCATCCGTCAGATTATAAGCGTAACACTGGAGGAAAAGAATCTGAAATGGATTGTTAGAATAAGGGCAGACTTGCTCAAAGGAAAGAATATCACCTAGATTGATTAGTTGCATTAAAAAGAACTAGCTGCTATTTTAACTAGGGGAAGATGCAGATAAAAATAAAAAGGCCTGACCAGGTATACAGAAAAACAATCTTGATCTCTCTGTGCCCAGAAGGATTCTCCAGGGTCAGTTATTTGTATCTTTGTAGAAAGATTCTTTACATATAAAGAGCTACAAACTTATCCAGTGCATCAAATAATTGTGATTGGTTGGACTTACAGCTGAGTCCGAGCAGGACACGTTTTCCTCAAGGGGCTCCTCACTTCTGAGGGGAGAAACCGCCTCCAGCACAACCTCTCACCTGCAGCAGGAACTTGGTAGTTTACTTAGGAGTTAAAGGTTCTGTGGTTAACCCCTGAGAATTGTGGTCTGAGAAGTCCTCCCTGTTACCAGAAGTGAGTGTCCTGTTTGATTCTCCGCTGAAATGTCCCATTCCCACGAGGAAGGAAACTGCATCCTCGTGATTAGAGGCTGACTGAACTGATTGGACTAGGACCCACATCTGGCGTTTGTTCCCACCTGAGCCCTGCCCCCCCCCCAAACAAAAGCGAAGTTGATTCGCAAATACCTTTTGATGTTAAAGCAATTAAGCTTTTAAATTGCCACTGGGGTGACCTCAAGCCATGGTCTGGGGCTTCCTGTTTGCAGGCAGTCATCCTGTTTGGGGTTATGTCCTTTCCTTGTCACCTTACAAGATGTCTCAGCCCCAGATGCTGGAAGCATATTTAGGAAGGCCACTGGTGACAAGGAACTGCCACCAAAAGCCAGGACAGGCACCCTCTGAGTTCATGTTATAGAGGCTTTGGAGGTGGGGGCCTTTGAACAGGTCCTTGAAGGGCGGTGGGTCAGGAGGAAGACTGTTTCCCGGTTGATGGTTGAGCCCTGTCCACGTGTGGGGAGGGTGGTGGGGAAAGCAGCTCGTTAGACGTGCGGTGAGGTCCTAAGGGTGCTGAGGCCAGGACAAGGTGGTGTTGCAGGGGGCCTAAGGGTTGTATGAATGCAGATGGTAACGCCTGCCCACTCGCTGCAGGGATTGAGTTGGTGAATATTTATTTTGTGACATTAGGGGCTCACTGGTAGAAAGAGAGCTGGGTCAGAGTGGTTGGCTGCCAGCAGGGGTCTACAGAGTTGTGAGGCCCAGGACCCTTGGGGGTCAGCAAAGGAGGCAGGGACACCCCATGATCGCCCTTGTGTACCTAGTGTTTCTTAAGGCACAGCTGGCAGCCAGGTGACACCGGCATTCACACGCACATATGATTAGTCCCCAGAGCTGTAAGGGTCCCTCCTGAGAACTGGAGTCCAAGGCTGCCTTGAGCACCTCTGACCCCAGATGAGTGAGCGGGGTGCACTGTTTCCATTGGATCAGCCGGGAGCCGGCAGTCTTTGCCTCGCTGCAGTGCGCACACTAGAAAGAGGAGCAGTTGGGGCATTTCAGACAAGAGGGGGAGCAGCAGCATTGGAGGAGCCAGTGGGGCGGGTTTGGGCTTGCAGGGAGGTGTTCCAGAAAAAGGGGCAGGTCTCAGCACTGCCCTGGCCTCAGGGCTCAGGAGGAGGTACCCCGTTACCCTGTGAGCGGGTGTGAAGAGCATCTGTGTGAAGAGTCTCCTCTCTTATCCTCCTGAGCAGAGTCTGGAAACCTGGCTGGCGTCCGGCACATCATCCTAGTCCTCTCTGGAAAGGGGGGGGTCGGGAAAAGCACCATCTCCACGGAGCTGACCCTGGCCCTGCGTCACATGGGCAAAAAGGTGAGCAGCTCCCACCCGCAACCATAGTACCTGTCCCCTCCTGAACCACTCCTGCCCCTTTCCCTTGTGGGTGGACATACAGGGAAGCCAGCCGGTTTCTTCCTGCCTTGGGAGACCCCTATACACCATGCACACATCCTGGCTCCTTGCAGGTGGGGATTCTCGACGTGGACCTGTGTGGCCCTAGCATCCCCCGCATGCTCCGGGCGCAGGGCAGGGCCGTGCACCAGTGTGACAGTGGCTGGGTGCCCGTCTTTGTGGACCAGGAGCAGAGTGTCTCCCTCATGTCCGTGGGTTTCCTGCTCGAGAAGCCAGATGAGGCTGTGGTATGGAGAGGCCCCAAGAAGAATGGTAATGTCCAGGCAGGGGACTGAACTGTCAGCCTTCTGGCCTCCCTTAGTTGATCCGTTGATGATCAATTAAAAAGCTGAGCAAGAGCCTGGGGCTGCTGGCCTTCCCCGCCACACGGGCCTCCTGCTGCTCACTTGACCAGTTAGGCACAGGTGTGGTGTTTGTGTCCACATGGCTGGTAAGGGCCAGGAGGGCAAGGTAGCTCTGTGGCCATTCACAATAGAGTCCTCTCCCGCTCTGGTCTGCTCAGACCTGAGCCCAACCTGTGTGTGTTGGGTGCCAGCAGGTACCAAGGTTGGGCTCCTGTGCCTCGGCACCAGCAGGGGGCGTCAAGCCCCCTCCGGCTGGCACTGAGGCAGCAGGTGTGTGCGATCTGGCACAGGGCAGGGGCTACTCCATTCAATGTCCTCTCTCGGGCTGTGAGGGGTCTACACAGGTGTCCCAAGAGGGTCACAGCTCCAGCTGGCCTTTACTGAGGCCTGAGCAGAAGTCCTGTGCCAGAGGGGGGGGTTGCCCCTGCTGAGAAGAAGGGGGTGGTTGTTGGGGGCAGGAATGGGAGTGCTCGCTGCTCATTGTGCTCTCCCGCTCTGGGTGAGGAGCAGCCTGGAGCCCTCGTGCTCGGTGTGTCAGCAGAGGCAGCACCGCACCAGAGGTGGCACCGGAGCCTGGGTGGAGACAGTAGGTGTGCGGAGACCCTTTTGAGACCCCTCTCCTGCCTGGGACTTTGCAGCTCTGATAAAGCAGTTTGTATCTGACGTGGCCTGGGGGCAGTTGGACTATCTGGTTGTGGACACGCCTCCAGGAACCTCTGACGAGCACATGGCTGCCTTGGACGCCCTTCGCCCCTATAGCCCTATGGGGGCTGTCGTGGTCACTACGCCCCAGGTACTGCAGGGCATTATTCCGTGTTCTGTGTGCCACCACCCCTAGGCAGGCACCTCTCCCTGCGTTTTGCACTCATCTGGGTGACTGTTCGGGATTCCCATTGGCTTGTCCTTGCTCTTCCCCGTTTGCTAGGCAGTATCTGTCGGGGACGTGCGGCGGGAACTGACATTCTGTAGGAAGACAGGGTTGCGGGTGATTGGCATTGTGGAGAACATGAGCGGCTTCGTCTGCCCATACTGCACGGTAAGTCACGGAAAGTTGCGGGGCAGTTACCTGCAGGATGTGGGGGATGAGGCGGGGGAAGAGGATGCCGCACCACACCTCCCCAACCTGCTCGCCGGGCCTGGACCCCACTCCCCAGGTGTGAAGAATCCTCAGGTGAACCCTGTCCCTTTGTCTTAGGAGTGTACCAACATCTTCTCCAGGGGAGGCGGTGAGGAGCTGGCCAAACACGCTGGAGTCCCTTTCCTAGGTGAGAGGGTCAGGGCTGCCCCTTGGCCTCTGCTCTAGGTGGTCCCACCTGCCTGTGCCTCCTGCCCGAGAAGGGGAAAGATAAGAGCAGCCGTGTCCACTCGTCTTTCTCGGGTTGTGGGTATCAGTTCATCTCTAATGCCAGTCACTGTCGACCAACTGGAAAGAAACGGCTTGAGGGGAAGGCAGTGCCCCCAGGCTCCGAGTGGCAGCGGCTGATGCCTGCTGAGACCCCATTCAGAGCAGGAGAATGGCTCCGGCTCTGGCTCTGGGAGCGCCTCTGTGTGCACGGCCACATGTTCCCAGTGCTCGCCTTGCACTCTCTGCAAGGGGGCAGAGTCCGAGGCTGCAGAACTGGGCCTGCTGGGTGGGCTGGTGGCTGTCCAGGTGGAAATTGAGCCCAAGAGCTTCTCCAGGCACCTCAGCCAGAGTGAGGCCGACGGTGTCTGATCTGGGCTAAAGCAGCGCTGACAGCAGCTCCCGGGCCATGGGAGGTGTGTGGACATGGCCTCCCAGGCTTCGCTGTCACCACCTCACCCCTTCCCTGGCCCCCTTTCCTCTCTTCACAGGCTCTGTGCCTTTGGACCCCGAGCTCACGAGATGCCTGGAGGAGGGCCGAGACTTCATCCAGGAGTTCCCCCAGAGCCCTGCCTTCCTTGCCCTCTGCGCCATAGCCCAGAGGATTGTGGAGGAGACACCTGCCCAGCTCTCCTGAGACATCTCCTCCTGGCGTCACTGTGGAGCTCAAGCTCACAAACTCCAGCCTGGGTTTGGGGTGTGGTTCCTGGAGCCCGCCAGGCTGCCCACGAGGCTGGCCCTGTGCGTACCTCTCCCTGCCCGGGCCCCTCGGAGACTTTGGCACTTCAGCAGCATCTGGGCACCAGAGCTGCTGACAGCGAGTGGTTCTGCCGGGTTGGTCAATGGCAGGCCCCAGGGGACAGCGTGAGGTCCTAGTGCCTGCACTAGCTGTCTAGCTGCACTAGGCAGCTCTCGTGCCTGCACACTCTCTTTCATGTTGTGGTACTCATGTGCCCCGGACAGGCCTCACCTGATACTCCAGTCGCCACACTGTCCACAAACTTTGTGGATCTGGAGGCCGGCAGGGACTTCGTCACCCTCAGATGCTGTCCTGCCAGCGGTGCTGTGAGCGACTGTGATGGTGGTTGTGGAAGGGAGGAGCACCCTGTATGGTATTAGCTTCAGAGGTGCCTGCAATTAAATATGTCCTGCCACCACGGGTCCAGGTCTGACGCTTCCAGGTCATTCCACTTGGGTCCCGCCTCCACCTTAGCATATGGCCATGCCCTAGAGCAGATGGGGATCAGGCGCAACCTGGCTCCCGGGGCTGGGCCAGTAGCTCAGTTATCAGCAGGCCCCTGCAGACCAGGGTGGGGATGTGTTTGAGTGGAGTTTGCAGAGGAACCTGTGATGCCAGCCAGAGAAATGTGCCAGCGGGGGCCTCGGCCAGCCGGTAGTGCTGACTGCTGCCCGCCCTCCACCCTGTAGGAACCTGGGGCAGAGCTGGGAGCAGAAGAGGTGAGTGTGGAATGCAGTCAGTCCCAGGGCTCTTGTGCACCTCTCCCAGGAGGGCAGGAGACGAGACCGTTCTGGAAAACAGAGGCTGTGGCAGGAATGCCACTCTTTCCAAGGCAAGAAGGGCTGTTGCAGAGAAGATGTGGTAGCTCTGGGGGGTCTGGGGAGGCATCTCAGGTAGTGTACAGGAAGTGTCCTGGGGATGTTGGGGCCCTGAGGGAGGGGACTGTGCCAGGGGAAGAAAGTAGGAGGAGAAGGAAGTGCCATTAAGGGCTTTGGCCAGGCGTAGGGGGTCTAGACAGAGGACTGGCATGCGCTCTGGCCCTGGGTGACATTAACCGCCGAGCCTCTTGAAGCAGAAGCTCCCTCTGCCGGGCTCTGGCTTCTGGGACGAGGCTGCCTCCGAGAACACTGCCTGAAGAGAGCCTGAGTGGGCGCCCTCCGCTCCTTGGGTGGAGGTGGGCATCCTGGGGGGCCCGGCGTGGGAGGACGTGAAGGGAGTCCAAAGCTCAGGGAGGGGAGAAGGGGGTGCAGGCTGAGCTGGCATCAGGAGGGGGTTCCACGGGTACACAGGCTGACAGTTCACTCCCCCCCTCCCTGCTTTCACCCCTGTGGTCACAGGCAGGGTTTATAACATTGCTTTTAATGGATGATAGCTGGGGAGGGTTGAGCCTCCAACCCTCCTGATCTGGCCCCTCAGGGACCAGGTCAGCACCCACGGGTTCTGAGCCCATGCCGGCGAAACCCCTGGGCCTTTGTGTTCCCTGAGGAAGAGACCCCCAACAAGTGAGCAGTGTGGGGCCTGGCCCCTGGGAGCTGAGGGGTGGGGCACCCAGCCCCCACCAGGCTCCAGGGGTGGCGAGAGCTCATGCCGGCTCCATGGCGGCGTCTGGCCTGGACAAGACTCAGGTCAGCAGTGAGCAAAGTGGTCCTCGCCGACATCACGTAGGTCAAGTCCCAAGAGGCCAGGTGGGCTGGCACAGCTGATGTTGTTGTAGGTGTACACAGGTGGCTGGCAGTCGTCCCCCTCTGGGACAGCCTGGACAAAGCGGGGTACAGTGGTGGGGTGCTGCAGGGCAAAGGCCCTCAGAGCCCGGAGGGGGCAGCCACAATGCCAGGGGTTGCCGTCCAGCCACAGGCGCTCCAGGCCAGGGGCCTGTGGCACGAAGGTCCGCAAAGAGTTGTTTCTGAGGCTGAGGTAGCGCAGCCGCCCCAGCGGCAAGAGGATGCTCTCCGGCAGGGCCTCCAGGTGGTTGTACGAGATGTCCAGCCAGAAGGTGCGCTGCAGGGGCCTCAGGACTTCGGCGGATAGCGCTGACAGCTGGTTGTGGGACAGGAGCAGGTACTCCAGCTTGCCAAGGCCCTGGAAGAGCTGACCAGGCAGCTGCGTGAGCTGGTTGGAAGTGAGGTCCAGTTCCAGGAGCTCGGGGAGCCCCCACAGGCTCTGCTCCTCAATGGCCACGATGCCATTGTCCTTGAGGAAGAGCCGGCGCAGCCCCGAGAGGCCAGTGAAGGTGTGCTGGCGAATGCGGCCCAGGCAGCTGCCCTCCAGGTGAAGGCTGTGCAGCTTGGCCAGGCCCTGGAACACTCTCACTGGAAGGTTCTGTAGACAGTTGCCGGAGAGGTTCATGACGGCCACATTCAAGAGGCCGAGGAAGGCACCTGCCTTGACCTCCTGGATCTGGTTGTCGTTGAGTGTGAGCACCTCCAGCTGGCCCAAGCCCTCAAAGGCCTTGTCTGGCAGCTGCCGGAGGCGGTTGTGGCCCAGCCGCAGCTCCTCCAGGAAGTGCAGGTCCTTGAAGGTCCGAGGCCGCAGGCTGGTGATGGCATTGTGGGACAGGCGCAGGACGTGCAGGCCCAGCAGGCCTGGGAAAGTGTCCTCCAGGAGGCCACCCACACGGTTATGTGACAGGTCCAGCCAGCGCAGTGCTTTCAGGCCCAGGAAAGCACCCGGGGCCACGGCAGCAATGAGGTTGTGGTCCAGGTAGAGCTTCTGGAGCTTGGGCAGTTTGACAAAGATGTTGGCCTTGATGCTTCGCAAAGCATTCCCGCTCAAGTCCAGCTCCCGGAGCTCACCGAGGCCACAGAGGAGCGGGGGCTGCAGGTAAGCCAACTTGTTGCCTGCGAGCACCAGCTCACGCAGGTTGGCCAGGCCCTGGAACGCGGTGTCGGGGAGCACGGCCAGGCTGTTCCAGCCAAGATTGAGGTCCCAGAGATTGGCTAGGCCTTGGAAGAGGCCCTCATCCACCCTGCTGAGGAGGTTGTTGTTGAGGCCGAGCGAGGCGAGACCAGGCGTGTGCAGGAAGGTGCCGGCTGTGAGGCTGCGCAGCTGGTTCCGCTCCAGGTGCAGGTGGTACAGGTTCTGTAGGCCCAGCAGCGCCTTTGACTCCAGGCTGGCCAGCCCGCTGCCCTGCAGATTGAGGAAGCCCAGGCTAGACAAGTTCTGGAAGGCTGCCTCAGTGATGGAGGAGAAGTTATTGCTGTCCAGCCACAGGGCCCTGGTGCCATCTGGGATGCCGTCAGGTAGCTGTGTGAGGTTCCGGGAGCTGCAGAAGACGCTGAGCTCATCTGTGAAGTCATCGTGGCCACAGGTGCAGACGGCCGGGCACTGCAGGCCCTCGGTGTCCTCTGGTGCTCCTTGCTCTACTCCCTCCAGGCCCCGGGGGCCTAGTGCTGCCCAGGAGACCAGCAACACCACCAGAGCCAGGCCTCCTGCAGGGAGAGGAACTTGGGGAGGGGCGGCACTGAGGGGCTCAGGATGCAAACCCCAGGGTGAGTGAGGCATAGAAACTTATGGGCCTCGGCCTGAGTGTGGGCCACCATTTAACCTAACCCCCAGACCCCAGCAAGGCACTGTAAAGAGGGGCACTGCTGATTGGATGAGAGAAAAGTGAGTGAGGTATATGGTCACCCCACTTAGAAGCAGAAGGCGGGCAGGTCAACTGGGATGTTCTCCAGCTCAAAACCGTCATGGGGTTAACAGGGCAGTGACAACTGTCCCAGAATAAACTGAGGACTGGTCACCTGGCAATTTGGCCGTGTGTCCATTTGTGTCCCCAAGTGGGGCACTCAAGCCCGGCCAGGAGGAAGGCATGAGCAAGAGAATATTCTGGAGCTGGCCTGGGTGGGTATGCACTTGTTTCCTTTGGGGGCTGGACAGACATGCTCAGCCTGCACCCTGGTATTTGACCCAGCACTGTTGTAGGGAGAGGAACCGTGCAGGCCTTGGTGGCAGATAGGGACCCAAGACTGTTGACTCACCAGGGTCAGGTTGCATCTGTGGACAAAGGGCATCAAGCTCCCCAGCAACGATGCCCCAGAACCACTGCTGGGCACAGGGCTGTCCCCCACATTGGCCCATCCCTGCCCTTGGAGAGCTCAGGGTGGGACAGAGGCAGCACTGGAGAGTGCCCTATATGCAGCAGGATGGGGCTAGGCCCCAAGATGGGACAGGATGGCAGTGGCTTGGCTTCCAAGTGGCTGAGAGGGCAGCAGGCCCCAGCCCAGCGGAGGACCCCTGCCCTGCCTCCCTTGTGCCACTGTCCTGGGCCTCTGGGCAGGGAGAGGAAAAGGAGACCCTCTGAGACCAGGTGCAGCTGCACCCTCCAACACCCCTGCAGCCCCATTCCCCCCATGGGCTCCCCAAAGTTCGGGCCTTCCCAGAGCTGAGCCTTTCCTGGGGGCTGCAGAGCCCCAGTGGGCTTGGGGACACAGGGATCCTCACCTTTCCTCAGGGCCATCCCGCATGCAAAATAGGCAGCAGGTCTGCTGGGGGCTGGCTCTTCCTGCCCTCTGGATTTCCCCACCTCCAGGGCAGCCAGCACCCTGTCACGGGCCAACCCATCCCCACTATCCTGGGCTCCATTAACCCCCTCCTGTCTGGCGGCCAAGTGTCCTGGGAGTAGATGGCACAGGGGTGAGACTGGAAGCTGCATTCACCCTGGATCCCCTCTCAGGGTCCAGGGAGGGCCGTGGTGCAGCTCTGGGGGCCAGCAGGGCCCTGTCCTGTCAGCACCACCTCCTTCCAGCCCAGGCCGGCAGAGTTGGGCCAGTGGGGGTGGGGGAGGGGTGGGGGATGGGGGCGTCCCTTGGAGCAGCCTGTGAGGGGTTGGTGCTTGGTTAGGTTTGGGGAGTCCAGGAAAGGAGGCCCCTGTGCTCAGCTTCCCTGCCCATGGGTGGAGCTCCTCGGGCATCTCCTGGGGTTCCTGCACTGAGCGGATGGCAGTTTGAGGGTTAAGTAGGAGCCACCACATTTCCCAGTGGACCTGCCCACCTGCCCTGGCATGCTAATCACCCCCTTCCCATTTCCTAACAGCCTGGGTGGGGTCGCCCAGCCCAGCCTTGGCTTTTTCTGTGACCTCAGGGTCAGCTGGTGTCTGGCCACTGCCCCTCCCCTGCCCTCCTAAATAAACTGCCTGGCAGAGCCCAGCCGTCTTGTGTTTACTTTCAACAGGCAGGCGCCACTTTCCCTGGAAGAGAATAGGGGGTGGCCTGGCCTTGGGACCAGCCTCCGCCTGTTGGGAGCCCCCATGCTGTCCTGTAAGGCTTCTGTAGGGACATGACCACCCCATTCTGTACATAGGCTGCTGGGATGTGTGCCCAGTGCCTGGCCTGAGGTCAGCCCAGGGTCAGAAAGTAGAAGGGGACACCTGGCAAGGAGGGCTGTGAGAGCCCAGGGAGCCCCACCCCGCCCTTATCCGCCAGCCCCCGTCTGTCCCTCCTGCTCAAACCAGGTACAATCTGGCCCTCCAGCCATCCCTTCCCTCCTCTGTGAGGGACCCTTCCTCTGGCTGTCAGCAGCACCCACCCACCAGAGTCCCTCACTCTGCCCCTGCTGGTGGGCCTGCGTTTGGAAGGGGCTAGAGAAGGCACAGCTGGGGCTGGGGAGAGCAAGTTTCGCTAAAGTTTGGGGGACTCTCAAATGGGACAGGTCTGCGTCCAGCTGGATGGACAGTGGGCAGAGGAGGGGGTGAGGCAGGCGGGAGCTCTCAGAGCAGACCCCCGTGGAGTCTGAAAGCTCCCCCTGGCCTCTGGGTTGGCTTCTTACAGAGCCCAGGGGCTGGCACCCTGACCCTGCCCCTCCCCTGCCTCACCAGTGGTAGGGCGTGGGGAGGCAGCTTTATCTCCCTCCCTTTATTGAGCTTTGATATTTTTCCAGGTCGGTTCTCAGCTTCTGAGAAATTATAGATCTGCCAGGGAGAAAGTCCACACCCAGAAATTTACAGAGTAAATACACATTTACACAGCAGAAAGTGCAGATTCAGCAGGAGTTCTGGGGCCAGTGGGGCCCCTTCTGGAAAGTTCCCCTCGTGGATGGCCCTCTGTGCTGGGGAATGAGGCTAGAGCAGGGTGTGTGCAGGTCAGCACAGGAAGGAGGGTTGGTGGTCCTGTCACTGACTGTGTGAGGGTTGGGACAGGAAATTCCTGTGACTCCCGGTCAGGCTTGTGTGTCTGAGAAACCCTTACAGGACCTTACCATCTGGGGGTGGGGCATTGTACAATCTCTGGGTTCTGCAGTAACCAATGCTTAACGTTCTGAAGAGAACAACTGTCACCTCTGCCTGGCCAGCTCTGGTGCCAGCTCTGGTCCCTGCTCCCCCATTAGTGGGCTGGCTGGTCACTGCCCAGCCTCTTTCTAGTTGACCAGCTGAGGGTCTCCCCGAGGAGCTGCGTTTGTTTCTGACCTTCCTGTAAATGGCGGCACACAGAAGTACTGGGTCTGGCTGCTTGTCAGACACCAGTGTGGGGTCTGTGAGCTGAGCCAGGTGGAGCTAGAAATGGCTGTCCCCATGTTCTTCAGGTCACAGGATGCACTGACCCACCTGCCCAGGGACAGCAGGGCGTTTCCAGTGGCGCTGCCATGGGACTCTCGGGCCCCTGTCTCTATCTGGGGGACAGATACACTTCTGTTGGTGCTGAAGGAGTGCATCTTAGCAGGCCAGGGAACCTTCCTGGGTAGCTAGGGGGCCTGACAGCACATGCCCCTCTGTCCGCCCTTCTCCTGGAGGGGCGGGGAGAGCAGGTTTCATCGCGCCTTCTCCATCGCCAGTTGGATGGCAGCTCCCAGAGGCTCCCCGGCTGGTGCGCCGTCCTGTCCCGTGACGCGCGTGTTTCAGTCTCTGCCCGTTTTCTGTTTGGTTATCTGTCAAGTCTGATTTGTAAGCCATTGGTCAAAGGTGGGAGGCCCGTCCTTCCTGCTCTGCAGTTTGCCTCGTTGTGCTGTTCATCACGGTTGTGGCCAGAGTTCTTAATGTAGTATCATAAAATATTCCTTAAATGTTCATATTGAACTTGACTTCTCAAATACCATGTTGGCCAAAAAGTTGGTTTAGTTTTTTCCATCCGATGGCCCTAGTAGCACTTAGTTGTCTTTAAGTTGACTCCTAAAGTTTGTTAGATTGCATTGTGTCAGCACGCATTTTAAAAAGACTTATCAGAATTGGTGAATTTTTGTGCAGCCATTTTAATATTGAAGATGGAAGAAGATACACAACATTTTTGGCATATTGTACTTTGTTATTTCAAGAAAAGTAAAAATGCAGCTGAAACAAAAAGAGATTTGTGTAGTGTATGGAGAAAGTGCTGTGACTGACCAAACGCCTCAAAAGTGGGTTGTGAAGTTTCTTGGTACTCTTGGCATTTTGGCCAAATGATTCTCTGCTGCGCACTGTCTGATGCATTGGAAGACGTTTAGCAGCACCCCTGGCCTCCACCCACTAGAAGCCAATAGAGGGAGAGAGCTGGCATGCTTGGAATATTCAAATCAATAAAGTTATTGCTGATAATGAAAAATGTATCTCTTATTTTATGGAAAAGAACTAAACAGACTTTTTGGCCAACCCAATACCAACAATAAAGATGGAGAAAATCAGCCTGGCTGGTGTGGCTCAGTGGATTGAGTGCTGCCCTGTGAAACCGAAATGTTGCTAGTTTGATTCCCAATTGGAGCACATGCCTGGGTTGCAGGCCTGGTCGCCAGAGGTGCACGAGAGGCAACCACACATTGATGTTTCTTTCCCTCTTTCTTCCTCCCTTCCTCTCTGTAAAAATAAATAAAATCTTAAAAAAAAAAACGAAAGAAGCATCAACCTCCTGCTCCCCCATCCATGCATTTATTGGTTGATTCCTATATATGTACCAACCAGGGATTGAACCCTCAACCCTGATGATGTTCCAACTGAGTACTCCACCAGGGCTCTTTTGCCCATTTTTAAAGATTTTACCTATTTTTAGAGACAGCGGCAAGGAGGAAGAAAGAGGGAGAAATATGGATGTGCAAGATATACATAGTTTGGTTACCTCTCACACACCCCCAAACAGGCACCAGGCCCAAAACCCAGGCATGTGCCCTAACTGGGAACTGAACTGGTGACCTTTTGGTTTGCAGGCCAGCAGTCAATCTGCAGAGCCACACCTCCAGCCAGGGCTCCTTGGCCTATTTTTTTAAAAGCATTTATTTATTTACTTTTAGACAGAGGGGAAGGGAGAGAGAAAGAGAGGGAGAGAGAGAAACATCATGTGTGAGAGATACATCCATCATTTGCCTCTCGCATGCCCTCAACTGGGGGCCTGGCCTACAACCCAGGCATGTGCCCTGGCTGGGAATTGAACCAGGGACCCTTTGGTTCACAGTCTGGTGCTCAATGCACTGAGCCACACCAGCCAGGGCTCTGTAGCCCATTTTAAAATTGAATTGTCTTCTTATTGAGTTCTGAGACTTAATATATAATGGGTACAAAACTTTATATATACACACATATTTTATTTTGGATTATCAGATATAACATTTGTGATATTTTTCCCAGTTTATGATTTGTCTCATTTTTTTAAAATGCTGTCTTTTAAAAAAAGATTTTATTTATTTACCTTTAGAGAGAAGGGAAGAGAGGGAAACAGCAATGTGCCAGAGATACATTGACTGGTTGCCTCTCACGCACCCCCAACTGGGGACCTGGCCTGCAACCCAGGCAGGTGCCCCGACCTGGAATCAAACCAGGGACCCTTTGGCTTTCAGCCTGGCACTCAGTCCACTGAGCCACACTAGCCAGCGCAAAATGCTGTCTTTTGAAGTGTAAGTTTTTTTAACTTTAATGAAGTCCAATTTACCATTTTTTTGGTCCTTATTGGCTCACACTTTTGGTGGTGTGTCTTAAGAACAATACCTAACCCAAGATCACAAAAAATGTTTCCTGTTTTTCTCTAAAAGCCTGATTACTTTTAGATTTTACATTTAGGTCTATCTATGATCCATTTCAAGTATATAACTCGAAATGGATCATAGTTATATATACATATGTAACTATATAGTGTGTTACATATAGCTATGTGTAACTGTAACTATATAGTTATATGTATATGCAACTATATGTATGGTAAGTTAAAATTTTTTTACCCTCATTCAAGGGCATTTTTCCATTGCTTTTAGAGAGAGGGGAAGGGAGAGAAACAACAATGTGAGAAACATCAATTGTTAGCCTCTGGTTGGCACCCCAGCCAGGGATCGAACCTGCAGTCTAGGCATGTGCCCAGACTGGGAACTGAACCCTCAACCTTTCGGTTACAAAACTGCACTGAGCCATGCCAGCCAAGGCGACAGTAAGTTTTGAAATTAGGCAGTGTAAGTCCTCCTACTTTGCTCTTTTCAAAATTGTTTTGGCTCTTCTAGGTCCTTTGTATTTTCATATAACTTTTAGGATCAGCTTGTTGCTTTCTCCCAAAATCCTGCTGGGATTTTGATAGGAATTGCATTGGACCTATACATCAACTTGGGGAGAAGTAACATTTTTTAAAGCTACTTTTTTATTGTATAATTTTTATTATATTTTTCCATTGCCATTTAGTCCCTTTACATTACCTTCCCCCAAGCAGTCACCACACTGTTGTCTGTGTCCATGAGTCCTTTTCCTTTTTGCTCAATCCCTCCCCCCCATAACCTCCCCCCCAACAGCTGTCATCTGCTCTCCATCTGAGTCTGTTTTGCTTTTCAGTTCAGTTTGTTCATTAGATTCCACACATGAGTGAAACCATATGGTGTTTGTCTTCTCTGACTGGCTTACTTCACTTAGCATAATGGTCTCCTGGTCCATCTATACTGTTGCAAAGGGTAAAATTTTCATCTTTTTTATGGCCAAGTAGTATACATTGTGTAAATGTCCCATAGTCATTTTATCCACTCATCTATTGACGGATACTTGGGCTGCTTCCGTAGCTTGGCAATTGTAAATAATGCTGCAATGAACATAGGGGTGCTTTTTTTTTTACTTCTTTAAAAAATTTTTGTCAATAAAAATGTTATTTTCACAGAGAACGGGAAGAGGAGGGAAAAGGGGAGAGAAAAGGAGAGGGAGAGAAACATCGATTGGTTGCCTCTCCTGCACACCTCGATGGGGGACTGAACCCTATGTGCCCTGAATAGGGATGGAACCTGCAACCCAGTCGTGTGCCCTGACTGGGAGTCAAACAGGTGACCTCTCATTTTGTGAAACAGTCAGTGCCCAACCAACTGAGCCACGTAGGGCCAAATTTATTGGTGTGACATTGGTTCATAAACTTAAATAGGTTTCAGGTGTACATTATCTGTATATTGTGAGAATTGACATCTTAAAAATAGTCTTATAAGTCATGGACTATCTGTCAATTTACTTAGATCTTTAATTTCCTTTACCAGTTTTTTTAGTTTCCAGTGTGTAAATCTTACACTATTTTTGATAAATTCCTCAGTATTAGTTTATCATACTATTATGAATGGAATTGTTTTCTTAATTCCACTTTTGGCTTATTAGTTTATAGAAACAATATGGATTTTTTTAAGTAAATCTTGTATCCTAGGACCTTGCTAAACTTAATTAGTTCCAGGTATGTGTGTGTATCTGGATTCCTTAGAATTAACTAAATGTAGGGTCAGGACTTTTTTAAATTGACTTTAGAGAGTGGAAGTGGGAGAAACACTGATTTGCTGTTCCACTTATTTATGCATTCATCGGTTGCTTCTTGTATGTTCCCTAACCAGGGATCAAACCCACAACTTTGGCATATTGGGATGATGCTCTAACCAACTGAGCTACCTGGCCGGAGCCAAGGACGTTTTTACTTCTTCCAATTGTCTACTGCTTTTTCTTTTTTTCTGTGCTCCTTACTGCATGTGCAGCAGTGCTGAGTAGAAGTAGCGGGAGCAGACCAGGCATTCTTGCCTTGTTCCTGATTTTACAGGTAAGTATTTATTCACTCACTGTTTTTATGATGCTAGTTGGTTTTCATAGATGCTGTGACAGGCAGTGATGTTCCCAATCAAAGAAATCCATGACATTATCCCTCGAATTGTGAATATGTCAGGTTACATAGCAAAGAGGAATTAAGATCAGTAGTCAGCTGACCTTAAACTAGAAAGACTCACTGGATTTTCTAAGTGGACACAGTGTAATTACGAGGGTGCTTAAAAGTGGAAGAGGGGGTCGGAAGAGGTCCTCCTCGCCTGGAGGAATGTTCCCTCCTCTTCTTTCGGCAAGAGTTTGAGAGCAATTGGTGTTATTGGTAGAATGCATTAGTGAAGACATTTGAGCCTGGACTTTCCTTTGCATAAAGACTTAAGACTTTTTATTAATTCAAATTTTTGTTGTAGGTTTATTCTGATTTTCTACTTCTAAGTCAATTTAAGTGATTTTTAAAATTTAATTTTATTATTATTTTTAAAGATTTCATTTACTTTTATTTTAGAGGGGAAGGGCAGGGAGGGAGAGCGTGAAAGAGGAGGAGAGGGAGAGAAACATAAATGTGTGGTTGCTTCTCACACACTGCTGATGGGAACTGGCCTGCAACCTGGACATGTGCCCTGACTGGGAATCAAACTGAGCGAACCCTTTGGTTCACCAAGGTCGCCTTTGGCGACCCACTGAGCTACACCAGCCAGGGCTTTTAATATAATTTTTTAAAAGATTTTATTTTCAGAGAGGGAAAGGAAGAGAGGGAGAGAACACATTAATATGAGAAACACTGATCAGTTGCCTCTTGTACATGCCTCAACTGAGTGTATGCCCTGCAACCCAGGCATGTGCCCTGACTGGGAATTGAACCCGTGAACTTTTGCTTTGCAGGACAATGCCCAACCAACTGAGCCACACTGGTCATGGCAAGTGATGTATTTTTTTTTTTTTGAATTTGTCCATTTCCTAAGTTATCTAGTTTATTGGTATAGAGTTTTCCTACTACAGATGTTCCTTAACATTGTAGTCCATCCGGATAAACCCAAGGAAGTTGAAAACACACTTGATACACCTAACCTACTGAACAGTGCAGCTTAGCCCAGCCTACCTCACCTGTGCTTGGAACACCTGCACTAGCCTGCAGTTGAGCAAAATCAGCGAACACGAGGCCTATTTTATAAACAAAGCGTTGACCATCTCATGTCATTTGCTATGTGTATCCTTTTTGCACAGTGTAAGTCAAAGCACCGTTGGGTCCGGGCCTGCTCCGCGTTCCTCTGCAGGGTCGTCAGTGATTGCTCTTCCTCACCCAGCATTTGGTCACATTTGTGTTATCTCTTACTTTCTTGGTCAGTATAACTAAGGATATGTCAACTTTGTTGATCTTTTCAAAGAACTTGATTTTTCTGTTTTTGTTTGCTTTCTATTCCATTCAGTCCCTCTCTGATTATTATTTCTTCTGACTCCTTTAGGTTTCATTTGGTCTTCCGTTTCCTAGTTTCTTAAGGTTGACACCTAGGTTTTTTTTCTTTGAGGCCTTTCTTTTTTCTCATACAGTTGTTAAAAGCAAATAAATTTTCCTCTAGCACTGTGTGAGACACACCCACAACTTTTGATACGGCATGGTTTAATTTTATTTGACCCACCTGTTATTTAGGAATGTGTTATTTAACGTCCAAACATTGGGGCATGTTTCTGGACTTCGTTCTGTTGTATGGGATTAGAGAACATATTGTATGAAATTTCAGTCTCTTAATGTCTACGGTGACTTGAGATATGGTCTGTCCCGGAAAACGTTTCACAGCTACCTGAAGAGAATGTCGGTGGAATGTTCTATAAATAAGGAGATTCACTTGAGTGATAATGTTCAATCTTTGTATTTTGCTGATGTTTTGTCTAATTGTCCTAGAATCTTCATTTATTATCGCTCAATTACCTATTTCTCCTTTTGGCTTCTAAGATTCTTTTTCTTCATCTACCACCTCTGCCCATTGAAACCGGACGTGAGGCATTTGTTGCTGTAACAGAGGAACGTTATAACAGAAATCATAGAGAAAAGAAAACTTATGGTTGTAGAGCTTAAGTCAAGGTCACAGCCTAAGAATATTTGCTGACAGACAGAAAGAACAAAGACTCTGAACTAGGGTTCCACGCAGAGAGTGAAAGAGGAGAAAGGACCTGGTTCCCGGCTCCTGCCCCCTCGGCCTGCCTCCTGCCCCCCACACGCACCCTGGGTGACTCTCTCTCACACTCCCTCTCTTCCATGGAGAGATCCATCGAATCCCAAATGGGTTGGGGTTCTCTGTGCTCAGAGGTTCAGAAAGACAAAGGCATGTGGGGGGGATGTGTGTGTCCTGGGGCCTTTCTCTCAGATCTGTTCGGGGTCCCTAGCCCAGGCTCCCTGCATCCATGGAGACCCACGTTTTTCCCAGGCCTCTCTGCTGTCCCAACGCAGAACCAGTCATCCGTAGAAGGGTGGGCGGGGGACACCGGGAGAGGCCTCTCCTTTACCGTTTCACTCACAGACCAATGTAATGCTTTCAAGTTTCAGATCACTAGGCAGAGGCGGGGCTGCACAGCAATGTGAATGTACTAAGTGCCTCTGAATTGTACATGTTTAAATGGCTAACTGTATGTTGTATCTCTCTCATCTCAATTTAAATAGAAGTAATTCTAAAAGGTTCTTACTAGAGAAACACAGTCACTACTAAAATCTAAGTGGTCTCCCAGCTGGAGAGAAAGGTGCCGTGCTGGGACCAGCACCCGGCACAGAGGAGATGGGCTGTGGCGCAGGCAAAGAAACAGCAAGGACCTGGGCGGGCCAGGCTGCTGGCCGGCTGGGTGCAAGACCACCGTTCAGTGGGCAGGTCCCAGAGGCACCAGTAGTGGGTCGCACTAAACGCACAGGGATGTGTCTTAGCGAGAGACAAGCCCGCATCCGGGGAAACAGGTGACGGAGCAGCGGGGACATACTTGAACATACAAATGCTCAGAAGGAAGAGGAGGGCACTGATGAGTCTTGGTGACAAGGGCTGTGTTTGTGTTTGACAGGGTAACTTCAGTGTCCTTGGCCACCTGTGCACGGACAGATCGGAGAAGAAATGAAAAGGAGAAGCCATTCAAGCCCTGTGTGGCCGCGTGTGGCGTGCCCGACACAGGGCACTTGAGGGGGGGTTCTTAGCTTTCCGTTCCTGCTGGGAAGGAGCAGAGACTCCCCTGGTAGCTGAGAAAGTGGGGCCTGATGCAAGAGGGCGAACAGCAAAGAGGGTTCTGTTCAGGAGGAGAGGGAACCCGGCACTCATGTTCCAGACTGTAGGGCAATGCAAACGCAATCTGTAAACACAGGAAAGAAAAAAACTTACCAAATGCAGCTGGAGAAGAATAGAAATATCCCTTAAACCATTCAGAATACCCGTGAGAGAAAACACCAGACTCAGACCAGAATTACCCTCTATGGGCCCTGAAGGAGTCAAGAAATGCTGCGGGTCACTTTGTCATTTGCCAAAACCAGACAGACTGCATGGGAAACCAAAACCAGCCAACCAAACCAGCGCAGACATCCCAACAGAATGGGATTTAGCCCAAGACTATAATGACAACTTAGCACTGAACACTGTTCACATAATTCACCAGACCAAAGGGGAACAGTCAGCTGATGCAGGGAAATATGTGATGAAATCCAGTTCCCGTTTGGGATGGCTTCTCCCAAAGGAGAAGGAAGGAACATGCTCAGTGTAACGACAGCGACTCAGCCCGGCTGCCGACCTTGCGGGGCCGACTGGCCTTCTGTGCCTCTGCCAAACCTGCCGCTTCCTCTTGGCAACACTACTCATCTGGTTTCCCTCCACTTCATGGGCTCTTCTCTGGCTCCAGACCAAGAACGCCTGACATTCTGACCTCTCACTCTTGCATGATTGCACCTGTCTCCTGGCTCTAGGACTGGCCCGTGCTGGCCACTCCCTCACATGCATTTCCAGGCTGGACCTTGCCCTGGGCGTCCTCTGCCTGCTCAGGTGTTTTGCAGGCATTTTAAACTCGACCTGCCCAAACCCAGCCCCACTCGTCTCTGGTAAGTAAATGGACACAGAGCCCCCTTAATTTAGCACTTGCAGCTCAGACCCGAGCTGGGGGCAGCCTCAGCCCCCACTGGGAACCTGCCACCTGTCCTGCCTCTACCTGGCCTTCCCCAGGCTGCCTGCCACCCCAGCTTCCTCTCTGGCAACCCTGCTGGGACACTCAAAGAAGTCCTTCTTAGGCTCAGCTATGACTTGCCTCTGCTGCACATGTCAGAGTAGATGCCAGAGTGCTCACTCAGCCTCCACACTGACCCACCGCCCTCCCCACACCGCCCTCACAGGCTCGCTCTCCCCCAGACCTGCCCCTCGACTCTGCGCTTGCTTTTCTTTCTCAGATTCCCCCGGGGTGGCTTGCTCCCTCAGTCCCCTCAATTTTCCACTCTCATGTCACCTCCTCAGTGAGGCCTCCCCTTAGCCACTCTTTTAAGAAGTCACGGGTGCTCTAGGTACCTTTTCCTGCTTTATTGTGTCTCCTCCGTGTGACCTGCCAGCACTTCGACCACCCTCCCTGCCTTCATCCTTCCGCCAGAAGGAGCCCAACGAGGGCAAGGACTTCTGCCCGCTCACTCTGAGTCCCTGCAGTGTCCACACCCGCCACACCACCACTAGTCAGACATTTATTAAATTAACGGAGTCAGAATAAAGGTCACCATGCCCACTCGCCCCACTTTAACGCAGGGAGATGTGGAAAACAAATGTCCTGTTGTTGCGTTGGGACCTCAGAACAGCTACAAAGGAAAGAACATCAGGGTGAGCGAGTTTAGAGGGCCCTCGGGAACACAGGAGACTGCCCTTTACTTTTCTGACCATGGGGACAATTTAAAAGACGGTGTCATTGCCCTGGTCGGATAGCTCCATTGGTTAGAGCGCTGTCTTGATACCCCAAGGTTGCGGGTTCCATCTCTGATCAGGACACACACAAGAACCAACCAATAAATCCAAAAATAAATGGAACAACAAACCAATGTTTCTATCTTTCTCCCTTCCTCCCTCTCTCTGGAGTCATTTTTAAAAAAATTTTTTTAAAAGGTGTCATTTACAATACATCAAAAAACAAAGTACCTAGGGACCAGATGCTCCCAGAGCACTGGCTTCTGGAGAGAAAGTTAGAAAATCTGACAGAAAGGTACCCACCAGATAATCAAGAGTTTCTCTGGCCTTTTGTCCCTGTGGAGGGGAAGGAGTCTCTCATTCACTGGGATTCCCCCGCCACCTGAGTTTGCACTGATGAGGTGACTCAGTAAGGACTTTCACACCAAAAAGACCTGCTCTGTGATCAAAAGGGCTGGATGTGGGAGGGGCTGGAGTTCAGTCATGTGGCCAGTGACTCCATGGCTGATACAGTGACACCCCAAACCAACTCGATGGTGAGGCCCACGGAGTTTCCTGTAGGTGACCCCCTGGTGTGCTGGGGCAGGGGGCACATCTGCATCTCCTGGGGAGGGCAGAGCTCAGCATCCTGGGCGCCCCCAGGCCTCACCCTGTGGGTCTCTTCACTTAGCCGGTTCTGGTTTGTATCCTTTATAATAAATAAGTGTCTTCATCATATCCTTTATAGTGAATCAGAAGTATGGTGTCTCCTGAATTCTAAGTCATCCTAGTGAGTTACTGACCGAGGGGCTCATGGGAACCTCTATAGCCAGCTAGCCAGAAGCGCAGGCGGTGGGGAGGGCGGTCGTGTCGGGGCCTGTGCCTCCGCCCGCAGAGCTGCACTGACGCTGGTGGCTGGCATCAGAGGTGCGCGTCAGTGGCACGGTGTGGGTGGCACTAGAGATACGAGTGGACGGACAAGCAGCGTTCGGACTCTGACACTGTCCATGTCACAAAGTCGTTTCTTCCACTCCAATGAGTCGCCGTCACTCCAGCTCAGATCTCAGGTGTCAATACCCTAATATTTACAAATAAGAGCAGAGGGCCAGCTCTTCTGAAGGGTGAGGATGGGTCACGCCCCTTCCTGGAAATGAAGACATTCTAAAGTTGTGGTAACAAGGAACGTAGGGCTGGTGTCAGGACACACGGACACACAACAGAACACGGAGCGGTGAATGTGCTGCGCCCGGACGCCTACCAGGGCTGACAGGGACACCCAGGGGCCTGTAACCAGCATAAATAGCATTTTCACAAGAATGACAGACCTCAGTGTGAAAGGCGAAGCGAAAAAGGACTGGATGAAATTATAGGAAGGCATTCTGAGGAGGCAAGGAGTTGTTAAACAGGACACAAAAGCGTTTACCATAAAGTGAAAAAAAGATGCACTTGACTATGATAAATTAAGAATTTCTTCAAAAAGACCTGAGTGTGAAGCCAGCAGCAAACAAGGCGGTGACCGTGCACACACACAACCAAAGAACTCACGGAGCGTGCCGCGGAAGCAGAAGGCCTCCCGCTCAGTGAGAAGTAACACTTGGCCCTGGCTGGTGTGGCTGGCTCAGTTGGAACGCTGTCCCATAACTGAAGGGTTGCGGGTTCAATTCTGAGTCAGGGCATATACCTCGGTCATAGGTTCGATCTTTGGTCTGGGTGTATATGGGAGGCAACTGATTGATGTTTCTCACATTGATGTTTCTCACATTGATGTTTCTCTCTACCACTTTCTCTTCCCTTCCCTCTCATTTAGAAGCAATGAAAAAAATGTCCTCAGGTAAGGATAAAAAAAGGAGAAAAGAAATAAAACCTAGTAAAGAGGAGAGACCACTCACAGATGAGGAAATCCCAACGGCAGTAAGTGTGGAAGACATGCTCAACCTCCCCAGTAACCAGGGAGATGCCGGTGAAGCCTCCATGAAGTGCTGCCATTCCACGTTCTCCGGATGAGCAAAAATAAAGACGTGTAAACCCCAGGTGTGGCCCCGGTGTGCGTTTGCCAGCTGACACAGTGGATCAGTTCACTGTACTAGAGGGGCCAGATGTTCTCCTGAGTTCAAATGCACATCTTTCCATCCAGCGTTTCCACCGCCAGCTGCAGCAGGGGCTGGAGGAGAGTGGGGCAAAGCTGTGAATCCAGTCCCAGGCCACAGGCCACGTGTCCAGCGTCGACTGTGAGAACACTGGCCCCACAGACCAGGGACAGCGCCAGAGACCACCCAGCAAGTCCTGGAGGGCGGCTGCAGAACCCCAGCCCACCAAGGGAATGCACCCGTTCTTGAAGGCTCAGCTCTCCCAGAGGACCAGGTGGAGGGATGACCCTGGCCAGCTGGATGGTGGGGCACACTTGCCTTATATTCCCTACATTTCATACATGTTTTGTCCCTACTCTTTGATATCTAAGTGTGCAATCAGTAACAGGAACCGAGAGAGGCAGGGTCGTGGAGGACAGTGGTGAGCGGGGCGTCTGTTGGCAGTTGGTTAAAATGAGAACAACTCCTCCTGAGCACAGCCTTCCCTCCTGTAGCCAGGGAGGCCGCGTGTGCTGGTGGGAACCAGCAGTTACCTCGGTGTCCCTGGGGCGGGGCTGTCAACGACACATGAAACAGCCAGTGCAGCAGGCACCCGGCTCAGAGGGCCACACGGCCCCCCAGTGTTTCCAGGCATCACAGAGCGACGGGATGCTGTGTCCACCGACATCTGCAGCGGCATCATCTCCATAGCCCGTACAGAGGTATAAAATGGAGGGTCTAGAAGGACCCAGACACCCTGATGTGTGGGGAACCTGCTGGTCAGAGAGCTTTGGCTCTATCTAGAATGTCTGGTCTTCAGGCAAGAATGTTTCTATGTGACTTCATGGAATTTTTAAATGCCCTGGGTTCCTACCCTCACAGCAGGGCCCATGGCCCATGCGGGCAACTGCAGAGTGGTGTGCGCCCCAGGCTCAGCCAAGAACGGGGACAATGGCCTTTGGGATGTGAGGACGCTCGGGAGAGTGGTAATAGACAGCCAGGCCTCATCACCAGCTGTCTGGGATAAGGAGTAAAAGTGGTATCAAGAGAGGTGGTGGCACATGGTCTGCGCAGGCATCGTCACAACAGGAAAGACTGACCACACGCCAGTGCCTGCACTATTCTTGTGTCACAGATAGAAGCCAAACTGAAAATGTCACACACAGAAGAAAACTTACAGATCCAGAAAAAGTTATTTGGGAACAAACACCCCTTCATTCTTCCACCAATGGTCCTCTGGGTCTGGGCCACCCACCAGCATCCTATCCCCACCCCCTCCCACCTAAACACCCTGAGCGCCCTCAGGACGTCCCGTGGCTGCCCCTCCCCATTCCTCCTTGCTCAGACAGCCCACCCTCTCTGCCTGGGAAGGACTTGGTGCACGCAGAGCTTACCCAGCTCGGGGCCTAGGACTAGCCTGACATTGCAGCTAGGGAGCCACACCTGGCGTGGTGGCTTCCCAGAACGGCTGCAGTTCTGGTTTTCTCAGGCAAAAGCAGAGGGTACAGCTGCAGAGTCGGGATGCCCACACTGAGAGCTCAACCTCCGGCTCCCCCACACTGCCACTGGGAGGAAGGACCTGGAGACCTCCACGTGCTCAGCCCTGTGTGGGTCAGACCTTGAGTAGGGCTGCAAGGAGCCAACATTCATGTCCCACAGCCACGTGGGTACCCAGTGACTGTCTACCACAGATGGCATCCTGATGTCCCTCCCATCAGCTCCTTTGCCCACAATAGTCCCTGGGAACATCCCTTGGACAGGCCAGCCTTTGAAGGGATTGGGGTGTGTGAAGTTTGGGCCACGAGGGTACCGAATGCCAGGGGTTCCCAGCCCAAGCCCCCAGGCCTTGCCCCAACCTCTAACCTCACTGCATCAGTGATGCAGCCCAGGTAGGTTCTCAGGGCCCGACTACATCAACACAGAGATGACTCTGTGAAGACGATGACACAGACCCTTGAGAGGATGACTTCTTCTAGAAGTAGCTGAGGGAGGGAGGGGGAGGGAGGGAAAGGAGTAGAGCGCACTTCCTTCCAAGTGCCGTGTTCTGGTGAGCACCGGGCCGTTGGCCTTGACGGGAGAAAGATGGACAGGTATCACTGGGGTGTCATACAGGGGCCCCACAGAAAAGCTAGAGAACACACAAGTCTACAAGCAGAACTTCCAGGGATAAATACTTTCTAAATTCCTCTCTTATAAATATGCATTAAAACATTTGATAACACAAGCAAAGGACTCTGAAGTTAATTTAAAATTAAACCAAGACTCAATTTCCTACACTCGCAGCAGGAAGTTCATCTAAAACACCTGAATACCCAAATGCACTTGAAGTCAGCAGCCATGGCACCCCAGGCCCCACAGCCGCCTCAGTCCCGGGGCACCTTGAAATGGTCCTTCTCTTTGCGGATGGCCCTCATGGTGGTGACAGGGTCCACCTCGCCCGCGTGCTGCTGCACAGTCTTCTCCCTGCAGAGCCAAGCATCTGGCTTCAGGCCACAAGCCCCGCCCACTGCCCTCCCAGGATGCCGGGGAAGAAAAAAGCATCTGGCTTCAGGCCACAAGCCCCGCCCACTGCCCTCCCAGGATGCCGGGGAAGAAAAGAGCCTGGAGGAGTCTGGGCATTCTTAAAAATGAAATGCAACGCCAAAAGGCCAACTTGGGTGTTCCTAACAGTGGGTGGCATGCTGCCTGAGCCCAACCCTGCTGGCAACTCAGAGAGCAGGGACACAAGCCCATGCTGGCGTCCAGCACTGCCCAGCACCATGAGGCTCCCCAAGGATGTACTTCTCCCACCTATGGGTCCTGACCCCATGCCCCTGCTAGGGCACCAAGGAAAGTGTTCCTCCTCCCGCTGTGCCCCCGCTCCCGCCTTTAAGAAAACATGTCTGATTCTGTGGGGATACTTAATCAAGATTTCAGGGCAGTTTCCTCCACCATTTGGGATCTCCAGAAGGAGTTTCAGCGAAACAGTGTTTGAGTTAAGCAGAGGCCGAGGCGCCCAAGGACAGCGCGGACTCCTGCCTGCGCCCTCACCTCACTCTCATGAACGGATTATAGGTGAACTCCTCTGCAATGACGGACGGCACTGTGGGTTCCCCAATACTGTACTTCTCCTGCAAAAGAAACACGTCACTTTAATATAGAAACTCTTAAATGCCTTCACTCCAAAATACCTTCCCATGATCTTAAAATGTCGTCTGACTGAGAAGGCAAAGTGAGCACTCAGGTCAGTGTGAGGTCAGGCCCCTTCCTGTTCCTGGAGACGTGGGTGCTGCAGCGGCCACCAACAACTTGTCCTCCTTCTCTTGCAGCCTTGGAGGCAGAGGGGGACATAGAGCTTCCTTTCCATTAATGTGAAGTTTATGTTTTACATTACAGAAGTACTAAACCACAAAAATGCAGAAAACACAGAAAAGAGGAAAACGCCCAGCGGCCAACTCCCAACACAGTGCGCGCGTCATGCACAGCTCATTACTAGGAAAAACTGTAAGAAGACAAATGTCGTCCCTCCCTGGGATGACAGCCCACCCCAGAGGGTGGTAAGTTCTCTTCATGAGGTGTTCCCCTACACGAGCTCCCAAGGAAGGAGGCCCCAGGAAGAGCCCTCAAAGGGCACCTTATCACCTCTAGCCAGGATGACCTTGCCCCTGACCAACACTGACCAAGGCAAACAGAGAGAAGATGCAAACCAGGCTGTCTGGCCAACTGTCAGTTTCTATAGACACTCTACAGGAAGGTCAGAATTAACAGCTGGTGGTCTCCACCCTCCCAGCAACCCTTGCCCATCTGCCTATAGCTAACCCAGAGGGTTGCAGGGCCAGAGCTCAGACAATAGCTGGTGACACCCAAGCCCAGGCTTCCTGTCCACCAGGGGTCTCAGACCTGAGGGTCTGGATCTTACCTCCCCCCAACACTGTGACCACTGGCCCCAACAAATAATCCTTCCACTACTTTGAAAGAATATATGCATACCTATGTTCACTGCAGCACTATTTACCATAGCCAAAATTCGGAAGCAGCCCAAGTGTCCATCAGTAGATGAGTGGATGAAATAGCTACAGTTCATTCACACAATGGAATACTCCTTGGTCATAAAAAAGAAGAAAATTTTACCCTTTGCAAAGCATGGATGGACCTGGAGAACATTATGCTAAGTGAAATAAGCCCATCAGAGAAAAGACAAATACCATATGATTTCACACAAATGTGGAATTAAATGAACTGAATTAGCAAGCGGAATAGAGACAGACTAATAGATAGACAGCAGGGTGACACCGCTGAGCAGGGATAGGCAGGGCGGAGGGATGGAGCAAAAAAGGAGGAAAAAAACCCACATGGACATGGACAGCAGTGTGGTGACGGCGGAGGGAGGGCGTGGGTGAAGGTGGAAGAGGGTATGGGGGATAAATGGTGATGGAAAAGATCCAATAATAAAATAATAAATAAAAATAAGTAAATAAGTGAGCCTTAAAAAAAAAAAGAAAAAGAATCCTCCAACCATGAGAGGGGTATGCAGTAGGAATCTGGCAGGAGGTCAAGATGGTTTACTGCGAATCTCTGTTCTTTCCCTTCGGGTAAAAATGAGCTTAGAATGTTTCATGATACCCTCTTCTCCAGCATTCACTTCTCCTAAAGAGTCTCACTCTATCTCCTGTGAGGGAAGAAAACAAGTTAATTTTACCCTTCTAAAGATGATTCTGACACAGGCTTCACGCAGTGGACTAGGGGCATGCGAACCGTCATAACCTCTTGGATTATCTATCACAGTGAGTGTCCGTGCGCCCTGATTTTCCTACGGAAGCAGGAAGGATGCAGAAACGTAGACACTACAGCACAATTCACAAGAGCAAGAGAGTTGGAAGCCCTAAGTGTCTTCCCTAATGGGACTGGGAAAATGATCCACGGGCCACACTCACACATTAGCGTATTTGAAGACGGATGGGCAGTGATAAAGTGAGCACAGTGAGAGGTCAGCGGCAGAGAGTGGGTGTAGGGGTAGGAACGTTCACTATGAAGTCCTCCAATGTTTTGATATGTGTGAAAATTCTCAAAATAAATGTTTAAAAGGCTAAAAAAGTTTAATAATTCATTACAAGCCATGTGTCAAAGAATAAATCACAAAGGATGTTTTTTAAATATTTCAAATTGAAGGTAATGAAAATGCAACATTTGAAAGTTTGTGGGATGCTGCTGAAGCAGTGTTTAGAAGGAAGTTTTTAGCTTTAAGTGCTCATATTAGAAAAGGAGAAAATAATAATGGACGAAATATAACAAAGATAATAAATAAAAAGGAGAAAGGTCTAAAATCAATTAACTCAGGTTCCATATTAAGAATCTCTAAAAAGGGGAAAGTATATTCATAGTAAGTAGATGGAAGGAGTTTTAATAAAGAAGAGCAGAAATCAGTGCACTAGAAAAACAAACAAGGAAGATTAAAGCAAAAGTCATTCTTATTAAAAATCAACAAAATTTCCCTGGCTGGTGTAGCTCAGTGGCTTGAGTGTGGGCCGAAAATGTGTGACCGCGGTCGCACATTCGTGCACAGTGAGACGGACCACACAGGACCCAGCGGGTGAACCTAGTGGCGGAGGGCTGATGGCGGTGGCACATTCGCGTGCAGTGGGAACTAAACGCACGGCCCCAGTGATGGTGGTAGCTGCGGCCGCAGCGGCGGGAGGGGGCAGACGGGAACGCCATTGCTCCTCTTTGACCCCTCCCCCACGTAGAGCGTCACAACCCAGGGACTGAGTTGCCTTGCTCTGGTGAACACCTAGGGCTCCGATCCTGATACGTAACGTAACAGGCACGAACAGTCCAAAAGATGGCTCAAGAAGAATTCAAAGCCCCAGAGCCGATAATTCTAAGCGACCAGGAAATAGCCAGCCTCTCAGATGCACAGTTCAAAACACTGGTCATCAGGATGCTCACAGAACTGGTTGATTAGAGTCACAAATTAGAGGAACATATGAAAACTAAACTAATTGAAATGAAGAGAAATGCACAGGAAACCAATAGTGATGGAAAGGAAACTGGGACTCAAATCAATGGAATGGACCAGAAGGAAGAACAAAACATCCAACCAGAAAAGAATGAAGAAACAAGAATTCAAAAAAATGAGGAGAGGCTTAGGAACCTCCAGGACATCTTTAAACGTTCCAACATCTGAATTATAGGGGTACCAGAAGGGGGAAAGAAACAGCCACGAGTGGAAAACTTATTTGAACAAATAATAAAGGAGAACTTCCCCAGTCTGGCAAAGGAAATAGACTTCCAGGAAATCCAGGAAGCTCAGAGAGTGCCAAAGAAGTTGGACCCAAGAAGGAACACACCAAGGCACATCATAATTACATTAGCCAAGACCAAAATGAAGGAGAGAATCCTAGAAGCATCAAGGGATAAGGGGACAGTCACCTACAAAGGAGTACCCATCAGACTGTCAGCGGATTTCTCAAAAGAGACCTTACAGGCAAGAAGGGGCTGGAAAGAAGTATTCCAAGTCATGAAATCCAAAGACCTACAGCCAAGATTGCTTTATCCAGCAAAGCTTTCATTTAGAATGGAAGGACAGATAAAGTGCTTCTCAGATAAGGTCAAGTTCAAGGAGTTCATCATCACCAAGCCCTTATTATATGAAATGCTAAAGGGACTTATATAAAAAAAAGAAGATGAAAAATATGAACAGTGAAAGGACAGCAAACTCACAGTTATTAACAACCACACCTAAAACAAAAGCAAACCAAGAGGACAGCTAGATCAGGAGTGGAACCATAGAAATGAAGAACAGCCCTGGCTGGTGTAGCTCAGTGGATTGAGCCCGGGCCTGCGAATCAGACGATCGCAGTTCGATTCCCAGTCAGGGTACATGCTTGGGTTGCAGGCCAGTTTCCGGCAGGAGCCAGTTCCCTGCAGGGGATGCATGAGAAGCAACCATACATTGATGTTTCCTTCCTCTCTCCTTCCCTTCCCCTCCAAAGATAAATAAAAATATTTTTAAAAAAAGAAATGAAGAACACATGGAAGGTTAGCAACAGGGGAGTGGGAGGAGGAGAAAGGGGGAGAAGGTACAGAAAACAGCATAGACAGTAGGTAGAAAATAGATAGGGGGGAGGGCAAGAATAGTAGGGGAAATATAGAATCTAAAGAACTTGAGACACATGGTGTCTTATAAACTAAGGGGGGGAGAATGGTGGGGGAGGGGGTGTACATGGTGAAGGGGAATGAAGGGGGGAATAGAACAACTGTAATGGTATAATCAATAATATATTTTTTTTTAAAAAAAAGAAAACTCAGAGAAACTAGAAGGAGGAAACACTTTCTCATTTTATGAGGGCAGTATTACCTTGATATTAAGACCAGACAAAGACGATGCAAGAAAATAACACTACAGACCAATATTCCTTAAGGACAGAGACATAGAAATACACTCTAGCAACATATGAAAAGGATAGTAATAAACTATGACTAAGATTTATACAGAAAGCAAGGCTGGTTTTACACCTCAAACCAACTGACGTACTCCACCACATTAACAGAGTAAGAGGGGAAAAAAGTGATTATATAATAAATGAAGAAAAACTATTTAACAAACTTCACCACCAACTCATGATAGAAACTCTCAAAAAACCAGGAATATAAGTAAACTTCATCAGCCTGATGAAGAGGATTTATGAAAAACCCACAGCTAATGCCATATTTAATGGTGAAAACTGAATGCTTTGTCCTTAAGACTGAGAACAAGCCAAATATGTCCACTCTCTGCACTTTTGTTTAGCCAGTGCAATAAGGCAGGAAAAATAATAAAAGGCATGTAGATTCAAAAGAAAGAAAACTATCTCTATTAGTTGTTGATATGATTGTATGCTAAGGAACCAACGGAAAAGATGCTAGAATAAGTGAGTTTAGCAAAGTCACAAGGACATGAGGACCTTGTATTTTCAAAGACTATGAACAATCATTTACAATAAAATCCAAAAACATTAAGTGCTTAGGGATACACTTACCAAAGAAAAACTAACGGACCTCAATAGATGGAAAGCTGTATCATGTTCATAGAAAGACTCAATTTTTAAAAAAAGATTATATTTATTTATTTTCAAAGAGAGGGGAAGGGTGGAAGAAAGGGAGAGAAACATCTATTGGTTGCCTCTTGCATGCCCCCGACCAGGGACTGAACCTGCAACACAGGCATGTGCCCCGACTGGGAATGAAATCAGCGACCTTTTGCTGTGGGATGATACGCACCCAACTGAAACACACTGATCAGGGCAAGAATCAATATTGTTAAGACCTGAATTCTGTACAAATCTTTTGTTACAACATAGTCCCAATCAAAAGTCAAGCTGACTTTTTGCAGAAGTTAAAAGATGATCCTAAAATTTACACAAAAATGCAAAAGGTTTAGAAGAGCCAAAATCCATTTTTAAAAAGAATAAAGTTAAAGGATTTATACTATTTGATTTCCAGACTTACCAAAAGCTATAGTAATCAAGACAGTATTATTGATCCAAGGATAAGTCATACAGATCGATGGAACAGAATAGGGTGCAGAAGGAGATTCCCACAAGGTCCATTTTATTCAGCAAAGACGCCAAGGTAATCCACTGAGGAAAGAACAGCCTTTTCAACAAATGGTGCTAAGCAACTGAATGTCAATATGCAAAAAAAGTGAACTTCTACCCTTACCTTATACCATAAACAAAACATTAACTTGAAATGGATCAATGACCTATGGATAAATTTATATGAACATAAAAGCTAGAATTATACAACTTCTGGGAGAAAACATAGAAGAAAGCTGTGATGTAGAGGTATGCAAAGGGTTTTTTTAGGACACAAAAAGCATTAATTAAAAAATTAATAGACTGAGCTTCAACAAAAGCATAAACATTTATTATTTGAAAGATACTGTTAATAAAATGAAAAGGCAGGCCACAAACTGGGAGAAAATATTTGATATCTATATCCAACAAAGACATATTCCCAGAATATACAAGGAATTATTACAACTCAGTAAGAAGACAACCCAATTTTTTAAAGAGACAAAAGGGAGACATATATAGACTTCACAAGGGAGACATACATAGACCAATAAGCACATGAAAAGACAGTTTCATTAGCCACCAGAGAAAACCACCAGGAGGTATCACCACATACTATTAGAATGGCTAAATTCAAAAGGTCAACACCAGCAAATGTGGGCGGGCCTATGGGGCCACTGGAGCCAATGCTTATGCATTGCTACGGAAAATGCAGTATGGTACAACTGATTGGAAAACAGTTTGGTGGTTTCTTACAAGTTAAATACACACTCACCATGCAACCCAGCAATTTTACTCTTAGCTATGCCCGCATGTGTCCACACAAAGACTTGCACACAAAGGTTCATGGCAAATTTATTTACAACAAGGAAAGGCTGGAAACAGCCCCCGCGTCTACAGATGACTGGATAAACAAATGGTAGTATATCCATGAGAGATACTACTCAGAAATAAAAAATGAGTGAATCTTAAAACTGAGGAAAAGTGCCAGACACATCAGAGTAACGTTATATGAAAGTCTGGGAAACAGTAATCTGCAGTGACAGAAAACAGACCAGGAGCTGAATGGGAAGGACACTGAACGAGAAGGACACTGAACGGGAAGGACACTGAATGGGAAGGACACTGAATGGGAAGGGGAAGGAAACCTTTGGGGACAGTGTGAATGTTTCTTATTGTGATCGTGTTGGGGGTTACATGGGTACATACATGGTTGAAATTCATGAACTGTACAATGCTCGCTTGGGTACTTTTCATTGTATGTAAATAATACTTAATAAAATTTACTTTTCACAAAGCAGATACCCATGAAAAGAATGAGTTTGATGAGTGAATTGCTACAGAAAGAGCACTAGGACCCACTAGTAAGTGAAAAGAAAGCCACAAAGCAGTATGTATGACTATTTATAGCATGCGATTTTTATATTAAGTACTCATACATGTGCAGTGTTAAAAATGGGCTATTTATCAACAGATTAAGACAGTATTTGAATTTTTATAGGTATTATAAGTCCACCCTCAGAAAACTGATAAGGATGCTCAATGAAATCAGCTAATTCTTTTAAAAGAAAATAACCTGTGTAGCTAGCTCTACTCACTGAACTCAGCAGAGGGGAGCCTGCCCAGCCCCCAAGGCCTCCCAGGTGTGTGTGTTTCTCCCTGCCACCATTTCCTGTGACTGAGGTAGGAAGACAGACGCCTGCAGTCTGGGAGAACCTCTCTGCCTGCCCAGGGGACCTGCAGCTGTCTCCAAACCCCTCACAGAACACGCCTCCAAGACAAGTTAAGCCCTGGGCTGAGCAAAGGAGCAAGTCTGGGGCCATCATTGAAATAAATGACAACAGCCTCCAGAGCGAAACTGCTGCCACACAGTCCCACCTGCTGCTCAGGGCACGGGCAGTGCCCGGGGATCCGCCCCTTCGGCCTGAGGGGCACTTGCTGGAAACACAGACCCCTAGGCCCGGCCCAGACCCACTGAGGCAGAAAGGGTCTGACAACCACCTGGCTCCCGCACAAAGTTTGGGAGGTCTAAATGTCAGCTCGTTTACGGCCCTGAGCAGCGCTTGCTGCCCACTCTAGAAATGATGCCTTGAGTGTCAGCAAACCAGGTCCTCCATGGTCCCAGGAAGTCACTTCCCAGTGACTGACCCACAGGATATGCCCCATGGCACATCTCACTCACCTTGGCCCAGGCCAGTTTCTCCTGAATGGCAGTGTTGCTCGGCTCCACGTGGCGAGCAAACTTGAGATTGTTGATGGTATATTCATGGCCACAGTACACTCTCTGAGGAAAAAGCCAAACCCATGAGCTCTGAAGAGACTTATTTTTTTTTAATTTTATTTATTTATATTTAGAAGGGAAGGGAAGGAGAGAGGGAGAGAAGTATCAGTGTATGGTTGCCTCTCATGCACCCCCCGCCGGGAACTGGCCCACAACCCAGGCATGTGCCCTGACCGGGAATCGAACCATGATCGTGTGGTTTGCAGGCCCACGCTCAATCCACTGAGCCACACCAGCCAGGGCTGAAGAGACTTATTAATCCCTCCTCAAACTCCTCAGAGATGGGCCTCAAGGGCCCTGGGCAGGGCCAGTGACACCCAAGGAGATGTGCCTTAGGGCAAGACACTCCTTGCACATATATGAAACAACAAATACACCTACAGAAAACTCACAGTTCTGCCCTCCCCACAAATAGAGGTAACCACCGGAGATGGGGCAGGTGGGACAGGAGGCAAGGGGACAGAGTGGGAGGGCAGCCAGGGAACTCAAAAAGGGCTCTGCCTACTGTGTCAGGAGGGAGCCGGCCCAGGACCTCGAGCAGGGCTCTGTACATCTCATCTGCTGTCCCTTCATAGAACTTCCCGCAGCCAGCCACAAACAAGGTGTCACCTGAAAGCAGACAGCCACAGAGCAGTGAGGCCACCAGTATGACACACCCCCTCAAGAGGCTGATGGTTCACTACTGGACAATGCTGACCACCCACCATCTGTGGGCCAAGGCTTCACCTTGTCCCCGGGCTGACTGGGGCCCAGCCTCAGATGTACCCTCCACCTAGGTACCTGACAGGGTCCAAAGAGAGCCCACAGCTCTTGGTTCCTACCTCACACATGTGGGGTTCCTACCTAACTCAGAATTTCCCACTGAAGTTTCACCCACTGGTGCCTCCAGCCTCCAAACAGCTGCTCAAACCCAAACCTTAGAGTCACGCCGACTCCTTCCTTCATTGCCCAGTCCCATCAACTGCAGTGACGAGATCCCCACACCTGACACTTGTCCCCACCTGCCCAGCAGCCCCCTCTCAGACATGGCCTCCCTGCATCTTCCCTATTATCCCCGGCATCCAGGGCCATCCTGTAACACTCCCATGATCTGATCAGCCCCATCTGGGCACTCCAGAAGCCCCTCACAAGGGACCACAGACCACAAGGGCCCTCAAGATGCAAACCTGCCACTGCAGATCACTCCTTCCTGCCTCCGACCTTTAGACAGTGCCCTCTCTGCCCAACGCCCACCAGGTCTCCCTGCACTGCTGCTTCCCTCTCCTGAGAACCAGCTCCATGCCAAGTGGAAGCCCACAGGCACTTGTTCTCCAGCCCCTGTACATGAGGAGGGCCTGGGACCCCTCAACACTGAGCAACATCCCTCTTCCATCAGCACTTGTGAAGCCTCTTCCCCGTCCCACACAGCAAAAGCCAAGGCTTCCCCTCAGAAAAAAAACTATGGAGTGAGGTAGGGGGTAGCCTGTGAGCAAAGCCTCAATACATAGGTCAAAGGCCCTGCAATTTGAGTCTGGGGACTGGCAAGAGGCCAACAAGACCCAGGGGAAAGCCAGCCACTCAGGCACAGGACCCTGTCCAGGGATGGCAGCACCTGCTATCTGCACACCCAGGAAGTTCATGGGTCTTCTGCTGCTGGGGCCAGGGGAGCCAGGTCCTCATAGGGCTGCATCATGGCAGCAAGGACACTACACGACCTGGGGCCTCTATGTTCCTCCCTGGCAGCCAGGACCACTGTTCTCCTGTACCCTGGCCTTTGTTGTCTCTCTCTCACCCTCTACTGCCAGCTGCCACGAGTGCCAGGGGGCACACCACCTCTCCAACAGGCCCAGCTCTCCAGCAGGCCGCCCCTCCACCCGGAAGTCCTGTGGAGCTAGCCATGGTTCTAGCATCTAATGCAGACTCCTTCCCCAGGCAACTGAGCTGTTCCTGTGGCCTTGGCACTCATTGCCATGAGCTGGGGTCCAAGACCTGAGGTCCCAGACTACCCGAACCCTTCAAATGCAAATGCCTCACTGGCCAACATGGCAGTACCCCGCTCCCTCAACCAAGCCTGTCCCCCAGACCACCTTCCCTGCCCCCTCCCCAGACCTGTCAGCGCTCAGTCCTGCTCACCACATCCCAGGGTCAAAGCCATACCCTTCTCTGATTACATCTTAGGGAAAGGAAGCATGGCCTTGGGTGGCTTGGACCTGGGCCTGAAGCCTAGGGCCATCAGTATTCCTGCCTTTGGATGCTGCAGGCCACTTTGCTATACACACAGGCCAGCTGGGGCCCAGCTGGGCCATCCTACTTCCCACACCATGAGTCCTTACTGCAGACGCCCCAGACCCCTTAGCTTCCCCACTGAGGACACTGCATGACTTTTCACGTAGTTATTACTAAGGTTGCCAAGAAGACAGTACACTCTCTGCCAGCCGCTATCACACAGAAGCAGTAACAACTCATGCAGGGCATCGTTCAGGTCTGTGTTAGCAGCAGTCAGCCCTCCACTCCTTCCAAAGCGGGACTCTGCTTCAAGCAGCACACTCCCCAGGGACTCACCCCCAGGTCCTGACAACCCTGAGAGGCACTGCCTTACCAGCGAGCAGATAAGCAGACTGACGTCCAGTAGAGACAGGAGTGGGATGTGCTGAGGGTTTGCCAAGCCAGGCGCCAGAGGCACCCCCCCCCTCACCTTCAGGCCCACCCACTCACAGGGAACGCTTTGCTTCCACAGCACACACAGGCAAAACCACTTCAGGGCAGCATACACGTGGCATGTGGGCCAATTTCCCTACTCTGCACCACCGTCGGACTTCACCCATTATGAGGCCGGGGCTACCATGATGTGCCCAGGGACCTGCAATCTGACCCATAGCCCCACACCCCCATACCTCCATCACTGCAGTAAAGACACTGAAAGCAGCTATGTATCAAAAAAAAAACCCACAAAAAACAAAAAACATAGATCTGGAGATAATTTTTAAAAATATATGTAACGCTTCACAAATTTGCGTGTCATCCCTGCACAGGGCCACCCTAATCTTCTCTGCATTGTTGCAGCGTTAGCGTGCGTGCCACCGAAGCGAACACAGGTCTGGAGATAATTTGGGGTTTGTAGACAAGCTACGAAGACTACCTACAGGCCCTGTAAGCACCCCGCCTTGGCTAGTATTTCCCTTAACATCTATGTCCCTGGGTATATCTGTCAAAACTACAAGCCTGCACCCCCACGTTGCTACTGACTAAACTCGACCCCAGACTCAATGTACATTTCCCATCAACACCCTTTTTCCACAGCAGGATCCGTGCCAGGAGCCCACTTTGCATCCAGCCATCGTATTTTTAAACAAACTCTCACGGCAGTGACAATATCATGATTGTGACTTAGACTTCTGGAAGGCTCTGAGCTCAAAAGCTGTTTATAGTCACTAAAAAAGTTAAGGCGGCAGTGGGGCTCCCTGGGGCCAACAAGCCTGTTCTTGGCTGGGCAGTCTTAACCACTCTGCCCGTTGTGGCCACTGGCTCTCCACACCCTGGTTGCCGCGTGGCCATTCCACTTCACAGGTTCCCCAACCAGCATCAATGTTCTTTCATTTTCTCTCAAAAGAGGAAAAACACCTCCGATTGCTGGCAAGGCCTGCCTGCCCTGACTGAGTGCCACTTACACAGCCCAGTGCTGGGCCATGCTTCGTAAACCTTATTCTGGGCCACAGCCACTGCAGACTGTGGCCCCGACCTGAACTCATCCAGCACCACCTGAGCTTGTCTGGGCTGCCAGGAGGGCTGCTCTTAAGGTCGCTCTGTGTAGGAGACCATGACCAGGGGCTGCTACTGACTTTGCCACACCCAGCTAGGCTCTCAGCCCACGGAGGGATGCACGATGTGAGTACTCAGAAGGGCATGTCCCACGTGAGGCAGGTCTGAGGCTCACTGCCCTGCCCACCTGGCAGCTGATGGAGGCCGTAGGGGCTGGGGCTACATCCCCACCAGGCAGTCTCTCAAGGAAAGCGTCCCCAGGGCACCTGACAGTGGTCAGGGGGAAGCACAAGACCAGCCCTGCCAGGAGGAGCCACTCTCCTCTCTGTCTACCCAGCCTGCCCATGTCCCAGTGTGTGTGAAGCTAAGCTCCAGACTTTGGCCCTAGGGCTGGGGTCGTCCTCACTCAGCCCTGTGTAGTTTTAGGCAAGAAATGCTCTGCTTCTCCTCCTCTGTGCCAAGAGGGTATTACAAAGAATGCCCAACCTCCAGCAAACACACCTGAACACTCACCTGTAAACACAGCAGGGGGCTCAGAACTGCCGGGCTTGCTCACAAAGTAGCAGATGTGTCCAGAAGTGTGACACGGTGTCGACAGGCACTTGACATTGAGAGACCCCACCTGAAACAAAGCATGCGCTGGTGTGTGCTCCTAGGGCTCATAAGCATAGGACCCGCTGGTCCCACAGGGTCTCACCTCAGACCCCACGCCCACCACACAGGAAGACATGGATCTTGCTGGGGACCATGGGATCCAGTCCTCGAGTGTGACCCCAGGGGCAGGGATCACTTTAGAACCTGGTATTTGCTGACATGCAAAACAAAAGGGGCTCATTTTGTTTTTTCCCTCAAAATTGGGCCTAACCTCAACTAGGTGTCTTGCTAGAAAAGATGCTTTTACTTCCTAGGTGCTTGGTCTTTTTTTCTATTTTTCTTCTGTCTTCCTCTCCCCCCCACCTCTTTATATCAAAGATACAAAAAATTGAAATAAAGATGAAAATCCACATGACCTTTACCTGAGTCACCAAATGCTGACAGTTCCATCTGTGGTATATGCTCTCTCCACACACATGCATTTCAAGTCACACACATCCTGACAAACTGCCCCTAAATAGTCCAGGTGCATCTACTAAGAAAAGAACATCCTCCTACATAACCTTGCTATCATCACATCCAGGAAATTTAGCACCAGCAGGAGAATATAACCCCATGCAGAGCCCGTATTTAGATTGCCCCAATTACCTCTGCACAGTTATCTATAGCTTCTTCCCCCATCGAGTCACCATTTGCACACTGATTTGCTTGTAATGCTCTCAACAGAGGGGGCTGTCAAGGCCTGGGCAGCCCCAAGAGGCCCTCCCTCCACCCACAGGTCAGGCTATCTCCAGAGCCCAAGCCCTCATGTGACCCTCTAGGCCCCTGGGATAATGGAGGGGACAGCCACACTATGCTCTAAGGCCTGGTGCCCCTTTCTGTTGGGGCTCACTCCTCACCTGCAGTGTATACAGGTGTGTGACCTTGTGAGTCAGGGCCCCGATCCGGTCATCGCCCCCATACACCTTCAGTCCAGGCTCCAGCTTGACCAGTTTCTCATTTCCACCAGCGTGGTCCCTGGAAGCCAAAAAGACCCAGGGGTACTGCCGATATGACGGGGGTTTGCTTGCTTGTAAACCCTGATCAAATAGAATTATTTTTCCTTTTTATTCAATTTATTGGGGTGATACTGGTTAATAAAATTATATAGGTTTCAGGTGTACAATTCTGTACATCATCTGTATACTGTATTATGTGTTCACCACAAAACAGAATTTTTATTTGCCTAGTTATGTTTCTGAGAAATAGAAATGCACCTTCCAACGCAGGAAACCGGCTCCACCGCAAGGAAGGTCCTCAGACACCCTGTCCCTAGCCAGTTCTTCCTGTGGCCCCGCCTCAGCAGCACTTCGGAAAGGGCTCAGGGGAGGAGCCCCATCCCTCGGCTCTGTGGGGCCAGTCACAGGGCAGGGCAAGGAACGCACCAGCACTTGACGCTCAGCCATCCCAGGGCAAGGCCAGGGCTTTCTGGTCATAAGGGAACATCTGGTCCTCACTCCATGTTCACTTATGGACTCTTCTGATACGCCCAGAAACAGCAGGGCCCAAGATAAGAGGAGGCAGCCCTCCGCCTCCCTCCCCTCAGAGGGCTGTTATGCACTGGTCAGGGCCAGCCCCTCAGCCCACTCACCACCACCACCCATAAGTGGGAAGGAGGCACACCCTAAAGCTCAGTTTAGGGCCTGGTTTAGGATTTATATTCTAGCATAAACATAAGGTCCTGAGAAAACCCTCCAGAGAAGCAACATCTGACAAAGGGGTTTCTTAGGAGAGAAAAGTAAACTGTGCAAACCTGGGGAAGGAGGAGGCTTCCTGCATCTACATGGAGGCCCAAGAGGCCTGAGTTTTTCAGAAGAAAGGGTGGCTGTGCTAACTTGTTCAGGCCATGGACAGGGCTGTAGGCTCTGTCCCTTTAGGAATTAGCACCTGACATCCCAGAGACTCAGCAACTTAGTTACATCAACACAGACATTTCTACCATTTAACAATGTTGGCCAAACCACATCCATTGAACACTCCAGGTGAAAGGCCTCCTTTTGTTTACTTGTATTTTTAAAAAGATTTTATTTATTTATTTTCATAGAGAGGTAAAGGGAGGGAGAAAGAGAAGGAGAGAAACACTGATGTGTCAGAGAAACATCAGTCAGTTTTCTCTCACACACGCACCAACCGGGGACAACACCTGCAACCCAGGCAGGTGCCCTGACCGGGAATCGAACTGGTGACCTTTTGCTCTGCAGGACAACACAGCCAACGGAGCTGTGCCAGTAAGGGCAAGGCCTCGCTGTGTTACTGGGGGTAGGGGGCCAGTGAAGTGGAGCGCTGCATCCTGACTTACAGCCATGCTGGGGGGACGGGTCCACGTGAAAGCATCGGCTGCCCACAAGCAGTGATTTGGAAAACAAAGTTCAGAGCCAAATAAACATTATTTTTTTTAGCTTTGAAGAGCCTCAGAAGTTTCAAAAAATCCAAAAGAAAGACCTTAGACAGACTTCTAGTCCAAGTGCTTTTTCACCATTTAGCCTTTTTATTAATTAAAAGAAAAAAACGAAACAAGCAAAAAAAAAAATCCTCTACAACCTCTCCAAATATGGCTGCTGATTTTTAAAAACACTAATGTCTAGTTAGTCTAGTTTCTTCCCTAATATTGAGGCCAACATCCCATCACAAAAGCACAAGGGCTTTCAAAGACACTGCTGGGGTCCTCACAGGGCAGAAGGACCCACACAGCACAGCATCCTCCCCGAAGCCCCTAAGTTACCAGACCCCATCAAAGGGCCAAGGGGTTAGGGCCGGAAGGCCAAGGGAATGAGGCAGCAGCATGGAGGCTGACATCTGAAGCCTTTTCAGAATCCCACTGGAGACAGAGCCTCAGTAGCACAGTGGTCACAGCTGTGGAGCACAAGTGACCCAGCTGCCAGCTGCAGGAGGGCCCAGACAGCCTGTGAGAACCCCACCGGACTCCGCCCTCAGGGTGTGCCTGGCATGGAGCCATCAGACCCAATCAGCTCTGCTGCCCTAGAGGGAGCTCAGCTTCTGGGGAGGAGGGCTTACCAATGGTGGTGGGTGGTGAGCAGTGTAGTCAGCTTCACACCGTGCTTTTTCACCATTTCTACAACCTGCAACCAAATGTGAGGCAGGACAGAGGCCACCATCACACTCCCAGTGCTGGCTCAGCGGCCTGCAAGGTGGGGGTGCCTGGCGGAACCCAGGGTGTACCAGGAATGGCCAGGTCCTGTCCTGACCCTGACAACTCAACCTAACTTCATTAGAGCAGGGTGAAGGTGGCCTTTATCTCTTTTAGTCCACCTGGCAGCTCAGTACCCCCCAGGACCTCTCCCGCCCCTCTGGCTCAAAGACTGAAGGGAGGGTGGATAGTGCAAGGACAGTGCCTGCTTCTCTGCCCAGGGACTTTGCAGACAAGCCCTTTCCTTTCTTTCTATGCCAAAGCCTCTGGTCACCCTCACCCCGTTCATGGGCCCTTTGCCCCGATAGCAGTGGCTGGGCATGAGTTAAATTGTTAAAAATTAACGGATTAATTAATAGTTAGCTCAGCCAAGTTGCGAGAGCACTGCAGGTATCAAACCCATGGGGAAAAAGAACTGGTGCTGGGGACACACCTCCCACCTTCTGGGGCTGCACTGGGTCCACAATGGCGGCCTCCTTGGTGTCATCATCGATGATCAGGTACATGTAGTTGTCAGTCAGGGCTGGCAGTACCTCAACCTTCATGGCGCTCTGTTCCACAGTCAAGCTCTTCCTCAAATCCGTGTGATACAGGATTCCCAGCAAGGCTGGACCTAAAGACAGAGTGCAGTTTTGGTCAGCGTCCACATGAGGCCACATCAATCATAGACTCAGAACAAGTCCTCAATGACCCAGCGGTAGGGGCATCCTGGGGACTTGGTATCCGGGACTGACATGAGGCAAACATCAAGCATGAGGCTCGCCGTGCAGGATTTTTTACATTTCTTTGATAGAGAAGAGGATATTCTCATTTAATCACATCAGTAAGAAAAATCTAGAAAATGATTCATGTTTGTATTCAAGGAAATCAGCTCTTTGGGATTTCTAATACTTATTTTCTTTTTCAAGAATTCTAAAGGGATAGAGAGACCAGCCTGTGGCTGTAATTCAAACAATCGGCATGCATGACTATTGTCAGTTCTGGTTGTTTACGCCTGACTCAGAGAAGACCATGAAAAGAAGAAACCCAAAATGAAAGTGCCAAGCTGGGCTATTTCTTACCCACAGCGCATCGCTGCCTCTCCAGCTAACGCAGCCCAGTCACCTGGAGCCACTTGCAGCCCTTCTTAGGCCTCCAGCCAGAAAGGAAAACAATACGACAGGAACTAGAAACTTGGAGCACGCACAAAGACCATCAGGGCACAAGAAATGGAGAGTTGGCCACAAATGTTCTAGATTTGAGTGCACGGGGTACAGAATCACCATCCAACTGAGCCAAAGGTCTCTGCCAGGATGGCCGGGCGAGACTGAAGGACAAAAGCATCTTCTAGACAGAAGACAGGTGCCAGAGTATTTTCAACAATGAAATTCTTATTATTCAATCTAAAAATTCACAGAGGCCCCAATAATACTTTAAGTCTTAGCACGAAAGGGATTAAAACTGTACAACAAAGGTGACAGAAGGTGTCCATGAAATTCTGGGGTCGGTGCTGGGATGGGGATCTCTCCCTAACAGGATCCAGAAAGCAGGGAGCACCAATTGACTGAAAGACAGACCGGCCATGTCTCCAGGGGCTGTCTAAAAGCAGATTCAGCCCTGGCTGGTGTGGCTCGGTGGACTGAGTGCCCGCCTGTAAACCAGACGGTCACTGGTTCAATTCCCAGTCAGGGCACAGGCCTGGGTTGCAGGCCAGGCCCCCAGTAGAGGGCGTGGGAGAGGTGACCACACATTGATGTTTCTCTCCCTTTCTCCCTCTTCCTAAAAATATATAAACAAAATCTTTAAAAAAAGAGACCATTTAAAAAATATATAATCAAAGCAGATTCAACCATATATGCCACGGCCAGGGAAAATGCCTGAACTACAGCTTTAATGATCACACACAGATGTCCTTTCCTTTGACAGCCAGCTGGGCATTTTCCAGGCCTTTTCCTCATGCACAGCAGAACATTTTTGTAAGGTTAAGTCTCTGATGTTCCACTTTCCCTGAGCCCCAGCGCTATCGGAGCCTGAGAGCTCTACTATACAGAGCAGTGTGTGTATTAAGGGACAGGGTGGGAGGAGAACGGAAGGATAAAAACAAAACTCCACATCTGGAAGCATCCCCTCAAAAAGGGGCCCCATTTATGTATTTCCCATAGAACATTATCTACACTGCCCAAGTGAAGGAAACGTTATTCACAATTGGTTCCTGGGAACCTGGAGAAGATGCTGCTATCTCTATGGAAAGAATTCATCTGGTGCAGTCACCACCAGAAACCTTATTCCTTTGCCAAAAATTGTATCACCTGACCTATCGCAGCCTGAGAAATGCCCCTGGCTCACTGGTTTGCAAATGTGACCTTCTGTGTAACCAGAGGGCACAGACCTATAGCGTATGGTCTGGGCCAAGTACTGAGACATGCTTTGTTTGGCTTCTTCTGAATGGGGCAGGTTCTGTATGGCACCAGCCATTTGAGACAGTGGCACTCCTGGCAATTCCCAAAGTCCCACTTACACTATCTGTCTGATTTCTGACACAAAAACTCTTAGTTCTGACACTTTGATGAGTTTTCTTAAATGGAAAAAAATAGGTTCTTTCCTTAGTAATGGTGGCACTTTACCCACTCCAGAACCTTGACTGCTTTCAGTGGGATTTGGAAATGGCCAAGGGTGGCTTCACTGCTTGTTCAATCTGCCTACCTGGTGCTCTCCTGCTATTTAGCTGTTAACCAGGTCCTAGAGGCTGGGGTTGACCTACTGCCCCTATTGCTACATCAGCCAGATAAAATATCAGGAAATAAAGAAAAGGAGATTTCAAAATAAAGGTCAAAATATTCCAACAAAGCAATAAGTTGGACTCTAATCTGACCAAGGCCTTGGAGACCAGTAGAGCCAGGCCTTGGAGGCCAGTACGCCCAACGCCTCTCATTTCAGAGGCACCAATGAAATGACAGCCAGGGAGGGTCAGGGCCGCACAGATCACAGGACCCAGTCTTGTTGGAATCCAAGCATTGCTCCAGGGTTCTCCCCTTTAATATCACTTCAGAATCCGTGCCCCAGGTATCTTGTCAAAGCTCGAGATGAAAAGATGCGCTTTAACGTGTGGAGAACATACACAGCGTTCCTCGGGCTCTAAACAGTGACATCACACCTGGGCACTGGAAGTACGGAGTTTCGGGGTGGGGCGAAGGGGGGGAACTATGTGGGAAACCCCCACACCACCGAGCGTCAAGGAAGACGAAGGCTGCGGGGCTGACCGCAGGGAGGCCGGTCAGAGCGCCGGGGAGCTGTGTGCTCTCTTAGCACAAACCCTTCAGCAAACCCAGCTGACCAGATACCCTGCGCTCAGCCCTCTCAAAATCTGGCCCAATCGTGGTGCAGCCTTCCTCCACCACTACCCGCACGCCGCCGCCAGCGAGGGCTGAAAATCCTACGTCGACAACAAACGGGCGTCAGTCACCGCGGCCCGTTGACTCCCCGCCGACACACCCAAGCGGGCCGGCGGGCTGTGTCCGCGCCCAACGCCCGGCTGCGGGGCGCCGGCGCTTCTGGAACGTCTCGGGGAGCGCGGCTGGCCTAACTGCCCTCACCCGGCTACGACATTCGGCAGGACCCAGGCACCTAGCCGGTCCCCGTCCCCGGGGCCCTGCCGCCCTTAGCTCTGCCCCGGCGTCCGCCGCCCTCGGCAGACTTACCCAGGCCGCGGCGGGCGCAGGCGGCCGCTAGCGCGGTGAGACTCCGAGAGCCTAGAAATGGGCCCAGCACCATGACAGGGGAGGCGGGCGGGCGGCTCCGCAGGACGCGGGCGGGCGGCACAAGCCAGACTCCCCGCCCACATCCCCACCAATCAGCGCTCGCGCCCAAAACCGCACCCCTTTCCCCGCCCCCGCCCCCGCCCCCCCTCCCCCCCCGCCCCAGGCTGGAAGCAAGGAATTGGCTGCAACCAGAGAACAACCCTAAAGCCTCCGCCTCTTTCCGGGGACCTGGCGGGCGTCCTAGCGCCCGGCAGCCTAGCGGCAGCCACCAGTGGGCGGCTCCCAAGAGGCGGAGCGCTGCGACTGGGCGCACGGTGGGGAGCACAAGCAGAACCCGCGGTCGCGGTCGGGATTGAGCTCTGAGATAGTTAGTCCTCTCGGGGTAGCCGTAGGCATCAGGACCTCCGCCCCGACCGAATCCACGTGACTATAGGGGCCGGAGGCTAGAGGCATGGCGGCTTCCAGGCAGCTGTCTCGCTTCTGGGAGTGGGGGAAGAACATCGTGTGTGTGGGCAGGAACTACGCGGATCACGTCAAGGAGATGCAGAGCGCGGTGCTCAGCGAGCCGGTGCTCTTCCTGAAACCGTCAACCGCCTATGCCCCCGAGGGCTCGCCCATTCTCATGCCAGCCTACACCCGCAACCTGCACCACGAGCTCGAGCTGGGCGTGGTGGTTGGCAAACGCTGCAACGCCGTCCCGGAGGCCGGGGCCATGGACTACGTGGCCGGTTATGCCCTGTGCCTGGACATGACCGCAAGGGACGTGCAGGATGAGTGCAAGAAGAAGGGGCTGCCTTGGACTCTGGCCAAGAGCTTCACAACCTCCTGCCCTGTCAGCGCATTCGTACCCAAAGAGAAGGTCCCAGACCCTCACAACCTGAAGCTGTGGCTCAAGGTCAATGGCGAACTCCGGCAGGAGGGTGAGACATCCACCATGATCTTTACCATCCCCTACATCATCAGCTACGTTTCTAGGATAATAGCCTTGGAAGAAGGAGATATTATCCTGACTGGGACACCAAAGGGAGTTGGCCCTGTGAAAGTAAACGATGAAATCGAAGCTGGCATTCACGGGGTTGTCAGTATGAAATTTAAGGTGGAAAGACCAGAATATTGATTCTACACAAGACACCATAACATCTTAGTGAGAAGAGATGTTTTCTCTTCTCTTGAGAAGAGAAAAGAGCTGGACAGAAGCAAGCCAAGGTTATTAAAAGTGACAACTCTTTAATACAAAAACAATTTTTAAAGATGATTTGATTGGATTACTGTGCCTCAACTCAGGAAAGACCAAAACTCCAAGAAAAACAACCTGGAAGAGCTGTGTCAGAAATGGAAAGGAGAGGAGAGTCCCTGTCTTCTAGGAAACCAACAGAATAAAGTATTTGTGGCATCTCCAGTGAAGAGAATTTATCAAACCAAATTTCAGAAGACTTTAGTTTCCTAAAATAGAACTGATTAAGATTTTTTAGTCATTCTGGGATCAGTAGTTCAAGAATTGAAATGTGCAAAGGACGTTGAAAAGCGTGCTTCAGATCAGTGTGTCCCATAGTTCCTTGGTCATGGTGGTCATCTGGAGATCTTTTAAAAAGATATTTCCAAATTACCGGTTTGTACCAGGCCCACTGTATTATTAGCAGAATTAATCTCCAGCACTCCAAGTGATTCTTACAAAGTGTAGAAAAACATTACTCCACATAATCAGTTAATTTAAAATTTTCTTTAATAAGTTAACAATGAATGATAACCTCACTTGTTTGTACCCTGGCTCATAGATTCCGAATTTAAGAGATAATTTTGAAACTCTTGTTTCTAAATAAATATGCGTATTTTGTGTGGCCTAAAGGTGTGCTTTTTTTCTCCCCTGATAGTGGCTGGGAGGGATATTTTCTTATTAAGAGGCTTCAGACCTTGGTCTCTGACCTTTGGTCTGGTGAGCACTGTGCCTTGTTAACAGAGTTAGTCAGCATCTCTACCTCTTGACTAGAAATAAGGAGGCTTTAGGGAAGTTGAGTGGCCTAGGAGTGCTACTTTTGCTTTCACCTGCTTCCCCCTCTAAAAAAACGGCTAGTCAAGCCCTGGCCAGGTTGCTCACTTGGTTGGTGCCTCATCACGTTGCAGGTTTAATCACCAGTCAGGGTACATATCTTGGTTTCGGGTTCCATTCCCTGTCAGGGCATGTATGGGAAGCAACTGATCAATATTTCTCTCACAATGATACTTCTCTCTCCCTCTCCCTCTCTCTTTCCTCCCCCTCCCTGATCTCTCTTTAAATTCAATTAACATGGACCCTTGGGTGAGAATTATTTTTTTAAAAAAGGCTAGGGAAGCTGTAGAGCTCTCAGGCTGCTGTATGGAGGACTTTAGGCTTAGGCAGGGACTCCTACTGTTAGTATAAACATCTGCTGACCTGAGAAAGCTTGAGTACAGTAATAACAGCTACCATTAAGCCCTCAGTACTGCTAGGAACTGTGTCAAGAATTTTCCATGTATTATTTAACCCTCAACAAAGCTGTGAGGTTGGTATTGCTACCATCTCTGTTATACAGATGAAGATGTAGATTTAGAGGCTGGCCAGCCAGGCCGTCCAGCCACTCAGCTGTCTGACAGAGCCAAGATGTAACCCCAAAATCCCAAGACCAGAACCTGAAGTCTTGACCACAATGTTGGCTGCATCTTTTAAGTAGTTATATAAAAAGTCACAGCCCTGGCTGGTGTAGCTCAGTGGATTGAGCACAGGCTGCAAAGCAAAGGGTCGAGAGTTCAATTCCCAGTCAGGGCACATGCCTGGGTTGTGGGCCAGGTCCCCAGTAGGGGGCTTGGGAGAGGCAACCATATATTGTTATTTCTCTCTTCCTCTCTCTCTAAAAATGAATAAATGAAATCTTTAAAAAATAAAATTTCTGTTAAAAAATTTTTAAAAGTCACAAATGTTTAGGTATTATGCAACCCCCATATTTAAGTTATAATTTACTATAAGGCACTCCCATTGTTGTATTGATTAAATGTTGTGCTATCTTATTATCTTTTAATCAAGTTTCTTTTTTTATTTGCTTAAGTAATACATGTTTATTACAGAAGATTTAAAAATTACGGATAAGCAAAAAACAAAACTTCAAAACTTTATCTACCCAGAGACAGCCAAAGTTAAGCATTCAATGTACATTCTTCCAAATATGGATGTAATTTTAATTTTTAGCACATCACTCGCTCATGTAACTTTATTACCTAGTTTTTTCACCATATAGTGTGACGATGTCAGTCTGCACATTTCTATAGCACTATTTTCAGTGACTGCATAAGATTCTGAAGTCAGCCCATTTTTGGCCATTGAGATTGTTTCTACTTACTGGCTAGTAGAATCAGCCCACTGTTACTTCCTTTGGCTAGATTCCCAGAAGCAGAAGAGTTGAATCAAGGGTGTACTCATATTGAAAGTGTATTAGTGCAGTTAGAAGATATAAGCTTCAGCTGAAGTAAGTCTACCAAACGAACAGACTTGAAAGTAGGCTAAAAGTAAAGGCACATAGCTCCCTTGGGTGGCACAAGCCAGCACCCAGGGAATGTACAGTGATGCGAGTGGGGACGGGGGTGGCCAGGCCGGCAGCAGTCATTGGCCGGCGCGTGGAGACCTCGGAGCTGCGGCTGCCGCGGCGGTCGGAGTCCAAAGGCTTCCTTCCGTCTGTGCCCAGCGACGGGGGGTGGGTGGGGGGGTGGGGGGGTGGGGGCGTCTGCCACGGAGAACTCATCGGCAGCCCAGAGGCCCTGAGTGGAGTCGGGGGCGGGGGCAGTGGCGGTGGCGGCAGCAGCGGGGGCAGGACAGCAGCCATTGGCCGGTTCGTAAAGACCTCGGAGCCGCGGCTGTCCCAGCGGTCAGGGCCCAGAGGCTTCCACCTGCACCCAGTGACAGGGGCATCTGCCACAGAGGACTCATCGGGAGCCCAGCACCTGTGAGTAAACACAAAAGCGGCAGAGGCAGGGCCGGCTGCCCTCAGCCAGCCCGAAACACTTCGGAGCCGCTGCCGCCGCTGCGTTAGGGGTGTAGAGGCTTCTGTCGGCAGCCAGTGCCACGGAGGACTCATAGGGAGCCTAGCACCCAGTGGAGCATTGGGCCAGCTGCGGGGTCCTTGGAAGAGCTGGCTCCCTCCCTCACCATCTAGGCAGGGCTGGGTGGCAGAGACCTGTCTGTCTAGGTGTGTGTTGCACCCACCCCCCTCGAGAACAAATGTCGGAGACTTTCAGGGTTTCAAAGATGTTACTTTATTGGCCAAGTTTAACCTGCACAGGGGCGAACTCTCAGAGTGTCCAGAGACACAGTGCCCGCAAGGGTTGCAAAGGAGAGTCGCACCTAGCGCTTACAGCCAAGTCCTTATATAGAGGCAAGCAAGCAAGCATGACACAGAAGATGTGGCGGTTAGCTATTGGCTTACAGATCCCGGGGGTGGGGAACAGGGTGGGGTCTGTCTCAACTGAAAGGAAAATTTTGAAACTAAACAGATTGCAATCAACTTACAGGATGTTTGCTAGGGACACAGGCTCCTTGGGGCTGAGACTATTTTTCTTGTTCCCAACAGTGTGCAGGGAGGGTGGCAAGAACAGGGGGCCATGTTCAGTTTCGATCTCTGTGGCCGCCAGCCCACCAGCCTGCCAGCCCAGGAAATTTGAGAGGAGCATTGTCCTGACCAGTCAGGTTGGGGATTGGGCTCGGCTGAGAGGCACGCTTTCTGGAGAAGTTTTTACTGGAAAGTGGACTGAGGTGTTCTCCTGTGAAGGCAGCTTGACTTGCTTCTCACCCAGCCACAGGACTGGGAAGGACCAGTACCAGATCCCGTGGGACCCAGGCAGCCTGTCGGGTAGGTGGGCGCCCGCACTCCAGTCTGGTAGCCTGGCTGGTGGGCGGGTGCGCGCCTGGGCCTACAAGCCAGCCCACAGAGGGGTCCTGCCGAAACCAGAAAAACCGGATTGGACAGTTTGAAACCAACAAGGAAGGAGTTTTTTGTTTTTTTTTAACTTTTTAAAAAACTTTTCTCAGTAATCGTATATATTTTTAAATTTTATTGTTGCTGTATCTTTCAGTACTCTGTTCCTCTCCTTTCTTTTTTCCTGTTTTAGTCCTTCTTCCTTTCACCCCAAACTTACTGCTTTTTCCTCACTTCTCTTGCCCTTTTTTGTGTGTGTTTGTTTGTTTGTTTTTTGCTTTCTATACCACTGTAAATACTTCACAACACATCTCTCAGGTCTTAGCCCATTTTACAGGTTCCTGAATTCTATTACTATAGTGATTAACTTTACTTGCTCACACGCTACATCTATTTACTATTCTTTACTCTCACCTTACCTCAAAATCTGACCACCCGCAACCTCACTGCTTTCTAGATACAACTCACAAACCTTCCCTCCCCAACAAGAGACTTATCTTTGGTCTATCCTTTCTTAAAAGTGGAAAATTGGGTTGAAGATTACAGTTAACACTATATAGAGCCTAAAGATCTTCTATCTCTTCTCTACCGGCTGTGACTGTAAATATCATAAAGTACTCTCCTGCTGTCATAAACCATTTTGCCTCCCCCTCCAGCTGATCACACACACACAAAGAAAGGAGTAGGTGGAAGCAGAGAACATCAAGATACCTTCAGGAGACTGCACCACTGAATTTCACAGGTATTCTACCACAGAAGTTCACACCATAAACCCAGGGAGTCAGAACAGATCAATTTAAGAAGCTGAAGCTAACAAGAAGAGTCTCATAAGCAATGGGAAGACAAAGAAACAATGCCCAAATTTAAAAAAATGTGGAAGTCTCAGAAATAATGTCAGATGAAAGAGAGGCAAGTCAGCTATCAGATATTGAATTCAAAGCACTAGTTGTCAGGAAATTCAAAGAGCTCACAATGAGCTACCAGAAACTAGAGGGGAGCTACCAGAAACTAGAGGGGAGCTACAATGAGCTCTCCGCAAACTATATCAACATGAAAAAGGAAATAGAAACTATCAGCAAAGGCCAAGAGGAAATGAAGAATACAATTTCGGAACTGAAGAACACAGTAGAAGGAATGAAAAGCAGGATCGATGAGGCAGAAGATCGGATCAGTGAGTTGGAGGACACAGTAGAAAGAATCTCCCAGAAAGAGCAAGAAAGGGAAAAGAGGCTCAAAAAGAATGAAGATGGACTAAGAGAAATGCAAGATAATATGAAACGTAATAATATCCGAATAATAGGAATACCAGAAGGAGAAGAAGAAGAACAAGGGATAGAAAACCTATTTGAAAGAGTAATGATGGAAAATTTTCCTAATTTGATGAGAGAAAAAGTTACACGAATCCAGGAATCACAGAGAGTCCCATTCAAGAGGAACCCAAAGAGGCCCACTTCAAGACACATCATCATTAAAATGGCAAAATTTCAAGACAAAGAGAGAATCCTAAAGGCAGCAAGGGAGAAAAAGGAAGTAACATACAAGGGAGCCCCAATAAGGTTAGCTACTGACTTCTCAATGGAAACACTCCAAGCAAGAAGAGAATGGCAAGAAATATTTCAAGTAATGAGAACCAGAGGCCTACAACCAAGGCTACTTTACCCAGCAAGGCTCTCAATCAAGATAGAAGGCCAAATAAAGAGCTTCCAAGACAAAAGAAGTCTAAAAGAATATGCCTCCACCAAACCAGCTCTACAAGAAATACTAAAAGGGCTGCTTTAAGGAAAGGAAGGAAAAGAGAGAGACAGAGAGGAACTGTGGTACAAAAATGGCAATGAATAAGTCCCTATCAATAATAACCTTAAATGTAAATGGATTAAATGCTCCAATCAAAAGACATAGAATAGCTGAATGGATAAGAAAGCATGACCCACACATATGCTGCCTACAGGAGACCCACCTCAGGACAAAAGACCATCACAGACTAAAAGTGAAAGGCTGGAAACAAATTTTCCAAGCAAATGGACAAGAAAAAAAAGCCGGGGTAGCAATTCTAATATCAGACAAAATAGACTTCAAAAAAAGGGCCATAAAGAGAGACCCAGAAGGTCACTTCATATTGCTCAAGGGAAGAATCCAGCACGAAGACATTAACATCATAAATATATATGCACCCAACATAGGAGCACCCAAATATATAAGAAAAATCCTAGAAGACTTCAAGAAAGATATTGACAGCAACACAATTATAGTAGGGGATTTTAACACCCCACTGTCAAAAATGGACAGATCTTCCAAACAAAATATCAACAAAGATATAGCAGCATTAAATGAAACTCTAGAAGAAATGGACTTGACTGATATATATAGAGCGCTTCATCCCAAAGAAGCTAAATACACATTCTTTTCAAATGCACATGGAACATTTTCAAAGATAGACCACATGGTAGGACACAAAATGAACCTCAACAAATTCAAGAAAATTGAAATCATACCAAGCATTTTCTCTGACCACAAGGGACTGAAATTAGAAACCAACCCCACAGGAAAAAACCCCAAACATCCAAAATCATGGAGACTGAATGGTATGCTATTAAACAACGAATGGGTCAAGATTGAAATTAGGGAAGAAATCAAAAAGTTTCTGGAAACAAATGAAAATGAACTCACAACAACCCAAAACTTATGGGACACGGCCAAGGCAGTCCTGAGAGGGAAGTTCATAGCAATACAGGCTTACCTAAAGAAAATAGAAACATTTCAAACAAACAACCTAACCCGACGCCTGCAAGAACTCGAAGAACAACAACAAAGACAGCCCAGAGCAAGTACAAGGAAGGAAATAACCAAGATCAGAGCAGAATTAAATGACATAGAGACCAAAAGCACAATTATAAGGATCAATGAATCCAAGAGTTGGTTTTTTGAAAAGATAAACAAAATAGACAAGCCTTTAAGTAGGCTCATTAAGAAAAGAAGAGAGAGGACACAAATAAACACAATCAGAAATGAAAGAGGAGAGATTACAACTGATACCACAGAAATAGAAGGGATTGTAAGGAATTACTATGAAGAACTGTATGCCAAGAAATTTGAAAACCTAGGTGAAATGGACAAATTTCTAGAAAAATATAATCTTCCAAAACTCAATGAAGAAGAAGTAGAAAGCCTGAACAGACCAATAACAGCAAATGAAATTGAAGCAGTAATCAAAAAACTCCCATCACACAAAAGCCCCGGACCAGATGGTTTCACAGGAGAATTCTACAAAGCGTTTAAGGAAGAGCTAACCCCTATTCTTCACAGACTATTCCAAAAAATCCAAAATGATGGGAAACTCCCAAACTCTTTTTATGAAGCGAGCATTATCCTAATTCCAAAACCAGATAGAGACACAACAAAGAAAGAAAACTTTAGGCCAATATCACTGATGAACATAGATGCTAAAATCCTCAACAAAATATTGGCAAATCGCATCCAACAATACATCAAAAAGATCATACACCATGACCAAGTGGGATTCATCCCAGGGATGCAAGGATGGTTCAATATCCGCAAATCAGTAAATGTAATACACCACATAAACAAAAGCAAGGACAAAAACCACATGGTCATATCAATAGACGCGGAAAAAGCTTTTGATAAGGTACAACACCCATTTATGATAAAGGTACTCAGCAAAGTGGGAATAGAGGGAGCATTCCTCAATATAATAAAGGCCATATATGAAAGACCTACAGCCAACATCATACTGAATGGGCAAAAACTGAAAGCTTTTCCACTAAGATCAGGAACAAGACAAGGTTGTCCACTTTCACCACTTCTATTTAATATAGTATTGGAAGTTCTAGCCACAGCAATCAGACAAGAAAAGGAAATAAAAGGCATCCAAATCGGAAAGGAGGAAACAAAACTGTCACTGTTTGCAGATGACATGATAGTGTACATGGAAAATCCTATAGACTCTACCAAAAAACTGCTGGAACTAATAAATGAATTTGGCAAAACAGCGGGATACAAAGTCAATATCCAGAAATCAAAGGCATTTCTGTATACTAACAATGAATCAGCAGAAGCAGAAATCAAGAAAAAAATCCCATTCGATATAGCAAAAAGAAAAATAAAATATCTGGGAATAAATCTAACCAAGGAGGTTAAAGACCTGTATGCAGAAAATTACACAACACTGAAGACAGAAATCAAGGAAGACACAAACAAATGGAGACGTATACCGTGTTCATGGATTGGAAGAATTAACATCATCAAAATGTCCATACTACCCAAAGCAATTTACAGATTCAATGCAATACCTATTAAAGTACCAATGGCATATTTCACAGACATAGAACAAACACTTCAAAAATTTATATGGAACCATAAAAGACCCCGAATAGCAGCTGCAATGTTAAGAAAGAAGAACAAAGTAGGAGGGATCACAATACCTGATATCAAACTGTATTACAAGGCCACTGTAATCAAAACAGCCTGGTACTGGCATAAAAACAGGCACATAGACCAATGGAACAGAATAGAGAACCCAGAAATAAACCCAAATCTCTACAGTCAATTAATATTCGACAAAGGGGGCAGTATCATAAAATGGGGTAAAGATAGCCTCTTCAACAAATGGTGTTGGGAGAACTGGACAGCTACATGCAAAAAAATGAAACTCGAGCACCAACTTACATCATACACCAAAATAAATTCAAGGTGGATAAAAGACTTAAATATAAGCCATGACACCATTAAAGTCCTAGAGGAGAACATTGGCAGGAAAATCTCAGATATTTCACGCAGCAACATTTTTACTGATATGTCCCCTAGAGCAAGGACTATAAAGGAAAGAATAAACAAATGGGATCTCATCAAAATAAAAAGCTTCTGCGCAGCTAAAGAAAACAGCATTAAAATAAAAAGACAACCAACTGTATGGGAAAACATATTTGCCAATGATACCTCAGACAAAGGTTTAATCTCCAAAATATACAAAGAACTCACACGACTTCACTCTAAGAAGACAACTAACCCAATTAAAAAATGGGGAAAGGACTTGAACAGACACTTCTGCAAGGAGGACATACAGAGGATCCAGAGACACATGAAAAGATGCTCAATATCACTAGCTATCAGAGAGATGCAAATTAAAACTACAATGAGATACCACTTTACACCGGTGAGAATGGCTATCATAAACAAAGCAATAAACAACAAATGTTGGAGAGGGTGTGGGGAAAAGGGGACTCTGGTCCACTGTTGGTGGGATTGCAGACTGGTACAACCATTATGGAAAACAGTATGGAATTTTCTCAGAAAACTAAAATTGGACTTGCCTTTTGACCCAGCAATTCCACTGCTGGGATTGTATCCTAAGAACCCTAAAACACCAATCCCAAAGAACCTATGCACCCCAATGTTCATAGCAGCACAATTTACAATAGCCAAGAGTTGGAAGCAACCTAGGTGCCCGTCAGTAAATGAATGGATCAAAAAACTATGGTACATATACACAATGGAATTTTATGCTGCAGAAAGAAAGAAGGAGCTCCTACCTTTTGCAACAACATGGATGGAACTGGAAAGCATTATGCTGAGTGAAATAAGCCAGGTGTTGAAGGACAAATACCATATGATCTCACCTCTAACAGGAAGCTAAACAACAAAGCAAACAAGCAAGCAAAATATAACCAAAGACACTGAAATAGAGAACAGGCTGACAGTGACCAGAGGGGAGAGGGGAGGGAATTTCAGGGGAAATAAGGGAGGGATTTAGAGGAACCTATATAAAGGATACATGGACAACAACTGAGAAGGGTGGAAATGGGAGGGAGGGGGGAGGATGGGGAGTGGGATGGGATGGGAGTAATAGACAGAAAACTGTACTTGAAAAATAAATAAAAAAATTGGAAAAAAATAAAAACAAAAAACAAACAAACAAAAAAACCCCATATTTCTCAAGTTGAGTAAGCATAGCTGAGGATAAAATGACTGCTGTCAGAGCTGATAAAGTTAGTCCACTTTCAATTTTTTCTTTCCTTTTAGATGGAGGAGTTGGCCTCTTTGAGACTGTTGAATTTAAATATTTTACTTTATAGGATATAGAAATTATAAGAAATGTTATGACTAAGAATTAACTCTATTTTAATTTTTTAAATTTTTATTTATTTATTTTGAGAGAGGGGAAAGGGAGGGAAAAAGAGAGGGAGAGAAACATCAATGTATAGTTGCCTCTTATGTGGCCCCCACTGGGGAACTGGCCTGCAACCCAGGCATGTGCCCTGACTGGGAATCAAACTGGCAACCCTTTGGTTTACAGCCCACCCTCAGTCCACTGAGCCACACCAGCCAGCACTAATTCTATTTTTATCTGTAGTAAGCCTTGCATTTTCTTTTTAGTGTGCAAGTATGGCCCTGTCTGCATAGGCATCATCTTGGGCAGGCTAACAGTTTGAGAATGAAATCAGTATGAAATAATTTTGATGTTTTATCGAATATAAGTATATCAACCTCTGAGAATCTACCTTTGATACTGGATAACTTTTGGTTTTGTATGAATTTTTGAGCACCTCAGGGGGGTGCTGTGATAGCTTTAAATTATTGCTTATGGCATAAACATGAAGTTAGTTAATTATGAAATGTTCTATTTCATTGTCTAGAATTTGCCTTCATGTCAGAATGCAACCTTCTAACAGAATAGGGCGCATTTAATTTCCTTACCTTTAATTTCCTGTCCAATTTTACCCCCACCAGACTTTTTCTTTGCTGGTCACTGAAGAGTTTGAACTGTTCGAAATTTCTGTGATATAAATATCAGTACTAGCTTTCCAGGGCAGAGGGGGTCTGGTTATACATGTGTGTGCTGTCATTTATCCCGTTTATCCCTTATTGTAACTGTCAGTGGTGCTCAAACCTTTAAGCCTCAGGACCTTGCTATCGTCTTAAAAGTTTCTGAGATCCCGAAGACCTTTTGCATATGTGTGTTGTACCTGTCTATATTTACCTTAATAGAAATTTAAATGGGGAAATTAAAAAAAACTTGCTTGTAATTCATTTATTAATTTTTTAAAGATTTTATTTATTTATCTTTAGAGAGGAAAGGAAGGAGAGAAGGAGAGAAACATCAATGTATGGCTGGCTCTCGTGAGTCCCCTGCTGGGAACTGGCCCGCAACCCAGGCATGTGCCCTAACTGGGAATCGAACTGCGATCCTGTGGTTCGCAGGCCCGCGCTCAATCCACTGATCTACACCAGCCAGGGCTCATTTATTAATTTAAATAACATTTCTTATGAAAAACAACTATTCTCCAAAAGAACGAAAAACTTGGTGAGAAGTGACATTGTTTTACATTCTCGCAACTCTCTTTAACATCTGGCTTAATAAAAGACACTGGGCTTCTTACCACTTCTGCATTCAGTCTGTTATGGTATGCTGCATACAGCCTCCGGAAAACAGAATAAGTGAAAAAGACAACTTTTAAAATTGTTAATAAAATAGTTTTGACCTTGCAAAGTCCTTTTAGGGGATTAGGACCTCAGTTGTCCCTGGGCCACACTGTGAGAATCACTACATTAATTGTTCTTATGCAGAGAATGTCTGAGACTTTCTTTTTCCTTTCGTCAGTTACAAGTTTATGAAATAAGACGAACTCTTCAGTATTTCTTTCCTAGGACTATAAGTATGCCTTGTCATTTAGTTTAATTGGATTTGGTTTCTCTTTTCAAAAACCTATCATTTCAAATTTTGAAGGCCAAGTATAGGATACATACACATACATGTTTATAAACCATGATTTCCCTTAATCTGATGATCTTTTTCGAAAAGAGAAGGTACAGAATTTCTGTGCATCGAACATTTTGTGTTAGTAAATATTTTTCCCCAAGTTTCTTAATGGATTCCCACCCCAGCCCTCTTTGATTTATAGAGTTCTTATCTGAGTTTTGATTCATTTTACAATTAGTTTTTATGATTATTTATTTCTCAAATTGCTATAACTCTTTATAGAATTCTTATGTATAAGGTTTTATATTTTTTCTTTTTGTATTCTTATAGTCTGCTTTTTCTAGCTATTCTTTATTTGCTTACTGGTGTGTTTTTGTGTTATTTTAACTTAAGCCTCACTTTGTTTTCTTTCCTTTGTAGCTTCCAGGGTTCATGTTGTGAGCACAGTGGTTTTGTGTCCCATGTTCATTTGTAGGTTTGGTTGTCTGATGTCTTTTTTTTTTTTAATTTATCTTTAGAGGGGAAGGGAAGGAGAGAGGAAGAGAAACATCAATGTATGGTTGCTTCTCATGCATCCCCTGCTGGGAACTGGCCCCTGCCGGGAACTGGCCTGCAACCCAGGCATGTGCCCTGACTGGGAATCGAACCGCTATCATTTGGTTCGCAGGCCCGAGCTCAATCCACTGAGCTACACCAGCCAGGGCTGGTTGTCTGATGTCTTAAAGGTCCATGTTAGAGATCCATGCTGTCTGATAGAACACAGTGCAAGCCACAGTGTAAATTAAAATTTTCTCATAGCCACAGTTTTAAAAAAGTAAAAAATAAGTGAGATTCATTTTAATATATTTTATTTAACCTGGTACATCCAAATAGTATTTCAACATGTTTTCAGTATAAATATTTGTACAATGAGATAATTTCACATTTTGGGGGAGGGCGGGGGACTAAGTCTTCAAAACCTGTCGCCCGTTTTACGCTTACAGCACATTTCAGTTTGGACTGGCTGTACTGGCTTCTGTGTCGACAGCACAGATGCAGAGGAGTGTAGCACTCCGGTTCGGTCAAAAAAGCCTAAGGAGCCCAGAAAAGCTAGAAAAAATTATACTCGTATGATGAGAAAAAAATGGAAAACAATGTCACTGCAAAATGAGGTTGTATTTTGACTACCGGTACATCTAATGTTTTACGCAATTGCATTGTGATAAACCCTAGGGAGGTGTGGGGTCTGTGCAGGAGAGCTGGAGGGGTGTCGGCTTCCTTCGGTCTTGTGTGTGATGAGCAGCACTGGGCAGGGGTTGGACAGGGGAAGCCGGCACTGACTGACCTCCGGTGGGGTGGACATTGAACTTAACGCATTTACTCACCACCCCGACCCAAGGTGGTGATATTATTCCTAACATGCAGATGGAAACTGAGGTCAGGAAGTTAACTACATTTCTCCAGGTTACACAGGTGGTAAGAACTAGTAACCCCTCTGACTTCAAAGGCTTTGCTCTTTCTAATCACAGTTACTGTGGGTTTTTTGCAAATCAAATTCTAGCCTTAGCTCTATTGCTAACCACTTGTATGACCCGGAAGAAAAATTTCACCTGTAGACCTTAGTATCTTCATTAGTCAAGTTAGATTTGACCCGGGTCCCAAGAGACTTCTGAGAAGGTGGGCTAGGGTTCTAAACACTGTTGCTAAAGAGAAGGGTTTCTCCAGAGTTTATTGAACTGTTAGTGTTAAGTTTATTATATTGATTCCAGTAGCACCATGAAGGGGTTGAAAAATAAGCCCTGATGTTACGGTGTGCTTAAGGGCCTCACACTGTTCTAAGTCTTTACATGTATTTACTTGAGGATCTTCGCTTAATCCTCACAGTCACCTCTGAAGTAGGTTCTATTCATATTAATACTCCCTTTTCACAGATGAGGGCAGCAGAACACAGAGAGGCAAAGTAGCTTGTCCCAAGGTCACAAAGTTAATAAGTAGTAGAACCAGGATTCAAACGCAGGTATCTGACTCCAGGCCTGTACTCTTAACTCACTGCTTCCATTTAGGGATTTATATCATGTCGGTCAGTTAATCACTGAGTATTTTATCACTTTCTACTTGAATACCTGCTTCCCATACAAGTTTAAAATACTGCAGCTGCCTAAATCTGTTAGTCTTATTGATAGATGCACCAAGCTTTTTCACATGGAAAAGTCCCCAGGAAAAACAGCTCCCAGAAAATTGCAGGGAAATGGAGATCCTAGATGGGGGGTTGTATATTTTGTATTTTTTAAATTTGATGTATTTTTTAGAGAAAAGAAAAGGGAAGGAGAAAGAGAGGGAGAGAAACATGGATGTGAAAGAGTAACATCAATTGGTTGCCTCTCACATGCCTCCAATCGAGGACCTGACCTATAACCCAGCCATGTGCCCTGATCAGGAATCAAACCGATGACCTTTCAGTTTGTGGTTGACACCCAGGCCACTGAGCCACACTAGTCAGGGCATGGGAGGTTGCATGTTTCGTGTTGATGGGGAAGATGCTTCTTCTTCTTCTTCTTTTTAATCTCTATGAGTGCCTGCATTCTGACTGATCTACAACCAAATTTTACTTCTGGCCAAGATGGAGGCGTAGGTGGAAATACTGTACCTCTTAGATGCACAACCAAATTTAAGGACAACAAAAATTTAGAAATAAAAACACAACCAAAACAGACAGAAAATTGAACTGTATGGAAGTCCGACAACGACTAACCATTCATCCAGACCAGTAAGAGGGGCAGAGTCAGTGGCTGGTAGAGAGGGGTCCCACAGGGAAAAGTGGTGGCTGCGGGACCAACTCATGTGCGCAGGCGGCGGTTGGCAGATCCCAGGCACAGGGTGGCAACAGGCAGATCCGGTGAGGGTGTAAGACTGGTCACACATTTGCGCGCAGATAAACCAGGTGAAAAAATGGACAGTGAGACAGACCTCGAAACCCAGGGCTCCAGTGCGGGGGAAATAAAGCCTAAAAGCACCGATTGAAAAAACTTTTGGGGGTTGAGGTGCCAGAACAGGCTCCCAGCCTCACAGGAGAGTTCGTTGGAGAGACCCACAGGGCCCTAGAACCTACACAAACCCACCCACCCGGGAACCAGCACCAGGCCCAATTTGCTTGTGGGAAGCAACAGAGGGGACCGAAATCGGAGAGAGCAGAACAAATGCCATTGTTCCCTCTCTGACCCCGCCCCCACATACAGCGTCACAACTCAGCAACCAGGTTGACCCACCCTGGTGAACACCTAAGCTTTCCCCCTTCATACGTAACAAGTGCGACCAGACCAAAAAATTATGGCTCAAGCAGAAGAACAACTCAAAGCCCCAGAGCCAATACAAGCAAATTTTATATTTAAATCAATTTGCAGTTTGACAAATGTATAATTAGACTTTGAATTGGCATCTCTGACTCAGTGTGGCCTGACACCTAAGCCTGTGTCATCAGATCAAATTGGGTGCCCCTACATGATAGGCAAGGGTTCTCCTACAAGTTAAGTGTCACACTGAGAGGTCAACAGGGTAGCAGTGAGGAGGTCAGTCAGAGCCCTCCACCATCCCACTAGGGCTCTGTGGTTGGGGAACACTAGTTACTGCATATGTACCTTCTTCAAGGGCACCGGTATTATGCAGTTAAAACTAGTGGTGGGAGAGCCAGAGCAGCTGGACTATAGGAGCCCAAACAGCTGGCCCTGGCACTCTTAGTCCAAGCACTGGTACTCTGAGACCCGTTGCAGGAGGTCAGGCCACCAGGAGGCCTGGCACAGCAGCTCCTGATACACCCTCTGGCCCAGGCATCCTTGTCTCCTGTGCTCGAACACCTGCTCTTGTGTAACTAACAGAAGATGTGAATGTGGCTGCCAGTGGGTGCCGTCACTTCTCGCCTCCCCAACCTGACCACTCCCTGCTCCCAAAGGGAAGAGCATCGTCCTCAACCCTCCACCACTTTCCCTCCTTCCTTCTCATCTATCCTTCGATTCACCTTGCTTAACATTCCCCAACCCAAGGAAGAAAAAAATGAAGCTCTTCATTGGGCACATTTGCTGTTTGAACAGTCAAATCCTTAATCACCTTGCTTATGACCACAATTTGGACACACTAGAGGTCAACTTATACCCTTCCTCCATGGCTGCCGATGGTAAAAGCCAGAGAAAACATTACTGACAAGGTAAGTTTATCTCCCAACACCAGCTATATAAAGAGTTTCATATGCTTTTCTTTTTCTCTCCTGCAGTGGGTGGAGTGTCTCCTTCTGAAGTGCCAGTCCCAAAATATGTTGGCCAACCTCCCAGACTATTGATCAAAGCTGACAGTGTAGGTGGGTCTGTACCCTGAAGTAAATAACTTAGAATGGGGGAGCTGAGGAGAGTGCTTTGGGGCTCCTGCAAGGATGACTGAGATAGAAGGGAGGGTGTCATCCTTCTGTCCAAGCAGACCTTTCACTGTGCCAAGTTCCTGAGACTTGGCATCGTTCATATAACTTTTGAAGTTGGTCCCCTCCCAGTTGATTTGGACTCACAAATGTCAACCCTGAGTCAGCAAGTCTTCAAAAGCACTGGGTAGCTCCGATGCATTAGGTATCATCGGAGGAGGCAAGGGATTCACAAGGCTCTAGGGCGTTCAAAGCAGTTTTACAACATTGCCCACAGACCCCTGCTGTTCCCACCTGGTGCTGACAGAGCCTCTCGTTTGGGCCCTTTCAGCTACAGGAAAGCAGAATGAGCCACTGCCAAGCTCTAGTTAAGTTGTTTTGAGGTTCAGATCTTTCACAGACAAATAAGGCAAAGAGGGAAGGGGCTTAATAAAAGAAACAAACCTGTGGGAAAGGTTTAATTTGTTTATTATTCACACAAACATTTTCCAACTTGGGAAGAGAGGGCATAGCCAGTAGAAATGGCCTTCTAAAATTGAGCTTGGGTGAGATAGCTATTTAAGACTTTCTCCCAAACCAATACCAAGAGAAAACATAACAATTTATAAAAACATTTTTACCATATTTGAACAAAATACAATTTTATCCATGTTTTTCAAACTCATTTTCCACTTTAAAGGCAGTTAAAGCTCATATTCTTCTCCAGAGTTTGCGCTGCTATCTGGTTTCAATATTTCCTTGTCTAGACAAGCTCCTGCTTGCTTCAACGGGATCTGCAAGCTTACATGAGAGCACACTGATTCTCAATCCACCCCTTGCTCTGTCTGATAAAAAAAACTGTAGGGAGAAAAAGAGCGAATTAGTTTTTAAAATCACCATGTACACAAAGTTGAAAACCAGTGTCCAGGACAGAGAATGCAACCGAGAGCTGCAACGAGTTTTGCTTACAGATGTTAACATGTCAATTAAAGCTCTAAGACAAAAAGAGTTCGAGTCTCAGGCAGAATTTCTCAAAAGAGAAATTACAAGTCTGGCTTTGGTAAAAATCCAAGTCCTTTTTCTCTGGTAGGAAAGTTGGGATTTCAAATCCAACATGTAGAAAACAAGTTTAAACTACTGGTTGTGACAGAAGTTATCCTGTAATAGTAACATAATCTATTAGACTATAAGAATATGATGAAGTTTATTAACAATGATGTCTTAATTTTTACAATTAACAAAGCACTTTCATCAACACTTTATTTAATATAGAGTGCAAGGACACATTAGCTAACCATTTTAATTTCAAAGACTAAGAGGAACAATGTACTAATGTCAGGAAACACTCCGAAAGACTGGAATGGGCACGCAAGGGAAGGGGGCAGCTTCCGTGGAGTGCTCCTCCTCGATCCGATGTGGCTAGAGCACCTTCCTGGTTGCCTGAGTGCACAGTGGTCTGCATCTTTCATTGCACTTGCTGTACGTTGGAAAAAAAAAACAAACAAACTGATAGTGATACAGATGATGTTGCTCATAGAAATCCAAATGAATTCAGTCTGGGTGAAGATAAAAGTGATTTTGTACTATAGGAGAGGCCAGTTTCACATTTATAAGCAAACTCGTTTCAGCATTTCTGATTGTCTGCCTATGTGTCTAATTCTTCCAATTCTCATTTGAATTCATTTTTAAAAAACACCTATTGATTCCCTAATTAATGAATTAAATTAAATATTGGCATGTGTTCATTTTACTTTTGTATGAGTCATGATTTTACCCCTTTTGGAAACATTTTTTCCCTTTTTAAAAAAATATATTTTATTGATTATACCATTACAGTTGTTCTATTTCCCCCCTTCATTCCCCTCCACCCTGCACACCCCCTCCCCCCACCACTCCCTCCCTTTAGTTTATATTCATGTCTCAAGTTCTTTAGATTCTATATTTCCCCTACTATTCTTGCCCTCCCCCATCTATTTTCTACCTACCATCTATGCTACTTATTCTCTGTACCTTCTCCCTCCTTCTCCTCCTCCCACTTCCCTGTTGCTAACCCNTTCTCCTCCTCCCACTCCCCTGTTGCTAACCCTCCATGTGATCTTCATTTCTATGGTTCCACTCCTGATCTAGCTGTCCTCTTGGTTTGCTTTTGTTTTAGGTGTGGTTGTTAATAACTGTGAGTTTGCTGTCCTTTCACTGTTCATATTTTTCATCTTCTTTTTCTTATATAAGTCCCTTTAACATTTCATATAATAAGGGCTTGGTGATGATGGAAACATTTCTTAACACAAATAGTAAACTTATAAGAATACTGTAACTCTCACAATAACATGGTATGTTTGAAACATTAAAATACCTCACTTTGAAATCCCTCCAACAGTCATTTTAAGTAGCCATGGTTTTTAATTAAAATATGATAAATATATAGTGTCCAATCTATATAGAATATTTTTGTAATATTAGCAGAATAATGCAAGTTATTTTAAAATTAGCTGTTCTATTATAACTGATTTATAACTGAAATTATGATTCTCATGATCTTTACTACATTTTGTCATATAATCATTTACATCTGACATATATATTTTTATTTTTACTAAATGTTTTATTGATTATGTATTTATTGCTATTACAGTTGTCCCATTTCCTCCTCCTTTATTCCTCTCTACCCTGCACCCCTCCCACCCACATTCCCTCCCCTTTAGGTCATGTCCACGGGTCATACATATAAGTTCTTTAGCTTCTACATTTCCTACACTATTCTTAACCTCCCTGTCTATTTTGTACCTACCATTTATGCTTCTTACTCCCTGTACCTTTTCCCCATTCTCCACTCTCCCCCCTCCCCATTGATAACCCTCCATGTGATTGCCATTTCAGTGATTCTGTTCCTGTTCTAGTTGTGTGCTTAACTTGTTTTTGTTTTTAGGTTCAGTTGTTAATAACTGCAAGTTTGTTGTCATTTTATTGTTTGTATTTTTGATACTTTTTAAAATATATTTTGATTATGCTATTACGGTTGTCCCATTTCCCCTTCATTCCCCTCCACCCTGCACACCCTATCTCACCCACATTGACCCCCCCTTTAGTTCATGTCCATGTGTCTTAAGTTCTAGATTTAGCTTAGCTTCTACATTTCCCACACTATTCTTGCCCTCCCACTATTTTCTGCCTACCATCTACGATACTTATTCTCTGTACCTTCCCCCCTCTCTCCTCCTCCCACTCTCCTGTTGCTAACCCTCCATGTGATCTCCATTTCTATGGTTCCGCTCCTGATCTAGCTGTCCTCTTAGTTTGCTTTTGTTTTAGATGTGGTTCTTAATAACTGTGAGTTTGCTGTCCATTCACTGCTCATATCTTTTATCTTCTTTTTCTTAGATAAGTCCCTTTAACATTTCATATAATAAGGGCTTGGTGGTGATGAACTCCTTTCATTTGACCTTGTCTGGGAAGCACTTTTTCTGCCCTTCCATTCTAAATGAAAGCTGTGCTGGATAGAGCAATCCTTGCCTTTCATGGCTTTGAATACTTCTTGTCTGCCCCTTGCATGCAATACTTCTTTTGAGAAATCAGCTGACAGCCTGATGGGAACTCCTTTGTAGGTAACTGTCCCCTTTTCTCTTGCTGCTTTTAAGATGCTCTCCTTATCTTTAATCTTGGCTATTGTGATTAATGATGTGCCTTGGTGTGTTCCTCCTTGGGTCCAACTTCTTTGGGACTCTCTGAGTTTCCTGGACTTCCTGGAAGTTTGTTTCCTTTGCCAGATTGGGGAAATTTTCCTTCATTATGTTTTCAAATGATTCAGATGTTGGAACACTTAAAGAAGTCCTGGAGGTTCCTAAGCCTCTCCTCATTTTTTTGAATTCTTGTTTCTTCATTCTGTTCTGGTTAGATTTTCGTTCTTCCTTCTGGTCCATTCCCTTGATTTGAGTCCCAGTTTCCTTCCCATCACTATTGCCTCCCTAAGTTATTTCACTTAGCATAGCCTTAATTTTTCCTCTAATTTGTGACCATATTCAACCAATTCTGTGAGCACCCTGATTACCAGGGTTTTGAACTGTGCATCTGATAGGTTGGCTATCTATTTGTTGCTTAGTTGTATTTTTTCTGGAGCTTTGATCTGTCCTTTAATTTGGGCCATTTTCTTTTTTTTGGTCTCAGTGCACATGTTACATAGTAAGGGGTGGAGCCTTAGGTGTTTACTAGGGTGGAGCAACCCAACTTGCTGCATTGTGATGCGGTCTGTGGGGGAGGGGTCTGAGAGGGAAGAAGACTGCTCACTCTGTTCTCTGCCAGTTTTCAGTCACTCCCCCAACTTCCCACAATCAAACTGGACCCATCTGGTGCTGATTCCCAGGTGGGTGGGTTTGTGTACATACAAGGACCCTGTGGGTCTCTCCAATGAACTCTCCCATAAGGCTGGGAGTTTCTCCTGCCACCTCAACCCCTACAGGTGTTTTCAATCAGAGGTTTGAGGCTTTATTTCCCTGTGCTGGAACCCTGGATTGCCCAGTCTGTCTCCCTCCCCAGTTGTTCCTCCTGGTTTATCTGCCTGCAAATGTGGGGCTGCCTGGTCCGCCAGCTGCCACTTCACTGGGTCCTCCAGCTGCTGCCTTGCCACAAGTCCTCTCTGCCAGGCTGCCCATNGGAAGAAGACTGCTCACTCTGTTCTCTGCCAGTTTTCAGTCACTCCCCCAACTTCCCACAATCAAACTGGACCCATCTGGTGCTGATTCCCAGGTGGGTGGGTTTGTGTACATACAAGGACCCTGTGGGTCTCTCCAATGAACTCTCCCATAAGGCTGGGAGTTTCTCCTGCCACCTCAACCCCTACAGGTGTTTTCAATCAGAGGTTTGAGGCTTTATTTCCCTGTGCTGGAACCCTGGATTGCCCAGTCTGTCTACCTCCCCAGTTGTTCCTCCTGGTTTATCTGCCTGCAAATGTGGGGCTGCCTGGTCCGCCAGCTGCCACCTCACTGGGTCCTCCAGCTACTGCCTTGCCACAAGTCCTCTCTGCCAGGCTGCCCATCTCTGCCTCTCCTACCAGTCTGGATGAATGTTTCTTCTTCAACTGCTTGGTTGTCGGACTTTCATACAGTTCGATTTTCTGTCAGTTCTGGTTGTTTTTTGTTTTTAAATTTGTTGTTGTCCTTCTTTTGGTTGTGCAAGGAGGCACATTGTATCTATATATGCTCCCAGAAGCCTTGACTTAAATATCTTTTAACATAGTCTTTGGAAAGGTACAATGTCCTTTTACTTGAGAGAAATTTGTTGTTACATTTAAGTTTGGAAAACTCTAAGTTGCCATATACTTAAATTGATCGAACTCATCAGCAAGTTGTGTCTCCTGTTTGGAAGAAAAATAAAATCGGTCAAGGAGCTGAGTATATTATGATTTGAGAATAGACAGTGGTTATGTCTAATGGTGGAAGAGATGCAGCATATTACTGTAATTTCCCTCCTTCAGCCTAGTAATGAAGGACCCTCAAACCAAGGTCCTAGAAATATGGTGAAGCCATTGGTGACTCCATGTCCGAAACCTATTCAGATATACTTGAGGCCACAGGGGACGAAGACACTGGGAAATGGAAAAACCTACTTAGGAGGCTGAGATGGAGGGATGCAGTATTCACAAAAACTCTTTCGGGGTATCCATGAGATCACAACTACAGGGTCTGGCACAAATAATGCCCCCTTTTTATTAAAAATCTTTTATTAAAAATCATAAGCATATAATTCTGTAATATAACAATATCACACTCAAGCACACCATATGACATTTTAGGTGAAATCTTCAAATTAAAACTATACATTTTTACACCCATATTATTACCCTATGTACTACATTCAAGCAGGGCCTTACTTCTGCCAGACTCTGTATTTTCCTAATGATACTAAGATGCTCTTTGCCTTTTTTATTCTCATTCTCTCATCTGAATACACTGTAGTTTTCTTGAGGCTACATGACATGGGATGATATCACTACAGCTAATAAAATGTATGATCAGAAATATGTTTTACATTTTTCTTAATGTTAAGTTCTAGTACAGTAAATATAACCAGATTTAACTCACTTAAACAAGAGCTTCCAACTGTTAAGTGTAAAGGAGAAAACATTTGAGAACAATGAGAGGAGAGAAATACGGGCCATGGCCCTCTCTCACCTGTGACTTGAGGCTAGTGGCAACATTTCTGTCTCACTTTCCTCATTTGCAAAACAAGATCAGTTTGTCTCTCTCCCCTTTTTACACCTTTAACACTAAGATTCTGTGATCCTCCAAAACTGTCATGTCACTAGTGCTGCATGAGGATCACAGAATTTTAGAGGCTTAGAGAAGTTAATTAACCTTCCCAGGATCACATAGGCTGAGAAATGGTGGAATCAGGATTCTTACCTGAGTCTGTCTTACCCCAGCATCTAAGCATTGAACTATATGCTATTGTATCCTGCTCACCAAAGTGAGGAGAGCACTTCATGGGTTGCCACAAGCACAAGGAGACCCAGCTTGGAGTTAACATTACTGGATATTTTCTTTGTTGACCTATTTCTTTGGTATCATTTGTGACTACCTTATGCCATATGAAAAAACCTGATTACTTCCATTGTTTCTACAGCAGCCAGATCCTTCTGCACATCTGGGAATTGGGCATCATTAAAAATAATAAATTCCCTAATTTATTTATTTATTTTTAAAGATTTTATTTATTTATCTTTTAGAGGGGAAGGGAAGGAGAGAAGGAGAGAAACATCAATGTATGGTTGCCTCTCGTGAGTCCCCTGCTGGGAACTGGCCCGCAACCCAGGCATGTGCCCTGACTGGCAATCGAACCTCAATCGTGTGGTTCGCAGGCCCGTGCTCAATCCACTGAGCTACACCAGCCAGGGAAAATTCCCTAATTTATTATGTCACACCCTAGGATTTTATTTTGTTTGAATATATAGAATAACATAGTACTATAAAATACACTAACTTTTAAATAAATTTTGCTTCTTTCCAAAAGAAATTGCCACTTCAATGCTGTTTTCTGTTCATCAGTCATTGCCAGAAAGTCATGTACCTGGTTAAAAAAAAATCAAACAAAGATTTCCAAAGTATATATAGATAACTCATCTTGTCAACAAGGTGAAATTTCAATTTGCTCACTAGAAGTATAATTTTATTTATAGTAATTACAGCTCATTCCTCTTGATGGAGGAGGTAAGGCCAAAGACCTGCTCTACACCGAATCTCTGAAGCTAATCAGGTGGCTTAGCACAGAAAACTCCCTTGACAAACTGGGGATCACTTGGAACTGAGGTTTAATGGTAAATGTCAGAAGCTGATTTTAACAATAATAAACAAATGCTTATCGTCAAGTACACAATCTCATCTCTAAGTACTTGCTGCTCTCCTGCAGGGCAGAAGAATACTCACGGCTGACTCTATACGGCTGGATAGGTGAAATAATCACAAAATCCTCCTTCTGGAAGAACCGCCTCATAGCTGACCAACATCTCCAATGTCTTGTTTTACCCATTGTTACTTGACTATATAAATGTTTTGTTTTTCTTCATTATGGTCCAGACCTCTGTCATTATCCCTAATAGTTAATATTAGCTATGATTTCAGTATACAATATATAATTTTTGTTCATTAAAGAAAGCAATGTATATTTAAATCAAGATTGGTCTTTCACAGACCTCTTTATTAATACATTAATTTCTAACAAATGTTCACCAAAATCACCTATATTTTGGAGGAAGAGAATCCAATTAGGAAATATTTCTAAACATGGTTTCCTTTTTGCTATTTACCGTGCAGCCCAAAGTCTCCTCAGCAACACTTCCTGTGAGACTACAGGAATGGAGCGTCCCTGTGTGATCTGTAAGATCAATTAGCATATCAAAGCTGAGAAGAACAGATTTAAACTCTGAAGAATCTTTATTGCAAGTTGTACAAACGCTGGATGCTTCATGTATATTGTAACCACAGCCTGAACTGAAAAGAAACAAAGGACAATGACAAAATTTGAAGGCCCTAAGTGACAAACCTGCTTCCTAGCAGAATTATCACTTAAAAGTCTAAATCAAAGTGAGTAATTTCAGAGTGCTCGGCACCGAGCAGTATATAAGATAAATATACAAAATTAAAAGGAATAATGAAACATGTGTTCCCAGTCAGTCTCATTTTCAGTATTTGCAATCCATCTGAAACTGGCATAAGCTCACTATCTTGCTTCCTACCTTCCACCCGGCAGGATCCTGCCCAGGCTCATTTCCCTACTGGGGCCTTCCTTTCCTGCACCCCAGCCTTCACCCCTTCCTTTCACTGAACAGTTGCATAACTTATATTTCAGCACTGACTATATCCTGTCACATGGTATTCCTTGTCATTGCAGGTATGTCCATAGTAGCTCCCCAGCTCCGTGTTCTGAAGGCAGGAATTATGTCTCGGCCTAGAAAGCCTAGGTTCCACCAATGCTCACTTGACGGTACTGTACTAGGTCATGTGCACTCCTACAGAAAACCTTAGGGTTGGGCAGGTTCGCATCCTAAATGTTGTTAGTACTGCTAGTGACAGATTCACCTCTCTTTAAGTGGTAATTACATGCTAGTCCATATTGTAAAGCAGGTCTTATTTTAGCCAGTTTGAAAAGAACTAAATCAAATTCCTCAAAAACAAGGGAGTGATCTTAGGGTAGTGATTTCTTATCTAGCTACAAATCACTTTTAAAGTAAATTTTAGGTGCTTTTCTTTACATATCAATATTTAAAATGTAGGAAAATGAGACGGCAAAAAATTATTTAAATTTGTGAAAAATATTTTTTGAAAAACCAAAAACCTGTCTTACCAGCAGCCTCCACACTAGTTTTTTTCAACTTTAATACCAAATCATAAAGTGATTTAAAAACCCATAGGTCAGCCCTGCCAGGTGGCTCAGTTAGTTGGTTGGAGCATCTTCTTGTATACCAAAAAGTCTGCAAGTTCGATTCCCAGTCAGGACCTAGGCTGTGAGTTCAGTCCTGGTTGGGGCATGTGCAGAAGGCAACCAATTAATGTTTCTCTCTCATATGGGTGTTTTTATCTCTCTCCCTTCCTCTATTTCTAAAAAAATCAATAAGCATATTCTCAGGTGAGGATTGAAAATTCCATAGGTCCCTAACTTGACTGTGGTGGTAGGTACACAAACCTATATCCATGGTAAAACTATATAAAACTTAATACACACATATGTACACAATGCACACAAATGAATGCATGTCAATCTGGGAAGGTAAGTGAATTGAATTAATATCAATATGGCTACAATGTGATACTACAGTTTTTAAAAATGTCACCAATGGAGGAAACTGGACAAAGTGCCCATGGGCTCTCTCTGACTTATTTCTTAAAATTCCATGTTAATCTAGAACTATCCCAATAAAAATTTCAAATACAAAAACCCATAGGGAAATTTTCACAATAAAATTTTAGATGTTTCTTTTGAATAAGATTATTAAATCTATTGAGGTCTACTTTTCTATGCAAGTAGATATTTTGAACTATAAATGGTTGGAAATCATTTATCACGCAGTTGAAAATAAATTTTTAAAAGGTTTTATTTATTTATTTTAGCCAGAGAGGAAGGTAGAAAGATAGGGAGAGAAACATCAATGGGTGGCTGCCATTTCTGCACCCCCTACTGGGGACCTGACCTGGACCACAACCTAGGCATGTGCCCTGACCGGGAACAGAGCCGGCGATCCTTTGGTTCCCAGGCTGGCACTCAATCCACTGAGCCACGCCAGCCAGGGTCTGAAAATAATTTTTTAAAATGATGTCACTTGCTATATAGAATGTGGCAAGCAAAATAATTTTCTAATACATTATAAAACAACATTTTCTCATTCCAGTTAAAAGTTTTTGGCAATACTAGACTCATAGATAGAGAGCAGGCTGACAGCTGTGGGGGATGGGGTGGAGTTGGGGTGAGGGGCTTGATGGGGTGAAGGGATTAAGCAAAAAAGAAAAAAACCCATGGACATGGACAACAGTGTGGTGACTGCCTGGGTGGCAGGGGGAGGAAGGAGGGTAGGTGGAGGAGAGTGTGCAGGGGATAAGTGGTGATGGACAAAGACTTGACAGCGGGGAGAGGGGCACACAATACAGTGTACAGATGATGTGTTGTAGAATTGTGTGCCTGAAACCTGTATATTTTGTTAACCAGTGTCACCTCAATAAATTTAATAAGAAGGAAAAAAGTTTCAGGTAGTATCATATCTTTACAGGACTGCAGAAACACAGTAAATTACATTTTGCTTTAAAAGGCAACTATAATCTTTGAATCTAAATAGCTTGCCATGGAAACTTCAGTATAGGTTATTTACTTGTATATTTCTCTCAAATATATAACCACCGTGATGTCCAAGAATAGCTTAAACTTTTTTAGAACTTAAAATTTATTAACACTATATTTTTTTAATTTCTTACAAGAATGAATTTGCTAAAAGTAATTTGCTTACCATTTATTTCTAACTACTTTTGTAGTGTCATCATCAATGTTCAGTGTAGAAATATAGGCATATAGAATGCCATAGAAAGGGTCAGCTTTTCCTTCATTCTTCAAAGATTTTACCTTTAATTGTTCAACTGTATAGACATCAACTATTGTATTTACTAAAAATAAAAAGAAGTTATTATAGCTCTCTCTGTATATATTCTAAGAAGCCCAAAGAATTATATCCAAATAGAAAAGCTACAAAATTCAAATAAGAACATGCAGAAGTTTCAGTTAAGTAACAAAAAATTATTGTACTCGCTATATTAAAACTGATTATATAAATGGACATAAAAGCAAAAATTAATGAAAAATAGGAAAGAATGAGAAATTAGTCATCATTAAACTGGAGAACTTGTGAGCATCAGAAGATGCCATCAGAAGAGTGAAAAGGCTACGAGTGGGAGACACTAGCGATCTGTGAAGAGAGAAAGGAGTCATACCCGCTACGTCTAAAGAATTCTTAAAAATCAGTGAGAGTGGGTCTTGGGCTTGTGGTGCGTGTTCCCTGAGATGAGTGATGTGGAAGCTGGTGGTGCCATTGTATTCCCAGACCCGGGGCTGTGATTATCTCCATGATGGCGGCCTAGGTAAACATGGCTTACCTCCTTACACAATCATATCAAAATTACAACGAAACTATAGAACAACTATCACTCAGAACCAGCAGAAATCAAGTTGAATGAAGGTCCTGCAATCACAGAATTAAAGAAGAAAACACATCTATCCAGACTGGTAAAAGGGGCAGAGATGTGGAGATGAAAAACGGCTGGTCCCACACCCATGTATGGCAGATAAAGAGCAGGAGGCCTATCTTGGGAGCAAGGGGTCCCCGCCCTACATCAGGCCCCCCAGCCCAGGGTTCCAGTGGCGAGAAAATAAGTCCCTATGGCTTCTGGCTGTAAAAACCAGTGGAGATGGAGTCGATGGAAGAAACTGTTGGATTCCCACGTAGTTCCTCTTAAAGGGTCCACACACAGACTTACTCAGACTTACTCCCTCTGAGCTCCAGCACCAGGGCAGCAGCTTGAAAGTCACCACTGGCATATGATAGGGACTGAAGTGTCTGGCTTCAGGGTGAGAGCGGGGGGCCGGCTTTCTCTAAGACAGAACTGCTGGCAGAGGCCATTGCTCCTCTTCTGGGCTCTCCCCTCACAGAGCCACAAAGTGCAGAGGACACCATATTGGAGACTCCATCAACCTGGCTCACACTGTTTGCCCCACCCTGATGATTCCCTGCCCCTGCCCCACCCAACTTACAGGCCCACCCAAGCAGTTAACAGTGGCTTTTCCATAGGATAGACTTATCTTGGCACAAGCTTCTGATCTTCCTAAATCCTCTCAAACAAGCAGCAGCTGGCCTCACTAAGCCCCTGTACCTGGCTAAGTTGCCCCAGGCCCAGCACTAGCAACAGCTGGCCTTGGTTCATAGCCTGGTCTCTCCAGGGCACCGCCAGGCCTAGCACAAGAAGCAGACAGCTGCCAGTCACTTTATAGCTTATGTCAATGGCCCCAGAAAGAACACAAGTGGGCACCAGATCCCTGCAGAAGTAAGTCCTGCTCTGTGGATTGGGCCCCTTGCACAGCCGATCCTCCACAGACAGCAGTGGTCAGTGGCCAAGGCCAGTCATTGCAGCTGAGTGGCCTGGGTAAATCCTTCCCATTGACCTTCCAACAGCAACCAAGGCTCAACTACAAGAGGAGGGTGTACTCTGCCCACATGGAAGGCACACCTCAAGTACCCAACGTGGGCGAAAGGGAAGACTGTGCCACTGGACCCCATAGGACATGTACTACATTAGGCTCAGAATCAAAGCAGCTCTACCTAATACATAGAAACAAACACAGGGAGGCTGCCAAAATAAGGAGACAAAGAAACATGGCCCAAATGAAAGAACAGATTAAAACACCAGAGAAAGAATAAACAAAATAGAGATAAGCAATCTGTCAGATACAGAGTTCAAAACACAAATTATAAGGATGCTTCAGGAACTTAGTGAGGACCTCAATAGCATAGAAAAGAACCAGTCAGAAATGAAGGATACACTAATTGAAATAAAGAACAATTTACAGGGAATTAATAGCAGAGTGGATGAAGCTGAGAATTAAATCAATGTTTTGGAACACAAAGGAAGCAAAAAACAACCACACAGAACATCAAAAAGAAAAAAGAAAAAGAGCAAACAAACAAAAAAAACAAGGTTAGTATAAGGAGCCTCTAGAACAACTTCAAGTGTACCAACATTTGCATCATAGGGGTGCCACAGGGAGAAGAGGAAGAGCAAGAAACTGAAAATCTATTTGAAAAAATAATAAAAGAAACTTCCCAAATTTGGTGAAGGAAATAGATACGCAAGTCCAGGAAGCACTGAGTCCCAAACAAGATAGATGCAAAGATGCCCACTCCAAGACACATCATAATTAAAATGCCAAAGGTTAAAGATAAAGAAAGAATCTTAAAAGCAGCGAGAGAAAAGAAGTTAGTTACCTGCAGTGAAATTCCCATAAGACTGTCAGCTGATTTCTCAAAAGTAACTTTGCAGGCTGGAAGGGATTGGCAAGGAATATTCAAAGTGATGAAAAGCAAGGACCTATGATCTAGATTCCTCTATCCAGCAAACCTATCATTTAGAATCGAAGGGCAGACAAAGAGTTTCCCAGACAAGGAAAGGCTAAAGAAGTTCATCATAGCCCTGGCTGGCGTAGCTCAGTGGATTGAGCTCGGGCCTGCGAACCAGACGATCACGGTTCAATTCCCAGTCAGGGCACATGCCTGGGTTGCAAACCGGTTCCTTGCAGGCTAACTACCAGCAGGGGATGCACAAAAGGCAACCATACATTGATGTTTCTCTCCCTCTCTCCTTCCCCTCTAAAAATAAATAAATAAATAAAATCTTAAAAAAAAAAAAGAAGTTCATCATCACAAAACCATTATTATATGAAATGTTAGATTTATTTAAGAAAAAAAAGATCAAAACTATGAACAATAAAATGGCAATAAATACATATCTATCAACAATTGAATCTAAAAAATGAACTAAGCAAATAAGCAGAACAGAAACATATTCATAGATACAGAGAACGTGTTGATGGCAGCCAGATGGGAGGGGGGGTTGGGGGAATAGGTGCAAAGGTGCAGGTATTAAAAAGCACAAATAGGTAGTTACAGAATAGTCATGGGGATATAGAGTACAGTATAGGAAATGAAGTGGCCAAAGAACTTACATGCAGGACCCGCGGACACGAACAAAGGTGTTCTCCGCCTGAGCATGTGGAGGATGCTGGGTGGACAGGGGCCCAGGGGGAAAATATTGGGACCATTGTAACAGCATAATTAATAAAATAAAATAAAAAAACAAAAAATCAACATGAGAAATACAGTCAATTTGATTTTTCAGCTCCCCTCAGATTGGCAAACGGTTATAGAAACGTTCCAAAAGTTTTAAAGTACTTTGAAAAGTGGAAATAGAGCAGTTACAGAATAAGACTACAGTATCTTTCACTATATAAAACAAAATGTCACAGGCCCCAATTTTGGCCTTTTAAAAATTCAAATAATATTTAAAGGTCACTTACAATTTATGGATTCTTTCAAGTAACTGTTAATTTCATCATCCAGAAGACCTGTTTCCTTATTTTCTCTTATAAAATTCAGTAAGATGTTAGCTTCTGGTGTATCTTAAATTGAAAATATGTAATAATTAAAAATCAAACTGATTACTTTTTAAATAACTGTGAATGATCTAAAATTATTTTAATGGTAAAAAAGGGAAGACATAAAAGAATACAATCAAATAGAATATTAGGCAGACATTAACAATGTGAAGTAGTATTCTATTAACATGGAGATGTACACAGCCATTGTTAGTATAATAGTAGCCTACAAAACTATGCAGAACAATTTCATTTTCATTAAAAAGTACATATATATAAAAAATTATCTCAAAGAATATATATTAAAGACATGATTCTGTCATAAGATGGTAGATTATAGGTGATCTTTGTTTTCCTTTATATAATTTTGTTATTTTCTGAATTTCATGTTATTTCTTCTCTAATCAGAAAAAAAAAATTTTTAAAAAGATTATTTGAAAGGTTTGCTCCTCCACTTGGGATGTGAGTATCCTTAGGAATAGTCAGATGGGGTGCCAGAAGACAAGAATGTGATTTTGAAAAAGGCTCTCACGGGACTCTGACACCCCAACCTCTGCTCCAACACCTGGTTGTCTTTCAGTCCTCCCCCTCCCACTCCGACACTCTGCCAATCGTCCTGATGATGCGTGGAACTTAACCCACTAGGCAGTTAGGTGTTTCTTCTTCCTTGCTCCTGTAACACCACGAGTCTTACCACTGTTCTTTCTCAGAACTAGACTGAAATTCCTTGTAAGCAGTTTTCCCTTTTTATCTCTGCATTTCCAGTATCCAATGCATACAGTGACTATCTTTCCATTCATCTGACCATCCATCTACTCCTGTCCTGCCTTATTCTGGAAAGGATTCATCTTAGCATTTGGCAAATAAAAGATATTCAATAAATATTTATACATTAATGAGTGAATGAATGAATGTTTTTAAAACACTGAGAATTACTGCACAGCAGATGACAGCAGATGCTGCAGTGGTGCCATAGAAATCGAACCAATGCGCCCCTGGGATGAAAGCTGACGGGAGGAGTGTGGTGCAGGCACCGCATAAAGGTCCTTACTGACAACAGGGGGTCCGGGTCTGTCAGGAGTCCTGCCTTCCTTACCTGAAGAAGGCTCTGAGGGCAGAGAAAAAGGAAGCCTGGATATCCTGGCTAGGATAAAGGCTTAAGCCATTAGAAATTTTATTTTCTACATGGCAGGTATAGAAAATTAGAAATAAGATTGATTTGAGCAAGCACATTGAAATTCATGCACCCCTATTAAGTACTCTCCTTTAAATTGTCTCCTTGAGACACAGGTATTTACTCTAATGTTGGCATTGCTCAAAACACTTTGGCATTTTAATGTTTTCAGAGCCAACTTAAAACATCCATTAAATGTCTGTTTCACTAACTTAGTCTTCAATTTTTGATACAATTAGTCCTGTCAGGCTTGATAACCTCTTTCAAAAGATAAGTCCAACTGTCTTTTAGATATTTTCCCAGGCTGAATTCAGCCTTAAAGGATGGAGACTGATCCTTTAGTAACATCACTGATGTTACTAAAGATAATAATAATAATTAATTAAATGCTGCATTAATAAATTACTAAATTAATAAATCATGGTATGTATACCCCTCAAAAAAGAGGGGGAATTAAAGAATAAGACTATGACAGGAACTAGTATAAAGGGCACATGGACAACAACTAAGGATGAAAATGGAAGGGAGGCGGGGAGCACTGGGGGTGTGGGCAAGGATGGGAGTAAAAGACAAAAAACTGTACTTGAACAACAATTAAATAAATTGAAAAAATAAAAATAAATGAAAAAAAGAATAAGACTATGATTGTATCACCACCAATTTATTACAAAGCAGCCAGAGCAATCTTTTTAGAACTTAGTCGGATATTGTCACTGCTGTGCTCCAAACCCTCGCCTGGTCCCTCCTTTTCCTACAGTGTAAAAAGCCAGCAACATTTTTTTATCATCCTGTAAAACCTTCTCTTTTTGGGGGGGATTTATTTATTTTTTCAGAGAGAGGGTAAGGAGAGAGAGAGAGAAACATCAATGCATGGTTGCCTCTCAAGCACCCTTACTGGGGACCAGCCTGAAACCCAGGGATGTGCCCTGACTAGGAATCAAACCGGCAGCCCTTTGGTCCATAGTCTGGCACTCAATCCACTGAGCCACACCAACCAGGGAAGCCTGTAAGGCTTTCTTGATCACTACCATTTCTTCTCGGAACTTGAACTTCTCTGCCCCCACTTTATCAGCTCCAGCCACTCTGGTCACTTTGCTGTTCAGCCACATTCCAACCTCAGGGCCTTTGCACTGGCTGTTCCCTCTGCCTGGCATTTTTTGCTGTGGTTATACCTCTAACTGCCTCAACACATCATTGCTCAAATTTCATCCCCCAGCCCCAAAGAAGCCTATCTGACTACCCTCTATACACAATCACCATACCGTGGCATTTTGGACCCTCCTGACTCTGCTCCTCTTTTGCTTCTTAAATATTCCATAATTCACAGGTGTGTTACGTTTATTGTTTATTATCTGCCTCTACCTGCTGGAATGTGAGCTCCATGAAAGTGGACATATTTGTGTCTTTTTTTAATATATTTTATTGATTATACCATTACAGTTGTTCTATTGCCCCCCCTTCATTCCCCTCCACACTGCACACTCCCTCTCCCACCATTCTCCCCCCTTAGTTTATAACCACGTGTCTCAAGTTCTTTAGATTCTATATTTCCCCTATTATTCTTGCCCTCCCCTCTATCTATTTTCTACCTACTGTCTATGCTATTTTCTGTACCTTCTCTCCTCTTCTCCTCCTCCCACTCCCCTGTTGCTAACCCTCCATGTGTTCTTCATTTCTATGGTTCCATTCCTGATCTAGCTGTCCTCTTGGTTTGCTTTTGTTTTAGGTGTGGTTGTTAATAACTGTGAGTTTGCTGTCCTTTCACTGTTAACATTTTTCATCTTCTTTTTCTTATATAAGTCCCTTTAACATTTCATATAATAAGGGCTTGGTGATGATGAACTCCTTGAACTTGACCTTATCTGAGAAGCACTTTATCTGTCCTTCCATTCTAAATGAAAGCTTTGCTGGATAGAGCAATCTTGGCTGTAGGTCTTTGGATTTCATGACTTGGAATACTTCTTTCCAGCCCCTTCTTGCCTGGAAGGTCTCTTTTGAGAAATCCGCTGACAGTCTGATGGGTACTCCTTTGTAGGTGACTGTCCCCTTATCCCTTGCTGCTTCTAGGATTCTCTCCTTCATTTTAGTCTTGGCTAATGTAATTATGATGTGCCTTGGTGTGTTCCTTCTTGGGTCCAACTTCTTTGGCACTCTCTGAGCTTCCTGGATTTCCTGGAAGTCTATTTCCTTTGCCAGACTGGGGAAGTTCTCCTTTATTATTTGTTCAAATAAGTTTTCCACTCGTGGCTGTTTCTTTCCCCCTTCTGGTACCCCTATAATCCGGATGTTGGAACGTTTAAAGATGTCCTGGAGGTTCCTAAGCCTCTCCTCATTTTTTTGAATTCTCATTTCTTCATTCCTTTCTGGTGGGATGTTTTGTTCTTCCTTCTGGTCCATTCCATTGATTTGAGTCCCAGTTTCCTTTCCATTGCTATTGGATTCCTGGACATTTCCCTTCATTTCAATTAGTTTAGCCTTCATATGTTCCTCTAATTTGTGACTATAATCAACCAGTTCTGTTAGCATCCTGATAAACAGTGTCTTGAATTGTGCTTCTGAGAGGCTGGCAATTTCTCGGTCACTGAGAGTTATCGGCTCTGAGACTTTGAGTTCTTCTTGCGCCATCTTTTGGGCTGTTTGTGCCTGTTCCGTAGCAGGATCAGAGCCCTAAGGTGTTCGCTAGCGCAGGGCAACTCAGTCACTGGGTTGTGACGTTGTATGTAGGGGCGGGGTCAAAGAGGGACTATGCCATCCCGTCTGCTGCCTGCCGCCGCGGCCCTCACTGGTGCCGCAGCTGCTGCTGTCACCGGGCCCACTCGTTTCGTTCCACTGCACATGAGTGTGCCACTGCCGTCAGCCCTCGCCCCCTGGGGCCTGTGTGGTCCGTCTCACTGTGCGCGAATGTGCGACCAAGGTCACTCTGCCCCACACCCTGACTGGGTCCGGGCTGCCTGCTCATCTAGGTCGGGGGATCTGTCCTGCCCAACCCTGCTCTGCTGCTGGCTCCGCCCCTCTTACCGTCCCCGGGAACGGTTAGATGTAGTCGGACTTCCGTATAATTCAATTTTCTGTCCTTTGGTTGTGTCTTTGTTTCTCCAAACCTTTGTTGTATTCAAACTTGGCTGTGGGAGAAGGCACAGTGTTTCCACCTATGCCTCCATCTTGGCGGAAGTCACCCTATTTGTGTCTTGACACAGGACCCCAGAACAGTGCCAACCACACAGCATGTGTTCAGTAGATTAAAGTTCAGCAAAGAACAAATCACTGATTGTCCCATCATCTCCCATGATGCTGCTTTCAAGGAGACAACATTCTGTGGTGGATGTGAAGATCCAGGGTACTCATATAAAAAAGTACCCTGAGTCTTGTTCTTTTACATCACATATCATAATAATTCTACTTTTAAAAATTCTGATAATGGTTTGGTCAAAAATATAAAATTGCTTTGTAGTTCTGAGTAACCCTCGATGCTTTGTTACTGACCAGTAGAGTGAGCTTATGTTTAAAATGACATGCTACTATACTTATATCTTCTTGAAACTGTGAAGGGTAATTCCATTTTGGGGAATTCTGCACTCTTCTTTAGTGTTGGGCTGACCTCTCTCTGCACCACAAAGTACTTTGAAGATGCTTACACATACCAATCCCCTGTCTCTCCAGATCCTGCTCCCCTGCTTGCATGCTCAAATAAGCTACAACTCCTTCCAACAATCACTCCAATGGGCCTGCTGAACATTTAATTACAGTTATGAACTGATAATACTACACATATGTTCTCCATGCTTTAGCACTAAGTTATTTAAATGTAGTAAAACTGAATTCATTTTAAATAGTCAATAATTCAGGTTATCTAAGCTATAGCATTGACCTTTCAAAATTCATCACAAAGGATGATGCTTTAAAAATGAGTCTGGCCCTGACTAGTGTGGCTCAGTTTGTTGGGCATTGTCCTGCAGGGTGAAGGGTCACTGGTTCGATTCCTGGACAGGGCACATGCCTGGGTTGTGGGTTCAATCCCTGGTCAGGGCATGTACAAGAGGCAACTGATCTATGTTTCTCTCTCACATTAATGTCTCTCTCTTTTTCCTTTTCCCTCCCTTCCCCTCTCTCTAAAAATAAATAAAATCTTTAAAATATAAACTAAAATAATATAAAAATGAGTCTGTTTTTTCATATTTCTTTTTTTAAAGATTTTATTTATCTTTAGATAGGAAGGGAAGGAGAGAGGGAGAGAAACATCAATGTATGGTTGCCTCTCATGCACCCCCTGCTGGGAACTGGCCTGCAACCCAGGCATGTGCCCTGACTGGGAATCGAACCACAGTTGTTTGGTTTGCAGGCCTGAGCTCAATCCACTGAGCTACACCAACCAGGACTGTCATATTTCTTTAGTAAAGATATTAAAGATATAGCTTATGGTACATTTTAAAAAGTCATTCATTTTTATTTATTTATTTTTAGAGAGAGGGGAAGGGAGGGAGAGAGGGAGAGAAACATTGATGTGCAAGAGACACATGAGAATCGAACCGGTGACTTTTCAGTTTGTAGGCCAGCACTCAGTCCACTGAGCCACATCAGCCAGGGCATCAATCGTTCATTCATTCTTTATTTTTTTACTTTTTAAAAATATTTTATTTATTTTTAGAGAGAGGGGAAGGGAAGGAGAAAGTGGGGGAGAAACATCAGTGTGTGGTTGCCTCTTATGTATCCCCTACTGGGGACTTGGCCTGCAACCCAGGCATGTGCCCTGACTGGGAATCGAACCGGCAACAACCCTTTGCTTCACAGGCCCGTGCTCAATCCACTGAGCTACACCAGCCAGGGCATCATTTTTAATTTAAATGAAATCCAAGCTTTGTCTTCATTCTTAAATACACAAATATTGGAATATGTATCAGTCATTTTCAAAAAGATAAAAAAGTTCAGATAACCTTTACCTGGATTGGTTGTAATAATGGTTTTTGAGATCACAGTTGCTGTCATGCAGTTTCGAAATCTGTCAAAACTTATTCTTACATCTGAGGCAAATATTACTGTTTGGGGAAAAAGGCATTTTAAATTACTATATGGGGGAATAAAAAATGACAAATATTGAACGCGATCATTGAAGCACGATACCTGTTTCTCGTGGCATCCAGCTCTGTGCAAGTAAAATGGATTCATTATCCCAACTGCACATTTTAAAAAAAGAAGTGATAAAAATGAAATACATTAGAAAAAAACTGGTAGTAAACATTTGCCAGAAAGGAAAGAATGTCTGAAGGGCTGGGGTTAACTATCTCCCATGTCATCAAGTGCACAAGTTAAAAATATTGGTTTTTCCTGCATTTTGCAAGGCTACACTATTTCATAGAGCACTTAACATTTACATGACCAAACATTCCTCCAATACCATTAATCTCTGACAACTTCTACCCCATCAGTTCTTTCTTTTCCCATCACTCAGATCACTTGAAGCTACTTGCAACTAAATGACTACAGGTCTAAAGACTAAAGTCACTCTTTCAGACTATTAAGCAAGGGTCCCCACAATGGATTCACTGCTCAGGGAACTTGATGGATTAAAAGGTCATTTCAAATTAAGTGCCTTCTTTGGTACCCAGGCAACTGGAGTCTAAACAATGCTATGTAGTACCCTGCAGTACTTCAGAATGTAAGCCCGCCCCACAGCCGACACACCAGGAGCCCCACAGAGCCCAGCCTGTGGTAACACTTGCTTTTCTATCATCTTTCCATGGCCTGGCTCCAGGGTACTATCCAAGGAATCATGGAAAGTCTGGTATGTTCATTATCAATGGGACCTAATAAATCACATTTTTAATAAAAGAAAATACACTAATACAGAAGTTACAGTGAGTCCACCTAAGCCACGGGTGACAAACACAAGGCCCATGGACTGAATCTGGCCCTTCCCCTTCTTTTACTCAGCCCAGCCAAGTTCCTTGGCCCTAGTTAAAGAGTAGTTACATTTATACAGTCATAAAATTACATTTAGCCCTTTGAAGGCAACTGAGTGGCTGATGTGGCACCTGGTGAAAATGATTTTGACACCTCTGACCTAAGCAATCCCATGTCAGCTAAAGATCTCATTTTAAGGCAATCTTTTTTTTTAAGATTTTATTTATTTTTAGACAGAGGGGAAGGGAGGAAGAGAGGAAGAGAAATATCAGTGTGTGGTTGCCTCTTACACACCCTCTACTGGGGAACTGGCCTGCAATCTAGGCATGTTCCCTGACTGGGAATCGAACTGGGAACCCGTTGGTTCCCAGGCCAGCACTCAATCCATTGAGCCACAACAGCCAGGGCTCATTGTAAGGCAATCTTATAGCACAGTCTGTAACAATTCAAAATATAAGACAGCAAATTTTATTTTTTAAATATAATTTCCCTCCAATCATTACTCCTCTCCTGATATTAAATCCATCATCTTTCTGATAAAATGAAAATGTTCTGTCTTGGTGATAATAACAGGAATTTCAGTTTGGGACAAATATGGGAGGTTACCATATCATTGCAAAAGAAGACTCTATCTCATCATAGAGTTTAACTTCACACCTCTGGCCTTTTCTTCGGTCTGAAGTTGTAAAGTATTTTGGCTCTCCAACCTTAGAAATGGAAGGAAATTGTTACTCTTCACCTACAGTTGTAGATGTATCTAAACATTTGTTGATATAAATACTCAGACATTGACTCTTTAAACACCAAATGAGAACTATCAAAATAGCAAGAATCACTACTATATTATTTGATGATTCAAAAGCATCTTCTATGTTAAACTAGGTATATTTAGGTGATGTTATTTACACAGTTTGACTGAAAAGAAGTACAAAAATACATATTTTAAGACTGTGAGGTCTTTTCAACATATTAGAGAAATGTTCCATGACAAGCCCATGGTGGTGTCTATGGGACTTGCTGAGGTTGAAAGTACATGTTCAACAACTGTATATCCCCACAGCTTAGTACAGAGCCCAGCACTGACTTCATGGGACTGGATGAATTCAGTCTCTCTGAGCCTCAATGTCCTCATCGTGCCAGTGCAAATATGAACATCAATACCTCTTTTGTAAGAATAAGGTGAGGACCAAATGAGGGATGTATGGGAAAATGCTTTGACATGGCCTGATTCAATCCACACTGCTGGGTAAGAGGACCATAGCGATGAAGGTGAACTCAGGGGCCCTTCTGTGCCGGCAGGGGTTCTCATACGGAATAGCAGGCACCCCTGACAGCTACATAGCAACAGGCCAAGCACAGACAGTCAGCTGGCTGCCCCCTATGTCACGGTCACCACTGTATGTATTAGCAGGGCTGAGTTCCATGGGAAGTTGCTGAAGAAAGACTCAGAGCTACCAGCAGAAGAGTATCTAGAAAGAGCGTTGGAGGAAAAGACAGCCAGAGTAGGAGAGAGGCCTGCCATATCACAGCACATAGGACAACTATACAAAAAGGAGTTTTAAAGTAAAGAGACCTAAGCAGAGGTAAAAAGGAAGAGACAGCAGGTTAACTAAAGATGTGAAGAAAGGAAACGTAAGAGGGATGGAAGCAAATGGGAGAAGAAAGGCAGTGAAAAAAAGAAGTAATATAATTCCATGGAAGAAGGTACTGACTCACGGGGTGGAGGTGGCAGGGGTGGGGGAGGTATGGAAAAAACTGGTGCATGGTTTTGCTTACATTCACACTGAGTGTTAGAAAATTTTGACTACACTGTAATATGACATCATTTAGGATTGCAGGGAAACTGAGAGATCTTATCCTGCCTTTAAGTAAGAAAAACTAAATTGCCGAGAAAATGATTTCTCCTACTTTTCATGATTGCCCTGTAGGGTGTTTGTGCCTCCCCCTCAATTATACTGAGTCCCCACTGTATGGCTGGCACTGTGCTGGGCTGGAACCAGCTTGAAGAACAAAGCAGACACGCATCTGCCACCTAGGGCCTGTCATCGGGTATAGCTGACACTCTTACTGGTCAGTTATTTAATACAGAAAAGCAATTAGCAATTACTTACAACATTAACTACAAGTACCTAAGTCAATTTCGTGGTTTTGTTTGTTTGTTTGTTTGTTTTGCCTTTTGATTACCATCATCTCATACATTGAGGAGCTGGTCTTGCCCCTTCAATTTTCTTTGTGTACTTTATTTTGTGAAACTTTAATTTTGAGGTCCACCTCTTAGTCTCTGCCTAGTGGCTCTAGTCTGTCCAATGTAGTTCAAAACTTGGGGCAATAAGTAAGAAAGAGGGAGATGCTGATGCAACAAATGGTAAACACCCCCAGAGCTCCACGGACTGTTGTCCTTCCCTGTTTTTCACCACATGACACTGTGCAGTAGGTTGTCAGGCCCCACTGTAATACGGCCCCTCTATAGTACAGCGGGTATTCTCACTGCCTCCCCCACCTCAGGGCAGCTCTGAGAACAGGCACAGAATTGACTCCTTGATTTATACAACTTACACCCCTTTAAGTAACTTCATGGAAATCTTCAAGTCAATGAATTTACCCTTTCCATTTGCATCTTTGTTTCTTTTTCTTTTTCTTTTTCTAAAGATTTTATTTACTTATTTTTTAGAGAGAGGAGAAGGGAGGGAGAATGACAGGGAAAGAAACATCAATGTGTGGTTGCCTCCCATTAGCCCCTGACTGGGGACCTGGCCTACAACTCAGGCATGGGGAATCGAACCTGAAACCCTTAGGTTTGCAGGCCAGCACTCAGTCCACTGAGCCATACCAGCCAAGGATCTATTTCATCTTTGTTTAACCAAAGTATGAAAGGCTCTCATATAGTTAGTGGATCATTTATGAATGTATGTTACTTTTAACATTCGAATACAATTTTATTTTGTTACTCATTTATAGATAAAGTGCTACTTTCCCATTAATGAGAAATGATACCATTTTCTCAGTTCAACTGACTACAGAGGAAGATACAGAGGAATATTTACTTCAGCTGGTTACCACTTTTCAAACACAAACTAAGTGACAGAACTCCACCATCAAACTGAGCTTTGCTTTCTTGGGGTTTTGACTTACCGACCTCACGGCTGCAAGTACATTAATAATTCTCCCATCAAGACTGTGTCCATTTGCAACAATATCACCCAATGAATAATAATCCTGAGACTCTTTAACAGGTAAGTGTATCAAAGAAAGTAACTTGGTGTCCACTTCATAACTGGAACAAACTTTTACTGTTGAGTGATCTTCACTGAGCAATAGTTTACAGTCACTAAATTGCAAAAACACACACAAAAAGTTAATATCAAATGACTTTTTAATAGAAAAAATATTTCCAGGTTCACAATCAAATTATTTTTATTGTAATTTAGGCTATATTAAGAAAATTTTTTACATTTATTCTTAGAAATATTAAAAATATAGTAAAATATTTTTGTCTAAAATACATTTTCATTAAGAAAATATTTTGAGAAGAAACAGAGTTCTAGCCAAGATGGAGGTGCAGGTAGAGACCCTTTGCTTCCTCGCGCAGCCAAAAGGAGGAGAACAACCAATCTGAAATCAATAAACAACCAAAAGTGCCAGAAAATCAAACTTCATGGAACTCCGACAACAAACGATTAAAGAAAAAATCAACCAGAACAACCAGACCAGTAAGGCGGTGGACCGTGCAGGCAGACTCAGAAAAACAGTGGTGCAGTGGACCTTGGGGGCAAGGCTGACTGCTGAGCTTGGCGGGCTGTACAGGAGGGGCTGACTTAAGGGGTCTCAGAGGCGGCTGTGGGCTACGGGTGGAGTGGTAGAAGAAGCTCCTAGTCTCACACAAGAGTCTGTTGAAAACTGCACTAGAGACCAGCAGGGCAAGCCACACCATTCTCACTCTGGCCCCTTCCCCACAGGCAGGTCAGCAAAGAGGGTCACTCTGCTGGGGTGAATACCTAAGCACCCCCCCTACAACCTGTCAGCTGTGCCAAGGCAAAGAAATATGGCCTAAATGAAAGAAGAGAGTAAACCTCAGAAAGAGAGCTAAGTGAGAACAAGATCACCAACCTATCTGATGGAGAATTTAGAACCCTGGTAGTCAAAATGCTCACAGAGCTGATTGAGCTTGGTCAAAAAATGTAAAAACAAATGAAGGATACCCAAAGTGAAATAAAGCAGAATGTTCAGGGAACCAACATTGACAAGAAGGAAACCAGGACTCACAGCAATGATTTGGAACAAAAGGAACAAACAAACATCCATCCAGAACAAAATGAAGAAATAAGAGTTTGAAAAAATGAAGAGACTCTTACAAACCTCTGGGACAACCTGAAATGTTCCAAAATCTGAATTATAGGGATGCCAGAAGGAGAAGAGGAAGACCAAGAAATTGGAAACTTATTGGAACAAATAATAAAGGAAAACTGCCCCAATCTGGTGAAGGAAGTAGACTTCCAGGAAGTCCAGGAAGCCCAGAAAGTCCCAAAGAAGTTAGACCCAAAGAGGAACACACCAAGGCACATCATCATTAAGTTACCCAAGATTAAATATAAAGAGGGAATTCTAAAAGGAGGAAGAAGAAAGGAGAGAGTCACCTACAAAGGAGTTCCCATCAGACTGTCAGCTGATTTCTCAAAAGAGACCTTCCAGGCAAGAAGGGGCTGGAAAGAAGTATTCCAAGTCATGAAATCCAAAGACCTACAACCAAGATTGCTCTATCCAGCAAAGCTTTCATTTAGAATGGAAGGGCACATAAAGTGCTTCTCAGATAAGGTCAAATTCAAGGAGTTCATCATCTCCAAGCCCTTATTATATGAAATGTTCAAAGGACTTATCTAAGAAAAAGAAGATTAAAAAATTTGAAAAGTAAAATGACAACAAAACTACAACTATCAACAAATGAACCTAAAAGAAAAGAAAAACAATAGAAATAAAAATTAAGCAAACAACCAGAACAGGAACAGAATCAGAGAAATGGACATCATATGGCGGGATTTCAATGGGGAGGGCGAAGGGAGGAATGGGGGAAAGTATAGGGAAGAAGAAGCATGGTTAGTAGGAATAAGGTAGACAGGGAGAGATAAAAAATGGTATGGGAAACAGAGGACTCAAAGAACTTATATGTACAACCCATGGACATGAACTAAGGTGGGGGAAACGCTGGAGGGTTGGGGGGTCATGGCAGAGGGGGCATAGAGTGGAAAAATTGGGAAAACTATAATAACATAATCAATAAAAATATTTAAAAAATAAAATGTTTTGAGGACCAATTTGTGCCTGAGTGCTAAGCATACTAGTTGTCTAACCTTACTCAAAACTGAGCTTCAGTTCCCTTCTCTGTGAAATAAAGGAATAAAAGCACTCTAGACCACATTTGTTATCTCTATAAAGATACAGCTTGCTCTGGGGAGCTCTACAACACTGACCACCTTGAGAACAGACTTGAAGTCAAGGACTGTGCTTCACTTACTCCTGTGGTGCTGTGTATGGAATAGACGCACAATATTAACAACTGAACTTGAATTGAGGCACTCTTCCCCCTCTAGCCAATCAACTCCCAAGTCCGAGTCATGGGGTTTCTTTCACGTCCTCTAATGCAGGCCTTCCTCCCACCCCTCCTCCACTTCTGCTTTAGGTATTTATAGCACTTCTCACCCAAAATATTGCCCTGTCTCCTCCGACAGTATCCTCCTAAGGTGGCCAAAGTGATCTTCCTAACCCACCAATATGAGTATATTATTTCCCACTCACAGACCTTAGAGGCTAACCATCATCAAAGAATGAAGCTGGTACAATGGGCAACACTGTCTCCGGAATGTTCCTGCTTCTCTCTCATGCTTTTCCTCCTGCTGCTCCTCTGCCCTACATCAGCCATATAAGACAACTAGCTACGAAACTGACATTTTAGACAAGAAGAAATAGTCAAACATCATCAGTTAACATGGTTCAACCTACTATTTACTGTTCTGGAAAAGGCCAGTATGTTTCATGTTTGTCCCCTTTTCAAGAATGCCCCTCCCTCTACTCATTCATCCAGTCATTCACGCACTCCATAAATACATACTGGGAGCCTATTCTATTGAATGACTAAGTCCTAGGAATGGAGGGACACGGTGTTGAAGAAGATGGATAAAACCTTGCATCTTGTGGAGCTCACATGTGTGAGGAAACAAGAAAATTAATCATATAATCTCAGACAATAATTGGGGTTGTGATGATAAGAAACAGCACATGGCAAAGTCCTAGTAATTAACTGTAAGGTCTACTACAGACTCAGTAGATGGGAAAGGTTTAAGGAGGTGACATTCAAGCTGACATTTCAAGGAGGAGAAGGAGCAAATGAGTCAGGCTGAGACTGGGCTCCAGCTGAACCTGCCTCTTTGCTCAGCTTCCCACCACCCGCCATGTGCCCTTACAGGCTGGGCCTGAGAGCTCCCTTCAACAAATCATTTACACAAAAATCCTCCTCCAGACTCTGCTTCCAGAGAACCTGAACTAAGATAGTAAGGCATGTAAGTAGAGTTACACCTCGATATGAAAACATACATATGTAAATTTCAAGATTAATCTTTTCTTCTCATTGTTCAGTTTTAATGTGACTAGAGTTAGATTTTTGTCAATTTAAGAATGAGAATCAGGACTTCCAGCCAAGATGGAAGCATAGATGGAAATACTGTACCTCCTCACACAACCAAATTTAAGGACAACAAAGATTTAGAAACAAAACACAACCAAAACAGACAGAAAACTGAACTGTACCAAAGTCTAACAAGAATGAACCATTCATCCAGACCAGTAAGAGGGGTGGAATCAGCAGCCAGCAGAGAGGGGTCTGGGCAGGAAGAGGCAGTGGTTGGCAGACACAGGCTCGGGAAGAAAATGAGCAAACCCAGTGAGGCATGGAAAGCAGCTGGCTGATTGCGGACACACATTCATGTGCAGATAAACCAGGCAGGTTTAAAAGCACTCAGTGAGACAGACCATGAAACCTAGGGCCCCAGCAATGAGAAATAAAGCCTAAAAGCAACAAATGGAAAAACTTTTAGGGGTTGAGGTGCTGGGAGAGGTGCCCAGCCTCACAGGAAAGTTCGTTGGAGAGACCCACAGGGTCCTAGAATGTACACAAGCTCAACCACCCGGGAACCAGAACCAGAAGGGCCCAATTTGTTTGTGGGAAGTGGCAAAGGGGGCTGAAATCCAAGAGAGAGCCCAACAAACACCACTGCTCCCTCTCTGACCCCGCCCCCTGTCACAACCCAGTGACCAGGTAGATGTTCACCCACCCTGGTGAACATCTAAGCCTCCACTCCTCATACATAACAGGTGCAAATAGACCAAAACATTATAGCTCAAGCAGAAGAACAGCTCAAAGCCCCAGAGCCAATACTTCTAAGTGACAAAGAGATCGCCAACCTATCAGATGCAAAGTTCAAAATACTGGTGATCAGGATGCTCACAGAACTGGTTGATTTTAGTCACAAATTAGATGAAAAAAATGAAGGCTACATTAAGTGAAATGAAGCAGAATGCACAGGAACCAATAGTGATAGAAACAAAACCGGGACTCAAATCAATGGAGTGGACCAGAAAGAAGAAAGAAACAACCAAACAGAAAAGAATGAAGAAACAAGAATTCAAAAATATGAGGAGAGGCTTAAGAACCTCCAGAACACCTTTAAACGTTCCAACATTCGAATTATAGGGGTACCAGAAGGAGAAGAGGAAGAGCAACAAGTGGAAAATTTATTTCAACAAATAATAAAGGAGATTTTCCCCAGTCTGGAAAAGGAAATAGACTTCCAGGAAATCCAGGAAGCTCTGAGAGTCCCAAAGAAGGTGGACCCCAGGAGGAATACATCAAGACACATCATAATTACATTAGCCAAGATTAAAATGAAGGAGAAAATTCTAGAAGCAGCAAGAGATAAGGGGACAGTCACCTACAAAGGAGCTTCCATCAGACTGTCAACTGATTTCTCAATAGAGACCTTGCAGGCAAGAAGCGGCTGGAAAGAAGTATTCCAAGTCATGAAATCCAAAGACCTACATCCAAGATTGCTCTTTCCAGCAAAGGTTTCATTTAGAATGGAAGGACAGATAAAGTGCTTCTCAGATAAGGTCAAGTTCAAGGAGTTCATCATCACTAAGCCCTGATTATATGAAACGTTAAAGGGACTTATCTAAGAAAAAGAAGATAAAAAAGATGAACAGTGAAAGGACAGGAAACTCACAGCTATTAACAACCACACCTAAAACAAAAGCAAACTGACAGCTAGATCAGGAGCAGAACCATAGAAATGGAGATCACATGGAGGGTTAGCAACAGGGGAGTGGGAGGAGGAGAAGGTACAGAGAATAAGTAGTGTAGACGGTAGGTAGAAAATAAACAGGGGGAGGGCAAGAATAGTGTGGGAAATGTAGAAGCTAAAGAACTTGTGACACATGGACATGAACTAAAGTGGGGAAATGTGGGAGGAAGGGTGGGCAAGGTGGAGGGGAATGAAGGGGGGGAATGGGACAACTATAATAGCATAATCAATAAAATATATTAAAAAAAGAATGAGAATCAAAGTACTAAAAACAAAGCCATTTTTTCATATGACCCTATATCAAAATAAATGATCTAATAATAAAAAAAACAATGTGAGGAAGAATTAAAGTCCTAATCTTCAAGCTGAAGTATATACACCTTTAGTAAGTTCTCTGCTAATTTGACACACAAAAGCATATTAGTAATGATCATTTTAGCACAAAGCCTGTGCTAGATATTTACCTAGGAGTTGCAGGGCTGAATTTTTCTTCTCTTTCTAATTCCTTTCTTTGGATCAGGGGATTTTCAATTATCACTAAAACAGAGGGAAAAGTGTGATGCTATTACAGAAAAGTAATAGATAAATAAATGTTATTTCTAATTCTGAGTTGGTGTCATATATCCCTCCCACTCATTTTCTTGTGTCACTATGAGAAACAGAATCCTGGAGTATGACCATCCATTTGGCCCCTGAAATCATTTTTATTTTTTGCTTTGTGTTTAAATCCCAACATATAACCCACCTTAACACTGTTTTATTGATTAGTTACACTGAATATTTCACTTGAGGGTAAGATACCTATCTATATTTGATTTGATTACAACATGCCCTTTTATAAACACTTAATTGATCTTCACCCAATTCACAGCTGCCCTCGGAAAGTAACAGTGGTGGGGTAGAATGAGCAATGCAAAATCTGGGTCCCAACTGGAGTTCCACAACTTAATAAGCTTATGCCAGGGTTTCCATTTCCTTATGGCCTATGTTAGACCTTTTTTGCTCTATTTTGCTAATTATTCACACAATCATTCCCTTTTTACAAAAGAAAAATTGAAGCTCACAGAGGTTAAACAACTTTCTTGAGATTTTATATCTAGAAAGTTGTAGAGCTAGAATTAGAGTTGTTCTGATTTAAAGTTCTGTAATCTTTTCACTCTACCACACTAAAGTCCTAGTTAGATTTATAATCATTGACTTTATGCTTTTAAAATCCCTTATCCTATTCATCCTCACAACCACCATCAACATAAAACATATTTTAATACCAAAATCTATCTTTAGCTCTATGTAACTAATGTTCTGGCATTTATCTAAGGAATGTTTCTAACTGTACTGCGCCCTGTAAAGTCTGCAAAGTTTTCTGCCTTCAAATCCATATGTTCAATTACTTTATTATTCAGTTGGAGAGATACTAATATAACTATGAAAATTAATAATACAAGGCAATACATGACTAGGTGCTAAATAACTGGTATGGGTAATAGCTTGCTTCATACTGTAATACTCCTGTATTGGAGAGGGGAGGTTTAATTACCTGTATTACTCTTTACCTTCTTTTTTCTACCATGATAAAGCTGGTATATGTGCTTCTTTGGTCCTGGCATGAGGCTAGATATGTCATGTATCGAGTGACTAAGTTCTATACTTTTAAAAATAATTTTCCTTATATTCTTATTTATTTGTTTTTAGAGAGAGGGGAAAGGAGGGAGAAAGAGAGGGAGAGAAATATCAATGCCCCACTGGGGACCTGGCTTGCAACCCAGGCATGTGCCCTGACTGGGAATCAAATCTGTGACCTTTTGGTTCACAGGCTGGCACTCAATCCACTGAGCCACACCAGCCAGGGCTAAGTTCTATACTTTATACCAGACACACTATCTCATTTAACATTCACTAGAATCTTTAGTGAACTAATTCGTAGGGTATTAATTTGTAGTTGAGGCCAAAGAAGATTAAGAAATTTTCTCAAAGCCACCTTGTGAAATAAATGTTGGAACTAGGATCTATCTGCTTTCAAAACTCTTGTTCTTTTTGTTAAACTACACTGCATTTCAGGAGGATATTGGGGTGGGGAGAGAATGCAAAAGATTTGGTATTTGAGACTAAAAGTAGAGTTTCTTAAAATCCACTAAAATTCAAATATCAGCTTTTATCAAAATCTATTTAACAGCCCTATTATGTTGATTATAGCAACAATAGAGATTGATATAAACTGAAATATGAAATAAACCAAAGATATAAAGCTACCTAGTAAAAATATGTGACTATCATGTTGCATGTTTCAGGTAATAATGCTGAATTGTCTTGTATTTTGCTATTAAATTCTGACTTTTTTCTGATAGGGTTCTTGAGAATTGTGCTTTACAGTAAGTCCCCTTACCCATGGTTTCATTTTCCACAGTTTCAGTCCAAAAATATTAAATGAAAAGTTACAGAAATAAATTTTTATAATTGTTCTACTTTGTTAGTTATTGTTAATCTCCTACTATGCCTAATTTACAAATTAAATTTTATAGAAAAAAACTGTGTGTATAAAATATGGTTTGGTAGTATCTGCAGTTTCAGGTATCCACCCATTGTGGGTCTGGGAACTTCTGCCCTGTGTATAAGGGGGACTACTCTAACGTGTTCTGACTGCTTCAATGTAGTTACCACAAACATACCAAAGGAATAATACTATTAGCAACAACAGTTTAAGAATCAATGCCAACTTACCACACTCGCCAACCCGAAAGCTGTCAGAAAGTGATCTGATATAATCTTTGTTGCCCCATGATGTTGCATTTACAAAATGGGTTGGTGAGTCACGAATGGTAAAACTGAAAGTGTATCTTTCTGATCCAATATCTAAGGGAAAATCAATGCTTTTATTTTTCAAATGAAGTGTTTTATTATACTTCTGAACAAATATTATTATGATAATAAAAAATATTAAAAAACATGGTATAAAATATTATTTCAGATAAAAGGTCTGTAATAATTTATGCTTCCTTTTATGGATTTCAAACCTGACAAAGTAGATAATCACTTCATTATTACCCTCTCTGTCCCTTTTCCCAAGTTACCTGTATATTTGGAAAACAATGGCATATAGGTTAGAACCATCCAGATATTAGCATAGAACCTCCATTTCTTTCTTACTGTTACTGTCTTAACCTAAGCCTAGTTCAGATGTAAATTATTTGAAAACAAATAAGCATGTGCTACTAAATAACACCACTAGAGGACAGCAACTACTTTTTCCCCAATAAAATTTCTTCATGGTTTTTGCTAATTAAAAAAGTTGCCCAGGGAAGATAGAGGCATAGGTGGAAATACTGTGCCTCCTTGCACAACCAAAATTACAGACAACAAAGATTTAGAAACAAAAACACAACTAGAACAGACAGAAAACTGATCGGTATGGAAGATCAACAACCATTCAACCAGACTGGTAAGAGGGGTGGAGTTGGCAGCCAACAGATCACGGCAGGAAAAGGCAGTGGCAGCCAAACCCAGGAGCAAAGGCGGCACTCATAAACTGGGCAAAAATGGGCAGCAAGACAGACCACGCAACCCAGGGCCCCAGCGACGGGAAATTAAGCCTAAAAGCAATGACTGAACAGGTGCCGGGAGAGATTCCCAGCCTCACAGGAGACTTTGTTAGAGAGACCCACATGGTCCTAGAACATACACAAGCCCACCCACTCAGGAACCAGCACCAGAAAGACCCAATTTGCTTGTGGGGAGCAGCAGAGGGGACTGAAATCCGAGAAAGATGGAACAAGCGCCATTTTCCCCTCTCTGACCCCACCCCCACATACAGTGTCACAACCCAGTGACTATGTTGACCCACCCTGGTGAACACCTAAGGCTCCGCCCCTCACTACATAACAGGCGTGACCTTACTAAAATTGGCTCAATCAGAAGAAGAAATCAAAGCCCCAGAGCCAATAATTTTAAGTGACCAAGAGATTGCAACCTATCAGATGCACAGTTCAAAACACTGGTGATTAGGATGCTCACAGAACTGGTTGATTTTAATCACAAATTAGATGAAAAAAAGAAGGCTACACTAACTGAAATGAAGCAAAATGCACAAGGAACCAATAGTGATGGAAAGGAAACTGGGACTCAAATCAAAGGAGTGGACCAGAAGGAAGAAAGAAACAACCAAACAAAAAGAATGAAGAAACAAGAATTCAAAAAAATGAGAAGAGGCTTAGGAACCTCTAGGATATCTTTAAATGTTCCAACATCCAAATTATAGGGGTACCAGAAGGGGAAGAGGAAGAACAACAAGTAGAAAACTCATTTCAACAAATAATAAAGGAGAACTTCTCCAGTCTGGAAAAGGAAATAGACTTCCAGGAAGTCCAGGAAACTCAGAGTCCCAAAGAAGGTGGACCCCAGGAGGAACACACCAAGACACATCATAATTACATTAGCCAAGATTAAAATGAAGGCGAGAATTCTAGAAGCAGCAAGAGATAAGGGGACAGTCACCTACAAAGGAGCTTCAATCAGACTGTCAGCTGATTTCTCAAAAGAGACCTTACAGGCAAGAAGGGGCTGGAAAGAAGTATTCCAAGTCATGAAATGCAAGGACCTACAACCAAGATTGCTCTTTCCAGGAAAGCTTTCATTTAGAATGGAAGGGTAGATAAAGTGCTTCTTAGATAAGGTCAAGTTCAAAGAGTTCATCACCACCAAGCCCTTGTTACATGAAATGTTAAAGGGGCTTATCTAAGAAAAAGAAGATAAAAAATATGAACAGTGAAAGGACAGCAAACTCAGTTATTAACAACCACACCTAAAACAAAAGCAATCTAAGTGGACAGCTAAAACAGGAGTGGAGCCACAGAAATGGAGATCACATGGAGGGTTAGCAACAGGGGAGTGGGAGGAGGAGAGGTGGGGAGAAGGTACAGAGAATAAGTAGCATAGATGGTGGGGAGAAAATAGAGGGAGGGCAAGAGTAGTGTGGGAAATGTAAAAGCTAAAGAACTTGTGATACATGGACATGAACTAAAGAGGGGGATTGTGGGTGGGAGGGGGTATGCAGGATGAAGGGGAATGGGGGGCAATGGGACACCTGTAATGGCATAATCAATAAAACATTTTTTTAAAGTAACCCAGATACTTCCAGTCAAGATGGCAGCGTAGGTAAACACAGCTTTCTTCCTTGCAAACCTATGTCAAAATTACAACTAAAATATAGAACCATCATTCAGAACTGTCAGAAATCCAGTTGAATGGAAGTTGACAATTATGGAATTAAACAATTCCATAACAATTATGGAATTAAAGAAACCACATCCATCCAGATGTGGATTGGTAGGAGGGGTGTAGACATGGAACAGACTGCTCCCGCATCCATGTGTGGTGGATAAAAATTTGGGAGGGATATCTCATGAGTGAGAAGTCCCAATCCCACATCAGAACCCCAGCCCAGGGTTCCAATGCCAGGAAAATAAGCCCCCATAACTTCTGGCTACAAAAACCAGTGAAGACTGAGTTGGTGGAAGAAACTTTGGAGTCCCAAAAAGTTTCTCATAAAGAATCTACACAAGGACTCAATCAGACTCATTTACTTTGAGCTTCAGCACCAGGGTAGTGGCTTGAAAGGCACCAATAGCATAGAGGGAGGAACTGAAGTGTCTAGCATCAAGGTGAGAGCAGGGGGACAGCTTTCTCCCAGACACAACGGTGGGCAGAGGCCATTGTCCTTTTTCTAAACCCTCCTACCACAGAGTCACAGTGCCTGCAGGCTGGTGCCAATCTAAGACTCCACTAACCTGGTTAACACTGTTTGCCCTTCCTCAGAGATCCCCAGAGAATCTTTCCCACCCAACTTACAGGCCCACCCAAGCTGTTTTTCCATATAAATGGTTGGTCTTCTCTCATGTATCACAAGTTCCTAAATCCTATAAAACAAGCAACAGCTGGCCTCAGTGAGCCCCCAGTCCCTGTACCTTTTGCTATGTAGCCCCATGGCACTAATAGCAGCCAGTCTAGATTCACAGCATGGCTTCCTCTGGAAATCTCAAGTAGCAGCCACTTCAACTGCTTTACAAGCCAGGCAGGGTGACCTGCGCAAAACACAGGTTGGGGCTGACCTTGGCCTGCACCACCTGGGAAACCCCAGAGCCTGTGCGCCCCGTGGGTAGCTACAGACCACGTTGGAACATCACCACCCTCTCTCTGAACAGCTGATCCTCCACAGAAAGTGGAGGTTGGTGGTCTGTGGTCATAGCCAGTCCATGCAGCTGACTGGCCTGGATAAATCCCTCCCATTGACCTGCCAGCAGCAACCAAGGCTCAACTACAAGAGGAGGGTGTACTAAGCCTACACAAAGAGCACATCTCGAGTACCCAGCTTGGGTGATAGGGAAGGCTGTGCCACTTGACCCTATAGGACATGTACTACATTAGGCCACACTATAAGGACATGGAATCAATGCAGCTCTACCTAATACATAGAAACAAACACAAGGAGGCTGCCAATAGAGGAGACAAGGAAAGGCCCAAATGAAAGAATAGATTAAAACTCCTGAAAAAGAACTAAACAGCCTGGCTGGTATAGCTCAGTGGATTGAGTGCAGGCCTGCAAACCAGAGAGTTGCAGGTTTGATGCCCAGTCAAGGTACATGCCTGGATTGCAGGCCAGATCCCCAGTGGGGGCCATGTGAGAGGCAACCATACATTGATGTTTCTCTCCCTCTCTTTCTCCCTCCCTTCCCCTCTCTAAAAATAAATAAAAATTTTAAAAAAGAACTAAACAACATGAAGATAAGCAATCTATCAGATGCAGAGTTTAAAACATTGGTCATAAGAAGCTCAAGGAACTTAATGAAGACTTCAACAGCATGGAAAAGATCCCCAGTCAGAAATGAAGGGTACACTAATAAGAACAAAGAACAATTTACAGGGAATCAGTACCAGAGTGGATGAAGCCAAGAATCAAATTAATGATTGAGAACATAAGGAGGTAAAAAAACAAAACAAAACAAAAAAAACCACAAGCAATGAAGAAAAAAAAGAAGAAAGAAGAAATTTCTTCTTAACAAGAAGAAAAAAGAATCCCAAAAAAAATGAGAATGGTGTAGGCAGCCTCTGGGACAACTTCAAGGGATCCAACATTTGTATCATAGGGGTGCCAGAGGGAGAAGAGAAAGAAATTGGAAATCTATTTTAAAAAATAATGAAAGAAAACTTCCCTAATTTGGTGAAGAAAATAGACATGCAAGTCCAGGAAGCACAGAGAGTCCCAAACTAGATGAATGCAAAGAGGCCCACTCCAAGATACATCATAATTAAAATGCCAAAGATTAAAGATAAAGAGTGAATTTTAAAAGCAGCAAGAGAAAAGAAGTTAGTTACCTACAGGGGAGTTTCCATAATATTGTCAGCTGATTTCTCAAAAGAAACTTTGTAGACTAGAAGGGATTGGCAAGACATTTTTAAAGTTAAGATTGCTCTACCCAGCAAAGATATTTAGAATGGAAGGGCAGATAAAGAGCTTCCCAGACAAGAAAAAACTAAAGGACTTCATAATCCAAACCATTATATATGAAATGTTATAGGGACTTAAGAAAAAGATCAAAACTATGAACAATAAAATGGCAATAAATACATATCTATAACAATTCAGTCTAAAAAATAAACTAAGCAAACAAGAAGAACAGAGACAGAATCATGGATATGTATAGCATTTTGATGGTTGCTAGATGTGAGGGGGTTATGGGGGAATAGGTGAAGAGATGAGGGGATTAAGAAGTGCAAATTGGTAGTTACAGAATAGCCATGGGGATCTAAAATACAGCACAGGAAATGGAGTAACCAAAGAATCTATGCATGACCCATGGACATGAACAATGGTGTGGGTATTGCCTGATGGAGTAGGGGGTGCTGGGTAGAGGAAAGCAAAGAGGGGAACATTGGGACAACTGAAATAGTATACTCAATAGAATACAATAAAAAAAGTAACACAGCTTAACATACCTATATAAATTATAGATATCTACCAAACTGTAATTATTATTTTTAGGGCAGGGACTGGGATGGGAAGAGCTGGGTGTTAAATGAAGAACTTTACTTTTCAACTCTAGACTTTCTGTACTGCTTGAATTTTTAATGAAAATAAATTAAAAAAAAAAAACAAGAAGCACATTTTTTCCAAAAAGGAATGCTGTACATATAATCATAAAAGGTAGTCAAACACTACAGAATTGGTCCTCTATTCTCACCGTCTGATAAGTGAAATTGTTATCTCATTGTTGTAATTTTAGCTAATATTTAAATATTGACCTTTTTCTAATTCATGTATTTTTTAAATTTTATTCTTATTTATTCTATTACAGTTGTCCCAGTATTTTCCTCTTTGCCCTCCTTCATCCCACCCCAACCCTGCTCCCACAGTTCATCCTTTCCCACTGTCCATGTCCATAGGTCATTCATATGTGTTCTTTGACTACTCCCTTCCCCTTCTTTTCACCATTCCCTGCTTCCCCCTTTCCTCCAGCAGCTGTCAGTCTGTTCCTTGTTTCCATGTCTCTGGTTCTGTTTTGCTCATTAGTTTATTTTGTTGATTAAATTCCTTTTATAAGTGATATCATATGGTATTTGTCTTTCACCACCTGGCTTATTTCACTTTGGGTAATAGTCTCCAGTTCCATCCTTGTTGTCACAAAAGGTAAGAATTATTTCTTCTTTCTTTCTGCTGCATAGTATTCATTCCATTGCATAGTTGAACCACAGTTTTTTAATCCCTTCATCTACTGATGGGCACTTACACTGTTTCCAGCACTTGGCTATTATAAATAGTGCTATTATGAACATCGGGGCGCAGAGGTTCTTTTGAATTGGTGTTTCGGGATTCTTAGGGTATATTCTGAGCAGTGGAACTGTTGTGTAATAAGGCAGTCCTATTTTTAATATTTTGAGGAAATTCCATATTGTTTTCCACAGTGGCTGTACCAGTCTGCATTCCTACCAACAGTGCACTAGGGTTCCCTTTTCTCTACAACCTCTCCAGCACTTGTTTGTTGATTTATTAATGATAGCCATTCTGACAGGTGTGAAGTGATATCTCATTGTGGTTTTAATTTGCACCTCTCTTATGGATAGCGATTCTGACCATCTTTTCATATGTCTACGGGCCATCTGTATGTCTTCCTTGAAGAATTGTCTATTCAGAACCTCTGCCCATTTTTTATTGGATTATTTGTCTTCCTGATGTTGAGTAGTGTTATTTATATATTTCGGACTAAACACTTGTCCTATGTATCTTTGTTCTCCCATACAGTCAGTTTCCTTTCTTTTTGATGGTTTCTTTATCCATGCAGAAGCTTTTTTATTTCATGTAGCCCTGTTTGTTTGTTTCCTTTATTTCCCTTGCTCTAGGAGATATATTGTAAAAATATTGCTACATGGGATATTTGAAATTTTACTATTTGTTTTCCTCTAGGACTTTTATGGTACCATGATCTATATTTAAGTCTTTTGTCCATTTTGAGTTTATTCTAGTGTATGGTGGAAGTTGGTGGTCTAGTTTCATTGTTTTTTGCATGCACCATTACAGTTCTCCCAGCACTATTTATTGAAGAGATTATTTTTACTCTATTATATGTTCATGCCCCCTTTGTCAAATATTAAGTGACCATAGAGAAATGGGTTTATTTCTGGGCTCTCTATTCTATCCCACGATCTATGTGTCTCTTTTGTGCCAGTACTAGCCTGTTTTGATTACAGTGGACTTGTAGTATGGTTTGATATCAGGTCTTGTGATACTTCCAACTTTTTTCTTCTTTCTCAAGATTTCTGTGGCTATTCAGGGTTTTTTGTTAATTTATGTATTTTAAGTTACCCCTTTTAGAATTTATAAAACAGACATACTGACTTTCTCAAATTATTCAAATGGTACTCCTGATCTAATTAATTATAATGAAGTAAAGTGAAGGCAAACGAGTGTAGGTGAGAGATGACACCTTTGTTATTTATTTAAAAAAATAACAGAATACTACATGAAACAAAATAAAAATAAAGGTACCTGTAACTACATCATGAGTCTAATAATACACTCACAATTACTCAGATGATTCAAGCAAAATTAATGTTTTCTTCTGCCAAAATTATTAGATGGCTAACAAGAGCTCTGATTCCCTCAAACTGTATAAAAGCACCTACACTGTAACCTTTAATAAACACCTTTGACACTTTTAAAGCTAAAAGTAGTGAGTTGCTAGATTTGACATTCTGTCTTGTATCTTTGCGTGTTAATTGCAATAGTTTGAAGGTGAGTTGATTTTGAAAATTCACTTTTGGTCTTGGATTATGTTTCCATAGTACCCAAACTCCTGCACTGTTCGAGCAATTCAATCAAGAACCACTAAAGCCAAAATTAACTGTACTTTCCACAGATGAAAGATGAGTTTTTTTCACTGCATTGTCTGGTTGTTTGAGCAAATATGTAGATACTGTTGCCAGATCTCTCCCTCGACACTACCATGGCATTATCCCTGCTCGAAAACCTTCCTCCTTAGCACTTTCTGTCTTATTTGAGTTTTACCTGTGTACTTGCATCTCTTAGGCTGAAGGTGACAGTTAACATGGAGTTCTTACTACAGTCATTTCATTCTCACACAACTTCTATTTATCCTGATTTCACAGCTGTACATAGGACAGATTTCAGATCACTCAGTGACTAAGTGGGGCCAATTTCATATCACTTAGTGACTAAGTGAGCTCAGTCAATCTAGCTCTAAGTCCATTCTCTCATATATTATGATATCCAAGGATGATATGAGACTAAATACAGTTGCCCTCTGCTATCTTTATGCAGGGCGTATACAGAAATACTTAATAAATACACATTAATGAGTTAACAAATTAAACTAGCTATTTTGGCAGTGCACATACAAGCCTTTAAAACTGTTTGAGAAACATCAAATAAAATAATTTAAAATTATTTTAATGTCCTCACACATATAACCTTAAATTGAGTACTTTACCATACAATAGAGAACATGGCCATTGCTCTTCAAGAGTTAAACAGGCATGAGAAATTTAATCACTTAAATATACTTTGTTGTAGTCACAAGCCACAAATGATAAAAAATGAAGCAAAGACTTAAATAGAACTTAGCTTTTTCTGTCTGGAAAGCCTTTGACATCTGTTTTCCCAATAACTATACCAATTATTTTCTGAAAAAAACAAAAAGGTTATAGAAGACATATTAAACACAGATGTAGATGACAAATTTAATTTCATGAACTTGTCCCTTTATATTTTACTGGCTCTAACAAATATTTTTGACAAGGGACCATTTAAATGTCTTTATTCCAGAAAAACATCTAAAATAATTTCATAAATCATCAATTCCACAAAGAATAGTACAAAGTAATAATAACTGCTATTACAAATATAATAATTTAATGCTTTGTATGTTACTACTGTTTTTCTTTTTTAAAAAAAATTTATTTACTTATTTTTAGAGAGAGGAGAAGGGAAGGAGAAAGAGAGAGACAGAGAAATATCAATGTGTAGTTGCCTCTCGCATACCCACTACTGGAGATCTGGCCTGCAATCCAGACAAGTGCCCTGACTGAGAATCGAACTGGTGACCCTTTGATTTGCAGCCCACACTCAATCCACTGAGCCACACCAGCAAGGGATCTAATTTATTTTCAGTCACTAGAAAAAGCACAGTAACTGCCCTATTATATGAATCCTCACTGAATTTATTCAAAGCACATGTATAATGCACTTTAATTTGCCACAATTTTCAAAGCTTTCTTTTATATATACTTTTCTAACAATCCACATAAAATTTCTTAGCTTCTTAATCCAAACATGTTGGACAGTAATGTATATTAAATTGCAAAGAACTTGTATATTACTGCTAATAAATGTAAGCTCTAAAGTCCTAGATCTTAAACTTTAAAGATATTAACATCTCAAAATTTTAATGTTCTCTTTATAGTGACTACCAAATAAAAACTAAATGTTAAAAAGTGCTTTGAGAAGTAAAAATAATTACCTTTTTCTGAAAGGTTAAACCTAAATTTATTAATCTAGAGACTGCTTTAACCTTATAATAATCTATTACATTTAAAATACATTCAAGTTTTTCAAATTGCTGTAGCCTAGCTGAGCTATTAGCTAGTTTTATTACATTTAGACCAGGGGTGTCAAACTCATTTTCACCGGGGGCCACATCAGCCTTGTGGTTGTCTTCAAAGGGCCAAAATAATTTTAGGACTGTATAAATATAACTACTCCTTAACTGTTAAGGACTTGAAATTACATCCGGACCTCTGAAGGCAACTGCGAGGCTGATGTGGCCCCCAGTGAAAACGAGTTTGACATCCCTGACTGAGACACACTGTTATTATTTCCTAAATTCCATATGCTCACCGATCTCACTGAATTTTGTTGGGAAAACACAACTAATGAAAATATCGAGTAAAAGTTTCTTACTGAAGAGGAAATCAACAAATTGTTTACTGTTCAAGAAAAACTATAACAGCAATAATTATTTTTCACAGTAATAAATCTTTAATCACAAACTATTGTAGTTACATGTAAATTTATCCTATTTTAAGAAATCTGATTTGCAAATGCCAAATGTAAACAGCAGATCATGCAGAAGCAGGATAAGTAAGGGACTACAACTTCTTCACAGTAAGTTCTTCACCTTATAACATGAGTCTATCTAGATTTCTTTTAAATAAGTAAGAGTCTTGTCATACTTGAAATTATTGAATTCCCCCCCAACCCTTCCCCTTAAAATGAATTTTTATGTAATCATTTCAGGAATACACCTGCTGTGTACCTGTGTCATAAAAGCAGCATAATCACAAGTATTTAAGTCTGTAACTTGGACAATTTGATTAGAGAATAGATCCTGCTAAACAAAAACATTTTAACTTTACAAAGATAAATTTGAATGGTTATTAAATATTTAATTAAAATAATACAAATAAACTTTGGACCAGTTTGAACAATCACTAGTCATATCTACAATCTTCTCCTTTGTAGAGAAAAGAAATATGAATTTTCATTTAGCTGGCATAAATACAAAAACATTCAGGGATATCAGGGATACTTAATATAAAATAATTATACAAATGCCATGAGTACCTATATACCTGTCAATTATAAAAGCATGTGTCAAAAGAATCAACGTTGCTGTAACGTAATATTACCACATAAAACTTCATCACAGAACAACCAAACCATTGCATCACTGAAACCTACCACATTTGCCATATTTGGATGCAGATCTGAAAGTGCAGTGAAGTTCTTCAACGCAAAGAAGTTTGCCATTCTTTTAACTGCATTTTAGAAAATACAATTTAGATGCATAAATTAAATAAATGAAATCAACCATAAAAATTCCAAGATTAAAAAAAACTTATTTATAAAAGCACTGGATAGTTTACTGATTCTTTAGGAAAAGGTTTTAGTACAACTGTGAAATATAAGTTAATACAGGTTACACCTGCAAAAAAATGTTTCAAACACCCTTTTATAGTTTTGAATGATATAGGTTAGTTTCAATTTTAAATTCACTTTTCAAAATGCATATAATTTATCATTTTTGAGCACCCTGCAAATGGAGAGTTTCAGATGAGAGATGATTCAATGGGATATTTATGGATTTAAATATTGGGGGAGAAAGACTTCTTTTAAAAATATTGCAAAATTCTATTGTAAATACCTCAAATCATGCATTTGGTTACACTGTGTGTGAGGATAGGTAGTGACTCTAACCTCACCTCTAGATGGTAAGCTCCATAAGGTCAGAGGTGGCATCTAACATACTTTTTTAAAGATTTTATTTATTTATTTTCAGAGAGAGGGGAAAGGAGAGAGAGAGAGAGAGAGAGAGAGAGAGAGAGAGACATCCATGTGTGAGAGAAACATCAATTGGTTGCCTCTCACATGCCCACAACTGACCTCGCCCATAACTCAGGCATGTGCCCTGGCAGAGTATCGAACCCGTGACCTTTTGGTCAGCACTCAATTCACTGAGTGTGGACTGAGCCACACTCAATCCACCAAGCACTGAAGCCAACACTCAATACACTGAGCCACACCAGTCAGGGCCTGACATATTTTTATGTGTGTATTTCGATGCTACCTTGTGCATAAAAAATACTCAATAAATATCAAAAGAATGAACTGGTGGCTTGTCCTTGTTATTATCACTATAAAAGGTTTTAGAGTAGTAACAATCATCAACTATACCGAACTAGCAGATTTATTCAACTTCACTTCATGATACAACACATGGGCTCTTTAGCTCTGAATGCTCTCACTTACAGGCTTCACTCACTTTCAGTACATGCCCAACACATGAGTTTCAGGGAGCCTGTGAAGTTAGTCAAATATGATTTTGAATTCCTGTGCCACTAGTTTGTAGTCAAGTGTTTTGATATTACTGAGCTTTAATACCCTCATCCCTAAAATATGGATTACATCTACCCTACATGTTTAGTGTGAGAATTTGAAATAATATACATGAGGTACCTAGAAGTTCCCAGACTCTCAGCAGATAAGAACTGCTTTTCATTCTTATCCAATGTAACAATTTCTGTATTAAAGGCCTTTGTTGCTAGCAAAAACAACTGAAAACTAAGTAGTGTTAAGTTTCCCACTTATTCTTAGGCCTGGTCAAATCTGGCTCACTATGCAATTTCAGTCTCTGAAATACTTGCCAAAACTTGACAGATTCATTTACTCACCCATCTACTCAACAAGCATTTACTGAGAGTCTGTGATGTTCCAGACACTTGAAGTTGGAGAGGATGAACTATTCAGTAGCTGGATTATGTGTAAAAATACTACCACCTACATACTAAATTGAGTTCTCCAAATCTTTACCCCTCAAAATTTCTTAGTGGATTGGTCACTGACTTATGTGATATCCCATGAACTCTTTGAAGTTCCTCCAATTTCTACTTTTATTCAAAATATATAGTGATACACTCTAGTGTCTGTCTATAAAAAAAAAAGACAACTTGATTCTCTACCTGGACATTTTGAGAAATACAAAGATAATATGAAGTAAAGAACTCACTATGGTAATCCAGAAATTATACCATTCACCAGCAACTAGTGTCCCTTCTATTGGGTTAACTAGTCTGTTTACTTTTTTCCATAAAAAACACATTTTTCATTTTCACCAATAACTTCATTGATTTAGATGGTTTGAGTATGTTGGCTATCTCCCGACATTGGCATCTAATGGGTAAAGGCCAGGGGTGTTGCTAAACATCTTCCAATGCATAAGACAGCCCCACAGCAAAGAATCATTTGGCCAAAATGNAGACTTCTTGCCAGTACCTTCTTGCCTGTAAGGTTTCGTTTGAGAAGTCAGCAGATAGTCTTATGGGAACCCTTTATAGGTAACTCTCTGCTTTTCTCTTGCTGCTTTTAAGATTCTCTCTTTATCTTTAACCTCTGGCATTTTAATTACAATGTGTTTTGAGCCCCTCTTTGGGCCCAATTTGTTTGGGACTCTCTATGCTTCCTGGACTTGCATGTCTATTTACTTCACCAAATCAGGGACGTTTTCCTTTACTATTTTTTCAAATAAGTTTTCAATTTCTTGCTCTTATTTCTTGCTCTTCAATTTATTTCTTCCTTATGTTACAAACTGTTGATTTGAACCCTGGCTTCCTTCCCTTCACTGTTGGTTCCCTGTGGATTTTTCTGTATTTCACTTAGTGTAGCCTTCATTTCTCCCCTTTTGCATTTGCTATACTCAATGAGTTCTCTGAGCAACATCATCACCAGTATTTTGAACTCTGTATCTGATAGGTTAACTATCTCCATTTCACTTAGTTCTTTTTCTGGAGTTTTAATCTATTCTTTCATTTGATCCATTTTTCTGTCTCCTCAATTTGGCAGCCTCCTTGTGCTTGTTTCTGTATATTATGTAGAGCTGCTTTGGCTCCCTGTTTTGGTGCACCTGTTATGTTGTAAGGGGTGTTGCCTTAGGTATTCAACAGGGTGGGGCCACCTGTTTCCCTTCTTCATGGTGCTGTAGGATGGGGGAGGGTTGGAGAGGGAACAATGCTGCATGCTCAGCTCTCACCCTGTTTCTAGTTACTTTCCCCACTTTCCCCACTTTGGTTGTGTGAGGAGATGAAGTGTGTCTACCCACACCTCCATCTTGGCTGAAAATGAGTCCTCCTTCTACTTTCAAAGGTGACCTCCTGTCTCAACCAGAGCCCAGCCTGTCCTGTTCCATTCCTCCCATGACCTTCCAGGTCCCTTATTTTAGATTTTATGAGGGTGTGACAGGGTCAGACCTCTTGTTCTCTTCCTTGCTGGAGCTTTCCTCCACAGGAGAAAGCTGTATTGCTTGGTGTTTACTCCTGCTGGTACTCTGCCACAGGATAACGGGACTCTGAACCCACAGAAGGAAGGAACACTCTTAACTACTGATTCTGAGAAGTCTCTGGCCCACATATCAGCCAAGGTTGTCAGTCAGACCCTTAGAACAAAGCCCACCAACTTTTCTGTTTTGAGATCATGGTCTCAAATTCTGAGCAGGCCAGAGTTAGTCAGTTTGAGGCCTTGGTCTAGGAAGGAGGAGTTATGAGTAGAGAGGTAGACAGGGCACTTGACATAAACTTTGCTGACTTTTTTTTCTAGAGCCAGGAAGGGTTGTATGTGTTTGCGTCTCCTCTGTGTACTTTTCATTCCTGTCAATGCAACAATTATTCATGAAGACCTGTGAGCCAAGTACTGTGCTGGTGCCCCAGACTCTCCCATCAGAAAATTCCATTACCATCTGCCCTGTCATCATTCACAATCCCTTTCCTTGACTGCCCAGATCCAAAACAATCCTCACCAAGTCCTGCTAATTTTCCCTTCTAATTATCTCTAGAATCTGACCATCTCCCCCCATCTCCCTTGTCCTTACTACTCTCTGCTTCTACTTTTGCTTCCTCCATCTCTTCTCCACAACAGAGAATTCTTTAAAACCTTACATTGTCTTTCCCTTGCTTAACACTGCTCCCAAACGCACACTGAATTAAGTCCAAACTCCTTGCTACTCCTTGTAATGCCCAGCTGATCTGCTCTCTGCCCATCTCTTCCTCATTTACTATCACCTTCCGGTGGATAACCACTCTCCAGTCTGCTCTCCTTTTCTCAAATATGACCAGGAACCCTGGCATATGCAGTTCCCTCTCCCTTGAGCACCCTACTCAAACTCACCCTTAGATCTTCCCAAGGCAGGCTCCTTGGCATCCTTTGGGTCTCAAAGAGAAGCCTTTCCCACTACCCTACCTCAAGTATTCTCCAGGCTCTATTTTCCCTCTCAGTATTTCTAATTCATAATTGTTGCTTGTGTACTGCCTGTCTTTTTCCCTCATTGGAAGGTGGGTTCCATGATGACAAAACTGTGTCTTATCTCCTAATTATGTCTTGCAGTGCCTAGTTTAGTGCTTTGTGCATTGTAGCCACCAGTTATCATCAACAAAATTAATGAGTCCTAAAAGCAATATAATTTGTAATCTGAGAATATTGCTATAATTAGCTTTTTAGGTAGAATTTTAGTTAACAGCTAATTTTACATTTATATCAAGTATTTAAATTATGGAAACAAGTACATCTAATTATGGTTTACATCTTGCTATTCTAGCCAAGTGAAACTTCTAAAGAGCTCAGTGATGGTGTTCCTATAACTTCCTATTTTTTTCATATTTTATTTATTTATCTTTAGAGAGGAAGGGAAGGAGAGAGGGAGAGAAATATCAATGTATGGTTGCCTCTTGTGAGTCCCCTGCTGGGAACTGGCCTGCAACCCAGGCATGTGCCCTGACTGGGAATCGAACCACGATCATGTGGTTCTCAGGCCCGCGCTCAATCCACTGAGCTACACCAGCCAGGGCCTATAACTTCCTATTTTATCCTGTAGACTGGTGGGGAGTTAGGCTACTAACTAGCTACTAACTAGCTCCCGGTGGGCAGCTCCTTCACAGAAGGTTACACCCACAGCCTCGCCACTGGACAACAGAGGACCACCCTGCACAGAAGTCCTCTTTATAGGGTCATTTCTGTACATGGAAACCTCCCCCACCTCTCATCATAAAACACATATTTTGTGACAAACTGGTAAAATTAAAAATTCTTTCTCATAGAGGGGAACAACTTTATTCATCTATCTCTATAAATCCAATTCAAAAAGGTTACTTTTACTCCTGCTGCTTCAATGGGAACCCGGCAAGTTTTGCATTATAAAATCCTAGCTGACTTCCAAACACTGGGGTGTCCATGAGAAAACTGTCCAGCTAGCCATCACACTGGAGAACTCTGCCACAGGGAAGCTTTTTAGTATAACCTTTCAAGGTAGTTTCAAATTTTATAACTAAATGATGCTTTAAGAGAAAGAAAAAGACACCTGCATGACTTGAGACTGCAGCCTAAAACTATAGTCCCTTAAAAACCCCTGCAGTGACATGCTGCACTCTGTTCAGTGTTTGAAACTGTATTTTGATCATTCCAGTTCCTGGAAAAGGCAACACTGGAGCCGCCACAGACCCCGGGTTATCCGGGGAGGAGGGAGGGACGGAGGGACGGTGGCGGGAGCAGGAATTCCCGGGGCAGTGAAACTGCTCTGCTCCGCTCACCGAGGACACGCGTCCTCCCTCGTTCGTCAGACCCACAGAACGTCCAGCCCCGAGAGCGAGCCCCAACTAAGCGACAGCAGTATCTGGAATCCGCGTCCGTCGGCGGGTCTCCGTTCCACGAGCACCGCAGCGTTCCACCGGACACTGTCGGCCCTCACGCCCTCACGCACGCCCACCGCGAGAGACTGTCGGCTTCACAGAGACCGCCCGTCCGTCCGTCGGCTTCACAGACACAGCGCCCCACGTAACCCCCAGCCTCCGGCTTCCGGCGGTGCGGGGCCACAGGTCGGCCAAGGGTCGGCCGAGACGGCTGGGACTCGCCTTCGCCACCGCCCACCCCCAGCCCGCAACAGCCCCGACGAGGCCGCCACGCCCTCAGAGCCCCCACCCCGCACCGCGGGCCGCCACCTCAGGCCCTCACCTCAGAGGTCCCCGCTGGCTGCTCCCTACCTCTCCCCCGCTGGCTACTCACTAGCCACACCCGCGGCCTCGCCTGCCAGGCCCAAGGACCCGGTCGGCAGCTCCTCCACAGAAGGTTACACCTTCCAGCAGCTCCACTGGACGACAGTGGACCACCCCGCAGGGCCCCTCAACAAACGTTAGCACTGGCCCCGCCCCTCACACCGGCCTCTGACTCCGCCCACATCCAGACTCTGTGCAGGCCCCGCCCTCGAGCTGGGCTGGGCCCTCGTCCGTCCCCAGAGCACTGGCTCCGCCCCTTCCCCCGCCCCCCACCACACCCTGGAACCCATTTCCTTCTACGGTACCAAGGGCCACTGGTCCCAGGGGTAAAAGGAGAGAATGGAAGAGTAGGCCTGCGGGCGCTGAGAACCAGTGGCCCAGCAAGATGTTATGGGTCATTTTTGCTGAAACACGTCAGGAGGTGTTATACTACAGAAAGTGTAGCTGCTGAATATGCATGAATGTATGCAGATGAAACCCGGGAAATCTAGACAACATGGTGGGCTGTGTCACCTCAGTCACCAAGTTGTGATTTTGCAAAATGTTCCGATGGCAAAAAGTGGGTCAAATGTGTCAGGGATCGCTCTGAATTATTTTTTATACAGCAAGTGACTCTGTAATTATCTCAAAAGAAGAAAGTGCACGAGATCAGGACTGCTGATTTGGTTTTCGAAAGGGTGCTATATGTGAACCCTGGTGACTTGCTGGCGGAGTGTCAGGGAAGGCTAGGCCACTAGATCAATAAGACATTTTCCTGATGATACCATTTATATTATTTCAGGATAAATATAGACTGCACATCTAATTAGATATGCTAACTATTGGACTTAGGTGAGCCTGACATTTGCCAGCTCTTCATTTTTTAAAAATTACAGTGGATGTACAATATTATATTACTTTTGGATGTACAACATAGTAATTACTAAATTTACAAATTAGTAATTACTAATTTACATGCCTTACAAAGCGATCACCCTGATAAGCATGATCACTTTGTAAGGCATATAAATGTGACTCATCTGACACCATACATAGTTATTACAATATCATTGACTATATTCCTCATGCTATACTTTACACTCCTGTGACTTTTTATAACTGGCAATTTGTACATCTTAATACCTCCCCATTTTAAATTCATCCTCTCAACCCCCTCCCACCTGGCAACTATCAAAATATTCTCTATATCTGAATTTGTTTCTGTTTTGTTTGTTTATTTTGCTTTTAGACTCCACATATAAGTGAAATCATATGGTATTTGTCTCTCTCTGTATGACTTATTTTAGCATAATGCCCTCTAGGTCCATCTATGTTGTCGCAATTGTCAAGAGCTCTTCATTTTTTTAAAAAATCCGCACCTTGTTGAGGATTAAATATCCTAGTTGAGGATATTTTATTGACTCTAGAGAGAGCAGAAGGGAGAGAGAGAAACATCAACTGGTTGCCTCCCACATGTGCCCCAACCTGGGATTGAACCTGCAACCGAGATATGTGCTCTGACCGGGAATCAAACTCCCAACTTTTCGGTGTAAGGTTGAAGCTCCAATCAACTCAGCCACCTGGCCAGGGTAGCTCTTCCTGTTTTTAATCATTAATATTTGGACACCTTTTTAATCTAATAACTTATAAACTAATTCTTGTTAATAGAGTATTACTCAGGGGCGAATAAGATCCAATAACTAAATGAATTAAATTTGTTGCCAATTGTCCATCTGTAGATTATTTAATTATTGAGCTTTTCATACAACTCAATAACAAAAACCCAAACAATCCAATCAAATAGAAATGGATCCAAGGCTATGAAAAGACATTTCTTCAAAGAAGACGTATGGTGGCCAACAGACATGAAAAAATGCTCAACATCACTATTCATCAGGGAAATGCAAATCAAAACCACAATGAGAAACCACCTCATTCCTGTCAAAATGGCTATTATGAAAAAGTCAACAAATAGAGTGTCGGCAAAGATGTGGAGGAAAAAAACTCTTGTGCACTGTTGGTGGGACTGCAAATCAGCACAGCCACTATGGAAAACGGTGTGGGGATTCCTCAAGAAACTAACAATAGAGCTGCCAAATGACCCACCACTTCTGGGTATTTCTCTGAAGAAGACAAAGACACTAATCTAAATGGATAAAGAAGATGTGGTATATATACAATGGAATATTATTCAGCAATAAAAAGAATGAAATTTTGCCACTTGTAAAAACATGGATAGACCTAGGGGGTATTACACTAAGTGAAATAAGTCAGACAGAGAGAGATAAATACCATATGATTTAATTTACATGTGAAATTAAAAAAAACAGCAAATGAACAAACAAAACAAAAGCAGACTTTTGATGTCATAGAAATAGACATCAAACTGGTAGTTTCCAGATGGGAGGGGGTGGAGGGGATGGGGGAAATGGGTGAAGGAATATAGTCAATAATACAGTGATAAGTTTGCATGGTGACAGATGATTACCAGATTTATTGTGTTGATCACATTGTAGAGTATATAAATGATGAATAACTATATTGTACTCCTAGAACTAATGTAATATTGTATACAAACTCTACTTAAATGTTTTAAATAAGTAAAAATAATTATTGAGCTTTTTCCTTAAAAAGAAAAGACAACATTGGTACTTATTTTACAGCCACATATTACAGAAGAAAAATACAGCAGAGGAAAGTTTTATGTTATTATCAAAACATGGTTTTTATTTTTCCTCATTTGTTTTTTTCATTTCCCAAATAATAATGGAAAGCAAAATAACATATCTGCATTTCTACCATTTCAAATTTAATAGGAAAAACTTTAAAATTATTTTCATATTTCTTTCAAGTCCTTCTGTTTAAAAACAACCAGCAGTTTAAGTCAATTTTAAAGAAAAAAAGAAGGTATAAAAATAATTTGCATACATTTGTCATTCAGCTTCAGTGGGGGGATATAATCTTAAATTTTGTTTGTATTTTTTTATATTTTAGTAATTTTTGCTGAAAGCTGTCTTAAGATTGAACAAGCACAGTCAGCCTTGCCAGGACATAACAGGTTTTTCATAAGACGTGTTGCTTTGAAACACTACCCTAAAAGAGTGGGATTGTTGGTATGAGCATTGAGATTGAGACCCCCTTACTGTGTAAAGGGTTCTTTTGTTTCATTATTTATAATAATTCTGTGAACTTATTTTGTTCTTACCAGTAGAATTGACTTGTCAATACATGTTGGATGAATGTGAACAGAGGCAAGGACAAGGAATGCCTAGCCTTGACACTTCATGTAGAAGTCAAGGGTGAGTAACAAAGGTCAGAGCAGAAATAGCTTGTGTGTCTTGCTAAAGAAATACTGTGAGGCTATGCCTGTCACCTCCCTGGAGCATGCCAGCTGTCAAACCATCTGGGAAGCATGTCACAAAGGGGTGACAGGGAAAATATATAGTAAGCAATTCCACACATACTAATCAGTAGGGAAAATTAACAATTCTATTAGTGAATTATAAGACCACTTTTTATTTAAGAATAAAATAACTTTTCTAAAGTTGCTCCTGTTATCACAATATTCCTACCAGGAGCTGAAATACCTCCCCACTCCTCCATTATTGAGGAATCAGCCAAATTTAAATATACTGTAGACACTGGCCAGGTAGCTCACTTGGTTGGAGCATTGTTCTGACACGTCAAGGTTGTGGGTTCGATCTCTGGCCAAGGCACATACAAGAAGCAACCAATGAATACACAAATAAGTGGGAAAACAAATCAATGTTTCTCTCTTTCTCTCTCCCCCTGCCTTTTCTCCTCTCTCTCTAAAATAAAAAGAAGTTTAAAAAATTAAATAAGCAAATAAAATATAGGTGTGCTAACTTTTGCAGATGCCTGTGTGAAAGTTTGCAAAATTGTGTCTGGAGAAAAGGAGTGAGGTAACCTGTAAGTAGGGTTGAAAGAACTAGATGTGGAGATTGGGTTTATGTGCTAATCAAAGCCATTTAAGAGCTATTGGAGCAAATGCCATTTAAAGGCCATTGGAGAGGAAACAAGAGAGCAAAAAGGATGGTTGCAGGAGTTGGATTCGGGAAAGTTCCTGAAGCATTGGAAAAGAGCGAGTTCATGAAAAACAAAACAGTGGGAACTCTGGAGCAGCCTAAAGACAGTGTCTAGGAATGTTCTGGAAAATCCTGGAGGAGAATCCATGCAAACTGCTAAGTTAGGATTTGGGGAGTTGTGGGATGAACGGATTCTTTCTCAAGTCTGGATGGCTTAAGCAAAAAAGAACTCGATTTGTTCCATAAGCAAAGCAACTGAGAGGAGAAATTAAAACATTGGTGTTTGACTGGAAGTAGCAAGAATCGAGGTCTAACTACACAGTGAAACTGGAAAGCCTATTAAGAGCCTGATGTACAAGTTGATACATGGTAAAATGAGTGATGAGCAGGGATTGGAATTGTTCAGTACCTGTTGTTTATGCACAGGGACGGCTGTGTATGGCAGTGTGTTCTTTTTATGCTCTACATGCCTGGCATACACTCTACCAAAGCCAACGTGCTGAAGGAGAGAGCAGGAGGGGAAGGTCATGAGCACACAAAGCATAGGGTTTGGTCTTTGGAAGAGAATCTGGCTGCCCCCTAGCTGGGCCCACTGGAGAGTTACTCATGCAACAATAGGAAGAGCCCATTTTTTTGGAGGCCTGTCATGGGCCGTGTTTCATCACCATTTATATTAGACCTATATAATTTTTTTAAACTTTTGTAAATTTTATTGCAACATATCTTTACCAGCTACACTGCAATTAACCATATCACTGACCTCTCAAGTCCCAGCTCCACATGCCAGTCATCTGTGGGCATGTCTGCCCATTTGAGAGACCAGGTATATCAAAGCTCAGCATATCTAAAACTAAACTCAGAAGCCCACCACAAGCCAGCTCCTCTTCCTCTAGTTGCAACATAAACATACATCTGGTAACCCAAGCTCGGAGCCTCGAAGGTAGCCTTGAATCCTCATCTGCTCCACTTTATCTAATCAGGGGTCAGGTTCTATTTTTCTTTGGAGTATTTCTTGCTCCTGCCCTTGTCCCCCCATTGCTACCAACTTCATTTAGGCCCTGGTGGCATTACACTGGAAGAGTGCAGGGGCATGCTGCGGGCTCTTACCCTTCCCTGCTCCAGCCCATTTGACACCCTCCTGCCAGATTAAGCTTCTCATACCTTCCACCACAGCATCCCCCTTGTCTGGAACCTTCAACACTATCTGTCATAGGAGCCCAATTTTTTTTTCTGTAAGAGGTCATATGTAAAGGGCTTTGTGGGCATATGGTCTGTTGAAATTACTCGAAACTACCTTATAGTGTAGAAAGCACCCATAGACAGTAGGTATCTGTACCAATCAAATAGGTAAACAAACCACAATAAAACTTTATAAAAGAGTCAGTGGGCCAGATTTGGCCTGTGAGCCATAGTTTACAACCCTCTGGATTAAATTAACATTTTTTTTTTAGTTTGGCATTCATCACTTTCTAGAATTTGTACTCAATTTTAAACTTTAGCCTTCTTTCCCATCATTTCTCTAAAATATGCCCATTGCCAAAGCCTCTGATTGAAAACACCTGTGGTGGTTATGGTGGCAGTGAGAGAAACTCCCAGCCTAATGGGAGAGTTCGCTGGAAAGACCCACAGGGTCTAGAATGTACATAAGCCCATCCAAACAGGAATCAGCACCAGAAGGGCCCAATTTGATTGTGGGTAGTGGGGGGAGTGACTGAAAACCGGCATAGAGTGGAGCAAGTGGCATGTTCCCTCTCGGACCCCTCCTCCCATCGCAAGGCAGCAACATCAGTTGCCCCACCCAGGTAACACCTAAGGTTCCACCCCTCACTATGTAACAGGCACACTGAGACCCCCCCAAAAAAAGGCCCAAATGAAAGAACAGATCAAAGCTCCAGAAACAATACAACTAAGTGAAAAACAGATAGCCAACCTATCAGATACACAGTTCAAAATACTGGTGATCAGGATGCTCACAGAATTAGTTGAGTATGCTCACAAAATCGAGGAAAAAATGAAGGCTATGCTAAGTGAAATGAAGGAAAATGCACAGGGAAACAATAGTGATGGGAAGGAAACTGGGACTCAAATCAACAATGTGGACCACAGGGAAGAAAGAAACATCCAACCAGAAAAGAGTGAAGAAACAAGAATTCGAAAAAAATGAGGCTTAGGAACCTCCAGGACATTCTTAAACGTTCCAACATTTGAATCACAGGGTGCCAGAAGGAGAAGTGGAAGAGCAACAAATTGAAAATTTATTTGAACAAATAATGAAGGAGAACTTCCCCAGTCTGGCAAAGGAAATAGACTTTCAGCAAGTCCAGGAAGCTCAGAGAGTCCCAAAGAAGTTGGACCCAAAGAGGAATTCACCAAGGCACATCATAATTACATTAGGCATGATTAAAATGAAGGAGAGAATCCTAGAAGCAGCAAGAAGTAAGGGGACAGTCACCTACAAAGGAGTTCTCATCAGACTGTCAGCAGATTTCTCAAAAGAGACCTTGCAGGCAAGAAGGGGCTGGAAAGAAGTATTCCAAGTCATGAAAGGCAAGGACCTACATCCCAGATTGCTCTATCCAGCAAAGCTAACAGTTATAATGGAAGGGCAGATAAAGTGCTTCCCAGACAAGGTCAAGTGAAAGGAGTTCATCATCACCAACCCCTTATTATATGAAATGTTAAAGGGACTTATCTAAGAAAAAGGAGATAAAAATATGAACAGTAAAATGACAACAAGCTCACAACTATTAATAACTGAACCTAAAAAAAAACAAAAACAAAAATGAAGCAAACAACTAGAACAGGAACAGAATCACAGAAATGGAGATCACATGGAGGGTTAGCAGCAGGGGAATGGGAGGAGGAGAAGGGGCGAAAAAGGTACAGAGAATAAATAGCATAGATGGTAGGTAGAAAATAGACAGGGGGAGGGTAAGAACAGTATGAGAAATGTAGAAGCCAAAGAACTTATATGTGTGACTCATGGACATAACCTAAAGGGGGGATGTGGGTGGGAGGGGGTGTGCAGGGTGGAGGGGAGTAAAGGGGAAAATGAGACAACTGTAATAGCATAATCAATAAAATATTTTTAATAAAAAGATGCCCATTTCCTCAAGACTTTTTGTACTTTTAAAAAATGTTTATTGATTTATAGAGAGGAAAGGAGGGAGAAAAGAAACATTAATTTGTTGTTCCACTTATTTATACATTCATTGGTTGATTCTTGTATGTGTATTGACCAGGAATTGATCCCACAATTGATCCTATGCCTTAGTATATTGGAACAATGTTCTGACCAACTGAGCTACCTGGCCAGGGCACCTCAAGACTTTTACATACATAACAAATTTTTGTTTAGGAATGAATTTCCCACACTGCAAATATACACATATTTTTAAAGATACATAACAATGACTGATACTATGACAAAAATGTCTTTTTTCTATGTTCTCTACTTCATTGTCTGTGAGAATGATGCTCATCACTTCATTATTACTTCTAGAAAGTATTTTTTAAGGATTTTATTTATTTATTCTTAGAGAGAGGGGAAGGGAAAGAGAAAGAAAGGGAGAGAAACATCAATTGTGTGGTTGCTTCTTGTGCCCCTTACTGGGGACCTGGCCCGCAACCCAGGCATATGCCCTGACTGGAAATCAAACCAGCAACCCTTTGGTTTGCAGGCCCATGCTCAATCTGCTGAGGTGTACCAGCCATGGCCTAGAAAATATATTTTTTAAAGATTTTATTTATTTATTTATCTTTAGAGGGGGAGGAGAGAGGGAGAGAAACATCAATGTACGGTTGCCTTTTGTGTGTCCCCTGCTGGGAGTTGGCCTGCAGGGAACCTGCCTGCCACCCAGGCATGTGTCCTGACGGGGAATCGAACCGCGATCCTCTGGTTCGCAGGCCCGCGCTCAATCCACTGAGCTACACCAGCCAGGGCCTAGAAAATATTTTTAAGAGATACCTTGACACTCAAGGCTGCCACGTCCAGTCCCAGTGCCAACCATGCTGTCTGACAAAGTCTGAGCATGGGGAGGACAACTTCAAAGAAGCGTGTTCCGGCTTGGCTGACGTGGCATGAATGGATATGTGGTGTTGATCTTAATCTTGCTGTCTCTTGGTGTTCTAACCTCTACTTTTCTGATGATTTGGAATCTCCTAGAAATGCTGACCATTCTCAGAGCTGAACAGCAACTAGGTCAGGCTGAGAACAATATCACCTTGGCCTTTCCCCAGGATAACACCTCCTTCCCTGACCTGATTAAGCAGCTGTAGGATATGATGATATCAGCTAGTAGGGGGCCTGGAATACCCAAGGCAGCCCCCTTAAGTAAGTCCCGAGGCAAATCCCCTCTGATGAAATAGCCCCTGAATGTCTAAAGTTGTTAGAATAACAGCCCCTCCTTTACCTTGAATAGGGATATATATCTATGGTCAAAATAACTTTTGATGAAACTATGGGAATTTTCGTATTTTTCCTAATTACCCTTATATTGATTTCAACTGATTATACTATGCAGCTGTAAATGTTAATGAAAATGTAAAAAACCTGCTTGTACTTGCAATAAATGGAACAGTGCTTCACCTGCCTTTGAGCTGTGTAGTTGCCTGTTACCCAGCGCCGACGCCTATCCTCACCTCGAGGGACCCCTGGACTCTGCTGCAGCTGGACCGCGGCACAAGGCCACTATATAATTTTGAACAACTATTACTTATACTGATTAGCAATCTTACCATTCAATATTACTGCACAGTAAAAAATATGAATGCTGAAGAGAAGCAGAGATTTCCTCCTGCTGCACTGTGCTTTCCTTCCCTTGGGTTCAAACCCCAGGCTCTATTCTTTGTTAAGTTTGTTCACACGTATAGGAATTTGCTCAGAGAATGATAGCCTATCTGTATTGTTCACGTATTTGGCGTGTATGCCAAAGGAAGCAGGAGACAGCCACGCTCTCAGAAATGGACAATTAGTATTTCTTAACATGCTTAGTTCGAGTACAGTCAGAGTTCTCTAATCTGAACAGCTTTACCACACAGTTGTCTAAAATAAGAAACTAAATGGGGTTTAGGAGGAGCTGGCGTGAATTATAGAAACTAAAGGTCAGGCTCTCTGCTCAGTGTCTCAGCTCTGCCACTAATTAGTTATGTCGGTCAAACAAAGCTCTCTGAGCTTCAGTTCCCCTATCTGTCAAATAAAAGGTTTGAGCAGCTCCAGTGGGACAAAGACAAATATAGAAGTTCAAACCCTGTGGGAAAATGCAGTAGATTTACTTGTATATATGTCAGTCTCTTCTAGACTGAAACTCTTTGAAAAGTTGTTCTCCTCAGAATCCTCCCACTGCTAATGTGGTGCCTGGTGTTTGCTGAGTGAATTATTTGATGATTATGAATAACATCAGCCTCTAGTATGTGGCAAAGCTGCCAAACCGGGGGAGAGGGCATTGCATTCATTCTGGGAGCACAGAGGCTGCTCTGGGCCATGATGCGGAGATCAGACTTGCAGGACTTAGTTCTAGTTCTAGACCTTAATTTGCTGTGTAACTTTAGGAGAGTTACTCAACTTTTCTAGGCCTTAAAGTAACATATAAAATGTAAATAAACATCACTGCTCCCATTTTTAAACTCATAAGGTTCATAGTACAGCTGTCCCTATGAAATGATGGTTGGGAAAATACAGAATACCACATTCCATTGGTAACCGTTACCAAATAGGTGGCATAATAACTGTAACTGGTATTTCTGCTTCATAGTATCTTTGCCCAGGTGGGCCATGAAAACAGGTCCAAATGGCTCTACTAGTTTTCCTTTTTCAACTCAGTTTCCTCTAAATTGACCAGAGATTCGATTACACAAAAGAAACAGACAACTGCCACAAGTTTCCAGGGAGTGTTGATTTATCCTTCCGCTTTCCTGCTGAGAGCTCAGGTGGAAATAGCCACAGAGGGCCCTGCAGCCTTCCCAGTGCTCTATGGGTGTCACCAAGTTCCCTGCAGGAGACACCCACAGTTCACCAAGGGGGAAAACCTTTCCCTTGTGTTGGTGTTGGTTCTCCTGCACTTGTCATATCACTTTTGGGGGGAGGAGGGCTTTATTGTTAAAAACAAGAGAGTCAACTACAAAGTTTTATCAGACAATTTTTAAAAGATATTCTTTTTTAACAAAGAAGATATTATTCACTTATTTTTAGAGAGAGGGGAAGGGAAGGAGAAAGAGAGAGAGAAACATCAACATGTGGTTGCCTCTTACATGCCCCACATTGGGGACCTGGCCCGCAACCTAGGCATGTGCCCTGACTGGGAATCGAACTGGTAACCCTTTGGTTTTCAGGCCGGCACACAATCCACTGAACCACAGCCAAGGCTAGGCAATTTTTTTTCTTTTAAGACCATTGACACATTTATGAAATCCCTGATGACACTGCTGAGTCAGTAGATTAGTAAAGGGTGACAATTATTCTTTTCATTTATTTAACATTTATACTCATCCATCTCCAAAACGGTATACGCTACTGCACTGGGTTGAACAGTGTCTCCCTCAAATTAATGTCCGCCAGAACTTCAGAGGTAATCTTTTTTTGCAAATAGGATCTTTGCAAATGTAATTAGTTAAGAGGAGGTCACACTGGATTAGGGTGGGCCCTAAATCTAATGGCTGGTATTTTTATAAGAATTGGAGAGGATGCACAGAGACATGCAGGGAGACAGCCCACATGCTGTGAACGTGGAGCAGAGATTAAAGTGATGTGTCTACATGCCAAAGAATGCTGAGAATTGCTGGCAGCCACCAGAAGCTAGCAGAGAGGCAAGGAAAACATTGTCCCTCAGGGCTTCTAGAACAAACCAACCCTGCCAACACTCTGCTTTCAGACTTGTAGTCTCCAAAACTGTGAGAGAGTAAATTTCTTTTTTTTTTTTAATCCTCACCCAAGGACAATTTTTTCATTGCTTTTAGAGAGAGGGGAAGGGGTAAAGAGGTAGAGAGAGAAACAAAGATGTGAGAAAAAACATCGATTTGTTACCTTCTTGTACATGCCCTTGATCACCAGGGATGATCCTGAAATTCAGCTATGTGACCAGACCTAGACTCGAACCCACAACCTTTTGGGATATTGGATGACACTCCAACCAACTGAGCCACACTGGTCAGGGCAAGGGAGAATAAAATTCTGTGCTTTTTTTTTGTTTTTAATATTTTATTTATTTATCTTTAGAGGGGAAGGGAAGGAGAGAAATACCAATGTATGGTTGCCTCTCGTGAGTCCCCTGATGGGAACTGGCCTGCAACCCAGGCATGTGCCCTGACTGGCAATCGAACCGCGATCATGTGGTTCGCAGGCCCGCACTCAACCCACTGAGCTACACCAGCCAGGGCAAAATTCTGTTGTTTTAAACCACCCAGTCTGTGGTAATTTGTTACAACCGTCCTAGGAAACTGATACAGATGGTTCACAAATTAATCATAGTACACAATAGAATGATTGAAAAAGCAACAAAAGAATCTATAACTTGGGACTTCCGGCCAAGATGGAGGTGTAGGTAGAAACACTGTACCTCCTCGAACAACCAAAATAAGGACAACAATTCAGAAACAAAGTAGCAACCAAAACTGAAAGAAAATTGAACTATATGGAAGTCCAACAACCAAGGAGTTAAAATAGACACATTCATCCAGACTGGTAGGTGGGGCGGAGTTGGGTGGCCCATGGGAGAGGGGTCGCTGCACAGGAAGCAGTGACACCCAGCACGCAAAGCACCCCAGGTGCCACCACCGGGCAGACCCTGGGCACCCAGGTGGTGGCTGGCAGACCCCAGGCGTGGAGTAGCAATGAGCAGACCCAGAAAGGCAGCAATTGAGAAATGGGGCACTGTGCGCAAGGTGGCTGGCTGACCAGACAGCAACCCCACATTCGCGCACAGATAACTGGGGATTGAGACAGATCGAGCAACCCAGGGTCCTAGCACCAGGAAATAAAGCCTCAAAACACTGATTGAAAACACTTGTGGGGGCTGAGGTGCAGGGAGAGACTCCCACCCTCACAGGAAAGTTCGTTGGAGAGATCACAGGGTCCTAGAACACACACAAGCCCATCTACGTGGGAATCAGCATCAGAAGGGTCCAATTTGCTTGGGAGAAGCAGGGGAAGAGACTGAGGTGCAACAGAGCAAAGCAAAGCATCATTTTTTTCCCTCTCTGACCCCGCCCCCACATGCAGAGTCACAACCCAGCTAGTAGTTGCCTCTCCCTGGTGAACACCTAAGGCTCCGCCCCTCAACTAACAGGTGTGAACAGACCAAAACATTATGGCTCAAGGAGAAAAACAGCTCAAAGCCCCAGAGCCAATACTTCTAAGCGACAAAGAGATAGCCAACCTATCATATGCACAGTTCAAAATACTGGTGATCAGGATGCTCACAGAACTGGTTGATTTTAGTCACAAATTAGATTTAAAAAATGAAGGCTATACTAAGTGAAATGAAGCAAAATGCACAGGAAACCAATAGTGATGGGAAGGAAACTGGGACTCAAATCAATGGAATGGACCAGAAGGAAGAAACAACCAAACAGAAAAGGATGAAGAAACAGGAATTCAAAAAAAAATGAGGACAAGCTTAGGAACCTCCAGAACATCTTTAAACGTTCCAACATCTGAATTATAGGGGTACCAGAAGGAGAAGAGGAAGAGCAACAAGTGGAAAACTTATTTGAACAAATAATAAAGGAGAACTTCCCCAGTCTGGCAAAGGAAATAGACTTCCAGCAAGTCCAGGAAGCTCAGAGAGTCCCAAAGAAGTTGGACCCAAGAAGGAACACACCAAGGCACATCAGAATTACATTAGGCATGATTAAAATGAAGGAGAGAATCCTAGAAGCAGCAAGAAGTAAGGGGACAGTCACCTACAAAGGAGTTCTCATCAGACTGTCAGCAGATTTCTCAAAAGAGACCTTGCAGGCAAGAAGGGGCTGGAAAGAAGTATTCCAAGTCATGAAAGGCAAGGACCTACATTCAAGATTGCTCTATCCAGCAAAGCTTTCATTTAGAATGGAAGGACAGATAAAGTGCTTCTCAGATAAGGTCAAGTTAAAGTTCATCATCACCAACCCCTTATTATATGAAATGTTAAAGGGACTTATCTAAGAAAAAGAAGATAAAAAAAATGTACACTAAAATGACAGCAAACTCACAATTACTAACAACCACACCTAAAATAAAAACAAACTAAGGAAACAACTAGAACAGGAACAGAACCACAGAAATGGAGATCAAATGGAAGGTTAGCAACGGGGAGTGGGAGGAGGTGAGGGGGGGAAAGATACAGAGATTAAGTAGCATAGATGACAGGCAGAAAATAGACAGGGGAGGGCAAGACTAATATGGGAAATATAGAAGCTAAAGAACTTAAGACACATGGACATGAACTAAAGTGGGAGAATGTCGGAGGGAGAGGGTGTGCAGGGTGGAAGGAAATCAAGGGGGGAAATGGGACAACTATAATAACATAATCAATAAAATATATTTTTAAAAAAGAAAAAAAGAATCTATAATTAACAATAAAAAATAAATTAAAAAGGAAAGAAAGCATTGAAAGAGCCACCAAATACCAAATTGTATGGTAGACAACTGATGAATGTTTCTCCCAAATAGCAGAGAGAATAAATGTGTCTGGGCACCCCAGATGAGCAGATTTAGGTTGTTTTTCTGGCCACAGAATCACAAAAGGAAACACATTGGATTATATAGTTTTGATTCCCCAACAAAGAGAACACACAAATTAATCTATGGAGACAGCCCTATTTATCCTCCTGTGGGATAAAAAAGGAAATTTACTACAAAGCTCCTTCTACAGGGACATTAAGGAACATGATAAACAACAACTTTTAAAAAGTTTCACCAAGTGCTGTTAGACCTCCCCAAAACCTATAACCCATCTAGTCATAAGCAAACCTTGAGACAAATCCCAACAGAGGAGCAGTCTACAAAACGCCTGACTGGTCCTCCTCAAAACTGTCAAAACATCAAAAACAGCTTCAGAGAGGCCCTGGCAGGGGTGGCTCCGTGGGTTGAGCGCCCACCTGCAAACCGAAAGGTCGGCGGTTCCTCCCTATCAGGGCATGTGCTGGGGCTTCAGGCCAGGTTGCCAGTAGGGGGCGTGTGATAGACAACTGACCAAGGTTTCTCACATCGGTGTTTCTCTCCTCTCTCTCCCTCCCTTCCCCTCTCTCTAAAAATAAATAAATAAATAAAATTTTTTTTAAAAAAGCAGTCTGAAAGATAGGTACAGCCAAGCTGAGCCTGAGAAATGAGAAAACTAAATGTCATGGTGGATCCTGGGACAGAAAAAGGACATAGGGGAAAAAGTAAGGAAATTGTAATAAACTGTGGACTTCGGTTGATTATAATGTGTCAATACAGGTTTATTAACAGTAACAAATATAGCATCTAATGTAAGCTGTTAATAATGAGGAAACTGGGTATAGAGTGTAAGGAACTCTGAATGAGATGCTCAATTTTTCCTTAAACTTTAAACCGTTTTATGAAATAAAATCTATTTTTAAAAATTCTGTTAGATGGAAATTCTCACATCAACTTTCTGTAAAAGACTGGCAAAGATTTCTATACCCTATGTTTTTTTATGGGAGAACGTGAACGCCGTCCCCCACTACACAAATCATGCAGTCGAACTTCCCACTCGGGGAAATCACAGGGGTCAGCACGCCCGGAGCGCAGCTGGTGAGCCTCGCCCTGGGAAAGCCACCTTCTTGATCACGGTGTCTCCCCTGCCAGGTAATATACCCTAAGTTTCTACATCTAAAAATCTACTGAACATAACATAAAGGGAAGTGCACAGATTTTTAAGTGTACAACTCAATAGATTTTCTATAAAGGGGAACACTCACCACCCACAGCAAGAAACGGAAGGTGAGCAGGAACCCAGAGCTCCCCTCCCACCTTTTCCTCTCCCTACCAGCTCCCCACCAGCAACCGCCATGAGGACTTCTAAAGCCCTGAATTAGTTGTGCTAAGTTTTGAACTTCATATAAATAAATCACAAACTACCTCACACTGTTTTTTAGTAGACAACACTATTCTAACCTCTAGGGCTTTTTAGCATTTCTCAAATCTTACAAAAATATAAGATTTATAAAAAATTATAAATCTTGTAAAAAATATATCATTTTTTTACACTCCACCATGTCAGACATTCTAAGTAAAGTTTCCAAGTCCATTAAAGTCATGAATTGTCTGCAATGTATTGTAACCAAGCTGACCATCAGGACTGGCCATGCCAGTCTCTTCACTCAGGAGAACTAGTTACCTGAAGAAGGTGAAAGGCCAATCACAAATATCACCTTATACTTGCAAATAATTATTCTTAGTGATTGTGAGTAGGCTATTGGAATATTAGGGTGTAGAAAGTATTCATTTTTATTATTTAAAAAAAATCACTACGAGCCCTGGCTGGTGTAGCTCAGCGGATTGAGCACGAGCTTGCGAACCACATGATCGCAGTTGGATTCCCAGTCAGGGCACATGCCTGGGTTGCAGGCCAGCTCCCGGCAGGGGCGAGTTCCCAGCAGGGGACGCATGAGAAGCAACCATACATTGATATTTCTCTCCCTCCCTCCTTCCCTTCCTCTCTAAAAGATAAATAAAATCTTTTTTAAAAACTCACTATGAATAAAATCTCATCAATATGCTTAGTGTCATAAATTCTTTACAGAAATATGCTCCTTTGAGAATGCTTAAAATTCAAGATCGAAGTGCTTAAATGAGGTTGGAGGCATGAAAATGCAATCATAAGTCACGAGTGTTTCAACTTGGTGTCACAGTCAGAGTGAAAGTCCTGAAGGAATTGTGACTACCTTCAACATGGTTTAGGATGCAGTGCTTAATGGGGGGAATGAGACTTTATGAGGCATTAAAATAGGCATAACCCTAAAACTAACAATGGGAGCTGTGGGAAGGGCTGAGGAGCGGCATGGGGAATGGAGAAAAAATGTTTAGTCCAAAGACAGTTGTTAGGGTGGCCAGTGGCTCAGGCTGTGAAAGAATTCACAAAAAGAAGAAAGTGTAGAGAAAATTTTTATTCACTCTCCAAGAGAAGAGAGAGGCACAGTGTGGAGACACACACCACCATTGAGGGAGGGGGCTTTGAGCTTTTACTGGATTATAATTGGATTAAAAAGGGGGTGCTGTTGTGAGGCCCCTGGACTGTTAGGGTGTTGTAACAGAAGGCTGCAGTTTATTCCAATGTTATCTTCTGCCTGTGGCTGTAGGGAGCAGTTAGTCACGTTCTGTTCTTGCTTCCCAGTAATGTCCAGTCCTGGGGACGAGCTCAGAAGAGTGAAATGGGGTCAGGTTCACCAAGGTCACAGGCCTGCTCAGGAAATAGTGCCACGGTAGCAAATGGCTCTGGCTTTACCTTTTCAACAATGGAATAATTCATATTGAAAAGTGAGCCCTGGCTGGTGTAGCTCAGTGGATTGAGCGCGGGCCTGTGAACCAGATGATCGTGGTTCGATTCCCAGTCAGGGCACATGCCTGGGTTGCAGGCCAGCCCCTGGCAGGGACCAGTTCCCAGCAGGGGATGCACAAGAAGCAACCATACATTGATGTTTCTCTTCCTCTCTCCTTCCCTTCCCCTCTAAAGATAAATGAATAAAATATTAAAAAAAAAGAAAAGTGAGCATCACCTTGACAGGTGTAGCTCAGTGGACTGAGTGCCAGCCTGCAAACTAAAATATCGCTGGTTGGATTCCCAGTCAGGGCACATGCCTGGGTTGCAGTCCAGGTCCCCAGGTGGGGGCATGTGAGAGGCAACTGACTGATGTATCTCTCACACATCAATATTTCTCTCCCTCTCTTTCTCCCTCCCTTCCCCCACACTAAAAATAAATAAATAAAATCTTTTTTTTATTAAGTGAGCTTCAACAATAAGATTCTACTCCACATCTATAATTAAAGAGACAGACAGCCCTGGCTTCTGTGGTTCTGTGGATTGAGCACAGGCCCGACAAAAGAAAGGTTGCTGGTTCGTTCCTGGTCAGGGCACATGGCTGGGTTGCAGGTTCCCAGTTGGGGGCGTGCAAGAGGCAACCAGTCGATGTTTCTCTCACACACTGAAGTTTCTCTCCCTCTCTTTCTCCCTCCCTTCCCTCTCTCTAAACATAAATAAATAAATAAATCATTTTAAAAAGACAATAACAAGTGTTGGTGGGAATTCAGGAAATCCAAACCCTCATACACTGCTGATAGGTATGTAAAATGGTGCAGCCACTATAAATAAGAGTCTGGCAGTTCCTAAAGTAGTTAAATATAGAGTTACTGTACACCCCAGTGTCTTGCAGCCTTTCAAGGCCAGGCAGGTTCACTCAAGATTCAGGCAGGCGGAAGAAAATTTGTGGAGCCATGGAAATCCCCGATATGCCTTCATTCAGGGGTGGGGTTATCCACACATGCCACAAGCCATGTCACACCACGGGAAGTCTCAACACCCTTACCTACTAAACGCACACAAAGCCGGCAGGTTGCCAAGATATTGTATAACAAGGCGTGATTCTGCGCCTGTGGCCCGGTCTCAAGGCTAGGGGAATCTGCTTATCTTAGTCGCCCAGAGAGCCGGGTGAGGGAGCCTGACTGATTGCGTTTACCCTACACCCAGCAATTCCACTCCTAGGTATGTCTCCAAGAGAACTGAAAAATATGTTGGGGCTTCCGGTAAAGATGGTGGCGTAGACAGACACAGCTCACCTCCTTACGCAACCACATCAGAATCACGACTAAAATATAGAACCACCATCACTCAGAACATCAGAAATTGAGCTGAATGGAAGTATAACAACTACAGAATAAAGAAACCACATGCATCCGGACTGGTGGGAAGGGCACAGACCCAGAACAGGCTGGTCCCACACCTACATGGATATAAATTCATGAGGGATATCTCGGGAGAGAGGAGTCCCAACTCACACCAGACCCCCCAACCCAGGATCCCAGTGCCAGGGAGATAAGTCCCTGCAAAACCCAGTGGGGAATGCTTTTCTTCAGCATTCATATTTTTACTGTGCAGTAATATTGAATGGTAAGATTGCTAATCAATATAAGTAATAGTTGTTCAAAATTATATAGTGGCCTTGTGCCGCGGTCCGGCCACAGCAGGGTCCAGGGGTCCCTCGAGGTGAGGATAGGCGTCGGCGCTGGGTAACAGGCAACTACACAGCTCAAAGGCAGGTGAAGCACTGTTCCGTTTATTGCAAGTACAAGCAGGTCTGAGTCTGGAGGAGAAACCTCTGGAACCCCAAGCAGCTCCTCTTAAGGAACCGACATATGGACTCACCTATTCAGACTAACTCTCTCTGAACTTTAGCACCAGGGTAGCACCTTGACAGGCACCAGTAGTATACAGGGGAAAACTGAAGCATCTGGCATCAAGGCAAGCAGAGGCCATTGTCCCTTTGCTAACCCCTCCCCCACAGAGTGGTAACCTGGTTCCATATCTGAGACTCTAACAACACCACTAACACTGTGTGATCCAGCTTGGAGATCCCCAGAGGCCCTGCCCAACCCAACTTACAGTCCCACCCAAGCTGCATTTCCATAAGAATGGCTGGTCTTGGCTCCCAAATCCTGTTAAACAAGAAACAGCTGGCTTCAGTGAGCCCTAGTGGCAGCCACAGCTTAGACTCACAGCTTGGCTTTACCTGGGAATCTCCAAGCCCAGCACAAGTAGCAGCCATTTCAGTTTGCTTTATGGCAAAGCACAGGTGGGTGCTGACCTTGGCCTGTACCACCCAGGAGACACCAGGGCCAGCGAACCCCGTGGACAACTACAGATCACATCAGATAACCACCACCCTGCCCCTGCACAGCTGACCCTCCACGGATGGTGGAGGTTGGTGGTCATTGGTCACAGCCAGTCCTTGCCACTGACTGACCTGGGTAAATCCCTCCCATTGACCTGCCAACAGCAATCAAGGCTCAACTACGAGAGGAGGATGTGCTCAGCCCACACAAAGGGTGCACCTGGAGTACCCAGCTTGACACATCATAATTAAAATGCCAAAGTTTAAACATACAGAGAGAATTTTAAAAGCAGCGAGAGAAAAGAAGTTAGTTACCTACAGGAACGTTCCCATAAGTCTGTTAGCTGATGTCTCAAAAGAAAGGTTGCAGGCTATAAGGGATTGGCAAGAAATAATCAAAGTCATGAAAAACAGGGACCTACAGCCAAGATTGCTCTACCCAGCAAAGCTATCATTTAGAGTCAAAGGGCAAATAAAGAGCTTCCAAGGCAAGAGGAAACTAAAGGAATTCATCATCACCAAACCATTATTGTATGAAATGTTAAAGGGACTTATTTAAGAAAAAGATCAAAGCCATGAACAATAAAATGGCAATAAATACATATCTATCAATAATTGAATCTTAAAAACCACCTAAGCAAACAAACAGAGAATCATAGATACAGAGAGTGTTTTGATTGTTGGAAGGTGGAAGAGGGGTGTGGGGGAATGGGTGACAAGGCGAGGGGATTAAGCAGTACAAATAGTTACAGAACAGCCACGGGGATGTACAGTCCAGCACAGGAAATGGAGCAGCCAAAGGACGTACACGCACGAGCCATGGACATGAACAGTGTGTGAGGATGGCTTTAGGGAGTGGGGGTGCTGGGTGGAGGGGACAAAGGGGGGAAATCAGGATGACTGTAAGAGCATAAGCAATAAAATATAATTTTAAAAAGTACACTGTAAAAAAGTAGAAGTATAAATTTTGGTAATTACAAAATAGTCATGGAGATATAAAGTACAACGTACTTTATATAGGGAATATAGTCGATGACAGTGTAATAACTATGGATGGTGCCAGGTGGGTAATGGAAATATCAGGGGGAACACTTTGTAAGGTACGTGATTGGCTAACCAGTATTTTGTATTAATTTATACTTTAAATTAATACAAAATGACAGTGAATTTAAACTATAATTGAAAAAATAAATAATTTTTAAAAAGAAAAAAAGCACAAGTCCACAGAAATGTTGTGTATGAATGTTCATAATTCGTAATAACAAAAAGCAGAAACAACCCAATGTCCCTAAACTGATAGATGGCTATACTTAGAAACGGTATGGACCATCCATACAATGGAATGGTATTTGGCCATAAGATGGAATGAAGTACGGCCCTCACCAGTGTGGCTCAATTGCTTGGGCATTGTCCCACAGAACAAAGGGTCACTGTTTCCATTCCCTGTCAGGACACATGCCTTGGAGGTAGGTTCAGTTCCCAGTCAGGTTGTGTGCAAGAGGCAACCGATGGATGTTTCTCTCCCTTTCTTTCTCCCTCCCTTCGCCTCTCTCTAAACATACATAAATAAAATCTTTATTTAAAAAAAAAGAATGAGCCCTGGCTGGCATAGCTCAGTGGATTGAGCGCGGGCCTGCGAACCAGAGGATTGCGGTTTGATTCCCAGTCAGGGCACATGCCTGGGTTGCAGGCCAGTTCCCAGCAGAGGACACACCAGATGCAACCGTACATTGATGTTTCTCTCCCTCTCTTCTTCCCTTCCCCTCTGAATATAAATAAATAAAATTTTTTTTAAAAAGAAAAGAAAAAAAAGAAGTAAAAAAAGGAATGAAGTACTGGCACATGTTATAGCATGGAGGAGCTTTGAGGCCATTATGCTAAGTGAAAGAGGCTGGTCACAAAAAGACACCTATTATACAATTGCATTTATATGAACGGACCAGAGCAGGCAAACCCACATAGACAGAAAGTAAGTTGGTGGTCGCCTAAGTTTGAGGGGAGGGGGTGTTAGGGAGTGTCTGCCTGATGGGTATAAGGTTTCTCTTCAGAGTGGTGAAAATGTTCTGGAACTAGATAGTGGTGATGGTTGCACAACTCTGTGAATATGCTAAAATTCATTCAATTATATACTTTTAAAAAATGCTCACCTGAGGATATGTTTATTGATTTGAGAGAGAGAGAATCATCACTGTGAGAGATTGCAAACCATTTCATACAATAATGGTTTGGTGATGATGAATTCCTTTAGGTTCCTCTTGCCTTGGAAGCTCTTTATTTGCCCTTTGACTCTAAATGATAGCTTTGCTGGGTAGAGCAATCTTGGCTGTAGGTCCCTGTTTTTCACGACTTTGATTATTTCTTGCCAATCCCTTATAGCCTGCAACCTTTCTTTTGAGACATCAGCTGACAGACTTATCGATTAGTTGCTTCCCACACGAGCTCTGACCAGAGACGGAACCCACGACCTAGGTATGTGCCCTCACAGGGAACCAAAACTGCAACCTTTTCTGAGGTACAGGGGGACACTCCAACCAACTGAGCAACCTGGCCAGGGCCTGTTACACACTTTAAGAGGGTGAATCATGCTCATAAAGCTGTTATATATTTTTTAATGAGCCTCAACTTCTTTCATTGTTCCTGTCAAAACTATGAGCTGCACAGCTGTGAAATCCTTGACACTGGAAAACCCAACACTTGAAGTCTGCAGAACTCCTAGAAATTTCTAAACCATCATTAAAGTTCTGGTTTATAGAGACAGTTGTGAAAAAAGGTGCCCATTCATAACAGATTTTTGATGTATTTAAGTTCAAGTTTTCCCGGCATTAATTCACCTTAACAGCACACTGCAACCAAAGGCTTCTTACCACAGCTGTAATGGGGAGGCAATGAGTGATGGCCGCACCTATAGCACCAAGTTCTGTTCCACTGGTTGGGCTAAAGCTTAGCTTAGTTTTCAAAAGATCCTCGGAATTTGCACAATTTTTTATGTGTTGCCCTAAATTAAATATTATTTTGATATTTACATCTTGATTGGTATGAGAAAAAATATTGTCTCTAACATGGTCTCAATTACTGTTTTGAAAAAAATCATGATGGTTTTTCTTCACATTTTCGTGTTTACGCACATTGACAGGAGCTTCAAAAGGCTGCATAGTAAAATGCCAGGAGCCTGCACTTTTTTTTTCAGTATTCTTAAAAATTAAACAATGGCCATATTTTATTATTTAATGAGAGCCTATGGTTTCAGGCAGTATTTGTATACATTTCCCCACTCAGCTTTAGGCTACATGGCAGGAAAGCTGTTCACTCTCACCTTTGGCATCTAAAAAAATTTTTTTATTGCTATTCTGTTACAGTTGTCCCAATTTTCTGCCCTTTGCTCTCCTTTGCCCATTGACCTTTGGCATTACAACTAAGAATAAAAGAAGTCGATATAGTCATTTCTATATTATAAAAATTTTCTCCTCTTGATTAGTCACTTTATGACCCCAGGGTCACAGCTATTGCAAAATGTTATTGTGGCTTGACAAATTCTCCATGTCAGCTCCATCCTACAAGATCTTTCATTTCTTCAATTAAACATCTTGACATGGATACCACCTGTGCTCTCATATTTATTGTGTCAATAAAGTCCATTATAATTACAGCACACTGCTGAAAAATGGCATGCCAGCAAACAGACGGCTTTATGGTCATCATTTAACACAATACCAGCCACCGATCAAGTTGTTTTAAAGGATTTAAGCCATGGATTACTAGAAAAAAAGACTTTTCATATCCTATCTTTTCACTTATATTTTGTAAGTCTCTCAAAGAAGATATATTTATTATATCAGTCTCATGTGATATTTGGGACATACTGTATTTATACTAAAATAGAGTTTTATTTTGCTAAATCTGACATTGACCCCCAAATGTGACCTGCACACCCTCCCAGCCAACTAAGTTAGCACAGTGAATGGGGTGGAGGGGCATTTGTGATGTTCGGGGATAGCTGATCGTCAGTCACGTCTGGGGTCATGGGTGCTACTGGCACCTATTGGGAGAGGACAGGGATGTTTCTGAACATCCCACAGTGCACAGGGTGGCCCCCCAGAATAAAGCATTTGACCTCATGTCAATAGTGTTTCACAAAGGATACCTGTGACCCCACCCACAGACTACTTACTGCTCCTACTGGCTGCCAGCCTCAGTGAGGAGAGGGAGGATGCTAAGAAAAGTCCTAAAAACAATTACAAGGTGGGAGGGAAGGTGGGGGATGCCAGCAGATTCTCTCCACAAAGTAGTTTAGGTCTTCAAGGCCAGCTTGGCCCCACCCTTTCAGCAACCACACTCTTAAATGTTTACTGCAAGCTCGCACTTGTTTCTCTTCAACCGCTTTACGTAAGGAGGTGAGCAAATCTCAAGCAGCTACAAGACTTTGCAAATAGAAAATGATTTAAGGGACCTGGCAGACAATAGAATTACTTTTTTTCCTTTTTTAATTAATAAAGAGATTTTACTAATAACCCTGCCCAGAACATTTGAGCGTGGTTAATGTTCTCCACGACAATCAATTCAAAACTTACTGACAACGTAAATGGGGCAGGGGGGAGTCCCAGCAGCATCTAATAGTTCACACAGTAATTTGCTCAAGATTAACACCATTTTCCTATGAGAGCTCACATTGCTTTCACCCATACTGGATGCATGATCAGCAAGAATTTTATTCACTTATTTATCTTGCCTCTTTAAAGAATCTATTATAATTCTTTAAGTAAGTTTCCAAGTAATTTAATATCACTTGGTCAGAGTAGTGGCAATAAAAGTAGGAAACTGTAAGTCTATTTATTATTTTTCCTTTGTCCAATGGCTGCATTTGCTGGGAAGAGAATGTTGAGTAAGTAATAGCGACATTTAAAAACAGTAAGAACGCAAGTGCTATTGCAAAGAAACAGATGTTAGATATACTCAGCAATACTTAATCTGAATTTTCACTTTGACACTTTATTACATTATTGTTAACTTCATCCACTTTCTGGTGTAGGATTCACAGGTGTGTGAATTATTGAGGTGTTTGAAAGCCTCTTTTTTTTTTAAAAAGAATCCAGTGCCTACTTAATAAAGAAAATTGCTAATAATTTACTAACCTAGGACTTTGACAATTTAAGGTCACTTTTCTCCACTTGAACCCCAATAACCTCTCAAACAGAAGTGATTTTTGTTTTAAGAATTTGGCCTTGATTTTATTCGCATAGGGGGCAGGGCAGACAATGGAAGTCCAGCCTGTATTGGTCAGGTTGGCGTGTGGTCTTGTTGTTCCGGCAGAGCTGGTAGATAGGATGGCTGTGTCCCTTGGGCAAGTTGCTTAACCTTTCTGTGCCTTGGTTCACACAACTATAAAAAGAAGAGAAAAGTAGAGCCTATTTTGTGGAGTTCGTATGAAGAGTAAATGAGCTCATTCCTGAAAGCATGTTGCCCAGTACTCTACACAGTAGTCAGTTCTCACTAGTTGTTAATGAATAATTTTATTATTCTTCAGGCCCAGGGTGGTTTCGGTCATGCACATTGCTGGTGAGTACCCTATGAGAATTGTTTTTCATTTTCAGTACAGTATTCAATAAATTACATGAGCTATTCAACACTCTATTATAAAATAGGCTTTGTGTTAGATGATTTTGCCCAGCTATACGCTAATGTAAGTGTTCTGCACACGTTTAAGGTAAGCTCAGCTAAATTGTGGTGTTTGGGAGCATAGGTATATTAAATGAATTTTCAACTTACTATATTTTATAGGGACATAACCCCATTGTAAGTCAAGGAGCATCTGTATTCCCAGGACCCTGTCAGAACTGCTGCCCAAGGTCAAGGGAAAGGCCTCAGGACCCTGGCGTGCCCTCCTCAGTAGCCTTTCCAAGAGCTCCAACCTCTGAAAGTGTCCCTGCCGTGCCACACACAGAACTCAATCATTCCCTTCCTAGTCCCATTCAATGGTGGCCAAGCTTTATTTACAGGACACCGGATTGTGCTGGCCATTTCTGAGATCAGGCTCTATTGCATTCTTGAAATTAAATTGTGTTCTAATTATCTTGTCTTAGACATCCAGAACCTTCCTGCACGAATGCATTATAAGGGAAATACCTAAATATTATTATTGGCAACCTCCTGTTTTATAAAGGTGGCATTGGCAGTTATGTTCTTAGATTTTTTTTAAAAAGTGTCATCCCTAGCCAGCACTGAAAGCACTGCAGAACACAGATTGTATCTAAGACAGCCTCATTGATGGAGCTATCTGTCAAAATCAGAGCCGCCTGGACAGGTTCCAAATCCAAAATTCCCCAGGGCAATCTATACGTGTACAAACTACAGATACTGGTGTGTAGCAGCATACACTTTGTGTATAATTTGTATCAACTGGAGAGGTTGCGATTTGTAAATGTGTGCCCTCCCTTATGTGTCCAGGACTCTGCCCCCTTCCCAGGGATCTATAGAACAGATGTGAATAAAGACACTAGAATGAAAAGAACAAGGAGTGGCACTAAATTTAATTCCAAAAAAAGTGACACATACACACACATCCCCACATACCCTTGAGTAACTTCCATTGTCAGAATGAATCTTTGACCTGATTGTTAAGACCTGGGGGACAGGTACCACAGGATATTGTGATGGTCTATCACTTAAGACTACATTTTTTCACTGATGCTTCTATTTTGGAATCTTTTGTATGGTTTAACTTCATCCTCTGCTGTGGACACTTTTTATCAACCCTGATTTTGCAGGTTTTTGTTCGAAATCCTGCTTAGTCTTACTGAATTATAAACTCAGTTTTTTGTGGCAGGTAGATGGGGCTAAATTCCTGGAGAAAAGCTCAACCCAGCCTCCAGGGCTCTTGTTCCCTGTGAAGAGTGGATCCCAGAGGGGAAAGCCATGCTTCCTGTCTGGGTCCTGCACAGACTCTCTGAGCTCTCCTGGCTGCAGTGGGGGGATGTGACCTGCGGGATCTCCCCCATGTCCCTGCATTTGGTGGGTGCCTGCGGAAGTGCCCATATTTACCCATGGTCTTCATGCTGACACTTTTAGAGGGGTAGGGAATAATCAAACTGGGAGTGATTATAAATAAACATTAAAATGACAGAAAATCTTCAGCTCTATTATACCACCATGCTTCAAAAACAATAGTGTCTCCTCTAGATGACAAAAATAATTCCAGTGTATCTTGGGAGCATCTGGCTGTGTCTCCTTTCAAGGCTGTGTACATAACTGTTCCATTTTGAATATTAAATGCTTTTATCAGATTTTAGAATAATCAACCTTCTACTCCCTCAGACATTGGGTTTCAGAGAAAGGGCGCATGAAATTCAACGCACTTCATTCTATTCTAGGGACACTGTCCATGAGGAGAGTAACAGTGTGGGAGGGGTTTTTTTCCCTTGACTTAAAAAAAAAATTCTTTTGTTGGAATTCTTCCACTAGTAGGAGAGCCGAAACCCATGTGGACAGGTTTCTGGGCTCATTCATAAATTTATTCATCTGAAGCCCTTCCACCAGCCAGCCAGCATTGATCTCTGGGGGAGCAGAGGGCCCACCCAGCGGGGTGCACACTGAGCTGCATCCCTGATTTCTGGTTAGGAAGCAGCAATAGAGCAAAGTGGGGCTTGTCCAGGCTCTATTCGCAATCTGCTGACATTTCTTTTCTCAAATCATCCATTAAAAAAAAGAAGAAGAATCAGTCTTCCAAAATTGTTTAGCATTCAAATTCCAGACTTACTCTCAGTTGAAATTAACAACAGTAAAAACGCTTCTTTTCCCCAAGTATGGACAGTTGGTTCTTATCATTCTCAGATTCCATATTTGTAAATTTGCCTACTTGCTAAAATGCATTTGTAACCTTCAATGTTCAACATTTTCACGGTCATTCACAGACATGTACAGAACAGTGAGAATGTTGAGTCTTCCTGTTCAGCTGAGGTCAAATGAGACTCCATTCTGCCTTCTTGTTTCAGCTCTTATACTGTAAACAGTTGTGCTTTGAAGTTTTTTAATATCACCATTTTTATTATTTTTGTGCTTTTTGTTGTTGACAATTTCACAGTTTAAAATGGCACTCCACCCTGACTGGTGTAGCTTAGTGGGTTGGACATCATCCCACAAACTGAAAGGTCGACAGTTCAATTCCCAGTCAGGGCATGCGCCTGAGCTGAGGGCCAGATCCCCCATATCAATGTTTCTCTCCCTTTCTTTCTCCTTCCCTTCCTCTCTTTTTAAAACAAACAAATAAAATATTTAAAATACAACAAAATAGACTTTCAGCTAAGATGGAGGCATAGGTAGATAAATTGCACTTCCTTGCACAACCAAAAGAAGAAAGACAACAACCAAATTAAAAACAAAAAACAACCAGAACTGCCAGAAACTCGAACTGTGTGGAAGTCCGACAACCAAGGAGTTAAAGAAGAAACATTCATCCAGCCCTGGCTGGGCTGGTGTGGCTCAGTGAATTGAGGGCCAGCCTGTGAACAAGGGGGTCACCAGTTTGATTCCCAGTCTAGGGCACATGCCTGGGTTGTGGGCCAGGTCCTCAGTAGCTAGTGTATGAGAGGCAACCACACACCAATGTTTCCCTCTCTTTCTCCCTCCCTTCCCCTCTCTAAAAGTAAATAAATAAAATCTTTTTAAAAAAGAAAGAAAAGAAACATTCATTCAAACTGGTAGGAGGGGCTGAGACAGGCAGCCAGGGCAGCGAGGATGCACAGCAAGGCAGCGGCTGGCAGACTGGAAGACTAGGCAGTCCCACATTCGCATGCAGATAAACTGGGAGGAACAACTGGGAAGCAAGACAGACCAAGTAACCCAGGGTTCCAGTGCAGAAAAGTGGAGCCTCAAAACCTCTGGCTGTAAAAATCTTTGGGGGGGAGATGCAGTAGTGGAAGAAACCCCCAGGCTCACAGGGGAGACCATTTAAAGGGAGTCATAGGGTCCTAGAACATACACAAACCCACCCACACAGGAATCAGCACCAGAAGGGCCCAATTTGCTTGCAGGTAATGGGGGAAGTAACCAAAAGCAAGGCAAGAACCAGACAAGTAGCATTGTTCCCTCTCAGACCCCTCCCCCACATATGGCACCACAATGCCAAGAAGTGGGTTTCACGGCTTTGGCAAATACCTAAGGCTCCACCTCTTAAGATGTAACAGGTGCACCAAAACAAAGAAATATAGCCTAAATGAAAGAACAGATCAAAACTCCAGGGAAAGAACTAAGTAATCAGGAAATAGCCAACCTATCAGATGCAGAGTTCAAAACACAGATAATCAGGATGCTCACAGAAATGACTGAGTATGGATGCAAAATAAAGGAAGAAGTGAAGGCTATGCAAAGTGAAATAAAGAAAAATATCCAGGGAACCAACAGTAAAGGGAAGGAAATCAGGGCTCAAACCAACAATTTGGAACAGAAGGAAGATATAAACATTCAACTAGAACACAATGAAGAAACAATAATTTGAAAAAAATTAGGAGAGTCTTAGGAACCTCTGGGACAACTTTAAACTTTCCAACATCCAAATTATAGCATTGCCAGAAGGAGAAGAGGAAGAGCAAGAAATTGAACACTTATTTGAAAAAATAATGAAGGATAACTTTCCCAGTCTGGTGAAGGAAATGAACATGCAAGTCCAGGGAAGTCAGAGAGTCCCAAAGAAGTTGGACCCAAGGAGGAACACACCAAGATACATCATAATTAAATTACCCAATATTAATGATAAGGAAAGACTCTTAAAAGCAGCAAGAGAAAAGGAGACAGTTGCCTACAAAGGAGTTGCCATAAGACTATCAACTGATTTCTCAAAAGAAACCTTACAGTCAAGAAGGGGCTGGAAAGAAGTATTCCAAGTCATGAAAGGCAAGGACCTACATCCAAGATTACTCTATCCAGCAAAGCTATCATTTAGAATGGAAGGGCAGATAAAGTGCTTCCCAGATAAGAAATTCCTTATCATCTAGCCTTTATAATATGAAATATTAAAGGTACTTAGTTAACAAAAAGAAGATAAAAACTATGAACAGTAAAATGACAACAAATTCACAACTATCAACAACTGAACCTAAAAAATGAAAGAAAAAAAAAGCTAAGCAAACAATTAGAACAGGAACAGAATTACAGAAATGGAGATCACATGGAGGGTTATCAGTGGGGAGGGAATGGGGAGAGAATGAGGGGAAAGGTACAGGGAATAAGTAGCATAAATGGTAGGCACGATATAGACAGGGAGGGGTTAAAAATAGTATAGAAAATGGAGAAGCCAAAGAAGTATATATACAACCCGCAAACTAAGGGGGATAACGCTGGAGGGAGGGGGTGTGCAGGGCAGAGGGGAGAAAAAATGGGACAACTGTAATAACAGAATCAATAAAATATACTTCAAAAATAAATAAAATAAAATGGCACTCACAATGCAGAAGTGCTGTCCAGTGTTCCTCATGCACAGAGGCCATGACAGGCCTCATGGAGGAAATACTGGTGTCATGTAAGCTTCACTCAGGCATGAGTTTAGTGCTTCTGGCCATGAGTTCAATCAATCAACAATATATATTAAATCAGGTGTTTTCAAACAGAAGCACTCAAGAAACAAGGTCATGTATTGATTGGTTGACAAAATGTTGTGACCAGAGGCTGGCCGGAATGTGTCCCTGTGTATTTCCAGAAGCATGGCCCAGTGTCTGCTCAGTGTTTGTGGTAACTTTATAGAACATAACTACTGTAAGTAACAAGAATTGGCTGTAGATACAGCCAATTAGGTACATGGAGTGGATAGTTCATCACACTTCTCATCTTGGAGGAAATGAGCACAGAAGCCAATATGAGAGCCAAGTGTGGAAATAAACAGCTCTGCATGATCAGTTAGGAATTGATTCTCTTTTTATACTGTTTAGCTCAGCTCCTCCCAGGATTTAAACACTCCTGCAACACGTTATGCTGAGATACAAAGGTGAGTGAGGCAATGTTACTACTGGAGGATGATGCTGAGAAAATCCAGGGTGTCAGCCTGGTCTGCAACCCAGGCATGTGCCCTGACTAGGAATTGAACCAGAGACCTTCTGCTTTGTGAGACAACACCCAACCAGCTGAGACACACCAGTCAGGGCACCCTTTCTGTGCCTTCTAAAAAACTGTGATGAAAGCAAGTAAATCAGTACATGGAGGTTGTGGGTCCAGTCCCCAGCTGGGGATGTAAACAAGAGGCAACCGAGAGATGTTTGTCCCTTGAATCAATGTGTCTCTCCCTTTCTTTCCCCTCTCTCTTGCCCTCTCTCTAAAAATAAATAAATAAAATATATATTTTTTAAAGCACAGAGTTCCAGTCAAGGTGGTGGTATAGACAGACATGTCTTGACTTTTGCACAACCGCATCAAAATGACAACTAAAACACAGAACTACCATCACCAGGAACATCAGAAATTGAGCTAAATGGAAGTCTGACAACTATGGAACTCAAGAAATCACACCCATCCAGACTGGTAAGAGGAGGAGAGAGGCGGAGAGGAAGAATGGGCTGGTCCAACACCCACGTGAATAAAAACTCAGGAAGGAAATCCAGGAAAAATTCAGGAAGGAATCCCATACCCACACCAGGTCCCCCAGGATTCCAGTGCCAGGAAGATAAGTCCTCACACTTTCTGGCTGCAAAATCCAGTACGGATTGAGTTGGGGGAAGAAACTGCTAGAACCCCAAGCAGTTCCTCTTAAAGAACCCACACTTAGAATCACCTACTCAGACTCACTCCCTCTGAGCTCCAGCACCAGGGTAGCAGGTTGAAAGGCACCAGTGGTATACGGGGAGAAACTGCAGTGTCTGGCATCAAGGCGAAGAGAGGCCATTGTTTCTTTGTTAAACCTCCCTACAGAGCCAATAAACTCCTGCCATATCTGAGACCCCATCAACCCAGCTAACACTGTTTGACCTACCTTGGAGATCCCCAGAGGCTCTGCCCCACCCGATTTACTGGCCCACCCAAGCTGCTTTTCCATAAGAATGGCTGGTCTTGGCTCCTAAATCCTATCAAACAAGCAAGAGTTGGATTCAGTGAGCCCTGGCAGCAGCCAGATGAGACTCACAGCTTGGCTTTACCTGGGAATCTCCAAGCCCAGCACAAGTAGCAGCCACCTCAGGTTGCTTTACAGCTCAGGCAGGGTGCCCTGGGCAAAACACAGTTGGGGGCTGACCTTGGCCTGTACCACCTGGGAAACCCTATGGCTAGTGCACCTAGTGGACAGATAGAGCACCACCACCCTGCCCCTGCACAGCTGATCCTCCATGGATGGTAGAAGTTGGTGGACAGTGGTCACAGCCAGTGCTTGTAGCTGACTGGCCTGGGTAAATCCCTTTCATTGACCTGCCAGCATCAACCAAGGCTCAACTACAAGAGGAGGGTGTATTCAGCCCACACCAAAGGTGCACCTTGAATACCACACTTGGGTGATAGGGGTGGCTGTGCCACTGGATCCTACAGGACACCTACTGCACTAGGCCACACTATCAAGGCACAGAGTCAAAGCAGCTGTACCTAATATATAGAAACAAACACAGGGAGGCTACCAAAACAAGGAGAAAAAGAAACATGGCCCACATGAAGGAACAGATCAAAACTCCAGGAAAAGAGGTAAAGGAAATGGAGATAAGCAATCTATCATAGGCAGAGTTCGAAACACTGGTTATAAGGATCCTCAAGGACCTTAGAGAGGATTTCAACGGCATAAAAAAGACCCGGTTAGAAATAAAGGATATACTAATTGAAAATAAAGAACAACCCTGGCTGGCATAGTGCAGTGGATTGAGCATGGGCTGCTGCAAACCAAAGGGTCTCTGGTTCAATTCCCAGTCAGGGCATGTGCCTGGGTTGTGGGCCAGGTCCCCAGTTGGGGGTGTGGCAGAGGCTACCAATCAATGTATCTCTCACACATCAATGTTTCTCTTCCTCTCTTTTTCCCTCGCATCCCCTCTCTCTAAAAATAAAACTAAATAAAGTCTAAAAAAGAAAGTACAAATATGTAGTTCCAGAATAGCCATGTGGCTATAAAGCACTGTATAGGAAATGACGTAGCCAAAGAACTTATATGCATGACCCATGGACATGAACAATAGTTATGGGATTGCCTGAGGGAGTGAGGGGTGCTAGGTGGTGGGGGCAAAGGGGGAAAATCAATAGCATAGTCAATAAAATATTTTTTTAAAAAGGCACAGAAAGGGCAGACAAAAATATTGTTGAATTAACTATGGTTTATTATATAATGCAGTAAATTTCAGCTAAAAAAACAAAGAAGCCCTCTAGGAACAACTATGGAGTCATTTCCAAGTATATGATTAAATGATAAAAGCAAAGTACGAAAGAGTATTTACAGTTTGCTACCATTTGCTTAAGGAAGAAGAGAGATGAAAAAGAGTGTGTGTGTGTGTGTGTGTGTGTGTGTGTGTGTGTGTGTAAGGGAGCTTATCTTTACAAACAGATAAATCAGACAATAATAAATTTGGTTACCTACAAACAGTTGGGGGAAAAGGGGAGAAAAGGTTATGGGAAGGGGTGATACTCCTCAAAGTGTATCTGTTCGTATGGTTTCACATTTTTTAAGCATCCTTTACATATTCAAAATAAAAACAAATAAATGAGGATGGGAAAATAAAAACCCTAATACTAAAGAAAACTGAAACCAATCAACCCAACTGTAGTGTAAACGGGTATCATTGTCTCCTCTGAAGGGATGGAGGAGAAGTACCCCAGGCATTTAGAAATACAGAATTTCACTATGTGCTCTCGGTTTTGGTGGGGAGGAGGGGGGAGGGAAAACTGCTAACAGATCCTGACCTCTTTAGATCTGTTGTTTACAGTGAAACAATTCTGAAGCTATTGCAGATCTGTTACAGAACTGAGCAAATGAGCTAAAGTGTTAGTGGTACTGGAGAAGGAAAATGCAAGTATGGACTAGAGGACAGGTCGGAAGTGGAGCCATCAGTATGGACACATGACCTCTGAAACAGGCACATGCAGGAATGTAAGCATGTGTATGTGTACATACGCATCTGTGTGGACATGGTGTGTGTGTGTTTGTGTGTTCAGACACATGTCTTAATTTTCTGGCTCTACCTACTGGAAGAATCTCAAAACAAAACACCCCAGTAAAAACGAGCACAGCCAGCACTTGGATCTTGTCCTCTAACACCATTTCTCACCAAGAGGAGCCAGGACTCCATAGAAAAGTGGCTGATAGAAGCACTGAGGCTGGAAAGATGAAGCTGAGCCAGAAATGCTTTGTTGTATATACAGAAAGTAAAGAAGTATTTAGAACTTCTGGCCAAGATGGAGGTGTAGGTGAAAATACTGTGCCTCCTCGCACAACCAAATTTAAGGACAACAAAGATTTAGAAACAAAAACACAACCAGAACAGACAAAAATTGAACTGGACCGAAGTCTCTGACACCATTCATCCAGACCAGTAAGAGGGGTGGAGTCAGCGGCCAGTGGAGAGGGGTCCGGGCAGGAAAAAGTGGCAGCTGGCAGACCCCAGGTCTGGGATGGCAACAAGCAGACCCAGTGAGGTGTGAAAGGTGGCTAGTCGACCACGGTCACACATTTGCGCACAGATAAACCAGGCAAAAAAAAAAAAAAAAACAGACAGTGAGACAGACCGTGCAACCCAGGGCCCCGGTGATGGGAAATAAAGCCTAAAAGCAACTATTGGAAAAACTTGCAGGGGTTGAGGTGCTGGGAGAGGTGCCCAGCCTCACAGGAGAGTTTGTTGGAGAGACCAACAGGGTCCTAGAATGTACACAAGCCCACCCACCCGGGAACCAGAACCAGAAGGGCCCAATTTGTTTGCGGGAAGTGGCAAAGGGAGCCGAAATCCAACAAACACCATTGCTCCCTCTCTGACCCGGCCCCCACTCACAACCCAGCGACCAGGTAGACCCACCCTGGTGAACATCTAAGCCTCCACCCCTCATACATAACAGGTGCAAACAGACCAAAACATTATAGCTCAAGCAGAAGAACAGCTCAAAGCCCCAGAGCCAATACTTCTAAGTGACAAAGAGATCGCCAACCTATCAGATGCAAAGTTCAAAATACTGGTGATCAGGATGCTCACAGAACTGGTTGATTTTAGTCACAAATTAGATGAAAAAAATGAAGGCTACATTAAGTGAAATGAAGCAGAATGCACAGGGAACCAATAGTGATAGAAACAAAACCGGGACTCAAATCAATGGAGTGGACCAGAAGGAAGAAAGAAACAACTAAACAGAAAAGAATGAAGAAACAAGAATTCAAAAAAATGAGGAGAGGCTTAGGAACCTCCAGAACACCTTTAAACATTCCAACATCCGAATTATAGGGGTACCAGGAGGGGAAGAGGAAGAGCAACAAGTGGAAAATTTATTTCAACAAATAATAAAGGAGAACTTCCCCAGTCTGGCAAAGGAAATAGACTTCCAGGAAATCCAGGAAGCTCTGAGAGTCCCAAAGAAGTTGGACCCCAGGAGGAACACACCAAGGCACAACATAATTACATTTCCAAGATTAAAATGAAGGAGAGAATTCTAGAAGCAGCAAGAGATAAGGGGGCAGTCACCTACAAAGGAGTTCCCATCAGACTATCAGCGGATTTCTCAAAAGAGACCTTACAGGCAAGAAGGGGCTGGAAAGAAGTATGCCAAGTCATGAAATCCAAAGACCTACAGCTAAGATTGCTCTTTCTAGGAAAGCTTTCATTTAGAATGGAAGGGTAGATAAAGTGCTTCTCAGACAAGGTCAAGTTCACGGAGTTCATCATCACCAAACCCTTGTTATATGAAATGTTAAAGGGACTTATTTAAGAAAAAGAAGATAAAAATACAAACAGTAAAAGGACAACAAACTCACAGTTATTAACAACTACACCTAAAACAAAAGCAAACTGACAGCTAGATCAGGAGTGGAGCCACAGAAATGGAGATCACATGGAAGGTTAGCAACAGGGGAGTGGGAGGAGGAGAAGGGGGGAGAAGGTACAGAGAATAAGTAGCATAGACAGTAGGTAGAAAATAGACAGGGGGAGGGCAAGAATAGTGTGGGAAATGTAGAAGCTAAAGAACTTACGACACGTGGGGGGTAAATGGGAGGGAAGTGGGGAGCACTGGGGGGGCTGGGATGGGAATAAAAGACAGAAAACTGTATGTGAACAATAATTAAATTAAAAAAGAGAACTTATGACACATGGACATGAACTAAAGGGGGGGATGTGGGTGGGAGGGTCTGTGCAGGGTGGAGGGGAATGAAGGGGAGGACATGGGACAACTTTAATGGCATAATCAATAAAATATATATTTTAAAAAGAAGTACTTAAAAAAATAATGGGAACAAGGCTAAAGAAAGGACCCAGGAGCCAGCTGGATGGGGCCCCAACTAATCACCTCATAGACGGTTTGAGGACCAAGATAATTAAGAAATTGTAATGAATTTGGTTTTTTTGTTTGTTTGTTTTTAAAGATTTTATTTATTTACCTTTAGAGGGGAAGGGAAGGAGAGAAGGAGAGAAGTATCAATGTATGGTTGCCTCTCGTGAGTCTCCTGCTGGGATCTGTCCTGTAACCCAGGCATGTGCCCTGACTGGGAATCGAACCGCGATCGTGTGATTTGCAGGCCCGTGCTCAATCCACTGAGCTACACCAGCCAGGGCTGAATTTGTTTTTAAAAATGAAGAGTCCACACCAAAAATAAACACATAAATAAATTAGTGGAGGAGAAAGCAGAGGCCTTGCTTGCACTAAAATGCCAACTACCAACTGGCATGTGTGAAGGGCTGCTGAACTGGAAAATTGTCATTTTACAATCATCATAGTAAAGATTGGTATAGGCAAGAACATTAATGGATGTCAAATTTATGGAAGAAATTTCCTTGTGGAATATGATATTTTCACAGCATGTCTCACAGGTTGCCTATTGGTTGCAGGGGAAGAATAGTAACCATAGAGCTTCTCTCTCAGACAGCATCTTAACATGAATGATCAAAACTCACATCCCCAGCAAGGGACAGCTAGAACTATGGTCCAACACATGTGATCCCCTTGGAGGCCACAACATCACTTACATGGGATTTCAGCTGTAGATTCCCTAAGCATCTAATCCCAAGGAAATATCAGAAACCCCCACTTGAAAAACATTTTATTTCTTTTCAAGGGGTGGGGTTGTAGTCTAAGAATATGTCAACATCATTAAAAGACAAGAAAAGTAGACAAACTGTTTCAGATTAAAGGACATTAAAGATCCCTGGCTGGTGTGGCTCAGTGGGTTGAGCACCAGCCTGCAAACCAAAAGGTTGCCAGTTCAGTTCCCAGTCAGGGCACATACCTGGGTTGCTGGCTGGGTACCCTGTTGGGGGAGTGCAAGAGGCAACCTATCAAGAGGCACATTGATGTTTCTCTACTTTTTTTTCTCTCTTCCTTCCATCCTCTCTAAAAATAAATAAATAAAATCTTTAAAGGAGGTTAAAGAGATGTGACAACTAAATGTAATGTGAAACACTGGGTTGGAAAAAATATGCTAGGAAGGACATGATTGGGTCAAATGACATTTCTAAAATGTGCATTGCTTCATTTGAAGATAATGTTGATGACTTCCGCCAAGATGGAGGCATAGGTGGAAACACTGTGCCTTCTCCCACAACCAAGTTTGAACACAACAAAGGTTTGGAGAACTAGGACACACCCAAAGACCAGAAAACGGAATTATACGGAAGTCCGAAAGCTACGAACCATTCAACGGGGATGATAAGAGAGGCGGAGCCAGCAGTGGAGCTGGGTCAGGCAGGACAGGTCCCCTGACCCAGGCGCGCAGGCAGCCCAGAACCAGTTGGGGTGCGGGGCAAACTGACCAAGGTCGCACATTCGCGCGCAGTGATACGGACCACACAGGCCCCACGGGGTGAACCCAGTGGTGGAGGGCTGACGGCGGTGGCACACTCACATGCAGTGGAACAAAACGCGTGGGCCTGGTGACTGCGGCACCGGTGGGGGCCGTGGCGGCAGACGGCAGAGGGAAGCCATTGTCCCTCTTTGACCCCACCCCCACATACAACATCACAACCCAGTGACTGAGTTGCCCTGCTCTAGTGAACACTTTAGGGCTCTGATCCTGCTACGGAACAGGCACGAACAGCCCAAAAGATGGCGCAAGAACTCAAAGTCCCAGAGCCAATAACTCTAAGCGACCGAGAAATTGCCAGCCTCTCAGAAGCACAATTCAAGACACTATTTATCAGGATGCTCACAGAACTGGTAGATTATAGTCACAAATTAGAGGAACATATGAAGGCTAAACTAATTGAAATGAAGGGAGATGTCCAGGAAACCAATAGCGATGGAAAGGAAACTGGGACTCAAATCAATGGAATGGACCAGAAGGAAGAACAAAACATCCCACCAGAAAGGAATGAAGAAATGAGAATTCAAAAAAATGAGGAGAGGCTTAGGAACCTCCAGGACATCTTTAAACGTTCCAACATCCGGATTATAGGGGTACCAGAAGGGGGAAAGAAACAGCCACGAGTGGAAAACTTATTTGAACAAATAATAAAGGAGAACTTCCCCAGTCTGGCAAAGGAAATAGACTTCCAGGAAATCCAGGAAGCTCAGAGAGTGCCAAAGAAGTTGGACCCAAGAAGGAACACACCAAGGCACATCATAATTACATTAGCCAAGACCAAAATGAAGGAGAGAATCCTAGAAGCAGCAAGGGATAAGGGGACAGTCACCTACAAAGGAGTACCCATCAGACTGTCAGCGGATTTCTCAAAAGAGACCTTACAGGCAAGAAGGGGCTGGAAAGAAGTATTCCAAGTCATGAAATCCAAAGACCTACAGCCAAGATTGCTTTATCCAGCAAAACTTTCATTTAGAATGGAAGGACAGATAAAGTGCTTCTCAGATAAGGTCAAGTTCAAGGAGTTCATCATCACCAAGCCCTTATTATATGAAATGCTAAAGGGACTTATATAAGAAAAAGAAGATGAAAAATATTAACAGTGAAAGGACAGCAAACACACAGTTATTAATAACCACACCTAAAACAAAAGCAAACCAAGAGGACAGCTAGATCAGGAGTGGAACCATAGAAATGAAGAACACATGGAGGGTTAGAAACAGGGGGGTGGGAGGAGGAGAAGGGGGGAGAAGGCACAGAAAATAGCATAGATGGTAGGTAGAAAATAGATAGGGGGAGGGCGAGAATAGTGGGGGAAATATAGAATCTAATGAACTTGAGACACGTGGTTATAAATTAAGGGGGCAGAATGGTGGGGGAGGGAGTGTGCGGGTGGAGGGGAATGAAGGGGGGAATAGAACAACTGTAATGGTATAATCAATAAAATATATTTTTAAAAAAAGAAGAAGATATCGTTGATGAATGTGTGTGTTAACATAAATAACGTCTCAGTGTTATCATGAAATTTGTTTTAACATCGGGGACCCCTGAAAGAGAAGCATTGTTCTAAAAAAGGAGTCTGTTTGTTCCAGCATTTGAAAGAGAAGAATAAAAGACAAAATTTGAGAAGTAAATTGTATTTGCCTTGGTTTGCAATAGTTTGGATAGAAGTTATGAAACAATAAAATTTTTGCAAAGTTTGTTCAACCCTACTGGGCTTCCATCTTAGTTTACTGATTGTCTCCTCCTAAAACTTGAAGGTCATTCCTTGGCTCTGCCTGTTAGCAGAGATTCTAGGTCTTGCCAGAATCAGTGTCTTGCTCTGTGCCAACCTTATTGGTTATTTATGGGGAAATCCCAAATGCAAAGGCACTTTGCCTAAAAAAGAGCGAAGACTTTTTATGACATCACACCTATGGCTCATTATTAAGATTTTTATTTCCACATGGATTAAATAGGTAACCAAGGATTAAATTGGTAACCACTCTGATCCCATTTTAACCAAATGTCTAAATCTCCACTGACAACTTTTTGATTTTTACTTTCCCCAAATTGGCTGCCAAATGTAGACAAAACAAAACAAAATCAAACTCTTGGAATATTTCAAAGTAACTTTTTCACCTAAAACCATCTTGACGATTTCCCAGTGGGCTCCCTTTAAAAAGTCACAAAGGTTTGTTCTCTCACCTCATAAACATAGATGCTAGAAATAGTTAAGTTTGTTTCTTGTGCCGCTAGCGCAAGAGTTGCCTGGGCAGAGACTGCCCCCTGCCCCTTGCTCATCCTGGTTACGGGTTACGTTTGCAGAGGCAAATGTTCTACGTATTTCAGAAACGGGGTGCTGGGGGAGAGTCTCCCCTGGATCCTTGTTAGTGCCCCCGCTTTCTATAACACTCGCTTACATCAGTGAAGATACTGATCAGAACTCATGAGAAAACCTGCCGAGTTGCCTGTATTTCTCAGTGCCCTGGGCGTACTTTGCCTATATAGGTTCAAGGGCATCAAGTTATCAATCACCACTTCAGTTACTATTTAGAATGTTTACTTCTTCTCAGCCTAACTTCTTTCATTTCAATGTAGCATCTTCGAAGCCAGAGATTTCAGTGGGAGATGCACCCTGGAACTCCCATAAAGTTTGAGCAGAAGACAGATGTCTACTCCAGACTTCCCGATGTTGTTCACTAGAAATATTATGTCTCAAGATAATGATAATTTCTGTATTGAGATTTTTTCCTTTCTAAAAGTTACACCCATTTACTTTTATAAATCAGATCTAATATTCAGTGACTTCTTTGGAAATAGGCCTAATCATTAGCCTTAGAGACATTTTGTCTAAATTTTTTTTGGACTGGTTTTATCATCCTGTTTTACATGCCCTAGAAACAACCAGATTTCTTCAGCAATTGCATTATCTTTATTAAGAACTCTCATCAAACCTTTCAGAGTTGAAAATCATCCATCATAAATTAACCAGAGCCACTAAGTCTCAGTGTCTACAGACAGCTTTTTTTTTACTCTGATGCTTGTGTGGCTGCCTTGCAATACATTGCAGGCCAGAGCTTATATCTTCAACAAGACTCAGACTCCTGGAACTGAACTATAGAGATTCTTCGAAAGTATTGGCGTGTCACAGAATAAACTCTTGAGAACAGGCTTCTGAGTTGAGACTGCTCCGAGAGCTTTCAGATGGTGATGGTAGTGGTCTGAGCCAGAATTTCCAGAACTCTCTTGAGAAACAGAAGGCTTCATGAGACCTTCAGTCCAGTGGAATAAGAATTAATCACACAGGATGAACAACAGTGCTTAGAGGGAAACATGATTGTAGTTATTTGTTTGGTGTATGGTGGATATATATTTCTAATGTTCTATTTTCTCGATATATAAGGAAACCCCCCTTTTTGGTAAGGAATCTGTAATCCACAGAAATCTAGTAAAACTCTGTTTTGGTAAACTGGAATAAAATATTTTTAAATGATATATAATTTTCACTGATCACCCAGAATTCAGAAACTCTTAGTTTTCTTGGCAAAATAGTTAATTGCATGGATTCGGTAAGAATCTGTCTTGACTTCCCGCCAAGATGGAGGTGTAGGTGGAAACACTATACCACCTCACACAACCAAAATTAAGGACAACAAAGATTTAGAAACAAAAACACAACCAAAACAGACAGAAAATTGAACTGTACCGAACTCCCACAACAACAAACCATTCATTCAGACCGGTAAGAGGGGCGGAGTCGGCGGTCCCAGCAGGAAAAAGCAGTGGCTGTGTGACTGATCCAGGTGCACAGGCGGCGGTTGGCAGATCCCAGGCCGGGTGGCATCGGGTGGACCCAGCGAGGGCGCAAGGCAGCTGGCTGACCGTGGTCACACATTTGCGGGCAGATAAACCAGGTGAAAAAACGGACAGTGAGACAGACCACACAACCCTGGGCCCCACCAACAGGAAATAAAACCTAAAAGCACCGACTGAAAAAACTTTCAGGGATTGAGGTGCTGGGACAGGCTCCCAGCCTCACAGGAGAGTTCGTTGGAGAGACCCATAGGGTCCTGGAGGGTGCACAAGTCCACACACCCAGGAACCAGCACCAGAAGGGCCCAGCTTGCTTGTGGGAAGCAACAGAGGGGACTGAAATTTAAGAGAGAGCAGAACAAACGCCATTATTCCCTCTCTGACCCCGCCCCCCCATACAGCATCACAACCCAGCGACTTGGGTTGCCCCACCCTGGTAAACACCTAAGCTTTTGCTCCTCACTACACAACAGGCATGACCAAACCAAAACATTATGGCTCAAATGGAAGAACAAATCAAAGCCCCAGAGCCAATACTTCTAAGCAACCAAGAGATAGCTAACCTATCAGGTGTACAGTTCAAAATAATGGTGATCAGGATGCTCACAGAACTGGTTGATTTTAGTTGCAAATTAGATGGAAAAATGAAGGCTACACTAAGTGAAATGAAGCAAAATGTGCAGAAAACCAATAGTGATGGGAAGGAAACTGGGACTCAAATCAAGGGAGTGGACCAGAAGGAAGAAAGAAATGACCAAACAGAAAAGAATGAAGAAACAAGAATTCAAAAAATGAGGAGAGGCTTAGGAACCTCCAGAGCATCTTTAAATGTTCCTACATCTGAATTATAGGGGTACCAGAAGGGGAAGAGGAAGAGCAACAAGTGGAAAACTTATTTGAACAAATAATAAAGGAGAACTTCCCCAGTCTGGCAAAGGAAATAGACCTCCAAAAAGTCCAGGAAGCTCAGAGAGTCCTGAAGAAGTTGGACCCCAGGAGGAACACATCAAGGCACATCATAATTACATTAACCAAGATTAAAATAAAGGAGAGAATTCTAGAAGCAGCAATAGATAAGGAGACAGTCACTCACAAAGAAGTTCCCATCAGACTGTCAGCTGATTTCTAAATAGAAACCTTACAGGCAAGGAGGGGCTGGAAAGAAGTATTCCAAGTCATGAAAGACAAGGATTGCTCTATCGAGCAAAGCTTTCGAATGGAAGGGCAGATAAAGTGCTTCTCAGATAAGGTCAAGTTCAAGGAGTTCATCATCTCCAAGCCCTTATTATATGAAATGTTAAAGGGACTTATCTAAGAAAAAGAAGATAAAAAATATGAACAATATGAACAGTAAAAAGACAGCAAACTCACAATTATTAACAACAACACCTAAAACAAAAGCAAACTAAGTGGACAACTAGAACAGGAATAGAACCATAGAAATGGAGATCACATGGAGAGTTAGCAACAGGGAAGTGGGAGGAGGAGTTGGGGAGAAGGTACAGAGAATAAGTAACATAGACAGTAGGTAGAAAATAGACAGGGGTGAGGGCAAGAATAGTATGGGAAATGTAGAAGCTAAAGAACTTGTGACACGTGGACATGAACTAAAGGGGGGGAATGAGGGGAGGGGGTGCGCAGGGTGGAGGGGAAACGGGACAACTATAATAGCATAATCAATAAAACATATTGTTTAAAAAGAAAATAGGGGGAGGGTAAGAATAGTATGGGAAATGTAGAAGCTAAAGAACTTATAAGCATGACACATGGACATGAATGTGGGTGGGAGAGGGTGTGCAGGATGGAGGGGACTGAAGGGGGGGAAATGGGAGAACTGTAATAGCATAATCAATAAAATATATAAAAAGAAAAGGCCCTAGCTGGTGTAGCTCAGTGGATTCACCGCAAGCTTTTGAACCAAGGGATCGCAGTTCGATTCCCAGTCAGCGCACATGCCTGGGTTGCAGGCCAGTTCCCAGCAGGAGACACATGAGAAGCAACTATACATTGATATTTCTCTCCCTCTCTTCTTCCCTCCCCCTCTAAAGATAAATGAATAAATTTTTTTTAAAAAGAAAAGAATCTGTCTTATTTTTTTGCCAGAATATAATTGATACATTAATTGTGTATCCACTGCCATGCTAGAGGCTCATGTTGGAGACAGTGTTTGTTTTACTTATAAATTCATGTCCACAAAGCCCTCCCAGGAAAACGGCCCTGGTACCAAGCCTATAGGGGCACTGAAGGGCACCAGGGAATCTTGGAAAATTTGGAAGACCTTGGGATGAAAGGAAGTCACCTAAATTTATAGGTTCTACAGATGAAGTTTGGAGGCGAGGACTTGGTTTTGCATAGCTCAGAAAATAGTAGCTTTTGAAAATCCAACCCGAGATTTCTTACGGAAGCTTTCAACCAAGCAAATTCAAGAAGGCCTATATGGTGAATTAATGCTCTGGCAACTCCTGTGCAAAAAACCAGGCTAAATCCAATAAGACCACCCCAGTTTGTGATGAAGAATAATCTTTCTTTGAGATTACTAGGATCTGAAGGAAAGGGGGAGACTGTGAATAAAAACTGTGAGACTGAAATACACAAAATGGTTACTAGAAGTCCGGACTGAGGCCTCACTGGGATCTCTCTGCTTTACTTTGTCTTTGAGCTGCAGTATTTTAAAACTTTGTAAGTTGTAGAAACTGATAAGAATACAAATTCATTATGTCTAATGAGCAGTTGCTCACTGTCTAGTAGACAGACACATCTGCATCTATTTGTGAATCCCTCCCAACACTAATTTGCCCAGGACTTGGGAGATGGGGACACTTCTGCCAGGAGTTCCTCCCACTGTGGAGAGCCCGAGATGTTTGGGAGCCTGGGTGACGCAGTCTCCATCGACTCCCCAGACCCCAGAACTCTCCAGATTTTCCTGTGTTGTTCAAACACCAAGGCCTGCAGAGAAGTGCCTGCCTTGCTTTCCATGCATCGCACAGCCTGACAGAACTAACCTGAAATCCAGAACAATTTCTGATCCACTTTCGTCTACCTCACAGAAAACCAGAGAAACATTTGCATCATTATGCTACTTTAGAATTTTATTTTCCAAAATATGTCCCTTTCAATCCCTCAGTGAGTGTCTAGGTTGCAGAAGGCACTGAATAAGAAAGAATTATAAAGAACGGGCACTCTCCTACCTCCTGTCAACTTGAGAAAAGCTAAGCAACCCTTCTAGGACTAAATCACTCTGTATTCTAAGAACCCTTTGAACCAGCAGATAAGTACAAAAACCCTGAAATCCAGCATTCTTGTACCATCTGACTGGTCCAGCGTCACATTGTCAAGGGCAGAGACATCATGGCCATGTGCCAGGATGTTCTGTTCATCCTTGCAATCTGCTAACTGACTTGGAAAGTCTTTTCTCTGATCCAATTGCTCCTGGAGAGCAGGCCAGGTCTCCTGGACACACAGGGACTCGACCACCAAGGAATTAAAGTACTTTACTTCAGTGTGACGGCTGAGGAGACCCAGCGGTGCCCCAGTGCTGGGACAGATGTCTGAACACACGTTTGTCCTGCTTTTAGGCACGGAGTTCCAGAAAGAAGATGTTCCCATGGAAGTAGCCCCCTATTCATCCAACCTTGAACTTGGCCCATGATCTCCAGCCAGCACCGTGGTTTGGGGTAGGCCCCTGACGAAATAAACAGGATTCAGGCACTGTGTAGATTCTGGCTTGGAGCCCACCAGGCCGCCTGTCTCCAGTTCACCGACTTGTCTGGATGGATCACAAAGCCCACTCTTCTTCAAGCTCTGCCAACCCGTGGAAACAAGGGGTACAGCTGCTCCCCACCCCCACCCCAGCAAGGACAAGTAATTCAAAACACATTTTGGCCCCTCACCTGAAAACCCTCTAGAAGAGGATTTGAAATTTTCTCTAACGACATGCAAGTGTTCTCATCCCTGAAATAACTACAAGTCCCTCCTTTGAAGTTCGTGGCACAGACCCACCCTGCCTCCTGCAGCTTCCCTCCCCACCACTCCAGGCTTGCCTCTGGGCCACCCTGATCACTAGCACATCACCCCTCCCCTTCCCTCCCAGGGCCAGTGCTGAGCCGAAAACCTAATCAATGCAGAACACAATTAAGCAATGCTGAATTCCCATGTGCAGCATCAGATGCTGAGCACCTGCTGTATTCTGTTGGAGAACCTTCTGGAGGTCCCAGAGCTCTATAAGGTTTGGGTGCTTGAGCCTGTTCTGTGCCAAAAACTCTCCCCGAGTCTTCTCATGACTGAACTCCACAAGGCTTTACTGATGAAAGACTCCTGGTCAGGCCCTGCCACGCACTATCCCTGCCCTCAGGTCACTGCTGTGGGGACTTGTTCTCTCACAGCTCAAGGGGGTGGAACCCTGGCAGCTGGGAAGGAGGAATTTCAGGAACTGGGCTCTCAGTCCAGCAGTGTGATGGGCCATCTTAGAAAGCTCTGGCGTGAGGGTCCCATCACGGAAGGTGTGCTGGCAGCCAGCAGGCTTTTGCCCACCTGCCAGGGAGGCAGCAAACACATTCCTACCAGATGACCAGCAGCTGAGACCGTTGCAGCCTGTTCTCCTGCAGGTGCAAACCAGCCCCTGAACCCAGGGTTCCATCTCCGCAGCCCCACGGAGCAGTCGATTGGTGAATGCCATCACTTAATCTCCTGGTTCTGCCTTTTGGGCTTTACTTCTGTATATGCTTTTCTTTTAAGGCTTACACTACATCTGAGAAGAGTTAGAACAAAGCAAGTAGCAGCAAGAAATACCCTCACCCTGACTGGGTTGCTCAGTTGTATGGACCACCATCCTGTACACCGAGAAGCCTGCAGTTTCAATCCCCTGGCCCGCACACACCTAGATGGTGGGCTCAATCCACAGTCCGAGCACATATGGGAGGCCACCAATCGATGTTTCTCTCTCTCTCTCTCTCTCTCTCCACCCCCTTTCCCCCCTCTCTAAAATCAGTAAACGTATCCTTGGGTGAGGATTCAAAAAGAGAGACAGAAAGAAAAAGAGAAATAAAAGAAATACCCTCTTAGTTTTCTGCATACATAACCCAGGCGTCTCGCAAAACAGACACCAAAGAACATGTTCAGAAAGGCCCGAAAACTGACATTTCGCAACAGTCCCTAAAGGTCTGAGGAACAGGGGCCGAGGGGCGTTGGTGCCAAAGGTGATCGCTATCAATCAATAGGCAGCTGCTCCTGGGCTGTGCTGTTGATACCTGACGTGTTTGTTATAATTGCTATAATTGCTGTCCCAGCTGGCTCTGTAGCCTTCATTAATTGCATGTGTCCTCTTGACAAAAGTGACACACGGTGGCAGTGGTGTGGGTTTGAGCTACTCCTAAAGCCCATTCCTGACCAGAACCTAAGTCGGGGCAGAGCCCAGGTGTCATTTCTCCCACAGGATTACAGACAGGGGATTCAAAGGGACCACTCACAATTGTGGCACCTCAATGTGCCGGATCAGTGACAGTTTTCCTGGGTCCCCCAACCCATGATGTTCTTTATAGAGACTTTGTCTGAAGATCCTCAGCTCCTTGATTTTGATTCTGCAGAGCAGTGCAGAAGCCACACAGAGAATTTCTGGAACTCAGACTAAATGCTCAACACACAAATGAATGCTGAAATCAGTGGGTGGAAAGGTAAGGCTCAATAGAATACCTGCAAGATACCAAAGTATCTCCCTCCAAATATTAATAATAAAGAGAAAAACTGCCCTGGCTGATGTGGCTCAATGGATTGAGTGCTGGCCTGCGAACCAGGGGTGTCTCTGGTTAGATTCCAGGTCAGGGTGCGTGCCTGGTTTACAGGCCAGGTCCCCAGTCGGGGGTGCATGAGAGGCAACCACACACAGATGTTTCTCTCCAAAATAATAAATAAATAAGTACAATAATAATAAAGAGAAAATAGATCTTAGATGTTCCGGGCCGCAGAGGTGAGGCCACGAGGAGGTCGGTGTGCCGCCGTGGCCTCTCCCAGTTGCAGATGAGAGAAGCCTAGATGAAATCCTCAGAGAAAAACACATTCTGAAGTAAATGAGCCCAGACCCTTTTGTTGTATGAATGGCGTTGCCCAGCTGCCTTACCCAAGTTTCTGATACCTGAATTCTGCTTATAATCCACACTCTGTTCCTAGGGCAGAATTCAGAAATGGAAATCCCCATTTCCCATGCTCAGTGGTGCCAAATAAGGATCCGGATCTCCTCGTTCCCTCCACAATGAGGAATTCCCTCATACCTCCTCTCCCCCAACCCTCTCTGCCCACCACACCTAACTGGAGACCTAAATTCCCTGTGTGTTGCAATCCGGCACGATTCCAGCACAACGGTGGCTGTGGGGGAAAACAAGGGACTCAGACCGAACTTCAGCAGGTGCAGCACGATGGGATTTCACCGACTTCCTGAGGAAGTGGGGATGTGCCGGGTAACCCTCGTGATGGGGAAGCTCCCTCCCTGGATAAAACCAGCGAAGAGGAAGTGGGACAGTGGCACAGCCTGTTCCCGCTGCTGCCTGGTTGGCCCAGTTTAATAAAGTTGAGGAAGCCATTCAGTGTGATGTGAGTTGGTGGCTGGTGCTGAGCTGGAGAGGTCCCCTGAGCAAATGCTCTTGATAAATGAAAAGTTGTCACCAGACTGCACAGCAAAGGGTTAGGGGGCAAAGTCCAGAGACAGGAAATTAAAGCAGCCCAGGAGCATATTTTTAAACCCAAAGCCAATGTATTTGAACAAAAAAGCTACCTTGAGCATCGTGCTTCCTGACAATTCACACGACTGTGAGTGGGAAGAGAAAACATGCGAGGTAGAATGACTCTTTGAAGAAATTAGTAATCCAAGTTCTAAAGAAAGTTTTATTGTGAGTCATGCAGGGCAACCAAGTTGTCAGAGAGCTCTTTCAACCCACAAGCTGTCTGGGCAGCAGCAGAAAGACCAACAACAGCAGTAAGGGTGCTGGATGTGAGAACACCCCTCTGGTTAGCACGTGGGCAAGAAAGCAGACTTTGAGATTATTGAGAGCCAGTGCCGAACAGAGCACATGACCACCCAGGAAGGATTGGAGTCCATGACGGTGCCTCAGGAATCATCGGAATGGAATGGAACAAGTTTCTGAATTCCAGCTACAAAGAAGAGCTACACGTTCCATCGTCATGGTGGGCCAGAACGTGAGATGTCTCGATTTGAACTAATAAAGCTGTTATCTCAACAACCAAAAAAGAATGACAATAAAATAAAGGGAAAATAAGTAACTGTAGGTAGCAGGCACCACCTTAATCAGGTGACAAAAATTAACATGGCCAGGAGCGAGACAAATCCACAGCATGCATCCGTGATGTGAGACACTGGAGGCTACCTTGCCTCTTGGGCTTCTGCCCCCAAATCTGTAACCTCCATCTAATCATGCAGCTGTGCACCTGAAATCTACCTACTGTTGTTGATCAATGTCAGTTACTCCGATAAACACAATTTTCAAAAAGAATGCATCAGACAAATGCAATTTGAGGAATATTCTACAAAACCCATTCACATACTGTTCTTCAAAAGATTCAAGGTCATAAAGGAAAAGGAGAGACTGAAAAACTGTCACAGCCTGGAGACTAAGGAGACATGAAAACTAAACAGAACGTGGGGCCCTAGGATGGAAAAGGACACCAGAGGAAAGGCTGATGACACCCAAACGAAGTCTGCTGCGCCAGTGACGATTTGCCTGGTTTCGGCCATTGGACTGCAGCCACTAGGAGGAAAGAGCGGGGTGAAGTGTTACAGGAGACCCCTCTCCAAGCTCTCTCTGCAAGTCCTCTGGAAGTCTACAGTTGTTTCAGAACTCAGAGTTTTCCATGGAAAAGCGAACGTTGAGCTCGCCCCCCACCTAAACTGCCACACTTCAAGGGGGCTACCTGTGGAGAAAGCAGGCTACCGGCAGCTATCATTCGTCTTCCCGCATTTCGTTCATATAACTGTTCAATCCATAGGTACGTCTTCAAAGTAAATAATTGTGTCAGTGGTATTTTAACGGCCTCCTGCATTCAAGTTGTCAGGAGAGTGTTTGTCAGCAGAACACAATGATTGATTTTCTGCCCACCCATCCAAGGCACAAATGAATGAGCCGCCTGCAGCCTGGAATGAAAGCCGCAGGGACAAACCCCAGTACCCAGAACCCCCTCCCAGTGCCCGCACCTACAAGCAGTGGATGAAATGTTTTCTCTCCACTGAATCACGCTTTACTGCAGGTTAACTTCTAGGGGAGAAAGGATTCAGCACCTTCAGTCCTAAGAGCAACTTGAAGAATCCCAGAAAGGTATGCTTTGTCATTTTTCTTGGGTCTGAGTCCTGGAAGCAAGTGAGCATCATCACAGAGAGGGCACAGAGTTGGCCAGTAGGTGACGGAGTTGCCGGGAGGATGGCTCAGCCAGCACTGCGCCCTGGGCACTGATCCACAAACGCGGCTGGCAAACGCAAGCGTTTTCGTGACTGACTGTGAACTGTAGCTTCCAATTATGACATTGCCGTGATTGCCCAATGATAATGTTCTTAGTCACTTCTAAAGTAGGGCCTCTATGTGCATGTTGTGTAGATGAAAATAAATGGTGCGTGCTCCCAGGGAGAGGAAAAGGATTGAACTAGCTGTGTTTGTGAGGCATATAGACTCTCCTCCAAAATGCAGCTTGATACCAGCAGCAACCAGGCAGTTAGGAGGGCCCAGGAAGCAGGCTGAGCTGACCACAAATATTTGCACAATTTAGGAAAGGAAATCAGTTGAAGCATTTAGGGGAGAAGGAAGGAAAGAAGTGGTCCACTGAGCTCTACATCCTGGGCTGCCAAAGGGAAGCAACTACAGCCGGTGCTCACGTGTCAACTCAGCAGGGATGCCAGTCCTGTCCCCACAATCCCTCCTTATCCAGCGGTGCTCAGCGCTACCCGTCCCTCTGGGCAGCGGGCTTCAGCGGCCCGCCATCCATGGATTATTCACACAAGCATACCACATCCCCTGCAGAAAGCAGGGGGCACCCTGCCCTCTCACTACGGTGCCCCTCAGCCCCTGCTGGTTCACTGTGTCCCAAGTACAACCTTTCGTGACCCTGCACGACGTGCCAGAACACCTGCCACCCCACTAAGCCTCCGGGCAGGCTTCCCTCCCTGTGTTAACCACCCAACAGGTGGTTAACACAGGCCTCTGTATTCCTAAATCCATCTGACTCTGAGGTTCTCAACTGGAGGGATATGTACCCCCACTACCCCCGAGGCCTTGTAATGTCTGGAGACATTTTTGGCTGTCACAGTTTGGGAATGCTATGGCCTCTCGTGAGTAGAGGCCAGGGATGCGGCTCGACATCCTACGGTACACAGGACAACCCCCAACAACAAAGATCCAGCCCCAGACGTCTGAAGCTGAGACAACCTGCCCTGACACCCTGTTGCTGGTTGATCCGCAACACTTGGGACAACTGACTACTTTCACCACTCAGATTCCAGCAGTGCACACTCCGCAGCTATTCCTGTGTCAGTAGCTGCTACTTGTTCATTCGATAACTAGAACCCCCTTATCCCAGATTCTAAATGTTGCAGCAGTTGGGGGGCAGGGCTCAGTCCTCTTCTCCTTTCTGTCCCCTACTTACCGTTACTCCCTGGGTCACCGAAAACAGTCTCATGGCTCAACCTACCCTCCACACACTAGCACTCCCAGATGAACGTCTTCAGCTGAAAGTTCAACCAGACACTTCCACTTGGATGTCTAAGCAGGATCTCAACCTAAACATACCAAAAACAATTGAAGCGATCCCTCCCCCAGAAAGCCCCCAAATCCACTTCTTCCAGCCTCTCTACCTTAGTCCGTGGCAGCCCATCCTCCCAGGTGCTCAGGCCTAACCCACAGAGTCCTCCCTGACATCTCTTTTCCACCCTGAAGGCAGTCTATTGACCAATCTCCTGCCTCCCCCCACTTATGTCCTGCCTCCCCCCACTTTCCCCCACCTCCACCACCTTCCCCTTGCCGGTCTTGCCGTGATTATTGTAGCAGCCTCCTGCCCGGTCTCCCCCTTCCACACCTGCCACCCCCTGGGCTCTCCTCCACACAACAAGCAGGTGCATCAAACCCTCCAGCATCTCCTCATCCCCCTGGAAGTGAAAGTCTAAGTCACACTTGCTTCTTCCCCACACAACCTCCTCTCCCTCTCTCGGTCTCGATGACCTCATCTTCACAGCGTGCTCCTCCTGCCTTAGGACCCTTGCACTTGATACTCTCCCTGTCTGGAATGCTCTTTCCCCAGATACCAACATGGCTTGACACATTCAAGTTTTTGTTCAATGAAACCTTCCTAAGTCACACCTTCTCAAAACGCAGCTCTTGCTCTGGCCAGTGTGGCTCAGCTGGTTGGAGCATCATTCCAGAACCGAAAGGTTGTGGGTTCTGTTTCCAGTCAGAGTACACACCTAGGTTGTGGGTTCACTCCTGATCCAGGCGCTTATGGGAGACACCAATCAATGCTTCTCTCTCACCTTTCCTCTCTCCCTCTCTCTCTCTAAAAGCAGTGAAAAAAATGTCCTTGGGCAAAAATAATTTTTAAATAATAAATAAATGAAATGAAATAAAAATGCAGCTTTTCCCAATTCATTCTGTAAGGCCAATACGACACGGATATCAAAATCAGGGCAAGACATCACAAAAAGACTACAATTCAGGATCTCTTATGAATATAGAACAAAAGTCCTCAACACATTACTAACAAACAGAATTCAACAATATATAAAAAGAATTATACAGCATGACCAAGTGTAATTTATCTCAGGAACGCAAGGCTGGTTTATCATTCAAAAAACCAATTCATGGGTCCTGGCCAGGTGGCTCAGTTGGTTGGAGCATTGTCGTGTGTACCAGAAGTTTGCAGGTTCAATTCCCAGTAGGACGCATATGTAGGTTGTGGGTTCAGTCCCCAGTTGAGTAGCATCTGGGAGAAAATTAACTTGTGTAACACACCATATCAGTACAACCAATGACAAAAAACACAGTAGCATCTCAATAGACACAGAAAAAGCATTCAATAAAGTCTAACAATCCTTCCAATAAAACACTTGCAAACAATAATGTCAACAGAGCCACTTTAAAATAAGCCTGAAGACTCCCTGGCTGTTGTGGCTCAGTTTGGTGGAGTGTCGTCCCATAGACCAAAAGGTTGCAGGTGGGTTTGATTCCTGGTCAGGCTGTGGATTTGGGTGCACAGTCAGGATGTGTATGAGAAGGTAACTGATTGACGTTTCTCTCTCACATGGATGTTTCTCCCTCTCTCTCTCTCTCCACACACACACACACACACAACTTCTCTCTCTTAAAAAAAAGGTAATCAAAAATTGTCCCTGGGTGAGGATAAAATAAAGCTGAAGCTGTCGTGCCGGAGGAACTAACTGCCTTGCATGTCTTATACCTCAAACCTTAGAACGTTAAAAACAAGGTAAAATCACCTTTGGACTGGACATTAACAGCCTCATTTCCCAAAAAACCATCTGTGAAGATAACAAGAAAACAATTACTATCACTACTGGACCGATGCCTACTGGACCAAAAATTTAAAACATTATTTAAAATTAACATCACTATGTTATATTATCTGTAACAATAGAAATTCCTTCCTTCTACTCATGTCATTGTTCCCCTTCCCTTTCTCATAAATACTTTGTCTCTTAACCATAACACCATTTTGGCTTCTGCCTGAATTAAGATTCCTGAACAGCCATTCTTTTTTTTTAAATATTTTTTATTTATTTATCTTTAGAGGGGAAGGGAAGGAGAGAAGGAGAGAAATATCAATGTATGGTTGCCTCTTGTGAGCCCCCTGCTGGGAACTGGCCTGCAACCCAGGCTTGTGCCCTGACTGGGAATGGAACCGCGATCGTGTGGTTCGCAGGCCCATGCTCAATCCACTGAGCTACACCAGCCAGGGCTGCCATTCTTTTTTTTTAAAGATTTTTAATTTATTTTTATTTTTAGAGAGAGGGGGTGAGAGAGAGAAAGAGAGGGAGAGAAACATCAATGTGTGATTGCTTCTCACGTGCCCCCTACTGGAGGCCTGGCCCACAACCCAGGCATGTGCCCTGACTGGGAATCTAATCTGTGACCCTTCGGTTTGCAGGCTGGCACTCAGCCCACTGAGGCACGCCAACCAGGGCCTGAATAGTTGTTCTAGCTGATCTAACATGAATGCCTGTTTGCCTCTCACTTTGAAAGGTTTTTTTTATTTTTAAGTTAACACACTCAATAACCAGGAATAGAAGGGAACTTTCTCAACATAATAAAGAGCATCAATAAAAAACCAACGACAGCGCTGGCTGGTGTAGCTCAGTGGATTGAGTGCGGGCTTGCGAACCACAGGATTGTGGTTCCATTCCCAGTCAGGACACATGCCTGGGTTGCAGGCCAGTTCCCAGCAGGGGATGCACAGGAGGCAACCATACACTGATATTTCTCTCCCTCTCTCCTTCCTTTCCCCTCTAAAAGATAAATAAAATCTTAGAAGAAAAACTTAAAAAAAAACGACAAACATACTCAATGATGAAAGACTAAATGCTTGCCCCCTAAAATCAGGAATGACACAAAGATGTCTACTCTTGCTATTCAGCATTTTATTCAGCACTGCACTGGAGTTTCTAAACTGTGCAAATAGACAAAAAATAAAATAAAATAAAAAGTATCCAAACTGGAAAGAAAGAACTAAGACTATCTTTATTTGCAAATGATGGGATCTTGTATACAGAAAATCCAAAGGAATATACTAAAAACTATTAGAATTAACAAGTGAACTGGGCAAGGTTAAAAAATATAAAATTAATAAATTAAAAATGTATTGTATTTCTATACACTTGCAATGAACAATCCAAAAATGAAATTAAGAAAACAATTTCATTTACAAAACATGAGTAAGAACAAAATACTTTTGGGGGCAGAAATAGGAGGGAGGTGGGGAGGGCTGCTGAGTGAGCTGGGATGAGAGTAAAAGGCAGAAAACTGTACTTAAACAATTAAAATTTTTAAAAAAGAACAAAGAAGTTTTTATAAAATTTTAACACAGAAGTACAGAACTTGTACTCTGAAATCTATAAAGTGTTGAAAGAAATTTTTAATATAGAAAAATGTTGATCGTTCATAGATTGAGAAAGTAAACATTACTAAGATGTCAATACTCCTGAAATTAATCTGTGAATTCAGTGAAATCCCTTTCAAAATCCCAACTGGCTTCTTTGCAGAAATTGATGAACTGATCCTAAAATTCATATGGAAATGTAAGGGGGCCAGAATAGCCAAAGCAATCTTTAAAAAGAGCAAAGTAAGAGGAACCACACTTCCTTATTTCAAAATTTTACTATGAAGCTACAGTAATTAAGACAATGTGGTATGGGTGTAAAGATATAAATAGAGCCCTGGCTGGTGTGGCTCAGTGGATTGAGCATCGGCCTGTGAACCGAAAGGTCACTGGTTTGATTTCTGGTCAGGGAACACGGCTGGGTTATGGGCAAGATCCCCAGTTTGGAGCGTGCAAGAGGCAACCACACATTGATGTTTCTCTCCCTCTTTCCCTCTCTCTCTAGAAATAAAGAAAATCTTTTTTTAAAAGAATTTTTTCTGACCTTGGATTAGCCAATTATTATTTTACTTTTATTTTTATGTTTTATTTATTTATTTTTAGAGAGAGGTAAAGAGATGGAGAGAAACATCAATGTGTAGTTGCTTTTCATATGTCCCCCACTGGGGACCTGGCCTGCAACCCAGGCATGTGCCCTGACTGAGAATCGAACCAGCGACCCTTTGGTTCACAGGCCCGTGCTCAATCCACTGAGCCACACCAGGCAGGGCATGATTGTTTTAGATATGACACCAAAAGCACAAGCAACCAAAGAAAAAACATAAATTAGACTGTGAAAGTTAGAAAACTTTGTACTTCGAAGGACACCATAAAAAAAGCGAGATCCCTCTGCTGGGGGAGAAAAACACCCCAGATCCCTGTGGGAATCTTGGTGTTTTGGGCATGACACAAATTGAGCGAGGGAAGGAGAAAAATTCCCTGGATCACTGCAGGATTGATTTATTTCAAAAGGAAAAAATAGAAAAATACTCAACATGCAAAAGTCTTATGAAGAAAATAAAGGAAACCTGCAGAACAAGCCAAAGGCCCAGGAAAACCACCTTTGGAAGATGTAGCCTGGGAGGCAGAGGGAAATGCTCGACAATCTGGAAACGCGTGAGCCGGGAAGCAGGAGGAAAGCCGAGAAGCAGGCAGACTCAGCCAGTCCAGGGATTTAAAGAGGGCCCTCCCATCAGGTGTCTGGGTCCTGAAGACACACTAAGAGGAGTAGATGAGTTGGAAAGGCTTAGGGAAGAAATGAGAAGAGTAAGAAACAAGTTTGTGATGATGCCTTGGAAGCAAAGGCATTCATGGGGCCATTCTCATCCCGTGCGCTTTGGGCTTTGAATTCTTGTGGGTTTGGTTTTTTGGTTGTTTTTTTTTTGGGGGGGGGGGCCTTNGGTTTTTTGGTTTTTTTTTTTTTTTTTTTTTTTTGGCCTGGTCTGATAGCAAAATCCGGCCCCTGCTTTGCTTCTGTTAGCGTTTTTCTGACATAGCTTTTACCTTCATTTTACTTTAATCATCTGATGGCATTTTGTTTTAGGTGGTTTCCTTGTTACCAGCACCTTCCTGGATTTTGCATTTTGACCCATTCTCCAGGTCTGTTTTTCAACTGGGACATGTCACACATATGCATAAAAATATGTTCATTCTGCATTATAAAGTGAAACCTAGCAAGTTACAAAGCAGTGCATTTGGTATCAGCTCACATACGCAGGATAAAAGTCCCCAGCTGCGTGTGCGTGCACACCACGCACATCGACGTATAACTGATTTATCTGCTCGGAGTGAGTTCTCTTGTTTCTTCTAGGTGTTTTTTAGTGAGCACACCCCACAGACAGAACTGAAATGTTTTTAATAAGTAAGGGAATCAAATCATTTGCAACCGGCTTGTGAAGGCAATGGGGGTACCCAAATTCTTGAAGAAATAATTATTTAAATGTAAACTTCAAATCACCTCTGGATCACCTAGTCAGAGGAATGAAACGGGCAATTGTTTTTTAAAAATGAAAAGACAATCCACAGACTGGGAGAAAATATTTGTAAATCAGGTATCTCGTAAGAGAGACATATCTAGACTTTATTTAAAAATTATTATAATTCTTTAAAAACAGAAAAATCATTTAAAAATAAGCAACATATCTAAATAGACATTTCTCCAAACAAGATTTACAAATGGCCGGTACACGCACGAAAAGGTGGAGGAAATGCAGATTAAAACTGCAGTGAGATACCACCTCTCACCCACTACGAGGGATCTAAGCAAAGTGCTGCTAAGACCAGTGCTGCTGGGAACGTGGAGAGAGTGGAGCTGCTGTACCCCGCCAGGGGGAATGGAAAAGGGCACTGCCGCGTCAGAAAACAGTCTGACTGTGCCTCTTGTGATGTCACATAATGCCCATGTGATTCAGCAATCCCTCTCCCAGGAATATATGCAAGAAAAGGGGAAATGATTGGGTACACAAAAACTTGGACACAACTGTTCGGACCAGCATAATAGCCAAAAAGTAGAAGCAATCTCAGTTCCTTCACCTGATGAATGGGTAGACACCATGTGGCCCACCCGCACGACGGATTTCATTCGGCCATAAAAAGGAATGAAACACTGTTACATGCTATACCATGGATACATCATGACAACATCATGCCAAGTGAAAGAAGTCAGACGCATCCACCCTGGGTTTTGCAGGGAGGACCCTGTGGGCTGGAGTGTGTATGCAGGCACGCATGAGTCACCTGGCCTCCAGGCGCCTGTTTGGGTCCTTAGTCACCCCGCAAGGGTCCTTAGCCAGGAGGTGCTGCCCCCATGGGAGCCAGGTCTGCACCTCTCCTCCTCCTTCCAAGTTTCCTGACTCCGACTTCCATTTGAGGTCTGGCCTGCTCAAGGAATCCCCTGGAAACAACAAAAAAATACAAATTGTGTGATTTCAGTGGTTCTGCCTAGCAGTGAAATGCTCTCACGTATGTATTTGCACTATCAACCCAATATAAAGATGGATGGTAAAATTCATGCTAATATTTTAATTTTTCCTTTCTTAGAATGACATTGAATAACAAATAAAACCACCATAACAAATCAAGAGAAAGAAAGAGAGACACACAGAGAGGAAGAGATTGTGGGGAAAAGAAAAAAAAAACTTTCTACTTTAGTATTTTACTAGCAATTTTTTTCCTACTTTTTGAAAAAGAGGTCCTGAATTTTCATCTGACACTGGGCCCTGAAAATTTTCTAGCTGCCCTAGATTTAATCCACCTGAATACAAGTTCTTTGAGGTCTTCAAGAATTCTTAAGAGTGTAAAAGGGATCCTGAGACCAAAAATTTTAAGAACTGCAGTTCTATGAGCCCAAGAGCCGTCTTAGCTCAGGACTTTTGCACATGCTATTCCCTCTGCCAGGAAAACACCGTGCCTGCCCACATCCCCCGGCTCCTGGCCCCTACTTTGCGTCACTCAGACCATTGCTTCCATTCTCATAGCGCCCCTGACCTGACGGTCCTGCCTCCCTCTCATAAGGATGCTATGATTACACTGGAACAATCCAGGATAATTTCCTCCTCTTAAGGCCGCAGTCTCCCCATCCTCTTAACTGAATTCCACCTGCAAAGCCCCTCTTACCTTGTAAAGTACATATTCACAGGTTCTGGGGATGAGGACCCAGACAACCTTGGGACCATTACGTAGCCTACTACAGCCCCCCACCTGAAGCCTTCCCCCTTCCTGGCACTCATCAAATTGTGTGTGCCTAGGGTGACTATTTGTTTATTTTCTGTCTCCCTCCCTTCCAAAGAGTTGCAATGCTCTGCCAGACAGGGACCACTTCTACTCTGTTCACAAGGCCCCTCCAAAGCCTGGCACGATGCTGGGTACATTGGTGTTTGCTGGGAGCATAATTGCGGAATGATTAAGATAAAAGTTACTTGTGAAAACAGCCAATAAGCCCCGCTTAGTCCAAGAGATAGATGAAGAAACTTGAGGGGGAGGTTTCTAGGGTCACATGAACATGTCCTGTCTGGTGGGCCAGTGCACCTATCAGGGCGAGCACCTTCCCTTTGCTTCCCAGGGAAGCAAAATTCCCAGACCTTGCCCTTTACCCTTCTTTCCTAGACAGGATGACAAAGGGAAGCAATGTTGACTGCAACACATTTGGGAAACAAATGAAACCCTCTCTGCACAGAGCTGCAGAAATGCAGAAGGTCTCAGCCCAGTATCAGTGGGAGGGCCGGCCTTGCCCTGCTCTGTTGACTGGCTTTCTCCAAGGGCTCTCTCACCTGGCAGGGTTGCAGCAGGAGTCCCGCGTCTAAGGAGAAGCCAGTGTCCAGAGGCCTTGAAAGCAAAACTGTACCGGAAAGACCTCAGCATCACGTGAGGTGGGCACAACATCTCAGCACAGTTTGTGCACAGGAAAGACAGACACTCAATCTCCCTGGCAACATTAGCAGCCCTGACACACAGAAAGTGTGGTCGGCCTGTGCACTTGGCACTTCCTCCAGGAGAAGGAGGTGCCTTGATAGTGACCCAGAGGAAGTGGAGTCAGGGCAGAGGGGCTCTGGGTTGCATTATAAATACTCACATCTGGTCTCTGGCAAGACTTGCTGCTTTTTATAAAATTGCATCTCTCATTCTGTCTCAGAAGTAGGATGTGGCTTTGATTTTTCTTTCTCTGGTATGAGGAGAAGGGGTTCTGGAGCCATTTGGGTTGTCCTGGTATCCCTTAGCTATGGTAGGGGACAGACACACAAATTGTTCCACCATGGGAATGCAGGAGGGGACACAGGTGAGTCCAGGCTGAGGGCCAGCCAGCTATGCCCAGAGCCACCCAACCCCCACCCTCACACTGGCTGGCCTCCCAGGACCAAAGGATCCTCTTTGGAGGCTGGGCACTGCCCATCTGACTTCCAAAAAGCCTAGATCCCACCTCCTCCTAAACACTTTTGTCATCAAGACCCCTGCCTTCACCTTCTGCCTCCCTGGGCCTCACACACCCCATGAGCATCCTGACAGGCTGTGGATTTGGGCTCCGGGGCAGGTAGATCTGGGCTGACTTTCTGGCTGGGGCTTTTCTCAGTGACATGACATTTTTCAAGTCACTTAGCCCCTCAGAGCCTTAGTTTTCTCATCTGTAAAATGGAAATATGGTTACATATTTCCTCATGTAGTCGTTTAAGGCTGCAGAGACAAGTCGTGCATCCTGCAGAGTGATGGGATGCGGTAAGGATTTAGTAAACCTGCATCTTGGTCAGGGCCATGGTGACGTTATCACATTGTAGGTCGTGCCAGCTTTCTCCCCTGAGTTCAGAATGGAAGGAGGCTAACCAGCCCAGCCCTGGAGGCTGGAGTGAGGCTTTCCCTGGGGCAGAGGGTGAGCAGAACACGCTCGGGGAAGGCGTGGATGACGTTAGGCCAGTTACACCAAGACAGAGAATCAGGCTCCCAATGTCCCTGTGAGGGTCTCATTTTTTTTTGAGGGACCACCCGAATCGGCAGCATTTGGGAGGAAGTCCAACCCCAGGGGGGTGCGGGGGGCGCTGCTCTGAGGGTCTCTGCCCACGGAGCCCACAGAGAGGGGGCGTCTTATAGCAACTGCAGGGCCAACCTATAGCCATCCCCCTGGGGTCTTATTCTCCAGGTCTGACTCCCTGTCTACCAGCCTTTTCTTCCCGATTTACAGGAGGGAAACGCAGTCTGCAGGTCCACAGGGTACCTACCGTGCCAGCATCTGCAGAGCCATATCCAGGGCACAGGGCACAAGTGGAGACAGAATGAGATGCTGCATCTCCCTTGAGGCCTCGCCTTCTGCTGGGAACAAGACACACAAGGCACAGGGGCTGCCGGCAGGCAGCCGTGGGTGAGGAGCCTGACTTGGCATTAAGGGGAAGACAAAATTCAATTCTCTGTGCCACCCAGGGGGCACAGGAGTGGGCATGGTAACAGCCCCCAGCCCAGCATCAGGACCACCTAACAGCTTGCTAGGGAGAAGCCCATGGCCCCATCCGTGGACATGCTGAATCTCAATGCCTGAAGGGGGCCTGAGATCCCCAGGTATGCGTTATGAAGCCAGGCTTGGAAAACCTGGGGTACCTTACCTGGCAGCAACAGGGGACCAGGTCCCAAATAGAGAAAGCCTAGTAGGTAGAAACAGGGCCAGCCAAAGGTGCTGATGAGGCACTGTTTCCCCCAGACCCTAACCTGTGCCTCAGAGCCCACAGGCAAAAGCAGGTTCTGGGTCATCGCTTTGGCAAAATCATGCCCCCTCACAAGGTGTCCACATCCTGATCCCTAGAACCTGTAAGTATGTCCCTTATGTGGCAAAGGGGGCTCTAAGCTAAGGGTTTTGAGATGGGAGATTATCCAGGGTTATCCAGGTGGGCCCAATGTCATCACAAGTCTTTATAAGTGGAGAGCTTTTCCCAGTGCAGTCAGAAGAAATGTGACAGCATTAGAAAAGTCAGTGAGATCCGAAGCATAAGGAGGACTCATTCATTGTTTCTGGCTTTAATGATGGAGGAAGGGACCTGGAGCCAAGGAATGCAGGCAGCCTCCAGAAGCAATGGCCCTCAGCAGACAGCCAGCAGGAAAATGGGGACTCAGTCCCACAAACAAAAGGAACTGAATTTTGCAAACAGTCTGAGCAGGAAACGGATTCGCCCCTGGATGCTGCGGAAGGGATGCTGCCCTGCCGGCACCGGGATTTTACCCTGATGAGACCCATGCTGCACTCTGGCTTTCAGCACTGTAAGATAACACTTTTGTGTTGCTTTAAGACACTAGGTTTGTGGTGACTTGTTAAGGCAGCAGTAGAAAATGACAATAAAGCTCCTTCTTGCAATGCCAACAATCTACTTCAGGTTGTCAGCTGCCCTCAGAGGGAACCCCATGCCTCTCTCCCACAGTCAGGACACTGGTGGTTACTGAGGCCCTGCCGTGTCCCCCACCTGGGGCTGGCCTGCTTCCAGGAGCCACACAGGGGAGGGCAAGCATCAGTTCTTTTTCTCCGACCTTGTGCTAGTTTTCTGGACCTGCTATAACAAAAAACCACAAACTGAGTGGCTTCAAAAAAAAAAAAGCAGCCCTGGCTGGTGTAGCTCAGTGGATTGAGCATGGGCCTGAGAACCAGACGATCGCAGTTCGATTCCCAGTCAGGGCACATGCCTGGGTTGCAGGCCTGTTCCCAGCACGGGAGGCATAAGAGGCAACCATACATTGGTATTTCTTTCCTGTCTTTCCCTTCCCCTCTAAAGATAAAGAAATAAAATTATTTTTTTTTTAAAAAGCAGCCCTGGCTGGTGTGGCTCAGTGCATTGTGTGCCAACCTGTGAACCAAGGGGTTGCTGGTTCGATTCCCAATCAGGGCACATGCCTGGGTTGAGGGCCAGGTTCCGGTATGGGGCACATAAGAGGCAACCACAAATTGATAAAATCTTTACAAAAAGATAAGATTTAGCCCTGACCAGTGTGGCCTAGTTGGTCGGGCATCATCCTACAAAGTGAAAGTTCATTCCTTGAGTTCCCAGTCAGAGCACATGCCAGGGTTGTGGGTTAGGTTTCCAGTCGGGGCACATACAAGAGGCAACCAATCAATGTTTCTCTCTCACACTGATGTTTCTCTCTCTCTCTCTCTCTTTCTCCCTTCCTTCCCCTCTCTCTAAAAATAAATTTTAAAAAATTTAAACTGCACTGAATGCAAAAATAAAGGTGCACTGCGGAAAAAAAAAAAGATTTCTTCTCTCACAGTTCTGGAGGCCAGAGCATGAAACCAAGGTATCACAGGCTAGGCTCGCTCTGAAAACTGTAAGGTCTCTTTCTGCCTCCTCCAGCTTCCGGTGTTGCCAGCAATCCTTGGAGTCTGTTGGCATCACTCCAGTTCCTGCCTCCATCATCATGTGGCCTCTTCTCCATGTGTCTGTGTCCTCACTTCCTCTGAGAAGGACACCAATCATTGGATTTGGGACCCATCATGCACCAGGATGCTCTCATCTCAAAATCCTTAACTCATTGCATCTACAAAGACCCTATTTCCAAACAAGGCCAGTCATAGGTTCTGGGTGGACATAAACGGGGGCGGGGGACACTACTCAACCCACCATAGATGCCTTTGAAGGGTAAACTGCTGTGGCCTCAACACCTGTCTACTGGGGCAGGAGGCTCCTGTAGCAGGTCCGAGTTCCAGCCCAGGTTTCCATCTGTATTCACAGACGGGGCTGTGAGCAGGTCCCTCACAGAGAAAAGGAGCTCAGTGAGTTCTGTCTCAATCATGCCAGAACTAGAAAAGTCCCCAGAAAAATTCCGGGTGATAGCAGGCACCCTTACAGAACCCCTCCTAATCGGTGCTTGGATGAGGACACAGACCATTCTCACCGAGGTTTGCCAGCTCTGACTTGGTGTTACCACAGAAAGGAGCAGTGGGCACCGCCATCACATTTGGCATTCCCCCTCCCCCACGCTGTCCTGCAGGCCACTGGCTCTACCATGTGGACTGTGGGCTTCTGAAGGACCACATCTCCCCCACGGCCCCAGGACTTGCATCTTAAAGCGTTTGTGTTTACAACAGGACAAGGACTAAACATTTGTTGCTGGCAAGAATTAATTCTGAGCTTATGATACTTAATGAGAACCAGACTGCACCCACAGGGTCTCATCCAGAGTGGCGCCAGCCTTCCCAGTACTTCTGAGGAGGCATGATGGGATAGGTGCCCTGGGAGAGCTGCCCACCCACAGGGGCCCATGGGTGGAAACCCCTTGTATAAACCAAATCACCATTTGTAGCTTCTGGATTTTTCTCCACATCTCACCTTCTAGAGAGTGGAGGTGGCATGAACCTCATCTGAGCCCTGCCCCTCGTTTCCAGAAGTCCCTCCTGGCTGGCCCACCCCGTTGTACTAGTTTTCTGTTCTACATAACAAATGGCCACCAATTTAGCAACTTCAAACAGCACCCATTTATTTCATCACAGCTTCTGTGAGTCAGGAGTTGGGCACTGCATAGCTCAGGGCCTCACAACATCTGAGGTCCAGGGGCCCCTCCCGGGTTCACGTAGTCGTTGCATTTGTAAGACTAAAGTCCCTGTTTTCTTGCTCGCTGTTGGTCAGGACCACTCAGCTCTCACAGGCAGGCTCTGGTTCCTTCCCACCTGGCCACCAAGCCTCTCTGACCTGTTCCGTCTTTGCCTTGTAGACTCCCTGTTCTGGACTGAACATTTGTGTCCCCCGTGAATCCCTGTGTTGAAATCCTCACTGCCCCCAGGTGACGGTATTAGGAGGCAGAGCCTTTTGGGAGGTGACGAGTTCTTGTGGGTGGAGCCTCACAAATGTGTAAGAAGAGACTCGGGAGCTTGCTTCCTGTGTCTGCTGTCCACCCACTTGAGGGCTCAATGAGAAAACAGTCATTTGCAAGCCAGGAAGCAGACCCCAGATGTGCCAGCACCTTCATCTTGGACTTTTAGCCTCAAGAACTATGACAAACCAATGTTTGTTTGTTTGTTTGTAGGGAGTGGGGAAGGGAGAGAGAAAGAGAGGGAGAGAAACACCAGTGTGTGGTTCCCTCTTGTGCACCCCTCACTGGGGACCTGGCCTGCAACCCAGGCATGTGCCCTGACTGAGAAATGAACTGGCGACACTTTGATTCAGAGGCCCTCACTCAATCCATTGAGCCACACCAGCCAAGGCCAATGCTTGTTGTTTAAGCCACCCAGTCTCTGGTATTTGTCATAGCAGTCCATGCTAGGACACTCCCTTTATATGTGTTTTTATTGAGGCGAAATTCACAGAGCATAAAGTTAACCACTTTAAAGTGAACAATTCAGTGACATTTAATACGTTCACGATGTTGTGCCCCCACTCCATCTAGCTCCACAACATCTCATCACCCCTGTACCCAGTAAACTTAGACCCCCTTTGAAGAGCCCACCTGATCAGATCTGGCCCACCCAAGTTGCTCTTTCTCCCTTATGACGAACTCAAAGTCAGCTGGTTAGCAATTGAATCACAAGAGTGACATCCATCAAATTCACACTCCAGGAGAGGGGATTCTGCATGACATGCACATCAAGGTCGAAAAATCTTGAGGGCCATCTGGAAATTCTGCCTACCATACCCATCTACCCAAGGGCCAACGCCAAGGAACCACTTCCTCCTTCTGGCCTGAGCTGGCGGCCACTTGAGCACCCTCACATCGCAGCGCAGGTGCTGAGTGTCTGAGCCATGGGCAGACAGGCCTGGGGGGGTGTGTTCTGCCAGCTCCTGGTAACACAGGGCCCTTCTCAGCCTCGATTTACTCATCCGTGGAATGGGAATAATAACATAGCTACCTAATAAATAAAATAACATTGACTGAGCATTTGCCCGAAGCCAGCACGGTGCTAAGTACTCTGAATACATTCTTCTGTGCCCAGGAAATGCTAGCTGTCACTACTACAACTCGTACCTGCCTCCTTTCCTCCTTTCCCATTCTTTCTGCCTCCACAAGCTCCCGGGCTCTTTCTGGGCACACCGTACGGCGGTGAACTCCCTGAGCACAAAGGAACCCTGGGTTGGTTTCTTCCCGCTCTCCCGGCCATGCCTGCCGTTCTGCACCACCGGCAGTGCCCTGGCCTGTGTGCATTTCCCCTTCTTGCTCCCCAACAAGCCCCGCCAGTGATGGGAGCACTAGACTCCCTGCACAACGCCTCCATGGGGAAGCTTCCCAGCCAGAGTCCCGACCGTGAAGCCGGGAGTCAGACCGTTTCCAGATGATTCTCCAGAAAATCAACTGGCCTGTTTGGCAGAGGAGCTTCCTATTGCACAGCCCCGTTTGCGTAGGAGACAGGCTTTCCCCTCGGCAGTCAAAGCCCTTATCTCCGGGCTGGCTTTCCATCGGATATCCCGTCCTCTCTCCTGGAAAAGTAAGGGAGTGATAAGATCTGACCTGTGGGCAGCTGTCAGGTCGGGCGCTCTTCCCCAGCGCTTGCGGCCATCAGGGAGGGCTGGGATCAGAGACACAGGGAGAACAAGATCCCCGATTGTTCTCTAAAGCCCAGTGCAGTTCCCATTTCCCCCTTAATCAGAATCCTGTTGTATGAAATCCTCCTGGCAACAGTTTTGCATTAACTGTCTTGGTTGACTGACTTTTCGTATGGCTCTTCCAGGGAAAAAGTGTGTGCAACGTGGCTCGGATTAAGCAGAATGAAAGGAATTCCTTGGCCTCGAAGCCAGAGATTTGGCTCTGAGCCAAAGCAGGGTCCCTGGCCTTTTGTCTCATGTCTCCAAAGCACGAGCAGTGCCTGTGCCAGGTGACTCATTATTTCTGAAAGATGGAGTTGAATGTCCTGGACAGCAGGGCTCAGGGACAGGGACATGGCCTGAAGCTGCTGTGCATGCGCACCTGGAGGGACTCCTCAGCTGCCGTGGCCTGCTGTCCTTTGGGTCACTATGGTGGCCGCCATAGAAGGAATCTCCAGCCAACCAGGCCTTCAGGATGTTTGCAACCAGGCTCTGCCCTCAGCCTATCTGGAGATGCAGCCCTGGTAACCTGGTCCAGAGTATGGGCCCTGCCTCTGGACCCCAACAGGATGACCAGCTTCTGGGGGCCACCCCATGCCCACCCTCTCACCCACCTGGGGTTCTGTTCAAACCTCTTCTTCCCAGGCCAGCTTGCCTAGCCCAGACCGCCCCCAGCGTGTCCCACAGACCCCCGGACTCACCACCCCTGCCCTGGGAGCAGACCAGAGAGTCTCCCCAAGCCTATGGTCCAAGGAAGGGCTGCCGCACCCAGCCATTGGGCCCCACGCCACGGACAGATGCCCAGCCCAGGGCCCCAGCAGCCTGGAACCCAGCATGTCCCAGAGCGCAGCTCGTGTCTGAGACAAATCCCCAGGGTGGGGGCTGTGGTTCACAGCTTAAGGGACCAAGGCTCCAAAGAGAACAGCTTTTGCCATGGAAGGACCTGAAGCTGGTGTTCTAACTCTTGTTTTTTGGATTCTCTACTTGTCTATTCGACATCCATTAATCACAGAGCCAAACTATTAGCCGCAGGTGTTAGTTTACATCTCCCAGAGCCCATGCTCCGCACCACGCCGGGGTGTCCCTGCCCCACCCAGGGCCAGGCACCAGACAACTAGGGACAGCCGCTGCACCCCAGGGTCACTGGGACAACTCAAAGTAGCCAATCCTAAGCTGTCTATGCTGCTCTGCCCTGTTTTTCACGTCTTTCTCTCTGATGTGACACTCTCCACTTCAGGCCAAGATAGAGAGAGTAACAGGGACTGGATTTACCTATTTGCCCGCAACAAAGTGAAAAATGAGGCAAACCCTATAAAGCAAAAACAGTGGTTTTCAGACACCGGACAGCAGGCAGCAGAGGACAGCGTCACTGAGACACAGGGAATAAAGAGGGGAGTCCTACAATCACCCTGACTTGCCGCCCGAGCATGGCTTCTGGGTTCAAGAAGGAGGACTCCAGGGGAGCAAGGTATCTAGAATCTGCCCTGGACAGAGTCTTGGAGAACTGAGCCACCCATAGGCCGAGCCCAGATATCTGCGTAGGGCCCCCCTCAAAGCGTCAGTTGAGGACTGAGTGGTATGGGTGTGGGCGGAAACTGAGCCTGGGGCAGGATGTCTCCCCTCCTGCTGGAATGGAGCAGAAGAACCAAGCTCTGGTGTCTCCAGGGCTGGGAACAGCGCAGCTTCCAGCAGGGAGCCAGCTTCCCTTCACCCCTCTCTTGTTATGCCCCCAAGCCTTCCTCCCTGTAGCCTCATCCTGTTACACTGTGGTCCGTGCACTCCTTAGTGAATCCTTCACACCCATGGAGAGCAAATAAAGATCTCCCAGAACCTTGCCTCCCTGACCAATACCTTTACTTAAAGGCTTGCTGGATTTCTACTTACCACTTAAGCCCCTTTTTCATTCGTGGCCTGGCCCCCTCCTGGAAGGGACCATCTAAAGCTTGGGAGGGCTTCTGGATCTGGCTGGGGGGACAGGTCCCAAATGGAACCACAGAGAGGATGGCCCAGCCCTGGACAGAGGAGCCACCTCAAAGGAGGATAGGAAGCAACGTGCACTGGATGGTAAGGAGGAGGACATGCAAGCTGGCATTTTCCGGGTCTTCTCTAGAATGAAGACTCGTGCTAGGAAAGTACTTTGGGGCCAGTTAGGTGGGTGGGTCCAGGTCCCAATGCCTCCCCTATCTCCAGCTTGTTACAAGGGCCCTAGGAGAGGGGTCTGCTGGGGTTTCCAGGCCTGTAGCATACACAGCCCACAGGAGAGAACAATGTGCTCACCCAGATGTACCTGGCTGTCCTGGCTGCGGGGAGGAAGAGATCCATGGACCCCAGCCCATACCAACCACAGCCAAAAGGTTGGGGTGAGGTGGGGATCCCACCAAAGTAAAGAGAGTCACCTCCCAGCCTTCTCCAAGCCCCTTCCTGGATGCCCAGGCTGTGAGGACCCCCACCCTCACCCACTCCCTCCATCCCAGTCTGACTGGAGTAGGAGGGGTGGAGAAGGGGTTCTTGGCCTTCTCCTCCACTGGGCGGAAGAGGAAGAGGGTGATTGAATCAGAACTTCTCACCCCTTCTGGAACATTCCAACATGGAAAACCCACTAAACAGCTGGGGAAGCAATTTAGGGACTTTAATTAAAGGCTGGTGACTCTCCCACAGAGCCCCACCCCCACACACAGCTGGAAGGACGCACCGCATCTGCCTTCAACATGTTCTGAGGCCCAGGCTCCGGAGTTGGGGGTTAGGCTGTTTCCACCGAGAGGGGTATGAGCAGAACAAACCAGTTTACCCTTTCTCTTCATGGCTTCCAGAGTTTGCCTCCTGAGCTCGGCCTGGGCCTGAAGCCAAGTGAACTACAGGCCCCCACAGTTCTGCACCCAAGAAGCTTTAGAAGGGAAAAGTGGGCCGTGTTGGCAGACCCAGAAAAGGGACTTGGTGTAAGGAGGAAATAAGCCCACAGTCAGAATGAAGCTGCCCTGTCTAAGGCTGCTTGCATCTCAGTGTGCACTTCCGCAGGAAAGGCATTCCAGCCAGAGGGAACAGTGTGTGCAAAGGCTATGAGGGCAGAGAGATCATAGAGGGTGGAAAGAGCTGACAGGGGCAGAAGCTTCAGGTGAGAAAAGCACACAGGTAGGGGCGGGAGCACACCTCAGAGGGCTGGATAGCTGCCCTCAGGAATCTGGTCTTCACTCTAGAAGCAATGGGGGTTGGGGAGAAGTTTAGAGGACATTAAAATAATGGTATCTGGTTTACTCTGAAGATGCCCCTCTGGACTCCATGCATGCATCCCCACTGCAGGAAAATAGAAGAAGTGCAGGGCAATAGCGAGAGGCCCCCAGGCCATCCAGGCCTGAGGTGTCAGAAGTCTGGACAAGTGTGTGTCCAGGGAGGAGGAGCATGCGTGGTTCAGGAGGGGAACTAGGACGGGGCCAGAGGCTGTCCTGCCTTCCCTCCTGCCCCTGCCAACCAGGGCAGGCCGCCTGCCCTCCCTAAATGGGCCCCAGCACAGGGAAAGAGGACAAAGCTGCCAGGGACAAATGCTTGCCACCCAGCAGGGATTCCAAAACAAAGCAACCTCATTATTGTGAATTAAGCCAGCCCTCCCCTCCACCCACATCAGCGGTCCAAGTTGGGGAGGAGGCTATGGGTACATCTCACCACATCTGTCTCTATCTCTACCACATCTCCACCGAGGCAACTCGGGACCCGCCCCAAGCCCCAAGCCTGGCTCGTCCCAGATGGTGGGCCTGGAAAACAGGGCTGGCCCCTGAGGGCAGCTCCTGACTGGGGTGTCCTCTGGGACCAGAACTAGAAGGGCAAGGGGCAGGCTTCCTGGCTACTAGAAACAAATGTCCCCATCTTTCTCCCCACCACCTGCTGAGCCTCTTCTCATCTACCAACATCAGCTGCCCCCAAGTCTACGCCATGGGTGGGTCATATGACAAAGACAGTGGCCTAGGTAATTGGTGGGACCACTGGCTCACAGTCAGCTGAAGAGCAGAGTGGTGACCAACACACTGCTACTCCCCCGAAAATCCCCCCTTATTCTGACCCTGGGGCCCAGGATAGGGTGTGGCCCCACACAGCGCAGGGTGCAAAGGCCACATCACGGTCAAGCACCCAAGGCCTGGGATCCAGGGGACACCACCACTAGATTTTACAAGGGCCCAGAGCAGCCTGGGCATGCCAGGCCTGGACATAAATAGCCCTGGAGGTCACTGTCAGTGCCACTGGCAGAAGATGGCACTGTGACCAGGAGCAGGTAAGAGATGGACACATGCTCCAGCCTGCCTCTGTCTGGCCTCACCAGGGTAGGAGCTGCTGGGCAGGCAGCTGGGTTGCAGATGAGCCTTCTTTCCCTGCCCATCCCCAACCCTCCAGAGAGCCAGGTAAACACAATAGAACTGGAAAAATGAGGGCCTTGGGCGTGCCCTGTGGTGTGGTGGGCGGGACCTGCGGACTAGGCCAGCCCTGGGCCTTGAAGTGCTGTGGGGAGCTGATCGAAGACTGTTAGCGGCACCACCCCTGCCCCAGGAGCCACTTCACCCTCACTGTGCAGCAATTCTACCAGGTTCTCGGAGGGGGTGCCCACTGCACAGTAGGATGCCAAATTAGCCAAAGTCCTAGGTAAAGCCCGAAGGCATGGGCAGACCCAGCTTTGATCCCCCCACTCCAGTCTCAGCTACCTCATCAAGGACACGGGATAACCGAGTTTAGTGTCTCAGGGCGGGGACGAGAACTCTAGGGTGGCCTCCAGAGTCACGAAGACTATGCCCTTATGTTCCTGGGCAGGTCCTAAACCTCTCTGAGCCTCGGTTTCCCATTTGTGACCTGTGTCCAAGCTCACTATACACCTACCTAAAGGGGTGTAGTAAAGGATCGAGTTCAGATCTCTCCTGGCACTCCAACAGTGCCCATTAGAGTTAGCTGGTATGTGACTTCCACTCAAGACAGAGGCGTGGGGGAGCAGGCCTCGTCTCCCCGCACAACCATAGCAAAAAATACAGCTGGACTACAGAACAGATTTCACCCAGAGTCGTTAGAGTTAGCTGGTATGACTGTCATTTCTCTGGGCAGTGGCACCTCCAACCCCCACCCTACAACCCTCAAGGTCATGTAAAAGAACACAGATCCAAACTTTATTTCTTCACTAGCTCTCTCTACCCAGAATGTGCACACAGCCTGCTCTGACTGGCTGATAGTCTTAAATTTAGGTTACTAAACATCCCCCAGCAGGCCCTGGGCTGGCCCGGCCTCTCAGTCCCAGCCAAAGTCCTGACCGGTCATCTGGTAGAACTTTCGGTTGAAGGGCTGGTAGAAGTCCCGCAGCCGCTGGACCACCACCTCAGGCACCCGGGGGTGGGGCCGGCCCTTGGACTTGCCCAGGCAGCGAGGGCGGCCGCTCCCCTGAGCCTTCTTGAGACAGGGGAAGCCCTTGGTGGCGTTGAAGTAGAAGTGCTTGTCCGTGACGACCCTTTTCAGGCCCAGAAAGTCTTGCACGCGGCCAACTTCTCCAGCTGGGTCACTGACCAGGCGCTCACCGCTGACAAACAGGAAGTGGGACAGGGGAAAGTATCGCAGCCAGTTGCCCAGGTGCTGAGCATAGAGGCCAATGCGCACTGCACTCCAGGTTGTGTCCACGGGGCCCAGGCCGCGGCGGAAGGCCAGGGCTCGGAAGCTGGGCAGGCTCGGGGTCTTGGAGAGCATCTGGGCATAGTCAGAGATGGCCCGAGTCACAGGGTTCCGAACCACCACGATCAGCTTCATGTCTGGGGACATGCTGTAGATGCGACGTGGGGCCTCAAGAGTCACGAAGTAGCTGGGAGTCTTCTCCATGGTGATCTGCCCATCCAAGGTGGGCGGCATCAGGCTCCTGCAGGTCACGTGGAGGGACAGGTGGCGTGAGAGGGTGCTGGTCCCCCTCAGGCTCTCCCATTATAGACCAGTCTCAGTCCCCCACCCCCAAGACTTACACTCCTCCCCCCAGGGAAGCTCCAAACCTCCAGGGCAGGTGAGCCTTCCCTCTCACCTAGACTCACCCACCCTAAAGTGCCAGGGTGGGCAGCCTGGGATGTGCGCTGAGAGGATCCAGCCCCAGAACAGGCTGGCAGTGGGGGCCTGTCCTGCCAGGCTGCCCACCCTGGCTACAATGGGCCCCCACCCTGACAGTGCTGTGCCTCTCACCCCAGACCAAGCACCAGGAAGGCCAGTGGCCTGGACTTGCCACCCATGGGGCTTCGCCCACCCTCCCCACGCCAAAGACCCCTACACTGTAATTACCCCAGGTCACACTTTCATTAAGTGGCTGAAGGTATCCCCTAAATTAGGCCATTAACAACTCACAGTGTCCCAACAAAGGACAGCTGCTCTTTCTCTCACTCCCTCCCCTGAATAGCCTCCCCACCCCCCTACTCCCACCCCACCCCTTTGATTAGTGCCCTCCTAATTCTCACTGACCTGGGCCCAGTTCAAATGCTAAAAGCCTCTGGCACAGCCCAGCACAGCCCAGCACAGCCCAGCATATCCCAGCATATCCCAGCATATCCCAGCATGTTGGGGAACTGTGAGTGTGGTGGCCTGAGGACCCGCCCCAAGATCTCTGCAGCTGGGCCTCTCAGACCTGGCTCACACCACCGGGTGCTAGGCTGTGACTGCAACATTTCTGATGGTTCTTCTCCTTCTGACCAGGGGAGGGGGCACTGACCCCACACCATGGTTCTTGAAGAGTTGTCTAATGACAGCCTCCTGAGTGCCCCAAACTTAGGGATGCCCCTCCTGAACACCCCACTGGGCAGGCCAGGTACCCTGAGCAGTTTCCCGAAGTCGAGCCTCACCTGCCAGCCAGGTGGTGCAGGGAGAGGCGGGGCAGGGCACTGCAGGGCCAGCTGAGCAAACAGCTCTGAAGGAAGACACGAGAGCAGGCTGGAAACTAGGTCAGTGGAGGCAGAGGCTGTGGGACCTGCGCCTTCGGAGGGGGCGGTCTCTCCCCAAGGCCAGCCCTGCCTCCAGGCCCTGCTTGGCTTGGAGGGAGCTTGGGGTGTGAGTTCCAGGTGTACCAGTGGCTCCCCAGAGACCACCCCACAGACTCAGGGGAGATGGGTGAGTGGCATGATCTTCTGGCTGTGGGAGTTTCACCCACCCCCTCAACACAAGGCCCTGGACAGAGCTGATCTACAGAAGTCAAGGGGAAATGGAGGTGACATTGTTTACCCATTATGGTGACAAAGTGAGCTGGAAATCTCTCTCCAGCTCCCTCACTGTCCTGTTTGACGGGCGGGCACACTGAGGCTAAGAGGGGGAGTGAGACGTTTGTGGGTAGAGGTGGACACTGACCCCCAGCACTCCCACCGCTGGGCTGCAGCTGCTGGAAGGCAGGGGGTCCGCTGGGCTCCTGCTTTCAGAGCCCCTGCACGCATGCCCTGCCTTGTGACCTGGGGAGACAGGTGGGAACAGCACCCAGCCCCCCTAGGATAATTTCCAGGAAACCTTAGGTGGTTACAAGGACTGAGGCCAGGACTGCAGCCTGCGGTGGCCAGCTCAGGCAATCCCCCTTTCCACAAGAGGAAGTCAAAAGAAGAGGAGTCTCCCGCGCTGGATCTCACTGCCGAGACCCCCTAAGAAAAGCCTGTGCTGGGCCCTGGCTGGTGTGGCTCAGTGGTTGAGTGCCAGGCATGCGAGAAGCAACCATATATTAATGTTTCCCTCCCTCTCTTTCTCCCTTCCTTCACCTCTCTAAAAAATAAAATTTAAAAAACCTTTAGCCCTGGCTGGTGTAGCTCAGTGGATTGAGCGCGGGCCTGCGAACCACACAATCGCGGTTCCATTCCCAGTCAGGGCACATGCCTGGGTTGCAGGCCAGTTCCTGGCAGGGGGCGCACCAGAGGCAACCATACATTGATATTTCTCTCTCTCTCCTTCCTTTCCCCTCTAAAAAATAAATAAATAAAATCTTTAAAAAAAAACTTTAAAAAGCAAAAAACAAAAAAAGAGCCTATGCTGGGACAGACAGACTGCCAAGTGGCTCGGCAGTCATTGTCCCTCCCTGTGTTGCGCTCCTCAGGAAAGGAACCAGCCCCCATTACTCCAGGACCCGCCCCTCCTATCTTTGACACCCCCTCCCTGTCCCCTTTTTTCCCCAGGCACCAAGTGACCCCAGAAGCACCCCATCTTCTCCCTCCCAGACCGGGCACTTTGGGTTTTGAACATCCCCCCACCCAACACTCTTGGCAGGGTGGAGAGAGCTGCAAGGAAGCCCACCACAGAGGAGCCGAGAGGGGTATGGGGAGGGGCTGCAGACTTTCTAGATCCGCTCTCACTACACACCAGATTTGAGATCTGAGAACTTCGGGATCAGTTACTTGTCCTCATCTGCCCTCAGAAGCCTGTCCTGGCCAGGGCATGGAGGAGGATGGGGACGGGAGTTTGGGGTGTGGGAGAGACTGGGGAGGGGATGAGAGGGACAACACTGACTCCCGCAGCACACATCTCACAGGATGTTCCCCAGACCCCCCCCCTTCTTCATCTGGTCTACATTTCCCTGCAGCTTCCACCCAGCCTCAGGCCACTTCCCCACCTAGGTCTCATCTTCCCTCATGTCTCACACCTCCTCTGTGCCTCATTCAGCCTGGGACCCAGCAGAAACCATTCAGGGTTCCTGTATGGGTCAATAGGAGGCTGGAAGTGGGGCGTTGGTCCCCAGTCACAGGAGCCTCTCCTCAGGTTAACAGCAGGAGAAAAGTCCCACAGAAACCTGGCTTCCTCCCCCAATATACTCGGGCCCCTGCTCCCTGTATTAGTACCAGGAGCCAAAGGGGTTCCCCCACCTGCACCCCTCTTTTCTCCTCTCATTTGTCCCAAACACTAAGGTCAAAGTACAGCCCCAGCTGCCCCCAGACAGGATAACCCTCCTGATGAGACCTGGGGTGCCGCTGGATAGATGCTCAGTGAGTGAATGAACAGATGAGCAAATGCTGACTGAGTTTGGGTCCACCTGGAAGTCACAGTCCCCAAGACAGAGCTTCTGAGAGGTAGGCTAACTGAAGCCCAGGGAGAGGAAAAGATTTGGCCAAGGTCAACCTGGGGCACCTTCAGGACCCACCTGCCAAGGCCCATGGGAAGGGCTAGGGTCACTGCCTGGAATGAGATCAGCCACAGCCCAGTGGGAATGGGTGTCCCAGAAACTCAGCTGGGGACACTGGCTGCTCCTCCTGTACTTACCGCCCTAACCCTCCACCCAAAACAGGGCTCTGCCCTCCCAAAGGCTCAGCCCAGGGTCCTGAGAGCAAACAAGACCACCAGACCGTGGCCAAGGGCACCCCCTCTGCAGCTGGTGGAGCAGTAGGCATTTTCAGAGGCTCACTGCACGCTCAGAGCAGGTTGAAAGAAAAAAAGGGCCAGAGGCACAGGACACCTGTGAGCACAAAAAGTTCACAGCTGTGCCCCGGCTGGTGTAGCTTAGTAGACTAAACGTGGGGCCTGTGAACCAAAGGGTCGCTGGTTCGATTTCCACACAGGGCACATGCCCAGGTTGTGGGCCAGGTCCCCAGTAGGGGGCATGTGAGAGGCAACCACACATTGATGTTTCTCTCCCTCTTTCTCCTTCCCTTCCCCTTTCTCTAAAAATAAACAAATAAAATATTTTAAAAAACAGAAAGTTCACAGTTGTACACATCAGCACACGGCCACATGTGCCAGGCACTCTGCTCCCAGAGCCTCTGCACCCACACCCTACCTCATGCCCTGAGAATTCAGGTGGGAACAGCACCCAGCCATCCTGGGATAAGCTCAGTGAGACAGACCCCTTTGTGGGCATCCCAGAAGCCCGGCAAGCCCAGCTCCTGCTTACTGTGCACCAGCCAATGAGGGGCAGCAAGGGCCACACCAGAAGGACAGCTCTGGATTAATGGGGCAAGGCCACCATGACCTGACCCTCTGCATGCTCTGCACCCTACCCCTTCCCCCAGTGGAGGTGGCTCTAAAAACAAGAAAGGAGAAGGTCCCTTCTCTACCACAGCCCAACTCACTCCTGAATCCCCTGGCTCTGACCGTGGGCACCCCGGTGTCCCAAGAAACCCTCCCCAGAGCTGAGGCTCCGACCTGCAGTCTGGGTGTAGCGCCTGCAGCCTCTGGACCCTCACTCACCCCAGACCTGTCGCTCAGAGCTAGAGCATGCACCCAGGGAAGCCTGCAAAGGGTCTCTGGATCCCTGGCTCTTTTTGAAGGCTAAACCCATACTAGCCTCCCCTGTAGCCCCCCATTACCCAGCTCACGGTCTCCCTTCAGCTCCCTGTAGTCAAAGTTCTTAGGATCAGTGTGGTCTCTGCAGTTTTCACTACCATTAACAACAGTGTGTCCTCCACCCTCATTCACCCTTCTCCCCACTTTACCCACCCCCCACCTCTTGTTCTCTCTCCTCTCCACAGCAGTGAGGGAACAGAGATGCTTTGGGGTGCCAGTGGCACTGTGAGAGTGGGTAGCAGTCTCTCTGAGCTCTGAGGGTACAGCCAGTGGATTCAGGGATGGACTCACCCCCCTCCCATCACCACTCTACTTCCCTAGGATCCCCTGATAGCAGCAACCTTCAGAGCTCAGGAGCCAGAACTCCCTGTTTTCACTGGGGCTCCTCCAAATCTGTGAGTGGTTTTAAAGCAATGGGGGTGGTGTGGGGGCCGGGTGAGGAATCTGGAAACAGAGAAACTGGTGCACCTGGAGGTGAAGGGTCTGGGTCCTGCCACCCCCGACCCCCCACTAGTTCACCAGGTAACCTCAGTCAGGGCTCTCTCTGCCCCACAGGGGCTGGTCCCAAGCCAGGAGCTGAGGTGAGAGCTTTCAGGGAGTGAAGTGACTCACTGTCCACCTGTAAGCCTTCATTTCCCCCACAAGAAGAGAACAATTCAGTGGCAGGCTTGCATGCAACTGACTGAAGCAGCAGGTAGGGTCTCATACTCTGGCCTTCAGTGCCAACCCCAGCAGGGAGGGGCTGGAGATCCCCCCGCCCCTAGGACGGGCTGTTTCGTGTGGGGATAGGCGCTCCCTCCCCCAAATTCCACAGCACTCCCCAAGGCCATCCCAGGTAGGGGCAGGGCAGCTGTAGAGCCCCAGGACAAGACACTAGAGTCCCAATCCTCACCCTTAGGAGGCAGACACTTTCTAGGAGACTGCCGATCCTGGAGGCCCCTTCCTAAGGAAACTTGCCAGCATGGGGAGCATGATTGAGCCTAATGGATTTCTAAAGATCCTCAAACCCTACTAGCTTGAAATTATTGTACTTCTCAGCTGGGATCGCACCCCACCCCCAGTCTTGCTGAGACCCCCCTCAGCAGCCCCGAACCAGGATTTTCCCTGGAATATTCAAAGTTTTTCGAAGTCCCCCGGCCAGTGACCAAGCTTCAGGCCCCCACCCACCCAGGCTAGTCTGAGCCCGAGACGCCCGAGACCTCTCCCCGCCGAGTACCCACTCTGTCGCCGGGAAGGCACCGCCCAGGGAGTGCACAGAAGCCCACGGGACGGGAGGGCCCGGGGCACTCACCGGTACCAGGCGAGGCCCCGCTCGTACCACCTGTCGAAGAAGTGGGGCTCGGAGCCCAGCGCACGGACGTCGGGGTGCAGACGCAGGAACTCCAGAAGGGCGCGCGTGCCGCCCTTCTTCACACCCACGATGAGTGCCTGAGGGAATCGCTGGCGTCCGGGGCCACTGGCCACCGGCAGAACAGGCGCCCCCGGGCTGCATGCGGCGCTGGGCGGCACCGCGGGTGCGGGGGCCGGGACCGGGACGCGGGCGGCTGGCGGGCAGCAGCCCGGAAGGGTGCAGAGGCAGTACGCTCCCAGCACCAGTGCTGCGAGCAGCAGAGGTGCACGGGGCGCACGCACCGCTGCCCCGGGACCTGCCCCGGCGCCCTGGCTACACCCGGCCCCGCTGCCCAGGCCACCGCTACCTGCCATCCGGCCGCACCGCGCCCAGGTCCGGGAGCGTAGACTGCAAGAGGGTGCTCATCCCGGTCCACGATGCGTTCACCCCGCTGAGCCGGGATTGTGCTCTGCGTCCAGCTTCCCCACAGCCCGGAGCCGGCGCGGCGCGGGGCGGAGTCCGGGGCGGTGTGCCCCGCCCCTACCGGCCGCCGCTCCGCCAGGTTACGCCCGCACCCACAGACGCCGCGGAGCAACTCCGAGCCTCAGACAACACCTGGGCGCGCCCCCTGGGAGACCGGGGGCTCCGGACCTCTGGGCTCCGGGTCTTCACCCTTGAGCTCCGGGATGCGGCCACAGAGTCAGGACGCAGAGCAGTGACAGGGCTGCCACGCGGGACCCAGCACTAGCTCTTAGGAGGCCGATCCCGCCCCTCGAGGACCAGGTGCGCTGACCGAGCGAGTGAACCGAGGACGCGCGTAGGCCTGGGCCTTACGTAGTGTACAGAGGGGTTCCCCGGAAAGTATGAAGCAGGAATGGGGCGAGCCTCGCTGGCCTTGGGCTTGTCATACATCAAATTCACAACGCTGGTGGTTGGAGAGGGCTGGCCTAGTGCGATTACCGTTATAGAGTCAGGGAGACAGGCTCAGAGAGGACAGTCGTCTCGCCCAAGGGCCCGGAGAGATTCGGACTTCAGTTTCCCGATCCTTCTACAGCGTCACACTGTCGGTTTGTACAGCCTAGCCCGCCTGGCGTTCCCGTGGCGTGTCAGTGACCCACTTCTGACGCTGGCAGAGTGGCCTTCCATTGGAGATCTGAAAGATTCGGGAGACCTGCACTGGGGGAACTAGAACGAGGAGCCCAGGTGCTGTCCTAGGAGATTGCTTCCTCTAAGGAGCAGTGAGGTTCAGAGGTTACTCACAATTATGGGACCTACTGGGTGCTGGACACTCTGCAGAAGTTTTATACACCCCAAAGTTCACTGCGCCCCCAGGACAGCACAGAGAAAGAAGGCAGAGAGGACAGACAGAGCAAACCCAGGTAGAGATGAACTTGGACCATGTCCTCTCTCCACCTCTGCGCCAGCCCAGCCTTCCTGGCATCATGACTGGCCAGTCTCTCCAGCTAATACCCAGAGGCCTCTGTCCTGGGTTTTTCTCATTAATGGCACCTGAGCCTAATGGCATCCGGGCAAGTCCCAGCAGCCTGCGGTGCCCCTGAGGAGCAGGGATTCTCCTCCATGACCCACAGACATTTCCAGCACTCTCACAGAGGCAGCCCTGTCCGGAGGGGGCTATGCAGAGCCAATGGGGTAAAGATCATCGACTGGGGCCCCAGCACAGGTTCCACCTGCCAGGCTTGCACCTGCTTGTCAGAGCAAGACTCAGCCAGGAGCCCTGTAGGAGGGTTGTTGGCACAGCAGTGTCTGGGATGCATGCTGGCACATGCAGGGTCAAAGGACAGTCTTCTTCAGGTCTAGCTTAAACCGGGGTTTGTTCTAGACAGGCTGGTTCTTCTTAGAGCTATCCCGGCAGCCTCCCGCCCCACCTGCAGCACCACCTGCAGTCCCAACAGCCACCACTGGGGGCTCTGAATTCCAGCCTTAAACCCTGGCGGCTCCTCCATCACCCTGCTCCAACACAAGCATTGTCACTTTCCCCTTCCAACCTTTGCTCATACTGTTCTCCTTGTCGAGAATGTCTTTTCCTTAGGCTCCCACACATGCTTGAAACCATTCCAGAAGGAATTTACCGAAAAAAAAAAAAAACAGACACCAAAAGCACTGGGGACAAAGGAGTGACATACAGGGACAAGGAGTATTGGCTTGGACAGTTTGGCAACTAATCGCCTCCCTTCAGGTGAGGGAGAGGTGGGTGAAAATATGGTGACACCCAGGAGGACGGCCTTGGGGCATTTGTTCACCCATGTTGTCCCAGCAACTGACAGAGCCTGGCACCTGATAGGCACTCCAATCATGGAAGCTGGTGGAAGGATGTGAATGGAGAGATCAAGAAAGGCCTCCTTGAGGAGGTGGTGGTCATGAGGGGAGCAGGAGGACAGCATTCCAGGTGTCGTGGGAAAAGCTCAGCAGTGCGGGGAGATGGGTAGCATGGGGGTAGAGTCAAAGGCCCATCCTGGTGCAAGAGGGAACAGCCCCCAAAGCCCAGGAGGCTGGTCCCAGCCCCACCTTCATCTAGCACTTGGCCTCAGGCTCGTACCACCCCGGAGCCTCCAGTTCCTTCTTTGTAAGGTGGGGAGGCCCTCAGTCCTGACTCAGAAGTAACCAGCTTCATTGAAATGTAATTCCCACACCGTGCAATTCAGCCACTTAATGGGTAGAAAGCAGAGTTTTTTAGTACACTCACAATGTTGTACAATCATCACCACAATCTGTTTGAAAACATACTCATAACCCTAAAAAAAAAATTTCAGCCCTGGCTGGTGTGCCTCAGCAGATTGAGTGATGGCCTGTGAACCAAACTGTCCGATTCCCAGTCAGGCCACATGCCTGGGTCGCAAGTCAGGTCCCACGTAGAGGGTACATGAGAGGCAACCACACACTGATGTTTCTCTCCCTCTCTTTCTCCCTCCCTTGCCCTCTCTCTAAAAGTAAATAAATAAAACCTTATTTATTTATTTTTTAAAGATTTTATTTATTTATCTTTAGAAGGGAAGGGAAGGAGAGAAGGAGAGAAATATCAATGTATGGTTGCCTCTCATGAGTCCCCTGCTGGGAACTGGCCTGCAACCCAGGCATGTGCCCTGACTGGGAATTGAACCTTGATCGTGTGGTTCGCAGGCCCGCGCTCAATCCACTGAGCTACACCAGCCAGGGCATAAAATCTTTCTTCAAATTTTCAGTTTCATACCCATTAGCAGTCACTTTCCTTTCTCCCCTCCTCCATCCCCCAGCAGCCACTAACCTACTTTCCGTGTCTATGGATTTGCCTGTTTTCCACATTTCACATCCGTAGATTCATTGAGCATGAGGCCTTTTGTGCCTGGCTTCTTTCACTTAACATGGTATCTCTGAGGTTTATCCACATCGAGCATGTGTCAGGGCTTCATTCCTTTTTGCGGCGAACGTTCCACTGTATGAATGAACCACATTCTGTTGATGTATCCATCAGCTGATACGCTGTTGAGTTGTTAACACCTGGTAATTGCGAATAATGCTGCTGTGAACATTCATTTACAAGTATTTGTGTGAACACATATTTCATTTTTCTTGGGTATATATCTAGGAGTGGAAATGATGGGGGACTCAAGAAATGGAAAATTTTAGTTCAGGGAACAGCTAATAAGCTTAGCAGTCAATGTACGTAAAATGCTATTGTTTCAGGACCTGAAGGTAGGACCCACGCCGACTCCAGGAGACCACAAGCAGTTCCACCTTTGTGCCCCAGGAGGACTGAAAGCAATTCAAGATGGTGTCTGAGCCACTGTGCTCCAGGGTGAGGTGACCACTGCCCAGGACACGGATGAAAGAACGCTGCAGATTTTTATCTGACTAACTTTTTCCCTCAATTCCAAACCTTTTACCTACACATTTCTTCTTATAAAAAGGTTTCCTAGATGAGACAAGATTTCTTCTTATAAAAAGGGTCAGTTTAAATGGAATTTAAGACGGTCTGTTAGGGTGCAAACCCACCGTCTTCTCAGATTGCCGGCTATCTGAGTAAAGCGCCATAGAGATCCGATCCCTGTCTCTAGGCACTGGCTCTGGTGGTGACAGGCAGCACAAACAGCGGCTCTTCCGGTTTCAGAACTCCTGGGTCAGATGGAAACCTTCTGTTTAGCCTTCTATGAAAAGTCTTTTAGAAGGTCACACTTGAGGATTTCAGAAACTGCCTCCCCATGCTCCGCACACACAGGGTGGCTGCCTCCCCACCCCCGGATGTCTGAGTGGCCCCTTCACTCTGCCTCTGCCCTGCCTGGCCATCAGGGTCCAGCCTTGGCTCCTCACTGGCTCTCTCCTGTGTGACCTAGACACAGTGGACTCTCCTGAGTCACAGGATGAAAAGTGACTTTCAGCACCCTGAAAGAGACCAGGCCATGGGGCATCCTAAGGAAGTCACCCACATCCTGCCCTAACTGGCCAGGACAGGAAACGGGTTAGCAAATCCCTTCTGCCCTACTGGGTCTCCCCAGGGGCCCTCTGCTTTGAGGGTCTAGGATGGCCAGAGCTCAATCCCCCTTCACCTTATTTGGACCCCCTGACCACACAGGATGGCCAGGGAGGGGTCCATCTGTCCATCCTCTTTGGGCTAGGCATCAGACAGGCAAATAGTCAGGTTTGATGCGGTGGCCTACTGGCCAGGAGGAAGGAAAGTTTGGGAGGGGGGATTCGCTGAGCAGCTTAGTCACCAGGCCGAGTAAATAGCATCCCTGGGGGAGAAGACAAGGAGGGCCAGAGCCAAAGGGGACAGAGCGGGCAAGTCTAGGGAGGAAGTCCTGGGGAGCCAGGTCATGGCAGGAGGACAGTTCAGCCTGGCCTATGAGGTTCACAACCCTGCTGCCCCGCCCACCTGTGTCTTCCCTTCACGGACTGTAATTATTTCTCCGTGGGCAATTCGGACCCCCGTGTGTCTCCTCCATCTACCCATGAGCTCTGCAAGGGCAGGGACAGGGTCAGTCTCAGTCCCCTCTCCATGCCTAACCGTGATGAGTGCCCATGGGTGTTTGCTGACTGAGCAACTGTGTGTGTGTGTGTGTGTGTGTGTGTGTGTCTAAAAGAGTGCATGTGTAAGCTCCTCACCCATGCCCCTCTCTACTTTTTTACTAGCCTGTCCCCAAGATGGCCACTCCAGGCTGGGCTGGATGTGCAAGAAGCTGCTCCGGCTCTGGAAAGTAATTAATAGCCCCCTCCATGGGGGACAGCTGGGGGAAATTTTACACTTGAGGGGCTTCCAGGAACTTCCTCCACTAGAACCACACCCTCCCCTCCCAGACCCACTCCCAGAGCCTGTGGAATTCCAAGGGGAGGGGGCCGCAGCTAAGGGTGGGCCCAGCTGTCCTTGATTTATGTGGGTTTTTTCCACTTTGGATGCCTGATTTGCCCGAGCGCATAGAGGATGTGGTTTCCTCCCAGGGAGGGGCCCCTAAGAGACGTCTGACCCACCTATCCCACTCAGCCCCAGCACCCACTGTTCCTAGTTATGTAGGAAACAAAGTAGGGGGTCAGGAGCCCGTCCCTGGGGATACAATGCTCACTGACTCGAGCAGGTGACCTCGGCGGGTATCCAGTCTCTGACCCTCACCTTCCTACTTTACAACACAGAAGTAATGTGGCCTCCCCCTCTCTGGGTGCCCTGCTCCTACACGCTTCATGAGTAAAAGTCATGGACATGTGACAGGGACCCAGGCAGAAGAAGGGGTGCCGTGAAGCTGCTCGCACCCTGAGTGTTTCATCATTTGCCTTCCTTGGAGACAAGACTGGAAAGGCTCCTCTGGTCTCGAGGTGGCCAGCCAGTGCGGCCTGCCAGAACCGGGGTCTTATTCCTCGTGACTAGCTAGAGCTGGGGACACTGTGGCACAGAAGGGTTTGCCACGGAAGACACCATTCCCGGTGTCAGGAGGTACACATGAAAAGCCTCCCTTGGCCAGCAGTTAGGAGAAGGGAGGCCTTCTCCAGCCCGGTAGCCACCTGGGGCAGCCACACACCGGCAGGAAGCCTGCCTGGGGCTGCAGGATTTGCAGAAAAATCCAGACCTCTATTCTGTGCAGGGATGGGCCCTAGCCTGTACCCTTACTCTTTTCCCTTGGATCTTCCTGGAGGGATCAGCACAGACAAGAGGGCCATTTACCACTGGCCCCTGCTTCTCCCAGAGAGGGCAGGGATCCGGTTTCCCAGGGTGCATAGCTGGGCCCTGCAAATTCCTTCTTGCCCACCAGCCTTGCCCACCAGCCTTGCCCACCAGCCTTGCCCACCAGATTGTCCTCAATCTATTGCAGTGTGAAAATCCTTCTAGGCTGGCAGTCCCCACTCTGCAAGAGGGGAGGGCTGGTGAGAGCCTTTAGCCACAAGGCCAGTCTAAAGGGGCAAGAGAAAAGGGTCTCTCAGAAACAGGACTCTATCAAACCTCACCCCAACTCCCCTCCCCTAGCTTCCCAGCCCCAAGCCAGGCCTCTGAAAGTAGAAGCCCCCGAGCATCCTGGGAAAGGCTGGGTATCATCCAATTGACCCCACATCAGGCCACAAGGGCTCTGTGGCCAGGTCTGTTTGTTTGTGCCCTGGTGAGGGGCCCTGTGGACTAGAAGGGGACAGTGGGCACATTCCTTCAGGAGCAAGGGACCTAACACAGGCTCAGGAACCCCATTCTCCACAGAGGACATAGGACCACATGTATGTTGTACATGTGTGTGTGTGCAGGCAGGAAAAGGGAGGTCCAGAAGTCTGCCACTAGGCCTCAACCACTCTCCCCACAGTGTGCAAAGCCCTAAGTTTGAATCTTCCCGTATACAAGTGACCTACTTCCAGGGACAAGTCCAGCCTGGCCAGCAGATGAGACACGTAGGGAAAGCTACACTCCACCCGCTTCACTTCCAGGGAAGCACCCCACCCCTACCGTTGATCAGACAGACATACAAACAAGTATTGCTCAGTGCTCTGGGAGACCTAGAACCCAGAGCCTGGAGCCCAGCATCTTGGGGCAAGTACCTCAAGCTCCTCACCCCTGCCCAGCTGGGCACTCCCTAAGCTGAAGCTTCCTGCTCTGAAGCAATGGACCTTCAACAATGACTGCTTCTCTCCCCTCAAAAAACAGTGACCCCACCTGTGCCCCATGTACAAGTACAAGTCATTGTTGTCCTCCTTCTGACCGTAGCTTCCCTGCCCTCCCCCACCACATCCAGATACACACCAGGGGCTCTGGGCTCAGAGATGGGGGCCCAGAGGGAAAAGCCACACTTGGAGACTAAGGAAGCAAAAAGACACTGTAGTGACCAGTGGAAGAGGAATCCCAGGGCAACGAGCAGCCTGCGCTTCCGCTTCCGGGGGCAGACCCCACAGGGCCCTAGCTCCTCTCCGCTCTATCTCCCTTCCCTCTGGCAATGTGGCCGCCAAGCTCTTTGAAGCCACATGTAGCTTCTGTCCTGGCTGGTGTAGCTCAGTGGATTGAGCACATGCTTTGAACTAAAGGGTCTCCAGTTCAATTCCCAGTCTTGGCACATGCCTGAGTTGCAGGCCAGTTCCCAGCAGGGGACTCACGAGAGGCAACCATACATTGATATGTCTCTCTTTCCTTCCCTTCCTCTCTTAAGATAAATAAATAAAATCTTTTTTTAAAAAGTAGCTTGTAAACGTACTGGTGGAAGGTAAAACGTGATAAAACAGGAAGCCAAGCGCTGAACTGTGAATAGCCTCTGGGGTTCTACAAGGAACAAAGAAATCATGCCTGGAGACAGGCACTGGGGGCAGGGGGGCAGGGGGTGAGGGGTTGGGGAGGAAAGAGCTTATCTGCAGGTAACAAACTGTCTTCCCTGTGCTTCTTGCCTCCAAGCTCCATCAGGCAGAGTCCCAGTACCCGGGGCCAGGGTAGAGTGATAGGTGGTCCTAGGGTCCCTTCATGCCCCAAACCAGGGACACACTCGTGCAGATGGGAGTGGACAGAAGACAGTACAATTGGATATACTTACATTCATCTGATGCTACTCTGTGCAGCCTCCCAAGGGCTCAGCACCTGGGAAAGAAAATGAGATAAATACACCCTAGTCACTGGTACTGAGGAGTTGTTGACCTGGGGTAGGGTGAAACCTGCAAGGGGATGGCAAGAACCCAGTCTGTGCACCTGTAGGGAGGCCTCCCCAGGACCCCTACAGTGTGGGGGAAGGAGAGAGCCGCTGGGGCAGAGCTCGGGGAAAGACATTCAGGAGGATTCTGGCATATGGGGTAGGGGATGAGAACAAAGAAAAACCAAATCTAGAAGGTGAGTACACAGGGGCCTGTTTCTAGACTGGAATCTGTCTTGTCTAGAAACCCGGCTGCTGAAGGTGCAGGGGGTGTGGGTCATAAAATGCACACGGTTATGATAAATAACGCTGCTGTCATTTATGGACTGAGAAATCAAGCTGGAGAGCTGGGGTCTGGGGACCCCAGCAAGCAGTGTCTGTGGTTACCACTGAGGAAAGTTACCTGATCTGATGATTCTTTTGCAAAGACCACCCTGATTGGAGGAGGCCAGCTAGGAGCAGTCACTGTTGTGGGGAAGGCAAATGGGCAAAGATGCATGGGAGGTGGAACCTCAGAATCTGGTGCCCCGCAGTGGGTCAAGATGGCAGCCAGGGCAACGTGAGGGCATGGGAGGGCGGCCGGGAGAGGAGGCCCTAGCATCAGTGCAGGTTAGCCCCATCCAGCTGCCCTGGAGAATGGGCTGGGGCCAGGAGCATCATGCCTCCACCTGTGTTCCCCCCATCCCATTCCATTCCCATTCCCACAGCCTATTCCTTCCTTCCCCCCACCCCTCACCCATCTCTGTCCCTCTTCAAGTGACTCAGGAAGGGCCGCCCGGTACTTTATTGCAGCTTACCAAATGGAGCCTTGACTCCACCCGCCCTGCACCCTCGGAAGTCAGGAGGCCTCAGCCTGCTTCCCTAGCACCGCACTTTTTGGCTGCAGGGCCGCTGCGCCCCCAGGCGCCTCAGGGAATAGGAGCGGGGTGGGGCGAGCGCTCCCCCTGCCAGTCAGTCCTGCTCACAGTCTCTGAGCCCAATCCCCCGAGGGGACCTTGAGAAGAACTCTAGGATTGAGAAGAAAGTCATCGCGCTGGGCTTCCCCCAGGACCTCCTACAGGGATGGACGCACGGTGGCCCTCATCTGGTTTGGCGACTCCCCCGGGCCCACTCTCCCACTTACCTGCCCTAGTCAGGGGCTTAGTCAGGGGCTTCCCTCTCGACCTGCCTGAGCCACACCCCACCAAGGTCACGGCTCTCCCTGGCACTCGCCATTCAGAAGAAAAGAAAGCTGTGGGTGAGCGAAAGTCCCAAGCATCGTCAATTCACTCACCCATTCTGTAAGTGTTTATTGAGTGATCTCTGAGCCAATGAATGGGGCCCGGGCAGATTTATTCTCTCTTTCACATGTAGCCTTGCCTGGGGTACAATGGCCACGGTGCCCCCACCTGCAGGCTGCTACTGGCTAGTAATAGTAGAACACCAGAAGCTGTCCGCCCCTGAACGCAGCCTTTGGCTTGCAAGGCTGTGCCTGGTGGCCACCCCGGCAAGGAGGGTGCAGTAGGGTGGAAGGGGCTGGGCTCTCAAACAGCCTTTTGTTTCTCAAGGAGGAATGGGGGCTGCAGGCCAAGGTTATGGTGTAACTCACTGGAGGAAGGAGTGGGGAATAATGTATGATTCCACATGAGATATGCATCCCCCACCAGGCCTCCCGGGCAGACAACCCTGCCGGTGGCTATCCATCTCCGGGCTCCCATGTGAGCGGACTTCATAAACCACGCATCTTTGTCGCCCCCTACCCACCCCTGTGCCTCTCCTCTCTCCAACACGGGTTGGGTTCCGAAGACAGGAAGGTTAAGTGCTCTGCCTGAGGTTGCACAGTGAACTGAGGTCACCAGGGCCCAGCAAGTAAGCCAGCAGCCCCTGCACAGGCCGGTGACCTCACTCCAGAGTCGGGATTCCTGGCCTGTGGTTAAGGATTGGGGGAGCGAAGAGTCCCATCACTGAGGAATTACCCAGGCTTAATAGGCCAGTAACACAGGAGCCTCACTGTCCTTCTCCCTCCCCAGCCACTCCTACCTTGACACCTCTGCCCTCACACCCATGGGCCCAGCTCCTCCCTTCCCTACGTGGGGGTGCCTCCAGCTGGAGTGTGTCTATTCCAGTTAGGCATTCAGAACTGGGGGAAAACCACAGGACGGATTTGGGGACCCGCTGTGGAATGGGCCTCCACAGGCGCCTACTCCGACACAGTGAGTTCTGTGCCTCCTGGGTGGTATTGGTTTAGAGCCACTGTTCAGAAGTCCTCGAAATGTCTGCTTACGTTCTTTTTTCCCACACAGGCACTCTGGGAAAAGGCTGTAGGTCCCTTTAAGAAAGGCTGGAAGAAAAACTAATGCTATACATTTTAGCAGCATAGCAGCATTCTTCCTTAAGGGGTCCCGGCCTCCCCTTTATTCAAGGAGTCTGGAGTCTGTAAACTGGCTCATGTCTGGGAACTGGTTGAGGGGTCATGACTCTGTTTTATGATTCAAGTTAGACTTCTGTTCACTTGACTTAGAACGCTTCTGCTTATACAGATCAAGTGAAAGTTCAGCAGGCTCCCATCTATTTCACTTCTAGGGACATCATGATCGACCAGCCAGGGCCATCGCTGCTTTGACTGTGCTGTCTATGAGGGCAACCACGCCCACCATCTCTGGCCATTAGGTGCACCTCCACTTGGACCCTGACCTGTCAGGGCCTGATGACCCCACTGTTTAGGTTTCCCAGTTCCATGGCAGCAGCTCTCATGTCAGTCCTGGCCTACGCTGAGGAGGGGTCACAGAGCTCTTCCGGGATGCTGGGCTCCCCTCACAGTGGTGGCAAAAGGTGTGTCCCCCGGATACTCCCAGGGTGGGTCTTAAATGACAAATCCGCTGTGACATTCCAGCCTCCCTAAGCCTTTGGACACCTTTCTGTAGAGTAGGCTAAGACAGGTCTGGCATTTGAACCCCACTTAGCATGGGCCACCTCGGGCCATGTCTCAGCCAACTAAACAAACTGTTGGAACGCTTGCTAACCTCAACATTAAATCCAGAGTCTCTGCTCAGGGAGCCCCTATCAATAATTCAGCCTGATCCAACTTCATGTTCTATCCACCATGATCCCATTTCTTACTATTTATTCCCACACACATTCCCCAGGTTTGTCAGTATAAACCCCAAAAACTGTGTAGTTCTTTTGGAGTACAGCACACCTCCTCATAGGCCACATTTCGCACCCCCCCTACAGGGCCTGGGGCGTGCCAAGCTTGCTTTTGCATGTGCTGCGCCTCTGACTGGGAAGCTCTTCTTGCTTCTCTAACCTGTCACCGCTGAGTTGTGATGACTCCGCCCCAGCACCGCCCCCCCCCCCACCGCCCCTGCCACTACCAGAGGCAAAGCACCAGCTCTCTAATCCTCCCCTCCTCAAATCTGAGCACCATTACTCCGCTACAGTCGCTCACAGCCCTTCTCATCATCTGACATGAATTTACTGTCAACTATGCCCTAAGACCTTGATGGCCCCATCCAGCTTGCATATGGCTGCATCCCCAGCACTAAGGCTAGAACGTGGCATGAAGCAGATGCTCAATAAATGGGCATCAGAGATGCTCACCTTATGCCTGGCTGGTGTAGCTCAGTGGATTGAGCACGGGACGGCGAACCAGGGATGCTCACCTTGTATCCTGGCATCTCTGATGTTGTAAATAAACAGAGCAGGACTGGGTTTCATTGGTTTATTTGTCTCCTAATTATTCCAGAGGCTTCAAGATGGGAAGGAGGGCTTCAGCATCACCCACCCTCCCAGACTGCAAGAGCTTCGGCACATGTGCAGGAAAGCGTGGTCACTGTGCCCTGGGACAGTGTGGGCTGTGGGATGTGGGCCATGGGCTGTGAGCTCCACAGCCCCCCACCTTGTACAGTCAAGGTTATGGAGCAATAGATGCTTTCCTAAGCCCGTGTGAGGCAAGCAGCAGCCACACAGATTGTGAAACAGAGTTCAGGGCTTCTCTTCTCGTAACTAAGAGACCGGAGATCTGTCCCCTCAGCCCGCTTCCGCCACAGGTCACAGATCATCAACACTCTGGATGCCTAGAAGGGTTTAACCAGAATGAATCATGCAGTGGCTGAGGCTGGAGCAGCCGGCTGGGAGCTCCCCCATTTGTATTCTGTCTCCTAGCACAGCTTGATGGTGATAGGTACCAGCTTTAGTGGGGGCCAGAGTTCGTCTTAGAATTGGGCCCCACAGGGGTGAGTCCTAACAGGCAAGGAGTGGGCACTGGACTAAGGAGGGTAAAGGTGGGATGCACCATCACTCCCAGATGAGCCAGGCTTAGAGCCCACCTCTCCGAAGCTAAGATGAGCTAACAGCTGGGCCCTGCAGGCCCATCCCAGCAGTAGGAGATGGGCCATGAGTAGCCCACTTGTACTTTTCCCACAGAGAACCAGTGCAGAGCCAAGGCCTTGGGAGCCTTCCTGATGTTTCAGCTGGCCCCCCCTTCCCTGTCTGAATGTCTGCGGTTCCAATTCCAAGTTAGGGTGGCCAGCGTTTGGCCACTATGCAGGACGCATCTGAGGTGGCTGAGGGCTGCCCACCTACTTCCCCTGGGAGGTAGAAGTTTCTTTGTCTGAAAGAAAAAGAGGAGAGAGAAAATCAACCCTTGCTCAATTGTGTTGCAGACACCATTCCCTGGGCTAACCCCCTCCACTGCAGCCTGTAAGCCAGGGAGCTAGGAAGACCCAGACACCCAGCTCAGGGCCGCCTGTGTGCCCATCACAACCCACAGCCTCTTCTTCCTGCACAGGACAGAGGATGAATAACCACCACAGGACAAAAGCACCATGGCACCTTATCGTGCGTGAGCCCCAACGGACACCCTGGTTTAACCCCCAGTGACCGCAGTACGCAGGCACTGTCAGCAGCCCCATTTAATGGAGGATGAAACAAACTAGGAACCGGCCACAGTCTTGCAGGTGGAAAGTGAGGTGCTGGGATTTGAGCTACAAAGATCTGGGAGGAGCCCTGAGTGTGGCTGGGTGTGCAAACAGACATGCTGTGATTTGTGACCATTTGTGTGTGCAGGAGAACAAAGGCCAGAGAGGAGGCTGAGCTCAGATAAAATGCAGGAAAATGAAGTACAGCTCCCCAAAACAAGCTATGAATAATAATACTTCCAATAGGAGTGCGTATTTGAGCTATTACTACGTGCCAGGCTGCAGGTGCATAGCCCTGGCTCTCAGCCTCCATCCAGCCCAGCCTCCCACTCCAGTGGGAGGAAGAGCCAGGCTTCTGGAGAAAACCCTTTGCCACATCCACCCTCAGATGTCCTTTCTGGGAACACGTGTAATCAACTAGGCACAGGAGGCCAGACATCTCCTCCACCATCCCTGTCCTGCAGCTGTCTCTTGGGGTGGTTCTGGGCAGTCCTGGGCAGCATGCTTTGGTGCCACCATGCTTTGTCACTGTAAATGGATGAAAAGAGCGTGCCCCCTGTCCGGGCGGGGCCTCTAAAATGTGTGACAGATCTGTGTCTAGGTGCCTGATAGCAAGCTTACCTTTAGGGACAAACTTCAGGGAGCTGCTAAATATTCAGAAGCGTGACTGCCCCTGCTTGGGGCCATCATTCAGGAACTCATGGCCCAATCCATTGCCACACCTGCCACAGGAGACCTTGGAAGAGCACAAGACAGCCCTGTGAGCTTCTAGTCAAAAAAAAAAAAAAAATAGCCATAGCAATGGCCCCTCCTGCCACCTGAAGCCCATTTCCCAAGGTAACTGCTGGCAGAAGAGGCTGACCTCCTCTCCTGGAGCCTGCCCAGGAAAGTCATCCTATTTCCCTGTTCCCACCAGGACCCCAAGCTCTCCCACCAATTTGGGGTGGCAGCTTCCCTGGCTGAGGCCAGATGCCCAGGAAAGACAGACTCTAAGCCCCTAGAGCTGTGGGGGAAGCAGAGGAAGGAAAGGGCAGCCAACATCCCTTCCCAGCCCCTGCTGCTACCACCCACCTTTAAAGCTTCAGGCCGATTGTGCTCTGGACGCTTGGCCACACTGTCGGGATGGATAGTCTTGGTGAAGGCTGGCCATGGGGACGAGTGGGCATACTTTGCACGGCTAGAGAAAAGCTCATAGCCACACTTAGCACACACATAGACACCTGGAGGTAGAACAAGAGGCAGAAGCAGAGATGTGAATCCTTGGATCCAGTATAACGCACCACTCACAGAATAGACTGCACACCCTCCCACACCCCCACCTGGGTATTGGTTTTGTGGGGAGACACATCACTGAGCTCACATTTGAGGGTTCTTGGTGTGTGCCAGAGACCAGGAGAGTCACTTTTCACAATTATCTCATTGACTCTTCTCCACAACCTGTGATGAAGACCTACCCACTGAACAGATGAGGAAGTTGAAGCTCTGCGATACAAACCACTCAACTAGGAGATGTGCAACTGGAAAGGAACCCAGAGAGGCTGACGAGGACACAGTACCCCCACCCCTCACAGGCCCCACACAGAGGGGGCTCTGACAAGGCCAGCACCACCACCTAGCCCCACTCCCTTCTAAAGTCGCTTTCCTGCTGCCCGGCGAAGCCCTGAGCTGGATTCCCATCCACTGGCCTGCTCTCCCTGCCTGAAGAGAACGGTTTTAGGGAAAAGCCCTCCAGGTCAGACAGGGGGCACAGGAAGACAGAGGACCAGGGAGAACAGGTTTTAACCTGCCCTGAAAATATCACTTTGAGAGCTGATTGTGCAGCTCTCAGAAAAGGTTGTGCAGAACTGGACGAAGGTACGCCCTATCCACACCGCCTGGCCTGGGGAGAGCCTCCCACGGGCTTTGTGAACTATTCAGCCTTTACCAGTAACTGGAGGAGGAAGCAAAGAGGAACTGGGAGCTACTGTGGGAGTGGAATTACCACTCCCGTCTTGGCAGAGCAGCCTTAATTCCCACAGCCAGAGGGTCTAAGTGGAGGGCTTTGCCCAGAGTGTCCTATGTCACAGCTGATATTCATAGATGCTCAGTGTCAGAGCCTCACCCCCTAGAAAGCTGGTACCCAACAGATCCCACCCTAAGTAAGTCACTGCCCTAGACTTGTCTGTGGCATGTTTTTACCAAATTGGTCCATTGCCAGGCAGCACAGACAGAAGGAGACTCACCAGGACTTCTTAAAGCCTAGGGCCAGGACTGAGGGCTGCCTAGCCACAAACCACCCCCAACCCTACTCCTCCCACATCGCCCAGGCTGTCAAACTTCACTACACTGGCCAATGGTGGCCTGCGGCATTCCTGTTTTCCAACCCCAGGGGGTCTGGGCAGGGTGGGAAAATCACCTAGTCTAACCGGAACAGGACGTTCAGCGCTTGCCAGCTTACTCTGGGGGTCCCAGAAAGAGGAGAGCAGAAAGGGCAGGGGTCACCAGAGAGAGGGAGCAGCCACAAGGAGGAGTAGCCCTATCACAGGAGTTGCCCCTGGTCAAGACGACCTTCCACTGCAGCCCTCTGAAGGCCAGATCCCAATCCGGGTCTCCCACCACCCGCAATGTACTCTGACCCCACAGACTCCTCCCGGAAACGGCCATGCTCACACTCAAAGTCTTTCCTCCTTGAGGAGAGTCAATTCCTCTCTCTGTCCTCTTCTCGGGTACCCCTACTCTCCAAGGCCCCAGACTCCTCCCTCCTCCATGATACCCTTTATATGCGCTCCTCCCCCCGTCACACTTGCCCCCGCTACTCCCGAGGCTCTGGGGCCCCAAGGGTAGTGACGCCCCGTGTAATGTGTGCACCCTCCCCGCTGCTCTCCCGGGAGGTCACAGGTTGTACCCGGATCAAAGTGGTTCTGGAAAACTTCGCCCCCGAAGAAGCTGCAGAACGACATGGCGCCAACGGGACCGCTGCACTATCGTAGTTGCTTCAGACAGACCTGAAGCCACGGACCGGCTACCTCCCGGCCTGAGCCGGGGCTCCCCGTGCCCCAAGGCACCGCCCCCTCCAGGGGACCAATAGCGTCTAGGAACGCCAGGACACCACCACCTCCCCACGACCCGCCTCCAGAGGGCCCGCCCCTTCCCGCGTACCAAGCGGGACCGGAGTTCCGGTTTCCTCTGACAGAGGCCCTGCACCCTCCCTGAGGACTCGCGGGTTCACTTCTTCCCATAGGTCCTGCCTACTGACAACGCCAGTCCTGCGCTGCGTCTCTGAGGCCCAGCGCCAGGGGGCGCCGCTGAGCTGCACTAGGTTTGGGGGTGGCGGTCGAACCGCTTGCGCTCTCCCTGCTGCGGCGCTAAGCCCAGTGCCACAGGCCTGTCGCCGGCCTTTCCAGGCCTTCAACTCAGACACCGCGGGAAAAGTTGCCTCCAGCCTTTATTAGACAAAGGGGACCGGCGGGGGGTCGCACGTGCTTCTTTTAGGCTCTTTCCATCCCAAACCGCCTACAAGTCTCCCGAGGTCTCCGGCTTTTCTTTCTCAAGATGCTTTTTCTGGGGACCCTGTGGTGGGGGGAGCGGGAGGAGCGTTAGTCACAGGGATCTGGTTCAGAATACTGTCTCTTGGCCCGCTGCCTGAGTCACCCAGAGTCATCCCTGCCGCCCCTCTCCCGGAACGTCCCTCCCCTACCTTCTTTTCCAGCAAGAATCAGTGCCCAGGGCTGGACTCCTAAAAGCCCCCTCCTATGGATGAAGGCAGAAGCATCCCGCCACCCCAGTTTGAGCTTCCCTGCTCTAGAGCAGGTGGGATGTGAGGTCTGTGCTCCAGAGACAGAGGAGGGACTCACCATGAAGGCCCTCTTCTCTTGGGCAGTCTGGAAGCGGCCATGTCCAAACTTGGAGGTGGTGTCGATGAACTTGAGTTCAATATTCTCCAGGTCCCGGCGACTGTGGTGCACCAGGAGGGACTGGGGATCCATAGAAGAGGAGAGCCTTACGGTGGAAGTCCCCACCCCCTCCAGTAACCCCCAGTTCACCTATCTGTCTTGTCAGAACCCCTCCATTTTTGCTCTCCCCATTCCCGACGCTCTTCAGAGCAGACTGAAGGACAAGGCAGGACAGCTACCCACTCTTCCCAAAGCCTGTGAGGCTCCTGATCCCCAGCTCCCCAACCCACTGCCTGCCCTGACCTTCCTCAGTGTGATGACCCGCTTCTTGGTTCCCGCGATGCAACCCTTCAGCATGACAAAGTCGTTGTTGACTTCTCCATAGTGAGGGAAGCCACCCTGTGGGGAGGTGGGTCAGGATCCAGACTGAGTTAGAGGGCAGCTGGGAGCCCTGCGAGAACTCCTATACTGGGCTGTGACTGGCAGGAGCCAGTGCTGGCTCCTGGCCATGGGGTGACACCCTCTATCACTGATCAAAGCAGCAACTGAGCCCACCCAGAGACTTCTGCAGTATCTCATTTAACAATATGAGTTTTACACAGGGGAAACTGAGGCTCAGGGGGGTGGAGTCACCTGCTCCAGCACATACTGCAGCTGGAGTTCAAACCCAGGTAGCTTGCCTCCAAGGCCACAATCAGAGAAGCCGCATTCTGTACATCATGACAGCCGCTGGAGTGTAAGCTGTCTGCAGAGGAGGCTCAGAGTACAGGAAGAAAGGGGTTTGTTCCACCAGGGGGCTGCTTGGTGGGGCCTGCGCTCTTGTGGCATTGCAGCACCCTACACACCTGTCCCACAACCACTCATCAGGGCCCCTCAGCCAAACTGGCTGCTGCCCCCCTTACCAGAGGTGTGATGGACTTGTCAGTCATGTCGTAGCTGGTGGACGCATTATTCTTAACCAGCTTCCCATCCTCCGTGTGCAGCCCCCGGCCAATGCGGTAGATCTGCCAGGAGAACAGGGCACGTTGAGGGTAGCAGGCGGCCTCTGGGGCCAGCAATATGTCCATACCCAACAGCTGCGGGCTTAGACCCAGGAACTGGTGGGTGCATTTCAGAACCTTTGCAAAGCCAGGCAGTGTCTGGGTCATTTACTCCACCAACTGGGGCCTTGTCATGACACCCCTCACCAGGCCTTCAGACACACCTTCTTATTGAGCTCCGTGCGGTGATGGTAGCCTTTCTGCCCAGCCCGGGCGATGGAGCACCCCACTCGTGCAGGGTGCCAGGCACCGATGCAGGCCACCTTTCGAAGCCCCTTGTGGGTCTTCCGAGGCAGCTTCTTGGTGTGCCAGCGGCTTGTGACCCCTGCAGGTGGGAAGGACTGGTGGCTGAGAAGGCAGTCTGGCTTCCACCCCCTCCGAGCAGACTTCCAGAAGCTGCCATCTCCACCTGGCCCTACCTTTGATGCCACGGCCCTTGGTGACAGCAATAACATCAATAACCTCACTCTGACTGAACACGCTGTGCACTGGCACCTGCTTCTCCAGCCGGGCCTGGGCCCAGGCCACCTTCTCAGCCACTGTGCCACCATTCAGCTGGATCTCCATGATGTGGGCCTTCTTCTGCCGGAAGGGCAGCAACTTCATCTGCAGGACATAGCGTGTCCAGTCAATTCCCAGAGGGTCAAACCTCCATCCAAAGACATTACATGACCAGCTAGTGACCCTTAGCAGGCTTACATGCCTTCTTTCATTCAGCAGACATTCCCGTGCCTGGTCTGGCTATGTGCCATGTCCTGTGTTAGGCACTGAGGTACAGCATAGAATGAGGCAGACAGGGTCTCAGTCCTTATGGAGCCGCCATCTAGTTGGGGGCACAGAAGCCAAGTAAACTCTTGGAGAGGGCTAAGTGTTCTGATGGGATGCTGAGGGTGGAGGGGACAGTAACTGCACATAGGATGGTGAGGAACAGCCTCTCTGATGAGTGACACCGGTAACAAAAAGGAGCCACTAGGTTAAGGTCTGAGAGCTTTGGGGGCAGAGGAAACCACATGTGCAATGGCCCTGAGACAGGGAAGATCCTGGGGAGCTAGGGAGACAGGAAGAAGCCCAGTGTGCCTAGGCCATGGGGAGCAGGGAGGAGGGAGTGCAGGATGGAGTCAGACCTGGGCAGTGGCCTGGTCAGGCAGCCTTGCAGGGAGGAACTCGGGTTTTATTCCAAATGTGGGGTCTAATGTGATTTGATTCATATTTTTATTTATTTATTTTTAGAGAGAAGGGAAGGGAAGGAGAGAGGGAGAGAAACACCAGTGTGTGGTTGCCTCCCACATACCCCCCACTGGGGACCTGGGCCTGTAACCCAGGCATGTACCCTGACCGGGAATCCAACTGGCAACCCTTTGGTTCCCAGCCCATGCTCAATCCACTGAGCTACACCAGCCAGGGCTTGATTCATGTTTTTAAATGCCTCTATCTGCTGTTCGGTGAGTCACAGGCTGGAAGCAGGTGGGGATGCATAGGCGGATGCAGGAATGCCTCTCGGTCACAGCACAGTGCTCAACAATGAGTACTTATGGAGCACCTACTGCATACAAGGTGAGTTCTAGGGACACAGCACTGGTCAGTCAGCCATGGCCCCTGCCTCAATGGAGCTCAAGGGAGATGGACATTAACCAATGGCACAGGCAACCAGGAACTGCCAGTGTGAGAGTAACTGGGCAGGGGGTGGGCGGTGGGGAGTGTGTCCCTGCTCAGGGCCTATGAAAGATTTCCCTGAGAACTAGAAGCCAAGACATGTTCCAGAATAAGCCAGAGATAACCTGTCAGCCCACATCAAACCAGACACTATGTACAAATGTGGATTCATACACACACACACTTGTGCCGGGACCCACAGGGAGGCAGCAGGCCGGCCTTCCACACTGGACATTCGGTAGGAACACCAAGCCCTTTTGGGCATTTCAGGGCCTCGGTTGACCACGGGGCCTGGATGATGCCCTACAGCCCTCAGAGCACACTGACCCCATCCCATCCCTGGATCTGTGGCCGCTAGCCCTCTGGTGCCGTGCCCAGGTCTCATGGTATTTTTAGGCTGACATTTGCCAGGGCTCCTGGAAGCTGGGGTGAAGAAGGGTGAGCCCGGCAGTAAACCAGCTGACTGTGTGTGACCTGGGGCTAGGGGGCTGACCTGGGTGTGGACGATGACCCGAATGACCTTGCAGTACTTCTTCATGGCGGCAAAGTCTTTCTGAAGCTGCTTTTTGCCATCAGAATCACGCCACCTCTTACAGGCCTTGGTAAAGGCTTTCTTCTTGCTCTTGTGCCTGAGCCACATACAGAAGGTGCTCAGAGAGGCCAGCTGGGGTGGTTCCCCAGGGCCCTGCCCACCTGCCACCCACCACCAAGCTCGTATCTTAAACAGTAAATGCCCTCTTCCTCCCTCCTTTCCTTCCCAGGGGAGGCCACTGCCAGGCCCTCCCTAGAGTCCCTGGGCTGGCTGCAGTCACCATCTTTAAGCACAGACTGTCCCTCTCTCTGTGCCTCAGTTTCCTGCTCTGTAAACTGGGCATTCTCCTGCTGCCTGCGGCCTGAGGTGAGTGGCAGATGTACAAGAGCTCGGGGAAGGGCCATGTTGGCCACCTGCACACACCGACATGCCTGCTGACCTCACTTCTGGAGCAAACAGCTGGTTCTGTGCCTTGTTCCTAACACTCACTGGGACTCTGGGGGGTGGGCAATAGTGTCCACATTCTACAGCTGAAGAAGCCAAGGCTCACAAAGGTCAAAGTCCCTGGATGTGGGGCAAGTTGGTGACAATAAAAATAGAGAAAGCAAGGTCGGCTGGCCCCTGTTGAGCACTTCCTCTGTACTGAGCCCTAGATCCGCTCCGCCCGTCTAACCCTCACAGCAGCCCCAAGGTGTGGGGGCCACTCCCATCTCCATTTGATAGTGTCTGTGGCAGGCCTAACGGTGACAGGCGACACACGGTTGTACGAGGGCAGCCAGCTTGCCCGCGGTCACACAGCCTGCTGTGACTTTAGGGCCCACAGTGGGCCAGGGCCGAGCTATGCCTCTGCCTACACAGGAAGGGTGTGTCTGTCTGTGCGGTGCTCAGGTTGGGGAGGAGGGTCCCTTGCCTTTCAGGACTTGAGGCAGGGAGGGTTTGAAGCCCGAGAATGCCTTTCTTTCTGATGAGACCAGCTCTTCAGTTGGCTGTTTCTCTTTTCACCCTGGATGCTAGGAAGCTCGGATCCTACTGACATTTTCATCATACTAGTTCCTTAATGAACCCTGAGGATTAGAATACCTGCTCTCTCTTTTTCTTCTATCCCAATTTCCTCTCCAACCTGCGAATACTCATCTTTTACTGTACGAAAGGCAACTCTTCACACACGCTCGCACACACTTTCCTGCCTTCCACACACTCTTGACGCTTCTCTCCCTACCCGCCCCCCTCAGCCCAGCACAGGGATGGGGAGCGAAGGGCCCGCCCATCCCCAGGGGCTCCACCAGGCCACACGGGGTCCACCGCTGAGGGTCCTCACCAGTCCTTGTAGAAGCGCCGACGGCACTCATCACTGAGGTGCTCTGCAAAGATGGTCTTGAAGGTCCGCAGGCCTCGAGGGGTGGCCACATAGCCCACGACACCCACCACCACCAGAGGTGGAGTCTCCACAATCGTCACTGCCTCCACCTCCTCCCGCTTGGAAATTTCTGAATGAGACCCAGACATGGGCATGGAGGAGAGCCTCCAGGGCCCGCGGGTAAGGAGGACAAAGTGAAAGAGCCAACTGCAGCCCCCCCACCCCAGCCTGAAGGAGGAAGATGTACCACAGCCCCAGAACTGCTGGGGACAAAGGGCCTCTCCCTCAGACTGCCTGCTCCCTGGTAGTTCTCTCCTTGCTCAGTGGAGGCGGGCGGAGCTGCTGGTCAGAGCCCCACAGGTGGTCCCTGCTGGTTCTGACACTGAGATCTCAGGCAAGGCCTGACCTTTCCCCTGCCTCCGTGTCCCCACCAGACCACCGGGGAATGGACTAGGAGAGCAACAGCCAGGGCAGCATTCCGCAAACGATGGGGTTGGGCTTCCTTTAGCCAGGCACAAATGATCATTTTTTAATTTTAATACTTAAAAATCTACATTGATGAGATCTAGGGGAAAAAACTGTAACTTGTCCAAAACACACAATTTTACTGACGTTATTACAAAGGCTGATACAAAGTAAAAGAAGTATATGCTTTAAAAATATATTAAGAGGAATAAAAACAGGTGAGTGGCTGCCAAAAGGTTGGGGGCAGGGTGACTGTGGCTGTGAAAGGGGGCCGGGGAGCTCGTGGGGGTGGAACGCTCCTCGGTGGTGGTGCACCCGTGCCACACGGCAGAGCCACGTACAGCTAGATGCACCTGTGCACACACAAACGCAGCTGAGGAAACTCCGGCCAATGAACAGGTTTCCACCGGGAGAAACTGGGTGAGGGGTACATGGAACCTCTCTCTGCCATTTCTCTCTGCCATTCACCACATGCGAATTACAATGATCTCAAAACGAGAGCACAATTGGATGGCTCCTAGCTCCTCCACTTACTAACTAGGCCACGGGTAAGTTTTATAACTGCTCCATTTCCTCATCTGGAAACCAGGGACAATGACAGACCCCACCTCAGGGGCGGCTGGGGGCCAGCGGTCAGATGGTCATCATTCTGACTGCCATTCTCACAGGCAGCGCCTCCCCCTCTCTGGGGCCATTTCCCCTCTTGAAGTCGAGTTCTGATATCTAGCACTCGAAAGTTTCCCTAAATCTTCTCCCAGTGAGGGGAGTTGTGTCCGAATTTCACACACACACACCCCCCCACGTGTCCCCTGTGGCCACTCACTGAGCCCCGGCCGATGCACCTCTCGCAGAGTGTGTGTCATGCCTGCCTTGTAACCCAGGAAAGCTGTGAGGTGCACAGGCCGGCTGGGGTCATCCCGAGGCCATGTCTTCACCTTGCCCCGGTGCCGGCGGCTCCTCTTGTGGGGCAGGAAACCTAGATGTCCATGCCGAGGGGCAGAGAACTTTCGGTGGGACTGAGGACAGGAGAAGATGGAGGTCAGTGCCAGGGTTGCCCTGGTGAAAATGGCTGGATGGTCCCAAGGCCTGAACTGGAGAAAGTAGCTAAAGGCCCTAGACTGAGGCTCAGTGGTCTTCAGTGCCTCCATTTGTCTTTAGGAAAGGAGGTTTGCCTAGGGGCAGTGTCTTATGAATGGAGCCAGCACCAAGCCCTCCTCATCCACAGGCATCCTGCCTTAGTGGGCTCAGCCTGGCTGGGCCCAGAAGAGGTAGGCCCACACTGTGGCTAGAGCTACGGAGATGGAGGGCCGAGCTCTGGCCCCTGCAGTTCCCTCCAATCCCCTAATCCCTCACAGGCCTAAGGACTATCCCTGCTAGGTGAGACTCCAGGAGCCCACCTGCCCCTCCCCAGGAAGCTGGCTTGCTCCACCTCCAGCCCCCCAGCCCACTGACCATAGCAGCCGGTCCCTGCAGGTCAGGAAAGAAAGGGGCCTTCCTGCCAGGTGCTGGAGGTCGAGTGGCAGGGCCAGCACGCACACAACAGCCAGATCCCAGATTTAGCCCCTGGCAGGGAAGTTTGGTCATCTCCCTTGGCAGGCATGGGCTCTGGTGCCAGGAGAAGGCTTGGCCTGGGCGGGGCCGTGGGGGGACATCAAATGAACAGCCTGGGGTGGGAACACTTGGAGTCAGGGCTGGCACTCCTTTCCTCAAGGGCCCTGGAACTGGGTCACACACACTTTGTTTTCTTTCTTGTGAAACCCACCCCCAGAACAGCAACAACCTGACCTGGTGGGAGGCAAGGAACCCTGGCTGGTGGGCTTCTTTCACAGAGCTGCCCAAGATGAGGGTTTGAGTCCAGTCTGCTGGCCCCGGGGCAGAGGAGATTCCTGCCCTGTCTTGTCCTGAGTGCTGTGAGCCTGGGTTGGCTCTGCGCCCAGAGGGTCACTAGGGCCCTGACTCAATATCAGGGTCCCTTGACAGTAATAGCTGTGATCCAAGAACATTCAGATACTGAAGTTTTAATGAAAAGGGGATTGAAATCTCTTATTTTTTGATTCACAGTAGCTCAGCCCTGCCTCCATGGGGTCCCCTCTTTCAGTCCCATGTTGTAGGCCAATCTGAGGATTCTTCAGGTCTGACTTGTGTGCTTCTAGGAGTTCAAGATTTAAAGAGTTCATATTTCTGTGACTCCAAATTCTGTGTGTCCAAAGAGTTGATGGCTGTATCTCTGATCTGAGCCTTTGGGCAGAAAGTGACCAACACTTTCCCTGGCACCTGCCAGGGGCTATGCCAGGTGTGGAGATCGCAGAGGGCAGCCAGCAGGGCTCTAGGCAGTGGACGTGCCTCAAGGGCACAACAGTGCTCAGGACCAGGATGAAACCATCAGAACCGGACCAGAGCACCCTGCACCCAGGATAGTAGCCACTTCTCCCTATAAGTGGGGGCTCCGAGGGGCAAGCTCTGCCTCCTGCTCCACTCCAGGCAGGCCCCCCAAGCCCACTGACAGGCACAGTGGAGTCCAGAAAGGGGTTGTAGGGAACAAGCAATCCAAGAAGGCATCCTGGAAGAGTAGTTGGTGTTATTTATTTGCTCTACCGTCCTGAGTTCTCCAGAAGAGCACATTTATTTTATTTCTTGTGTTCGTTCTATTTCTTGCTGCACTTGGCAAGGGCTACACTCTGTCAGAACTTAATACTTACTCCTCCTCTATCAGTCTCCTTTTGAACGTAAGCAAGGAAGAACTCTCCAGAGACCTAGGCGGCATTTGCAATGGCGCTTCAGTCCCAGAGGGGGCGCCCACGCTGTGAGACGGTGCAAGAGCCCACACCTGGGCGTGTCGGGAGGACAAGTCCCGTGGTGCCTCGCGGGCGCCTACCTCCGTGCGCAGGCGCAGCTGCCCTAGGGCGTCCTCTGCTGAGGGCGAAGTAGACCACGGACAGAGGTGGAGGCTGGGACTAGGCATTCCAGAGGGTTCCCGCCGTGAGCCGCGCCATGCCAGATAGCTGGGACAAGGACGTATATCCCGAGCCCCCGCGCCGCACGCCGGCGCCCTCCCCACAGACCTCGCTGCCCAACCCCATCACCTACTTGACGAAGGCCTTCGACCTCCTCGTGGACCGGCCTGTGACCCTAGTGAGAGGTACGGGCTCCACCCGGTCCTCGCCGCTGCCCGGTACCCCGAACCCCGTAGCCCAGCCTGTACACCCCGCCGCACCCCGGGCTTCGCCCTCATGACTTTCCCCGGCCGGAACCCGGAGCTCCCCTTCTGAGATCTATGGGCCTTGTCCTGTACTTAGACCCCTAACTGCACCCCAGGCCTTGCCTCCCGGACGCACCCGGACCCCTCTGCTCTCTGGCCCCCTCTGGGACTCTCCGCGCACTCCTGGTCTCCAACCTCGCCCGAGAATTAAGGGTTATTAGACGATCATAGTTATGTGTCCTGGGGCTTGTTAGACCCCAATCTGCCAGCACGCTTTGCATCCTGCCTAGTGCACAGTAGGCGTCGGAAGAAGGGTGTTGAAATGAAGGAGTCCTCCACTAACCCACTACATGCCTGCAATATGACCGGGGTGGTCAGGTGAAGGCTGAGGTCTCCCCTCAACCCCGAAGTGCAGTGTCGACCTTCGTATGTGCCCAGATTCCTCCTCTCTGATTTGAACCAGATGAATATTTAGAACTGTTCTTTGTTGCCCAGTTTGTGGTTCAGGCAGCCCCATGGGGCAGCAGCAAGAGTATGCTCTGCCCTCAGTTACTAGTATGCCCTGTGACCCATCCATGCGTTTAACTTCATTTATTCAACAAAACCTTTGGGGTGCTTAGTGTGCTCTGGTGGCTCTTTTGTTAGGGAGGATAAAGTAAGCAAACCAGACTCCGAAGGTCTAGAAGAGGCACTGCAAAGGGCCCACTCCCTTTTTTGTTCAATTTCTTAGAAAGTGTTTCACACGTCTGGGTTTCACTAGGTCCAACTTAGTTCTCCTGTGGGGAAGTTTAGGCCAGGTGAGTCAGTGGCAGCAGAACTGGGACTAGAATCTCGGCTGATGGCCTTTGCCTACTCAGTGGGTCTCTGTGACGGTAGTTGGCTGGCAGGTAGGGTGTAGCAGCCTGGGCTTGCAGAGCCTGGGTTCAGAATCCTGCTTTCCCTCTGTATCTCTGTAAATAAGGACGTGCCCCATAGGGTTGTCATGGGGACACAGTAAACCTAGACATTGCCATTTGTAGCCCAGTCTTTCCCAGGACTGTATGTGCCAGCCCACCCATGAGTCCACTTGCCTGTCTTTGTACAAATTTGGAACATACGGGAAATCTGCCCCGCCTGTGGCTTATGAAAAAAAGCTAAGAGCCCATCTAAACTGTGACCTATCCAAACCAATGGGGCCTTTGAGTCTGGGGTTTTCTCTCTACAGAGTTTATAGAGCAGCAGCATGCGAAGAACCGGTATTACTACTACCACCGGGAGTTCCGCCGGGTGCCGGACATCACAGAGTGCAAGGAAAAGGATATCCTGTGCATGTTTGAGGCAGAAATGCAATGGAGAAGAGACTAGTATGTTCTGCCCTCGACTGGGGAATACTGAGCCCTGCACAGTGACCATTATCATGCTGGGCCATCATTCCCTGGGGATGCCCTAGGATGGTCAGCCAAGATCTTGGGAGTGGAGGGACCAGACTACAGAGCTCCAACTCCTGCTTTCTTTCTACTCTCCCTGGGTACAAGGGAAGGATTCCTTGTAGACCACCCTTGTTCTTTCCTTTCAGCAAAGTTGATCAAGAAATCGTCAACATTATCCAGGAAAGGCTGAAGGCCTGTCAGCAGAGGGAAGGTGAGAGCTACAGGCAGAACTGTGCCAAGGAGGTGGAGCAGTTTGCCCAAGTGGCCAAGGCTTATCAGGACCGTTGTAAGTGAGCCTCACCCCAGCCCTAACCCCTTCTGCTTTCTTGCCAGCCAAATCCCCAACCCTGTATACTCTGGTCTCCATAGCTGTGGGATGAAAGTTGCTGAGAGGTGGTCTTCAAACCTATGTACTTGCAATGGTTCCTATCGCCCAAAGCTTTAATTAGGTCAGCCTTGCAGGGTGTCTGGAATTACCACTGTGCCTCAGGTTCCCCCTTCTGCTCAATACCTGTCTTGCTGCTTGACGTTCCTTGCTGTATTGAAGACCCCTTTTCCCATCATGGGAGAAGTGGCCTCTGACTCCACTCCATCTCTTTTCCCAGATCATGACTTAGGGGCCCACTATTCTGCCAGGAAGTGCCTGGCGAAACAGAAGCAAAGGATGCTTGCCGAGAGAAAAGCTGCTAAAGAGGCTGCTGCTACATCCTGAGCCCCCTCATGACAGTCACTACTGTTAAATAAAGAGTACTGAAACCTGTTTCTGGTGTCACCTTCAACACTCAACCTTGACACATTGACAAGCCAACAGAAAACAACTACTATTAACAGGCTTAATTCACTTTATTTTCCTTGTACAAAAATTATGTGGTGGCCACAGCTGGAGCCTGGGTCCTCTGCACAGAAACTCTGGTGTGGGTCTTTGACAGGTGGTCGGTGAATTCCTGGAAAAACAAACAAGGCTTTAGCTGTAGTCAGACACACACTGCACTTGCACAGGTTAACAAGGTGGCAGGCGGGCTGTACCTGGTAGGGAGACTTGGTGAACACAGTGTCTTTCCAGAGGTCAGGTGTGAGATAGCTGTAGGTCTTAGAGATGGCATCAAAGGTGGCCTTGGCTAGAAAAGGGAAGAGGGATTTGCCCAAAATAAGACCCCACGTGTAGACAAAATCTGTCCAGTTCCTAGGAAGAGACCCCTTTGCCCTGGTCTCCTGTGCATTAATGGCTTTCATTTGACATGCCACTGCCTACCCAGAATTAGGCAGTGCTGCGAGGCCACAGCCATGTGTAGGCCACCTGCCACCTACCAAAGTTGCCCAGGGTAGCAGTGCAGCCCCTGGCTGAGGTGTAGCAGTCGTCAATACCAGCCATCATCAGCAGCTTTTTGGGCACAGGGGCCGAGACGATGCCAGTGCCCCTGGGTGCAGGGATTAGGCGTACCAGCACAGAGCCACAGCGCCCGGTCACCTGGAAGGGTAGAGGAGTCAAGACTGGGGCAGAAGGAAGTCTACCACTTAAGACCCCATCAGTTTCCACCACCCAGCCTACCTTACAAGGGACAGTGTGGGGTTTGCCGATCTTGTTCCCCCAGTAGCCTCGACGCACAGGGACAATGGAGAGCTTGGCCAAGATTATGGCTCCACGGATGGCAGTGGCTACTTCCTTTGAGCACTTAACACCCAGACCAACATGTCCATTGTAGTCCCCAATGGCGACAAATGCCTATAAAGATACTTAAGTGGCTAGTGGTCCACTGCACTGTACAGCATCACTGACCACCACTTAGGACCTGTTGCGCCCCTCCAGGAAAGAATGGCCACTGTGAGGCCAATCTGAGGTCCTGAGGAGATCCTTTCTCTCTCTCCCCATTACGAAAGTCACACATGTGCAAAAAATGTGTAACTACGCAGAGCTGAGAGAGTTTCACAAAGCCCCTTAACAGACACAGCCAGGAAGAAACAAAATGGCTGGCATACCTTGAATCGGGTCCTCTGGCCTGCACGTGTCTGCTTTTGCACGGGCATAATCTTCAAAACCTCGTCCTTGAGGGATGCCCCCAAGAAAAAGTCAATTATCTCAGATTCCTACAAGAAATGAGATTTGTGACAAATGCGTTTAAACTGAATCTCTCAAAGAAAGCGCAGAGCCCCTCAATAGGGCTCATTTCTCCACCCCATCCCAAATGGAACTCCCCAGGGCTGCACCTGCCCAAAGCCCCGGATAAAAGTGAACCCAACGCGTTACCTTGATGGGCAGAGAAAAGAGATAGATTTCCTCCAGGGACTTGATTTTCATGTCTTTGACCAGGCGGCCCAACTTGGTGACGGGGATCCACTGGAGGATGAAAAAGCGCCGATGACAAGGGCAAACTGCCCGGTGCTGTCCTCGGGCCCATCTCACGCGCATGCCCCAGACCTACCTCCTTATCCTCGGCCTTGCCTCCACGAGCTCCACGGCCTCGGCCCCGGCCCCGACCCCGGCCGCGACCTCGGCCACGGATGCCACTGCCAAATCCTCCTCGGAAGCCGCCGCGGCCTCCCATTCCAGGGGCCCCAGGGCCTCCCGGCCCTCCCGCAGCACCGGCGTCATCCGCCATTTGCTGAAAAGAACAACACCACCAAAAATCAGCGAGGTTCAACCGTTCGCTTTGAGCTGACTACGGGTCCCACCCGCTACTGAAATTACACCAGCCGGATATCCACGGACTCCCGTCCCTGGGGCTATCAGGCCACACAAAACACAAAGAGCACTCACGTGTTCCTTGGGGGAAAAAAGAGCAAGCGCGCCCTCGGAAGAACTTTTTATATGGCGCCAAGTGCCGCGAGATCTAGAGCGCACCGCCCTGATCGCGAGTGGTCCGAGGACCTATAAGACAGCTTGTGATTGGCTACGTGGGGCCCCGCCCCCTCCGAGTTCTTCGAGCGCCTGCGCTTCCGCGGTCCGCGGCCCCGGAATCTGTGTGACCACGGCGGAGTCTTATAAATGTTGGCGGAGTCACGACCACATTTTTTGGTATTGCAGGTAGGTCCGCTCGTTTGATGTTTAGTGTATATGTTGGGTGGTGCTCGGGAGATCGGCGTTGGTTGAAAATCACCCTCGGCTCTGTCCGTGACCGTGGGTGAGATTCGGCGCCCAGAGTCACCGGGGGCCTCAGCTCACCGCCCATTTGGTGTGGAGAGGTGAAACCCAGGCCCCGACACGTGTCGCTGGTCCGGGTCACGGTGCTGCCGCTCTCGTGCTCTGGTGTCAGATCCCTGACCCTGTTTTCTCTCCGTAGGAGGCCCGGATGCCCCAAATCTGAGGCTGACGCCGCCAGGAACGTCGCGGGTGGGGGCCTCGGCTGTCCTCATCTTTCAATAAAGCTGTTGGTCTAACTTGTGCATGTGTGAGTTTTTGGTCTCTTGCTCTTCACTTCAGCTGGGAAAAAAGCATCTGTTGACGCTGGGACCGATGTGTGCTGTGAAGGGTACACCAGTGTGAGACACATTTTTTTCCAGGGTAGCCCTTTTTTTTTTTTTTAGATTTTATTTACTTATTTTTAAAGGGGAAGGGAAGGAGAGAAATATCAATGTATGGTTGCCTCTCATGAGTCCCCTCCTGGGAACTGGCCTGCAACCCAGGCATGTGCCCTGACTGGGAATCCAACCACGATCCTATAGTTCGCAGGCCAGCGCTCAATCCGCAGAGCTACACCAGCCAGGGCCAGGATAGCCCTATTTTGCTTTGGATGCCACACAAGGCATCTCCAAGGCTGACGGTTGACTTTTAAGGCCCCACACCCTGTACTTTCGTCATCAGCATATAGAGTAACTTGAGCTTGATGGGAGTCAGGTTGGGCCTCCTAACCACTAGCAAGATAGGAATGGAAGATTTACAGTTAAAACAGTGGCTCCCTGTTGCACTCAGAGCCGGGTTAGGGTCTTTAAAATTTGAAGGGCTCACCATTCAATGGTGTGGAAATGCACTTCTCTGTGCCTTACATGTGGGGACGTGGTTTCTCAGGTTGGAATTTATTTCCCCATTCCCTTATCATAGGTCTGCCCAGATGGTTGCAGCCTATCTACTCTGGTAAGCTTTCCCACAGGCTAGCTCTTCCTGCTATAGTACTGCAGGTTGCATGGGCATCTGGTTCTCATTTCCCTGGTCTGTACTCTGGAGAATCATGGATCTTAGATCCTAAAGTCCCTGAGCTCAGAAGTCTAGCTACCTGGGCAGCACTATTTAAGAACAGAAAGGGGAACAATCCCTGCATTCTTACTGAAGCTTCAGTCCTGGGGAAACTGACCCCAGAATCTTGATTCCAGGCTCAGTGCTGCTTGGGGATCAGCTGTCAGCCACCATCAAGGTAGGGGCTTCAGGGATCTGTCCTAGGTCTGGACTATACTCTATCCCTCATCAGTGTGCCTTTAGAGAAGGGAGCAAGAGCCAGTTGATGCAGGGTCACAGTGGGCCCTTGACAAGGTTGTGATAGGCCTGAGTTGGACAATGCCACTGTGATGTCAGCCCACACACCCTGTCAAATAGAGGTTCCTTGGACCCCAAGGGTCAGGAGCTGCTGTCCACAAACAGATCATGGTAAGCCCCAAATCCTCTTGCCTCTGGCCCTTAGATTGATACCTGACTCCAGAGATGGATCCTAATTCTCATACTAAGGGTGGACAGTGGGTTACAAGCTCCCAAATAGGACAATGAAACCTTTCAGAGGATTCTGGCCAAAAGTAACTCCAGGCTCAGGCAAGCTTCTCCCGCTGGGAATTAATATTCCCACACTCAACAGCTGACACTCAACAGCTGTCCCCTCAAAACGGGTGCTGACCCAACCCCCCTCTTGGGGTGTTCATGTGGCCCACCTCCTCAAATCTTGCCAGGGTCTCCTTGGTGTGTGGAGTGGGCCGGTGACCAGATTCTGGTCCTAACCAAGCCCTGACACTGGCTTGGCCTTTGCAGAGCGGTGGGTATGATCTCAACCTCTTCACCAGCCCTCCCAACAGCAACTTTCTGTGTTCTGTCTGCCACGGGGTTCTCAAGAGGCCAGTGAGGTTGCCATGCAGCCACGTCTTCTGCAAGAAGTGCATCGTCCGGTGGCTAGCCAGGTGCTCTTAGGTTCCCAAGAGGCTGGGAAGGCAGGGGTGGGAACGAGGGCCATTTCTGTAACCCAAGAAAAAGGAAGGTCTGCAAAGCACTAAGTCATCATGGCCATAAGATTCAGGTGCTAAATCTCTTGGGACACTGAAATATGTGGGCCCCCTGACCCTGTGGTATATGCAGCCCCTGGCCCAGACCTCAGAGCTGAGAGCTCCCTATAAAGCCCTCTTGTGCTTCTTCCAACTAAAGAGAAAGGACAAACATGTTACCTACCTCCCTTCCCAACCCTAACACCCCAACTTGTGCCTCCTAGAGAAAAGACCTGTCCATGCTGCAGAAAAGAGGTGAAACGTAAAAAGATGGTCCATATGAATAAACTCCGAAAGACCATTGGTCGCCTGGAAGTTAAGGTAGCTCAAAGTACCACTGCCACTAAACTCCTTACCTGCCTTGGGGGGGGGGGTGAGCAGAGCCAGGAGAGGGTGCAAGGAGAATTCCATTTGCAGAGAGAACTGAAGGTTTCTGAAGCAACACAGACTGCTGACTTGGGGTCATCACACCTGGCTAAATTGTCTCATCTCTACCATTTAATTGTGGTGTGACTTTGGGCAAGTTACATAATCTCTCTAACACCTACGCCCCGCCCCTCACCCCCCATCTGGGTCTCAAATGTAAAATGGGACTCATAGAATAGAAAATTTTTAGAGAATGATATGTCTGCTGTGCCAGCCATTAATTCTCCAGCCCCCTAATTGTATAGATGGGAAAACTGAGGTTTAAAAAAAAAAAAGCCTGGCATACATACAACCCACTACACCAACCCAGCCATTCACCTCCCTGTTTTCCAAACCTCAGGCCCTGAGCCCTACTCTCAGAGATCTAGGCTTCCCATTTCCAAGCATTTGTCCAACTCTTCCCCTCTCTCCACGTCATTGGTGCCAGTGGAATGCTATGGATGGGGGATTTGGGGGGAGTGGGCAGCTCATGGGCTGCCAATGCCCAACCTGATTTGGACTCACAGGATGCCCTCCCCCACCCCCAGTGCAAGAACGCTGAAGCTGGCTGCTTGGTGACATGCCCCCTGGCACATCGTAAGGGGCACCAGAACTCATGCCCTTTCAAGCTAATGGCTTGCCCCAATGAGGGCTGCATGGCGCGGATACCACATGAGGCCTTGGATGAGCACCGGCAGCACTGCCAGCATGGTACCCAACAGCGTCGCCCCCTAGGCTGTGGGGCCACCCTGGACCCAGCAGAATGTGTAAGCCACAACTGCCACCTGGAGCGTGAGGCCTGGAGCCAGCACCAGGAGCGCAGCCGGAATCTGGTGCTGTGCCTGCTACGGCGCGTGCGCAAGGTGCACCGCACCACCAACCTCCTGCGCCGTGGGTTAGCCCAGCTAGAAGACTTCCTGGAAGATGACGCGCTGCTTGTAGGCACCCGGCAGGAGGATGCGGAGGCAACCCCAGAAGGCAGTATTGGGGCTAAGGTGTGGGAAGTCCAGGGCCAAAGTACCTTGTAAATTGAGGTGAATAAATGCAGGCCCCGATCTGGCACTCGCCCTGCTCCTCTCCAGTCACTACTCCCGTCTCCCCGCAGGGACACTTTGGCCTCTCTCCCTTGACCTCTCCCAACTTGGACACTGGCTGTTCTCCCTGCTCAAAAGCTTCTTCCCTTGCTCTCATTGGTCTGACTTCCTTCCACTCAAATGAATGTCTCCTTGCAAAGGTTCTCTGCCCCAGGCTGCTTCTTAGTTACTTTCTACCAATCTGTTTACCAGCTTCATAGCCAGGAGCACAAATGGCTCAAAATCCAGAACTGGAGTAAAAGCCAACTCAACAGGACTCACAAGGAACTCCCTTACCTCTGACCTCCTCCCCTTATATTCTCCTTACTCCCTCCCTGCAGCTATAGGGGCTTTTGTTGCTGCTCCTAGCTCCAGACCTATGCACTGACTGTTCTCATCTCGAAGCACTGTTCCCCCAGATAACCACAGGGCTCCCTGTGTCACCTACTTCAGGTTTTTGCTCGTGTCCCCTTCTCCATGAAGGGTTTTCCACCACCCCATTCATAATCGCAGCCCCTAAGCTCCACTCCAACCCTGGCCAATCCTTCCCCAGCACTAATCATTTAAAATGTCACTATTAGGCCTATCAACAGGGGGAGAGAGGGGGGAAAGGTACAGAGAATAAGTAGGGTAGGTGGTAGGCAGAAAATAGATGGGGGGGAGGGGGTAAAAATAGTATGGGAAATGTAGAAGCCAAAGAACTTATATGTGTGACCCATGGACATGAACTAAAGGGGAGAAATGTGCAGGTGGGAGGGGAGTGAAGGGGGGAAATGGGACAACTGTAATAACATAATAAAATATATTTTAAAATAAATAAAATGACACTATTATTCCTTGCCCTGCCACTCAGTCCCCACCCCACTAGCACATGAACTACCCGAAAACAGGGTTTTTGGTTTTCTTCTCTAGTGTTTCCTACGTGCCAAGAACAGTACTTTGCACACACAATATGCTCAAATACTTAAACGACTCTGAAATTACCCGATCTATTCATTTACCTGTGTTCTCATACCAGGCCATGAGCCCAAGGCAGGGTTTTCAAGTCTCTATATACTCTCAGAAGCGCTCACCCTGAATCCCAAAATGCTTAGGGGACAGGATCCTTGGGATTACTTTAGTAAACATTTCCTACGAATGCCTTTCTAAATTTCTATTAAAAAGCCAGATATACAGATGATGTACTCTAAAATGGTACACCTGAAACCTACATAATTTTATTAACCAATGTCACTCCAATAAATTCAATAAAAAATGTAAAAAATTAAAAGGCCAAGTCCTGGCTGGTATAGCTCAGTGGATTGAGAGAGGGCCTGGGAAGCAAAGGGTTGTAGGTTTGATTCCCAGTCAGGGTACATGCCTGGGTGGTGGGCCGGGTCCCCAGTAGGGGGTGTGCAAGAGGCAACCACACACTGATGTTTCTGGCCCTTTCTCCTTCCCTTCCCCTCTCTCTAAAAACAAAATAAATAAAAAGGCCAGGTCAGATAGCTGAGAACCCAGTCCCTCGCAAGTCTAAAGCACCGGCCCAAGCAGTGGTATACCCCAAACTTCAGGTCGCAGATGCCTCCGCAAATTCCTCTTCCTGACGCAGCTACCACTGCCCACAGCAACAATGGCGCCGCTGGCACGGTGTTAATGACGTCACAGCATAACGTCATCAAAGGGCGCCGGCAGCACAGAGTGATGCACAGGTCTCCCTCACGCGGCGGCGGCGGCGGCGGCAACAGCGGCAGTAACATGGAGGAGGTAGTGGCCGGAGTAAGCCGCTTCAAGGCCAAGTGAGCCGGGGTACTGGGGCTGTGAGCGGGAAACGGGTTCGCTGCCGGAGTATCTGAGGCACCCGCCGTGGACCGGGTGTCCTTTCGGGTTTGGGGAGGGGGCAGGGACTGTGCACGGACTGGTCTGCGGGGTCGTGGTGGCTACAGTATTATAAGGTGGGAGGGAGAGGCAGCAATGACTGCTCTCGAGGAGGGGTTCACTGGAGCCCGGCTGGGAGTAGCCAGCCTAAGTTACTTATACTAGGACCCGATTTGGGAGTGGGGACGAGAAATCCCAGAGAAGGAAGAAGGGACGGATTGAGTACAAGTGGAGGCTGGCCCTGGGTGGAGCGGGAGGTAACGGAGAAGAATTGATCTGGGGCAGGCGGCGGGGAGTTTTCACTTGCTGTCCTCCAGGGAGCGGGAAGAGAGGTTAGGAGATGGGCGGGGAAGCCCTAAATGCTGTGCTCAGTCTCCAAGCCTCTGCTGAACATCTAAGTGCTTAGTGTGTCCGGAGAGGAACAAACTCAGCACAGCTGTGTGGAGTGCAGTCTGATGGGATAATTGTATTAAACAAATCCTTTCCATCAGTGGCTGTGACAAGCACTAGCAAAAGAAGCCCTGGGGGGGTAGTTGACTGAGTTCAGGGGGTTGGAGGCTTTGTTTCATCTTGGCAGTAACCTCCAGTGGGACTAGTCAGTCAGGCACCATTGAAAACTGGAAAGAGAGATCTAGGCTACTTATGGGGAACAGCCTGTTTGAAACAGGAGAGGTCAGCAGTGGCCCCTTATACCAGTGTCTTGGAAACATGAAGAGAGGAGAGGGTTGTAAGGCAGGGTGATGACATAAAAAACAGAGTTGTTCTAACAGGCCTTTTTGCATCAGGGTTGGAGAGAGTGGGTAGGGGCCTGGTGAAGAGGCTGGAGCAGCTCTCCAGAAGGGACGGTGCAATAACCTGGACCAACATGAGAGCAGCAGAAAAGAGAATAGGGTTGCTTGGAGATCGAGATGCAGTCCAGGCTGGGGATGGTGAAGGATTCAGGTGGGAATGAAGATGCTGAGCATGTTTCTATGGGCTGGTACCTGGACCTGGCCTCCTGTGGCCAGCAGGGGGCCCCCAAGGCTTGGCCTGATCTGCACTAAGGAATCTCTGGAAAGACTTGACTGCTGGACTGCTTGTGCTGTCCTTGTTCTCTCTGTGGGATCACCCACCAGCCCCCGGTCTCAAGTATTCTGTAACAAGGGGATACCAACATCCACTCACAACGGTGAAGAGAACTCATAACCAGCACCATCCCATCCCTGCTACTGTCCAGGGACTCAAAAGCACCTGGCACAGGGCTTGGCACTAGGGACCAAGGAGCGGATGATTCACTCTCTCCCTCTGTCCTACCTCTAGCTATGCTGTGGAGCGCAAGATCGAGCCTTTCTACAAGGGCGGGAAAGTGCAGGTACTAGCCCAGGGATGGGCAGAGTGGTGGGGCAGGCGGGGACTACAGAGTGTTACCTTGGCTGAGACCCCCCCATCACCAGCTGGACCAGACTGGGCAGCACCTCTTCTGTGTCTGTGGTACCAAAGTCAACATCCTGGATGTGGCCTCAGGGGCCATTCTGCAGAGCCTGGAGCAGGTGAGGGCAGGGAGAGCCAGGGTTAGGGACTAGTGTGGAGAGGCAGCCTATTCTTATGGTATTCTGTGTGCCCACTCTCACCCCTAGGAAGACCACGAGGACATTACTGCCTTTGATCTCAGCCCTGATGATGAGGTATGTGGGGCTGGGACAGGAGATAAGCTCCAGTACCTCCCAGAGAAACTTTGAGTCTGTGAAGATGGGTGGCCATGTCTCTACCCGCCCCCACCCGAGCTGAACTGCATTCTCTCCCAGGTGCTAGTAACAGCCAGCCGGGCACTGCTGCTGGCTCACTGGGCCTGGAGAGAAGGCAGAGTCATCCGTCTGTGGAAAGCAATACACACAGCCCCTGTGGCTACCATGGCCTTTGACCCCACCTCCACACTACTAGCCACAGGTAGGGCCCCAGCTGGGTGAGTGGGCCAGCTGGCGGGCACACGAACAGGGAGCTTTGGGCACACCAGCCCCTCACCTCTAACACATTTCCAAAGGTGGCTGTGATGGGGCTGTGCGTATTTGGGACATCGTGCGGCACTACGGGACGCACCACTTTCGAGGTTCACCAGGTGTCGTGCAGTAAGTAGGGACAGCAGAGACTGCGTGAATGGGGCATCACACTGAGGTCGCACAGCTCACTTGCCCCACCTACTCACTTGCAGCTTGGTGGCCTTTCACCCGGACCCGGCACGCCTGCTGCTCTTCTCCTCAGCCACGGATGCCGCCATCCGAATATGGTCGCTGCAGGGTCAGTCATGTCTGGCTGTACTGACTGCCCACTACAGTGCTGTCACCTCACTGACCTTTAGTGCTGATGGACACACCATGCTCAGGTCAGCGGCCAGCTACCCAGGCCTTTGCAGGCCGGGGGGGGGGTGCGGCCATGGCTAAGACTTGGGAACTGAGGTGGCTCTTTCNCTTTCACCCGGACCCGGCACGCCTGCTGCTCTTCTCCTCAGCCACGGATGCCGCCATCCGAATATGGTCGCTGCAGGGTCAGTCATGTCTGGCTGTACTGACTGCCCACTACAGTGCTGTCACCTCACTGACCTTTAGTGCTGATGGACACACCATGCTCAGGTCAGCGGCCAGCTACCCAGGCCTTTGCAGGCCGGGGGGGGGGGGTGGCCATGGCTAAGACTTGGGAACTGAGGTGGCTCTTTCCCCCAGCTCGGGCCGGGACAAGATCTGCATTGTCTGGGACCTGCAGAGCCACCAGGCCCTGAGGACTATCCCGGTGTTTGAGGTAGGGGCACATGGGGGATCAAGGCCAGTGAGTGGGTCAGGGTTTGGGGTTGGGCTGCCACCTCTGACCTGTTCCTCCTCAGAGTGTGGAGGCTGCAGTACTGTTGCCAGAGGAGCTGGCACCCAAGCTGGGTGTGAAGTCCACGGGCTTGTACTTCCTGACAGCTGGCAACCAAGGTGTGTGAGGCCCGGGCAGGCAGCAGGGGCTGGGGGCCCACGGATCTATGAGTCCCAGCAGCTTCTGTCCCTGCACAGGTGTCCTGCGTGTGTGGGAGGCAGCCTCTGGGCAGTGTGTACATGCACAGCAGCAGCTGCTGGGCCCTGGGCGGGAGCTGACCTTCTGCACGTTGGTACGAGCTGCTGGTCTGCTCCTCAGTGTCACTGCTGACCACAACCTTCTGCTCTACGAAGCACACTCCCTGCAGCTGAAGAAACAGGTGAGCACTGTCCCTGGTCAACCCACTACCTGGGAACACTGGCCCTCTTCACACAGGCCCTGGCTTGTGTCTCTCTACCCTGCAGTTTGCTGGCTACAGTGAGGAGGTGTTAGATGTCCGGTTCCTGGGGCCCAAGGACTCCCACATCGTCGTGGCCTCCAACAGCCCCTGCCTGAAAGTGTTTGAGCTGCAGACATCAGCGTGCCAGATCCTCCACGGCCACACAGGTGAGGGTACCCAGCTGATGCCCCCGGGACCCTTTCCCTTCATTGATCTCTGACCATGTTCCCTCCCCTTTCTCCCAGACATTGTCCTGGCCTTAGATGTGTTTCGGAAAGGGTGGCTCTTTGCCAGCTGTGCCAAGGTGAGGTACCCCAAGAAGCGTGGAGATATGGGTCCCCGGTGGGAAAGCTGGGCCCAGCTGGGCCCAGCCTCTATCTTCACGCCTCTTGTCCCCAGGACCAGAGCATTCGTGTGTGGAGGATGAATAAGGCTGGCAAGGTGACCTGCGTGGCTCAGGGCTCTGGGCACACACACAGCGTGGGCACCATCTGCTGCTCTAGGTAACGGGCCAGGGCTGAGGTCCAGGGTGTCACAGACATGGAGGAGTTCCAGCTTAGGAAGACAGAGAGGAGAAGATGGTGGCTTTGGCCTTGCGCTTTGAAGCTTCAGCGTAGGGATCTGGAATAAGGAACAGGCCAGGGGCACTCAAGTACCAGTGTGGAGGAGGGTTCCTCAGTCATGGCCTTGGGGTAGAGCAGATGAAAGGAGCAGGGTGTCGAGCAGAGAGAATGACACTGAACAAAGTCCAGGCGGAGGAGCTGCTCCCTGCACTTAGGGCTAGGAGTCCCATTATTGGGACAAAGTCACCTGTTGTGGTACTAAGGGTAGGCAGTGTGGGCTTAAGTACAGGCATGTGATCTCAGAGGTGTATGTGGGGGACTCGAGGCCATTTCCCTTCTGGGCCAGCCCCTCTGGTCTAGACCGTGGTCCCGCAGGCCTGAGCTGTGGTGCATTGGCAGACCAGGCTGGTCAGGGCTCAACAGGTGTCTCCCTCTTCCCACCCAATTGGGCTTCAGGCTGAAGGAGACCTTCCTGGTGACGGGTAGTCAGGACTGCACTGTGAAGCTGTGGCCCCTCCCCAAAGCCCTGCTGTCCAAGAGTACTGCTCCAGACAGTGGCCCTGTCCTCCTACAGGCCCAGACCACACAGCGATGCCACGACAAGGTGACCACACATACAGTACACTGGGGGGTTAGTGCTGTAGGGCCCCTACTGGGGTAGGGGTTGCTCAGCTGCCTCCTGTTCCATCACCAGGACATCAATAGTGTAGCTGTTGCCCCCAATGACAAGCTGCTGGCCACTGGCTCCCAGGACCGCATGGCCAAGCTCTGGGCTCTGCCACAGTGCCAACTGCTGGGTGTCTTCTCAGGCCACCGGCGTGGCCTCTGGTGTGTCCAGTTCTCACCCATGGACCAGGTGCTGGCTACTGCCTCAGCCGATGGTACCATCAAGCTCTGGGCACTGCAGGACTTCAGCTGCCTTAAGGTAAGCTGCCCCCACCCCAGGCGTGGCCCACATCTGACACCTTCTCACGCCTTCCCTGTTCTAACCCTTTAGACGTTCGAGGGGCATGATGCTTCTGTGTTGAAGGTGGCCTTTGTGAGCCGTGGTACACAGCTGCTGTCCAGGTGAGTGGGCTGGGGACAGGGCAGTGGTTGGGGTGAGTTGGGGGACAGGGGTGAGTTGGGGAGGACAGGCCCCAGGGCTGAGCCCCCTCCCAATTCCAAACCCAGTGGCTCTGATGGGCTCATGAAGCTCTGGACCATCAAGAACAATGAATGTGTGAGGACGCTAGATGCCCACCAGGATAAGGTCTGGGGGCTGCACTGCAGCCAACTGGATGACCGTGCTCTTACTGGTGCCAGCGACTCCTGTGTCATCCTCTGGAAGGTGTGTGGGTTTGGGTGGAGTGGGCACGGAACGGATTGGGCAGGGCAGCACAGGGTTTCTGTTCTGACTCTAGTCTGACCCCAGGATGTTACCGAGGAGGAGCAGGCAGAGGAGCAGGCCAAGCAGGAGGAGCAGATGATTAAGTAAGTCTGGAGGGTCCCCATCTAGCTTCTTTGCGAGTGCCACCAATGTGTCTGGCACTTCCCATGTGTCGGCATCCCCTCTCACCGGGGCAGGGTATGGTAGCATTACCCCTGCTGTATGGAGCACAGCTCTCACCATCCCTGTCCTCCTCCCTTCTTCCCCTGCCAGGCAGCAAGAACTGGACAACTTGCTCCAGGAGAAGCGGTACCTTCGGGCGCTNGAGCAGATGATTAAGTAAGTCTGGAGGGTCCCCATCTAGCTTCTTTGCGAGTGCCACCAATGTGTCTGGCACTTCCCATGTGTCGGCATCCCCTCTCACCGGGGCAGGGTATGGTAGCATTACCCCTGCTGTACGGAGCACAGCTCTCACCATCAGTGGGTGTTCACGTCCAGTTTGCTGACTCCTGAGCTAACCCCCTGATGGCCCTGCCTTCAGACCCAGCCCCGTGGCCCTGTCCTCCTCCCTTCTTCCCCTGCCAGGCAGCAAGAACTGGACAACTTGCTCCAGGAGAAGCGGTACCTTCGGGCGCTAGGCCTGGCCATCTCCCTAGACCGGCCCCACACCGTGCTGAATGTTATCCAGGGTCAGTGCCTCGGACCTGACAGGTGGCAGTGGCAGGTGGGTGGGGGGTCCTCTCAGGTCTGACCTGACTCTTTCCTGGGTCTTATCTTCCCTCCTCCTGCAGCCATCCGGAGGGATCCTGAGGCCAGTGAAAACCTGGAAGCCACAGTGCTCCGACTGCGGCAAGACCAGAAAGGTTCGGGGCAGCTGGGTGGAGGCTGACATGGGTGGCATGGCCAGCAGGCAGATCTGACCATCCCCGTCACTTGCAGAGGCCTTGCTGCGCTTCTGTGTCACATGGAACACCAACTCACGGCATTGCCATGAAGCCCAGGCTGTGCTGAGTGTCCTTCTGAAACACGTAGCCCCAGAAGAGCTGCTGGCCTACGAGGGTGTGCGAGCCTCACTTGAGGCGCTGCTGCCCTACACTGGTACAGGGACATGGGCCTGGGTGGGGAGGGAGGGAGTAGCCCAGCCAGACTTCATGGGCCCCCTGACAACCTCTGTCCTCCATCCCCAGAGCGGCATTTTCAGCGGCTCAGCCGGACCCTGCAGGCAGCCACCTTTCTGGACTTCCTGTGGCACAACATGAAGCTACCCACCCTCCCTGCAGCCTCCTCTGCCCTCTGAAACATAGTTTTCTATCCCAGCTTCCTGTGTCTGTCTGGGCTTTTTCTCATCCCAAGTCCCAGGCCACAACCTCAGCTAAGCGCCATCTCTGTGCCTTGGCCAAGCTGCAGTCCCACAGGCCCTGCCCTTCCACATGCACACTGAGTGTGGGTTCATCAGAACTTTACTCAAAGGAAATGGGGAAATATAGCCCCCTGGCCCTGCCAGCCAGGGATTCCCAACCTCAAACGCGCCTCCCCTGCTCTGAGGGTGGTATGGCTGCCGTCAGTTACTCTGGGGTCTGGAACCTCCATCAAGGAGGTCCCTGACCCTGTGGGGCCCATCCCAGTGCACTACAGGTAATGGTGCAGCAGCACCTCTGAATGGCACTCGGCTGGGGGCGGGTGGGCACAGTAGGGGGAAGGGTCACGGCCTGGGGGGACTGAGGGGAGCTTTGGGCCTCCCCTACCCCGTCTTCACTACCCTCTGCCCCAGAGTAGAATTCTGGTCTGCTCAGGAGCATGCCTAGCCCATCTGGCTGCAGTAGCACAGAGGGCAGAAGACCGGTGCGTCCACTGAACCTGCAAGGAGAGCACGGTTTGGTCAGCACTTGGCCCTGCCCATCCGCTGAGACCCCCCTTCCCCCACTAGAGCCCCACACCTGCACAGCCACCAGCCTCGGTCTGACATTCCCAGCACTTGCACTCTTGCCCCCGCAGGCACTGACAGCTCGTCGACTTGGCTGCCCTCATAGGCTTGGGAAACACAAAACTGGGAGCCTGGAAGTGGGTACTTGGGGTTAACCCCTGGGGCTCCCATCTCAGTCCCTTCATCGTGCTCTCACTGAGTCCCCACCGCTGGGCTTGCTCTCTGGATCTCTGCTGATACCAGGGACCACTAAAACCTGCCAGGGCTCCCACCTGCTACGGGCACCAAGCACGCTTGGGGGCTGCCCCCACCTAGTACTTCCACAGCATCCCTCCCCCGGGTTGGGTTCTTTTGTACCCCAGCCACACACTGTTCAGTGGTGATGGGCGTAGGGAGGAGGGTTAGTCTCATACCACTACTCTCTAGGGGCTGTCCCCCATCTTGTCCCTGGCCCAGGGCCACCTCCTCCAAGTAGGGAGCAGGAAACCATGCCATCTGCTGGTTCTCGTTAGCTACCAGCCACCAGCCTGTATACAAGAGGTATGTGGGGATTCAGGTCCCCAGGCATGCTGGGGTCCTGGGGACAGCAGGTTAAGGTTAGTCCCCAGACACCTGCCCAGCCCCACCTGAGGGGTGTCGCAGCAGCACTTCTAGTGCCTCCTGGGCTTGGACAAGAAAGGGTTGGCCCCTTGTGTCCTGGGTGCTGAAGGGCTGCAGGGAGTGCAGTCTCAGAGCCACCATGCTGCCAATGGCAAGGCTTCCCGAAGGGCAGGGCAGGGGTTCTTCCCAGACAGTCAAGATCACCAGGCTGGAAGGGTGGTGGTAGCAGAAGAGATGTGTGAGGATGGGCTGCCACCCCTCACAAGTCCACCCAGCCTTGTACCTCCTAGTCCCTTTCACCACCATGCTGTCCCCATCCTCCAAATGCTTCCCACAGGAAGTTAGGGGTTAGGCAAGCACCTGCCAGGTGGCAGTGAAGGCTCCAGGTCCTGAGGCTGTGGCTCAAAAAAGCTGGTGAGTACCGGCCCCCTGGACACACACTCTACCACCAGCAGCATCTGCAAATAGGTCTCCAGCAACCGCAGGCGTGCCAGGCTGCGGCCTGTGCGACCCCCACGTGCCAACAGCAATGCAGATATGTCTGTGGGCACCACACAGGCAGACTGTGGGGCCCCGTCCCAAGGCTCCCACCACTAGGCTACTGCCCCTGCCCCTCCCAGGATCCCTGTGGCCTGACCAGGAAGCTTGGGGAGAACTCGGTCAGATCTCCGCAGTAGGCCTGCCTCCACCGGGTAGGTCTCCTTGAGGGTCTTCTACGGGCAAGAACCAGCATAGGGGTCTTTGAGAGCCCACTGAGTTACCTTGGGAGGGCGGGGATCTTAGGGGCTAGAAGCCAGCATGGGCATTGGGGCAGGCACTGGGGAGGGGGGGAAGTCATTCAGTTGTAGGACGTCAGGGTCACCCCAGATTCACTCACATGGAGCCTCCTGAACTCCTCACAGCTCCTTCGCACGAAGGTATTGCTGTTGTCTGACCAGCGCACAGAGAAGGCGAATGTCTGCTGGAGGAAAGGGTTCGGGCACCTGGGAAGGACTGGCCCGTGAATTCCCTCCCTCCCTCTTTCCTTCTGAGGTTGGTAGTGACTAGATCCTACCTGGAGCCTCTCTGTCTGCACCACTGCTGCTGCGTGTACTGACACCGGCTGCCGCAGGTCCGCCATAGCTGCGGCCTGATGATGGGTCAAGCTCCCTCCCAGAAGACTGATAGGAGTTCCCCTGTCTGCCTTAGACAGGCCAGATCCTTGCAGCACTGCCTTACCCCTGTGTCCTCATTCTCCTCACCGGGCCCCAAACTGAAGATCTAGGTGGAGAAACAGGTTTGAGGTAGGAGGGAGAACACAGAGGCAGTGGTGGGAAGCGGGGCGGGGCTGGGACTGCTGCCTGAGGCCCTCCTGCCTCAATCCGGTGTGGTGGGGGGAGGAGAAGGGAGAGCCATCAAAGTGCCCTGCCGGGCCTGGCCCACCCTCCAGGCTGTCCCATAGTGCTGTGCAATCCTGGGATTGCTGAGTGCCTCAGGAATTTGCCTGGGGTGCTGACACCAGTTGTCTTCAGTATTGGCTTCATCCTTACAGTGAAGCAAAGATCTTTCAATGTCCCAAGGAGGAAATTTGTGTTAAGTGGATAATCTCAATTTTTCTCTGGGAGAGCTGAACCTCAGGCTCACCCCGGAGGTCCCCCTGTCTGTGGTGATCTAACAGTCGCCAGCACTTGGTGGTGGGGGTGACTATGACCGTTTTGAGAGCTGCCTCTGAATTTACAATTTATTAAAAGTTACTGCAAATATAGCCTCTAAGATCAGGAATGACCATTCCCCCATTGGGGTGGTAAGAAGACCCCGGGATCTCCAGAGAGTGTGACCTGGTGCCCCACAATTCTGGGCTGCTTCCTTACAGGGGAGATTTCTGGGGCCCCATCTAACCTTGGCCCAAAGTAGTTCTACCTGTTGATAGGGCTGCCAGCTCTGTGTTGGGACCCCCACCCCACCCCAAGCCCTTCAGGGAGGGGTCAGCCTCCAGAGCATTCCTCCAGGGAACCACCCTGATGGCCTGGACAAAGGGCTTTTGTTGGTCCCTCCAGCCGCTCTCTCTGAAGCTTTCAAGCCTTTCCTAGTCTTGGCCTAGACAGTGAATACCTACTGGCATAGGCCTGACATGCAGAGTGCCTTTAAGTCCTCGACCTCGGTGGGGGCCATGCTGAGGGTGCTCGGCCTGGCAGGGTCCAGGTTGGAACAGGAAGACAAAGGACAGAAGCTAGGAAAGGGCCAACTTACAAACAGCTGCCGAGCCCCCCTCAACTTCCCCAATTGACAACCTCATTCCACATTCCCTTCAATTTGGATCCTTCCCACTCTCCCTCTCTGTAGCCCCCACTCTTATTTGGACAACAACCCAATGCCCATGCTCTTCACTTGCTCCCATGAAGTTCACTTTTTTTTTGAAAATTTTTTTAGATTTTATTTATTTTTAGAGAGGGAAAAAGGAGGGAGAGAAACATGAATGTGTGCTTGTCTTTCGCACATGCCCCCTACTGGGCACCCGGCCTGCAACCCAGGCATGTGCCCTGACTGGGAATCAAACCAATGACCTTCTGGTTCACAGGCCCGTGCTCAATCCACTGAGTTACACCAGCCAGGACCTTGAAGTTCTTTCTAGAGGAATCTTTGTAAAACAGAAATGGGATCAGATAGAAGTAGCCCTGCTCCAAACTGTCTAGTAACTTCTAAATACCCTTGGAATAAATTCCCAGTTCCCATGGCAGCTAATAAGGTCCTTGATGGGCCCTTGCCCACCCCAGGTCCTGTCTCACTGTCCTTTCTGCCCGTGCAAGAGGCCAAGACCCTCCCACCTCCAGCCTTGTCCTTGACTGTCCTCAGCTGATTCCTCATCCTTCAGGTCTCTGCCTAAGGGTCACTGTCTCAGAGAGGCCATCTGAATTCTGAATTTACCACATCATTATGGTTATGACCCCCGCCATAGTTTGAAAGTGAACATTTATTAGTGTAAATCCTTTTTTTGTTTTGTCTTGACCACTGGATTATGAGCTGAGGAAGTCCAGTTGTATCTTGTTCTCCACCTCGCCCAGCGCCTGCAATAGTGCTTGGATCAAACTAGGCACCACATATATTTGCGGATTGAATGAATGTACCCATGGAAACGGAGGTATCCCTGAGGCCACTCTTGACGTGAGTTTAACTCCTTCATGCAAGCAAGCAAGAGGATCCAGGGCCATTCGGTTCACGGAGAAGCCCGGAGACACACCCCTCCTCCCTTGTCCCACCCTATTTTCCCTTGTGCTCGTTGCCATGGTGCGGGCGGGGGGCGGGGGCTGGGGGGGAGGTTGGTCCCCCCCGACCGCGGCCCTAGAGCTCACCGCCTCTCTGTGCGCTCAGTGCCCTTCCCTACGCCATAGCGCCGCGCAGCCGGCTGGGGGGTGTGCCCCCAGCTGAAGCCAGAGTCGGGCCACTGGCACAGAACGGTCTGAGCAGAGGGATGGGGGCCTCGAAGGCCGCAAAACGGAGTTCTCCTCGGCCGCAGCCCGAGTCCACGGCGCGGCTGCGGCGCACCTTCCACAACACTCTGCTCTTCTACTGGAGGAAGCGGGAACCTCGCCATGAAGGACAAAAGCCGGGCTCCGGCAGCAGAACTAGGCCCAGGGGTGTGGCCAGGACCCGGGCTCCCCGCACGTCCTTGGCCAGAACCCGTACTTCCGGCTCTGCCTCCTCCCGGGTGCGGGTGCGGGCCCCAGCTCCCAACTCCATCTCCACACCGGACCCAGCCTCCACGCGGGACTCTGACCCCAGTCCTAACCCCAGCCCGGCCTCCGCCCCCGAGTCTGGGGCGTGCGCGCCGGGCTCCTGTGGCCGCGTCCTGGCGGCCGCGCGCGCGTTGGCCTGGAGGTCGACTTGGAGGCCCTTCTGGAGGCCGAGCTGGCCCGTCAGGCACTGCGCGGGCAACATGGCGGCACCCAGCGAGCGGTGGCGCTTTGGCAGCGGGAGCTTTTTCTCCTTTCTCCCCGGCGGCGCGCGCTCCGAAGCAGTGGAGGACCTGGTGACAGACGCGCGTGGCCGTGGCGCAGGACGGAAAGATGCCGCCGTCTCCTCGGCCCCGACTCCAACCCTGACGCCGACCCCCGACTCTCAGATCCCAGAGGACACCACCCGGAGACGGCCCTGCCGTGCCTGCGTGGACTTCAAGTCATGGATGCGGACGCAGCAGAAGGTGCAAATGCCCAGGGGCGCCACCTCTTCTCAGAAGCTCGCGAGCCCTGCCCACCTTTAGCCCTGGCCCGCACACGACTTCCCTGCCCGCCCCCGGCCCTTGGCCCCCACACTTTGTTCTCAGACGTCCCAGGCAATCTTCCCAACACAATCCCGGGGATCCGCCCTGGCCCTGGCGGAGGGGTCTCACAGGTCCTGTGCCTGAGAGACTGATGCCCCGCAGGGTTAGCTGTTCCTGAACCTTGTTCCCAAGGTAGCCCTGGCCTTTCATACTTACGTGGACCGAATCTGGCGCAGGGCTAATGTCGAGTCAGTGGGCCTTCAGCTGGGGAGGGAAAAAGGGGAGCTTTGTAGGCTTCTGGTCAGGGAAGACTGAACTCACCCTTGATCGGCCTCCTTCCGCAGCGGGACAGCAAGCTTAGGGAAGATTGTCCTCAGGATCGTGAGGAACTGGGTCGACAGAGCTGGTCTGTCCTCCACACCCTGGCTGCCTACTACCCCGACCTGCCCACCCCAGAACAGCAGCAAGACATGGCCCAGTTCATACATTTATTTTCCAAGTTTTACCCCTGTGAGGAGTGTGCAGAAGACATAAGGAAGAGGTAAGTTACTCTGTACCGTCTGCAGGCAACAGAGCATCTTATCTGGAGCCTGGACCTGGGGCCCCTGACTGAAATCATAAAGGAGATCCTAGAGAAATAGGTGCAGAAATGGCAGAGACTGGCAGAGGGTTGCCAAGAGCAGGGACCATTCAACAATTGGGATTGGATCATCTGAGCCATTAAAGGCCAAGCAGCCTGGGGCTGCTCTTGGGCACCACTGCTTTCTGCAGCCAGGGGCCCAGAGGGAGGGCTTTCCTCAAGAGGTCTCTTGCTTAGTACTAATGGAGAATCCAGCAGTTTAAGGAGGACTCCTCTTTGACTTCTGTAGCAGAACCGCTGGTTTCAAGTCCATGAAAAAGCACTGCTTTTGTTTACAAGAGTCCGTGGCTCATTAGATTGCTCAGGAGCTATTGTTTAGCACCCATAGGTGTTTCTGGGCTAGATGGGGGGAGGGGCAGGGCAGCCCTTGCTGTTCTAACTAGCCCTGGGCAGTTAGAACCAGAGCTCTTGGTGAGCTGAGTCTCCAGGGCCCCATGTGCTAAGAAACCGGTTTGGTTTTTAGTTACGCTTTTGTGCAGGCACCACCCTTTCCACACACTGCCTGGGGCCAGGCAAGCTGAGGTAAAGCTTCCTGATTGTTATGAGGTTGTAAAGCTATGTGGTCTATGTTAATGTTTTACCCTGGGCTCTTGTCAGTGTTTACCAAGCTCCCCAAGTGGGAAATAGGTACAGTGGTGCCCAGGAAGGTACCTGCTGCAGGCACCCAGGAGGGGCACCACTTCTGGACACTGCAGGGCCAGCCTCTTTGGGGAATTACTCTCTCAGAACATGAGGGTACACCTAGAGTAGCTCACAGCCACATCCCATCTCTTCCCTGGATTGTGCAGGCAAAGACCTAGCTGGTGGGGCAGGGGCAGTGGGATCTCTGCCTGCCCTCATTCCACATGTGCTTCTGACCCTGCAGGATACTTAGGAACCAGCCAGACACGCGCACACGGGCATGTTTAACCCAATGGCTATGCCGCCTGCACAACGAGGTGAACCGCAAGCTAGGCAAGCCAGACTTCGACTGCTCTAAAGTGGATGAGCGTTGGCGTGACGGCTGGAAGGACGGCTCCTGCGACTAGAGGGTGGCTAGCTGGAGCCCATGGGGCTGCCTGGCTAGAGAGGGGCAGGGCACTTATTAAAGTGCAGCAGAGCCAGAGGCTGTTGTGTTTTTGTTCGGTGGTCCCCAAACACTGCCCATGGGGGCACTTTCCTTCTTAGGTTTCAAAGGTACCTGCTGCAAGCACCCTATGGCCTCCTCAACCGAGGCCCTGTGGGGCTGCAGGTCAAGGAGTAAGAACAGCCTAGGCTGTTCCTTTTGTCCTGGATGCAGCCTCCTGCCCACCTCACACCCTGGTGCCCACTCTTCCACACAGGAAGGAGATAGGTTTTCTTGGGTTCCTCTGTCCACAAAACACTCAAGATCGGGTCATTGTCTTCCCAGTGTGTAGCTAGCGACAACTGCAGTTGAGGACTATAGCCCCAGAGGCTGTGTGCTGTGTGCACTTCAGGAAAGAGACCTGGGGACTAAGCTTTCCACCTTGCTTAGTCTTTACAGACAGGGAAAGTCCAGGCAGGGTTCTTTTCTGAGGGTCCACTGACCCTGCAGCTCATTTTCTGTCCAGTATATGGCCTTCCAGTCTTGTCTGAGGTGTCCTGGGGCCAGCTGCCTTGGAGCATGAGACCAAAATAAAGTGCTGAAGAAGTGACTGAGAACCTGGCTTCAGTGTGTTTTGTGCTGGGACTTGTGCTGATGGGCAGGGCCTGCCCTCACCCCGCTGTGGTCAGCTCCTCCTTCCTGTCCATGTTCTGGCTTCTAAGGAGGAAGGAGACGTTTCAAGGCAAGAGTGGGCCAAGATATTCCAGGAGCAGCAGGGAGGCTGGGTTCCTGGAGCTGAGGGAGGGTTGTCAGAGAGATGAGGGAGAGTTGGGTAGAATGGAGTTTTCAGGGCCTCGGCATGGATGTGGGAGTTTTTATTTTTGCTTTTTTTTTTTTTTTTTTACAGAAAGGAAGGGGGGGAACATCAATATGTTTCACTTATTTACAATATGTGGTTTCACTTAGTTATGCATTCATCGGTTGATTCTTTTTGTTTATTATTTATTTATTTATTTATTTATCTTTAGAGGGGAAGGAGAGGGAGAGAAACATCAATGTATGGTTGCCTTTCGTGCATCCCCTGCTGGAAGTTGGCCTGCAGGGAACCGGCCTGCAACCCAGGCATGTGCCCTGACTGGGAATCGAACCGTGATCCTCTGGTTCGCAGGCCCGTGCTCAATCCACTGAGCTACACTAGCCAGGGCCCATCGGTTGATTCTTGTGTATGCCCTGACCGGGGATCAGACCCACCTTGGTGTATCAGGATGACACTTTTAACTGAGCTACTTGGTCAGAGCTTTTTTTTAATAACTAGGAACTTCACTGGGTTCTTTTTCCCTTTTTCTTCTTTTTTTTTTAGAGGAAGGAAGAGAGAAACATTGATTTGTTGTTCCACTTATTTATGAGTTCATTGTGTGTGCTTATTCATTTATTTACTTCTTGTGTGTGCCCTGACTGGGGATTGAACCCACAATTTTGGCATATCAGACTTAGTGAGCTGACCCAGCCAGGGCTGACCTGTGACTTGAGAGGTTTTTCTGAGCCAGGATGAGGCAGACATGGGTGGAAGCAGGGAGGGCAGGCATGCATGTGGCAGCTGAGGGGGAAGCTAGCCCCAGGGTGGATGGGAGAGGATGCTGATAGACTCTTGAAGGTACAGCCAAGAGAGCCAAAGGTTACCAGGGTTCTGGCCCAAGAAGCTGTAAGGATTGGAGTTGCTTGGAGTTGCTGTGTGTATCAGTGAATTGGAGATGGCTGTGAATGGAGCAAGTTTGGAAGTGACCTGGACCCAGCTTTTAAGCCCTTCTGATATGCTCAGCCACACCTGCTCCAAGGCCTTGGCTTCCAGCTGGAACAGCTCAGCAACAGTGTGCCCCATCTGTGGTCAAAGCTCCGTCACCTCATCCCCACAGAGTTTCAGCCTCTCCCCAGGCAAAGGGCAAGCTTTTGCCATGGCATTCTCAGCACTTTCATCTGACTGTTCTCACAGTATTGCTGGCTTGCACAAGGTGGTACTCTGAGGGGCCAGGTGACACAAAGAAATAGGGGACTTCTGGCCAAGATGGAGGCATAAGTAGACACACTGCCTCCTCACACAATCAAAAGGACAACAAATTGAAAAACAAAAACAACCAGAACTGACAAAATTGAACTGTATGGAAGTCTGACAACCAAGGAGTTGAAGAAGAAGCATTCATCCAGACAGATAGGAGGGGCGGAGACTGGCAGAATAGGCGGTCCCACATTCGTGTACAGATAAACCAGGAGGAACAACTAGGGAGCGAGACAGACTGCATCACCCAGGTTCCAGCGTGGGGAAATTAAGCCTCAAAGCCTCTGACTGAAAACCGGGAGAAGGAGAAACTCCCAGCCTCACAGGAGAGTTTGCTAGAGAGAACCACAGGGCCCTAGAACATACACAAACCCACCCGAAGGGGAATCAGCACCAGAAGGGCCCAATTTGCTTGTGGGTAGTGGGGGGAGTGACTGAAAACCTGCAGAGAGCAGAGCAAGTGGCACTGTTCCCTCTCAGACCCCCTCCCCCACATACAACCCAGCGACCTGGGTTGCCCCGCCCTGGTGAACACCTGCGGCTCCACCCCTTCACGTAACAGGTGGAACGAGACAAAAAAAAAAAAAGCCCAAATGAAATAACAGATCAAAGCTCCAGGAAAAAAAATCAGATACACAGTTCAAAACACTGGTTATCAGGATGCTCACAGACTTGGTTGAATATGGTCACGAATTAGAGGAAAAAATGAAGGCTATGTATGCTAAGTGAAATGAAGGAAAATGTACAGGGAACCAACAGTGAAGGGGAGGAGACCAGGACTCAAATCAATGGTGTGGACCAGAAAGAAGAAACATTCATCCAGAAAAGGATGAAGAAACAAGAATTCAAAAAAATGAGAGGGTTAGGAATCTGCAGGACATCTTTAAACATTCCAACATCCACATCATAGGGATGCCAGAAGGAGAAGAGGAAGAGCGAGAAATTAAAAACTTTAATAAATAATGAAGGAGAAATTCCTTATTCTGGCAAAGGAAATAGACTTCCAGGAAGTTCAGGAGGCTCAGAGAGTCCCAAAGAAGCTGGACCCAAGGAGGAACACCCCAAAGCACATCATAATTACTTTACCCAAGATGAAAGAGAAGGAGAGAATCTTAGAAGCAGCAAAAGAAAAGGAGACAGTTACCTACAAAAGAGTTCCTGTAAGACTGTCAGCTGATTTCTCAAAAGAAACCTTGCAGGCAAGAAGGGGCTGGAATAAAGAATTCAAAGTCATGAAAGGCGGGGACCTACATCCAAGATTACTCTATCCAGCAAAGCTTTAATTTAGAATGGAAGGGCAGATAAAGTGCTTCCCAGACAAGGTCAAGTTACAGAATTTCATCATCACCAAGCCCTTATTATATGAAATGTTAAAGGTACTCATCGAAGAAAAAGAATATAAAAAAATATGAACAATAAAATGACAACTGACAGTTATTAACAACAGAACCTAAAACAAACTAAGCAACTAGAACAGGAACAGAATCACAAAAATGCAGATCACATGGAGGGTTATCAGTGGGGGAGTGGGAGGGGGAGAGAGGGGGAACAGATACAGAGAATAAGTAGCATAAATGGTAGGTACAAAATAGATAGGGGGAGATTAAGAATTGTATAGGAAATGTAGAAGCCAAAGAACTTATATGTACAACCCATGGACATGAACTAAGGTGGGGGTATGTGGGTGGGAGGGGGTGTGCACGGTGGAGGGGAATAAAGGGGGGGAAATAGGACAACTGTAATAGCATAATCAATAAAATACATTTAATTAAAAAAACAGGCAGGGAGAAGCCAGCAGGTAAGTTGCTCTTCCTTCCCCAGCACCGTTCTCTCTGACCTTTCCTGAGTAGCCTGTGAGTCCGTGTGGTCAGATCAGCAGCAGACCACCTGTATTTCTCCTCTTCCCTCATCACTTCCCTTGTTACCTAACTCTAGCTTCCCCGAGTTTTCAGCCCCTCTCCCCGCCAATAAAACTCTTAAACTTTGCTGTGTTCCCCTTTCCTGAGGGCTTGGGGGAAGACGCTGGAGCCCACAGGCCTCAGTTACACATTCTTGAAAGACCCCTGCTCAGAGGAGCGAGGTCAGGTCCCCTCTGTCCATCCCCCGGGCTACCGCAAAGGCAGAGCCCAGTGTCCGCCTTGTACTGCTTGACTCCTCCTTGTGAGGAGCAGTGGGGGCCCCAGCCCCCTGCCCCTGCCCCATAATTGTGATGGGCGAGTCAGGCTGTAAGGAGGGCGGGGCAGAGGGCTCTAGGACCAGTGCTGGGGACCAGTGCAAGGACCAGTGCTGGGGGGGGGGGGGGGGTGCCCGCTCGGCCCCGCCCTGCGCGCCCCCGCTGCAGCCAGCGCGCGCTCCCAGGAGGCGGTAGAGGTAGAAGCAGCACCAGCATCTTCTGCAGCAGCATCCGCTACGGGCGGTCTCGGGCAGGGTCGGCCTGACTGACCCAGGGACTGAAGGCACCAGGGGCGCGCCGCCCGCTGGGGCCGGCCATGGAAGGAGGTTCCTTCGGAGCAGGCCGTGCGGGGTCTGCCTTGGACCCTGTGAGCTTCGCGAAGCGGCCCCAGACTCTGCTGCGGGTCGTGTCCTGGGTGAGTGGACCCTGCCCCGGTACCCCATCCCACCTCGCCTGGCATTCCTTTTCCTAACCCCTTACCCCTCACCCCCATCTTTTCTCCTGCCGGCCCCCTCCCCCTCCAGCCGTAGGTTGGGGTGACGTCACCAGGCGGGCGCGCCCACCCGTGGGCGGGGGAGGGGTCGGCGACGACAACCTGGGACTTTGGGAGGTCGCCATCCGCCGACCCTACCCCCAATTCCTCCTTAGGTCTCACTGTCCCCCTTTTCATTCCTCGCTCCGTTTTTCCTATTCTTGTGACCTGGAAGCAGGCACAGGGGTGGGGACGGCATTCGCGGAGGGGATCTGGCTGTCGTTCTCAGCCCCAGGAGGGGGCTATGGGAGCCGAGAGGATCAGGCAGACCCTCTCCCCTGCTTCTCCTGCACACATATATCCTCCAGGCTCCTTCGAAGGGACCTATCCCTTCCCAGGCCCCCCAAGTTTCATCTGTGAGTTGGGGGGTGCTCGGGTATCCTGGGTGGGGCAGCCAGATGGGGCTCTGCTTCGGGAGGGCTGACTGGAGGTGGTGTGGAAGGGGCAGATTTGGGGGGCAGCCTAGCTACTGAGACATCCCTAGACCAGGTGACCTGCTCCTCCTTCCCACTTCTCCAAGTAGGAGAGATGGGAGGTAGGGTGCTGAGTTCTGGAGGTAGCAGCTGGTGGTAGCTGCACCTACTGGCTGGTTTCAGAGTAGGGCGGTGCCCAGGCTGTTGCAGGGGCCTCTGCCTTTTCAGGGGGTAGTTGCTCTGTCTGACTAGGATGCAGGAACCCTACCTTCCTGTCCCAGCTCTGATTCAATTTGTGGACCACACCTGGGGTCCAAGTCCACATCCCCCATCTTGGTTCCCCTCTTGACTAAGTCTCTAGGCGCAGGGGTGGGGAAGGAGAGAAATGAAATTAAACTGGAGATTAAAAAAACACACAACAACATAGGCCTGCCCAAAGCTAAAAGGGCAGCGTCTGCTTTAAAATGACCATGGTTCACCTCTTACCTGCCTTCCAGCCCTTGTGGCACGGCAGGGTGGTGTTCAAAATGCAGAGGTCCTGCCTTTTGAGCCCAAACACCGATGTGTGGCATTAATAATTAATCACAGTAATGTGGGGTCATCACCCCTTGAGTGCCACAAGTATAGGATGCTGGGTGGGCATTCTTTCTCTCCCCAACATCCCATGAACCGAATCTGTCTCTACATATGACACGATAGGAAACTGGGCTGAACTGCTCCTACATGCTGTGGGCGGGTCCCACACAGGGCCTGGCCCACTGCCATGTGTGGCTGCCCCTCTGTTGCACCCCCTACACTCTGGCCTCTCTCTCCCGGCTCCATACCTACCTCCCCAGCACCACCGGCTCAAGCCTGGAATCACCGGTCCAGGTGAAGGCTCCTGTTCCCATACTCTTGAGTGGGCCGTGAGGAGACACCACCAGCCCCATGCAGTGTGGAAGACCCAGCTCGAATGTCAGCCCCGGCTCTTATCAGCAGTGGGACCTCAGACAAATCACTTCACCTGTTGGAGCCCCAATTTCCTCATCTGTAAAGGGAATAAGAACAATGAATGGCACCTTCGTGATTTTCTGGGAGCATTCTATGAGTGAACGCATGTAAAGTAGCAGTTTTAAGCATGGTGCCTGGACATAGGAGTTGCTCACCAAATGGTACATGTTGTCCATAATGACTAAATAACTGAGGGGGGTATTAAGGGAAGGGTGCCCGAAGACCCTTACCCAGAGACAGGGGCCCTGTGCCGCAAGGGAACGCAGGGACAGTCCCGAAGGCGTGGCCGCACGCGGTGGGCCTTGGATACCTCAGTCCTCGGCAGGGGGGCGCCACTGCGAGGGCTTGAGCACCACCCGCCGCCCGCAGGTGTTCTCCATCGCCGTCTTCGGGCCCATTGTCAATGAGGGTTACGTGAACTCCGAAAGCGGTCCGGAGCTGCGATGCGTCTTTAACGGGAACGCAGGTGCCTGTCGCTTCGGCGTCACGCTCGGCCTCGGGGCCTTCCTCGCCTGCGCCGCCTTCCTGCTGCTGGACTTGCGTTTCCAGCAGATCAGCAGCGTCCGCGACCGCCGTCGAGCGGTGCTGCTGGACCTGGGCTTCTCAGGTGGGTGAGGCCGGGCGGGGAGAGGCAAGCCCGGGACGAGTGCCTGGGGCTCCTAGGGGGCTGGGCCGTGGGAGGGCTTCTGGATTCTCAGGTGGGTGGGATAGAAACCGGTCTGGGCCCAGCCTCCAGGCCGGCTGTAGTTAAGGGGTGTGTTCCTGTGGAGCGCACCTAACCCATACCCTTGCCCGCAGGGCTCTGGTCCTTCTTGTGGTTTGTGGGCTTCTGCTTCCTCACCAACCAGTGGCAGCGCACGGCGCCCGGGCCAGGCACCACGCAGGCTGGAGACGCAGCACGGGCAGCCATCACCTTCAGCTTCTTCTCCATCCTCAGTTGGGTGAGTGCGGCCTGCGGGTGGTGAGGGCCGAGCCAGGCTGGGGTCCGCTCTGGCTGACCCCGGGCTTCTCTTCAGGTGGCGCTCACCATGAAGGCCCTGCAGCGGTTCCGCCTAGGCACGGACATGTCGCTCTTTGCCACCGAACAGCTGGGCACCGGGGCGGGGCAGGCCTACCCTGGCTACCCAGTAGGCAGCGGTGTGGAGGATTCCGAGACCTACCAGAGCCCACCCTTCACCGAGACCCTGGATACCAGCACCAAAGGGTACCAGGTGCCCGCCTACTAGTTAGTGGCTGGCGGGCTCAGACTAGGGCCAGAAGGCTGCCCCACCAATGCAGGGCCCAAAGCCCCCTGAGACCTCCCTTAGGCCCTGGTCCAGCTCTAGGGATGGAGGAGTGGCCACTGTGCGCTGTCTGGGACCAAGAGAGGATATCCTCCAGGGTGCCAGGGCTGTACTCCCAAGTTTCCCCAGTACCTTTACTCTCCAGCCCCAGGCCTGAGGTCTTGAGGAGGGGACAGCACAGCCCTGGACATGTGTGCTCCAGCCTCCAGTGGATCAGCCTGGGCAGGGGGGCCATTCCCCTCATGAGGCAGCCATCCCAAGGCTCACTTGTCCACTCTGGAGTCTGGGATCCAGCTGCCCTCCATAGCCAGGTGCAGGGCCTGCCCCAGACTGGGGGCAGCACTGCCTCCACCCCCATGCCATGACCAGGGAGCATGGCTGATGGCCAGTGTTCCCCATCTCATGTCACCGTGGGTAGTGGCAGTTCTTGCTCCTGTGGTGGTGGTTGACCACACAGGGCCACGTGCTCTCTATAGCCTCCCTCCCGTTCCTCTCACCTGCTCACTAGAGTAGCCTGGCCTTGTTGATGTTGTGATTGTGGTCTTCAAGTTTCACCTGGTAGTTTCCATGCCCTGCCCCAGGCCTCTGCCTGAGTGGGCGGTTCTGGCGGGGAAGGCACAGCATGGCTGTAGGTCTGGCCACCAGCCTTCTCTCAGCCCTTCAGTAAGACCTTACCCAAGGGGGGCTCGGACACCTGTGTGCTTGGCAAGACAAGCCCTGGAGAGGAGAGAGGCTGCATTTGCCCATGGTGCCCTGGAGACACCATTCTGTGCAAACCCCTTTTCCTTGGTTTCCTAGACCCGTCCTTCAACTCCCCACCCTGCACCCCATTTTAAGGCCCAGTTCAAGGTTGGGGTTCCTCTGTATAGCTGACTACTCATGCATTGCTCAAAGCTGGCTTTTCACATTATACCAGATACGGTTGCCACATTCAGTTCTTACAGGCAGACACCTCCTTCTGGAGTTGCAATTGAGTGACAACCCTGTTCATTGTAGCATAGATCGATTATGTGTGGATATTTAAGTGAACATGTTTACAACTTTTGTATATATGGATTTCTCCTGTCCTCTGAAAGAACAATCCATGATTGTGTATTTTCAGTGTCCCATGTTCCAACTGCAAGTTCTTTACAATAAAGATTGTAGCCCTGGCTGGTGTGTGGCTCAGTAGATTGAGTGCCAGCCTGTGAACCAAAGGGTTACCAGTTCGATTCCCAGTCAGGGCACATGCCTGGGTTGTGGGCCAGGTTCCCAGTAGGGGACGTGTGAGAGGCAACCACACATTGATTGTTTCTCTCCCTTTCTCTCTCCCTTCCCCTCTCTCTCAAAGTAAATAAATTAATTAATTAAAAATAAAGACTGTAAATGAGTTTACTGTGGCCCAGATGCTCTTGGACTCATTTCTCCCCCTACCCCTTTCAGTGGCCGATGCTGGGATCTGAAGGGCACCAGGCTCCAGAATCTAGGAAGGGACAGGAAGGTGGAGGCCAGGCTGACCTCCATGTTCTGGGGGCTCCAGGTCCACCAGCCCTCACAACACATCACACTGGGTTGGAACTGATTTGCCCAGAGTTGGCGCTCTGAAATGCTGGGGAGATCCCCATCTTTTATATCCCTCTTATACTAGCAGGATAACTAAATATTTCTTGTGGGAGTATTATCTTTAGATGTTCTTCATCAGTCCATGGAGTTTACATGATTTCCATTTTCTTGAAGGATAGTTCTACTAGTTATATAAATGATAAGTCATTTTCTTTAGAACTTTTGGATCTTACACTGCTAACGAGAACAGTGGTAACAGTGCAGTCTGAACTCCTTTTCAGGTTATCTGTCATTTTGGTAGTAATTTTTTCTAAGTTCTGTGTCTAGATGTGGTTTGAAAATATTATCCTTAGTGTTTTTTTTTAAATCACTCTTCAGTGCTTGGAAATGGCACTCATGATTTCTCCAGATGTCCCCTACTCACCCACCACCTTCTGCTCCCGGGACCACCATGAGGTGTACCGTGCAGCGTCCGCAGCTACATTCTAGGACCAGCTGCCCTTCAGAGATTTTCCCAGCTTGGTCTTGTTTACTTTTGAACGCAACTATGTTTATGACCGTTTTTTATTTCTAAGATTTCTAGTTGGTTAATGTCCTCCAGGTTAAGTGAAGCAGGGAAGGATCATCTTGCAGCTGGAATGTTGGCTTTGCCACATTGCAGCTTGGTCATCTCAGGCGATCCCTCGTTGACCTCAGGTTCCTTTTTTAAAAATTTTATTGTTTTTCAATTACAGTTGTATTTTCTCCCCACCCTTCCCCCACCCCCAGGTTGCTCTTCTGTGAAAGGATGATAGTTCCCAGTGCACAGGGTGGGATGGTAACGTGTAAACCACGTTGACACATGTGACGAGCTCAAGCTGTGCTCATTACACAGCCAGAGCTGAAGTGTCACCTAGTTTTATGGGTTTTGATTAAGAATAGCATTTTCAGTATCATTAATGCAATAGCCCAGTTTCCGGATTGCTCTTCTGTGGGGTTGGTTGTGCTCATGTCTGCAGAGGGTATCACAGTAAGGTGCTCCCGGTGTGGTGGGAAGTGCAGGCGGCCCCTCTGTGGCCTCTGATGCACTGCCCCGCGGAGGGCGGAGGGGTGGCAGCTCTCCTCTCCTTGAGAGCACAGAGTGTGGCATCCTGTACACAGGGACACTGCTGTGGTCCCAACACGGGCGGGCAGTGATAATGTGGCCATGTGGCTCTGGCATGGTTCCTCTTCAGGCCACCGACTTTGGCCTTCATCACTATGGGTGTCCCTTTCTGCTTTTAGAAAAACATCTCCAGTTTTTCTAATCTAAGGATGTTGCCTTACATGGATGTAGTGAGAATTTTTTCCTGTTTATATGTTTGGGGCAGAAAGGGATTTCAGCGTGTCTGGGCCCTTCCCAAATACTAGATCACAAACTTTCTTACAGATATGCAGATGTGCTCCCCCATCTCCCTGCCCACTGTTTCTAACTTGTTCTTGATAAGGTTCATCTCTAGTAGTTCATTCACCCATCCCTAGATGTAAACCTTGGGTCTGTATACCTGTCACGTTCTGGAAGCAGAGTTTTACCTGATGCAAAGTGTGGGTCAAGTATGGCCGTCTGTTCTTGGCAGTGCCAGACCTCTAGGACTGGGACCCTAGGTTGGCCTCTACTTACTGTGAGCAAAGCCCAGCTGCCCAGCTCTCCCCATAGGCCTTCTACTAGCTGACCACCTGAGTTGTGATGTGTAAAGACTCAAGTTCCCCATGCTACTGAGTGACCTCAGAAGGCACAGCTCACAATGCCAGCTTTGTGCATTATTGCAAAATAAATTTATTTGGAAGATAAACTTTTATAAAAGGTGAGAGGCAATTTGAGATTCCAGATGCAGCTTGTCTCTTAGAAAGGTTTAACTTCAAGTAGAACGATTTTGTGTCTGCTTTTAATCCTGAACATTCTTGAATCATGAGACAGCCAACTGTTCATACAACACACTCAACATCTTACTCTAGCAAGTGGACCCACAGCTTCAGGCTTAGGGGCCAGGGTGCTGCAGGCCTCAGGCTCAGGAGGTTCCGGACTGGGCTGCTGCGGCCACTGGCTCTGACAGCATGGACAAGTCCTGGCATCCCAGCCCTTCCCTCTCCTGGCACGTGCCAAAATCATGATATAAACCCAGCCTGGTCCACCCCCAAGGCAGGGGTATCTGCCCAGGTCCCTGGAGGAAACCAGATGGACTCCTGCCTGACAGTGTGCTGATATGGTAGGGTAGGCAGTTCCTGGTGGGCTGTCCAACCAAGGACCCTGAACAGGTGGCCTCACTAGAGCCTTACCTGGCTGCCTGGCAGCCCAGGAGGAGGAGGGACAAAGGAGGCTCATGGGTGTGGCTGCTCTTGCCCATGTAACAGCAGCTATGTGAGGGTCCTGGCAACAGCCTGCAGGGAGGGGAAGTCATCATCCCGGGCAGTGTGCAGAGCCTGGTGGCTGCTGACATCACCATTTGCAAGCACCTGCTGGCAGGTGGGGCACACACAGCAGTCCAGGCCAACCTGTCGGGTGCTGGCCTGCCACGCGCTCTTCTTGTTCCTCCTGGCCTTGGTGCTAGGCAGCCTTTCTTGGCCTCGGAAGTCTGTGTGTGCAGACAGCAGCTCCTGCTGCTTGGCTGTGTCAGGCAGGAGCACCAACAGCTCATTGAAGATCTTATGGAAGTTCTCCCCAAGCAGGTCCCGGCAGCTCTTATAATACTGGGCTGCAGAGATCACGCCCTGCCACCCAGAGGCAAAACCAGTCACCCTCGGCCCAGGCTTGGACCCCAGGTGGCAGGCTGCACCCCCACACCCCCACCACTGCCTCCCCCGCTGGTCTGACCTGTCTAAACTCCCCTGAGTGACTTTTGAACTCGCTGAATCGGGCTTCATCACTCTGCAAGAAGTCCTTGATGGACTGGATGAGCTGCAGGTTCCTCTCCCTGAAGTTCTCGGGAACCAGGTAGGCCCGAGGTGCTGGTGTCAGCCTGGGTCTGGGGGTCAGTAGATGGGACACTTCAGTCTTTGGGGTGGCCCAAGGTGAGGGAATTCTCCCCTGGCCCCCAGGAGCACAAGGCTGGACAGCCCACCGCACTTACGCTTTTGTGGTGGTGCTGGTGCTGGGGACACAGGCGGGGTGGGAGCTGGGCAGGCTGGAGAAGCCAGGGGGTGGTTTGCTAACCGGGGGCACCAGACCTGGCGGAGGTGGGAGTGGAGTGGAGAGCACCACAGTGCTGAAGCCTGTGGAGGTGGCACACCAAGACCCAGATAATAACCCTCACTGGCTGGAGACAGCCAGGCCTCATCCCTTACTTCCCACGGGCTTCCCAGCCCACCCCTGTCAGGCTTCCATCCAGACCACAACTCCCCTGAAGAGCAGGCCCAGAGCCTGACGACACTCAAAGCCAGCATGCATGCTGTGCTCCCCTGTGGCAAATCCTTGCCTAAGTTAACTCATTAACTCATCTGCCCTCATCTTGAGGGCAGAGGACTGCCCAGTTTTACATAGAGCATAGGGACACAGAGAGGTTACATGGTGGACCAAGGTCACACCGCTACAGATGGTGGCCTCTGTATCCAGATTTCCACTCTGCTTCCGAGGCAGCTAGAAACCACTACACAGGCTCATCTCTCCCCACCTACAGTCCTGCGTCTGCTGGTACAACACAACCTTGGGCCTGGGGCGGCTCCAGCCTGACTCTACTACCCTGGCCCCTTCCCAGATGTTCAGAAGCAGACCTGAGCCAGGTGCACCTACCTGGGGGAGGGGGCATCCTGGGTGGGCAGGGGCCACCGCCAAGTGCTGGGAAGTCTTCCTGGAGTGTGGGGCAGGGGAGGGGCCCCAGGGGCCGTGAGAGCCCAGGAGGTTCCTTGGGGACACTCCGAGTGGGGCCTGGCCCCTCTGTGTGTCCATTGACGATGACAGCAACTGGCCCCTCAGCTCTGCCGGTGGGGGCCTGCTCAGCCCCAGGGGGGCCAACATTCTCAGGCAGGGATGATGTAGCACCCAGCTTCTCAGAGCCCACCTTCTTCTTCTTGCCAACTTTGGTGAAGGTCTGGGTCGAGGCCAGTGCCAACAGGGAGGCGACAGGGACTGCAGTGGGTACACTCCGTAGCTCCTGGGCGGTGAGGCCAGCGCGGCCATCCTCCTCCTCCTCCTCCTCCATGGGGGGTGGCCCACCCTTCTTGCCACCTTTAACTCCCTTTCCAGCCTTCCTGGGGGGATGACTGCCCCCGCTGGCAGCCTGAGCCCCTGGGGTGGGCTGTACCACCTTCTTGCTGCTGGTGCTATTCCAGGCGGAGATGAGGCAGGTGGGGGCTGTGCTGGGCTTGGAGATGGAGGACACCAGAGCAGGGAAGTCATCCTCCTGGAAGGTGTTCCTGCCCCTGGCAGGAACGGGGTACACCAGTGCCAGCCCCACAGGGCCCAGGGCTGCTGCTGTGGAGCAGGAGGAAGTGGAGGTGCAGAGACTGGGGAAATCTTCATCCTTGAGCTTCGAAGTGGGGGGCAAGAGGGTGCTGAGCCCAGGGAGGGGAGAGGGGTCAGCGGTCGGCCAGGCCCTGGACTGCCCCGCACCCACCCACTCTCTGGAGGAGCTCTGTGCTTTCACCCCAGTTCATGTATATGTGTACCTCAGAAGTGTGGCCCCTGCAGCTGGGCTGCTTGCTGGGAAGGCCTCTTGGCTTACAGGACCATCCGTAGAGGTTTCCTTGGGGCCTACAAGACACAGTGGGATCCCAGATCAGGGCTGACTAATGTTGAGAGGGCAGAAGCAGGACTTCTGGGGTGACTAAGGAGCTTCCCAGGAGGCTCCTTGGCCCAGGCAGAGCTGTCTGCAGGCAGAACTGGCTCACCTGGGCCTTCACCCTGAGCCCGGAGCAGGCGCCGGGGCCCCCGGGGCTCCTCGGGTCCCCACACCCCTGCCTCTTCCTTCTTGAGCCTGCTGCCTTCCTCCCGGTCCTTGCTCCTGTGTGTCTCCTGCTTTTGTTGCATGGCCACGGAGGCCCGGATGGCAGCTGCCACTTCTCGGTCCTCTTCTTCCCTGAAATGGGGAGGCCTTCAGATCAGACAAGGCCCTGGACTACAGCAGTGTGCTGGGAGGAGCTCGGTCCCTAGGAAGCCTGGATACCAGGAGGCTGCCAGGAGCTAGGTCTAGTCCACCCTTGCTGGTCACAAAGGGGAGCTGTGGAGCAGCAGGTGTCCTCCCTCCAGTCTTACGCTATAGGCAGCACCTATGTTTAGTGCTCTGGGGTAGCTAGCACCAGGGGTCTGCAGATGCCTGGATCCTGCTTGGCACTGGAGGTGGCCTCAAGCCCGAGTATGTGCCTGCAGCACTGGTGTTTCATGGCACAGCTGCACCAACTTCAAGTAACTCAAGCCCTTCTCACCCACCCCTACCTACAGGTCCTGGTGGGTCTCGCTGAAACTAGAAGGAAAAGGAGGATACGTCTGCTCGTTGAGGACACTAGGCAGACCTTGTTGCCACGCCCAGAACACCGGATGCCAGAAGTCCAGAGTCCCTTGATCCCTGTGCCTGTTCCTAGCCCAGCTCTGGGCCGCCACCACTATAGTGGTGGTGCCAGGAGAATGTCAGCAGCATGCAAATCTTCCCACCTCTTATACCTCCAGCTTCCTCGGCGGCTCTGCTGGGATCCACGGCTACTGGTCCGGCCTGCTCGGCCCTGGCGGTTATACCTGTCCACCTCCTCATAGTCCTCACCACTGACGATCCCTGTGGCCAGCACACAGCCTGTCATGAGCCCAAGCCAGACTGATACTTGTAGACCAGAGGCTTCCTTGCCCCACAGCACGTGAGCCCTAGGAACAGGCTCAGACGCCTTGAGGGGTCCACATCAGCCTTTGGCTTCTAGGGCCTAAGCACCAGCTCAGAGCAAAAAGTGGGCTCGGAGAGGGGTCTGGGCCTGGTAGCTGCCCAGCCTCAGGACAGGACCCACACACAGCAGGTGCTCAACAACCCTCCGACCTGGAGAGAGCCCCAGGACCCCAGAATAGCAGACCCGAGATGCTGTGGAAACTGGCCAGGAAAAAGAGCGCCTGCCATCACAGTGTGCTCAGAGGAAAAGCAGGCTTAACAGGTGTCCCTCGTCCCTACTGACACATGAAGGGTCTAGTCAGGACCTGAGTCTGAGGCCTCCAGAGCAGGAAAATATGAACCCTGTATCAGGAGCACCAGGCTGGAGCCCTTGGGAGCCCCATTCACCTTCGTTCCGACGTGAGTGCCGTGGTGTGTAGCTGAACTGCAGGTCAATCTGGCGGTTCTGGCGGGCCTCAGCACGGCTGCGGCTGTGGCAGGCTGTCTTGTGGGCCTTGAGGTCGATCTCGGTGCGGAAGGCATGGGTGAACTGCTCAGTACTGCAGCGGCCCTCCTCACACAGGAAGTGCTTCTCCCGGAAGTGCTCACGCAGATAAGCATAGTCGCTGACAGAGTGTCAGCAGGAGCCCTGTCAGCCCCACCACCCTAGCCAGTGGCCTCTGCCCAGCCTGCTCCAGGTGTCTAGCATAGGGACCACCCCATGCTGCCCTGCACCCACCTGTAGTAGTCCTGGGCCCCGTCCGAGTCACAGAAGTGGCAGAAGTAGTGATCTCGACGCAGGTGCTTTAGCAACTCATCATTGTCCAGGTAGCGCTCATCACAGAATTTGCAGAGTGGGTGCCCGCGATGTGATGTGTCATCAGGGTCTCCCTGCATGCGGTGCCGTGCCAGGTCCTTGCGTGAGTACCACTTGCGCTCATATGTGAAGATCTGAAAAGAACAGGGGACTGGGCATGGGGTGCAGGCTCCCAGGCCTCCCACCCCTTCCCACAGCTCGACTGTGAGGAGGGACCCTGATGGTGGCAGTCTGCTCAGGGCTGGCAGACACCAGGAGCCTATCTTGTCACTGGGAGCCCTGCCCTGTCTGGGCTGTATGCAGCCTGAATGCCCCCCATTCTGCCCAGGGATCTGGGAGGGGAGGATGCTGGGGGGTGGCTCTAGGGGTCTGGCCTGTCCAGAGTCGGAGGCAGCAACCAGCCTCTCAAAGCTGCTTGACTAAGCCACACCATGTCACTCCTCTATAGGACCTGGTCACCATCTAACTCTGCCTGGGGTTCCCCCTGGATCCCTGAAAACCCCAAGTAGGTGCTGTGCGGGTGAGGACGCACCTTGAGGTATTTGAGACACAGCTTGCAACAGAAGAGCTCATGCTGCTTCCTCATATGCTGCTCCAGGTCCCCGAAGAGGCTGAAAGGTGGCAGCTCTGGGCACCTTGGGCACTCATGCTGCAGCAGCTGCCTGGGAGACACCGAGAGCCACCCGCCCCCGCAGACACTCAGTGTCGCCATCTGGAGCAAGCACTGGCACCTCCTCATGGCCCTGCACTCCATGCCCCTGTAGCTGCCCTGGGAGCAGGAGCCAGGACAGGCACTGCCACCTGTGCCCTCCATGGCACTGCCCTTTGAGTCAGGTGGTGCTGAACCCAGGGTCAGGAGCTGCTCCCTGCCAGGGCCCAAGTCAAGCAAGGCCACAAGATGGGATTGGGCCTATGATCCATGGCACTACCCCCTGCTTCAGGTGGACATGATAAGCCCACACAGGGAGGCTGGGGTCAAAAGCCCAGATTCCAGCCAAGCCTGGTGTCGCCCCTCCCCTGAAAGACTAGTACCACCCCATGACAACTGTACCCTTTCATGAGCTTTTTCCGCCATGAGCCAAAAGAGCCTGATTTGCAGCAGCTCTTGTGCACCTCAGAAGGCTCCAGAGAGCAGGCATTAGGTGCTATGCCAGGAGCACTTTCCTGGAATCCACCCCCTGCTCCCATCTCTATCAACCCCAGGAGGCGTGCTGTAAGCGTCTCCAGTTACAGGAAACAGAGGACAGGAACCCAGACACCTAGCCCTGATGTCCATGCTGCACCAAGTGCCCCTACCCTTCTGGGGGTTTTAAGGAGCACAGGAGGTGATGGGGATACACCCATCCCCGGCCACAAAGTGCCCCACAGATGTATGCTGGGCAAAGACCCTAGGAACCCAAACAGATGCTTCCTTCCTCACCTGTACAAGGCAAACACTTTCCCATCAGCAAAGTAGATATCATACTTCTTCTCATGCTGCAGCTGGTGGATGGCAATTGTAGCAAAGGCAGGAAGTTTCTTCCCGAAGACCACCTGGAACCGAAAGTGCAAGGACCTGGTGAGCAAGGCAGTGGACAGCCACTGGAGGTCACAATCAGGAGAAGAAAGGGCACTCAGGGCTCCTCCTGGGAGGCCGGTGGCAGGCCCCCACAGACAGCAGCCTCTTCTCTGAGCCACTGGAGGGCCCTCCCCGTGTACTTGAGGACAGAGATGCAACCCCTAGCCTCTCCAACAGAGGGCGGCTGGCTGACCACTCATTCATGGTCAAGCATACACCTGGATAGACAAAGGCGGCTGTAGAGACAGTGATCCGCAATGACAGGGACAGAAGGTCTAGGCAAAATGGTTTAATCACATGGGGGCTGAGTACAGGACAGTTTTCATGGCAAGAGACAGAGTGCAAAAGCAGCTAAGGAAACAACGAATGCTGCCAGGCCAGGATGCATAAGGACACCATGTGTCAAGGCCCGGCTACCCTGCTTCCACCCACGATGTTTCCTCATTGCCACAGGAAAAGGGCTCCTCCACAGAACTCAGTTATGTCCCTGGTGGTTCCTGGCCAGCTTCCTCCCTGTTAACTGGGCTGTCTGTGGGTGCCAAAGGGACAAGCTGTTGTGCATGTGACAGAGCTGGATGCAAAAACCTCCAGAGCCCAGCAGCTTCTCAGGGGTCTCCAGCACTTGTGGGTGTGAAGCCTGCTGGGCCTGCCTGCCCTTCCACAGACCCCTGCACGGGCAATAACCAGGCCCCTGTCCAAGTGCCCAGGCCTCCCCTCAGCGCCCACAAGGACACTGTTCTCTCCAGGACTCCCTCATCTTGGAGCGCTCCTTTGGCTCTGGCCCCCCACTACCCTCCCCTTGGATCAAGACACCAGCCTGTCTTCTCTCTACGCCCCTTCCTGCTCCACCACTGTCCCCTGGCCTGGAGCCGGCTACTTGCCTCAGCTCAGAGTCCTCACCAACACAAGGCGGGTGAAGGGATTTTCACATTGAGAGAGGTTATGACAAAGTCATCCCTTTATGGTTAGGCTCAGCCAGGGAGGATGTCTGGGACCAGAATGGCCATGAACCTGGGAAAGCACAGGACTGGCTGGGGAGAGCGGGTGGTCATGCTGTCTCCCAGCAGCAGGGTAGTTAAAACTGGTTCCCTGGTTAAGGAGCCAGGGAGCTCAGCCTCCTCTTCCTAGCACCCTCTGAGAGAGAGCGGGAGGCTGACACTCAGGCCTGCCCCCTACTCTGCCCCCAAGGGAGGGTCATGATCCAACCACACCCATTCTGGGGAGGGGAGCACTGAGCAGGGCCCAAACAGGCCTTTCTTCCCCTGGTCCTCATGTGTGGCAAGGCCAGGGACTGCCCTCTGCCACACACTGACCTCAAGTGGGAGCCTCATCCCAGCTGAGCTCCCATGTCCTCAGAGGGTAGTTTCAGCTCCACCACCAAAGGGTTACCCTCCCCACTCCACCCCAGCTTACCCTCAGGCCTAAGCCTCAAGATGGCCTCTTCTCACGGGACCTGTCCAAGCCCAGCCCTGCCTTCTGACTCTAACCCAAAGCCCAGTTCCTCCGGCATCCCACTCGGGGAAGGGAGCCTACAGTCCCAGCACCACAAGGCTGGGAGCTACCGGCTCAAAGAGGCACCTTAGCTAGGGTAAGACAACACAGGCTGCAGATTTAGGAGTTTCGGCACCTGCCTGCAAAGTGGCCATGTGAGCAGCTCCACAAGAGAACCCTTAAGGCTGCCAAGAAGCATCTAAGCACAGCAGAGGAACAATGGACTTGCATCCCAGAGAAAGCCTGTGCTGGGACATCCTGTCACATCATCTCCCTGTTCCAGTGCCCTCTTTTCAGAGGTAAGCTCCCATCTACTGTAGGTGGTGTCTCCTTGGGCTGCAGGTACCCTTGCCATGGACACAGGTGGGGTGAGGTCTCCAGACCAATCACCAGGCAGCTTGGTGGGCACTTGTCCCTCCTGAGAGATCTGGTGGGGCAGCCTAGGCTGGGCACACCTGAGCCAGGCTAGCAAAAGGGGGACATTAGGTTGGCTCAGGGAGGGACTGGAACCACAGGAACAGGCTTGGGAGAGGAAGGTGACCATGCAGGCATATGGCTGGAGTTTTCTGAGAATGAGGGTGAGCAGGTTGGGAGCCAGGGGTGTAGAGTGGGGATACAATGACTTCCCTTCCCAGACAGGACTGGGCCTCCCCCAGGCCTGCACCAGAGGCCAAGCCCAGCAATAAGCAAATGAGGGGACAGCAACGCAGCCTAGTATGGCTAAGTGTCCTTGTCCCCAACAGAGGGTGAGGGGAGTGGTGAAACTGAGTGGCTAGAAAAGACAAGGGCATGGTAGCCTGGCCAGGGAGGGGCAGGAACATACCAAAGATCCAACCAGACACACCCATCCTGGTGATCACCTGATGGAAGAGGTCATGTGTTCATGCACAGAGGTGAAGTCAGGCCTAGCTACTTGAGGACGGGCCATCTTGGACAGCCCCTGAGTAAACCAGGCAATAAGCGACCAAGGGGGAATTCGCAACCCTGGGTACGTCCAGGATGGCCAGGGTAGTCCTTGAGAGAAAGGGGGAGATGGGAGTGAAAGAGCTCCCCTCAGGGCACTCCACGGGGAGGAGTCTGTGGCCTTACCGCTCTCCACACTCTGTATGCGGTGGGTGCTCACTAAGGCTGAGCGCCTGAGAGGACGGGGGTGCCAGGAGTGACCACTGGCAAGAGTGAGCCAGATGGTGAGGGATGGGCAGTGAGGATGGCCCTGACGCAGAGGAGGGAACGTAGTATGGGCCCGTGGGGATCATTCCACATATAATACAGGCACCAGAAGAGTCCAGATGATAATCTTAGAGGAGGAGATCCAGGACCAGGGTAGTAAGGAGGAGGCAGCAACAACAGAAAAGCATGACCTGAGTCGGCAGGTCCTACCTCAGAACCTGCCTTCAGCCTTTTCTCCCACTTCCTGCCTGTGAAATGGGGGTTGGGACTGTATTAGGTGGTCTGAAGAGCCCCTCCTAGCTCAGACACATCACATTTTGTACAGCAGCCCCATCAAGCCTCGCTGACATCACTGAGGATCACAGCAAGGTCGAGAACAAGATGAGAATCATATTTCAGAAGAAGCTGCCTGTGGGAAAGATGGGACAGGGAAGAAAAAAACAGGAACTGGGGATCTGACATCACTCTCAACCTTCCAGCACTCAGCTGGGACTCAGCCTCCACCCTGAGCACCTGCCAGCAATCTAGATCAATCTGGCTCCTCGCCTGACCAGCAGCTGCAGAGCTGTGCTGCATCTGCTCTTCCCATTACCTGCCCCTATAGGCTGGTACCGGGAAGCCCTTGGTCAAGGTGCAAGAATTCACCAGCAAATACAGCTGGTCTGTTCCACACAGCATCTTGGAAAACTTTCCTCCCCACTTTTTTCAAGGACTTAGGTCCATAAGGGAGGGCAGAGCAGAGGCCACTATGGGATTATAGGTCACTAGAGGACAGTACAGAACTCAACAAAAGAACAGGAAGGGTAGGGTGGAGCAGCAAGTTCAAGAGTGGGAGTGAAGCAGTATTAATGGACAGGAGCATCTACTCCCCAACCTTCCCTTCCCGGACACCCTTCTGCTGCCTAGCAATTTGGAGCAGGCCAGAGAAGACAAGAGTCAGCCAGTGTCACCTGATGCCACACCATACCCCAGCTGAACCCCGCTGAAAGCGTGTGTCAACATCCTCTTGTCACAAAAGCACTTGAAGGGTATGGGACCCACAAGGAGTGAGAGAGGCCAGATGCTGACTACAGTAGGCATACATAGGCACCAGCACACTTCTGAGTGAAACCAACAGCGCACAGGACAAGGGCCTCCTTGGCACCTTCTTTCCTGGACGGAAGCTACAGGTCTGCCGAGACACCTGGCCACCCAAGAGTTACCTCATGCTCTGCCAGACTGGCTGGGAAGGAGGCAGGCTCTGGCAAAACTGGGAGGTGTCCTCTGAGTAAGCCCAGGGTTTCTCCAACTGTTCCCGCACCCACCTCTCTCCCAGGGCCACATCCATCTCTGTCCACCCCATCACAGACTGACTTTTTCTGATGGGGCACAAGTAGGTGCCCACAGAGTGCTCATGGGTTACAGAATGCACTTGGCTTTCACATACATGTCTACTTTAACAAAGAAAAAGGAAGAAACCTATTCCTCAACAATGTCTTCTATGAAGAGAAAAGTCAGATTCTCTGGCAGATGTCACCAGCCTGAGCTTTCCACGAACAAACCAGGGAAATTTCACAATGCTGGAAGCAAACAGATCTCAAAGTGCAGCAAATCAAGGGAGCCCCAGCTAGGTGCTCCCGGCCAGCAGCTGGCATTGCAGGGAGGGAGGCGGCAAAGCTCACTGGTGCCCTCTGACCCCTCCACTAGGGACAGAGTCAGAATCTCCCCCTTCACTAGGGAGCTGAGTGAGCCATCAGCTGGAACTGGCAAGGACGGCGCTTTTATCCCTACCCACCAAGCACCCTGAGGAGACCTCAATGGTTCTGCCTTCCCCATGTGTGGGCAGGTCTGAGTGCTATTCCCACTCGATAGATGAAAAATGACAGTCTCAGTAAGGAGAGGTGAGGGGTGGGGCGGGGCAGGAATACAGCTGGGCTGGCAACACCCAGTTTGACCCTGTGCTCCCAAAACAGATTGCCCTCTAGGTGCCCACTTGCGCTGTCTCCTCCACCAGAATGGAGACTCCTGAGGAATAAACACCAAAAGACAAGCAGGTCGAAGAGTTCTTGCTTTGATCATACTCATTTCTATGACCTGACAGGAATTCCCGGAGCGCAGAAGTAAAGTCCCCGCTGTCCCACAAGAACCACTCTCTCTTCGGTCCATATCGTTCACCTCCTGCCTATCGGTCCCAGACGCTCCACAGTAGGCCTCACGGTCAGGACACTGCCCCGGATGGCCCGCCAGGCCTCTTTTCTGGAAGCCGGCGCCATCAGGTCTGCTGGCGGAGGTCAGGAAGGCAAAGTCCCCTTCCGGTGCCGGGTGCCCGCCGCCCAGGGCCGCACCGCCCGGCCGCGCCCCCGTGACCAACCCGAAAGCGCGGCCTGGCCACCGCGACGCACCTGGCGCAGCTCCTCGCGGCACACCGCGCAATATCGCTGTTCGCACAGCACCCGCATCTTGGTAGAGCAGCGGTAGCACACCGGATGGTCGCAGCGACCCAGCGCCGTGGTCTCCAGGTCCCCGCAGCACAGCACGCAGCTCCCGCCGCCCTTCTCTGGAGCTGCAGTCGCCGCCTCCAGGGCCGCCCGCCGACTATCCGCGTCTGCAGCCGCCGCCATGGTAAAGGTTCCAGCCCCCTCCCGGCCGGCCTGGCGTGGCCAGGCTCCTAGCGGGCCCGCCCCTTCCGGGGCGAGGCCACCGCCCCGCCCAGCAACGGCCCCGCCCGACGGAAGTGCACGCGAGATTTTCGCCCCAGAGGGGCGCTGGTTAGAGTAACACTTTTGGCACCGGCCGCTCTAGCCGTGGCGAGCTTCGCGGAAGTCTCCGGCTAGTCTCTCCTGAGACCCTTTTCTTGGAATGCCCTCTTTTCCTGCGGCTCCATCCAGGAATAACATGCAGTGGGGTTGCCTGTGTCAAAATTTGTGAGAGAATTCAACCTAGACAGGCATTGAGAGGCCCTGTATGAGGCACTCTCACATCCTATGTCAGGAAAGTCCTACAGGACGAGCTCTAGGTTAACCACAGAGCTCTATGGTCGGGTCAGCCCTGCTCTTAACTTCCTGTGCCCCTTTATAAAGTATTTTCTCCATCTTTTTTACAGACAGATCGTACTTGTGGCTCATCGAGTCTGTGGGTTCAGAATTGCAATCCTTTCTTTTTCCTGAATAAATCCTTTTTGGATTATAAATACGTGGTCGACTTTTTTACCCACGAATTTTGGGGTCTCGCTCGGAATCCAGAAAAGAAACCGATAGCTCCGGACTGGGGAGCGAACAGGTGATGGCCCCCACAAAGCTGTCTCTAAGCTCACTGTCTCTTCCCCAACTCAGGAGCTGGAAGGGGCGTCTTCCCTTGAAACTGAGCCTCCACTCCTAGTTCTGAAGTTCTCCGAGATTCATTCGGGAACTGTTTTGAATTTTTTGTTTTGTTAAAGGGCCGTGTTTGTGAGCTAGTTTGGCGTTCTGGTCAGACTAGGGGGATCAGGCTGCTTATGGCGGCTGCACGGCTGCACTGTTACTCAGCCTGTGGCTCGTCTCTTCCTAGAGCAGGCTGTCTCCACCGAAGAACTGGCTTTTAGTCTTTGTGGAAACACCGTGATCAAGCTGTTCTGAAGTGAGAGTGGCTGGTTTTTAACATGCAAGTTGCTTGAGCTGTTTTAGACTTGAGCCCTTGCTCTAGAGAAAAAGCTCTGAAAATGGGATCTCAGTTTAGATCTAAATATTTTCAGAACGTCCCTCCTAAACGCACTTCACCTAAAATTGTGTTTAAAAGGAGCAGTCAGTCTTTATGTGCATTTTTAAAAAAACAATTTTATTCATTTATTTTTTAGAGAGGGGAAGGCAGAGAGAAAGGGAAACAAACATGTATGTGTGGTTGCCCCTCTGCGCGCTCCCTACTGGGGACCTGGCCTGCAACCCAGGCATGTGCCCTGACTGGGAATCCCAACCCATGACCCTTTGGTTCCCAGTCTGGCCGCTGAGCCACACCAGCCAGGGCTTTATATGCATATTTAACTGAATGGACTTGTCTGACCAAAAGTCATTCGGAGTGTCAATGGCCATTGTGGGGAACCTTTGAGATTCCCAAACGAATCGGACAATCCTAGCGCTAAAATTGGCAAAGATAAATGCCGTGCCTATTTTGAATGGCACCTTTTGACTTCAAACATTACAAGAATCAGAAGTTACCTCACTGTGCAAAAAAATTTTAGAACGGATATCCAACCTACAGACCATGGGCGGCCTAGGATGGGTCTTTGTGGCCTAGGATGGCTATGAAGGAGGCCCAACACAAAATCATAAATTTCCTTAAAACATGAGATTTTTTTGTGATTATGTGTCACAATGCCATGTAAAATAAATATACATATGCTTATGCTATTTGTACGCATGCCTTCAATTTTATGGCAGTGTACAGCTTGCAGTGTGTTATCTTACAGGCTCAGATAGAATTGGCACCATCAGATGTTACATGTGCTTGTGACTTAGTGGGGCAGCGATTATCAGTAATATCTCAACCCGCATTGCAATATTAGACATTTAATGTTATTTAGAAGTCATGTAAGCATTCTTATTTGATTATTAAAGGTACTTCCACACCTTGGCGGTGCCTCACACATCACCTGCAACACTTTACAATTGGCCCTGTTTCTCAACCTGCATCGGCAGCGAAGAGGGCTGTGGAATGGACCAAACCTTGTTTTCTATTTTCCTGTCAATTAATTTTCCTAGGTATTAATTTCCTGTCAATTTTTCCTAGGTAAAAGTAAATAAAGTCCCATATATATTATTATTATTTAATCCCAGGAGGCTTCTAGAGTATCCCCAAACCAAAAAGAACCCCAAAATGAAAAATCACAGATGAAGGAAGATTGTTCAATGAAAATTGTACACATGACTATGTTTTGTTGAGGTATATAATAAGGCATTTTGCTTTATTTGTAGGGAATTTGTGTGAGTTTTTGAAGACTATAATTTGAAAGGTGTTATATGCAAAAAATATGCTGCCAAATTCAATGTGTAGGAAGGATTGTGTTGTAAGGACAAAAGAGCAGAACTGAAAAAAGGTTTATCAACAAAAATTTCTTCAAAAACAATTTGGGCAGAGTCCATTATGAAAGCTAGTTCTGTGGTAACATATTTATTTTTCTTTTTACTTTTTAAAAATATTTTATTGACAACCCAGGCATGTTCCCTGACTGGAAATCGAATCGGTGACCTTTCAGTTAACAGACCGGCTCTCAATCCACTGAGCCATACCAGCCAGGGTTATGTTTTATATCTTAAGATATAAGATATATCTTAGCAATGGAACTTCCCGCCAAGACAGAGGCGTAGATGGAAACACTGTGCCTCCTTGCACAACCAAGTTTAAAGACAACAAAGTTTTATAACAAAACACAACCAAAACACAGAAAATTGAACTGTACGGAAGTCCAACAACAGCGAACCTTTCAGCCACACCGGTAAGAGGGGCAGAGCCAGTGGCTGGCGGTGCAGGGTTCCCCAGGAAAACTTAGCCAGACCGATGCAGGCTCGCAGGTGGCGGTTGGCAGATCCCAGGTGTGGGGTGGCAATGGGCGGACCCAGTGAGGGTGCAAGGTGGCAGGCTGACCACGGTCACACATTCACGTGCATATAAACCAGTGAAGGAGCAAGCAGTGAGACAGACTGTGCAGGCCCCAGCAGCTTGCGGAGAAGTAGCACAGGAAACCGCCATTGCTCCTCTTTGACCCCACCCCCACATACAGCATCACAACCCAGCAACTGAGTTGCCCCACTCTGGTGAACACCTAGGGCTCTGCCCCTCATACATAACAGGTGCGAACAGACCAAAACATTATGACTCAAGAAGAACTCAAAGCCCCAGAGCTGATAACTCTAAGCAACCAAGAAATAGCCATACTCTCAGATGCACAGTTCAAAACACTGATGATCAGGATGCTCGCAGGACTGGTTGATTTAAGTCATAAATTAGAGGAACGAATGAAGGCTAAACTAACTGAAATGAAGGGAAATGCACAGGAAACCAATAGTAATGGAAGGAAACTGTAAACTGTTCAAATCAAGGGGGTGGACGAAAAGTAGAAAAAAATGAGCAAACAGAAAAGAATGAAGAAACAAGAATTCAAAAAAATGAGGAGAGGCTTAGGAACCTCCAGGACATCTTTAAACACTCCAACATCCGAATTATAGGGGTACCAAAAGGGGAAGAGAAAGAGCAAGTGAAAAACTTATTTGAACAAATAATAAAGGAGAACTTCCCCAGTCTGGCAAAGGAAATAAACTTCCAGGAAGTCCAGGAAGCTCAGAGAGTCCCAAAGAAGTTGGACCCAAGAAGGAACACACCAAGGCACATCATAATTACATTAGCCAAGATTAAAATGAAGGAGAGAATCCTAGAAGCAGCAAGAGAAAAGGGGACAGTCACCTACAAAGGAGTTCCCATCAGACTGTCAGCAGATTTCTCAAAAGAGACCTTACAGGCAAGAAGGGGCTGGAAAGAAGTATTCCAAGTCATGAAATCCAAAGACCTACAGCCAAGATTGCTCTATCCAGCAAAGCTTTCATTTAGAATGGGAGGACAGATAAAGTGCTTCTCAGGTAAGGTCAAATTCAAGGAGTTCATCATCACCAAGCCCTTATTATGTGAAATGTTAAAGGGACTTACCTGAGAAAAAGAAGATAAAAACATCAACAGTGAAAGGACAGCAAACTCACAGTTATTAACAACCACACCTAAAACAAAAGCAAACTAAGAGGACAGCTAGATCAGGAGTGGAACCATAGAAATGGAGATCACATGGAGGCTTAGCAACAGGGGAGTGGGAGGAGGAGAAGGGGGGAGAAGGTACAGAGAATAAGTAGCATACACGGTAGGTAGAAAATAGACAGGGGTGAGGGCAAGAATAGTAGGGGAAATATAGAATCTNCCTCCATGTGATCTCCATTTCTACGGTTCCACTCCTGATCTAGCTGTCCTCTTAGTTTGCTTTTGTTTTAGGTGTGGTTGTTAATAACTGTGAGTTTGCTGTCCTTTCACTGTTGATATTTTTATCTTCTTTTTCTCAGGTAAGTCCCTTTAACATTTCATATAATAAGGGCTTGGTGATGATGAACTCCTTGAATTTGACCTTACCTGAGAAGCACTTAATCTGTCCTTCCATTCTAAATGAAAGCTTTGCTGGATAGAGCAATCTTAGCTGTAGGTCTTTGGATTTCATGACTTGGAATACTTCTTTCCAGCCCCTTCTTGCCTGTAAGGTCTCTTTTGAGAAATCTGCTGACAGTCTGATGGGAACTTCTTTGTAGGTGACTGTCCCCTTTTCTCTTGCTGCTTCTAGGATTCTCTCCTTCATTTTAATCTTGGCTAATGTAATTATGATGTGCCTTGGTGTGTTCCTTCTTGGGTCCAACTTCTTTGGGACTCTCTGAGCTTCCTGGACTTCCTGGAAGTTTATTTCCTTTGCCAGACTGGGGAAGTTCTTTATTATTTGTTCAACTAAGTTTTCCACTCGTGGCTGTTTCTTTTCCCCTACTGGTACCCCTATAATTCAGATGTTGGAATGTTTAAAGATGTCCTGGAGGTTCCTAAGCCTCTCCTCATTTTTTTGAATTCTTGTTTCTTCATTCTTTTCTGTTTGCTCATTTTTTTCTTCCTTCTCATCCACCCCCTTGATTTGAGTTACAGTTCCCTTCCATTACTATTGGTTTCCTGTGCATTTCCCTTCATTTCAGTTAGTTTAGCCTTCATTCGTTCCTCTCATTTGTGACTAAAATCAACCACTTCTGTGAGCATCCTGATCACCAGTGTTTCGAACTGTGCATCTAATAGGTTGGCTATTTCTTGGTCGATTAGAGTTATCGGCTCTGGGGCTTTGAGTTCTTCTTGAGCCATAATGTTTTGGTCTGTTCGCACCTGTTATGTATGAGGGGCGGAGCCCTAGTTGTTCACCAGAGTGGGGCAACTCTGTTGCTGGGTTGTGATGCTGTATGTGGGGGCGAGGTCAAAGGAAAGCAATGGCGGTCCCCTCTGCCGCCTCCTGCTGCAGGTGCGCGCGGTCTGTCCCACTGCAGGAGAATGTGCGACCACGACCACGGTCAGCCTGCCGCCTTTCACCCTCACTGGGATCACCTGCTGGGGCCTACGTGGTCCATCTCACTGCTCACTCCTCTGCTGGTTTATCTGCACGGGAATGTGTTACCCCGGTCAGCCTGCCCCGCCCCCTTACTGGGTCCACGCTGCTACCGCAGCTGCCTGGGCACCTGGGTTGGGGGATCTTTCCTGCCCGACCCTGCTCCACTGCTGGCTGCGCCCCTCTTACTGGTCCTGTTGAATGGTTGGTTGTTGTTGGATTTCCGTATAGTTCAATGTTCTGTTCTTTGGCTGCGTCTTTGTTTACTACACATTTGTTGTATTTAAACTTGGTTGTGGGAGAAGGCACAGTGTTTCCACCTATGCGTCCATCTTGGCGGAAGTCCAGGAAGTAAATTCTTGATGGTAACTTATTCATGCAGTGCATTTTTTAGTTTTTCAGTTGATGAAGCTAGCCAATACCTTTCAGCTTTTCTTGGGGTTGGAGGGGGGAATAATTTACCTGGAAAGGAATGCCTCTGGTTTTACTGAAAGCCCTTTTCCTTCTCACACACCCTGAAGGCTGATTTGGGTGGAGAAACTTTCCCTAAAGGTTCTACCTTGTCTCAGTATAGGATGATTTACTTGTTTGCTCTTCCTCCCCGGTCTCCTCACAGAAAGATAGCATCCACCTGTTAGAACTTTTGGCCTGAAAGGGACATAAAGTCTAAATAAAAAATGGTATCTTGTTGAAACTCAGGTTTGATATTTGGGATATCTGGTATCAGAACAAGGACTACATCTGGATCCAAATAGGTATTAGGGTGTCCTAAGTTTTCCAAGACCCAAAAATAAGCCTTCGTTGCAAGGTTTTCTTGGGCTAGTCAGCTGTTGTTGAAAATGGACCCCAAATCTCTTGTGACAAAACCTCTCTCTGTTTTTCTAAAGAATGGCCGTCCTGATTGAATTTTATGGGAAGAATGAGACAATATAGCCTTTAAGCCTTGAAGGAGAAGTTAATGAACCCACCAGCTCTTGGGCATCCCCATGATCAGATTCCCATTTTCCTTTTTGTACGTGAAAAGGAAGGGAATGCTCTTGTGGTACTCACCCGAAAACATGGGAGTCACCACAGACCATGGTGTCCCCTCAGACACCATGGTCAGCAGTTGGATCCTGTGACTAAGCGATAGACCCCCTGCCTTCAGGCCATCACTGCTAGCGCTCCCCTCTTGGTTAAGGCCACAGAGGGAATTGTTGTGGGATCCCCTTTGACCTTGTTTGTATCCCATGCAGTAGAAGCTCTCCCAATTCTCATTACACTCAGCGTGTTTTATTTAGTTACCTCGCCGGACTTTCTTGTAGTTACTTTAATCCATCTACTCTTCCCTCCAATACTAGTGAAGCTCCTTGTGACTCCCCGGCGCCGACGGATCACCTTCTGACCCCTTGTGAAGATCTGCTACAGGCTTCTTTGGGGAATGCTGATATTTTACGGTTTATAGGCAGCTTATATTTAAAGAACACAAATTGTAAGTACTGTACTGGATATGTTTTGAAGTCATCCAGGTAGTATTTGTACCTAGGCTACTTCACAGCAAGCTGAATTACATGGCCTTACTCCAGTTTCTATTTTGGCCAAGGGTAGAACTGCCAACATTTATACTGACAGGGGATGTGATGTCTTCAGAGTAGCTAATGACACTGGAATGTTATAGAAATAACATGGCTTCCTTATTTCCAGTGCAGGTAAAATCAGAAGTGGCCCTATGTTTGGGAATTATTGGTTGTTATACTTTTACTTGCTGCTAAGATCCCAGGGCATTCTAAACTTGACTCTCCAGAAGCTAAATGGAAATCCCCTCACCAACCTTTCCACAGCCCTTAGGGAACCACCCGCAGTCAGACCTCTGTTGTGGTCCAAAGGGATACTTCCCTAGCTGATAATGTAGAAAAACTGGCCAGAGACACCCAGCAGTTAGCTCCAGAAAATGAAAAACAAGATTGGAAAGCTACCAATTGTTGGTTTGAAAAAAAAAAGGCTGTGGTCTGGGCCTAGTTCTACCAGATACTCTAGCAGGGGCATCCAACTCACCGCCTGCAGGCTGCATGCGACCCAGGATGGCTATACATGCAGCCCAATACAAAATCATAAATTTACTTAAAACGTGGGATTTTTTTTACAATTACATGTTGCAGTGTATTTAATATGTGGCCCAAGACAATTCTTCTTCCACTGTGGCTCGGAGACAACAAAAGGTTGGACACTCCAGCTCTAAAGTTTCTGCTCCTAACTATTGTACATGCATTTAAATGATTGGTCCATTGATAAAGTGATACTATTTATGAGTCAATATTGGTGGAGAAATATGAATGCTATGAAAGGCACTTAATCTTACTTTTTCTACCTGTCCAAAGTACATTCCAGGGAAGCCTGTCGACACTGCTCCTGGACATTTTTAAAAGGTTTTATTGATTTATTTTTAGAGAGTGGAAGGGAATGAGAGAGGGAAAGAAACATCAGTGTGTGGTTGCCTCTTGCACGCCCCTTACTGGGGACCTGGCCTGCAAAGGGCTTATGCCCCAACTGGGAATCAAATTGGTGTGCAGTCTGGTGCTCAATCTGCTGAGCCGTGCCGCGTTCCAGCCGCAGCAGGGTCCAGGGGTCCCTTGAGGTGAGGATAGGCGTCGGCGATGGGTAACATACAACTACACATCTCAAAGGCAGGTGAAGCACTGTTCCATTTATTGCAAGTACAAGCAGGTTTTTGTATTTTCATTTCTGGTAGTGATGAACATTTACAGGTGCATAGCATGATCAGTTAAGCAGAAAAAAATCAATACAAAGGTAATCAGGAAAAGTACATAAGTTCCCATAGTTTCAATTATGTTAAACAAAAATTATTTTGACCAGGAGTACTATTAATCAGACAATTTGAAATAGCTCTATGTACAGAGTTTGAATGTCTTATTATTTATTAAAGTTATCAGAGTTAGTCATGAGGCAAAATGATACACTAGACCGAGCAGAGGTTAGGAAACTCATTATAAGCCTTTGTGATGTTTAATTTAGCTATCTATCTTTCTGTTTAAAATATTTCTCTGTGTACTATAAACTCTATCTCCCTAGTAACTGTTTTCTACATGCTTAATAGCTAACTAGCTTCTTCTATTTCTTTGCCTGTCTAATTCTAATAGATATATATCCCTATTCAAGGTAAAGGAGGGGCTGTTATTCTAACAACTTTAGATATTCAGGGGCTATTTCATTAGAGGGGATTTGCCTCGGGACTTAAGGGGGCTGCCTTGGGTATTCCAGGCCCCCTACTAGCTGATATCATCATATCCTACCGCTGCTTAATCAGGTCAGGGAAGGAGGTGTTATTTTGGGGAAAGGCCAAGGTGATATTGTTCTCAGCCTGACCTAGTTGCTGCTCAGCTCTGAGAATGGTCAGCATTTCTGGGAGATTCCAAATTATCAGAAAGGTAAAGGTTAGAACACCAAGAGACAGCAAGACTAAGATCAACACCACATATCCATTCATGCCACGTCCGCCAGGCCGGAACACGCTTCTTTGAAGTCGTCCTCCCCATGCTCGGACTTTGTCAGACAGCATGGTTGGCGGAGCTGGACGTGGCAGAGCCACACCAGCCAGGGCTACTTCTGGACATTTTAAACTGACTGATGAACCATTCAAGATTTTTAAAAAGGTTTTATTTGTTTGTTTTAAAACATTTTATTTATTTATTACTTAGAGAGAGAGAGGAAGGGAAGGAGAGAGAAAAACATCAATGTGTGGTTGTCTCTCGAGCACCCTCTACTGGGGACCCAACCTGACCCACAACTCAGGCATGTGCCCTGACAGAATCAAAACAGCGACCATTTGGTTCTCAGGCCAGCACTCAATCCACTGAGCCGCACCAGCCAGAGCTACTTACTATTTTTTTTTAGAGAGAGGGGAAAGGAGGGAGAAAGAAAGGGAGAGAAACATAATGTGTGAGAGAAACAGTGATTGGTTGCCTCTCTCAAACCCTGAACTGGGGACCTAGCCCTTAACCCAGGCATGTGCCCTTACCAGGAACCAACCTGGCAACCTTTTGGTCCGAAGGCTGGCACTCAATCCACTGAGCCACACCAGTCAGGGCACCACACAGATTTCATAAAGCTTCCCTTCTCATGGACGTAAATATTTTAGTCATGACCCACGTTTTCTCACTGAACTGAAGCTTTCCCTTCTAGACAAGCTACTGCCTCTTCTGTGGCTAACCTTCTGGTGGAGGGAACTTCCAGAGGCAATCTGTTTTGGGCGCACAGGGTCAAACTGGGCATTGCCAGCCCAGCTGTGTTCCTGCCCCGCCCCACCCCTCACCTCTCCTTACTGAGACTGTCATTTTTCATCTATCGAGTGGGAATAGCACTCAGACCTGCCCACACGTGGGGAAGGCAGAACCATTGAGGTCTCCTCAGGGTGCTTGGTGGGTAGGGATAAAAGCGCCGTCCTTGCCAGTTCCAGCTGATGGCTCACTCAGCTCCCTAGTGAAGGGGGAGATTCTGACTCTGTCCCTAGTGGAGGGGTCAGAGGGCACCAGTGAGCTTTGCCGCCTCCCTCCCTGCAATGCCAGCTGCTGGCCGGGAGCACCTAGCTGGGGCTCCCTTGATTTGCTGCACTTTGAGATCTGTTTGCTTCCAGCGTTGTGAAATTTCCCTGGTTTGTTCACGGAAAGCTCAGGCTGGTGACATCTGCCAGAGAATCTGACTTTTCTCTTCATAGAAGACATTGTTGAGGAATAGGTTTCTTGCTTTTTCTTTATTAAAGTAGACATGTATGTGGACTTCTGCCAAGATGGAGGCGTAGGTGGAAACACTGTGCCTCCTCTCACAACCAAGCTTAAAGTCAGCAAAGTTTCAGTAACAAAAACGCAGCCAAAACACAGAAAATTGAACTATATGAAAGTCTGACTACAACGAACAATTCAGCCAGACTGGTAAGAGGGGCGGAGCCAGCAGTGGAGCTGGAAAGACCTCCTGGCCCACGAATGCAGGCAGCCGTGGGCGGATCCCAGGTGTGGGTGGACCCAGTGAGGGGGCAAGGTGGCAGGCTGACCGTGGTGACACATTCGAGCACAGATAAACCAGTGAAGGAGCAAGCAGTGAGACAGACTGTACAAGCCCAGCAGCGGGAAGCAGCAGAGAAAACCGCCATTGCCCCTCTCTGACCCCGCCCCCGCATACAGCATCACAACCCAGCAACTGAGTTGCCCTGCCCTGGTGAACACCTAGGGCTCTGCTCCTCATGGGTAACAGGCACGAACAGTCCATAATATGGCTCAAGAAGAACTCAAAGCCCCAGAGCCTATAATTCTAAGCGACCAAGAAATAGCCAACTTTTCAGATGCACATTTCAAAACACTGGTGATCAGGATGCTCACAGAAGTGGTTGATTTTAGTCACAAATGAGAGGAACGAATGAAGGCTAAACTAACTGAAATGAAGGGAAATGCACAGGAAACCAATAGTAATGGAAGGGAACTGTAACTCAAATCAAGGGGGTGGACGAGAAGGAAGAAAAAAATGAGCAAACAGAAAAGAATGAAGAAACAAGAATTCAAAAAAATGAGGAGAGGCTTAGGAACCTCCAGGACATCTTTAAATGCTCCAACATCCAAATTATAGGGGTACCAGAAGGGGAAGAGAAAGAGCAAGTGAAAAACTTATTTGAACAAATAATAAAGGAGAACTTCCCCACTCTGGCAAAGGAAATAGACTTCCAGGAAGTCCAGGAAGCTCAGAGAGTCCCAAAGAAGTTGGACCCAAGAAGGAACACACCAAGGCACATCATAATTACATTAGCCAAGATTAAAATGAAGGAGAGAATCCTAGAAGCAGCAAGAGATAAGGGGACAGTCACCTACAAAGGAGTTCCCATCAGACTGTCAGCAGATTTCTCAAAAGAGACCTTACAGGCAAGAAGGGGCTGGAAAGAAGTATTCCAAGTCATGAAATCCAAAGACCTACAGCCAAGATTGCTCTATCCAGCAAAGCTTTCATTAAGAATGGAAGGACAGATAAAGTGCTTCTCAGGTAAGGTCAAATTCAAGGAGTTCATCATCACCAAGCGCTTATTATGTGAAATGTTAAAGGGACTTATCTGAGAAAAAGAAGATAAAAAAGATGAACAGTGAAAGGACAGGAAACTCACAGCTATTAACAACCACACCTAAAACAAAAGCAAACTAAGAGGACAGCTAGATCAGGAGTGGAACCGTAGAAATGGAGATCACATGGAGGGTTAGCAACAGGGGAGTGGGAGGAGGAGAAGGGGGGATAAGGCACAGAGAATAAGTAGCATACACGGTAGGTAGAAAATAGACAGGGGTGAGGGCAAGAATAGTAGGGGAAATATAGAATCTAAAGAACTTGAGACACGTGGTCATAAACTAAAGGAGGGGAATGGAGAGGGAGCAGGTGTGCAGGGTGGAGGGAAATGAAGGGGGGGAATTAGAACAACTGTAATGGCATAATCATAAAATGTATTTTTAAAAAAAGGAAAAGGAAAAAAATTAAGTAGATATTATGTGAAAGGAGCCAAGTGTGTTCTGTAACCCATGAGCACTCTGTGGGCACCTACTTGTGCCCCATCAGAAAAAGTCAGTCTGTGATGGGGTGGACAGAGATGGATGTGGCCCTGGGAGAGAGGTGGGTGCGGGAACAGTTGGAGAAACCCTGGGCTTACTCAGAGGACACCTCCCAGTTTTGCCAGAGCCTGCCTCCTTCCCAGCCAGTCTGGCAGAGCATGAGGTAACTCTTGGGTGGCCAGGTGTCTCGGCAGACCTGTAGCTTCCGTCCAGGAAAGAAGGCACCACAGAGCCTGGAAGGCTTAGAAGGTTGTACAAGCAACCTCCCCAGGGAGAGTTGTTAGGACAATTAGTCAACTTAAAGATTGGTAGTCCTGGCTGGTTGGCTCAGTGTATTGAATGCCCACCTGTGAACTGAAAGTTCTCTGGTTTGATTCCCAGTCAGGGCACATGTCTGGGTTGAGGGGACAGGTCCCCAGCAGGGCCATGCACAAAGCAACTAATTAATGTACCTCTTGTACACTGATGTTTCTTTTCTTCTCTTTCTTCCTCCATCTCTCTATAAAATAAATAAGATCTCTTTAAAAAAAATAAATATTAGGCCCTGGCTGGTGTAGCTCAGTGGATTGAGCATGGGCCTGCGAACCAGACAATCCGGTTCAATTCCCAGTCAGGGCACATGCCTGGGTTTCAGGCCAATTCCCAGCAGGGGATGCACGAGAGGCAGCCATACATTGATATTTCTCTCCCTCTCTCCTTCCCTGCCCCTCTAAAGATAAATAAATAAAATCTTTAAAATCACTAACTAACTAACTAAATAAATAAATATTAGGAAAATGGTCCCGGTCCTTTGGCTCAGCCCCTCTCAGGACTCAAACCCTCTTGCAGAAAAGTGGGTAAACTGGGCACTGGCCCTACCATGGTGGGGAGAGCCACAGGCGCTGGAACTGGGACCAGGACCACCACCACCAGGAGTGATCAGCCCTGCAGTGCTTATTGGACTTACCGAGGTGCCTCCCTCCCCAGCAAATCGAGGGGAGCCTCAGGGGCCTGATGGATCTGGTCCCCAGGCAATGTGAAGATCTGTCTTCTGTTGACCAGCCATTGAAAATCGCCAGAGACAAGGTGGTGGGAAAGCGTTACCTTTTGTGTGACTACAACATAGATGGGGACTTCTACAGGTTTCCATGGAGGAACAAGCATGACCCTCCCTTGGAAGATGGGGTCCTGCCTTCTGCCCAGCTGAGAAAGCTGGAGGTGGAAGCCAACGATGCCTTTGACCAGGATCGAGACGTGTATTTTGAGGGCAGCATCTCATCATCTACCTCTGGGATCTGACCATGGCTTTGTTGGAGAGATCCTCATAAGGAAGGCCGGAGATGGATAAGAGAAGGTCAAAGGCTGCTGGGAGTCCATCCGTGTGGTGGGAGTGCAGCAGCCATCCCATGGCCGCGCCGTTCGTTACAAGCTGACCTTCCTCAGTGATGCTGTGGCTGCAAACCAACAAATCCGGCTTTGGCACCATGAACCTCAGAGGCAGCCTTACCAAACACATGGAGAAAGTGAAACTGAGGAACTGCTCCCCACACACAGCCAATATTTGCACTCACCTGGGTGAGGACGTGGAAAACAAAATCAGAGGTATGCCGAATGAGATCTACTTTGAAAACACAAAGGACATCGTCAGTGGGCTGAGGTCTGTGCAGACTTTTGCAGACAAATCAGAACAAGAAGCTCTTAAGGACGACCTGTTAGAGACATTACAAAGAAAGCAACAAGGTTAAACCTCTGCTTCTCACTAAGTGGACATGCCATGCACTTGTTAGATTCCCTCTTTAGAAAACTCATTTTCTGTCCACTTCCCTTGTCCCTTCCTTCCCTGACAGGTCACACAACAACTTGTATCACTGACCTTCACTGTGCAGTCACACCCGGTGAATAACACTGCTAAACAGCCATCTCCGCCTCCCAGGCCTGCTTTCCACCACATTTTGCTATTAAACCTGATGTTTCCATAGAGACCAAGTATGTGTGCTGTTTGCCCCAGCCCCCTGCCCCTGCCCCACCATCCATTTACTGGCATAAAATATATTGTCTACTTCTTCTTCTTTCCCCCCTTCTTGTTACAGAATGGAAGAAAAACTGGAAATCTGATTCCACTTGTGTTTGGGAGTTGCTTAGGGGTGAAGGTGGAGGGGCAGAGGGCAGCTCTGGGAGAAAGGAGAGGTGGCCCTCAGTGTCGTCCATGCGGGATGGCCCCGCCCCACAGAGACCAGGTTGTAGGGGGTTGGGGGTGGGGCCTACTGGCAGTTCTCTTCTGGTGGGGGGCTTTTCTGTCAACTTTTATGGACTGCAAAGGGAGTTGTTTTGTTTTATAAAGCTTTAAAAATTTCACATCTTATACTTGAGCTTCCATACTTAAAAAAGGGGGGGCAGATAACAAAAAATAAAAAGAAACTGGGACACAGCTTAAAATTTTAAAATGTGGGTACAGTGGTCAGAGACTGGGAAAAGAGTTTCTGCGTGCTCCCTGATTGTGGTGTTCCCACAAACTGTGTGGTGCCAAAGCTGCTGCTAAATGACTCAAAGGAGATGGAGAGAATATAAAAATGTAATGGCTGGCAGACGAAAGATGGAATATTTAAGCAGGCTCTATGTTGAGAATTTGTTTCTCTTTTACCTCATATTTTATGGGAATGGATATTATGTCCTACTGGGGAACACTTTCCCTACCTTTATTGTAAAATCAAGATGTGTTGATGAAGTCCTATTAGGAGCTGCAGTTAGAAATGTGAGGGTTGACGAAATTCGAGGAAGAGTTAATAGGAGAACTGATATGGCTGCGCAGGCCTGGTGTGAATCATGACTCTTACCTGACTGTGTTAGGCAGGTGGACGTCGTACCTCACTGGGGAACATTTCCCTACTCAGTCTTGTAAAACAGGCATGTAAATCTGCCCTCCGAGCCACCTTAATCGGACGTGCTAAATGGGAACCTGTGCAAGTGTCCCAGCCCACGCAGTGTGGAACAGAAGCTGAAGTGCTGGTGGGGTGGGTCTCTGTGTGATGGTCCATGTAGAGAGTGAATTGGGCATTATGACAGTGTCCTGTGAGCACCGGCTTGTGACCAGAGAATCTGGACAAGAGAATTTCCATTTCTGGGCATTTACTACCTTGTCATCAGACATAAATTAGAGCTACTCATATGACTGAAGGACATAAAATGATCCAGAAACCTGAAGTACTCACAGTATCTTGGGTGATGTCAGAGAGATGCTCTAATGGGTATTGAAAGCCCCAAGAGTAAGATAATGAAATGGAAATGATTTATGCAAAATCCTGCTGCCTCGGGGTAGCAAGGAGATATAAGCAGGAAGCCTCTTTTCCCTAGGGCTGACTTCTAGACCGAGGAGCTGCTGGATTCTGTTGTCACTTGGACAGTACCCTATAAATAGCTCTTGACTGGTCAACAAAAGAGCTGCTTGGTGGTTCCACGGTGAATGGACAACATCCTGTTCAGAAGCCTACCACTCTGCTCAGAGAGGGTAAAAACAGATCAGCCCAGTGACCTGAACAGCACGCCATTTTTCCAGGAATGACAGAATGGAACAGCAGTAAAAGCCCCGTTGTTTGGGTTTTCATTCAATCAGAGGCAATGGCCATTGGCCTGGCCATCTGGTCGGGCACGAGGACAGTGGAAACCTGGCCTTTTAGAGGAATTCCCGTGCAGGTATGGTGTTGTTCTGGACATCTCTGTGGGAATTTGAGGGGTGCATTAAAGTAGGATATGTTGATGCCCATCTGAAGTTTCCCCTTCTTGGTTCAGAAGGTGATGGGAACCACCAAGCAGACCTTTTGGTATACTCACTTGAGGGGGCTACCTCCGCCCATGACATGAGTTGACATGGGTGGCTGCAGCAGTACAGACATGATTTGAATCTAGACATAATCCTCTTGCACCCAACAAGGCACAAACATGCCACCAGGAACTGTTCCGTCTCTCAGAGAGCCTGCAGACGGCTCTGGAAAAGATTCCCCCTGGGAAGTGGATTACGCTGGACTGATGCCAGAAGCCACTTGGTACTATCAACAGGTCCTAATAGGAACAGACGTGTAACTTTACACTGCATTTTGCATACCCAGTGACAAGTACAAACTCTCAAAATACTATTAAGAATTGGGATGGAAAATACTAAATCAGACTGTACCATCAGGTTACATTTCTTCAGACCAAGGAGCAGACTTCACAGCTGATAATGTCCCACAATGGACAGAGAGATGTCCTCCTTAGTACAAATTTTATAGAAAATTGAAAAGAGCAATTAAAACACTGGATGTCTAAAACAGCAGGAAGTCAAGACATGAAAGGATGACTTACACGCCTTCTTGAGTGTGTGCTCACACTCAACCTGAGGGGGGCTGAGAGTTCTGGGGAAGGGGTGAGGGGGAGGATGCCGCTGTGACTCAAGCTCTTCCCTACATTACCACGACATTTTTTCTTACCTGACACAGTGGTCCTGGTACCTGCGCTGCAACTGCAGGTGCCTGAAACAGAGAGGATCTTAAGCAAGAAACTAACTGTGTACTGTTAAGCCTTTGTGTCAGAAGTCCTAAGGGATGCTGGGACAGGTTGTGCCTTCACCCTATCGGGTGAGCTGGGACTGACAGGAGATGCTGGTGTGCCGTCTGGTGGTCCTGATGGTCCACAAGTTCTGCACTCGGAGCTTCACCCTGTCCGAGTGAGAGTGGCCGACAGGGAGGCACTTGCCCAACCGGTGCTGCTGCCTGCAATCTGGACCAGCATGGCGGCCAAACCTCACATCCCTTCCAAGGGTGGAAAAGTCAGGGTCAGAAAAACAACAAATGGAGAGAAGTAGCAATAATAGTAGAGGGCAAGAGATGAATAACTGGGTTATGCAGCAAGGGAAATTCAACATTTATTAATTTTTTATTAATACTTGAAGAGAGGCTCAGCAAGAAATGACACTTAGTCTGAGGGGGGTGAAGCCTTGTGTTTGCTGAGACCGTCCATGCTGTTGGAACCGGAGAGGTTTGAATGGCAGCCTGCAAACCCGAATGACATCGCCCTGGGAGACATTTGCATGTGATAAGATGGACTGGATAGTTACTCATGATCGAATGAGATTCTAGTAATGGGCCAGCATCTTTTGACTTAGATGATTTGTTGTGAGTGATCCTAGTTCAAAGACCAGAGCATGGACTGCGATACCGTGATTTATTTTAAGATATTTGGTCTTCATAGTTCCTGGGGTCACAGCTTTCTAAACCCTTGGGATTTCCTAAGTGTATCTTGTTAGGTTAATGAAGTGACTGTTGGAAGCACTTAAGAAGGGAAGCTGGTTGCCAGCGGAGCCACGCATCACAGGAGAGGGGCTGGATGTTGAATCCATCACCAATTCCCAATGACGATCGATCGTAACTCCAGCGAAGCCTCCATGAGAACCGAGGGCAGTTCTGGCTGGTGGGGCTCCTTTGGGGCATCATCCTGTAGACAAAGGTTGAGGGTTCGATCCCCTGGTTGGGGTACATCCTGGAGGAAACCAATCCATGTTTGTTTCCTCTCTCTCAATGTAATGAAAAAAATGTCCTTGGGTGGGGATTGGGGGAAAAAAACAAAACAAAACAACCAACCCCGGAGGGCGGCACGCCTGTCCCTTTGGAGAGCTTCCACACTGGCAAGGACGCAGAAACATGGGGAGGGCGGGGGGGGGGGGGGCTCCCTGCCTCCNGAGCTTCCACACTGGCAAGGACGCAGAAACATGGGGAGGGTGGGGGGGGGGGCTCCCTGCCTCTCCCAGTGCCTTTCCTCGTGTATCTCTTCTACCTTGCAGTTCCTGAGTCATATTCTTTCATAATAACCCTGTAATCTAGTAAGATTTTTAAAATTATTTTATTTNTGTTGAATCCATCACCAATTCCCAATGACGATCGATCGTAACTCCAGCGAAGCCTCCATGAGAACCGAGGGCAGTTCTGGCTGGTGGGGCTCCTTTGGGGCATCATCCTGTAGACAAAGGTTGAGGGTTCGATCCCCTGGTTGGGGTACATCCTGGAGGAAACCAATCCATGTTTGTTTCCTCTCTCTCAATGTAATGAAAAAAATGTCCTTGGGTGGGGATTGGGGAAAAAAAACAAAACAAAACAACCAACCCCGGAGGGCGGCACGCCTGTCCCTTTGGAGAGCTTCCACACTGGCAAGGACGCAGAAACATGGGGAGGGTGGTGGGGGGGGCTCCCTGCCTCTCCCAGTGCCTTTCCTCGTGTATCTCTTCTACCTTGCCGTTCCTGAGTCATATTCTTTCATAATAACCCTGTAATCTAGTAAGATTTTTTAAAATTATTTTATTTTATTTATTTTTTAAAAAGATTTTATTTATTTATCTTTAGAGGGGAAGGAGAGAGGGAGAGAAACATTAATGTATGGTTGCCTTTCGTGTGTCCCCTGCTGGGAACTGGCCTGCAACTCAGGCATGTGCCCTGACTGGGAATCGAACCTCGATCCTCTGGTTCCCAGGCTTGTGCTCAATCCACTGAGCTACACCAGCCAGGGCTAAATTATTTATTTTAGAGAGAGACATCAATTTGTTGTTTCACTTACGCATTATTCATTGGTCAATTCTTGTGGGTGCCCTCACTGGGATCGAAGCTGCAACCTTGGCTTATCGGGAAGATGCTCTGATCAACTGAACTACCCAGCCAGGGAGACCTGTTTCTCTGAGTTCTGTGAGCCTTTTTCAGCAAATGAACCAAATCCAAGGAGTGGGTGGTGGTAATCTGATTTATAGCTAGCTGGTGAGAAGCACCCGGGCTTGCGACTGACGTCCGCAGTGCTGGAGAGTGGGATCAGTCTTGTAAGACTGAGCCCTTAACCTGTAGAATCTGTTGCTGTCTTCAGGTAGTGTCAGAACTGAATTCTTGGATACCCTGCTGGCATCTGAGAATTGCTTACTGGTGGGGGACCCCACCTATGTTGTAAAGGGTCCAGGAACTCCAATTCAAATACCACATATCCCAGTTTTTGTTAGTATTCGTATATTTAATATGTGTCCCAAAACAATTCCCCTTCTTTCACTGTGGCCCAGAGACACCGAAGGTTGGGTACCCTGCCTTTAGCTAAAGAGCATCTCTTTGCTCCCATCCCCACATCCCTGTGCCCTGGCAGTTAGTCACTCTCCTTGGAGGGGAGGAGGGGCACCCTCAGGGGATCATCAAAATGAGTTCTAGCTAAAGGCCTCCTCGGCTAGGGTGCTCCAGTAACCCACGTCCCTGATGCAGCAGCCTGGGCTCCCCTTCTCCCTGCACCCCTCACCCTACCCTTACAAGCCCAGCCAGTACCACAGGAGTGAGCAGGGGCAAGGCCAGCGGTCAGTTTTAGTTGGACCAGCTCCTGACCTATAGCTTCCTGCGCTCAGGCTCCCCGATAGCCTCCTTCCACCCCATCTACATCCAGCTGAGCCAGCTCCTCCTGGCACACCCTATCTGGTGGGCAACTGTGAACATCCTAGCGAGGGGCACTGGAGTGCGGAGCCCTGCGAGTGGACCACTGTCAAATTGGTGCTGCTGCTGCTGTTTCCCACTGGTGCCTGGTATAAGCACCTGGTGAATCCTGGCTACCACACGGTGGGCCACAGGGCTCACCCTACATGTGGTACAGGCCCCTTGCTTGGACACCCTAGGCCTGCCAGGGGCCATCTGCCAGAGACACCCTGTACCCCAGGCTGCTGCCAGCCAAGCTCTCCTGCCTCCCTCGGGTTTAGGAACCACGGGAGATATGACACGCACCTCCTCCTCAACCCAGGGCCATGCTGAGGCTCAGCTCCTGACCTTGGCACCCCCAGCCTGACTCGGAAATAGTAGCTTTGGCCTCCTGGGCATGCAGCTCGGCCCAAACTGTGCCTTTTGGCCAATAAAACCTGCCTGATTTCTGCATCTCACATAGGACCCTTTTCCTCCACGATATGTACTTTAACATCAAGTTTTGTGGTGCAAACAGCTGCTCCCCCATCCTGCAAATATCAGGAGCTATCCAGCTGCCCAACACCCCTCCTCCCTGGCGCCTTCATCTGTACATCCAAGAAAGGTGGAAGGGGAGAAGGGCAGAGGCAGAAACACTGCCTGGACCTGGGTTCACTTCTCCTTTCTCTGCCAATGCTGCTCTCTCCTCCTTCGGGGGTGGGGGGTATCAGACCAGGTCCCAGGTCGCCCAGGAAGGGAGGATTCTCCCCCAGAGGAGGGGTGAGTCAGGGCCTGAGTCCTGCTGTCATCCTCCAAGGTGTAGACAAAAGCAGGAACTCACACCTCACCAACTGAGCCAGAGCCTCCACCTCAGATTCCTGGGAGCCCCACAGAGTACTCCCTCACTACACCTCCTGGCCAGGTTGGGGAGATTGTCTACCCCAATGGGGCGGAACCTCAAGACCTGGCAGCCCACCCAACATTTCCCTCATCTCCCAGGGATGTCCTAGGAACCCCTCTCCCCCCACAGCTTGTGGAGAGGAAGTGGGAATCCAGCCCTTTCTTCACAGCCATGCTCTCCCTCTAAATAGGTAGAGCCCCTCCAGCTGAGTCTCCTCGCTTCCTCAGGGACCCTCCACCTCTTATCCCCCTCTGCTGTTCCAGCTCTTGGCTCCAGCTCCCCCTCTGTAATATGCTGTACCCCCCTTTACCTGGGCCCCCTTCCAGCTCCTCTCTTACAAGTATCTGGGCCCCTCTGCCCTCCTGCTTCCTCTTCAGCTCTTTTCATTATAGGCTCAGACTCCCACAACTGTCCTGGACCTCAAAGCACCTGGGTACTGTGATCTGAGGCTGTCTGCCCCTGGAGTCCTTCCTTGGCCACATGCCCAGGTCTCCCCTTAGGACACCCCACAAGGACTGAAGGAGGGGTGGTCCCCTGTCTGCCTTGTTTGGGGATGTCCGTGTGGAACCAACCTCTACACTGCCCCCATGGCCTCTCAAAGTCCTCATTTCTCTTCACTGGCAATTCCTTCTCATCTCCTGGATGCATCCTATGCACCTGGTCCCCTAATGTGGGTGCTAATTTTTATTCCATTCTCTCAATTCTTACCCCGAATTTATTTACTCTGATTCCACCCAGGTTGGTGTATTTCTGTTTTTGTTTTTTTGCCCCAGGATCTGCACTGGCAGAAGGGGTGGACCCAGACCCCTTCAGGTCCTCTTTCTACCCCACTGAGCCCACTCCTGCCCTCGCTCCTCCTCAAACCTGACCTTTCAAACCATAGGTTTTCTGACTTTGTCATACTCCGTACACACTAAAATGGCTCCCTGATTCTCACTCTCCTGGCTTCTGTCCCTCCCCACACAGACTGCAAACACTCTGGGTAGGTTCCAGCACCATGGTCCACCCTGAAAGACTCCTGGGCTCCAGGTGAGATTAAATGTCCCTCCTCGGGGCTGCCCCAAACCCTAGGCTTGCCAAGGTGCAGAAATTCGTTTTCATGAGTCTCAGATATGTTTCCCCAGTCCTCGCCAGCGTTTGGCACCAAGTGGTCAGCAAATATTTGGTCACAAGTGTTGGAACTCTTGGTGAAAGGCCAGATTTCATGTTGCCTAAGGTACCCGGGTCCAGGAGGTTGGTGCTAGGTCCAAGGTGAGGAAGCAAAGCTGATTAGGGGCTAGGCTTCTTCGCCTACCACCGTTGTAGCACCCCTATGCTCTGTATCGCAAGCAGCCCTAGGGCTCTGACCTCACTCCAGTCCTCACTCTGTAGGGCTGGACCAAGTCGGAGCAGGAGGGGTGGGGCCAGGGGCAGCCCTCCAAGCAATGCAATCCAACCCAGAGCCAGCAGGTGGCAGTGTGGGGCCGCGCTTCTGGACTACAGCCCTGCTCCACCCCTCCGGCAATGGGTGGGACTGGGGTGTGTCGCAGGCGGGGCTAGAGTGAGGTGGGTGGGGCACGGCCGCCCAGACGTCCTCAGGGGTTTCCCGCGCCTTCTCTCTCTTTGGTACTCGAGGTTCTCTTGTTGTCTTTCTCTCTGTCTCTCTGTCTCTCAGTCTCTCGATCTCTTCCAGCCACCGTGGTCCCACCTGCTCCAATTTCGGGCTCAGAAGGGAGGCGTGGTATTGTCTGAGGGAGGAGCCGTAAGCCTGGAGTCCTAGTCGCCCCGCGGGGAATTAAAGCCCATTAGGGAGGAGGCAGCGCCGGCCCAGGAAGCGCTGGGCCTTTACCCGGACGTCGGACAAATGGCTGGGTACGAACCCATCCTCTGAGATGAGGCCTCGGCCCATTGCTACACCCTGTCTCCGCCCAGGCACAGGCTCCGCCCGTCGCTGGGGTATTGCTGCTGGGACCTGGGCACAGAGCTCAGGAGAGCCCCCTCCTTACCCAAGGGGGACCCTCCGACTCCCCAGGGGAGGGGAGCCCCAAAGGTCCGCTTAGCCAACCAAGGTGACAGGAGTGGGTAAAGGCGTGGGGGTGGGAATCACTGAGACCACCGCCGACCTGACTTCCTTCCCGCCTGTTGCCTGCCTCACCACCCACCTCCCCTACCCCTTCTCCAGCGATCACAAACAACTCACAAACTCTGGACCTCTCACCTCCATTACAGCGCCGGAGGCCTAAGGCTGGAGGAATGGCGGGGGAGTTTGCTTTGGAGAGCTGCTGGTCGCTTTTCCTCACCGCTGTTACTTCAGGCCCTACACACTGACCCTGCGCCCTCCCACTCATGTCTGTTCCCTCTTTGGAATTTTTACCTGTAGTTCTTTCTGGGCCTTTATTTGTTTGTTGTTATCCACTTCCTTTGTTGCCCACCCCCTTTTTTTCTATTACCTTCCCTGGTATTTCTCAGGCCTTGGGGCCTCCTTTATTATTCTGAGATGCGTGGTGTTTGTGCCTGAACCCTGGCTGTGACCACATGCCCTTTTAGCCCTCCCTCCAGCTGTATTGTTCTTATCGGCCTTCACTCACAGGCCGAGGCCTTTGCCATGGAAGGCAAAAGGGCCTAAGGCAGATCCGGAGGAGTGGGGAGAAGATCTGCAAGCATTCTGACCCAGGGAACCTGGGACCCCTAACTTGTCTGGTGGTCTCCCACTCAGCCACTTCCCTCAACTCTGGGTCACCCCAAAGCTACAGACTGGTAGGCCTTGGGTGATCCTCGTTGCTCTGGGGTAACCCTTTGGGGTGGTATATGGTGGACCTCACTGCCCACTCCCATCCTTACTGCCCAGTTGAGCCCAGGGAAGCCAGTCACAGTCCAGACAGGCAGCCTCTGGACCAGCAAACAGACAGATGGAGGTAAGCAGCCAGATGAGAGCCTATGGTAGCATCAGCCTGGAACTCAGAGGTGTGGGTGGGGACTAACCATGCAGCTTTGGCCTAAGTGGCTTTTAGGGGCAGCAGCTGGGGTATGGACACCCAAGGGGCTCCCGCCCTGGGCGGGCCCTGTGCTTGGGTGAGGGCTGGGAGCCCAGGCTGAGTGCACTGAAGAGAGAAGTAGCAGCAAGGACTGGGCCTGAGCAGAGCCTGCTCCTATCCTCATGGGGAACTGTTGGGGCTGGCTGTGCCTGACTCCTGGGGACCAGGTATGTGCTGGGGATGGGTATACATTGAGGGGGAGACCGCAGCCCTCAGGGTTTTTTTTCTGTCTGCGGCTGTGAAGTGCGTGGACTTGGAATCTCACAGTCCTGGGCCCAAGAGGAGCTGGGGAACCTGGCCTGGGTCTTTTCCTTCTCCACACTAAGTTCCCTGGTCTGTAAAATGGCTTGAGCCTCTGAGGTTATTACAAGTAAAATGCACTGAGGCACGACAAAGCATAAATGATTCTCCATTGTGATGATGGAGAATACTGTCTGGTTGAGGGAAGGATTAGCTCTTACTTCCAGGAGGGGAGGGGAGAGATGGGGGCAGAGTAGGGGAGATACCCTGGTTCCTGCTCATAGAAACAGCTCCTGTGAGTGCTGACCACAGGCCAGCACTCAGAGGCCAGAGTCTGCAGCACATTTCATCCCAGGTCAGGATTGGGAGGGAGGACCAAGACCCTCTCATCCCAGCCAGACAAGCACATTTCCTTACTTCACCCTCCCACCTTTTCAGTCACCAACAATGGGGAGGGTCATGAGTGAGGGGCCCTGGCACAGGGAGGGGGTGGCAGGGGAATGTTTAATGGACACACACATCACAGATCAGGACAAACACTCCTGGGGAGGGAGGGGCTGCTGTCACCTCACCTTCCAACCCCTCTTTCTGCTCCCTGGACAGTTCTGGATCTCTGAGCCCGGCCAGGGCAGCTGTTCGCACAGGGAGGATCCAGATACATGGACACTGGTGCTGGTGGTGCTTCCCAAGAAGGGTGGGCAGAGCCGTAGGTTGTGTTACCCTCTGTCCCTTGTATGGGACGTCAGTCCTAGGACCCTTCCTCTATCCCTCTCCCACCTGAAGAGCCTGTCTTGGTGCAGTGCCCTGCATCCAGTAGGTGCTTAATAAATGCGCCTGGCATAGGAAGCAAAGGTGTTGACGGGAACGAGGCTGCCCAGAGTGGGGGGCAAACAGAGGGGCTCCCAGTGACTCGGAACCCTCCGTCCTCGCTGCCTTCCCTTGGGCTCCCCAGAGCTGGCGGGCTGCCGAGACAGGGGCGAGGCCAGGATGGCTTGGACTCCGGGCGGGGGCGGAGGGGGCGGGGAAGGGGCGGTGCGGGGGCGGTGTCACCGCCCGAGCTCCAGCTCAAGCCTGAGGCGACGGGAGCCGGGTTGGAGCCGCGGCAGCCCGAGCCGCGGGAATCGCCGCCGGGTCTCTAGCGTCACCCTGTACCCCTGCTTGCTGGCGGTGGCTGTGAGTGCCTTGGCCAGCCCGTGGCCGGCTGGTGGGTAGCCAGCGCCATGGCCACTCCAGAGCCCCTGCGGCCTCGCCTGTGTTGCCTGGTGCGTGGCGAGCACGGCTACGGCTTCCACCTGCACGGCGAGAAGGGTCGTCGCGGGCAGTTCATTCGCCGCGTGGAGCCAGGCTCCCCGGCCGAGGCGGCCGAGCTGCGCGCGGGGGACCGCCTAGTCGAGGTCAACGGCGTCAACGTGGAGGGCGAAACGCATCACCAGGTGGGTGCTTGCGCCCAGGCCTCAACTCTGTGCTCCGGGCCAGAAGGGGGTCGCACCAGGGCCTACATGCCCCATGCTCCGGGAGGTGGGGGGACGTAGCCACGGAGGCAACGGCCGCCGGCCTCCTTCCTAGCACCCTCCCACCAAGCTCGGTCCTGCACCGCGGAGGGAAATCCTGGCAGGGAGGAGCCCGCACTGCGGCTCCTCAGTTCATCTCTGGCTCTTTAGGCGTGTTCTGGCCTCAGTGTACCAAGTATAGAGCTGCGGGGCACCCTGGGGAGGTCTCTGTGCAAAGGAGTGCCCTGGGTGCTTTCTATGTGTGTACATGCGCACGTGTACACAACTGTGTATGTATGTGAGTGTGCAGTTCCCTCTGGGGGTCACCCATGTGCGCATTATGTGTCACAGTAAGGGCACCCCTGTGTGTGCCTGCATCCATGAGTGTGTGTGGGCTGGACTGTGCCTGTAAATGTACAGGTCTGCACCCCAGGTGCGTGTGTATGTGTGTGTGGACAGATCTGTACTCCTGAATGTGTGTGAGCTGCACTGTGTGTGCGTGCGTGCCCAGGCCTGTGTGTTGACCAGCCTGCTTGTGTGTAGTTGTCAGTGTGTGTCGGCAGTCGGTGTTCTCGTGGGTGTCCTGGCGATGGTGTTTGGGTCCCAGTGGGAATCACTGCTGGTCGTCGTACATTCCTCTCCTCAGAGGCTGCCTTGCCCTGCCAGGGCCACCAGGCCAAAGTTCATGCCTCCTGCAGCTGGAAATAAAGGCCAGAGGGAGGGCAGTGTACCTTGTCTCCACAGGTTCCGACCCCTGGGGTGTCCATCTCCCACTGACTGGTGACTCACCTGGTTTGGGTACAGCCACTCCTGCTCAGGTTCCTCTGTCTCCACAGCACCTGCGCGTCCATGACTGTTTGGGTATCTGGCCCCGGGGCCTAGAGGTTAATATATTTGTTCATGGCTGGCCTGGGAGCAGAGCTTCTGGGCCTTGTCCATCCATCTGTCTGCTCTCCTGTCTTCCACCCAGAATGTCAACCTGATAAGACTGTTTACTGAAGGAAGGTGGGCGTCAGGGCCAGAAGGCTTGGCTTGTCAGGGCACAGGGAGGGGCTGGCAGGCCTGGCACTGAGCCACTGTTTAACAGGCGCTGCCACTCTCGCCGCTGTTTGTCCTCGGCCCCTGGGTGCTTGCTGGTCTAAGAACTTCACACACAGGACCCCATGGGACCCTCTCACTGCCCGGCAGGGAGGACGTGCAATTACAGCTCCCCTCTTACAGATGAAAAAACTGATGTTGGAGATGTTGAGTGACTCCTTTGGGTACCAGAGTTGGGAAGCAGTCGGGTGCTGGGGTCCTGCTGCACAGGGAGAAAGGAGGGGCAGAGGAGCACCGGGGAAACCATGGGGCTGGCTCGGACCCTCCTCTCCATTGACAGTTTCTGCCAAGCAGCTGATGGGGGCCTCTCATTTGCCTTCCCCCAGGCTTTGGGGTGGGCATGAGGACGTTACCCTTCCTACCCCAGTGCCAAGTGGGCAGTTGCTCCTTCTTCCTGCAAGAAACACCCTGGCATGCGTGCCCTATGGCCACCCATGTGCTCCAGACACTTCATAGGCACCTGCTTAGACGTGTGGATGGCCACATGCCACACTTGTCCCACAGGTGATCCTGCCCCTCCCTGCCTCCGCCTGCTGGGTTTGAATTCTGCTACATGTGTGGTTCCTTAGTAGGTGCCTTGCCAAGAACCCAGGGCTTTCTCCTTCTGCAGGTCCAGCAGGAATGGGTCCGTGATCAGGGGGTGGGGGGACAGGAACAGACGGCCTAGATGCAGGGGTTTAGACTTCCATGCTCTACCTCTGAGAAGGACAGAAATGGGCACAGACACACCCAGACAGACAGCCAGGAGACACTCTCTCAAACCTGGACTGAGATAGACCGTGGAATAGATAGATGCATACCTGCACAGCTGCCTCACCCAGCTTCCCATCTCCTCTTGGAGAAGAGCCTGGGCTGAGGCAAGGCCTTGGGACCACGCTGCACCTCTTGCAGCCTGGGCCCCAGTATCAGGATCCCCAGCAGAGGAGGGAGGGACTGCTGGAGCCTGGGGGTAAGGGGTGGAGCTGACAGGCCTCTTGGTCCAGCCATCCACCCCTAGTACGCCAGCCTTGAGTGGTGCCACTGTCCATGTGCTGCCCAGAGAGCTGGCTGCTGACCCACTCCCACCTGCCTGTCCCAGGTGGTGCAGAGGATCAAGGCTGTGGAAGGGCAGACCCGGCTGCTGGTGGTAGACAAGGAGACGGACGAGGAGCTGCGCCGGCGGCAGCTGACCTGCACTGAGGAGATGGCCCAGCAAGGTCTTCCACCCGCCCATGACCTCTGGGAGCCAAAGCCGGTCTGGACACATGCAGGCAGCCTTGGCTCCAAGGATGGCCAGAAGGTATGGCAGATTCTGCCCATAGGGACCACCCTGGCTTTTTGCAGAACCGTCTTGGCCTCCTGACAAGAGTCTGTTTCTGGTCACCTCCAGAAGTCACTCTCTCAGACTCTGCCACCTCTCACAGCCTATCTTTGCCTCTGATGACTACCCTCTTGGCTACACTCTTTCTGCCCTCAGTCTGTTTAAAGCTGGTTAGGATCAGTGCAGCCTGGTCCTCAGCCCCTGGGCCTCTTCCGGAATGTCTGGGGCCACTCTGATCTAGCGAGGCCCCCTCCCCAGTCTAGGGTGCTCAGGAACCCAGCCCAGGGAGGGCTGCTGGGATGTCCAACTCTTTTGCCTGTGTCTGTGGCTCTGTCCTTGTGTCTGTGGCTCTGTCCTTGTGTCTGTCAGCTTGTTCACTGAAGGCCTTGGGAAACCGGGGCTGGTCCTCCTCTGTGGGCGGTGTGTGGCTGGGGGCAGCTGAGGAGACTCTCTAGGCTGAGTCTTCATCTGATGGTCTGTGGGGTAGGGGCACCTCCCGCATCTCTGCCCCAAAGCTGGAGAGCTGAAAAAGAATTCACGGGATAGGAGGCTATTCCAGGGCAGTGGTCCCAAAGCTTTTTGGCACCAGAGACAGATTTCATGGAAGACAGTTTCCCCCGGGGGGGGGGAGGGGGGGGTTGGGGACAGGAAGCAGAGCTCAGGTGGTGAAGAGAGTGAAGCTGTGGTCGCTCGCCTGTGGCTCACCTTTTGCTTTCGGCCGGGTTCCTGACAAGCCACAGGCCAGTACTGGTCTGCTGCCTGGGGATTGGGGGCCCTGGCCTAGGGGGTATCTCTTGGGGAAGGTGACCCTACCTGGGAAGCACCTGGAGGCCAGGCGGAAGAGCCTGGGGCTGCTTGTTCCTCCCTCCTGAAGGTCCCATGGTATTGTCTCTCATGTCCTTTCTCCCTTTTTTATTTTTAAAAGATTTTATTTATTTATTTTGAGAGAGAGGGAAAGGAGGGGAGAAAGAGAGGGAGAGCAGTATCAATGCATGAGAGAAACAATGATTGGTTGCCTCTCACACGTAGGGGATGAACCCACAACCCAGGCACATGCCCTGACCAGGGAATGGACCTGCGACCCTTTGCTTTGCGGGGTGACGCCCGACCGATGCCTGAGCCTCACCGGTCCAGGCTCCCTTTTTTATTTTCAAAGAAAAATAAATCCCTTTAGGGGATTCAAGCCCAGGGGTTCCCCGGAGGTGTGAGATCTGACGTTTCTGGGTGTGCAGGGGATGCCAACATCTGCCTGAGCACAGGCCTGAGGTTTTTGTTCTAAAAGGAGGGGGGGTGGTCCCAGGTCCTTGGTGCTAGGCCCTGTAGTTTGCATTTTGCCCTGGGGCCACTGAAGGCCAGACTAGGGAATGTTAGGTTCAGATCCGTGATATTGGGGGTCCTGGGACTGTGCGTGGGAGCCTCCCTCCTTCCTGGGCCTCCCACACCCCTGCCAGGACGTGCCCCTCCCCCCAGGCGTGTGTCCATTGATTTGAACACAAATGCCAGTGTTCACCTTCCTGCGGAAAACTTCACCCTCAGGCCTTATCTTCAGGATGGGGTGACCCACCTTGTCCTTGGGTGGAGCCTTCCCCCTCTGCTATTTCAGGCTCTGGGGCTGCAGGAAGCCTTGGGAGGGGGCTTCCTGTGGGTGTATTTTTAGAGAAACAGAGGGAGGCCTGAATGACAGGTTTCTCTGTGGCTGGGGCTGGCCTGGGGCCTGGGACCCCAGAAGGTCAGGGGAGGCCCAGGAGACAGAGACCCCCAGTTTTGTTTGGCTGAGTTCAGAGCCTCAGAAGGAGGCACTGGGCCTCAGTGGGGATGACGCTCACATGGCTGAGCTCCAAGGGGCAGGAGAGACCAGGCAGGATGTGTGTGCTTTGCTTTTGTGCAAGGTGGAGGGCCCCTTCTGCCTTCTCAGACTAACTTACCTCCTGTCCTGGGGTTGAGGGGGGTGGGACACGACACATGGGGGAAGACACTAATGTGACCAGCCCCTCCTTTAGAGGACTGTCAGGGCCTTGTAGGTGGTGACTCAGCCCCTGGCCAGACAGGGGCTGATAGTGGGGAGAGGGGGCAGGCCCCAAACAGAGCCAGGGCAGCTAGCAATTAGTGCCAGATGGGGGCACTAATAGACCGGGGCCCTTTCTTTTCTCACAGGAAGCCTGTGCCCCCAGCCTGTGGTTGTGGGAGTCCTTGCAGGGCGAGAGTGAGTGAGGTGACCAGAGTCCTGCAGGGGGGACTACTTGGCATAGGACCTTGTTCTGCAAGCGGGTTTCTGGGGCTCTTTGCTCTGCCACCGCCCTGTGATCTTCCACAGACTGGTCTGTCTTCTCTCCTGGGGCCTGGGTTCTTCCCTTGCTTCCATGTCTCCCCAGCCCTGGGTCCTGGGAGCAGGGCAGGGCCTTGCAGCAATTTCCTTCCCTTCTTGGGACGGAAACCTAGTCAGTGAGAAGGGGGGTTGGCGCGCCGGGCTGGAGCCTCAGTAAGGGGGGCTGTGCTCAGCCACCACCCTGTTCCCCTGAGTGACTCAGCCCCATGTCCCCACCTGTCCCTGGGGAGCCTGAGTCTCAGTGGGAGATGGATAAATGAGGTGGCAGCCTGGGCCAGCCAGAGAGCTCAGGCCGCTCCAGGTGGATGCTCACCGCCTGCCACTTCTGTCCTGGCTCCATGGCCCACTCCTGGAATTCCACACCACGTGCCCCAGTCCCAGGAGCCCCTCCACGGAGCCCATCCCTAGGACTTGTGCAGGTTAGGTGGGGTGGGGGCAGGGTGGGCAGTGAGAACCCTAACAGCTAGTTTAGCCTGTGTACCCAGGGTTAGGAGAGGGGACCCTGGTGCGAGCAGGCTGGACCCTGAACGACAATGGGGCCTTTCTCTGCCAAGGCTGGTGAGTCATCATCTGGGGGGGCACAGCCTGGCTCCTGGGGTACCCCATGTCAGCCTCTTTGTCTGGTTAAAGGCACGGCTGGGAAGACAGGGCTTGTCCAGCTCTGGGGCGGCCCTTCTGGGAGCCGTGGGAGCCGTGGGAGCCTGAGGGCCTGGCTGGGAGATGGCAGGAAGTGTGCTGAGCCAGGGCCGGGAGTGAGGAATGTGAGCAATGCGCCGGCGCCCCCTCCAAACCCACTGTTGCCTGCCTTCCTGCAGGGCCTCCCTGCTGGGTCACTGCATTGCAGCCCCTCAGCTTGAGGGTCTAGCTCCAGGTTTGGTGCTCCGTGGAACCTGGGCTCTTATAAGGAGAAGGATTTAGGCCAGACAGAGAAACCTCTCCTTGTGTGATGAGAGGCAGCTGTGCTGGGTTGAGGCCAGTGTGGTCCTGAACCCGGATGTGCCTTCAGCCTGGCCTCATGGCCCGGGACGCCCCCTAAGTCGATGCCCTCCCCCCAGTCCTTTTCCCGTTTGGGGCCTCGACAGCCCCTGCCCTGAAGGTTACTGCGGCCGGTGTGGGAGGAGGCCACAACCCGTACCACCGGGCTGTCCTGTCACAGCCTTGTGTGTCCTGTAGCATGTCTGTGAACCTGTGTTTGGGTGTCTGGTCTCTGACCATGGGTTGTGCCTCTGCTGCCTGGGCCCATGTCTACATTCCAGGTGTGGTCATGTCATGCTTCCTAGTTCCATGTGTGGCCCTGGCCCCGGGTCAGCCCTGTACCAGTCAGCCTTGGGGGCCCATGCTCTGACAGCCGGTGCCTGAGAGGGCCTCTGGGGAGGTGTGGGCCCTCCTCAAAGCTGCACACCTGTACCTCCAGGTTTGTGTGGGAGAGGACATGAGCCTGTATGGCGAGGCTGTGGAGAATTTGGGGGCTCACATCTCCCCCAGTTCAGACCATGTTGCTCAGCCCTGTCCCCAGGGAACTGAAGGCAGCAGCTCTGTCCCTGGAGTTCTTGGGGTTATGGGGCCAGATGGTAGCCTGGGGCAAGGATCCCCAGGGAGTTCTGAATGGGCTTTGGGGCCTAGAGAAGAGGTCTTGGAGGAGGGACACGAGCTGGCAGGAAGCAGCTTTTCCCGACAGGTAAGAAGGAGCTTGTGTCCCCGGAGCAAGGAGCACACTCTGAGGAAAGACACTCTTGCTCCCACAGCTGGGTGGCCACCAACTGGCAGGCAGAATATTCACAGTCAGATTTGGGGTTTGGAACCAGGTTTCAGGTCTGGAGGCTGGAGTGGTCCAGGAGGGGGCCGGGGCTGCTGTGGGGGCGGGGCCCAGGGCCTGGAGACCTTCCCTGCAGGCCGAGGAGCCTCCCTTCAGTGCCACCCCAGCCTGGCCTCAGGTCCCTCCACCACCCGTGAGGGAGGGGCCTGGTGAGCACTCCCACCCCAACACTCACCTGTACATGCACCTGAGCCCCGAGCGCGTCCCGGGAAACCTGAGCTGCTGCTGCCTGCCTGCTCACTCCGGCCACCGCCATGTTTAATTGAGCACCAGTAGCCGCTGGCCACTCAGTACTGTGGTCACTGACTGCCCCAGGCCCCTGCTGGGTGGGGGTCCTGGGGCCCAGCCCCTGTCGGCACAGCTCCTTGGCCCAGACCCTACTGCAGGATGCCAGAGGTAAAGCATGGCAGGGCCCTGGGATGTCGATGGGGGACCCACAGGGCACCATAGGCCTCTGTGTCTCAGAAGGGAGGGCAGGAGGGCAGGCCCCTCCCTCGGCCCTCTCGCTGGGCTCCTGCCGCAGCCCTGCTCTGCAGCCCCAGCCGGACATCCCTGTCTCTGGTGAGGGTTGGGGTGGAGATGGGGGTGGCTCCAGCTTGCTCTGGAATGTGAAAGCAAACACTGTAGCACTGCGCCAGCCCTTTGGGAGAGAAAACAACTGCCCAAGCCCGGACTCTGGACTCTGCGAGCCCCACACTCACCGAGGGAGGTAGGGAGGGGGCTGCTTGCAGGCAGGGCCCACAAGGACAGCTGTCCTCGACATCTAGATGAGTGGCAGCCGGCCTCTCCTGGCCTCTCTAAGGGCCCTGGGCCTGTGCTCAGCGCTGTTGATCCTTGAGCCTGTTGATTCTCCCAGTGTCCCTAAGGCCCTGGCCCATCAGAAGTCCTTGTGGGGACTGGAAGCTGAGGCTTTGCCCAAGATGTCAGGGCCGGAACTCAGTCACAGGCAGCCGAATGGGGCTCCCGGGCGTGGGTGCACAGCGTTTGTCTCTGCCCCTGGGCAAGGGCTGATGCCCAGTGAGGGGCCGTGCCCAGTGGTTGCTGCTGCCCACAACCGATGCTGTGATGCACAGGGGTGGGGCAGAGGCCTTGGGGTGGCGTCCGTGGCCTCCGGGGGTGAGAGATCAGAGCCGGAGCCTGACCCAGAGTCCCGTGTTCTGCAGGATGTCAATGGGCCTGCAAGGGAGCTTCGCCCAAGGCTCTGCCACCTGGTAAAGGGTCCCCAGGGCTACGGGTTCAACCTGCACAGTGACAAGTCCCGGCCAGGACAGTACATTCGCTCAGTGGACCCGGGCTCGCCCGCCGCCCACTCTGGCCTCCGTGCCCAGGATCGGCTCATCGAGGTACCCATCACCGAGGCTTTGGGAGGTCAGGTGTCCTGTGTCTGTGCCTGTGTCCCCCGCATGTTCGTGTCTGGGCCCCAGGTTCTCCCTGGGAGGAGGGGAGTTTCTGGGAACTTGAGCTGGCATTCCTCTTGCCGCCGTGGCTGGTGACAACATTGATGAATATTTGATGCCACACCTGGCCAGGCAGCTTGGGGGGCTGGTGGGGGCCTGCCCTCAGGCAGTGCTGTCCCCATGCTGCTGGTGGCAGGTGAATGGGCAGAATGTGGAGGGGCTGCGCCACGCAGAGGTGGTCGCCAGCATCAAGGCACGGGAGGATGAGGCCCGGCTACTGGTAGTGGACCCTGAAACAGACGAACACTTCAAGAGGCTGCGGGTCACACCCACCGAGGAGCATGTGGAAGGTGGGCTGCTGCCCTGGGGGCCTGGGATGGGTTGGAGTAAGGGGGGCTGGGCAGCCACTGACACACTGTCTCCACAGGTCCACTGCCGTCACCAGTCACCAATGGGACCAGCCCTGTGCAGGTGAGAGGGTGGGTCCAGGAGCCACAGGGGCACCTCTGGGGGTCTCCAGGCCTGACAGAGCCCCCCACCTCTCTGTATTTTCAAGGCTGTGACACCCAATCTGGCCCCGACACTCACAGCTCTAATGCCCCCTATGGGTTCTGTCCTGAGCCAGCCACACAGCAGGCAGGCAGGCAGGCAGGCGCCTCCAGCCCGGGGCGTGCTGCCCCTGCCGTCTCTCTGTTCAGCATTGCCTGGTTACCTGGAGTCGGTCTTTCCTCAGGAAGCTGTCCCTGGCTCTGCCCCAGGTGATGCTCGCGGGTGATGTGTGCATCAAAACTGCCCCTCCCCGTTGTGAGTTGGCCAGGGGCAGGCCACCTGCCTGTTCACTGTTTAGTGCCCAGAGTCCTGCCTACAATGGGCTTGGAGCGTGGAGGTCTGGTGCCCACTGCCGAATGGAGGAACAAATGCAGCTCTGGTGTGTGCTCATGTATGTGCGGGTGCATGTGTGTGCACTAGTAACTCTGGGCAGGACCCCTGAAGCTACACCTTGCCCTTGGTTTCCCAGCTCAATGGTGGCTCAGCGTGTTCATCCCGAAGCGATCTACCTGGCTTAGACAAGGACAATGAGGTAGCGAATGTCCACCCACCTCCTCTGCTGTGCTTACACTCTTGGGGGCAGGCCAGAGAGGCCTTTAGGGTGGGTATTTGTGGAACTTTCAACTTGGGCAGTGGGGCCTCTGCCTCCAGGAAGCCCTCCAGGGCCTGCTGCCTCAGCCCCACTCTAGGTATCTTCTGGTGTGAGCTCCTTGGGGAAGATCCAAATTTGGGGGCTTGGGTCCAGGGCTCACTCTGCCCATCTGCCTGCCCTCAGGATGGCAGCACCTGGAAGCACGACCCATTTCAGGAGAGTGGCCTTCACCTGAGCCCCACAGCGGCTGAGGCCAAGGAGAAGGCAAGAGCCACCCGGATCAATAAGCGGGCACCGCAGATGGACTGGAATCGGAAGCGTGAGATCTTCAGCAACTTCTGAGTCCCTCCCTACCCATTTGCTGGACCTGGGCCACCTCCCTGCATGGACTTTGGGTCTCGCCCCTTGGGTCCAGACCAGAGTCCCCCAAGCCTCAGTGGACTGGAGGCGGTACAGCCTCACTCCCAGAAGCCATGGTGGTCCCACCACCACCCAGGAATCCACCCACATCTCAGTGAGTCCCGTCCTGAGCCCCTTACCATGGGGTGCTGAGGGAATGTGGCAGCAAGATTGGGGAGGGGGAACCCCCAGTATGTGAGAGAGACATTGAGAAAGGGAGGGGCAGCGGTGTGACCCCAGGGGCCAGGCCCTTCCTTGCTGCTCTGCCTGGGCCTGCTGACTTAAAGGAATTTGTGGTTTTGCTTTTTTTCCAACAAGAGCTCCAGCTCGACACATGTTTCCACTTAATACTAGAGCCCCCACCCCCACCAGGACGTGCTCTCTAAATAATTGCAATAAAACAAACCTTCCTCTACAAACCACTCCCTCCCCCACCCCTTCCTTGGCAGCAGCTATCCTGGGTGAGAATCCCTGGGACTTCCGGGGACTGAGAGGGGTGGGCAAGCTGTTTGAGGGGCTTCAGATGAAGCTGGGGAGGCCAGACGTGGCTGTTAAGAGCTTTTTCCCTGAGCTCTATCTTTGCCTTCTGTGGTATGGGGGTTCACTAGACCAGGCCCTGGTCCCCACCACCAGGGGTCTAGGGTGCAGGGCCTGGGTTCTCTGAGGGGCCCAAGGATGGAGGCTTCCTGCTGCTGATGAGGGCAGCTTCTGGACAGGCCCCTTGTTCCTGCACCACCGCCCCCAAGCTTGGGGGGTGTGGCTGTGTGGAAGCTACCCCTGAAGCGACTCCAGTCTGTGAGCTCAGCTCCTGCCTGGAGCCCTCTCCCAGTGTGGCCCCAGACTGCCCTGAAATCTGACATTGGCGTCAGCCATAGCGCACCTGCACCCTTGGAATAAACAGGCCTTTCTTGCACCCTTGGCTGCCTCTGTCCTTCCTGAGCCCTCAGGGGTGGGGGATGGTGGTCCAGGCAGGAAGACAGCAGCCTGGCCTCCCCCTCCCCAAGTCTCAGCTGCTGGAAACTGGGTCTTATTCTTAAACCTCCCCTCCCTGAATCCATCCACCTGGTAGCTAAACCCAAACTCCTTTCAGTTCCAGCTCCCTCGTCCCTCCCCCAGGCCACTTGGGAGCCCTGCTCTCCTCTTACCCTCTGACCCTCTGAGGGGCCTTGCCCACCTTCTCTGCCTGGTCAGGCCCAGCTCCCTTGCCAGCACCTCCCATGAAGCTTTCTGGGCCCCTGACACCCCATGGTACAGCGTCACCCCCAACCCCCCAGCAGGTACACAAAGGTCAGGCCTTGTGCCCTGTGGCACACAGCCTGGGCCTCCTGGTGTTCTCCTCTGGAGGGCCAGTGGCTCTGTACGCCCTGGGGGTGGGGCCTCCTGGTAGAGGCGAGGCTCTCAGGGGGGCACCAAGTTCAGGAAGGGGGCTATTTCTGGGCCCCCAGCCAGCTGCTGAGGGAGGGAGGAAGCCTAGGCCCCCAGCATCCCCAGCAGGCTTCCCAGCAGCAGGCTACAGCCGGCTCCCAGGATCTGCTGCTTCAGCCTGGGCTCCTACGCCACCGCCCACGGTGCACACAGCCCCGACTGTCACGTCCACATCCTGGTCCCTCGGGCAGCCCCACTCCAGACACAGAACACAAAGCCCACACACCCTACCAAGGGCAGAAGTCGGATCCCAACTGTTGCAACCCCCCCCAAACTTTATTATGCACAGACACGGCTCTCTAGACACGGCCTCAGAGTCCTCGTGCAGCTGGGCACAGGGCCTGGTTGAGGCAGGCCTGGCATCGTGGTCGGACAGGCAGGCAGATCTGCTGGCCAAAGCCCACCAAGAGTCCATTAATCTCTCTCCACATGTCCCTGTGGGGGTGAGCATGAGTGAATGCTGTGAGAGTGTGAGAGAGAGAGAGAAGGAGGAGGAGGAGAAGGGAGGGAGGGAGGGAGGGAGGGAAACCCCTTCCAGCCCCTGCGGTGGCACCTGGGCAGCCAGTCCTCCAGGGCGGCACGGGTCTCCTCTGGGGACTTGGTCATCTTCTTGGTCCACCGGAGTCGGTTGGCAATTCTGTGCACGTGTGTGTCCACTGCTGCTGGGAGACAGGGTGCATGTGGGGCACAGCAGCAGACCAGCCCTTTCCTGCCCATGGCCCCACCTTTTGCCCAGGTTGTGTGTGTGTGTGGGGGTCTGAGTCTCCCTGGCCTTCCACATGGAGCATCTGAGGAGAGCCCAGAACTGCACAGTACTGGCCACAGACATGACAGTGGGTCACAAGGCCACCCCCCATTACTGGGCAGGGGCTGTAGCCAGAACCCAGAGGACTTGGGCCCTCATTTGAGGTTCAGGGAGCAGCACCTTTTGGCCCAGCCACTGGCTGAGGGTGCCAGCATGAGGCCATTGCCTGCAGAGGCAGCACCTGTAAAGGACAAAGTGGGGGTGTAGCCAGGCCAGCTGTGGCTGTCATCTACCTAGACCATGGAGGCAACTGTGCTCCGTCACCCAGAGGCCCAGCCTAGGGTCACACCACACCACACCTCCTGTGGACTGGTCCAGGAGGACAACTGCTTCCCCTCCTTTTTGGCCAAAGCTCAAGAGAGGTCAAGTGCCTTGCCCAAGGTCACCCAGGTAGGGTGGCAGAGCTGAGATCAGTTTTTTCATTGAAGGGGCTTCTGGGGAAGCCCCTGGGAGGCAAGTCCTACTCTCACTAGGGTCTCCCTACAGGTGACAGGGCTCAGAGACAACCAGAAAGGATGACATTCTGATGTTCCTGTCTGCTGTGTCTGCTATTCCCAAAGCCCTGTCCTGTCAGGAAGTACGCAGGGGGCCCTTCACCACAGACCTGCCAGACCACTCCTGGAAAAGAGCAGCTAAGGACAACCGCATAGATAAGCTCAAGTATCTGCTGAGAGGCTGGCATATTCAGGAGCCCCAGTCGGGGGAGGCTCTGCCCCTCTGTGACCCGGTTCTTGCTCTCTGGGGCTACCACCCCCTAGCTGCCCTTCTGCTCACAGGCAGGACCAGAGAAAGGCTCCCACCCCAGGGAGCAGGCTTCACAAGCTACAGGAGCTGGTGGTGTCCCCACCCCCTCCCAGCTCCCCCTCCATGAGTCCCAGAGAAGCAATGGGGTTGGGGAGTACAGAGAGGTCGCAGGTCATGCCTTCGTTTCTGAGTTGGCTGGGCCTGCTGCTAGGGCCTCAGAAGCCCTAACTCTGGGCAAAGCCTTAGAAAACAGCCATTGCACCTGACCCAGGGTCTGTCTCCACACAGCGGTCCTCTGATGCCAGGATGCTGGGCCTGGATCCAGGAAGGGATTCCAGGAAGGGGCTCCTCCACCCCAGCTCCTCCTCCCTGTTCCTCCTCTCCCTGGGACCCCCTGCCTTCACAACGTCACCACAATCTGCCCTCGCTCATTCCAGAGCCTCGTGCTTCTGGCCCTCTCTACCACCTCGTGACTTTGCAGATGCTGTTCTTCTGCCTGGAACACACTTCATTCTCTTGGCCCCCTCCCCCCTCCCCGCCCTTCAGTTCTGGGCTGAGTTATTACTTCCTCAGGAATTCTTCCCAGATGCACGCCCCATCATGGTTCTACCCCACCAGTAAGGACTGTGCAATGTCTCTCTCCCTCAGGTAGCCCAGACCGCAAGTCTGTCCCTGAGTCCATCACCAGAGCCCAGCACAAAGGAGGTGTTCAGCAAATGGGAGCTCCTCCCGCTGGTACTCATCTCAGGGCGACAAAGGCCTAGCTCAGTGCTGGGAATACCTTCTGACCCTCTGGGCTGAGTTATAGAGGAGACCTGAGCTGGGATCACAGGTCACAGGCTGTGGGGAACCCTGAGAGCAGTCAGTATGCTCAGAGCTGGCCCCACCCTCCTCGTGGGGACATGCCACTCACCGATGCCTGACACAGTACCCCAGGCCACAGCCATGGCCAAGTGTGCCATTTTGGGCCCGACACCCGGCAGTGCCACCAGCTCTGCCACAGAGGCGGGGATGTCCCCGCCATAGTGCTGCTGCAGGATGGCACTGGTCTGCTTGATGTATTTCACCTTGTTCTGAAAGACGGGGAGAAGGAGGGGTTAGTCCTGGAGGTAGAAGGTAGGTCCAACCTGGAAGGACAGGGCCAAAGAGGAACCACAGGTGCCTAAAGCTGCTCGTCACCTGCCCAGGACATACTCAGAGGCACCTGCTTGCTCCTATTCCCCCACGAAATAAGATTGAACCAAAGGCAGCAGGCAGCCTGGGGGAAGCTCAGTGTAGGCATGTACCCTTCCCTCCCACCTGTCTGGGCCAATAACATGCCTGTGGAATCCAGCTTGGGTTCCTCCCAGCCCCATTATCACTCCCAAAGGCTAGGTACGCTAAGCAAGGCCAGCCACCTCAGCAGCTGGGTTCAGCAGCACCTGGGCCTTCAGGAAGGAAGGCTGGAGCCTGGGGTTCCCCGCTAGCCGCCAGGCCAGCTGGGTGGTTCCCATCCTGTGCCTGAGCAGACGAGGCTATTTAAAACCATCTGACACAGTGCAACCCACACCACTGCCTAAGGGAAGCAGCCACACCCACTCGGCTACTTTCACCAGATCTGCCCATCCGAAGTCCTGTGCTGTGGCCTCTTGGGACTCTGAAAGGGAAGGGGTGACACACTCCAGGGAGGCTTAGAGTAAACAAAGGGAATGGTGGGTGGGCAGCCTCAGCAAGGAAAGGAAGGGCCAGGCGGCTGGGTGGGGAGGTGGAGGAAGGAAGGGGTGGGCTGCAAACAGGAAAGGCCAAGGAGCGCCAGGGCCTAGACTAGAGGCCCCACTGTGGGCTGCTGTGGCCCACTGTGGGCTGCTCAGAGGGGTGGGGGGGCTCCAGTGAGAACTCACATCTATCCAGACGCCTGTGGCCAGAAATGTGTGAAATGTCCAACCTGGCCTCCTGCATGCCCCCAGCTGCGAGCGCCTCACCCCTGCCCCCAGCCACCTGATGTCTTTTCCAGGCCAGTGGCAACCCCGGGCCACGGTCACCACAGGCTGGGCTCACCCTCCAGAAGCCCACAGGGTAGATGAGTCTGCCCAGCGTGATGTCGTCCATCTGCAGGATGCTGTCCACTGTCAGGCCCCAGGCCTGCAGCCGCTTCATGGCACCTGCTGTCACCTGATCTTTGGTCTGGCTGGAGAGCATCAATGACAGCAGCACCTGGTACCTCCGCACCTGCTCTCAGTGACAGGAACAAGAATGGTGGGGCGGGGGGGGGGGGCCTGGGTGCTCACTATGGGCCAGGCCCAGCCAAGCCCTTTACCTACCTGGGAATGTATGGGCTGTCAGCCTCCCACCCACCCTGGCCAATGAGGGACAGGTGTGTAGAGTCTGGCCTGGGCCTGCTTTTCATTTATAACATGGGGACAATAATAGCACCTGCTTCTCAGAAACACTGTGAGGCTTAATGAATTGTTACGACACGTAGACTTGCACCTTGTGTAATGTCAGTGCAGCAGCACTGCCATGTGAATGACGCTACCGCCCACGTGACAAACAAGCAAACTGAGGCCCAAAGAGACATGTACCTAAGTCAGCAGGGGCAGAGCGGGGATTAGAATCACGCTGGTCAAAGGACCGGGCTCCAGGCCAGGGAAGTGCAAAAACTTCTTTCTCCATCAGCAAACTTACTGAACTTCCCTTATGACCCAGCACGGTGCTGGCAGCAGTCAGAGCACCAGGCCCCAGGCCACAGGTATCCCTGGCCTGCTGAGTGGCCATTGTAAGGCAAATGAGTTTGCCCAGTGCTCTCAGGGTGGTGTCAAACAAGAGCTGTAAGGTTGTGCCCTGCCACAGGCCTGAAAGGAGATAAGCACCTCGCTCAGAAGGGGGTCACCAGGCAGACAGGGCCCCTGCCTACCTTTGGGGGCGCTCTGGGGTCATAGCAGTGCTCAGCGCCCAGCTGGTCCACAGGTGCATCCTTCCCACTCCGCATGGTGCGGATGTTTGCCAGCTGCTCCTGCCAGTCCTGAGGCTCCCAGCTTGGCACCTTAAGTGGCTTGGTCGCCTCTTTTTTCTCATCATCCGAGGCCTCGTAGGCCACATTCAGGCTCTGGGCCTTCCGTCGACGCTTCACAGGGTGGTAGCTTTTCCTTCCTTCTGCAAACAAAAAATGCCACTCAGTTCTTTCAGTGGGGGACACAGGTAAGGATAAAGCATTGCCCTAACTGCTCTCTCAGCTCTTATCATTCTTCCCTTTAATAAGCATCCATCATCTACTACACCTGGGGGTGCTGTCCTCTGTAGCGTGCACCCCAGTGCAGGTCAGCCTTCCTTGTGCCACTGCCCGCCTCTCCCCCACCCCCCACCCCCACCAAGTCCAAGTGAACACTCCAGAACTGTAATAGCCTCCACCATTATACCCCCTAATCTAGTCTCCACACCATCAGAAAGAATTTTCTAAGACCAAAATTTGATTGTGTCACTTTCTATTTAAATCTTCATTGACCCTGGCTGGTGTGGCTTAATGGATTGAATGCCAACCTGTGAACCAAATGGTCAATGGTTCAATTCCCAGTCAGGGCACCTACTTGGGTTGTGGCCTAGGTCCCCAGTGGGGGGGGGGGTGAGGGGCAGCTAGGTCTCCCTTTCTTTCTCCCTCCCTTCCCCTCTCTCTCCCTTAAAAATTCATTGTTTTTTCTTTGTACTCATAATGAACTCCAAACTCTGTCCTGGCATCCAAGCTCCTTCCTACTTGGCTTGACTTGTCACCCGCACCAGTTCCCCCCATCCCTCGCGCATGAGTTCCTCCCATCATGTTTCTGTCCTTGCGGGTCTCCTTTCCTGGACTACCCCAGGGGTTTTTGGGTGCCTATGGGAATCTCTGTCTGTCCAGTCCTGCAGACGTCACCATAGGACATGCTGCTGAGACCCTGTCAGTCTCCTTCACCTCTCAGGCCCGTGGTAGGCACCCGGTAAGCCCTTAACGACTACAGGATAAACATAACAAAGGCCATGCCCCTTCCTGTTTTCTCTCAGAGGCACCCTCTAGCAAGGGGAGAGGACTTCTGGCTAGGGGTAACCTGGGTACCTGACCTCTCCGAGAGGTAAGCAGCTACGAGAACAGGGCCAGTCTGCCCCACAGATAGCTTGGCACAGGTGGAACATTCCAGGCCAGGCTAGTGGGACGGGGAAAACGTCCCTGTTCAGGACAAGGCTGTGAGGAGGTGTGAGTGCCAGGGACCAGCCCCTGTGGACCCTGTCCCTTTCTCTTGGGAACAGGGCGCTAGGTGGGAACGCAACTTCACTTGGGGACGAGGAAATGCCTCTCTGCTGCCGGGTCCCCCGCCTTCGGTGTCCGGATCCTAACCCGCGCAGCGAGCAGCCCTCGTGGGCACCCCAGGACCCCAGCCCTCAGTCCTTTGCCGTCCCTCCCTCCCTCCCTCCTCGCCTTCCTTTCCCCAGCCCGGTCGTGGCGCTACCTGCAGACGCCTCTCCTCCCCTTTGGATCGACGCGGCCTCCTCCCCACTCCCCGGGGGCCTAGCCCCAGATCCCCGGCTTTGGCTGCGGGTCACCATCCTCATGCCCGCGTAGTTCATGCTGAACTCCCGCGGACTACACGTCCCGGCGGTCTTCGCGGCCCTGTCATGTGACTCAACACTCAGCGGTCTTTCCAACAGGGGAAGCTCAGAACTACGACTTCCAGCAAGTCGTGCTGCGCGAGTGCGTATTTCCGGCGGCGGCGCGCAGCCCGCGGGGGTGTGTTCCCTGCTCTGCGCCCGGGCGGCACGGCGCGCAGCGGCCGCAGCCCGGAGTGAGTGGCCTGCGGTCCCCTGACGGCCGGTGCAGGCCCAGACCGCGGTGTGGTGCGACTCCGATGGGGCTGAGGGGAGGCAGCCACGCCCGGCCTACTCGGTGATGCGGCGGGGCCAATCCCGCAGTGTCCTGGGTCCGAGTGTAGGCCGCCCCCACCTTAGCCAGAGCCTGTAGCTCCAGGCACTCCTTCGTTTTAAGTAATGTCGGGTGAAAGGAGGTCCCTGCTCTCGCGACCCCGCGAGAATCCTTCACATATGGAGGAGAGAGATGGCTAATGTCAAGGCTTCCTGGGCCCCATGGCTACTGTTCTTTCACCCCCAATTAAGCTCCCTCACCCCATGCACTAAGTCAGGGGCGGCTGCCTGGCGTTTCCCAGGTTTATTTTTGGCCAGGGCAACGTGGCTGCGGTCGAGTTCTCCCCAGGGTCTGTGGGAGGAAAGGTGCCTATCAGACAGCTAGGGTTCCCTGGTGGCTGTAGGTCCGCAAGGCAGCTGTGTGGAGTTGTTTCTGAGATCTCTATGCCTGTTTCCTCCCTGCAGGGGAGTCTCCGGGTGTGTCCCTGCCCACCATGGCCAAGCCAACAAGCAAAGACTCAGGCTTGAAGGAGAAGTTCAAGATTCTTTTGGGATTGGGAACTCCAAGACCAAATCCAAGGTCTGCAGAGGGCAAACAGACGGAGTTTGTCATCACAGCGGAAATCCTGAAAGTGAGTGAGCTGCGGGTGTCTTCCCTGCTGGCCTCTGGGAGGTACAAAGAAGGCTGGGTTTGATCTGTCAACAGATCAAACTGTGGGAGAGGGGATGCTGGAACAGTCTGCATGGGGCTGCTGTCCCCAGGTCCACAGAGGCTTACATATTTTTTCTGGAGATTCAGGAAGTCAGAATCTTGGTGACTTGGTTCTGCACATGAGTTAGTATTTGGATGTTGATGCAAGGAAACCTATTTTACGACATGAGGCCTGAATTCCATGGCCTCCACAGGTGATTAGGTTTATGGACAGGTGCATACCATTAACTTGTGAGTCCCTGTGAGAAGTCTTCATTTTTTGTCTTTGTTTGAATTCCCCTACCACATTCCTGACACCCTGCTTTGCCTGTGAATAAATGTCTAGGTTTTGCACTCTGATAGTGTCCTGTTCAGAAACAGCCAAGATGTATGTCCATCAGCTGGTGAATTGTCCCTTGAGTAACACATACTTGAACTGCACAGGTCCTCTTAAACTCAACTTGTTTTAATTTTATCTTTTAATAGAATTTACTTGTTAGTAATATTTTATAAGTTTCAGGTGTACAATTCTATAATACACCATCTGTACATTGTATTGTGTGTTCACCTCAAGACAAGACTCCTTTTTTTATTTATTTATTTTTAGTTCATTTAATTATTTTTCAAGTACAGTTTTCTGTCTATTACTCCCATCCCATCCCACCCCCCAAGTCAAGTCTCCTTAAATGCAGGTTTTTAAAATCCTGTAAGTGGACCCTCGCGGTTCACATCCACGCTGTTCAAGGGTCAGCTATAAACAAAATATGGTGCATCCATGTGCAGGAGTATTGTCAAAAGGAATGTTGCAACATGGATGAACATTGAAAACATGCTAAGAAAAAAACCAATACAAAAGCCCATATGATGCGTGATTACATTGATATGAAACATTGAGAACAGGGAAACCTGCAGAGACAGAAAGCGTTTGCCACGGCCCTGGTGGAGAGAGCAGTGGGGAGTGACTGCTGAAGGGTATGAGGTTTCCTTTTTTTTTTCCCTTAAGATTTTATTTATTTACTTTTTGAGAGAGGGGAGGGGAAGGAGAAAGAGGGAGAGAAACATCATTTGGTTGCCTCTCGTGCCCCCAACTGGGGGACCAGGCCCGCAACCCAGACATGTGCCCTGACTGAAGATCAAACTAGTGACCTTTCAGTGTGCAGGCCGGTGCTCAGTCCACTGCACCACACCAGCCAGGGTGAAGCTTACCTCTGAAGTAATGAAAATGTTCTATAATTACAGAGGTGGTTACAATCATTGTAAATACACTGAAAAATGAATTATATGGTTTAAAATGGTGAGTTTCATGTGATGTGAATGTTACACACAAAAAATAATGGGTGCCCTGGCTGTTGTAGCTCAGTGGATTGAGCACAGGCCTGCGAAATAAGGAGTTGCGGTTCGATTTCCAGTGAGGGCACATGACTGGGTTGCAGGCCAGGTCCTCAGCAGGGGGGCATGCAAGAGGCCACACATCATGTCTCTCTCCCTTTCTCCTTCCTTTCCCCTCTAAAAATGAATAAAATCTTCGAAAAAATAAAAATAAAGTCATGCAGTGATGGGGGGAAAGTCTGTTCTCACTCAGTTGGGATGGAGTAGTAAACTGGTCATCGCTCATTTCAGAAAGGTGCGCTGAGGGTGGCCAGAGTGGGAAACATGAGTGTAGTTCTTAGAGTGGTCAGTGAGTGGCAGTTAAGGAGACCTGTTGCCCGAGCACAGGCTCCTTTTCCTTCTTTTACCTTCTCCAGGAATTGAGTGTTGAATGTGGCCTCAACAATCGCATTCGAGTGATAGGCCAGATCTCTGAAGTCGCAAAAACGAAGAAATTTGAAGAGGTAGGTCTGTCTGAGTTGGGCTACTGGAGGGATGCATGGGAGCTGTTCAGAAGCCTTATTTGGCTCTTTCTAGGAGCAGGGTTGACAGTTAACTTTGCTAATGAACTAATACACCACTTTAGGGAATTTAACTTTCATCTTAGTTGTGGGGAAACTTCTGGAAATGCCCTGAGCACAACCCTGAGGAACCAGTCATGTGTGGAGGTGGGGGAGCAAAGGGATTAAGGCTTTTCTAGCAGGTCTGAGAAGGGGCTTACAGTGGTTTACAGGAACGCACGTGCACGCGTCCTGTTGCTGTAGACTCAGGGGAAGGGAACATAGAAGCGTGTGCGGGAAGAGTGTGGTTTCACAGAGAACAATTCAAGGCACGCCCATCTCTGTCTTTTTGGGAGAGGGGGTCGGTAGTTTCAGGTGGCCTTGCAGACACAAGCGTATTTATTTCAGGCAGCTATTTCCAGGCTCTCTCCTGACGTCCTGTGGACAGAGTGGGAAGTTATCATTACAGCACTTCTGTGCTCTCTAGCCTCGAGCAGCTTTCGTGTGAATGAGGGTGGTGGGGGAGACGTGGATCTCACCTAGCAGATTCAGATCTGCTAAAGGGGAGAGTGACCGCTACGTCCTCAGCAGCCCATCTGAGCTGGGCCAGCTGCACATTGCCAAGGAGAAATGTGACAGTAGGTACCTGTGTTCATAAAGTTGCCTGTATAGGTACAGAAAGGTGAGGTGGGGCTGAGGTGCTGGTCATGTGAATAGACAGGTGGGCCTAAGAGGCTGGGATAGTCCACAAGCCCAGCATCTGTTTTGTTGCAGCTTTGGTTGCATCCATAGGAGTATTGTAAATAGGACAAAGGAAGTAAAAGTTTTAGTGTATCCGGAGTTAGTCAGAATGTTGGTTAGACAACATCTAAAAGACATTTCAGTCCTGCCCCTAAGAGTGAGCAAGAGCTCCGGAAAGGGTGAATGGTCTGAAAACCCTGACTGAGGGGAATCTGGGATGGTTAATGTGGAGGAGGGAAGGTGATGAGAGAGACTGACTGGGGGTAGCTGCAGGGGACAGGAGCCAGGTCTCCCATGCGCTGGGTGTGCTTAGAGGAGGCAAATTCCAGAAGCTTGCAGAGGGTTCTTGGCAGGTCACGCGGGGCAGTAGAGATGGGGCAGGGGTGTGGTAGTGAGTGGTCCATGGCTGGACTAGTGTGTTTAATATGTTTTTAAATTTTTTACTGTATATTATTTTTAAAAAATATTTCTTTTTTAGAGAGAGGGGAAGGGAGAGAGAAAGAGAGGAAGAGAAATATTGATGTGAGCGAGAAACATAAATTGGTTGCCTCTCAAATGCATTCTGACCAGGGACCAAACCCTCAACCCAGGCATGCGCCTTGCCCGGGTATTGGACTGGCAACCTTTCACTTTGCGGGATGACAACCAACCAACTTAGTCACACTGATCAGGGCTAACACGTTTTTAAAATATTTTTATTGATTTTGAGAAAGAGAGAGACAGACATTGATTTGTTCTACTTATTTACACATTTATTGGTTGTTCCTTGTATGTGCTCTGACTGGGGATTGAACTTGCACCCTTGGCTTAGCAGGATGATGCTCTAACCAGCTGAGCCGCTCAGCCAGGGCTGGGCTGGTGTGTTTACAGAGAGGGAGTCGGGCTGCAGGCCAAGGGACCACTGTGGTGCCTCTGGTTATGAGACTCTCCCAGTGGTCTTCCCCACCAGAGTGGGGAGGCTATAGGGTGGACTCCCTGTGGTCTCTGGAGGCAGCCAGGACCCCCTCTCTCTCCTGCGTGCCTTCCTTCCTCCTCTAGCCTGTGGCCTGACAGGGGTTTTAAAGTAGATTGGAGCTATTTTGTCAGGTTCGTGGTTGCTGTGGGCTGTGACAGATCCTCGAGATGTGGACTTTAGTGGCACAGGATTTAAGTCAAAACACCCTGTTGTTCTGCTCTGCCCTGCCCTTTGCTTTCGAGTTGAGGGGCCAGCACACCCTACTAGCTGTCCCCTCTTTGCTGATGGCAGCATGCAGTGGAAGCACTCTGGAAGGCCGTTGCAGACCTGCTGCAACCGGAACGGCCACCAGAGGCCCGGCACGCCGTGCTCTCTCTCCTGAAGGCCATCGTGCAGGGACAGGTAAGGGGTGTTGGGTCTCTGCCCAGGCAGAGCTGGGATGGGTGTGTGGGATGATGTTGGGCCGCCCACTGATGGCTCCTGCTGGTCCCACTTGGACTCTTGTCTTTGGCGAGGGCACCAGGCACAAGCTCTGTGGTTCCCAGGGGCTCTGCAGCTAGATGGCCTGAGTGGGCATCCTGGAATCACCTCTTGTATCAGTGTGACCCTGGGCAAGTCACTGGAGCTCCCTCCTGAGTCTCCACCTCCTCACCTGTAAAAGGGGATGCCCGTGATGCCTTCTTCCTCTGGGTTGTTTTAGGGAATAAATGAGGCAGTTTATGCAAGATGATGAGAACAGTGCCTGGCATGAGCAAGCCATGGACTGGGCTGTCGTTCTTGCCGACCTTGATCCCCTCTTCCTGGGCGGCTGCCTGTGCTCAACGTGCTTTGGCCACACTGGTCTCTGCTGTTCCTGGACCACTTAGGCCACCTCTCACCGTTCTTGCCTGGAAGGCTCTTTGCCGTCCGACCCCCCCCCAGACCCCCCATTTACTCTACTTCTTTGCACCCGGCCACCCAAGAAGCCTGGACACCCTCAGTGCAGTTAGACCGTTGTCATTGTATGGGCACGAATGTGTCCACCCTGGGCTGTGAGTATGGGGGGAGTGGAACTGCACTGTCCCTACTGTGTGCCCACACTCATGCTTAGAACTGGGCACATAGTGGGTGCTCCACACGCACTGGTCAGCCAGTGACCAGTGTGTCTGCTCTCCTACCCTGAGCTTCTTTGATATTGCCAGTCTGCCCCTTACAGCCAGTCCCTGTGGGAAGGGGAAAGGGCCCCAGAGTTAGGAGTCTGATAGCCTGTTGCCCTTCCTGGACTTCTTACAGCTGTTCACAAAGCCCAGTAAGCCAGGGGATCCTGGCAGGACTGCTGACCTCCTGGTTTTGTCTTCAGGGGGACCGCTTGGGTGTTCTCAGGGCCCTCTTCTTCAAGGTCATCAAGGATTACCCCTCCAATGAAGACCTCCACGAAAGACTGGAAGTTTTCAAGGCCCTTACAGACAATGGGAGACACATTACCTACTTGGAAGAAGAACTGGGTGGGTGCCACACTGGGTGTGAGGTTTCTCTGGCCTTGGTGATCAAATTTAATCTGGGATGTGGAAGGCCACTGGGTCCCTGAGGGAGTACTGCAGTTTGCAGGAATGGCCTGCAGAGGGCGCTGCACCATGCAGCTCTACTTACCTGTGTGCCACCTGGATCAGCCACCAGAATCCTGGGGATCTTGTTAAAAATGCAGAGTCCTGGGTTTCAAGCCAGACATGCTGGCTCAGAACTCCTGGGAAGTGGGGCTAAGGTATGCATCTGAGGCGGGCAGGCGGTGATCTGAGCTCTGTTGTAGGAAGAGTAGGCTGCTGATCTGGCCATCAGGCGTAGCCTACAGGTAAAGTTACCCAGAGTGCCCCAAGGCTTCTGTAGGGCCAGACCGCCTTACTGTGTCTGCCTCCTTGCTCTCTTTGTGCCTGGGCCTGGCCTCCAGCTCTCTCCTTTGCTGGCCTTCCTCCTTGCTGCTACGACTGTGTGAGGTTTCCATAAGTCTTGAGATTTCATGTCACTGATGAGGGGAGAAGAGGAAGGAGGTAGAAGAAGTAAATCTGACTAACGCCTTGTTCTGTTGCCCCGAAATGGGTCTCAGCTGTCGGTTTGCCTCCAGGACAAGTGCTGGCGGGGGTCCATGGTCAGGTTTTCTAAGTTTACTTGGCTAGCACCCAAGTGTTGCTTGTGTCTTCTTCAGGAGATTCTTTCTGGGGATAGGGGGCCACGAATATGCCTCCTAGATATGTGTTGAGGTGATGCCGGCACCCCTAGCATTGTGGTCAGGGCTCTGAGCATCAGGTGCACGCACACTGCTGCCGCCTCTTAGCCCAGATCTCCCTCTTAAAGGGAGATGGGGCATTGGTGAATTTCACTTCCAGAGTCCATGACATACTGACCTGCTCGGGCTCCAGCTGAGCCACCCTCAGCCCCGTGCATGCGTGGCCTGCCTGCCGTTGCATGGGGACTTAGGACGGGGTTTCCAGCAGTGAGTGGGATGGGACACGTTTTCCTTGGGAGGAGGTGGTAGGAAGTACATTTCTCTCCTCCCGTTCTCCCCAGCTGAGTTTGTCCTGCGGTGGATGGACATCGGCCTGACCTCAGAATTCCTTCTGGTGCTTGTGAACTTGGTCAAGTTCAACAGCTGTTACCTCGATGAATATATTGCATCAATGGTCCAGTAAGAAAAGAATCCAAATAATGTTACTCTGATCATAGTCCCACTGTCTTGGTCTGTACTTCAGCTCTGCAGGATGAAGCTAAAACTATTGAATAAATAGGGACGTTGAAAGTGGCCACAGCTACCTTCTACTTAGGCTGATATTTTGAATATTGACCTAGCATTTTATTTTTAATGTATGTAATATTATCTGATGTTTAATTTATTATTTTTGTTGCCATTCTTTCAAAATACTCTGTGAAATCCATCAGGGCAGGGGCAGCACTGAGCACTTGCCTGTCTGTGGGTGAGTGGGGCCCTAGGGAAGATGAGTCCCTCGTGTAACTGACTCTGTAGGGTAATCAAAAAGTAAATTGGAGCCACGCAGCCTCTGGGGAATGTCCTTTCAGTGGACTTTGTGCTTCCTCCAACAGCATGATCTGCCTGCTGTGTGTCCGGACTGTGTCTTCCATGGACATAGAGGTTAGTAGCTGCCCCTCTCAGAGGCAGTCTCTGTCATCTTCCTTCCGGGCAGGCTGGGTGGGCTCAGGTTAAGCTCCCTGCTGCCCCGCACTGGCTGTGTGGCCCCAGCCAAGCCACTCAGCCTTTCTGAGCCTCTGGACTCTCTCCTGTAAATAACAGTGGTTGGAAGACCTCAGTTGTGGGGTCATAGTTCAGGATGAGGTGACCCCGATGTGTGGAATGTAGAAGTTCCTCCAAGACACTCACTTGCCCTTTTGGTTCCAAGGGAGGCTGCTTTGGCACTGAGGAGGGACGACAGTCACTGACCAAAGGAGGGTGGGAAGGAGGCTAGGGGTGTTACCTCCTTATGGGCAGGAGTTGGGCAGGGCCATTGTGACCCCCTCCACCCCCAGGTGTCTCTGCAGGTGCTGGATGCCGTGGTCTGCTACAACTGCCTGCCGGCCGAGAGCCTCCCCCTATTCATTGTCACTCTGTGCCGCACCGTCAACGTGAAGGAGCTCTGCGAGCCTTGCTGGAAGGTGGGGTCTGCACTGTTGTCCTGGAGAGTCCTTCCCTGGAGGAAGTTGTAAGCCAGGCGCATGGACAGGACAAGGGCCATCTTGTCTTTACAGGACAAGGGCCATCTTGTCTTTAATGAATGGCCATCTGATTCTCAGGGTGGCCATACAATGGCCTGCTGAGGGGCATCCAGTGACATTTTCCCAGGCAGCTGAGCTGAGGTCAGGGCTTTGGTGGCATTTTGAGAACTCGGCAGCCTCTGTGTTTGGGAGGAGGTAGTTGCAAGCCAGCTGGACATGCGGGGTGTTAGAGCAGTGGTGTGCAGGGTTGGCACGCGGGGCTGGGTTTGAAGCCCTGGGATTCGTATCTGCCAGTCTAATGGTGTGTTTTGTTTCCCAGCTGATGCGTAACCTTCTGGGCACCCACCTGGGCCACAGTGCCATCTACAACATGTGCCGCATCATGGAGGACCGGTGAGTGGTCAGGGCCTGGAGTGGGTGGGGAGGGTGAAGTGGCTGGGTCAGGTGCTACAGAGCTTTCGTGCGGTGCTGTCCATTTTGGCTCTTGCCTGGCGTGGGCCAACAGGGAGGCTGCCTGTGCCTTTGAGGTGTCTGTCCCAGAAGCACACAGCTTATGCTCTTGGTTTTCCGTCCCTTCCCACCTGTCAGTCAAATCAGAACATTCAGAATGGAACGCATAACCTCCCTACCATATCTGGATCTTGTCCAGTGAAGCTGCTTTACCTTTGATCCTATTATGAGGCCCTCGTCCCCACCTCCCACAGCCAAACCGTCACGAGTCCTGTCACTGCTGTCCTTTGGAGATGGCTCAGAGCTGCCCACCCAGGGCCTGCACCCCAGGCCCTCGGCTCTCACCTCCTCGCAGGACTTCTGCACCCACTCTTGGCCTCTTGAAGTCTGTTCCTCCACATAGCAGCCCCGTGCTCTTTTTCCAATGCAGATCTGACTGTGTCACCCTTTGTTTGAAGCTAGGGTGGCCCCCAGGGCTTTCAGGATTAGAAACCAAACGCCTCACTGCAGCAAGGCGTGGGCGGTCTGGCCCCGCCCCAGCCCTGGCTTCCCATTTCCTCCATCTTGCCACGGGCCTCTGCACATGCCCTTACTCTTGCTGGAAGGTCCTTCCGCCTTGGTCAAGTTTCTCTGAGTGCTCCTTGACGTGCAGGCAGCACCGTTGATTCCCTGACCACCCCAAGCAGGTTTTGCTATCCTGTGGCTTTCCTTCTTAGCTATGGTGTGAGGTAGACATTCAACATTTCCTTATGTTCTTCTGTTCGTGTCTGTGTCTCCTGGACTGTAAGCACTCTTTCACGTCTGCGCCCTGGCGTCCAGCATGGCTCCGTGGTTAGCAGTGATGACTATGGAGTGAATGCACGAAAGAATCAAATGGTTGCTGCTAGCCTCTGTGTTCCCTGACTGACATTCCCCCCCTATCTTTACTTCTGCCCTGTAAGTGCAGGGTCCTCTGGGGAGGCTGCCAGGAGCCAGGGCCCACCCTGGCCTGTCTTTGGGCCTTGCAGTGGGCAGATGGTGGACCAGGCCCGCTCATGTCCCGTCTCTGGGGAATGCTTTCAGAGCCTACATGGAAGATGCCCCGCTGCTGAGAGGAGCTGTGTTCTTCGTTGGCATGGCTCTCTGGGGAGCCCACCGGCTCTATTCTCTCAAGAACTCCCCGACATCTGTGTTGCCATCGTTTTATGAGGTAACTCATTTTTGCTGACACGGGAACCAGAGCAGTCCCCTTAGTCAGGCTGGCCCGCTGAGCAGAACAGGCCCACGAGCCGGACGCTGTCTCATGGGCAGCGGGTGTTTCCAGGCACTTGCTTTGTAACTGCAGATGAGGCTCAGAGCCGTTTGACAGACTTAGCCTCAAGCAAATGTTACATGTTTTGAATTTCACATCCTCAGTTAGCATTAGAATTGCAGAATTCCTCCAGGGGTGGCAACACTCTCACTGGTGACAGTTTTATTTGGTAATCTCGGCCTTGCTGTAGAATGGAGCCCGTAAGAGGGCTTCCGCTTCCCGAGTTCCTGGTGGGATGCGGAGTGTTTGTGTGTGTGTTTCTCACGTGGCCGTCACAGCAGCCCTGGGAGCTGTGCCGCTGTGCCAGCCTCATCACACTACATGGAAAGCTGCCCAGACAAGCTGTGTCGTGTCCAGGGTTACGTGGAATCTCCTGACAGGCTGTTCTTTCTGCCCTGCCCCCACCTCATAGGCAGCGAAGTGTGCAGTCTTTGCACGTTGCTTACATTAGGGCAACTTTTAGGTGCCTCTAGGCCAGTGAGCCAGGGGCCAGGAATTTAGCTGAGCCAGGCTGTCTGGAGTCAGTGTAGAAAACACTTCTGGGCTCCTATGATATGTGGGTGGCCCATGAGACATGTGGGCAGTGTGCCCCTCCCAGGGCATCTTATGTTGGGACCCGAGGGTGATGTGACAGAGGGCTTCCGCTGTGTGAGCAAGAAGTGGGTGACGGTCGTCTGCCCCCTGCGCCTTGTTTTCCAGGCCATGACCTGTCCAAACGAGGTGGTGTCCTATGAGATTGTTCTCTCTATAACCAGACTCATTAAGAAGTACAGGCGGGAGCTCCAGGCTGTGACATGGGACATTCTTCTGAACATTATCGAGCGCCTGCTTCAGCAGCTCCAGGTGAGGCTGGTGGGAAGGCTGGGCCCGGGGAGGACCAAGACCATGGACAGGCAGGCCCAATGGCCCTTCCTTGGGTGGCCAGGACCTGTGGGGCTGCCAGGCTCGTCTCACCTGGATGACAGCTCCCGTGAGATCTTCTGACCCTGCTGCGGGTGTTCCTGATGGCTCTCAGTGATACCAACTCGCCGTCCACTGCAGTCAGCCAGGTTTTCCAACCCTGCTCATCACTGGGAGCAGGAACGTGTAGTAGACAAGCAAGGGGCTGTGTTGCTGTTGATCAAGATCAAGTCACACACCAGGTCACCTCCATGGCCTGGAAGTGGGCACTGAAGACAGTTTCTTAAGTGTCTAGAAAGCTGGCCACAGCTTTGGCATAATTTTGGAGGCCATTGCTGGTGTGGGGGCTGCAGAGATGACAAGGGCTAAGGGCTGGGCCTTCTGGGGCACTGGGGTGGACCAGTGTTTAGGTGGCCAGGCCAGGGAGAGGAAGGACTGGGCTGTCATCCCTCATTGTCACTGTCCAGCCAGCCAAGTGGTGCTCGATCCCAGTGGCGGGCTGGGAGGGCATATCCTAGGGCCTTCAGAGGTGCGTGAGCCTGGGGGGAACATGAAGCCCCCAAAGTTGGCCCCTTCTAGGCTGGCTGTGGGGCACAGCCAGGACCCCCTGGCGGTGGTGGGCAAGCAGAAATAGCCCAGCTGCCACATGTGTCCTAGCATGGTGAGGGTCGTGTCCCCTACCCAGCAGAAGGACTTGAGGGGATGTCTGGATGCAGCTGGTCTTGAGTCCTTGGGGGGAGTCAGAGGTCACTCCTGTGTGACTGGGCCTTTGTGTTGCAGAACCTGGAGAGCCCAGAGCTCAGGGCCATTGTCCATGACCTGCTGACCACGGTGGAGGAGCTGTGTGATCAGAACGAGTTCCATGGCTCCCAGGAGAGATACTTCGAGCTCATCGAGAGATGTGCGGACCAAAGACCTGTAAGACCACCTGTCCCCCAAACCTGGCAGGGCCTTGGGTGTTCAGGCACAGAGGGTAGTTTCTGTCAGGCTCCTAGGGAGGGGCAGACCTGCTTAGCTGTGGGAGCCCTGGCTGTGTAGATCTGAAACTGAGTTCAGTGTGTTTGAAATAAAGGCCCCTGCTTTTCTGGGATTGTCCTTGCGTGGAAGTCTGTCAAGGTATCAGCAGACTACGTGTGTGCGGGTCCTTCAGAGCGCAGCACTAGCCTAACCGCCAGTTTCTCCCACCTGTGTGGGGGCAGGTGCCAGCCGGCGCTGTGGGGACTTGTTGCTTGGCACGTCTGCTTCCCGGGCAGTGGGCAGGCCTGTGGTAGAAATGCTCAGCTTGATGCCAAGGTTTTTACATAGGTTTTTGTTATTTATTTATTTATTTGCTTTAGAGAGAAGGGAAGGAAGGCAGAAAGAGAGGGAGGGGAACATCAGTGTGTGAGAGCGACATCAATCAGTTGCCTGTTACTCCTTCCATCTTGGGGCGGCCTGCAACCCAGGCATGAGTCCTGACTGGGAATCGAACCAGTGACCTTTTAGTTCGCAGACCGGCCCTCAGTCCACTAACCCACACCAGCCAGGGAATACCTAGGTTTTTAAATGAATTCTCACCGCTGCCAGTAAAGTTTTGTCTTGGTGTGCTCCCCACCCGGGCCTTGGAATGGTTGGTCTCACTGAGCAGACCGTTCTGGGCTAGCAGCACAGGGCGTCATTTATAACAAAACCTCTGGAGAGCCAAGGTGGCTCGTTCACACCAGGTCCTTCTTCTTTTGGCAGGAGTCCTCCCTCTTAAACCTAATAACCTACAGGGCTCAGTCAATCCACCCGGCAAAGGTTGGCTGGATTCACAACCTGCAGTTGCTGATGGAGAAGTTCTTCAGGTATGGAAGCTCTGGAGACCTCGTGGGCCTTGGAACCTGACCCTGTGTCTGTGCCTTGGGCCCGGGGCTAGGAAACCAAGAGCAGGGCTTTTCTTTCTGATTCTTGAAAGTAACGGTTCTAAAGGAGCAGGAGAAGGTTTCCCTACAGCCCGCTTTCCTGTGGGCAGAGCCCCCACGGCCCCTGCGCTCACCCTTCCTGTGGGGCAGCTGCGTAGAAGGTGCTGTCTCTGGGGGCTGAGCTCTGCGCCCCCTTCCCAGTTCTTGGTCTGGATATTGACAAGCTGGGCCCCTCAGGGAAAATTGGAGTCAGGCTTTCCTGCTGGGGAGGGGCGGGGGGGCTTTGTTGCCCGCAGTGGGTCTGGGGTCTGGGTCCCTGGGGGAGCCCTCAGAGCTCAGGATGCCGTGTCAGCGGGGCCGGTGCAGGGGTGAGTAAGGCTGGTGGCAGGGCCTCCGCCCGACCCCAGCAGGTGCGCCCCCACCCCCAGGAGCGAGGCTCGCAGTGCTGTGCGCATCAAGGTGCTGGACGTCCTGTCCTTCGTGCTGCTCATCAACAGGCAATTCTATGAGGTGGGTGTCCCATGGCTGGCGGGGGCGGCTCACCCTGGAGGCCCTGCATGGCCCTCACTGGGCACCGAGAGCCTCTGGGGTTTGCCCGGGCTCGGGGTCTGCCACTCTCCTCTGTGGCAGGTTTTCTAACTAGGCTTTGTCTGTTCACTCCTTTGTCTGTTCAGACATCCGTCCACTTACTCATTCCATGGTGTCCCTGCCAGGCCTGTCAGGGGGCACAGTGTCTGTCCTTAGGGAGCTTCAGCCTAGTCCTCACCCAGAATACAGAAGAGTTCTGTAGAGTCTTGCATGGGGACGTTTTCTTTTCGCCTTTGTAATCCCACTCACCCTCTGGACCCCAGCCCAACCACTGGCTGCCTTTCTTTTTTCTGCCAGTTTCTTCCCTCCAGTTCACCTTTCACGACGTTTGTGGCCAGAGCCCGTCCTTCCTTCAGAAACACTAGTGTGCGCCTGCCCACCGTGCCCTTCCCTCCAGGAGCTGCACCTCAGGCTCTCTGTTTTCTCTTGCTTTCCAGCACCTCCTGGCACTCCCAGTGTTCCTGGGACGTGCCCCTCCTCCCTGCTCGGCCTTCCCTTGCCCTGCGTCTCTGTCTCTTGGTGTTCCACCCTTCTTCACCGTCCGGCTTGGAGCTGCCTTTTTTAGGGAGCCCCTCTGGGTTTTCAGGTTCCTCACGTCAGGGTCGGCCTGGCCCTGCCTCTGTGAGTCTCTCCTCATGCTGTGCCATTGAAGTGGACTCTGATGTCAGGGAGAAGGTCTTCCTTCCCCCAGATACACAGAGGGCCTTCTGTGTAAGATTATTCTTAATAGTGACATTCAGTGACAAAGAGCAAGTGGGGACATTTGCTCTTGCATCCTGTCTGAGCCCGTGGTCCTGCGCCTAAGCTGGGCCATCAAGTAGCTGTCACCATTCTCCTGAATTTAGGGGCCAGGCCCCCCAGGCACTGATTTACCCCTGCTGTGGGTTTCCTGTTTCAATGGGCGTCTTAGCTGCTGTCCAGCCTGTCACAGATAGCCACCCCCACCCCACTGTACTCGCTGCAGGAGGAGCTGATCAACACGGTGGTCATCTCGCAGCTCTCGCACATCCCTGAGGACAGAGACCACCAGGTCCGGAAGTTGGCCACCCAGTTGCTGGTGGACCTGGCTGAGGGCTGCCACACTCACCACTTCAACAGCCTGCTGGACATCATCGAGAAAGTGAGAGCTGCGGGGCATAGGGTGCTGGGTTGCCAGAAGCACCCTTCCTCTTTGGGGCAAAGCCCTGTAGGCAGCAGCATCCTCTGGATGCTGTCTCCATTGTCTGCGGAACTCTGGGCTGGGTCTCTCAGAGGCAGGGCTCCCCGCCGGCCGTGATGGGCCGGTCCGACGGTCCCGCTGCCTGGGGTCCTGAGAAGCAGCTGCTGTGGGGTTGCAGGTTGGGCTGAGTTGGGGCTTGGCCCTTTGTCTTCCTACACAGCCAACGTCATTTTCTTCTCATTTTGAAATGTATCACAGTACCTAGATGGTCGCTGTGTGTGTAACGTGTGCCTCTCCTTTTGAGGAGGAGAGGAGAAAGGGCCTGCTAGTGGGAGAACATAGTCCGGTGGGCGCTGGCTTTGGGAACCCGGACCCGGGAGTGACACGCAGACCCTCTCTCCAAAGGTGATTGCCCGCTCCCTCTCTCCACCCCCGGAGCTGGAGGACAGGGACCTGGAGGCGCACTCTGCCTCCTTGGAGGATGTGAAGACTGCTGTCCTGGGGCTCCTGGTCATCCTCCAGGTGGGCCTCCGCTCTTCGGGAAGGCGTGCGATGGCCAGCTGTGTGTGGGGGGTGCTGATCTTTAGGGACACACCTCCTGGGAGACCTGGGCACTGCATGGGGGTCCAAGAGAGCAGCCTGGGTGTGGTCCTGACCTGTCACAGCATGGTGGGGGAGGGGCCTCAGCCTGGTCAGAGGCATCCCATGCGTGTGGAGCCGCTCAGTCATTGCCCACCTCCCCTCAGCTCTCCCCGCAGCTGAGGGGGGAAGGGCTGCCATCCGTTTGGCCCCAGGGTTGTGTGATTTTACTAAGAGCTTTATTGAGATGTAATTTACATGCCGTGTAATTCATCTGTTTAAAGTGTATGATTCAGTGGTTTGTGGTGTATTCAGAGTCCTGCAGTTATCACAACGGGCAATTTACTATAGAGAATTTTAGAACATCTTTAAAAAATTTTTTTTACTTATTTATTTCCAGACAGAGGGGAAGGGGGAGAGAGAGAGGGAGAGTAAAGTAACATCAGTGGGTGTTTTCCTCTCATGTGTCCCCTACTGGGGACCTGGTCTGCAACCCAGGCGTGTGCCCCGACTGGGAACGGAACCAGTGGCCCTTTGGTTCACAGGCTGGCACTCAGTTCATTGAGCCGCACCAGCCAGGGCTAGAACATCGTTATTGCTTCAAAAGATACTCCGTTCCTCATGGAGCGTGCCGCGTGCGTGTCCTGCCCCTTCTGCTGTATGGTTGTGAGGCGCGCTTGTTTGGCCCAGGGGCCTCGTCTCCCACATGGCTGCACCATGCTCTACTGGGGGGACTTTCCCGGTTCAGTAACGTGTTCCCTGTAGGCGATGGGGACATGAGGCTGATTTTTTTTGCTGTTACCAAGTGCCTGTGTGGGGGTGTCCATGAGACAAAGCGCTGGAGAGCTACTGGTGGCCTGAAGGGTTTGAGCATTTTGAAGGATGGCAGATGCTACCAGTTACCTCCAAAGCTTGTCTCTCCCCCCCTGGGTGCCAGCTCCCTGGCTGCACTATGGCCTCTTGTCCTCATGGTGACAACTTTCTCTGCAGACCAAGCTCTACACCTTGCCGGCCAGTCATGCTATGCGTGTGTATGAGATGCTCGTTAACCACATTCAGCTCCACTACAAACACAGCTACACCCTGCCCATTGCCAGCAGCATCCGGCTGCAGGTATAACAGGCCTGCGCGGGTGGTCAGTGGCTGTGGTGGGGCCCAGTCACACCTCGGGGCCAGCCTAAGGTAGATCTCTCGGGGGCCCAGCAGCTGCCTCAGTCTTGGTGGTGGAATGATCTCAAACAGGAGAGGTGACCGATGTCCCCAGGAGGGGTCTCCAACAGACTGTCTCCTCCTTAGCACCAGCTGTGGCACCTGCTGCCCTTCCCTTTGCCTGCAGCACCACGAGCCTCTGTGGCATGTCAGTCTGAGTTACGCAGTGGCCTGCGATGGGGAAAGAGGAGGCGTGTCACACTGATTTACAGGGTGGCACGGGTTCCACTCCTGGTGCTCAGTCTGTCAGCAGCCTGTAGCAGAGGGCATGAGCCATGCGGTGGGGCAGAGCCGGGCAGGACAGACCGCCTCGAGCTTCCACTGTGGGTGCTGGCACCAGGCTGAGCAGAGGTCACTGGGACAGAGGCCCTGGTCCTTCCCGGAGCATCTTCCTGATTGGGCAGCCCTCAGTCATTTAGGGAGCCCATTTAAATGGCCCTTCCTTCATTGGAGGAAGTGACAGTATTCTGAACAGAGGTCTTCTCTTTGGCACCTGGGGCTGGGCCATGCGGTGCTGTCCAGCCAGTGTACAAGGCATTCATCCCTTTGTTCTGGGGGCAGGACCAGCTGCCTGTGGTGTGGAAGGCCACAGCATTACCAGTTGCTATGGGACTGTCACGGAGCCCTTGGGCTCTGAGGGAAAGGCCAGGAATTGTGTACCTTACCACCCAGCACCGCTGTCTGCGTAGAGAAATTGGATGTGTTTGCTATTAGTGAAAGCAGTGTCTCCTGAGAGATGTGTGAGTCTGGGGGTCATGGGTCAGATGCGGTCTTGCTCTGTGGGTGGTGCTTTCTGTTCCCTGCAGGCCTTTGACTTCCTGCTACTGCTACGAGCCGACTCGCTGCATCGCCTCGGCCTGCCCACTAAGGATGGGGTTGTGCGGTTTAGCCCCTACTGCCTCTGTGACTACGTGTACGTGTGAGCCGATAGCACTCCCTACTGCTGCGGTCAGCCCTGTTTCCCCCGGTTCCAGGACATTCGGGTTTGGGGTATGTGGGTGGAGCTGGCTGCACTTCCCCCCAAGGATTGTCATGTGTCTGAGGGACGGACACAGTTGGTGTTCTCACCCTCTTGCTCTGCGGATCAGGTGTTTCAGCCTCAGTGCTTCTCCTACTTGACTCCACAGGGAGCTGGAGAGAGGCTCTGAAAAGAAGGCCAGCGGCCCACTGTCACCGCCCACCGGGCTGTCTGGCCCCACATCTTCCGGCCCCACCATGCGGCGTGGCTCTTTGCCCTACTCCCTGGTGTTCCGTGTCCTGCTGCAGTGTTTGAAGCAGGTGAGGTGGCTGGTCTGTTGAGCTGCATTCAGACTGAGCAAAGACTGGTGCTGCCCAGAGCATACATACAGGCCCTTTCCCCGCACTGGTGACCTTGGGAGGTTTGTTGCTGGTTGTCAGGTGTTACGCCAAGGTTGCACGGCAGTTCTGTACCATGTGTTGAGCACCTGCTGTGTGCAAGCCCTCACATGGAATGGACTGAGGAGACATTCCTGCCTCTAGAAGATGGTTTTGGTGCAAGACTAAGGTGTGCAGACAGATAACTGGAATCACAGAGCAGGGCTGGCCTCAGAGGGAGGCACAGACTGGCTGAGAGGGACTGCAGGTAGGCATGGTCACTTCTGGTTGGAGGCACCTGGAGTGCAGGTAAGGTCAGTCTTGAAAGGTGGGAATGGTTCCAGTGGCAAGAGTAAGCAAAGCATGGAAATAGGATAGGTAGTTTTTTTGGTGGAGACTTAGCTGGGTGGGGTGGGGAGGCAGGAGAGTTCAGGCGTGTTTCCTGACAGGAGCCAGCGAGAGAGAAGTGGGCAGCGGTGTGCCGCGCAGGGGAGGGCAGGGCAGCCGGTGAGAGGCTGGGGGAGCCCCCGAGGGCCGTAGCAGAAGGCAGGGCCAGGCTGCTGGGTGCACCTGACGTCGGCGCTAAAGGGAACCATCAGAGATTTCCCATGAATCTCAAGGCTTTCAGGACTTGCACCTGCTGGTGTAGCTTATGGACAGTGGTCACTGCTAATGGGAGTTTGAAGGGCCACTGACTTGGTCTGATGGTGCTGAGACTGTTCTCCTCATTGTGGCCCTGGGTTGGCTGCAGTCCTGGGCTCCAGGACTGCCAGCTGGATGCTCGCTGCTGCCCCCCTTGAGCTGGTGTCAGAGCTTTTACCTGCCGTACCTCGTCGTGCTCTAGGTGGGCGTCAGTCAGGGCCCCTTGGCATCGGTGCACAGGCGGGCAGTCCCGGGCAGTCCCTCATCTGGCGAGTGGGGAGGGTGCAGCCAGGAGTGTGGAAGTTCCAGGTCTGGCTGAAAAGAAGAGCGGTGTTGTCTCTGCACTGGGCCTCCCGCTCAGCCTGGCACAGAGACGGGCAGCTGCTGCCCTCCCCAGCTCTGCCCAGCCCTCCTTGTCTAGCCCGGGAGTATGGAAACCAGAAGAGGAGGGTCCACAGACCCGCCCCCATAGCTGTTCTGCCCCAAACAGAGCTTCAGATCTGCAAACTCCATCTCACTGTTTCAGGGTGTAGACCTCTCCTCACTGATGTGTCTTCCTGCAGGAGACCGACTGGAAGGTGCTGAAGCTTGTGCTCAGCAAGCTGCCCGAGTCGCTACGCTACAAGGTCCTCATTTTCACCTCTCCATGCAGTGTTGACCAGCTGTCTTCTGCTCTCTGCTCCATGGTAACACACTGCTTTTGGTACCATTCACTAGGGGTGGTGCTGCCGCATAGCTCCTCCCTCCCCAAAAGGCTTTGAGGGAAGGGCCATGGGAGGCTCAGCGTTTCCTTCCCAATGTGGTCTCTGGAGTGTGCATCATGCCTCCTGGACCCGCCCTCCCTTTCCCAGCTTATGGGGAGGAACAGGGGAGGTCCCCAGTGTAGAGCCGGAACTTCAGAAACTGAGTGTGATGTCTCCTCTCCTTTCCTGTCTCTTCCTCAGCAGGGTTCTGTGACAGGCACATCAGTCACATTGCATGTCTTTCCCTAGCATCAGGATGGGTTCTCCTGCACTTTGAAAAGTCAGACCTTTGTCCAGAAAAGGAAGTAGAAGGCCCTGGGGCTCTTGGCTCCTCCTCCCGCTTGGCCTCGGTTTACAGGGGCTCCTTTCATCCCCCAGCCACCCAACACAGTTGACCTCGCCACTGGGCAGGGCTTCACGTCTGGCCCTTGGTTTTTAGCTCTCAGGTCCCAAGACCCTCGAGCGGCTTCGAGGCACCCCAGAAGGGTTCTCCAGAACTGACCTGCATCTGGCCGTGGTTCCCGTGCTGACAGCATTGATCTCCTACCATAACTACTTGGACAAAGCCAGACAGGTACCGGTTGGGAGAGTGCCGGTCAAACTTTGCGGTGCCTGGTCCTCAGGATTTTTCATTAAGCTAAATGGGCCCAGTATTTTTCTCCTACCTCGTTGTAGCTGCTAGGCCAGGGCGAGGGGTCCTGGCTTTGCTTCCCCATGTGCCCGCTGGACCCCTACCTCCTGGTGCAGCCTGGAACTGCAGACATCTGACTCCTCTGGGGTCCATGGGCTTAATGCACCACATGATTGCTCCCCAACATACACACAGAAGCGTCTGTTCTTCAAGGAGCATTGCCTGGCTTGTCTTTGCTGCAGCTTTAGGACAGGTAGCCGAGACTCGGCAGATTTTGCCCTGTTTTGTGAGGTAGTGTGGCTGGGCCACAGTCTCCTGACTTCCATCTGCTTCCACACCTGCCATCAGGTGCAGCAACCAGGTGCAGCGAGCACGAACAGTAATGCTTGTTTTCTTTATTCCTTGTTGCTGGGAGTGAGGCCCACACTGAGCCCTTACATTTACTACCATTTAAATTCCTTACGCTTTTCTTGTCACTCTGCCTTAGAAAGGTCAGGTAGTGTGCTCCAAGTCATGTCCAGCAAGGAGAGGGGCCAACACTCATTCTGGGCTTTCTGAGCCCAGAGCCTGCACTCCTGATCACAGTGCCGTTGGGAACTCACACTTAATTCCCCACCCCCTTCCCTCTCTGAAACCCCAGAGAGGCTGCTAGCCATGTGGGACTGCAGGTCCCCTGAGTCCTTTTGAGACGGGAAACATTTCTCAGCGGTGGGGCAGCTGCAGGAAATCATAGTCGCCCATGGGGCCTTGTGGCTGTGGTCCAAGCCTGCGCTTGGTGCTTGTGTCCTGTGGGCCCAGCCTCACTGTCTTTGTGGAGGCTGCCAGGGTCGGTGTGGGCCTAGTGGCCTTACTGCGTCAGGCAGAACCTCCCTTGCAAGAAGGCCAACCGGTTGGGGGTCCCAGTGCCAAGGGAGTGAGGGGCCCAGCGTGTCCTGGCTCCAGGATGTTGGCTGGTGGGGAGGTGTCGGGGGTCCCTGACTGGAACAGTCCCAATATCCAGTCAGCTTGGGTGGGGTCAGCTGCTGGCGGCTCTGCTGCTTAGGCACTCAGAGACCTGAGACAAGGCACTCAGTCTTCATAAGCCTTAGTCTCCTTCTGTGTAGCACATTGTCGAGTGGGCTGAGGGGTAGATAGTGCCCTGGCTCACCAGCACAGTTGTCAGCAGATGGACAGGGGTACAGAGGGCCTGCCTGTAGGGGCCCGGGTCCGAGACAGCCTGTGCCACCCCACAGCGGGAGATGGTGTACTGCCTGGAGCAAGGCCTCATCTACCGCTGCGCCAGCCAGTGCGTGGTGGCCCTGGCCGTCTGCAGCGTGGAGATGCCCGACATCATGGTCAAGGCTCTGCCCATCCTGGTGGTGAAGCTCACACACATCTCGGCCACGGCCAGTATGGCCATTCCACTTCTCGAGTTCCTGTCAAGTAAGTGTCTGTAGTCCAGGTGTGCAAATATGTGCGTGTGTGAGTGTGGGGTGGACGCTTAAGTTTGGGGCTGTGCTCTGCATTGCCCGAAATAACCTGGGCTAACTTGTCTGACCTCATTTCGTAACCTCTCTGTGGCTGCCTGTTGGTGCACCGTCCTCTTGGGAACCTAGCAGATGCCACCCTCTGCTGCATCAGGACCTTTGCACCTCCTGCCCCTGTGCTTTGAATGCTTTCCTCCTCCTGGGCCTTTGAGTATTTGACTCCTTTTGTCCCCTCTGTCGGTTTAAATTGTGCAGAAGTCTCCTATTACTTGCCATTTGTCCCTGCACTCAGCTTGGCTCTCACCACCTCCTCTTTGTCCCCCTCAAAGCACTCAGCACAGCTTGGAGAGGGCTTTGCAGACCCACCTTTCAGACTATGACTTCTAGGAGCCCCAAGGTGCCCGCTCACCTCTCATTCCCAGTACCCTACAGTGTGTTAGGGCTTCAGCAAGCCCTCGTGTGTGAACAGCATGAGCCAAACAGGGCCAGCACTTCTGCAAAGGGCCACAGGCGGCCTGTGCTACACATTTGTTTTGTCTATACCCCTGTGAAAGTGTAAGAATGGTTCTTACCTCCAGGGTCATACAAATGCAGGCCACTGGCTGGATTTGGCCTAGGGACCATAATTTGCCAGACTTTGGAATAGAGAGCCAAAGCCAAAGGCTGGGGGAAGGCCCTGTTTCGCTGGGCCATGGCCTTTATCCCTCTGTAGCCCTCTTGGGTCAGAGTGGCTGCATTGCCTTTCAGACAGCACAGGACCCTGGTGGCCTCAGCCCCCGCTGCAGCCTTGGCCTGTCCCTGCTGGGATAGCGTGGGCTCTCTTACTGGCTGTCTCCATGTTTTACAGCTCTGGCCAGGCTGCCTCATCTCTACAGGAACTTTGCAGCAGAGCAGTACGCGAGCGTGTTCGCCATCTCCCTGCCATATACCAACCCTTCCAAGTAAGTGCTGCCACGCGTCCCCTAGGAAGCCAGCCCAGGGGCCTCTGCTTGCTGGAGCCAGGTGGCTCGGAGCAGAAGGCTCCTGCACCCTACAATTGGTCTGTGCTTCCAGCTGCTGGGGCATTTCCCTTTTCTTCTCACAGGTTCAACCAGTACATTGTGTGCCTGGCCCACCATGTCATAGCTATGTGGTTCATTAGGTGCCGCCTTCCCTTCCGGAAAGACTTTGTTCCTTTTATCACTAAGGTAGGCCGGTGCTGGGGCTTGGACCGGCTTTGCCGTTGGCCGTCCACAGCTGGAGCAGGGTGATAGGTGGAGAGAGGTCGGACGTCATTCGGTCCTGTGTTTACGGTGCCGGGGCCTCTGCGGAGCCTAGCTCGCTGGGGCAGGGGCTGCCACCTCTGTCCTGGATCTGCAGCTCATCCCAGGCTGGCAGCACCTGGGTGGGCTGATGGGTGCACAGGGGAGGAACATGTGGGTGTCCTGAGGGCCAGTCTCCCTAACCTCCAGCTCAGGTCTGCTCCACTCTGCCAGGGCCTGCGCTCCAATGTCCTCCTGTCTTTTGATGATACCCCTGAGAAGGACAGCTTCAGAGCACGGAGCACCAGTCTCAACGAGAGACCCAAGAGGTGTGGGGCCAGTCATGGGTGTGCTTGGTGTCTGGGTGGGGTGGGGTCAGGTCTGCGAGTTGTCACCCGTGACCAGCATGGTGCATGCAGGGCCTGGGGCTGACCGGCTGCCCCCAGGCCAGTGAATGGAAATAGGATGCGTGGCTGAGGGTGTGCCCCTGTTCAGGCCATCCTGGGCACCAAGATGCCCTCGGGTTTTGAGGCGGGGCAGGGCCTCTGAAGGCCACGAGTGCTCCACATTCAACTGGAGAGTCCAGAGACCTTTGCACCAGGGTTGTGGCATCGTGGAGTCTGTTTATTGGGCTGTGGCCAGACCTGGCCTTGCCTGGGTGGCCAGTGCAAGAGGAATTGGGCTGGGGATCGGGGTGCCAGCTGTAGGGCCTCTAGGTCTGGGTCTGACTCCACTGGATAAGCCCAGGCTTGCATTAGGGTAGCTGTGACTCCCGGGAAGCCAAACGCTGGGATGGGGAAGAGCCCCAGGGCCTGAAGATCCTCCCCTGGTGACCCAGGTCAGCCCAACCTCTGGCCAGGCTGCCCCTTCTCCAGAGCTCACTCTCCAGCCCCTGGCCAACCAGGAGACGTGTTCCTCTCTGCCATCACAGCCGCTTCTGCCGGATCTGACAGAGCTGTGCTAGGCCTTGTGTTCTTGTTTGCATTTCACTTGAATGGCTACCCCGCTCCAGACCCCCACCTTCCCACCTAAGCTTTTTTGGCTCTCCCTAAGTGGGAATATGGCATTTTCCAGAATGACCAGGTCAGTGCCTAAAGTCACAAGCTTTTCTCTCAAGCTTCTGGTGGCTTGGGGCTACTAACTAAAACTGGCCTCCTTTGAACAATTATGTTCGGGGCTTCAGCTCTTCCCGGTCTCTAAGCCGGACAGTGTGGGCCTTCCTCGGGGTGCACACAGGACACCTGGTCAGCACGGCCTGGAATCTGCCGTGTGGCGGGATTCACATGTTTGGTTTGCACTAGTGTTCTTTGTTTTGGTGTCATGCGTGAAACCTGACTTTTTCTGTCATGTTTACAAGATGTATTTTCATGCATTTTTGTTTTCTGTTTCTTCCCCCTGCTAACTGGCTTCTGGCATGGTTTTTTGTTCATCTCACCCACGGGCTCTCCATCTGACCCTGTGGCCTGTGACCTTTCCTCCTCATTCCTCCAATGGCTTGCTCTCCCGTCCTGGGAGCTGGGCTCCCTGGGGCTTGGGCCTTCCTTCCTCACCTGGTAGTTTGAGGATAGCCAGACCCCCCAAACAAGGCTTGAATAACTCTCCACCCGTCAAAGAATTCAAGGAGAGCTCTGCAGCCGATGCCTTCCGGTGCCGCAGCATCAGTGTGTCTGAACATGTGGTCCGCAGGTAGTGGGCTTTGTCGGGCGGGGGGCTCAGACCCTGGAGCTTTGCCCGTGAAGTGGTGCTGCCAGGCGGGAGTACCCGGGTGGCGGTGCATGGGGCTGCTTGCATGACTTCATTGTCTGCCCCTGCCCTCCCTGGCTGGAGCAGGAAGAGAGCCTAAGTGGCAGCCCCCGGCCATAGGGGCCTGCGCTGGTGAGCCCAGCCCTCGGTCCAGGGAGCCTGGCAAAGAGGGGTGGGAAGGTTGCATTCTGTCCCCAAGCCTTGTAACGAGCATGGGCTAGCTACACGGCATCCTCAGGCTGGCCTGGGAGCCCAAAGCAGGGTGGTTTCTCTGAGAGAATGTCCAGTGGCAGCCTCTTGCAGGCCTGTCCCCAGTTGTCAGGGGCCTTTGCAAATTGATGCAGGTCAGGTGGGAACACAGTCTCCAGGGTTTGGCCTTCCACATCACCTCTAGTGGACTTTCTTCTTGAGCTCTCTTGTCGAAAAGGTCTGCTCTCTGTGGTAGCTGAAAGGGAATGGGGCCTTTTTTGTAGGGCAGTGGGAACAGTGGCCAACTTGGGAGGGGCAGGGAACACCTGGATTCTCAAGGGGTGAAGTCACTTCTCCCTGCTGTGTCTGGGTGTAGGTGTGGGCTCTCAGGGGTAGCTGCTTCGTGCCGACCAGGCCAGGCTGCATTGAGCAGGGGAGACCTGTCTCCTCACTCGGAAGCCTCTTCGTACCTTAGCATCCTGCTGCTCAGAGACCCACCTCCTCGCCGATGCCTGGCTGGGTCCCGTCTTAGGCCTGCCTCCACCGAGTGGGATGTGGCTTGTGGGGAGGGGAGGTGGTCAGGGAGGCTCCCTCTTAGCTTTTTCCCAGCAAATTCTCTATTATAAGCAAAACATGTCAAAGGGGCTGTGGAATTTGTACCAGAATCAAACTTGCATAAGCCCCTTGTGGTCACTGGGGTTCATGTGGAGCACGAGGTGACTTGAGTGTGAGGATGAAGAGCTGCACACGAAGCCCAGATTCTCCCTGTCCTCGATGGGAGATGGCCCTGTGGGCAGAATGCAATCTTTGTGCGTGTGTCCCCCGGTCTCGCGCTCTCTGCATGACTAAACTGTTCTGCCACGAAGCCATGTCTAACTCCCCTGTGCTTTGGGGAGGGAACACCCTGTCTTTCCCGCCTCCTAAGCCTCTGCTCCCAGGAGTGGGCTTGGGTCTCCCAGGAGCTCCTGCACTTCCTCTCTGGGGTGACGTATCCACTCTGTTTGCTAAGCTGTGGTTCAAGTAGCCACATGCTCTGGGGGGTGGCAGGGGGTGTCTTTCTGAGCTTGGCCCTCAGCTCATGCATGCCTCCATCTCTGGTCCTCGGTGGTAGATGCTGTGGCCTTCCCAGTGCCCTGACCTTGCTGTGGTCCCTCCCTCCAGCAGGATCCAGACATCCCTTACAAGCGCCAGCTTGGGGTCTGCAGATGAGAACTCGATGGCCCAGGCTGATGACAACTTGAAAACTCTCCACTTGGAGCTCACAGAAACATGTCTGGATATGATGGCCAGATATGTGTTCTCCAACTTCACAGCAGTCCCCAAGAGGTGTGGGCCAGGCCCCAGGGTCGGGGGGGGGGAGGGGCAAGGGCCCAGCTTTTCTTCTGTGACTTACGTGGTCAAAGTAGTGGCAACAGGCATGGTCTGCAGCCTCCTTCCTCTGGGTCACCCCGGGCAGGGCAGCTCTGGATGTCTGAGGCTCCCCCTTCTCTAGGCAAGAGATCTCTAGAAGCCAAGATGCCCACCTGGAGCTTCCACCAGCTGTGGTGTCCAGCTGCTGGACCTATGCTCCTGTGCTTTCAGGTCCCCTGTGGGAGAGTTTCTGCTGGCTGGCGGTAGGACCAAAACCTGGCTGGTTGGGAATAAGCTTATCACAGTGACAACGAGTGTGGGGACTGGAACCCGGTCACTGCTGGGCCTGGACTCAGGAGAGCTGCAGGGCAGCCCAGAGTTGAGGTGACTACTTCCCATCCCCTGCCCGCTGAGCCTTGACAGTGGCCGTACAGAGTCCAGACCTCCATGGGATGGTGCTCTGCCGGCCTGGAGCCCAGGGGGCGCCCTGGTCACTGTCCGTGTGGGCCCTTCCATCCTCAGTTCTGACCTCAGCATGCACATGAGACAGACAAAGGAGGCGCCAGCCAAGCTGGAGTCCCAGACCGGGCAGCAGGTGTGCCTTGGGGCCCGGGACCGTGTCCGTTCCATGTCGGGTGAGCCTCTGCCCCACTCCCTTGCGGACGTGTCTCTAGATCCCTGTGCTCAGGAAGGCCCCTGGGAGGCCGGGGACAGGGTGGTTGGTTTCAGGCTTGGCCCAGTTCCTGAATAACTGGGGTGCTACTCCTGTGAGCCCTCATCATGGGTGTGCGGGGAGGGACGCACCTTGTACACAGCCATGGCCCAAGGCCCCCTTGCTGCTGAGGGTCTGTTCTCATGGCCAGTGCTTCCTAGATGCCCTTAGCAGCCCTGGCCCTGAGTGCAGCTCCCCCCTGGGGCTTTTCTCTGATGCAGCTGGAATAAGCTGTGGTCCAACTGTGTGGACGACGCTGGGGCCATTTTCTGTGGCTCCGGGTCCCCTGAAGCTGATGCCGTAAGAGGACTGTGCCCAGGCAGGGCTGGGCTGTGCCAGGCACTGACTTGGTTTCTTGGCCAGATGGGCCTTGCTTGGGTGGAGCAGCCAGGTGTGTGCTGGTGGCTGAGCAGGAGGTGGTCACCAGCTCTCCTGCCCTCACCCCCCTTAGGGGGCCATGGCCTTCGCATTGGTGCCCTGGACACTCCAGCCTCCCACTTCCCAGGCGGCCCTGCCCTCCAGGGCCCACAGACTACACCAGCCAGTAAGCCTGAGAAGGCCTCAGCGAGCACCCAGCTCCCGGTGCAGAAGGAGAAGACGAACCTGGCGGCCTATGTACCCCTGCTGACCCAGGGTTGGGCGGAGATCTTGGTCCGGAGGCCCACAGGTACTGAGGGGGTGGCCCTGCACTCAGCCAGCCTGGGTCTCTGTCGCACATAGTGTGGAACAGGTACCCACCCATGAGGGGGACACACGGGAGTGAGCAGCAGGCAGCTGGGCCACAGGGTCGTTTTAGAGGTGACTTTTCAGTTAAGTCCCCAGGGGTGAACAGTGAGGGAGGCGCAAGGGGCGTAACTGTCTGCTCGGGCACCACAACAAAGCGCCATAGACCAGGCATCTTATGTAATGGCAATGTCTCCTCCCAGTCCTGGAGTCCGGAAGTCTGAGATCAAGATGTCCGCAGGACTGGTTCCTCCTGAGGTCTTGGCTGGTAGACAGTTGCCTTTTCCCCGTGTTCCCATACCCAGGTTCCTCTGTTTCTGTCCGCATCTCCTCTTACAAGGACACCAGTCAGGTTGGATAGGACCCACCATGTGGCCTCGTTGTACCTTAATCACTTATTTAAAGACTTTATCTACAAAATAGTCACATTCTGAGATCCTGGGGGTTAAGAATTTAACATGAAATTTTGGGACACAGCCAGCCCATAATGGGCATTTCAGGCTAAAGGAAGGACTTATAAGCCAAGGCCCAAGGTCCAGGAGATAACCTTGGCCACAGTGTGGGCCAAGTGGGGACCAGATAGTGAGAGGGAGAGGGTGTCGGGCCCCTCGGAGGCTGCAAGTGCTGGGCAGGAGGCTGTGGGAGTGGGGCCAGGAGGGGCTCCTCTCTCGTGTTTTGACTCAGTCCTGCTGGTTCTGGCTGTGTGGTGGGTAAGCTGGAGGTGGGAGACAGATGAGAAGGGCCAGATGGGGTAGGAGGAGGTGGGTCAGGTGAGATACTAGGGGCGCGAGGATGCTCAGAAAGGAAGGTCAAATCTAAGTGTAGGCCATAGGCCTTGTGGGGAGGAGGACCTGCCCAGCTGGGCCCTCCCTTCCCAGCCCACTGGGGAGGAGTCTGCTGTTTTGCTGCACCTCCTGAGCCTGGCCTGGGGGCAGAAGCTGGCCTGGGGCAGCCGAGTGCTCATCACTGGTCCCACCAGACAGGTGTTGCCCTGATCTTGGGGCCTGGGGGACCTGGGGGTGGGAACATCAGGACAAAGTCAGGGACGTGCCTTGAATAGGGCCTGGTCCTTCTGCTTGCTTTCACTCCACTTTGAGCGCACAGAGCCCTGCAGGCGCCAGGTGTGTGCCCTTGAGGGTCAAGGCACCAGGGGCTCCCCAAAGAGGGCTGGAAGCAGGGAGCTGGTCGGATACATGAGCTTGCAGCCTGAGGGGTGCTGCCTTCCCTTTCCAGGGAACACCAGCTGGCTGATGAGCCTGGAGAACCCACTGAGCCCCTTTTCCTCGGACATCAACAACATGCCCCTGCAGGAGCTGTCCAATGCCCTGATGGCTGCCGAGCGCTTCAAGGAGCGTCGAGACACGGCCCTGTACAAGTCATTGTCGGTGCCAGCAGCCAGCTCAGCCAAGCCCCCGCCGCCCCCACGGTCTAACACAGGTGAGCACTGGCTCAGCTGCCACCTGGTACGCACCATCCGATGGTGTGTGGCACGCTGCATTGTGGGGACGTGCCTGGGATGGGGTCCTGGAATCTTTCTTGCTTGGTACTGCCAGCCTCGGGTGGCTTGCAGAGGCGGACTTGTGGGAGGATGCCATGCTCCCAACCCTGATGTTTAGGGGCAGGCTTGGTGTTCCCTTTGCTGGTCTCACAGGAAGGATGTGGGCAGGACTCTGGGAAGCCTTTGCTCTGTACCCTCCTTGGGATGCCCAGTGCGTGGGGCTGTGCGGGTGGCCCCATTTTTGCCGGGGTGGGGTTTGGATGCACCAAGCATACAGCCTGAGCCTTCCACAAGCTCTAATGCCTCTGCTTGGCTGGGCCAGGGCCGTCCTTCTAGGCCATCCTCTGGCCACAGGTATCATTTAGAGGCTGAGCTGTTCCTGAGGAGGAGGGATACACTCCTCTCCCCACGTGTGCCCTGCCCACTGCCTCCCCGGATGCTGCTGGCCCTCCCCTCTCTCTCTCCAGGCTCCGGGTCTGTGCAGCACTAGTGGTGCCTGTCTTTTCTGCTCAACCTGTGTGTAGTCTCTCTGCTGACTGGCCGCTCACGGCTTCCCTTGCAGTGGCCTCTTTCTCCTCCCTGTACCAGTCCAGTTGCCAAGGAAAGTTGCACAGGAGCATTTCCTGGGCAGGTATTCACACATCTCCTGAGGAAAGCAGTGTTTGCTGCAGAGCCCTGCTCTGCCTCATAGGTGCTGTTTTCACTGTCCCTCATCTGCTTGCCCTGCTTGATCCCATCAGCCTCTCCTTGCCCTCCGGGAGCAGGGCCCCGACTCGAATGAAGACATCTGTGCAGAATGTCTTTGCTTTGCTGACAGGAACCCCGCTGCCTTGTGCCTTTATGATTGATCTTTGTTCCTGGGCCCTTCCAGCCCTGGGGTTCAAGCCGCCCTTGCCCTGGCCTCTGGTGGTCTGATTAGTTTTGAGAACTCCCAAATTGAGCTGTGTCTGCCTTTCATCATGGGCTGGCTGAGGGCCTGCAGACTGGCCTCTGGTCTGTTGCCCCTGGGCCCTGGCAAGGGACTAATGCAGCACTCCGGCCCACCTGCGTCCCCGTGTGGGCAGGAACCAGCTAGGAAAGGGCCGTGTGCAGATGGTGTCTGGCAGGTGGCTAATGGACGGCACGTGTGCAGGACTGTGTGCAGGTGGCTTCAGGCTGTGCTAATCCTCAGCGGCTTCTTCTCACCCTGCCCCTGGCCCTGACATTGGCACAGGAAATGCTGCTTTGGGGCATCGTGCCTTCTCCTGAGCATGCCTGGACCCGGAAGGCAAGCCTCTGCTTCCCAGAACAAGCTCCCCAGTCTATGTCCGCACAGGGACTGCTTCTGCGTCACTGTTTCCCCCAGCCCAGGCTGGGAGGAGTCCGGTCCTCGTTCCCAGTTCCTGGGCTGATCCAGCCACTCCTTCTGAGCTGAGGCCTCCTCTCGGGTGTTATTCCTTCCTCTCGGGGTCCATCTGCCCTCACCTACCTGTCTGCTGGAGGAGCAGAGGGAAGCTTCTGGAGAGCACCAGGCCAGATTGATGGGGATGAGAGGAACCAGATGCCCCCCCCGTCCTGACCCCCAGGAGCCTGTGTTAGAAGTCGCCCTGTGTCAGACTTCACACCCGTGCCCCTCGGAATGCCCTTCTCCAGCTGGCTTGGTGGGGGTGGGGTGGCTCAGAGCCACAGGCAAGGAAAGCCTTGGGGCCTCTGCTGGGGGCAGCTGTGCCCTATCGTGGGGGGAGGCCGGTGCCTTTGAGGCAACTGGAGCTCCCCGGGCCGGGCCAGCACCCAGCAGTCCTGTCTGTGTCCTTCCAGACTCTGCCGTGGTTCTGGAGGAGGGAAGTCCAAGTGAGGCTCCTTCACCGGCGGAACCCCCAGAGTTGGAGGACTTCGAGGCAACCCTGGGCACAGACAGGCACTGCCGGCACGCTGAAGCTTACAGCAGGGTGAGGGCCACGGGGCACCGGAGCCGCCGGCCTGTCAGGCCCTATGGCTGCTCTCTGTCCAGGTCTTTGGGGTCAGGCTGAGCAGGGTCTGAAGTGGAGGAAGGGCAGGGCTGAGGCAGGGGTGGGGTCAAGGCAAAGGGATAATGTTTCAGGCAGATGGATGGTGGGGACCCTCCACTCTAGGCTTTGTGGCTCTGAACTTGGGCGAGTCTTTTATCCTTTCTTTCTCATATGAAAAAATGGCTTGCTGTTCTTCCCAGTCCCTTCTACTCAGCAAGTGAATTTCACAGAGCTCCATCTAGGGATAGCTTCTCTGGTGGCACCCTTTGGTTTATGGGGCTCTTGGCTCTGCTCAGCATGGGACACGGGCAGGTGCTGTCCTAGGGCAGGGGACGGGGTGGGGTTGGGACCATCAGCTTGGTGCTGGGTGGCCTCGTGGCCCTGAGGCCTCGGCGTCGGGCCTCGTTGCCTCCCGGTGAACCCCAGGTGGGCTCAGTGGGCCGGGCTCACTTCAGACCTCAACCAATGAAGGTTCTCTTGGGATCCGTTCTTTTCCAGTCATCTTCAACCTCTAGCCAGGAGGAGAAGTCATTTCGCGCAGAGGAGCTGTCTGCTGGGGGGATCCCCATTGAGCGGGCTGCCCCCTCCGAGGCGGCCCGGCCATCTGTGGACCTCTCTTTCCAGCCCTCACAGCCCCTGAGCAAGTCCAGCTCCTCACCTGAACTGCAAACCCTGCAGGACATCCTCGGTGACCCTGGGGACAAGGCTGACGTTGGCCGGCTGAGCTCTGAGGCCAAGGCCCGGTCACAGTCAGGGACCCTAGATGGGGGAAGCACTGCCTGGTCAGCCATGGGCAAAGCCAGCCAGGGCCCCACCCACGCCGAGGGTCCCATGCCTTCCAGCTGTCCCCGCTCCCCCAGTGGCCTGCGGCCCCGAGGCTACACCATCTCTGATTCAGCCCCATCACGCAGGGGCAAGAGGGTGGAGAGGGACTCCTTCAAGAGCAGAGCCGGAGCCTCCAATGCTGACAAGGTGCCAGGCATCAACCCCAGGTGAGCCTCGCCCCCCTGGCTGTGGGCTCCTGGACATTCCTGTGGGAATGTGGCACCTAAGCAGCCCTGGGCAGGAAAAGCTAGGGTACAGGCCTGCATGCCCTCTCTCCAAGGGGCTGGTCAGAGCCACAGGAGAGGGCAGTCCTGTGGTGATGGGGTGTAGGCCCTGCTGCTTTTTGTGTGTGCTGTGACCCCACTGGCTATGACCTTGATCTGGGGTCTGCAGCACTAAGCTCATCTCTCCCTCTTCAGCTTCGTGTTCCTCCAGCTCTACCACTCACCTTTTTTTGGTGATGAAACCAACAAGCCAATACTTTTGCCCAATGAGGTAGGTATGCCTTTTCTCCCCTTCAGGGCACCCCTGGATCCTAGGGGCAGGGCTCAGTAGGGTGCCCAGCTCTGGGTCGTGGAAGCAGTGGCCCAGGCTCACGGTGAGCTATAGCCTCCGCTCCCTGTGGCAGCCTGTGGTAATCATCCTGGGTGGGGAGAGCCCTCCCTCGGGCAGGCTCCTGGCTGAGGCTGGCCAGGCAGGGCTGGTGGCAGGGCACAGCCACTGCCCCAGACTCAGGCAGGGCTCTGTGGCTGCAGTCCTTCGAGCGGTCAGTGCAGCTCCTCGACCAGATCCCATCATACGACACGCACAAGATTGCCGTTCTGTACGTGGGAGAGGGCCAGGTAAGGCTTCTGGGCTGGCAGGGGCTGCCCGGGTGCCAGGGAAGAGCTGGCAGCCTTCCTGCCTGGGGCGGGGGTTGGGGGTGTGGGCCCTCATCCTCCACAGAGCTCAGTCACTGCATCAGCTGCTAGAACATCAAGTGGTTATTGAGCTTCGTGGCAGATACTGTTCTGGTGGCAGGACACAGGAGTGAGAATGGCAGGTGGTGTGGGAGTGCATGGCACACACGCCAGACGGTGCTAAGGGCTATGGAGGGGGAAAGTGGCAGGTCCCGAAAATGCATCTGTTCACATCAGTAGTCCAAGGGAGGGGACACCAAGCGGAGAAGTAACGGAGGTGAGCATGTGTGCAGGTGTGTGTGGGAGCGTCCTGTGCAGGAACAACCTGTCCAAAGGCCCTGGGGAGGGGCATGCTTTGTGTAATCAAGGGCAGGCACTGAGTGAGCAGGAGGCAGGATGGGGAAGTAACGGGGCGGGGGGGGGGGGGCGGTCAATCATTGACATCCTCATAGACCACGGTATTTCTGTTCCCAGCGAAGTGGGAGGGCTTTGGGTGGCTTTGAGCCAAGGGTTTGCTACGACTCAGCGGAAGTCTCAGAAGCATCCTCTGGCTGCTACACAGAGGGTGGTGGAGAGGGGTGGGCCTGAGGAGCATGGCGTGGTGCCGGGCAATGTTAGGGTTCTGGGTGTGTTTTGAAGTGTGACCACCTTTGCTGGCAGATGAACTTTGAGAGAAAGGGAAAGTCAAAGATGTCACCTGTCACCTGCTGGAATGGTTACCTTGCACTGAGTCCGGGGTGACCACAGAAGTGGGGCTCTTTGCCAAGATACACCAGTTACCCCACCACCACCCCCTGGTCCCCAGTAGCAGTCAGCCCACAGGGCTCTTGGGAGCTGTGCCGGGGGGGGGGGCGGGGCGGCGCGGCGGGGACAGGGTATGGTGGGGTCCACTGGGAAGTGGCACCTGCACGCTTCTCCTTCCTGCCCACAGAGCAACAGCGAACTCGCCATCCTGTCCAACGAGCACGGCTCCTACCGCTACACGGAGTTCCTGACGGGCCTGGGCAAGCTCATCGAGCTCAAGGACTGCCAGCCGGACAAGGTGTACCTGGGCGGCCTGGACGTGTGTGGCGAGGACGGCCAGTTCACCTACTGCTGGCACGACGACATCATGCAAGGTTGGCGCCTTCCCAGGGCATGGGTCCCCTCCAGCCCCACTGCCTTTGGCCCACCCTCAGGAGAGCAGTGGAGGTGTCCCAGGGCCCAAGGTCGCCAGCCTGGGCACTGAGGCAGCGATTGGGCTGGCACCTCTGCTTCCAGAAGCTCCGCTCTCAGGGAGAGATGCCACGTGCTGCTGGCCAGGCACCAGAGAAACGGCTCCTGCGGGTGCTCAGAGCCTCTGCTCCTGGTGAGAGGCTCAGGGGCCTGCTGCCCCTGCCGGCACCCCGCCCGGGCTGCACCAGGCCTACTCAGCTCGGCCCCATTCTGCCTCACAGCTGTCTTCCACATCGCCACCTTGATGCCCACCAAGGACGTGGACAAGCATCGCTGTGACAAGAAGCGCCACCTGGGCAACGACTTTGTGTCCATTGTCTACAATGACTCTGGCGAGGACTTCAAGCTGGGCACCATCAAAGTGAGCGAGGTTGCCTTCTGGGTGGGTGGGCAGGCATGGATCTGGGCCCCTGGCTGCCCTGGCTGGAGGCCACATCTCTCTGGTGAAGTGCCCACTGGCATGTGTTGAATGGAGGCAGTGAGTGAGCGCCATTAGCGTTAGCGCGGTGATGAGGTGTACGGACCTGCTTCAGTGTCTCCCACTACTGGCTGGGCTGGTCCAGCCCCCCTTCAGAGCCTGTGTCCTTCTCTGTAATGAGGATGACGACAGCCCTGTCAGTTTCTTCATGGAGCCTGTGGCACATGAGGTTTTGTGAGGAATAACAACGTGCACAGATCCTTAGCGGGGGGCATGGCATGAGGCCTCATAATGCCATGAGGCTGTGCGCCCTTTTCCTCTGGTACCTCCTCGTGTCATTGCAGAGTGGGGGATGGGGCCGGGTGACAGGCTCTGGTAGTCCTGTCGTCTCTTCTCCACAAGGACACTTGGCCTTGAGGTCAGAGTGGGGTTGTGGGAGACAGCTGCAAGGCCAAGTGGGGCGGGGAGCCCAGCGCAACCCAAGTGTCCGAGGGCCTGGTCCTCAGAGGGGTTCAGATTTATTCCAAAGGCAACTGGAAGCCTTGGAGGTTATTGAACACAGGCCCCCTTACCCCCGCCAACCAAGGCCGCTGGGCAGGATATCTGGTGGAGAGCAGGCATGCCTGTAGGGAGGCCTGTTCGCTCTTCTTTGCTGCAAAACTTGGAAACAAGGAAGGGGCCTGATGTGTGGGTGGTGAAGCTGCTCCTTGAGGTGGGTGCTCAGGTGTACTGTTGGGTGAACAGGTCCTTGGACATGTGGGCCGGAGAGGCTCTTGGGACCTGTCAGCGTGTGGAAGGCATCTGAGCCAGGGGCTGGGCATCTGCAGAGCTACACATGCTTAACACCTGACAGGCCAGTGGCAGCAAGCGCCCTAAGCAGTGTGTTGTATGTTGCTGGGGGTGGCCTTTGTGACTGTCTTGACTATGAACTTAAACTTCTGACAACTTCGTACACTAGGATCCAGATGGGGAGAGGTTGGGTTTTAGAATGCAAGGCCTTTGAAGGGAGATGCGACGGCAGCCCCAGCCCCCAGGCTGGGGAGGAGGAAGTGTGCAAAAACAGCAATACTCATGCTTGTGTCTAACACTGGTGGGCCACCACCTGAGAAAGTAGCAAGAAGTGGCCTTTGGGGTGACCCTGCTTCTGTCTGGGCAGGGCCAGTTCAATTTTGTGCACGTGATCGTCACCCCCCTGGACTATGAGTGCAACCTGGTGTCCCTGCAGTGCAGGAGAGGTGAGGCCTGGGATCGGGTTGGGGGGGGGGGGGGCCATGGCCCTCAAGGCCCTGAGCCCCATGTGAGTGCAGTGTCTCCCCAGACATGGAGGGCCTCGTGGACACCAGTGTGGCCAAGATTGTGTCTGACCGCAACCTGCCCTTTGTGGCCCGCCAGATGGCCCTGCATGCAAATGTGAGCAGAGGTGACATCCTGGGCAGGTGGGACAGGATGTAGGTGCCACCCACAGAGGGCTCACCGCTCTGTCTACCCCACCCCAGATGGCCTCCCAGGTGCACCACAGCCGCTCCAACCCCACCGACATCTATCCCTCTAAGTGGATCGCCAGGCTCCGCCACATCAAGCGGCTCCGCCACCGGGTAGGGAGAATGGGCCACGGGCGCCTGGGTGCAGCGGCTTATGCTGGCTAGCCAGGGTGGGTGCCAGCGACCGCCTGGGGGAGAGAACACGTGCTGCCATTGTGGGCTTAGTGCCAAGGTCTCTTCTCCCCCCAGATCCGCGAGGAAGCCCACTACTCAAACCCCAGCCTGCCCCTGATGCAGATGCACCCCCCGGGCCACACCAAAGCCCCGGTGCAAGCCCCGGCCGAGCCCGTGCCCACCTATGAGACAGGCCAGCGGAAGCGCCTCATCTCCTCTGTGGACGACTTCACGGAGTTCGTGTGAGGTTACAACTGAGGCAGCACCTGGCCTTGCTGGAGCTGATGGAGCTACTAGGATGTGCCCAGGGCTCTTGATGGCTGTTGTCTGAGCAACTGCTTGGCCCTCCCTGCCGCATACACGGCCCTGGGCAGTATTTATTTGTGTGAATGAATAAAGTAGTCGTGAAGCCTAGGTCTGCGGCCATGCCCACTGGCCCTCCATGCTCGGACGGAGACACAGGTAGCAGTCAGCCAACTCATTTATTTGGCCTTGTCTGGTGGGGGTTGGGGGGCAGGATCAAGGCTGAAGCTTCAGCCACACCCACAGAAGCATTGAGGGAGGCCTGTCAGGCTTCACCCCTCCAGGAAAGCATCACACAAGTATTGTCACATTCACCTTCCCCAGCCCCAGGAGCCAGCCCCGGGGAGGGGGCCTTTGCCACATGCTAGTTCTGTCCCTTACTCAGGCCTGACACCAGCAGGCCTGGGCGCTGGCCTTGGGCAGGAGAACAAGGCCGTGGTGTAGACAAGCCCTGCCCCAAATGAATGTGCTGTCCCAGTGTCTGCCCAAGGCCAGACTCGGACCCAAGAAGCAGCTGTCACTTTCTTGGCCCGGGCCACGTGGACAGGTGTCTGGGGAAAGAGGCCTGCTCTGCAGCCCCAGCTCCCCCTCAATGCAAACAGTGGGTGCCAAGCCATTGCAGCTATCAGGCCCCTTGGCCCTAGTGAAAAACAGCAACGTACAAAAATATATACATTTTAACCCCATATAAATTACTGACAATAGACACACAGACGGCAGCTGGAAGTGAGTGCACTCAGCAGGGGACAGGAGAGGTAATAATTTAGGGGGGATAACAAGGGGTGCAGGTTCCCTCCCCACAGCCTGGATCCTTAGCAAAGGGGAAATGTCTGCCCAGGAGGTGGGGCTGGGCACAGCCCGCTGTACCTGAGGACTCAAAATAAATTAGTGTCTCAGAGGCTGGGCACTCAGTCCAATACTGCTGTGTCCTCCCCACAGGGAGATGGGGAGGGGACCCTGGGTCCTGACTGGCCACTCGGCCTCTTTAAAGTGCTGAAGCCCACAGAGAGACTCAGACAAGTGCTGCCAGTGCTCTGAGGGACTTGCATGCAGCTGCTCTGCCTGGCCCCAGACTAAGGGCAGCAGAAGGTAATACTGAGTGTTGCCTCTCTGGCCCCTTGGGCCAGAGTGTAGCCACAGACCCACACCAGGGGAGGGGCATGAGCTCAGGGCCCCTGGGGCTAAGTGCTGCTGGGGTGGACCTTGTTCTTGGCCCGTAGGGAAGCCCTGCTAGGGCCTGTAGCCAGGCCGATGCCTCGACTGGCCCGGGCAAGGCGGCTTGGCAGGGTTGGCTGCAGGCCCGGGGAAGAGCCAGGGGTAGGCGAGGCTGGGGGCTGGCTGGTCCTATGGCCTTGCAGGCTCTGTAGCTTTCGCTCCAGCTGGTAGACATCCTCTGTGGCCTGGTTCAGTCGGTCAAACTGGGCAAGTAGGGCTTCAAACACAGCTTGGAGGCGGGAGGGCTCCGGTTCCCCCCGTGGCCCTGGCCTACCCAGGCCCACACTCAGCCCATCCAGCTGGCTAGAAGAGGTGGAGAGACGGGAGGCATCGGAGTCCCCGGTAGGTGGGGGCACATCTGGAGATGACTTGGAGCCCCTAGATGACCGCGAGGGCAGTGGCTCCATCCCTTCAAAGCGGACTTTGTGGCGGAACTGGGGGCGGCACAGGGGCTCGGTTAGTCCAACTGCGCCCTGGGCTCACCTGGGCCCAGGACACGTCCCTCTCCCCCCCACTGGGCCGTACCCACCTCCTTGACTTTGCTGAAGCCCATCCAGAGGCGTAGTCTGCGCAGTAACAATTCTACCATCTCGTAATCCTGCGGCTCCCAAGCTGGGCGGTAGAGCTCCCCGCGCAGAGTGTGGTACCGCCACCGGAGAAGGACTGCCCCCAGCCGCAGGGCCCCCCATAGCCGCAGGGCCCAGAGCCCAGTGCACAGCAGGGGAGACAGGCGCCAGGCCTCAGGGCAAAGGGCTGGCCACCCAGCCCTGGGGCACAGCACCAAGAGGGCCTGGGTCGCCCTCATAAGTGAGTCCACACAGGAGGATACCAGCTAAAGGAAAGATGGCATGAGTGAGGGGTGCGTCCTGGACTAAGCCTCCCCCTCGAGCCCCCCTGTCACCTACCAGAATAGCCAGCTGAGCATAGGCCACGGCGAGCACCATCAGGCCTAAAGCTGCCCCCAGAAGCTCCGGCAGGGCCCGGCACAGCGTCTTGCCGAAAACTGACCACTGGCGCACGAAGCGCAGCTGCTGGGCGGCCTGTGGGCAAGAGGCGTCAGCCGACCAAGCCTGGCCCAGCCTGCCCAGCCTCAGGCCTGCTGGCCCAGCCCTCACCTTGACCAAGAGCAGGAAAAGCAGCGATGCGGCTAGGCCACGGGCCGCGGCGCTCAGCTGTGCCACCTGCTCAAAGCTGGTAAAGCGGCGCGGGCGTCGGCGCATGAAGCGCATCCACTGGCGGTCGGCGGCGCCCAGCTGGGCCAGGCGCAGGAGTGCTGCCGCGGCAGTGAGCGCCACCAGCAGCCACCGGGCCCAGGCCCCAGGCTGCGCTGTGCGCACACACCCCTCCCTGCGCCAGGCACGTGCCTCAGCCACCGAAAAATACACTGCGAATAGCAGCAGGCTCACCTGTGGGGACAGGACCGGAATGGACGCATCAGAATGCACTGGGGGCGGGGCTGGAGAATGGGGTGTAAGGGTGCGGGCAGGGTTGGGATATGCGGGGGGTGGGGCCCGGAAGGCAGAGCCTACCGTAGTGAGCAGTGGCAAGGAGAGGCCTGCGCTCAGGCGCTGCAGTGAGAAGGGGCGGACACTGAGGGCAGCCACTGCGTGTCCAGCAGAGAGGAACTCGAGGCGCAGTGTGACGGCAGCATGCAGCCCCACAGCTGGGCTGTAGCGTGTGAGCTCCACGAACACTGCACGGCTCCTACGCAGAGGGAAGGGGTAAAGAATGGGACACGGGAGGGGTGAAAGGGCAGAAACCTCTACCCCATGAACCTAGGAGGCAGGGCCTCTGGTGTCGGGGATTGAGTGGACTGAGGAGCTCACTTGGAACTTCTGGGACTGATCTGAAGCGGCAAAGCTGAGGGGTGGGAGTAAAGTGGGATCACTGGTGATGGGAGACCAGTGTTGAAGGGGACCACCGAGGGCCCAGAGAAAGACGGCAGGCAGAGCAAGGCAGCCTGTCCCCTGAGTGCCTGCCCACCTGTTGTCAATCCAGTTGTGCAGCTGCAGGAAGCCCAGCTGCGCTCGGCTCTCCTCCAGGCTCAGCCCCAGCTCCTGCACGTAGCCCCCGCTGTCGTACACAGCACAGTAGCCCCAGTACCAGATGCTGCGAGTGAGGGGCAGTGTTAGACACAGCCCAGCTCTGCCGCAACCGGGGAGCCACGCTGGCTGGGGCAAAGGGGCTCCTCTGAACACCCCAGCCCTTCCTTCTGTGCTCACCCCAGCAGGTCTGGCGCAGAGTAGGCCCACACCTCAGAGCCATTGTGGGCAGCACTTCCCCAGCCAATGCCATAATCACTGGTACTGAAGCCGCCTGAAGCTGCGGAGCACGTGTGCACCCCTGAGCCAGGAGGGTCTAGGCAGAGTGCTGAAATCAGAGGGCTGGGGACTGAGCACCACCCACGCAGGGGAGCTTACTGTTTACCAGCTGCCTGGGCTGAGCTCCACATGATCTCCCCTGAAACCCTCCCAGCAGTCCTGAAGGTGGATGTCCTGGTCTCCCTGACCCACAAGGAAAATGAGGCAGGGAGAGGGAAATGGTTACACAGCTGGGGAGCTGAACCAGGATGGTTCTTTGGAAAAGAGCAGGGACGAGTGCCAAAGTGGCCCCTGGCTTACCTTCCTTCAGCCGCACCTGCCGCAAGCGCAGGGGCCCCAGCTCCGGGCTGGACCGGTTCCCATGAACGTAGGGGAGCAGCACGTGGGACATCCACGGCCAGAACTCATCAGACCTGCTCATACCAAACACAGTCATACGCTCCACCCCTCGGCTCCCGGCACCGGGGGGGCCAGAGGCCCAGGGAGCGCGAACACTGCAGCCCCAGCCCAGCCCACAGGGGGCTGCCGGTGCCGCTGGAGGGGACGAGGCGTGGCCCAGGTCCTCAACCTTGGCCTGCTGACGGGTACGGACAGATAACGGATAACTCTGAGATGGGCTGTCCTGGGTGCCATAGGATGTTTGCCGGTATCTGTGGTCTCTACCCGTTGCCAGCAGTACCCACTCCAGTCCTGGTAACTAAAAATATTACCAAGACCCTTCCTGATGTGCTCTGGGGGCTGAGCTGGATGGAGGGCAGGATCATGATGCAGCAGGCTGGCACCACGCCGCCCTGGTGCAACAAAAAGGTGTGTACATGCATGCGGGGTGTTCATACCGGGTGATAGCCAGGAAAGCCTGGCTATCTAGCTCCTGCCTGATGGCACTTTGCAGGCGGTAAGCGTGGCTGTGGCACGAGGCGTCCCCGTAGTTGGCCAGCAGTGTCACCAGAAGGAAAAGCATGTACACCAGGAGGCTCTGGGGGGCAGGGATGGCCTGGGTGTCAGCCAATCCTAGTCCAGCCAGCATAACAGGACAAGGCTTCTGGTCAGCAAACCGCCCATGGCTAGAGTGGCTGGCACTGAGAAAGGGCAGGACAGATGCCTTGCCAGTGCCCCACCTGGGGGCAGACACACGGTTCACTGAAGGCCAAGGAGGGGAGGAGGCGCTGGCCGCCGCAGCCTGACTCACCCGCAGCATCCTGTGCAGCCTGTTGACTTTTCGGGCTTCCTCCTTTGCCAGGAAGAGGGCGAAGCCGTGAGGGGGCCGCACACGGGGCACACGCTCACTCACAGGTGTCACAGCTGGGCTCTCCACCAGGGTGTCATCCTCATCGGGGTGCAGCCGCTTGGCCACCAGTGAGAAGTATAGGGCTTCCAGCAGGACCTAGGCGGGAGGCAGCGTCAGAGGGGCCCACAAGTACCAGAGGCTGGCAACCTGGCTGCCCCCCATCCCACTCACCTTGAGAGGCTCCCAGCCAAGGAATGAGGCCAGGAAGCTGGAACTGCTTGAAAGGAGCCACATGACACTCACACTAGGGGGGAAACTGGCACCAACCCACCCCGACACCCCCACGGCCACAGCCACTAGCAGCAGACTGAGCGCGTGGGCCAGGGCCGCACACCAGGCCGGTAGCAGTCGCTTGCGCAGGCCCTCCACCAGCCCTGAGAAGACAGAGACAGGCAGGTGACTGGGAGCCCCAGAGGAGGGGCAGGGAGGGGCACCCTGGGGACACATGAGCACACCTGAGCTGGAGAGCTTTGCTGACTGGGGCTGCTCCCAGGTCAGGCCCGGACTGGGGAGCCCTCTCTCCCCAAGCCTTTGCAGCACCAGCATCTCGGTCCTCTCCCCAGGAGCACCGGACCTGAAGCACAAGAAGGGGGAGCAGCTACACTCACCTGTCAGCCCCACACAGTCCACCTCATCTGTGTGCCGTTCCTCGGGCCTCTCTGGGCTTTGCCCCTCACCACCACCCCTAAGCCAGGCAGTCATGCCAGCCTGTCTCTGTCCCCTCATTTCCTGCCTACTCCACCGACCTTGCGCTGTGTCTGTGACCTGTCCCGCCTTCCTCCTGTCCTGCCACTACTCCAGCAACCATTGCCTTTACACCGTGGCCGTGGTGACATCCCACTACCTGCTCTTCACGGCGACATGATTAGCTTCCAGGGCGCACTCCCCATGCCCAGGCCTTCCCCCTCAGACTCCCTACTGCGCATGCACAGCACACGAAGGAGCCCTATGCTGATGCGCCTTTGTAACCTAAGACTAACTTTGGGACAAGGGCGTGTGCGTATGTCTTTTACATTCCAACAGGACACAGCACACCACATGTCTCTCACAGTCCCACCTGCCCTTTCCAGCTCCAGAGCTGGTGCCCTAGTGAGAAAGAGTAAGAGGAAATGGGGAGAAAGAAAGATGGGTGGTGGCAGGGATAAAAAAGAAAGGGAAGCAGGAGCTGGACAGGCTCCTGGGGAGAAGACACACTTAGGAGGTGGGAGATCACAGAGAGAAGGGCAATGAAAGACAGAAACCGCTCATTTGTAGAAAGTAGGGTAATAATAAATAGAGTACAGAAAAGACGAGGCGTAGCAACAAGATGCACATGCCCCACAGAGAACTCGAGGACCAGGGGGCACAGCTGCCGGACGAAAGCAAGGAGCAGCCGCCGCACGGGGAGAGCCGCAGAGAGGCGCTGGTCGGGGGCCGGTGAGAATTCGGGTTTCTAGCCCCTCTGTTGCCACCTCCAGTGCCGGTCACCAGCTGATGATGCTGGAAGGGAAGTCAGGACCCTACTTTTCCACTCTAAGCTCCAGCATCAAGAACCTGAAGAAGAGCTCTGGCCGTGTGGCTCAGTGGGTGGCTCAGTGGACTGAGCGCTGGCCTGAGAACCAGAAGGTTGCCGTTCAATGTCCAGGTCACAGGCCAGGTCCCCAGTTGGGGGCTTGTGAGAGGCAACTGACTGATATTTCCCACATCAATGCTTCTCTCCCTCTCATTCTTCCTCCCTTCCTTTCTCTCTAAAAATAAAGTCCTTTTTAAAAAGACTATTTATTTTTAGACAGAGGGGAAGGGAGGGAGAAAGAGGGAGAGAAACATCAATGTGTGGTTGCTTCTTGTGTGCCCCCTACTGGGGACCTGGCCTGCAACCCAGGCATGTGCCCTGAGTGGGAATCGAACCGGCAATCCTTTAGTTCCTAGGCTGGTGCTCAATCCATTGAGCCACACCAGCCAGGGCTAAAAATAAAATCTTAAAAAGTCCTGAAGAAGAGGGCCCAGGAGCTAATCAAAACCATTAGCGAGAGCGGGCAGAGAGACCAGGCACTCGTGACCATCTCCAGAGACGGCCTCAAAATCAAGGTGCGGACCTGACAGGGAAGCCAGAGGAAAGCCCGTGTCAGCTGTATGGTCACCACCACAAGGTCGGCCAGGCACAGCTCCAGCAGCTCACCCAGAAAGCTGCAAAGATCAGCCATTTGGAAACAGAGCTTAAACAAATGGGCCACATCGCAGAGACCACGTACAAGGATCTGTGTGTTCAGCTGGAGGCGACTGCTTCGGAGGAACAAGCCCATAAAGACGGTGAGTGCTGACAGCTTCTGAGAGCTGTCACTGAGTGACAGACACCAAGAGAAGGCTCAAAGGCCACCATTCTGGCCACACCAAGGAAACTGTTTCTCACAGTTCTATAAGGGATCTTGCCACCCGCCCCCCCAAAAATGCAGTGAGTCCAGCCTCCACCATGGGCCCAGCTTTGGTGTCCCTAACATGTGGCAAATTTACCCCACCCCAGCCCTACACAGTTTACTAAATGTTTGAGTTTCAAAAAAAAAAAGAAGAAGAAGAAAGAACCGACAGTGCCGGCACTTCTGTCAGGCAAGAACAGCAGTGTTAACAGTCACTTCCAGTCGCCTTTCTCTACACGCATGTTTATATCTTACATGGGCCTGTGAATACGTTGTACCACATCACATGGTGGGTACAGCATAGAATACACATAGAATTTTACATTCGACTCTGCGCTGTGTGTCAGTAAAGACATGTCTGGAATTGGGTAGCATTCACTGATTCCTTCAGTTCTCAACAAGTATGTCAACCCCCTAGTAAAGGCTGGGCCCTGCTCCACGTGCTGGGAAAACGAACAAAATCTGTACACTTGTAATGCGCACACACAGTATGGGAAGCACACAGTGAGCATGAGCATGGCTTAATGCACAGGACGCAGGCAGGAGACAGAGGCTGCGTGGGCACGTGCACGCACGTGTGTGTACCGTACTCTTTTTGCATCAAGGCAGGAAGGAAGGTTCCAATTAGGTAGCTTTGAGCGAAGACCCAAAGAAAGTAGACCAGGAGGCTCTTGTCTTGCGGAGAAGCGGCCTAGGCAGAGGGGGCAGCAGATACAAAAGATGGAGGTAGCAAGGCGAGGGGTGCTACAGCTGAAGGGAAGTGGGTGACAGAGGGACAATGGCAGGACAGGACCTGAGGAGCCTGGGCCAAACTGGGTACAGCTGGTGAGGAGTGTGCCCAGTCCCAGTGGGTCGCCTCCAGGACGCCCCAATGACACTTCCCTCCCGGCATCACACCTCTGCATGGTTTCCTCCCATGGAGAAGCCAAGAGGACGCCGTGGAACAAAAATGCAGGATTCACGGGGCTGGGCCGTCAAGGAAACTGGCTTCTGCCCTGGTCTCTTGGATGCCCTGCTGTGGGGACACTGGCCACCACACTGTGAGGACGCTTGAGCAGCTCAGTGGAGGCCCCAACGGGGAGAAGTAAGGCCTTCCACCAGCAGCGCACAGCAAGACACCTGCAGTCTGAGCTGTCCTGAGCCCTGAGTTTGGGGGAAGCCAGTACACAGCGACAGCTGACCAGCGCCCCCGCAGCGCGGGGACAGGGCCCGCCTTGGGGAGCAGGCTCTGTCTGTTGCAGGTGGAGCAACACAACCGTGCTGAGGTGGCCCTGGAAGGGTCTGGTCTGAAGATGGCGCTTGGCTGGAAGGTGCAAATGCGATGGAGAGGAGGCTGTGTGAGGGAGGGTGTAGAACGCAGGGTTCGGGTCTAGAGGATGGAAATGTCTCAGTGGGGAAAATGAGTACGCTGAGTAGGCTGTTCAGTCTGGGCTGTGCCCCAAATATCCTTGAGGAGGGGGGAGCTGTTAGGCAGATGGTCAACAGATCAGGAAGGGTGTGGGCTGGAGATATTTGGGGCGCTCAGCTTATAATTACTACCCCAGGATCTCACTATGCCGTAGTATTTAATCAACTGGCAATTTCTTCTTAAAAATGCTATCATGTCGCCCTGGCTGGTGTAGCTCAGTGGATTGAGCACGGGCCTGGGAACCACAGGATCGCAGTTCGATTCCCAGTCAGGGCACATGCCTGGGTTGCAGGCCAGTTCCCAGCAGGGGACACACGAGAGGCAACCATACATTGATATTTCTCTCCCTCTCTCCTTCCCTTCCCCTCTAAAGATAAATGAATACAATCTTTTTTTAAAATGCTATCATGTCATACAATTACTGGAGAAACTTCCCCTTTTCTCTGTGTGCAGGGTCACTTTGTGCATCTCAGCAATGTTTGGTTGCTTGGAAATTAGAAGAGTTCAAAGTAATGGAAACATGGGTATTAAAATAACACGCATGAGGAAAGAAGCTAATTCCTAATGAATCTTGTTAGTAATGAGCAATTCTAAGAAATATAAAATCAAAATAGTCTCAAAAGGAAAAAAATGGGATATTTAAAAACCTGCCAGCGATCCCTCACCATAGCCGCCCCTTCTGTTCCTCGAATGTCCTTCACTCAGGGAACGTTTGCTGGGCCACAGCTGACCCCATGACACCCCTTCGACAGGGGAGGGGCTCAGAGGACAAAGTGTCACTCCAGCTCCACACTAGAGACACAGGTCTGGACGACAAGAGGCCAGTCCCATGCAACAGGCAGGACTTCTTGGCCTGGGTCCCCACACAGGCCCCCATCCCCCGTGAGCCGGGCACTCACAGGCCAGTGGGCAGGTCTGCTTCTACTTGAGCATCCTGGGTGGGAGCCAGGCTGCTGACCCCTTCGGCCAGGATCTGCCGGATCAGGTCCTCATCTAGAGAAAGCAGAATGGGTCAGTGAGGGTGTGGGCTCCTCCCACCCTGCGCCTCTGAACCCTCTTGGAGAGAACCTGTGGATACCTCCCCAGGCCTGCTCACCTGAAGCTGAAAAGTATTTGGCAGGCGAGGAGGGGCTGACCAGGGAGAGACTGTCCTCCTCCGGGCCCAGAATGTGGCCCATCCGACCCTGTGCCAGCCGCTGCAGGGTGCTGCCCATGACGGATGAGTCGCTTAGCAAGTCTGGCCAACTGAGTGTGCCTTCACTGGATGGCCAGCACACCAGGCTGTAAATGACAGAAGTCAGCGAGGGAGGCCCAAGGGAACGCACCTGCACATGCAGTCACACACAGATACGCGGGACTTCTGAGCAAGCACACCCCCGGCGCAGCGCGTGCCAACCCCTGGGGCTCACAGACACCAGACGGGGACATGTGATGCAGCACATGCAGCACAGACACCGTGATGCGGCATGTGTGTGGCTAGCCCACACAGGGCTCACTTTTTCTCTGGGGACCCCCACCTTTTGGAATCATCCAGAAACAAGTCACTCTTCATTTGTCCAGTAAAGGCCTGTTGAGACATACAGAGACAGCCTCAGACTCTGGGCTGCCCAGAGGCCGTGGGACCCTCCAACCCAGGCACAGCCCCTCTGGGGTCCTCACCTCGGCTTGGAGTCTAGGAAAGGTGAAGAAGGAGCTGTCCTGCACAGAAGAGTCCAGGAAGCTCTCCACGTCCAGGACCTGCTGCCCTGTTGGAGTGGGCTTTGGGGGCCCAGCCACCTGCGGGGAGCGAGGCAGGCAGTCAGTGCGGGCAGTGCTTGCCCCCGCTCCACGGGGCACACGCCTTCCTGAGCGGGCAGAGCCTAGGCTGTTGTCTTCCTAGAGAGTGTTCTGGAGTGACGCACGCATTCCATGTCTGCACTCTCTGTCACCGTGGCCACTAGCTGCAGGCTGCTATGGGGCACTTTATTATATATATATATATATAATTGATTATACCATTACAGTTGTTCTATTCCCCCCTTCATTCCCCTCCACCTGCACACTCCCTCCCCCACCATTCTCCCCTCCTTAGTTTATAACCACGTGTCTCAAGTTCTTTGGATTCTATATTTCCCCACTATTCTCGCCCTCCCCCCTATTTTCTACCTACTGTCTATGCTATTTTCTGTACCTTCTCCCCCCTTCTCCTCCTCCCACTCCCCTGTTGCTAACCCTCCATGTGTTCTTCATTTCTATGGTTCCACTCCTGATCTAGCTGTCCTCTTGGTTTGCTTTTGTTTTAGGTGTAGTTGTTAATAACTGTGAGTTTGCTGTCCTTTCACTGTTCGTATTTTTCATCTTCTTTTTCTTATATAAGTCCCTTTAGCATTTCATATAATAAGGGCTTGGTGATGATGAACTCCTTGAACTTGACCTTATCTGAGAAGCACTTTATCTGTCCTTCCATTCTAAATGAAAGTTTTGCTGGATAAAGCAATCTTGGCTATAGGTCTTTGGATTTCATGACTTGGAATATTTCTTTCCAGCCCCTTCTTGCCTGTAAGGCCTCTTTTGAGAAATCCACTGACAGTCTGATGGGTATTGCTTTGTAGGTGACTGTCCTCTTATCTCCTGCTGCTTCTAGGATTCTCTCCTTCATTTTGGTCTTGGCTAATGTAATTATGATGTGCCTTGGTGTGTTCCTTCTTGGATCCAACTTCTTTGGGACTCTCTGAGCTTCCTGGATTTCCTGGAAGTCTATTTCCTTTGCCAGACTGGGGAAGTTCTCCTTTATTATTTGTTCGTGGCTGTTTCTTTCCCCCTTCTGGTACCCCTATAATCCAGATGTTGGAACGTTTAAAGATGTCCTGGAGGTTCCTAAGCCTCTCCTCATTTTTTTGAATTCTCATTTCTTCATTCCTTTCTGGTTGGATGTTTTGTTCTTCCTTCTGGTCCATTCCATTGATTTGAGTCCCAGTTTCCTTTCCATCACTATTGGTTTCCTGTGCATCTCCCTTCATTTCAATTAGTTTAGCCTTCATATGTTCCTCTAATTTGTGACTATAATCAACCAGTTCTGTGAGCATCCTGATAAACAGTGTCTTGAACTGTGCATCCGAGAGGCTGGCAATCTCTTGGTCGCTTAGAGTTATCGGCTCTAGGACTTCTTCTTGCGCCATCTTTTGGGCTGTTCGTGCCTGTTCCATAGCAGGATCGGAGCCCTAGGTGTTCACCAGGGTGGGGCAACTCAGTTGCTGGGTTGTGACGCTGTATGTGGGGGCGGGGTCAAAGAGGAGCAATGGCGTCCGGTCTGCTGCCTCCCACCGTAGACGCCACAGGTGCTGCAGCTGCCACTGTCACCAGGACCCATGCGTTTCGTCCCACTGCACACAAGTGTGCCATCACCATCAGCCCTCCACCACGGGGTTCACCCCCTGGGGCCTGCGTGGTCCATCTCACTGTGCACGAATGTGCGACTGCGGTCAGTCTGCCCCACACCCCGACTGGGTCCGGGCTACCTGCTCGCCTAGGTCGAGGGATTCTTCCTGCCGGACCCTGCTCCGCTGCTGGCTCCGCCCCTCTTACCGCCCTGGTTGAATGGTTTGTTGTTGGGGGACTTCTGTATAATTCAATTTTCTGTTCTTTGGCTGTGTCTTTGTTCTCCAAACCTTTGTTGTATTCAAACTTCGCTGTGGGAGAAGGCACAGTGTTTCCACCTATGCCTCCATCTTGGCGGAAGTCCTGCTATGGGGCACTTTAAACGTAGCTGGTGCAACTGAGGAACTAGGTATTGATTTTATTTATGTTTAATTAATTTAAATATACACTGCCTATGGCTAATATCACTGCATTGGATTCCCAGGGTACATGCCTCTTGGTCACATGTATAGTTCTGTCTTATGAGTTGCTGGATTTGATTTTCATGAGTTGCTATTTTTTTAAATTGTTTATTTATTTTTAGAGAGAGGGGAAGGGAGGGAGAGAGGGAGAGAAACATCAGGAGGTGGTTGCCTCTCGTGTGCCCCCTACTGGGGACCTGGCCCCCAACCCAGGCATGTGCTCTGACTGGGAATTGAACCAGCAATCCTTTGGTTCACAGGCCAGCATTCAGTCCACTGAGCCACACCAGCCAGGGCTGATTTGCTGTTTTGTTGAGGATGTTCACCCACATATTCCTAAGGGAGAGTGGTCTATGGTTCCCTCTCCTTGTGACGTCCTTGCCTGGCTGTGCTGTTGGGCAGTGCTGGCCTTGTGGGGTGAGCTCAGAAGTGCTTTCTCCCCTGTATGTCTTTTGAGTCCAGGAAGGAGCGTTGATTCTTCTGTAAGTGCTTGGTATAATCACTAGTGAGGCCATCCAGGCTTTTATTCATGAGAGGTTTTAAATAACTAATTCAACCTCCTTACTTTCTACAGGCCATTCAGATTTTCTGTTTCTCCTCGAGTCAGTTCTGGTAGTTTGTCTTTCTAGGAACTTGTTGGTTTCTTCTGAGTTACCCAGTGGGCCAGCCCATGCAGTGCACGGAACTCCCCATCAGATCTGTGTCCATTTCCCCGCCGTCAGTAGCGACAGCCCCTCACTTATTCAAGGCCTCAGCAATCTGAATTTCTTTTTTCTAGAGCTAAAGGCCTTGCTGATTTTCCCTCTTCAGCTGCCATACTGGACAAACCGGATAGCACAGCCCTTCACAGAGGAAATGAGGGTCTACCCTCCGGGGCACCAAGGTCCCCAGCCCACCTTGCTCCGGGACATCCGGAAGAGGAAGAGGATAACCAGGTAGATGGGGTAGACAACCACACTGGACACCAGGCCAACGGCAATTGTGTCAACACTCAGCGGGATCAGACTGGACACAGGCCCCGAGCTATGTGGCAGGAGAGGAGAGACCTAACTGGGTCAGGCTGGGCAGGGGAACAAGAGGGACTGGGCACAGGGAGTACATCCGAACCCCAACAGGTACCCACCTATAGGCGGCGTCTCCCACGACCCCATACCACACAGCATTGGCACCAAGAAAGAGGCAGATGAGGAGAACGCAGCAGGTGGCCCGCTGGACTCGAGTGAAGCGGCTTCGAGGCGGCCGGTCCCATATGGAGAGCCAGATGTGCTTGTCAAAAAAGCCACGCTGGAGCTCAGCCACCAGGAGGCGCTGGAACTGCCGAAGGGCCACATCACCTACAGGAAGGGCACAGGAGGGTCTTCAGGAGGCCAGAGGCCCTGGCACCTCCTCCATCCTATGGGCGTGAAAAGGGGTTGGGTCTTACTTGCTGCCAGCACCTCCTTCTCCACCAGTCCCCCATTAGCCTCAGTCTCCACCGACAGCCAGTCATTGACTAAAAAGAAAGTGCTGCGAGCCGTCTGCAGGTCCCGGACGATGACGTGCTGCAGGAACCAGGCGGGGCTGAGCCCTGCAGAGGGGGCAGGAGTTGGGTCAGGGCTCCTGGGTTCCCGATGGGCAGGGCAGAGAGGCAGCGGCAGGAGCCCACCCAGACCTTTGTTGTCGTGCCACACTCGGATCTTCCACACGCTGCCCAGGCTGTGAGGGGTGGCGATCTGGAAGATGTCCAGACTATTGCGGTGGAAGACCCTGTCCCCATCCAGGTGCCGGTGGCCACTCCGGCTATCCACCCCATACAGCATGATGCCCACGTGCGCTGTGGTACCTGGGGGATGAAAGGATCGGAAGCAGGACTCTGGGTTTGCTGCCCACCAGACATGTGACCCCAGAGATTTTTTTCCTCTGTCTTCCTTCCCTCAAGCACAGGCAGTCCTCACTCTGCTCAGCTCTCAAACACAAATCTGTTACCTAAATTTGTTACATAAACACAGCTCCCAACGATACGATTCATATGTCTGTTATGGTGGAATGTTAACTGTAACTAAATAGAATATAAACTGGGCTGCTAGCTCTTCAGCCCACTGTGTAACTAGGGATGCACAGTGCCGTCAGTAGCGACAGCCCCTCACTTATTCGAGGCCTCAGCAATCTGAATTTATTTTTTCTCTAGCTAAAGGCCTTGCTGATTTTCCCTCTTCAGCTGCCATACTGGACAAACCTACAGCACAGCCCTTCGCAAAGGAAATGAGGATCTACCCTCCAGGGCACCAAGGTCCCCAGCCCACTCATCAGTGACCAGTCATGTCCCTTATTCCAGAGCCTGCGGACGACAAGTCACCGTGCGTCCTTCTGTTCCCGCAGACCACCGGGTGTGCAGGGGTGCTGCCATCTCCCAGAGGGAAGCCCATTTGGTGTTTTACAAGAATGGGCCATCGAAAGGGGCTATGGGCCAGCAAAGATGAAAGCACAGCCAAGAAATGAAAACTGGTAATGCTGGACATGAAATCTGAACCAAAGGTAAACAAACCACATCCCTGGCTGGTGTGGCTCAGTAGACTGAGCACCGGCCTGTGGACTGAGAGGTCGCTGCTTTGCTTCCCAGTCAGGGCATGTGGCTGGGTTTCAGACCAGGTCCCCAGTAGGGGGCGTGCGAGAGGCAACCACACATTGATGCTTCTCTCCCTCTTTCTCCCTCCCTTCCCCTCTCTCTAAAAATAAATAAATACATTTTTTAATAAAGGTAAACTACTGAAGAAGCAGCCAAAGAGACTCTAGAAAAGCCATCAGTGACAACCTTACTAGCATAAATAAGGACGTGGCTGTGACAAAATGGATGAAGATGTCACAGAGCAACTGATGCCAGCAAAAGCTTCATGTTAAAAGAGCTCTCCAAGGTGTTTCACGATATGAAGGGCACAAAGGACAACTGTCAGGACTGGCAATTTGCCTAGACACAGAAAAGACGTTCACTCCACATCATGAGTCACCCGAGAGAACACTGTTCAAGCTATCCTTGCAAAGTTCTTCACAAAGAAATAAAACACTTTAATCCCCAGTGCACCTAAGGTTTTAAGTATGCTGTACTAACCAAAAGTTCCAAGTTACACTGTACTAACTATGTATGTAACCAATGGCTTTTGACGTCTTAGAAATCATCTTTATTGCTTTCACGGGGATCTACTACCATTTAAGAACCACTTCCCCCACCAGCCCCGAGGCTCGCTCTCACAGCCGCGCACGCCAGCAGGTCCTGCGCGGCTGGGCGGGGAGATGGGGGTACTAGTACCCGCTTCGCGCAGGGGATGTTCTCACTCTCAGAAAGGACCCTGACAGGGCACTGCCAGGGTTGGGAAGCTACTACTTCGCACGGCATTTGGTAAAGTGAGTCCTCGTTTCATGTCATCTATTATGATGACCTCTATTGGGGAAGGTGGCCAGAGAGACCGAAGGAGAGCCCTTCCCTCACCTGAACCTCGGCCCCAGCCAGTCTTGACCAGGATCTCGTACTTGAAGCGGCCCCCCTTCCCGCAGAAAGGGATGACACGGACCCGGCTAACGTCCAGCTGGTCCAGCTTACGCAGGATCACAGTCATTACCACATAAGTCACCAGACACATGGCACATGTCAGCAGGACAACGTAGTTCATGTCCAAGGCCGGCTCCTGGGAAGACAGACCCATCAGGCCCAGCGAGCACGGCCCTTGCCTCACTGTCTCAGGATGGAGCTGGGGCCTCCACACTGCTCAGGACCACGGTGCCACTTACAGGGAAGACGAAGTGGACGTGGCTGGGGGGCACAAAGAGGCTGGCTCCAAAGGCAGTGAGGTGGCGTGTGAGGCAGACAGCCTGGCTGGGGGAGGTCTCCTCCAGGGGCACAAGCCCCTCCGTCCGCCAAATCATCTCCTTCTCACTGAAGTACTGGCACAGGGACGTGTACAGGCCCACCGACACTTCCAGAGCAGACCAGCGGAAATGGCTGGTCAGGTTCAGGTAGTAACTTCCACCCAGGTCTCCGGTCCTGGGAGAAGCAGGGGCAGTGTCACAGCCACACACTGCCAAGGCCCTGGCCCCACGTCAGGGAAGGGTTCTCAGCTACAGCTGCGCTCACCACGCGTGGCCAAGCCTGGCTTCCCCCAATCCCTCTTCCCACTCCCACGGGGCCCATAGCCTCGGCACGCACAGATTTGGTCTGGTCCAGCTTGCCCTCAGAGGCCGGCCCCGCCACCGAGTCTCCAACTGGTTTGTCAGACCCAACCACTCAGCACACAGGCCACTCCCAGCTCCTCACCCTGGGGCGATGAAAAAGGTGTAGGGCCTGTGGTCCTCGCCTGCCAGCGCCTCCAGGCTGATCTTCCTGCTGGCCGAGCAGTTGTGCTCATTGGGCCAGGGGGCCGAGTGCAGGTAGACGGCCAGATAGGGCTCCGGCTCCTCAGGCAGGTAGTGCTCTAGGGGCAGCACATGTGGGGTTGGACGGCTGCCCACCTGGGGGCACCCGAGAACCCGCAAACCCTCCCTGCTGCAGAAGCCAGAGGAACCTCCACACTGGAAGACGGCACCTGCTCCTCCCTGGTTCACCCACAGCACAGTGCCCAGCCCACGGCACCCACCACTTAACACCGTGTAGATGAGCTGCAGGTGCAGCCCAGCCTCAGGTTTGCTGCGGTCGGGGGTAACCACGGCGACAACTGAGGCCCTGGGCGGGACGACGGCGGAAGTAGCAGGGATGCGGTGACCCGAAACAGCCTGGCTGGTGCTGTTGGGCACCTTCACGGTGATGGCGCGCTCCGAGGCCAGCCGCCCAATGGGGATCTGGGCACCAGCCTGTGTCTGGAAGGCCATGGACGCCACCTTGGTAGAAACAGTATAGTTGCTTATGTAGCCGAAGGGAAAGGGGTTGGAGTCAACAAGGAAGATGAGCTGCACCACGTCGCTGAGGTTGGACAGGGCCCCGCTGAAGGCGGCAGGGATGGAGAAGTGGCAGCCGGGGCCCGAGGCATTGCCCTGGCACAGTAGGCTCAGTGGGTCTGAGCGCTTGCCCTGTGCCACAATCTCCTCGCCCGCCAAGGTCAGGGGCTCTTCATTGAGCACACGGGAGCGCATGAGGATGTACATGAGGGCGGATGACAGGTGATAGGCCCTGGATGCCACCATCAGTGAAGGTGACTCAGCCCCCAGCTCTGAGGGCTGCAGGTCAGGCACGTCTGAGCTGGCCAGGTGGATGAGGTCACCTGCAGATGGGGGCATGAGAGGAGAGGCGGGGTGTTGGAGGAGAGGTTGGTAGGAGAGAAATGGGGGGAGGAAGGAGAGGAGGGGTTGGGGGAGAGAATTGGAGAAGAGGTATGGGGGCAAAGAGATGGAAGGAGGGGGAAGTGCCATGTGCCCCCAGGACCCAGCCCACACCTGTAATGTTGAGGATGCTGTCGGCGATGGCGGTGGGCGTCCCAGTGCCCGCAGTGGTCTCAGCCTGCAGGACACGCATCATGGCCTCAAGCTTGTGCAGTGTCTTCTTCAGGCACGAGTGGCACACAGGCTCCCGGCTGGATACCTGCAGGGAATCCAGGCCCTGGATCCAGTCTCACTGCAGCCTGGTGGTGCCCCCTTCTGCCCCCTGGCTCAGCGCAGCTCCATTCCATTCACCATGATTCTGGGGCGGCCTCCGTGACCATGGCCCCCCACCCTCATTCTGTCCCTCTGAACCACCCCAACGTAGCCTCCCCCATGTGCCTCCCTGCTGGAACCCTTCTGGGGCCCCTCCCTACCTACAAGCAAAGTCCAAGGTGATGTGGACCTACTGGCTGACCCCAGGCACACACATAGCCACAGATGCCAGATGGTAGACCAGGCAACCCCCACCCAGAAGGCTATTTGCTCCTTTCTCTTCTGCTGAGGCTCCTGTAGCGATCCCCTGCCCCCTGGATATAGTGGCGTACCCAACCTCATGGGCACCGTGCCCAGCACTTCCCAGGTCCTGGGTGAAGTGGTGAGCAGCCTCTCAGGGCTGGACAGGTCAGGTGTGACCACAGGCTGGAGGTAAAGGGCACAGGAAGGCCTCTTCATGTCACCCCTCTCCATACCTGGGCTGCTCCTTATGCCTGGGTCCCGGCCTACCATGCACTGGGCCAGCACCGCCGTGATCTGCTGGATGTCGTCCACGGTGTTGACCCTCAGGGAGACCAGGGTCTCTGTGATGTTCTTGCGTATCTGGGCATGCAGCTGCCACCTGGAGTCCAGCTCTGCCACCATGGCCAGGCCCTGCTCATACTGTGGGAGTGGGCGCAAGGCAGCCGTCAGTGGGCAGCAGGCAGCCTTAGCAGCCACGCGGCCGGGCACAGTGCAGGCCACCGCAGGCACTGCATAATGTGTGCAGTGACCCAAACTCTGTCTCTTAAAGGGCAAAGGGGGTTTTCCCAGGCTCTCATGAAAGTCTGGGGCACAGGGAGAGGCAAGTCGGGCAAGTCGGGCAAGTCTGGCACAGGAGGGACCATGGAGGGGTCTGCTAAGAGCAGAGGTCTTTTTTTTTTTTTCAAATCCTCACCTGAGGACACTGTATTGGTTTGAGAGACAGAGAGAGAAACACGGATGTGAGAGAGAAATATGGACTGGTTGACCCCCATATGTGCCCCAACTAGGGTACGCGCCCTGCCAGGGGTCAAACCCACAACCGTGCTGGTGTATGGGATGACACTGCAACCAACTGAGCCACCCAGCCAGGGCTACTTATTTATATTTATTAGTTTTAGAGAGAGAGGAAGAGAGAGAAACAAGCATCAGTTTGTTGTTCCCCTTATTTATGCATTGATTGGTTGCTTCTTATTTATCCCCTGACTAGGGATAGAACCTGCAATCTTGGTGTATTGGGACGATGCTCTAACCAACTGAGCTACCCAGCTAGGAACAAAAGCAGAAGTCAAGGGATTGTTGAACAAAAGCAAGAATTCAAGGGATTCTTATCTGTCAGGAGCCAGGGAAAAGCCATTTATAAGAACGCAAGGACCCAGTAAAAGTATTGTTCCAAGTCAGTGCCCACCCACTTGAGGGCAGACTCCCCCAGGGAACTGACCTCATTGAGCACAGTGATGAGGGCCAGTGAATACTCAAGGACGTGCTGTGGGTCAGCCTGTCTCAGCAGCTTGGGCAGCATGCTCTCTGTGAGGCTGTGCAGCCAGGATGTAAGGTCTGGGGGGCCACCCAGGGAATCAGCCAGGGGCCCTGGCAGGGTGATGGCCAGAGACCTACGCAGAGAGGCCATGGGTAAACAGAGAGACACCCTGCTCCCACCCTCCAGGCCCCGTTACCAGGGGCCCTGCTCACCTGTTGAGGGCGACCACAGCAGCACCCAGCTGGTCCTGCACCACCACGGCCAGGCCCACTTCAAAGTGGGGTGCGAAGCCAGGCGGCAGCACAGCCCCGTAGGTGGAGAGACTGCCCTTGTAGACACAGAACTCCTCACAGTGGCCCTGGCGGCAGCGCTGCAGCAGCAGGGCGTATACTAGAGGGGCGACTGCATCCTCCGCATCCTGCCAGCCTACGGGCCACAACATGGTCACCTCAGTCCCTCCAGGAGCATCACCGTAGCCCCCTGCCTCCCCAGCCTGGCCACACTCACCCGTGCACTTGAAGTGCACCTTGGTGGTGAGGGCGTGCACAGTATCCACGGGGAAGAGGTGGCAGGAACCCCCCAGCGGAGGGCGGTTGGGGGAAAGGTGGATGGAGGCACAGCCCTCCTCCTGGCCGGAGCTGCCCAGAACAGTGAGTGTGAACGTGTAGCCCTCGCCATCCTGTAGCACGCCGCGCCGCACCACCAGCCGCATGCCAGTGCTGCCTGTGGACGTGGTGGCCTCGTCCAACACCAGTGTCTGGTTGCTGAAGGTGCGTGCAGCCCAGAGCTGTGGGGTGCAGACGGGCACTCAGGGGCAGGGCTGCTGCCACTGTGGTCACCTCCAGGGCTCGGACAAGCCCCGCCCACCCAGCCCTGCCCCCGCCCCAGGCCTGCCCAGCTCACCCCTCTCTTGGCGCCCCCACTGCAGTTGTCGCAGCGGCCCTCCAAGTACACGTAGGAGCTGCGGCTCACGGCATACACCCCCTGCGCCTTGCAGGACACACACTCCAAGGACACTATGGGCACCTGGCCACTCCTGATGAGCACCTGCGGATGGGGTGGGATTGTGGGGAGGCCGCGCCCTGAGATAGGAGCTCTGCTTCTGAGGCCAACCCCAAATCTGCCCAGGGTGGTCTCTCCCTCTCCCTGTGCTTTTGCCCCAGATGAGAAAGCGCCCCTGTAAGCCCTCCCAACTGCACAGCCCAAAGTCCAAGTTCCCAAGGGACAGTAAGCTTGGCCCTCACCCAGTGCATTCATCTGGTTTTGGGTCTCCCATTCTGAGGGCAGGGGTCATCTAAAGGAGCGGAGACCACAGGGGGCGTATTTTTTCTGCAGTATCTAGTGCCTGGCTTGAGCCTGGCACACACAAGGCACTTGCTGTGTGCTCTATCAAGGCACACGTGGAGGATGCTGTGTTCTACACAGCCCTTTCTGAGGTTCCTGCTGCCTGGGCCAAAGAGGGTCCGCCTCACAGCCCAGTCAGGAGGGACACTGCTCCAAGATCCTACCTCCCCGGACGCTCCCTTTGGGCTGGCTGTCCCCACCCCCCGGGCCCTATGCGCTCAGCCCTTCCTGGCGGCACCCCAACCACTGCAGGCCTATGGATCCACTTTCCTGGGTGATGGCCAAGGGCAGTCAGCACCCACCGTCTGGTTGGCGGCTTCCTCCTTCCGGCCAGCCTTCCACACGGTCAGGTTGAAGGTGTACTCCACTCCAGCTTGCAGGCGCTCCCGAGGAATGGTGACTATGCTGTTTCCGCGGGGCCCGAAGTTCAACACACAACCGCCAGTCTCGCTCTGTGGCCCATGACAGGGGCGGTGAGACACCAGACGCCCCTCAGAGCAGGAGCTAGCCCAGAGGACAGCTGGGGACACCCCTCCCCTGGTGGGGTCAAGCCCCCCTCCCCTTGTTGAACTCATTAGTGCAAACACCTGAGGGATCTGGAAGGACACCCCTCTCCCCTGGCCCCTCCATGCAGCTCACCTGTGTCGAGGCCACACAGGCCCAGTGGAAGCTGAGTGGCGTCTGGTCGCCGTCCTCCAGGTTGGGGTCATAGGACTTGCTCCCATCCAGCACTAGGTCCTGTGTGTCTGACCACACACGGTATGAGCCACCCTTGACAATGGGCACTAGGCGCTCAGGGGCCACTGTCACGTTGGCCTGGATGCTCTGGGACAGGGGTGTGTCCCCAAACGACACCACAAATACAAAGCAGTAGTGGCCCACGGGCAGCACCAGGCGAGGCACCACCAGCTGGGGCCGGCTCACGTCCACGCCAGGCAGGGCCACAGGGGTCGAGCGCCCAGGCCGCTGGCAACTGGTGGCACGGTACACCTCCCAGCGGTACTCAGTCTGGTAAGTGACACAATCGCGTAGGTCAACGTGGGCCTCCAGGTAGTTGCGCTGGGAGCGCCGCATCAGCACCTGAGGGGGCAGGGCCACATCCACCTTGGGCTCCCTGCATGCCAGCACGTGCACCGTGACTGTGGCCTGGGCCACGAAGAAGCTCACCAGGTTGGAAGCATTCACCTCCACACGATAGTCCCCAGGCTGCAGGTAGGAGTGGTCAGCCCAGGGATCCTCTGTCACCTCTGCCGGGGCCCCGTCCCCGAAGTCCCAGTGGTAGGCCACACGCCGGGGGCTGGGACTTGTGGCAGCCTCAAACCGGGCGGAGCGGTTGGTGAAGCAGCGATCACTGCGCAGCACCACGTGCTGGATGACATCCTGGACCTCAACCACGAGAGTGTGGTTCACACCACCCAGATCATTAAAGGCACGCACGTGGATCTCCAGTAGGCCCGCAGCCACAGGGGTGTAGGTGACATCGCGGCCTGAGAGGATGACCAGCGAGTCCCCCTGGACCTTCTGTAAGGAGAAGTACCACGCATAGGCGACACGAGACCCCCGCTGTACCCGGGCTGTGAAGTTCCTCTCAGTGCCAGTGGCAATGCCTGCTTCGCAGCAGTTGGGCACCTGAAGCCCACCCACAGCCTCCAGTACCAGGATGCGCGCCTGCGCCTGTGCCCGGCTCACGTGGTTCTCGGCCTGGACGCTCACTATATAATCCCCAACACGGGGGAAGCTGCGAGAAAAGTGAGGTCCTGGGAGCAACTCAAGGCCAGCCCCGCCGACTTGCAAGTAGAAGCTGACAGCTGAACCAGCAGCTAGCAAGATCTGAAAGTGGACCAGCTGCCCAGGTTCCACCACCTTGCTGCTGGCCCACAGTACCAGGCCCACAACAGGCTCCTCCACTGTGAGGCTATACGTGGCTAGGACCCAGCTGACTGCATTGGAGGCGTTGAGCTGAAGAGAGATGGTGCCAGCTTCGGGGAAGACCACAGCAACATGCTGGCCATGCCTGCTGCCACCTGGAACAGTCCAGCACCAGCTGACGTCGGTGCCTGAGGTCAGCTGCCCCCAGAAGGGCACAGTTGATCCAGTCGCCACAGAACTGCCATCCATCTCACCAGTCCTGATGCTGAGGCCACTCACAGGTACCTGCACAGCCAACTCAATGGTGGTGTTAGCCGAGCCCAGCTGGTTCTTGGCTGTGACGGTGACTAGGTATAGGCCAGGGGTGGGAAAGGTATGGGTCACGGAGGGCTCTGGGGTCTCCCAGCTCAGCCCATCCCCCAGGGACCAGGCGTAAATAACACCACTGCCACCAGCCAGCTCAGCACAGAGGATGACACTCACGTTGACAGGGGCTGGGTTTGGGGAGGCAGCCAAGGCCAGCCACCCCACAGGCTCCACAAAGTCTACAGTGCGGTTGGCCGTGGCACTGCCCAGCATGTTTGTGGCCCGCAGCTGGACGTGGTAGGTGCCAGCCTCGAGCACAGTGAGTGAGAAGGTTTTGCCGCTGCCAACCAGGGCTGTGCCACCGTCCCGCTGGGCAGTCCAGCCATAGGAGATGTTGGTGCCATCCCTTACCACGGCCTGCAGCTGAAGTGTGCTATTGGTGGGGAAGCAGCAGCCACCACCACCACCAGCCACCTGTAGCCCCTCGATGCGCTGCAGGACATAAATAAAGATGCTATCCTGGGCAGCGCCCACCTCATTCTCGGCCGTGACGATGATGTTGAAGGTGCCCACAGAGCGGAAGGTGTAGGAAATAGTGGGGCCCCCGGGAATGGGGGTGCAGCGGTCGCAGAGCACCCAAGAGTACTGTACATCGCTGCCTGCCTCCAGCGAGGTGCTGAAGCTCACGCTGCCATTCAGGGGCACCACCGTGCGGCTGGCATTCACACTGAGCCCCCGTACGGGCCGTTGCACAGAGACATTCAGCCAGGCCTCGCTGCGGCTCACCTCATTCCAACCAGTCACCCTGATGGTGAAGTGGCCGGTGCTGGTGTAGATGTGGGTGACTGCAGGGCCCTCGAGTTGCCCACCATCCCCCAGCTCCCACAGGTAGGTGGCAGGGCGCCCACGGCCCACGGTGGAGAACAGGTAGGGCTGCTGCAGCTCCAGCACCCGGGACCCATTGGCCCTGATGCCCGTGAGCTCCACAGGCTCCTGCACCTCCACAAGTGCCGAGTCATTGGCAGCTGAGATGTTGTTGGACACAGTGACCGTCACCAGGTAGGAGCCTGTGTCCCAATAGGTGAATGTGGCCTCAGAGACCCCAATGCTGGGCCCATTCTCGGTGCCAAAGTCCCAGGTATAGCGATAGGGAAACGGAGGCCAGGTGTGGGCCACCAGCCGGACCTCGTCTCCGAGCCTCGCAAACTGCCTCTCAGGCAGTAGGGTGACGTTGCCCACCTCGGGCTCCACGCACACGCTGGTGAAGTAGTGTGCCTTGTTCACGCGGCTCGACAGGACGAGTGCCAGGGGGAAGGTGCCGCTGCGGGTAAAGCTGTGCAGCACAGATGGGTCTCCCCAGACAGTCATGTTGGATGAGCCGTCCCCGAATGTCCAGTCGAAGGAATAGTGGGTAGGGTCTCCAGTGACATGGGCTACCAGCCGGGCCTGGGGTTGCATGGGTATGCAGGTGGCAGGGTCGATCCGCAACACCTCCAGGACAAACACCTGCACGGGCAGGCTCTGGGCTAGGTGGCCGGCGGGGCTGGACACGGCCACGGTCACTGTGTAGTTCTGTGCCCGCAAGTACACATGCTCTACTGTGGCCTCAGGGCCCACGAGCACTGTGCCATCCCCCATGTCAAAGGTCCACGTGACATTGTCACCTGACTCCAGGGTGGCGCCGACCACCACAGGTGCACCCTGCTCCACAGCTGGGCTCAGGCTCACATTCAGGCCACGTAGCTCCTCAAAGACGTGGACATCAGTGTGTGCAACTGTGCTGCTCACTGTGTTGTTGACCTCCAGGTAGACGTGGTACGTGCCCCTCCAGGTGTACGTGTGGTTGACCACTGACTGGTGGTACGTCATGGCTGGGGAGCCATCCCCAAAGTCCCACGTGTAGAGAATGCCCCTAGTCAAGGGTGCTGGGTGTGGGGAGAAGGTGACGGGCTGACCAGCCACCAGGACAGGGCTGCCCACGGCAACAGCAATGGCAGGCAGAGAGGCTCGCACGCTCACCGGTACCAGCTGCGTCAGGTTCTCGAAGGCATTGGATACAAGCAAGGTCAAGTTGTACTCGCCTGGGGGACAGGCCCAGAGTAGGAATGGCACCGTGGCCACTACGCCGCCTGCTCAGCACAACCCTTCCCTAACCCCACGAGGGCAGCTCGTGAGCAGGAGGAGCCTGTCTGGAGGGCAGAGCAGGGCCACCATCAAAATGAAAAGAACACCCTCGGGTCCCACCCCAGGGGTCCTCACAGTGAGGTGTATGTGAAGTGCATCAGCACAGGGCAAAACACAGGGCCACAGCCACTGCAGGACGAGGAGCAAACCGTCTCCACGCGCAAGCGAGCTCGGGTTAGCGAGCGGTGGCGCAGGACAGGAGCCAGGGGCCTGCTGTTTACTCTGCATTCTGCGTGAGAGGCTTCCAGGGCTTTAACCGTAACTGAAAAATAGCCCCCTTCTCTCCAAAAAAAAGGCTCAGTAGACAGGAGGGTCCAGTTTCTGATCAGCAGCTTCAAATCACAGGGTTCGGTGACCTAGGCCACCCCTCACCCCTAGCCACCCCTCTTGCATGCTAGTAAGGCCAGGGTCAGTACCCCAAGCTGACTTGGACAGAGCTGCCCCTAGCGCAGGGCTTGCCCAGTGGGGGCCAGCAGGGCGCGAGGCCCATCCTTACCTGGGATGGCGTAGGTGTGTGTGGTATTGTGCTCCACGAGCACCTGGGCCACCGTGGGGTCTGGGACCTGGAAGGACTCGTTGTATGGAGGCTTAAACTGGCCCGTCGCCTGTTCCCCATCCCCGAAGGTCCACCTGCCAGGGCAGCAGGCAGGCAGTGAGTCGCTGGGGGATGAGTGGGAGAGGCTGGCCACTCCCATGGGGGGCGCCCACTGGCCCAGCCGTGACCACTCTTCTCGTACCTTTGTTCAGAGTGCCACCCAGCCCCACTGCAGCTCCCACCCCCTCCCACATCCCATTACCCTGCACCTCCTGGCAGATGAGGTGAGAACTGTGGAGGGGTGCTGGGGAAGAACCTGGCACCCCTGCTACCTGCTGGGCCCAGTGCACTCACACGAAGGCCACCTCCACGGCCGAGTCCACCAGCACGTCAGCTGCCAGCACCAGCGTGGCATTGGGGGGCAGCACGGGGGGCACCGCAGACACGCGCAGGCCCTGCATCCTATGCATCCGCTCCACAGTGACATTGTAGTTCACAGTGACGTTGCTCACGTGATTGGTAGCTGTCAGCTATGGAGACAGTTGGCAGTGATCAAGTCACCAACGGGCCTCAAGGCAGAGTAGGCAGAGTCCCGCCTCACACTCACCCCTGCCCCTGCCCGTGCCCTTTCCTCTGCCCACCGAGAGCTTGAAGACGGCAGCGCTCTGGTAGATGACGTTGAAGACAACATTGTGGAAAGTCAGTGACTGCTTGTCATCAATGGTCCAGCGGAAGACCACGTCCGAGCCGGCCTCTACCGTGGGACTGTACCTCTGGGGGAAGGACACGGCATTGGCTGACAGTGACCCTGCTGCAGCACAGGGTCTTTATAGAGCCAACTGTGACCTCGGACCACGTCTACTGGCTCAGACACACCTCCCCACGGGGCTTCATGGAACAGGGCTTGAAAACACTACGGGAGAGTGGGAAGGCAAGAAGGAGGGGGCGAAGGGCCCTGGGGCCCATGGTCGACTAGGGAGCCGCATGGTATGGGGCTGAGCTTGGGTTTAGTCACAGCCTAACCTCTCTGACCTCAGTTTCCCCACCTGTCATCTCTCAATTTGCACACCCCTCCCAGGGCTCCTTCTCAGGCCTCTTAGTTGGACAACACAATGCCATTTGGGAAGGCATGGGAGTCTCACCAGGCCTCATGGCTGGTATTTGCCTGCATCACCCAGAACAGGTGAGACTGGCCAAGCTGGGGACACAGCTACGCAGTGGCAGGGCTGTCGGAAACAGCCTTCCACGGCCCCTGTGCAAAGATGCAGAGCTGACAGCTGCCTTGGTCAGGACGGGCAGTCCCAGCCAAGGACAGCCCCTCCCCAGAAAGGCACTGAGGTGGCCAGGTAGTGTCAGAAGCAACTCAAAAAGTACTCAGGGCCTCATAAACACACCCAGGCTTGAGGAGGTCAGAGGTGGGCAAAGAGTTCCATAGTCTGTTTCTTCAAATGTGAGGAGAGAAAGAAACATTTTCAGAGCCATTATTCTAGTGGTAATTTTTTAGTAACTTAGGAATGAATTATCACCTAACAGGACCTGCCCATCAACCAAGCTCTTTCCTCAGTGGGGAGGGGCCACTCTGTGCACGGGGCACCTTGTCTCAAGAGAGGCTGGGCAGACCAGCTGGCCACACTCACCACCAGGACACCCTGCAGCACTCGGGCCTCGGGGCTGGGCGTGGCTCGAAGGCCGCAGATGGGCTCCTCCGCCTTCACCCACAGGCTGAGGTTGGCCCGGCTGGCGCTGTTCTCCACCACAACCTCCACTGCGTGCTTGCCCTCACTGAGCCTGGGCAGTGCCAACACTGAGTACAAGGTGATGTTGGCCTCACGGGCACAGCCAGGCACCAGGGCAGCCACTGAATCAGGGCAGTAAGCCTCGAAGGGTGCACTGATGTTGCCCCCAGGCCAGCGCACTGTAGCTGTGGCATTGTCACCAGAGTCCACCTGGAGCACCAAGGCTGAGCCGTTGGTGGATATATAGAGGAGACCGTCATGGGGAATGGGGTGGATAACCCGCAGGCCGGCCACCGGGGAGAGCACCTCGAAGCTGCAGGACAGGTTGTGCCTAGACACGCTGCTGACCACTGAGGCCCGGACCTCGTAGCGTCCTGGACGCCCCAGCCCCGGGTTGGGCCTCAGGCCCAGCAGTGGGGTAAGCCGTTCTGTGGCAGTGAGCAGTCGCAGGGCACACGCCTGGCCAGCCTGGCTGGCCTCCAGCTGGGCAGGCAGGCAGGCCAGCCAGGCCGAGGCAGTAGTAGAGAGGTATGGGGCCTCAGGGGCAGGGTGGCCAAGTGCCGGGGTGCAGCGCAGGAGGGCACCTGGGCCGGCATCGTGCTGCAAGCCTATGAGGTCACCGGGGAGCAGGGGGCCATCCTGGCCATGGAAGGCAACCTACAGGAGAGGGAGGCAGGGCTGTGTCAGGTCCTCACAGTGGGTCCCCTCCACTGGTCTGGGGCCTGTGGAGGGACTGAGCCAGGGGCGAGATCCAACAGGCGGGCGAGATCCCCTCCCAGGGTGACACAGTCACCCCTCCACAAGGGTCTCAAACACTCCTCAGTCACTCACACTCCAACAGGCTTCACAGGGGCCCCAGGCATTCATGGTCGGGGCCTTGGACAAAATGAACATGTACCGGCAGACAGAATAAGGCAGGGATGGGGATTCGCCAGACAGGGGAGGAACCTTTGAGGGACAATGCAGCCAAGATTTGTGACAGGAAGGAGTCAGCCAAGCCAAGAGACATTTAGAGTCATCCTTAGAAAGCACAGAAAGTGTAAAGGCCCTGGGGCAGGAGCTTCTCATAATGGGAGATGAATAAGGGCTCTGACAAGGCCAGAGGTGGGCAGGAGCCTGGTCAGAGGGACCCAGTCGGCTATGCCTAAGAATATGCATTTTCTCTGAGTTTTATGAGGAGACCCAGACCTTGGGGGACTGAGGGGAAGGCAGACGACACCTGGGCCAGTGACACACACCGAGTACTGAGCGGGGGGGCCTGCAGGCACAGAAAAGAAGAACTCCTTCCACAGTGCGTAGGAGGCCCTGGGGAGTCCCAGCGCCGACGCAGACCCGTTGGCACAGGCCCGAGGGCAGCAGGGGGTGTCCAGCGGCAGACAGATGTTGGATCTGGGGCACCAGAGACCCTCCGGCGTGCACTCAGGAGCTGGCTCAGTCCCATTCTCTGGGGGCCCACTCTCAGGCTTGCTGCTGTTTTCTGGGGCCCCTGCCAGGGAAGGAAAGGTATCAGGTCTGATCTGCCAACAGGCCACAGTCGAGGACACCCACTACTACCTGAGGCCCAGCAGAAAAGCTCTCCTGGCCTCCACCATCACTCCCCTGCCCCCACAACACCAGGCCGGCTGACTCACTCAGGAGGGAACTCCACCCAGGCAAGCCTATCCAATCTGCCCTTGGGGTCCCGAGCAGGAGTCAGTGTCTCTGTGGACCCTACTCTGTCCATCCTGAGGCTAGAGACCAGTTTAGTGGCCCAGGGACAAGCAGACATGGCAGCGCAGGGAAGTTACCCCAGCCCCCCGACTCCCCCTACCACCAGAACAGGGTCCCACCTGCTCCCTCCATGGGCCTGTACACCTGCAGCCTCATCTGGACAGGCTGGCTGAGCTCTTGGGTTCCAAACTCTGCAGCGGTGAGGAAGGCTGTGCGGCCCAGGCTCAGGCTAGGGAACACCATCACCTGGTGAAGTTGGGAGGGGCACAAGGACAGGAGTGGGGGTTTGGGGCTGGAACACACAGCTCCACAGATCCTGGATCTCAGCTCCCACTGGCCAAGAGAGGAAGGAGCCACGGTATGGGGCTCTCCCAGGCCCTCCACAAATGCTTCACTAGGGTGGAGGAGCCATGTTGAAACACCATCTGTGAGCAGTAGCACCTTGTTGTTGTTGTTTTTTTTTTTTTTAAATCCACACAGAGAGAAAAGGCGCAGGAGCTCAGCACGTTCCTAGATTCCTCCCTGCACAATAGCAGGTTTCTCCCAACATCTTTACTGGGCACACAGGACATTAGAAAGGCCCAGGGGTTGGGGAAGTCAGCCTGTTTTTTAAAGAGACACAGCAGCCAGAGCAAGGGTGGTCTGGTGATCTCCAGACTGTGCCAGGGAGCAGGGGCTTGGCTGGCCTACCTCTACAGGCTCCTGGGGGGCATAGAGGCTCTCTTGCTGTGCCAGGGGACTCAGGGGTCCCTGCAGGTCTCCGCTGGACGCCCCCACGAGGAAGTTCTCTGCATCCCACACAGGGCCTAGGGTAGCAAGTGTGTGATGAGGTTCTAGTCCCAGGCCAAAGAGGATACTGTCGGGGGCCAGGGTGGGACCGAGCCACCTGGTGGGAACCCCCAGCTTCCTCATCTGTGTCTGTTCCCTTCAGTGCAGGCCCAGCCCAGGACAGCAGTAGGTGCTCAGCAAATGCCTAAACACTGACCAGCTGAGAAAGGAGCCTGGGGGGAGGTGGAGGGGGCACTGTCCTGGCCAAGGGTAGGAGGAGCTCTAGGGTGGCTGTGAGACTGTGTGTTTTTTGGGGTTAGCTGTCCTGGTTCAGGGCAGAAGGTACTCCCCAGTCCCCCAGCCAACCTGGCGCACCTCCGGGGCGCAGCTCACAGACGTAGCTGTGTGGCGCCGAGCACAGGTCCGTGTTACACTGCCCCGCAGGCCCTAGCCGCACACAGCGCTCTGCAGTGGCGGGGTGTGGCTCCCCGGGAAGCCAGTTCTGGCAGCTCTCCAGGCTGAAGGCCTCGCCCCGAGGCAATGGGCCTTCCTCAGCACTCTCCACAGCCGAGAAGCCGATCCACACATCCAGGCTCCTGCAGATGGGGAGAGTGAGGACCCCGGGGGCTCCCCAAAGATAGATGCCCCTCCATTCATCCCCTTTCTGGAGACAGGCTTCTCACAGCAGCCCCTCAGGGGGACCTTGCTCCTGCTTTCTAGATGAGAAACCTGAGGCTTAGAGACATAACCTGGAGAGCAAGGCCCACAGCAGTGCTCATGCAGCCGCCAGGGCCAGGGGCTAGGAGCCCAGCCAAGGGAGCCCGGCTTCGATCAGACCTGCATTGCAGGCTGCGGGGAGGCCCAGGGTACAGCATGTGGGGACCAAGACACCCACAGATCAGTCCCCAAAGGGCTATTCCCCACCACTCTGCCAAGGTAGGAAGGCCCTCTTAGAGGAAGGGATTAGAGATATATGGATAGGGATGAACACACAGACAGACACAGGGACAGGCAGAGGGACAGGGACAGACACAGAGAGGGAAATGAGGTGCTGTAGTCAGAGCCAGGCACCGGGGCCAAGCATGTTAACTGGGTGACCGTGGGCAAGGGCCTTGATCACTCTGGTCCTCAGTTCCCCTTCTGCACACTGCCAATGTCCAGGTGTGATTTCACAGTCCAGCTGGGCTCTTGCCACACAGGGAACCCTGGAGGTAACAATCTGGCCTCTGCCCCCTCCCCCATTGCCACCCCTCCTCCTGCCTGCCTCAGGCTCCACCCTGGGCTGTGCTCTGCCCCCCAACCCCCACCTCCCCGCCTCTCAGGGGTGGGGGCAGGCACCTGGTGACCTGGGAAACCAGGAAGTGCTGGATGGCAGGACTGTCCACCATGGCCAGGGCGGCCCCAGCCCAGGCGTGGCACTGCTCCTGTGCCTGAAGCCAGGCTGCCTTCTCTGCTACCAGGCGGTAGCAGTGCCCATTTCCAGGGAAGATCACGGTGTCAGAGGAGCACAGTGGATTCACCACTGGAGACCGGCGGGGAGAGAGGGGCCATTAATGTGTGCCCTCCTGGAACTCTGCCCCACCCACCTCTGACCCTGGGGTGAGGAACAGTAGTGACCTGGGCCCAGGGAGGCACCCACCTTGGGCTGGCTCCTCGCCCAAGGCCACAATGCTATAGGTGGCCTCAAGGCCTGAGCCACCAAGATTTCGGATGCCAAGCTCGAGGGTCTCATCACTGTGCACCGAGACTGGACATGTGAGCTCCAGGGCGGCAGGAGGCGCCTGCACCTGCACCTCCGTTTCCAGCCGGACGGAGCCAGCCCCCAAGGCCATAATTGCCATCACGTGATAGCGCCCAGGCAGCACATATCGGTGAGTGCTAGCAGAACCAGCCACGTCCACCTCAGGGGAGCTGTCGCCAAAGTCCCAGTGTGTGGAGCTGATGGGCAGCAAGGCAGTGACATGGAAGGCTGCTGGCTGGCCAGAGGCCAGGGGTCCTTGGGGCCCCACCAGGGCAGCCCCTGGAGAGGCAGGGAAAACATTCTGGAGGAGGATGGGGCCCCCACAGACAGAGGCAGGGGATAGTGGGGGGCTGGAACAGAAGGGTAGGCAGGCAGAGGAGATGTTGGGGGGATAGGCAGCCCCACACAGGCAGTGGTCCTGCTCTGAGAGGGCCGCGAGGCCCTGGCCAGTCGAGAAGCAGAAGGCACTGCAGGCCTCGGACACCAGCGGACCTTCATGGGCAGCTGAGAAGGCCACCGGCACCGCAGCACCTGAGCTGTTGTCAGGGAGGCAGGCGATGTACTTCTCACCTGCAAAGGGCAGATGGCTGCCTCTTGGCCCCCATTCCAGACCCCAGATCACCCCGTCCAGCCCCACAACCAGTCTCCCCCATCCCACCCACACTGACTCCCGGGCCAGAGGGCCTGCCTGACCCACTCTGTCTCAGCCCTGTGCCCCAGGTCCCTATCTACTGCGCCCCACCCCAGCTGACAACCCCTGAGCACCTGTGGGGTCCCTGCCTGGAAGGGCTGTCCTAAGGGGAAGGACCAAGCTGGCCCTGCCCCACCCACACTCACCACAGCCACTGTCAGACAGAGGGACTTGGAGGAGGGGTAGGCCAGCCAGGGGGCCAGGCCCCACACAAGTGGCCGCTTCAGGCCGCACCACACGGACCTGCTGCTGCTCTGCCCAGCGCGGCAGCCAAGCTAGACCACAGTCACACTCCAGTGGGTTCCCACTCAGGTTTCTGCGGGAAGGGCAGGGCCAAGTGCTCAGCGCTCAGTGGGGCAGGGATGGGCAACCAGGCCTGGCCCTGAGGGAGCGTCTGGGCTCCCTGACAAGTACAGCCTCCCACTTCCCCGGGGACAGCCTTCAGGGTCTGGTCTCAAACTAGGAAGCCAGCACAAAGGCCAGGCCAGGAGGGCAGGGTGCTGTTGGGGGACCAGGCGCCCAGCCACTGAAGCCCGCCCAAAACAGGGCAACTTACATTTCACTTAAATTAAATAAATTAGCAAATGTTCCTTCTTCTAAGGTAGAAATCTTGTTGTTGCTTATGTCCCTGAAAGAAAGGGAAGGACTCAGAGCTTTTGAGGGATGCCCCCATAACCCCACGGTGCAAGCTGCTGCCGCCTGCCTGCCCTGTGGGGTCCCACAGCCAGGCCAAAGTGGACACTCACAACTCTGTCAGCACTGAGAGATTCGCCAGGATCCTGACATCCAGCACCTGGAGCAGGTTGTGGGAGACATCTCTGGGGAGCAAAGAGGCCGTGAGTCAACCCCCATCCCACCCACACTGACTCCCGGGCCAGAGGGCCTGCCTGACCCACTCTGTCTCAGCCCTGTGCCCCAGGTCCCTATCTACTGCGCCCCACCCCAGCTGACAACCCCTGAGCACCTGTGGGGTCCCTGCCTGGAAGGGCTGTCCTAAGGGGAAGGACCAAGCTGGCCCTGCCCCACCCACACTCACCACAGCCACTGTCAGACAGAGGGACTTGGAGGAGGGGTAGGCCAGCCAGGGGGCCAGGCCCCACACAAGTGGCCGCTTCAGGCCGCACCACACGGACCTGCTGCTGCTCTGCCCAGCGCGGCAGCCAAGCTAGACCACAGTCACACTCCAGTGGGTTCCCACTCAGGTTTCTGCGGGAAGGGCAGGGCCAAGTGCTCAGCGCTCAGTGGGGCAGGGATGGGCAACCAGGCCTGGCCCTGAGGGAGCGTCTGGGCTCCCTGACAAGTACAGCCTCCCACTTCCCCGGGGACAGCCTTCAGGGTCTGGTCTCAAACTAGGAAGCCAGCACAAAGGCCAGGCCAGGAGGGCAGGGTGCTGTTGGGGGACCAGGCGCCCAGCCACTGAAGCCCGCCCAAAACAGTGCAACTTACATTTCACTTAAATTAAATAAATTAGCAAATGTTCCTTCTTCTAAGGTAGAAATCTTGTTGTTGCTTATGTCCCTGAAAGAAAGGGAGGGACTCAGAGCTTTTGAGGGATGCCCCCATAACCCCACGGTGCAAGCTGCTGCCGCCTGCCTGCCCTGTGGGGTCCCACAGCCAGGCCAAAGTGGACACTCACAACTCTGTCAGCACTGAGAGATTCGCCAGGATCCTGACATCCAGCACCTGGAGCAGGTTGTGGGAGACATCTCTGGGGAGCAAAGAGGCCGTGAGTCAACACTGGATTCCTGGGTAGGGCACAAAGCCAACCCCAAGCCCGTCCCTGCAAGTTCCCTAGTACCCCCAAGCTGTGGCCTCCCACTCTCCAAGCTCCCTACGCCTAGGGCCAGAATGGAGAACTGGAATGAACTTTCATCTGGAAAAACCAAGGCAGGAAAGGGCTGGAGGCCTCAGCCCTCCATCTGTGCCCTGCCCCATTTCCCTCCCTGCAGGTTCAAGGTCCCACCCAGTCCCCTGCCCCCTGGCGCAGCAAGGTCATCCCACACCATGGAGGGCAGACTTCTTCCCCCTCCACATAGAGTTTGGGACACACCAGGGCAGAACAGGGGTCTCCATGGCCAGGAGCCCAGCTGCTGCCAGCTGCAGAGGCCTCTGAATGTCCCTGAGATACAGGGGGGAAACAAAGGCCAGATGAACTGGGAGGGACCCTCGAGGATGGCACAGTGCCACAGTGATGGTGATGGCCCATGTTCAACTTCAAGGTCAACAGGACCTCAGTAAAAACCCCACACAGTCACCAAGATAGCACACAGGCTCAATGAGAAGCGTGGCTGGGCGAGAGTCATCCAGACAAGCTGTAAACTGCGCCACACATGTAGGAGTGGATGCATTGGCTAAGGAAAGCAAGAGGACCTCCTGAAACTGGCTGTGGCACCACAAGAATCTGTGCAAAGAAAGTCAGGACTGACATAACCAGGACGCGTTCTTTAGCCCCCAATTCCATGTCCCCTCCCAGCCCACAGGCAGAGGTCACAGTCGCCCCTGCCTATCTACCTCCTGAGTCGGGGACCTTCGGATCACCCAGACTCAGTGGGCACCTCTGGCCATAGACTCTGAATGAATGAGGCCTCCCACCCTTAAGCCTCTGCCTTCTGATGTCTCAAAATGCCTCTCACCAGCCCTGTCTTCCCACCAATGACCAGACCACCCCGTCATGCAGAGACGGGGGTGTGGGTCAATGCCGCCTCCAGGCCTGCCAACCCAGTTCCTAAAGCACTCAGCCTCCCCCGTCCTACCCCAGCTAGAGCCTGGTCCAAACCCCCATCCCTGGCACCTGCCCTACCTCCAAGACCCCTCCTATCCAAGCTCCCATGGCAGCATGGGGCGGGGGATGTCCCGAAGTCCAGCTTCCATCAGCCGCCCTCTTGAATGGGCCCTGCTTCCTCCAGCCTAAGCTCCGAACATGGCAGGAGCTCAGTAACAGCGCTGGTGTGAAACAAGGTCCTCCTGGGAGCCAGGGCACTGAATGCCAGTCCAGGCCCCAACGACACAGTTGAGGGGGAGACAGGGTCTCAGGGCTTGGCAGGCTGGAGTACCTGGCACAGTCCCTCTGCCCGGCTCCCAGTGACAAGGACCACCTCTGGAACCAGGCTCGGGAAATGCCCCCACCCCAACCACTGACCACTGTTCCTCCCTGAAGATCTGCTGGCCACATGGGGCCTCATGGCAACCAATACTTGAATGCTGGCTACTTATCAAGGACAGGGGCTGGGAGCTGGGGGCTGGGTCTTATCTAGGCTGCTCTTACTATCCTGGCTCCCAACATAGCCAGGGGGCTACCACGGGAGCTTTTGGAGGGGCACCACTGGCCTTTGAGTGGCCAATGTAGGGAGCCAGGCCCAGAGAGGCTCCTGCCCCCTGTGGCTTCCACGAAGCAAGGGCGGGGAGGTGGAGTGTGGGCGCAATCAGCCAACCCTGGGAACCTGGCCTCCCTTGCTCTCTGTAAAGTACGGCAGCCACCCAGGGACGTCATGAGAAGATGGCACACGGACGTGAAGATGCTGGCCTCAGGCTGCCTGGGCAGGAGGCAGGTGGGGAGGCAGGCCACGGGCAGCGGGTGAGCGAGACCACGGCCCTGCAGTGAATCAGGGGCTCCACGAGAAAATCTGAGAGAAACCTCAAACACGGTCAGATGGGCCAGGCCAGCAGAAGAGAAGGCCGGTCCTCCCGGCAGTGGAACATCTGCAAGACTGGACTGGGCTCCTACAGGGCAGGGGAGACACTCAGAGCTCCTGCAGGGACCAGACAGGGTGGGGCTTCTGCCGGAAGACCCATAGCAGCCCCACCACTGCTCTGACCAAGTGGCCCAACCAGCAGGATGCCGGACACGGACACCTAATCTGGCAAGGTTCTCTGCCCTGTAAGGTCAAACGGCACCACAGGTGCCAGCTCTCCCAGTCAGGCCACCACCACCCTGAGAGCCTGGCAGCTCTGAGAACCAGTGTAGCCTCACACGGGGAGAGGCTCAAACATCCTTCCCTCACCTGTGACGTGGGACGTGATTTCTAGTCTGAGAGCCCTAGGCCCACTAGCAGGCATGGCTTGGGAGGCCCCTCAGCACACAGTGGCAGGAGAAACAGGTGCGAAATGCAGCAACCCCCCCCCTCCCGCTCCCTGCAACTGTTCAAACTGAGAAATAAAGAAAGCGCTGGTGGGGGGAAAAACAACAATGAAGATTACATTAAAATTTTTACAAAGTGCTGGAAGGTAGTGCAGAGTCATAAACCTATTCTCAAGAGCAGACAGGTACCCTAGATTTTCCACACTCAGATTCTGTTCTTGAAGTAGGAGAAATGGGGTGTGGAGGCTTCTGGGCAGAAGAGACAAACAGACTGCCCAAGGCAGCCTGGGGCAGGGGCCGAGGCAGGACATGGATGGGGCCAGGAGACAGGGCTTTGGAGGGGAGCGGATGGCAAGGGGTGGGCAAGGGTGGTCAGGAGCCACTCCAGCCAAGGTGCTCGGGACAGCGAGGCCCCCTCCGCTCCAGAACCGGCACTGTGGGCTCAGGATCAGATCTCCACCCTAGCTCATCTGAGCGAGGTATCACACTACCCTCGCGGAGACTAGAGGTTTCCCATCTGGAAATGGGGGTGTGTGCTTGCACATGCCAGTCTGTTTCCCCCAAGGGCTGTGGGACAGGGGGCCTGTGCCAAGAGTGTGGATTCCACGAACTCCAGGAGCAGAGGCCTCTGTGGGCCGGGGACAGGGTTACCTCTGCTCTCCCCAACTGAGCCTAGTTTCCCTGTCTGCTCCCACACGGGGGTGAGAGGAGCCTTCTTCCTTACAGTCTGGCAGCTGCTATCAGATAAGCCCAGATATTCATTTAGAAGTGGGTCTGGGCCCTGGCTGGGTGGCTCAGTTGGTTGAAGCATCATCCCAGTACACCAAGGCTGTGGGTTTGATCTCTGGTCAGGGCACATACAAGAAGCAAACAATGAGTGCATTAAGTAAGTGGAACAAAAAATAGATGTCTCTCTCTCTCTCAAATCAATAAAAAAATTGGGTCTGGGAGCCATGGAAGGGGCACGTGCTTTCTGCTAGGGCAGCACCAGCCATCTCTGCACTCAGAGAGCTCTGGGAAGAAGAAGAGCAGAGAGGGTCCTGAGTGGGGGCCACTGGAGGGGTCACGGGGGAGGGTCACTAAGGGGCAGTCACGGGAAGGGGACATGGGGAGAACGCTCACCCAGCCCCCCCAGCCCTGTGGCCCTGAACAGCCACTTCCCGCATCGCCATCTGTTGTCGCCATCAGTGCTCTGGGAGAGCACCAAGGCCACGGGCCAGCCCCATCCCCTCTCCTGGCCCTAGGCTTCCTCTGCACCCCCAGGTGATGTCATCGAAGTCTGACTCTCTGCCCCCACATGGTTCCCCCACAGTCTCGTAAAAGTTGGGGGGAGAGTGACATGGGGGGGTGACTGACAGGACACAGCAGGCCCCAGGAGCTGCCTACAGGAGCCCATGCAGTGGGCAGAAGCAGCAGAGGCTGGACATGCAGGGCAGCGGCCAGCCCCACAAGAGGAGAGCCAGCAGCCTGTCTGGACAGCACCCTGAGAGTCCCTAGGCCAAGCAGGGCCCACCCTCTGAGCCAGCTGGACCCTCTCAGGTCCCTGCAAACTCCGAACCAGCAACTTCCAGGGATGCCAAGGCTGGAGAGATCCAGCCGTCTAGGGCCAGGGGAAGAGGTGACCTGGGAACAGACACATACCTATAACAGCACAAGACATGTGTCACCTACCTAGGCATCAGAGATAGGGATGGGAGGGGTCCCCATAGTCTGCAGCACTGAATATAAACCCCATAGGAATGGGGACTCTTCCAGCCCATCCCTTCCGCTGCCCCCTCTCCTACTCCAAGACAGGCAAGTGTATTGGAGGAGAAGGAAAGATTCCTGGTCTATTCTACACACCAACGGGAGGGCCCCAGGACTACACACTGATGGGGCTCTCCTCCTCCTTTCCCATCAGTCACTGAGGATCCCAGCCTTTGCCCACGAAGGGGTAGCCCCAATACCCCTTGCCTTCCAGATCAGACATTCTCAAGGGGAGGGCCAGCAGCCTTCTCTGGGCTTGCATCTTTATCTTCAGGTTCTGAGTACCCAATGGCACATCCCCATGCCTCTGGCTCTGGTCTTTCCTGGTCCAAGCAAGAGCTAGAGCAGGGTGTGGGAAGGCAGGGGGAGATCCCTGCTCCCACCACCAAGCTGGAGGGGCGCAGCAGGAGGCACTGAGGGCCCCCACCCCATGGACAAAGGCAGCTCCCCCTGCCCTCCCCGTATAGGGCTCCTGCTCACATCCCAGGCCTTGCAGGGGAGGCAGGGAGGAAAGGGAGAGGGGATAAGAAAGGCAGGGAAGGAGTCCCAGAGCCCCAGCAGGAAGAGAGGGAAGGAAGTTTGAGTGACAGGGGGTCTGGATGGCTCCAAGGGCAGTCCCTTTCAGAGCTGAGGAAACAAAGCCCCCAGGCAGCAGCCCAGAACTGCCTAAGTCTCTCCCTCTGCCAAGGAGGGGAGTGGCCTGGGTGCCTGCTCCCCAGTCTCGAGTTCCCCAGTCCAGATGCCGGGCGAGGTCTGGGGGCCTGCTGGAGCCCCCAAGGAAACATCTGCACATTCCAGACACATGTGGTCAGTGGCGGGGGTGAGTGCCAGGCCCCAGCGCAGCACCCCCACCCCAGTGCTGGCCTATGCAGTGGATACTGGGCTTGAGGGGAATGGGCTCCAGAGGGGCCGCCCGCACATTATGTAACCTGTTCTTCCCAAGCCAGCAGCTGCCTCCTCCCTCTGGCAGGACAGAACAGCACAGTGGGCATCGGGAGAAGGCACCCTACTCCTCGTCCAGGGCTCAAGGCCTAGGCTCCTCCCTCCAACCCGAGCCCTCAGGGCTCCTGGAATCAGAGCCTTGTGGGCCCTGCTGAGCCAGGGTCCTCTCCCTGGAGGCCCCACAGGCTCTGGGGAGAAACAGGCTCTTCTCAGCCCAGCAACAGGAACGCCGAACAAGGTCCCTGGAAGCCATGGCCAGGCCGAAGGGAAGATCTGATCCCTCGGGGGCCCCTGCCCAACCCCTCGGCCCTCAGGTCAAGCAGTGCCACCCACGTGCCACCCTGACACCCCACTATCGGCTCCTTTCAGCATGGGGGTCAGGCATCCAGGAGCCCAGTGCCTGCGCCAGTTTGAGTCTAATAACCTCACTCTGTTTTCATTCCCTTCTATTTATGGAGCGTGAGGCTGGCTTCCAGGGCCGGAAGTGATGACGTTTAAATTAATGAATTCAAGTTTAGGGGAGAGAGCTGAATTGAAGAAAAACATTTGGAGAGGATGAGCTGGGGCGGGGCAGGGGGGCTGGTGGCGAGCAGGGGGCAGGCCCGCCAGAGAAAAGGGGCAGGGAGGGCCCATCAGACCCACCTTGGCTCTACGTCCAAGCTCCCGTCCCCACCTGGGTCTAAGGGAATCAGCAAGGGGGGTGGGGAGTGTCCCAACCTTGAAGACTAGAGGGAAAGGCTTGTGAGAGGACCTCTTGCCCCCCAGCCCCGTGGCACTGGAACAGCAGGCAGTGACCATTTTGGTGAGGTTCCCTTGAGGAGCTCTGCCGTCCCATTACTGAAAGCTCACCAGGATGAGACATGGGCGTCCGGTGCAGTGACACTGACTGCCCAGGATGACCCTGGGCCCACAGGCAGGGAGAGGGAGGGGGGGCCTCAGGCAGGAGGTGAAGGTGTGGGGTCCCCTTCGCAGAGCCCAACCCCGAAGAGGAGTGTCTGGAAATCAGCCACTGCTGGGACATTAACAGACCAGGGTGGGGGGCCACAGGCTGGGAAGGAGGGGGGCCTGTCTAGGAGGGGGGCCCAGCTCACCCGTCCACCTGAAGCTGGAGAGTTGGGGCCTCCTTCCAGGTTAAGGGGAGACAAAAACCAGCACCTGGGGGCCCCCCAGGCACTGTACTCAACTGGTCCGTCCCTCTGCACTTGGGCCTGTCAGCCAAACAGAACAAGGCCCGCACTACCTCCTTACAGATGGGAACGCTGGGGCTCAGGAAGGCCACACCCCTCACCTCACCATCACGTCCTCAGAAACCAAAGAGTAAAGGAGAAAGGCAGGCAGGCCTCTCCCCACTCTGGCCAGGGGGCCAGAACAGGCCTCTGGCTTTCCAGCAATCCCACCATCCACTCTGCAGCTGGACACAGCCAATGGCATGACGGCCTGATGCCAGGGTCACAGAGCAGTTTGGGGGCACAGAACTCTGAGCCCCCAATGGCATTAGCCTTGCCCTGAGCCCTGGCTCTCATGCCCCACCTCAGCTGGAAAGAAAAGCCGGCTCTCCTTTTCCTTTGGCAAAGCCCTTTCCAGGGCGGCCCGCCCCACAGGATCACAGGAGGGGGCTCCACACACTTCGGGCACGGGAGCACCATACCTGGTCAGGCTGGGCCCACAGGCTCCTCAGGGAGAGAGAGAGCTCTGCCTTGGCCCCCAAATGCAGCCCTCTCCCTGGTCTCAGCAGCTGGGCACCTCTGGGCCCCTTGACGGAGATGGCTGCCAGGCAGTAAAGAACGAGGTGTTCCAGGGAAAAAGGACATGAGCCGCATTTTCCAGCCGCCTTTCTCTCTGCAGTGCCCCTGCTGCCTCAGCCAGCTGGAGACACAGACACTTGGCACACAGGGCCAGCCTCAGTGCGCCTGAATCCAGACGACATGCCTACCACCCTAGACGGTGGCAGAAGAAACGGGATGTTTTCCTTCCACAGTGTTTGGCGGGCTAGGCCCACTGGGTTTTCACTGCTGGCACTGGCCACCACACAACATTCCAGAAAGGAAAATGTCCATCTCCATCCAAAATGGTTTCTTCACTGGAAACCAAACCGCAGCCAGGGTCTCCACACTCCCGGCCCACCTGGCGTGGGGAAAGCTGGGAGGGGTGGAGGGTGGGACCACATCCGGCAGTACCCACTAACCCCGCCAGCTGTCACATGCTGGTGATTCCAAGGCACAGCCTTGGAAGGCAGGACGAGGAGGTCCCCATAGAAGTCTACCAGGAGATGTCCTGGCCCTGACTACATGCTGGGGGGCGGGGGGCGGTGGCTTGGGGGCGGGGGACTGCAGGCCTAGCCTGCAGGAAATGAGGAGAGGAAAACTGAGCCTGGGGAAGGGGGCAGCCAGACACACCTTCTCCAGAAGGACCTCATCAGTTAGCGCCTCCTGTCACTCCCCCACAAGGGTGTGGGTGTGACAGCCGAGGTGGAAGCAGGGACAATGTGCCAGGGGGACACTGAACAGCTTACAGGCGGGCAGGTTCCAAGGCCACCAAATCATCAAAACAAGGAATACTCGAGAGTCCATAGCACTCTGTTCACACACCTACCTTCACTGTGTTACGTATCTCCACCTGAATCCATCAAAAAGAAAGGCTCAGAGAACACAGACCACCCCCCCAAAAAAGAAGAAAAAGAAAAGAAAGAAAAGACAAAAAAAAAAAAGAGGGAAAAAGAAAACAAAAGCTTAGTCCTGGCCAATGTGGCTCAGTTGGCTGGAGCATCGTCCCATTCTCCGAAAGGTTTCATTCCCAGTCACGCACACGCCTAGATTGCGGGTTTGACCCCCAGCTGGGGCACCTACCAGTGGCAACCAATCAATACCACTCATTGATCTCTCCCCACAGAAAATGAGAGATCTCTTTTTCTCTCTCAATCTCTCCCCACCCACCCACCCCCCAAAATGCAATAAAAAAAGTTCTCAGGTAAAGATTACAACAACAAAAAACTAAACTAAAAAACAAAGGCTTAAAACTGAGATAAAAACACAACAGGAGCGTGCCAGGCCTGGGTGTGATGAATGCCAGTAGCTGTGCGGCCCTGAGTTGAAGGCACCTCTGGGGTTAGATCATGCTTCTGGACACAGGGCTCCGGCCTGGGCGCGAGGGGCATGCAGGAGCCTGCCTGCTTGGGCTCACCTGAGTTTCTCCCGCCCGCTTTGGCATTCGGTCTGAGCAAGAGAGTCCCGGGCACGTGCACACCAGCTCGGGGCCTTCTACTCATGCTTTTGAGCTCTGTGCCCTGTGCTCCTGGGGGCCCATCTCCTGCTGGCCAGTGCTTGGGGACACAGTCATGCGCTCTGAGAACGTGGAAAGGAGGAATGGAGGGGCCGCTTTGGCAACAGTTAGAGTCACTGGGACCAGCAGCAACTGAGCCCCATGGATGGGCGCACACTCTTCTGATGCCCCGCGACCCCATGAGATGTGTCCACTTATGGCGTCCATTCTGCAGGTGAGGAAGCTGAAGCTCAGAGATGCTGAGTGACTCAGGCAAGGTCACACAGGAAATGCAGGAGCTGGGATGTGAACCCAGTCTGACCCAGGACCCAAACCCCCTACTCCTGGGCTCCCATGACTCCCTCCTAAAATCAAACAGGTCATTGGGAAGGACCAGAACAGGAACAGGCAAGGGAGGTCTGTGTGGGAAGGGCTGGGCCAAGCAAGGAGTTGGGGCCTGAGCCCAGAGCCCACCTGGTCCCACACAGGGACACCCCCACTGCGCCCTCTCCATGGTGTATGGGCCAGGTTGCTGGTGCTGTACCCCAGGCCCCTGCATGAAGCTGTGGGGATACACTCCAAAGCGTGCCGCTGAAGTCACCTCTGCCACAGTACTCCAGCCACGTGACCCCAGGAAGTGACTCAACCTCCAGGAGACTAATGTCCTGGTCTGTAAAATGGGACCAAGAATGGTTCCGCCTGCACAGCACTGTGGGAGGAACCGTGAGGTAACGGTTGGAAAGGGCCCGTATGGAGCACGGTGCTTGGAGACCTTGGTGGGAGAGGGCGAGGCAGTAGTGGGGTGGGGCCACCAGCCTGGGCATTTTCTTCCGAGACTTGTTTAATTCAGACATAATTCACATACTATAAAGTTCACCCTTCTAAAGTATATAATTCAATGGTTTAGTATATTCTCGAGGTTCTACAACCACCACCACTATCTAATTCCAGAACATTTTCATCACTCCAAACAGAAAAACCACACTCCTTGTCTATCACCCCCTACTCCCATTCCCCACCCTAACTGTAAACAACACTAGTCAGGTTTCTGCTTCCATGGATTTGTCTGTTCTGGACATTTCATATCAGTGGAAGCCCTCCATCTATGGCCTTTTGTGCCTGGCTTCTTTCACTGAGCATCAAGTTTTTAAGACTCATCCACGATTATAGTGCATCGGTAGTCCATCCCTTTTTATGGCTGAGTAATATTCCACTGTACAAATGGACCATATTCTGTTCGTCCATTCATCTGCTGACAGATATTTAAGTTGTTTCCACCTTTGGCTACTATGAATGATGCTGCTATAAACATTTGTATACAGGTTTCGTAGGGACGTATGTTTCATCCCCCTTGGGTAGGTACCTGGAAGCAAAACTTCTAGTTCTATGGTAGCTCTATGTTTTTGTTTTTGCTTTTTTAAAGATTTTATTTATTTATTTTTAAAGAAAAGGAAAAGGAAGGAGAAAGAGAGAGAAACATCAACGTGCAGTTGGCTGTCGCACATCCCCCATTGGGGACCCAGCCCGTAACCCAGGCATGTGCCCTGACTGCGAATTAGACCTGTGACCCTTTGGTTTGTAGGCCGGCACTCAGTCCACCAAGCCACATCAGCCGGGACTGGTGGTTCTATGTCTACTCTCCTGAGCAACTGCCTATTTCCAAAGGGCTGCTCCATTCTGCACCCCCACCAGGGTGGGGGAAGTTCCAGTTTCTCCACATCCTCACTGATACGCCTCCTTGTCTGTCTTTTTGGGGTTAGTGGTCCCACTGTGAATCTCACTGAGGTTTGATTTGCATTTCCCTGAAAGCTAGTAGTTGGGCATCTATTCACACACTGACTAGTCATCTATGTATCTTTTTGGGAGATAATCCTTTGCCTATTTTTAATTGGGTCATTTGTCTTTTTTGCATTAAGTTGTAAGGGTGTTTTTTATACAGGATCCAGCACAAATAATGCCCCTTTTTCATAACAAAAATCTTTTAGTACAAAATCATAAGCATGGAATTCTGTAACATATCACACTCAAGCACATCATATGACATTTTAGGTTAAAATGTCAAGTTAAAACTATAAATTATCACACCCATTTATTCCCCTACCAACCACACTCAAGCAGGCATTACTTCTGCCGGACCCTGTATACTCGGGCTGCAGTCTCTCACCAGACAGATGATTTGCACGTGTTTTCCCCGAGGCCCCCGTTCAGGGGACCACATACAGAGGTGTATGTGCCCTTCTGTCCATAGTTCTGGCAAATTTGCACTGTGTCTCATCAGGAAACTAACATCACACACACATTCAGAGTCTGATTTCCCACGTGCCAGCTGTCGTGTGCAGCGCAGGGAATGTGAGAGGGAGACCGGCATAGTGTGCAGGACACGCAGGTCCTCCCAGTACCTGCTGTCTCCACACAGCAGCCAGTGCTCTTCCTAGAAGATGCCAAGCATGCTGCTTTGCTCCTAGGTCCTTCGGTGCTTCCCTACCTGCTCTCTCACCCCCCACCCCTTCATCTGAGACTCTCAAGCTGTCCCCTCTGTCTGGGACACTCTCGCCAGTCCTTGGATGACCCCTGTGCAAACACTGAATCTTGACTTCAATGTCACTTACACTGGGGGTCCTTCCAGGCAACCCCTCCAAAGCGGCCCCCTCCTCATCACCTGTGTCTTTGGTTCAACACTCGCTCCCTTGTAACTGAGCCTTACAAAGGTGGTCCTGGAAGACCCACGGCACAGGGCTGGCACACAGCAGTCACGCCCTCCAGGTGCCCGGGCCAGCCCTTAAGGCAGCAACACACATGGCACCTGCAGTCCAACATGCTACACACACACTAGGCCCAGACCAAGTCCGGGCTCACTTCCCGCACACGCACGCCCTGTGCAGACACCAGGGGCCGAGCCTCCCCCACACTCTCCTGTTATTTAGTGTCACGGGGGAGGAAGTGTGAGCCCCTGAGTGCTCCCAGCCAACAGATGACCCTAAGGTCCCCAAGTATTTTAATTAGTGCACCAAGTCCCCGTTGAGTCTCCATTCCTAGCCTAGTCCCAGACGTGAGACATGCACAATACAGCACACGAAACCTAGTGTGGGTTCCAGGCCAAAGTGAGCAGCGCACAACACCTTGAGGGATGTTCGGCCAAAATCACCCACACCTGAAACTAACTGGTCGCGAGACCACACCTAGAGCCACAGCGCTGCCACAGCTAGAAGTACCTGTGGTGGTGAACATTCTCTTTCCAACACAGTAACTGCTGGCCGCAGGTGGCTCCAGAGCACTTGAAATGCGACTCGCAACACACTGCAGCTCTGCACCCAACTATCAATGTATGGGAAACAGAGGGTGGAGGGATACAGTGGCTGAGCCATGCAGGTGGCACAAAGACCAGGCACCGCGGTGGAGGCCGGTCTCAACAAACCGCACAAAGAAAAAAGAAATAAAGGCGGAGCCTATACATCCACAGAGACAGCACTGTGTGGACCTTATCTGGATCCTAATTCCAATCAGTAAAACAAACTGAGACAGCCAAAAATTTGAACACACTGGACCTGTAATGGAGTCAGGGAATCACTCACTGCCGTAGGTATGATCATGGTGGTACCGTGCACTCCAAAATACTTATGGATCAAAGAGTCAGGTGCCAGACTTTGTTTCAAAAAAGTGGGTGGGGGTGTGGAAGGGCAGGATAAGCCATAGGGCAGTGAGTCCAAGGTTCACCAGGCTGTTCTTCTTCTGTATTATCTTCAAATTCTCTGCGAAAAACGCTTTAAAAGTAGAGTAGCAGCATTTTGCTGACATCACCGTTTTCAGGCTGCCACCTTAAGGCAGCATGGGCTAACCCAAGAAAGGCTGGGGCCTGGGAGCCCCAGGAGCTGAGAGAACCACACTGGCCAGATTCCCACACAGGTCTAGCCCAACTGTCCTACCACATCCCAGGCTGGCCAAGGGGTTTCAAATAGAGGAGGGGCTGCAAGACACTGGTCACAGAGGCACCAGGCCCACGCCCCCCAGAGGAGGCTGCCGGGTCCCCTGCACATGCATATACTCGCCGGGAAGGCTCTCCGGCTACTCCAAGCTCGGCCCTTCTCTCTAGGAGAAGACTCACCTATTTCCCTCTCCTTCAGGAGGGGATAGAGGGTTGATAGGCAGAATGGCTGGGGCAGCCCACACGGTGCAGACAGAGAACCAGAGATAGCCTTACCGTCTGCACCCAAGGGCCCAGTTTCCCCTGGGTCCTCACCCTCAGCCTCTGGAAATCTCACAGAAGCAGCTCAGGGATGTAGAGAAGAGCATGAAGTCTCCTCTATTCCCCATCCACCTACTTCCCAGGTCCTGTCACACACTCAGAGGGGCCAACAACCCTGGGAATCCTGCCAATTCAGGCTGGTCCATGCCACCAGCTCCCAACACCTCCAAAACCAAAAGCAGAGTCTAAAGGGACACAGGCAAGGCAACAGCCCTGGACTCCATCATCGTCTCTGAGAGCCTCCCGAGCATGTGCCCAGATGCAGTTTAGACCCACCAGCATCGCTTATTCCCTGGACAGCTACCAGAGGCCAGCTCAGATGAGTCAGCAGGAGCCAGGCCAGATCCCCAGCAACTCCCAGCCCACCTGAGATGAAGGTAATTTCACCCACAGCATCAAGAAACGACAGGTAGGGAGGATTGATGCAACTATGTGAGCACTGGTGGCAGGCAGGAGGCTCGTCTCCGTAGAGATAGCAAAGATGGCAAATGCTTTAGTGGTTGTGGAGCAGGATGACAGGCCCAGCACAGTCCCCATGGCTCCCGGTTGGCCCTGGAGAACCTACCCCCAAGTCCACTTGGCAAAGCCCCAAGAACATCTAGACCATTCAGGAGAAGCACACATCCCTACTTCCCACACACTCCTCAACATCCAACCACAGCCCCCCCCCCCCCCCCGAGNGTGGCCAGGCGCTGGAGTCACCCAGGAAACAATGTTACAAAACTGAATGCCAAAACCCACCCCCAGATTTAACAACCTGCAGCCAAGGAGAGATGGAGTCCTGCCTTAGGTGCCTGGAAGTGCCCAAGAAATGCCAACAGGGCCATAGGGATGTGGATCAGCAGGCCCTGAGCCTGCCCTCAGCCCCGGGTGGGGGCGGGGGCGGGTACTGTCTGCAAATCTTGGTCTCCTACGAACTTTTCATCCCAACTTTGGATCCTGGGCACCTCACAGTCAAACCCAGCTCTGCCACTTACTGGCTGTTACTTGGTACTTGTACTTAGACAAACCGAATCACCTACATCTCAGTATTCTCATCTGTAAAATAGTGATCCTCACTGTACCTTCACCTCAGAGGATTAGGGTGAGGGTTAAGCATGATAACCACAATCAGAACTTGGCACAGGACCTCACTCAAGGCAAGCTATCCATAAAAGCTGATTCATTACTACTTCCAAATTGCAAATCTGACAATAGCTTTTTGGCATTTTAAACCCCAGCCACCCACTGTTCCCAGGATAACATCAGAGCCCTAGGCAGGACACTTGAGGCCCTTCAGGACCGCTGCCCACCTCCCACGGTGCCCTCCCTCATACTTTCTTGTCGCTGCCACACTGGGAATGAACCCTACATCTACACACAACCAAGTTCAGCTTCCAAGTCTTTGCACACACGGTTCCCTCCTCCCCTCCCCTAGACACACCTTCCTGCCCATCCTTAAGTTTCAGGTTAATTCTTACACATCCATCCAATCCCTGTCCAGACACCTCTACCAGGAAGCCTTCCACACAGAACTCTCCACCTCTTCGCTCCCTTGAGGCTCTCGGGTGCTGGGTATCAGCCAGGCACAATCCTGTTAAGTCTCCAATTAGCCTTTAAAGTGTTTGCAGACTCCGTTCAGACACCGCCCCACCCCGCCCCGCCCCCGCATGCTGCCACAGGCCCCCCATCAGCTCGCGTTTGCAGAGCCCCACCGGGTGGGATGTCTATGTTTTCACAGAAACCGGGATTGTTCTGTTTCCCTCTGGCCCGCGCCAGGAGGGCTGACAGCCGGCTGCGATCCCCGGTTTTCCTTATTTAGTCGGGCCGACCTCACTACGCTGGAGCCTCGCCCTGGGAAAGGCCTGGCCCGCACTCCGTTTCCCCTTCTAGAGGCCGGGGACGCGCCCACGCCCTGCGAGGCCCGCCAGGCCGCCAGGCCGGCGGCGCGCCCGGCCCGGCCTCTCCCAGGAGGGTGCAGGCGCGAGGAGGCCTGCAGACGCCCTGCGCCCGGCTAGGCCCGCACTGCCTCACAAGGTCCTCACGCCTGCCTGGCGCCACGGCAACCGCCCGGCCCGCTTTGCGGGGCAGCGAGTTACTCACAACGCGGTGGCGTCCTCTGGGATGTGCAGCGGAGGCCCCAGCGTCCGCAGTCCGCGGCCGGAGCAATTGACGCGGCAGGCGGCACCGGGCGCGGGGATGCAGAGGCAAGGGGGCGTGCAGGGCCCACAGCCGCGCCCGGGGTTCCCCGCCAGCGCCCCGAGCCACAGGCCCAGGCCCAGGGCGAGCGCCAGGCGGGCTGGCCGCATCGTCAGGGTAGCGAGCTCATGGCCCCGACCCCGAGCCCGCCCGGCGCTGGCGGCCGCGACTCAGGCGGGGCCCGCGGATGGCATGGCAGGACAGGATCCAGGGGCGTCTGTGGCCTGTCTGCCTGCGCTACACCCGCTCCTCGCTCGAGCCCGGCCGCCTGCGCTACACCCGCTCCTCGCTCGAGCCCGGCCGCGCGGGGCAGTGCGGCCAACCACCGGCTCCTCCTCCGCCCCGCACAACGAGGCGTGGCGTCCTAGGGGGCGTGGCGTATTAGGCTCCGCCCTCTGCGCCACGGAGTCTTTCGAGGAGCCCCGCTCATTGTGGCTCCGCCCTTTGCTCTAGCGGTGCTGCTGCCTTGCAGGGTGGGGCGCGACGGGCGGGGCGATCTGAGGCTACGCCCCTCTTCAGCGCAAACTCTTCGCGTTCGCCTGTCCCAGAGTTCACCTCAGATTCCGGTCGTATCCGCGCCTCCCAGCGCTCCTCCGGCGCCCCCGGGCACCGAACCCCGGCCAGTCTCCACAGTCCCAACACTGAAAACACTAGCAATAATAATCACCGCGGAGGGAGGTGTCAGACAGCCTGCTACGTGTGCTCAATCACTCCCAGCGCCTCTGTCCCTCTCGCTTTACGCGGTATCCCGAGAACCTGGCGCACAGTAGATATACATGTTCTATACATAGAACTCCTGGAGTTCCCGTGAGAGCCCCAGCGTGGTGTCACTGATAGCTCCCGCAGTCACGGAGGAGACACCCAAGGTGGGCCTCACTGGGCTAGTGAAGTGCAGCATCCCGCCCGCCTGGTCAGAACACAGGTTTCTGCTAGGGTTTCTGCTTGCTGGGCGCCGCGTTCGCGCTGCGTTCTTTCCGTTGCTTTCAGAGAGAGGAAGGTAGAGGGAGAAACATAGAAACATTGATAGGTTGCCTCTTATATGCACCCAGGCTGTGGATGGAATCCGCAACGCGGGTGTGTGCCCTGACTGGAAGTGGAATCCGCAACCCTTGGTTGCAGGTAGCCGCTCCAACCAGCTCAGCCACACCAGCCAGGGTCTGGGTACCTGGTACTTTTGAGATGATGATGTTCTGGAATTAGTGGTGATGGTTGCACAGCTTTGTGAATATACTTTTAAAAATCATCGAATTGTGCTCTTAAAAGGGTGGATTTTATGGTATGTGAATTACAGCTCAGCTTTTTGAATAATGAAGAAATAATAAAATTGTTCCACCACTGGGAACAGAAAGCAGGAAGATTAGTGGTGAGAGCTTCTTGAGAGGCAGGAGGAAGGAAACACATTCCTTAGTTTCCCCATCCACTCATTCATTGCCTTATTCCATTGAGTCTTCACGGTTCTAGGATTTGGGTACTATATTAGTCCCTGTATTAAATAATGTAACTGAGGCACAGAGAGGTTAAGAAATGTGCCATGTCCCACAGCAGGTAAGTGCCAAAACTGGGATTATATCCCAGACCCGTGCTTTTAAATACAGTCAAATGACAAATTGTTAAAACTCAAGGACTCTAGATGAGGGAAGAAATACCCAAGAGAAACAGAGGTGCAATTGGAGAAAAAGATATTAATCAAGTTTAAAGACTTGTTTAAGGTGGTTGTGGAATACATGCAACTCTTTGGAAAGGGTTTCTGAAATAGAAAATATATATGCTTAAAGAAGAAATTCATTATCTAAATGAAATTCTCAACTATTTCAACAGACTTTGTGGTAAAACAGAGAAAATAAAATTTGCCAAAGATCATTATTTGATTTAGGGATGGAGACATTGGGGAAATGCTTAATTCTTGATCAAATATAGATTTTAAAGTTTTTATTAACAGTTAATGATAACTATTAGCATAAAATAAAGAAGGAAACTACTGGGAAGAGGAGAAACAAGAAAACTTGAATGGCCCAGGAACAGATTAAGAAATGAAACAATGGCCCTGGCTGGTGTAGCTCAGTGGATTGAGCGTGGGCCTGCGAACCACATGATCGCGGTTTGATTCCCAGTTAGGGCATATGCCTGGGTTGCAGGCCAGTTCCCAGCAGGGGACTCACGAGAGGCAACCATACATTGATATTTCTCTCCTTCCCTTCCCATCTAAGGATAAATAAATAAAATCTAAAAAAAAAAGAAATGAAACAATGTATTTTAATCAGAAAACACAAAATAAGACCAAGCACATGGATGATCATAAAAAACATAAATGAGTAAAATTCCCCCATTAAAGAACAAGGATCTCATATAAGAAAACATACTAAGCCCTGCTGGTGTGGCTCAGTGGATTGAGTGCCAGCATGCAAACCAAAGGGTCACCAGTTTGGTTCCCTGTAGGGGCACAGGACAGTCCCTGGTTGGGGGCATGTGAGAGGCAACCAACTGATGTTTCTCTCACACATCGATGTTTTCCTCCCTCCCTTCCCCTCTCTCTAAAAATAAATAAAATCTTTAAAAAAAATTTTAAATTAAATAAATGAAAAATTAAAGGTACAATCTGTGTAGAATACATAATAAACCATTGTGTTCTCAAAAATAGAAATCAACATGCAAAGCTAAACTATTAGAAATTGACAAAATCAATATGGGAGACTTTATTACCCATTTCTTTGAATCGTAATAATGAAGCAATTTTTAAAATCAGTACAGATATGGAGCAGTGATTTTTCAACCTTTTTCATCTCATGGTACACGCAAACCAATTACTAAAATTATGCAGAGAGTGTCTGCACACACACACAAACATATTTGCTGATCTGACCCCCCAGAAAGGCACACTCTTGATTCATTCACAGTGGACAGCTATCCTTGTGCATGTTTGGAAAATTCTTGCAGTACACCAGTATACCTGTTGAGGCACATCGCTTGAAAACCGCTTAAGCAATTTGTTAATGGCACAGTTAACAAGTTCTATTTTATGTAACAATATGTTGGCTAGATCAGGGGAACTGATTAGGCAAGAAAGTGGCCTTAGGCAACACCTCCCCCTAGAGGTTCCCTAGGTTCATTCACCTGCTCACAGCACCACAGGTTGAGTCCGGCCCACAGCTGACCCCTCCCCAGCTCAGGGTTGTCTGCCAGATGTCTCCAGAGGACCTCGGGACAGGCTTGGACAGCCTGGCAATCCAGGTAATTGAAAGTAAATGTGCAGGTGATGGATATCTCCATTATCTTGTGTACAGTGATTGCTTCATGGGTATATACATATGTCAAAACTTGTATGATTTAAATATGTGCATTTACTGCATATCAATCCGACCTCAGTAAAACTGTTTCTTAAATATCTAACCATTTAGAGTGACCAAAAAAGCAGGTCAGTGGTAGCCAGGGACTAGAGACAGGTGGAGGGACTACTGCAAAGGGACAGGAGGGACTTTGGGGAGTGAAAACAAAGTTTCATATAATTAGTATTATGATGTTTAAATGACTATGTACTTGTCAAAACTCACCAAACTGTACATTTAAAATTGGTAAATGTTACTTTACATAAGTGATGCCTCAATAAAGCTAATTTGTAAAAACCTAACAATGTGAAAACTAAAATACCTTCTTTTAAATAACGGACCCCCAAAAATCCAAATTCAAGTCAAATTATATAGAAATGAATAGTAATGAGCATGCCTTTTATTAAATCTGTGGGAAGCAATAGATATACATGGAAAGAAACTATGATATCACTTTTGTATTATTATGCATAAAAAATCAAACTAGCATATAAACTTTCATGTCAACATTCTAGATACACAACTATAAAATAAGCCAAAGCAAAGTAGAAGAGAAGAAATTAGAAAACTAACCATAAATAAGTAATTTTAAAAGAAAGGCTAGAATTGATTAATAAAGTCAAGAGCTATTTTTAATATATAAGGCTATTAAGATTTTTTAAGAACTGCTGGCAATTGTGGCTGAAAGACAGAGGTAAAAAGAAAGTACAGAATGTTAAGATCAAGAACAAAGCTTTGTTCACAGAAATAGTTAAAATTACAAGAGAAAATTATGTTCAATTGTCTAATTTTTGAAATCTAGGTGAGATCATTATACATTAGAACAAAACTCTAAAAACTGACTCAAGAGGAGATTTTAAAAAACCTGAATAGAAGAAGAATAAAGAAAGAAATTGAGAACATATCAGAACCATACCAGGAAAAGACACTGAATTCAGATGTTTCTATGGACAAATCCTATCAAACGTGAAAAGACCAAATAATTATTATTTTATTTATACTCTTAAAGAACAGTCACATCTTAATGTATTTTATGTATATTTATGCATAAATATGCAATGTACTTAGTGGGTACAATGTACTCAGTGGGTACTTAGTGGGTACTTAGTGGGTACCTAAACAAACTGGAAAAAGATAGTACATAAAAAACAGTCCAGCCCTGGCTGGGCAGCTCAGTTGGTTCTTGTCACCCTGATATGCAGGTTCAATGCCTGGTCAGGGCACATACAACAATCAACCAATGAATGCATAAATAAGTGGAACAACAAATCTGTTTCTCTCTCTCCCCTCTGCTCTCTCTCTCTAAAATCAATTAAAAACAACAAGAACAACAACATAGCCCAGTGATTTTGGTCTCAGGCACAGTTTCAAACAAAATCTCAAAACAGAAACTCATATGCTGAATAATGGATCCCAAAGATATCTGGGTCCAATTCCCCATAACGTGTGAATGTTGCCTTATATGGCAAAAGGGTTCTTACAGCTGCGATTAAATTAATGGCCTTGAGGTAGAGGGTGTTATCCAGGTCGGGGCTAAGTGTAATCACAAGTGTCCTTATAAAAGGGAAATTTTTTTAAAAGATTTTGTTTATTTATTTTTAGAGAAGGGGAGGGGAGGGAAAGAGAAAGAGAAATATTGATGTGTGAGAGATACAGCAATCAGTTGCCTCTCACACTGGAGACCTGGCCAGCAATCCAGGCACATACCCTAACTGGGAATTGAACTGGTGACCTTTCAGTTCTCAGGCCGGCAATTGATCCACTGAGCCACACCAGCCAGAGATAAAAGGGAGATTTGAGAGCAGCAGAAGAGAAGACCAGGTGATTATGGAAATGAAAATCGGAGGGATGTGGCCATGAGTCAAAGAAAGCTGGAAGCTTCCAGAAGCTGAGAGGCAAGGATTCTCCCCTGGAGCCTTCAGAAGGCACCAGTCTTGCTGACAACTTGATGTCAGCCCCATAAGACTCATTTTACAATTCTGGCCTCCCAAGTGTGGGATAATGAATTTGAGTTGTTTTGTGCCACTGTTTGTGGAAATTTGTTACAGCAGCAATAGGAAACTGATACGGGTGCCCTTACCAAACCTAACAGTGGTTACCTGTGGAAGATAGGATCTGAGGAGGATGGGAACTTTTATTCTTGCCTTTACCTTTTAATCGTTGACATGCCAGCAAATATTATATATTACTTTTATAATTTAGAAAAAGAAAAGACAGCCCTGGCTGGTATAGCTCAGTGGATTGAGCGCAGGCCTGCAAACCAGAGAATTGCAGTTCAATTCCCAGTCAGGGCACATGCCTGGGTGGCAGGCCAGTTCCCAGCAGGGATGTACAAGAGGCAACCATACATTGATATTTCTCTCCCTCTCTCCTTCCCTTCCCCTCTAAAGATAAATAAATAAAATCTTTAAAAAATAAAATAAAAAATAAAAAAGACAGTAGATGAGATATTTTTAAAAAAGAAAAAGAAAAAGTAAAGACAATGCAAGTGAAGCACTTGGTCTAATTGGGAGGCAGCCATTGCTCAGACTTTAGTGGTCGTCATGGTTACACAGGGCTCCGTTTTTATTTCTTTATACTGCACCTATGCCCCACCACCATAAGGCCAGGTAAGGTCCTGGCTGGTGTGGCTCAGTGAATTGAGTGCTGGCCAGCAAACCAAAAGGCTCCTGGTTCAATTCCCAGTCAGGGCACATGCCTGGGTTGTGGGCATGTGAGAGGCAAGTGATCAATGTATCTCTTGCACATCAATCCTTCTCTTTCTTCCTTCCTTCCTTCTCTCTAAAAAATAAATAACTAAAATCTTTAAAGAAGAGAATCAGCCAATAAATCCCTAAATAAGTGGAACAACAAATGGATGTTTCTCTCTCTCTTTCTCTCTCTCCCTCCCCTTCCTTTCTCTCTAAAAATCAATCAGTCGATAAATTAAAAAAAAAAAAAGATCAGGTATGGCACTCAGAGGCTGCCTGGAGAGCCTGGACTGTGAGGCAACTGGGGAGGTTCTGGGTTTGGTCCATCCGCCCAAACCCAGAGGTCTCACCCAATGGGGCCTCAGTTCAGGGTCTGGAGCAGAGCGGGGCCCCTCCTAATCCCCTGTTCTGCAGTTGGCACATTTTTCATCCTAAAACTTCCGAGAGTACTCACGTGTGAGGACCTGAGGTGCTGTGGGGAGTGACGCAGAGAGTGGATCTGCCCCCTCTGCTGGAGCAGCCCTCTGTGGAACAGTCCTTTCCTTGTTCAGACAGGGATGGACACCCCCACCTTCCCACCTGCCAGGTAGGGCCTCAGTGCCACCAAGGCAAGAGGTCTGCACCTGGACATTGAGCATGGTGGGAAAACACACCTCTGACACCAACTGCTTCTGGGGTGGTTGGGTTCTTCCTTTGGGGTGGAAGTCACATTCAGTGCTGCTGCAGTTCTTCTCTGACGTCTCCATGGCAACGTTCATGCAGATTTCATAGAACATAAGGTGTTTGAGCTGGAAGGAACCTCAGACATCAGTTCCTTCAACCCCCTCATTTCACAGAGAGGGGAACAGGCTCAAAGAGAGGATGCCACATACCCAGGGTCACACAGCAAGTCAGGACCAACCGGGGGCCTCTACCTCCTGGTGCCATTCCCAGCCAGGGTTCCTTTCCCTGAGATTTCAGACAACTGAATTCTGTAGGACTGATTTCTTGGAAGGTACCCCGGGGGCACAAACTTCGGGGGCTTTTTCATATCCCCCTTGCTAAAGGACCCCTGAAGTCCAGCCTAGCTCTGTTCTGCTCAGTCACGAAGTTTCCCATTTAGTGCTTGGTGAGGGCCGGAGCGGGAGGAGCGGGAGGGCCGGATTGGGCAGGAGCGGGCAGGAGCAAGCAGCATCCACACTGTCCTCAGGAAGCTCATGGGCTGGTTTAGAACAGCACAACCCCGACCTGCAGCGGACCACTGGACAGCAAATTTGCATGTCCATGGAACAAGAAGTGGGAGTGGGATAAGCCAGAAAAGACTGCCTGGAAGAGTGTGCTCCAAGCACGATGACGAGGACGCTCATTGCTTCCTGAGCCTGCCTGACTTAAGGGCCACGTCCTATGGATGAGCGAAATGTGCGATCGAAGCAGGAGGGCTTGGAAAATGGGAACCCAGAGGGAGACGGTCCCCGACCACAGGTCCTAGAGGATTGTTGTATCTGGTACGCATGGCACATATCACTCCAGGACAAGGGGGTCAGACACCCAGAAAGAGTACAGCAGCTAGAGGCCCAGGACATAAGGGAACCAGAAATCAGTGCCAGAGGGTGCTGGGCTTTGGAGTCCAGGAGGGAAGCCTCAAGGAAGCTGGGGTTGCTCCATCCCTTTGCTGGAACATGGACACATGTAGACCCTCCCCTGCATAGCAGAGCCAACCCTATGTCAACAGGGCTGAGGGCAGTAGGCCTCTGTCCCCAGTGGGACATGGTCCTTGCCACCCCCACGCCCCCACTTCCACTGTTAAACCCCATGGCTCACAACTCCATGCCCTGCTACAGGAACCCGACCTGGCCTGCAGAGGGTCTTCTCTGTAGATTTGAAGGTCCCAAGATTCTGGGCATCCCCGGATCCAGCCAAGGCTGCTCTGCGGTCATTTCCCACCAAATGGGCCATTTTCCTTCCCCTGGCTGGCAGCCTGTTCTTGTTATCTACAGCTGTATAACAAACATCTCCCAAATGCCCATGAATCTACATTTTGGTCAGGGCTCAGTGGGATGGCATAACTGTTCTACATGGAATGCCTTCTTTATTCACGTGGCTGGCAAGCTGGTTCCTCTCCACATGGGCTTCTCCAAGAGGCTGTTTGGGCTCTATCATAGTATGGTAGCTGGGTTCCAAATATGATGTTCCAGGAGACAGGAAGGAGGTTCTGCCAGTCTGTAAATTCTGAGTCCACAATGGGACACAGGGTCACCCCTGCCAGCAAAGCAATCACAGCTCCTGTCCAGGCCCCAGGGTGGGGAACATAGACCCTCCTCCCTGATTGGGAGGAGTAGCAAAGAACTTGCCATCTCTCATCCATCGGGACACTCCACACAGTCTCTGCCCCATGGGCTCTGACTCTTCTTTGCCTCACCTGCAGGCCTACAGATTCTGTCCCTTCTGGAGGTCCCCTTTGTCCCTATTACCTCCCATTAGGTTACTGCACCCCCCTCAGACTTACCTCCCTTTCCATGAGCTGCACCATCCACTCCCTTTCTGCTACTCTGCAGTATTCCTGTAGCTGTGTCCTCTGAGGCTCTGCTCAGAAACCACGCATGGCTCCCTACTTCTTGCTGAACAATCTCCAAGCTTATAGGCAAAACGTTTACATTTGCCTTATACTCTAGTCCCCCTCCTATGTTACCAGTTGGGTTATCTGCCATTTCTTCCAAGCAACTGGACCACACTTTGACCTCTTCTGTTCAAGGTGCCCACCTTCTAGCACTCTGAGCCTGCGCATATTCGCTTCCTCCGCCTGTCCTGTTGGACTGCTGCTCAGCCCTCAAAGCCCAGTGAAAATGCCCTTCCTCCACAAAGCCTGCTCTTACTCCTTGATCACACTAGTCTTGTTTTTTTTAAATGTATGTATATATATATATATCTATATATAATATGTGTACTGATTTGAGAGAGAGAAAAAGAGAAACATCGATCGGCCGCCTCCCGTAGGTGCCCTGACCAGGGATCAAACCCACAACCTTTTGGTGTATGGGACAACACTCCGACCAACTGAGCCACATGGACCACGGCAATCCCATAGCCCTGTCATTGCCCTTTGAAGTACATTCTGCTTTACATCCTTGTTAGCAGTGATGTGTTCTCCTGAAGTGTGGGACCCATGTGCCCAGACAGCTTACATTCCAGAGGGTGATACAGATGGCAAACAGAGGAACCAAGAAACTTAATGATCAAAGATTAGAAGGACTGCTGGAGAGCAAGAGGGGCAAGGAGGGTGCCGTGATGCAGGGGCCCGGAAATTCCTCTTTTCAAGAGAAACCAGAGACTTGGAGTTTCACATATACTCTCCTAATTTTAAAGGTTGCAAGGGCAAGCCTTTCTGCTCTGCTGCTCTCAGCTTCCCACTGCTACCGGTCTCCTCCCCTCTCAGCATGCCTGCCTCCTCTCTTCCTGGTCACCCCATCAACACTAGCTGCCCCTTCCCCTGGCCCAGGTTTTCCTACAGGTAGCCCCCACTCATAGGGCACCCAAACTCCACAGTGGCTCCACATCCTAGGGATGCTCTGAGAAGTGGCTGGCAGCAGGAAATAGGCAGCCCGCTACGTAGGACCCTGGGCCAGCCACCCTGCAGTTGGGCTCTGAGGGGTGGGATACCTGGAATACCCAGGGCCACAGTAGCGGAAGCCCAACAAACCCACCTCGGGTCCCACTACCCTCACACCTGGTCATTCACTGTCCTGAAAAAAGTGGGGGTCCAGAGGAACAAGAGAAGAAAGGAAGCTAGGGGCTTCCTTGGGTTTGTACCCCAGCTCTGACAGGGCCCTGAGGGATGAGTCTCTAGGGGACCTGTGGGCTCACCCTGCTGTGAGGCAGTTTATGCCTTCTAGAGCCAGAGTTCCCACGTGCAAACCCTTGCTCTGCCGCTTCCCGGCCTGGTGATCTTGCACAGCTCCCTTCCCTTCTGGGCCTCAGTTTTCCCATCTGAACACTGAGGGTCATAGCAGCACGCACCTCATGGGGCAGTTTTAAAGATGACATGTGCCAGGCACATGATGGCGCTGAGTGAAGGGCAGCTTTCCGCAGCCTTCCCCATGCAGGTCCCTGCCAGGTCCTCTTAAGGAATTGCTTTGCTGGACAGCATCCTTCCATCTGTGCTTTTCTAGACCTCTGAGTCTGCCCAATATAATTACTCGAGCTCTGGGCACTGCCAGCTGTCCAGGCTCAGGCCTCTGAAGGGCCTGTCACTTCAGTGAGGGGGGCAGAGCAAAGCCATCCCTCCAGCTCCCAGAAGAATATGGAGCAGAGACTGATCCCAGGGATGATGCCCTTTTGTCTGCACCTACTACCCCCAAGCCCTGAAAGAGGAGCATCTTGGTTTATCACTCCCAGGATTCCATTACAGTCTCAGCCTCATTCACAAAACCCAGAGCATCTTAGATAGGAGTTCTGGGACAGAGCCTCAGGTGGCCTAGTTGGGGAAGACATGTCAGGCCATGGAAAGGGGTCTACCAAGGACCAGTGTGGAACCTGGTGCTGGAAGTCCAATGGCCAGCCACTGCCTGGGGTAGAGGTCTCCCAATCCGATGCTTGAAAGCAGAGGGCCTGCTGCTGGCTGTGGTGGAACCAAGTTCCCTTTTCCCAAGACTTCAGCCTAGCCGGTAGGAGCTGTGGGGAGAGCTCCTGCCAGCTCAGCCCTGAGGCTCAGCAGTGCCTGCTAAGTCCTGCCTCTGATAACCAGATGTCTGTTGAGTTTCAGTCCTTGGTTCCCTGGAGTTTGTTTGCCAAGCCGGAGTTCCTGGACTCTGCTGCCCTGGAGGAGAGGGGGGCCCTGGGACAGGCCAGGTGGCATCTCTGGCTAAAAAGAGACAGAATCCCAGGGTTCCCACTCCCCCTTGCAGTCCCACTGCCCCTTACCTCAGAGCACTCCCCTTGTCCCAGACCCAGAAATGGTCCAGTGGGGGTCAATGGGCAAGAGGCAGCATGGGGCTTAGTAGGGCACAGGGCGCAGAGGACGACAGGATTTCGGGTTCTCCCTCACCCAAACCCAGTGCCCCACGCCCCAACCTAAGCCAGGAGGTGGCCACAGAGCTGTGCCCACCAGGCAGAGGAGCACTACCTGGCTCACCCCGGGCTGTGGCCAGAGGTCTCGGGACCTGTCTCCTGGGCGGCTGACTTATTTGCATGGCCCCGCCTCAGCGCAGCCATTGGTGGCTGCAGCGGGAAGCCGGGGGCTGAATGGCTGCGGGGCTGTGGGGCGGCGAGGGTGGGGCTGTGAAGAGCCCAGAGCCCAGGATGCTGCCGCTGCCTCTGCTACTGCCGAACGACAGGTTCGGATCCGAGTGGAGTTCCGAGTGAGAAGAGAGCAGTGAGAAGAGAGCAAGGCGGCCGGCTGTGCTTGTGAGGCGGCTGCTGTGGGAGCTCACTGAGTGCCCTCCCTGCCTGCCATGTCCAGGAAGAAGACTCCCAGGAGCAAGGAGGCCAGCGCGCCCGCTGCCTCAGTATTGCCTGCCGCCAACGGGTCCCGGCTGGTGCGCCCTGGGACTGCATGCCCCCGCTCTGAGGCACCGCCCAATGGGCCCCCCAAATCCAGCCGGCCCTCGCTTGGTGGTCATGGTGACTTCTACGACGTAGCCTTCAAGGTGAGCCGGGCACCCACCCCACCCCCACCATGCCAGCGCAGCAAGTGGCGTCTGGCAAAAGACCGATGGGGGCGGGAGGGGGGGCAGTTCCAGGGCAGGGGTGCAGGACCCTGCGAACCTTTGGCGAACCCTTGGCGTGGAGCTGGCTGGAGCGGCTGGCACAGCGCATCGTGTGTGTGTGTGTGTGTGCGCGCGCACACACACACACACACACACACACAGCTGTGAGATCTACGTTTGGGATACCACACAGGTCTGCCCCCTACCCTACCCTCCAGGTGACAGAGCAGGATAAGGGGCCCCGTGAAAGAGCCAGGTGCCCTCTCCCTGCTCCCAAAATGCCTCCACCCCCGCTGTGGCCCCAGTCTCAACATTTCCCATATGCTGCTTTCCCTCAACCCCAGGGTCTGTGGGTCTCCTCCTTTCTAGAGGGCAGGGAGACTAAGAAGAGCTTTGCCAGTGGGTTTGGAGCACCGGAGCCTCCTCCAGGCCAAGGCAGAAACTTGTGAAATTGTAGGGGCTTGGCAGGACGATCTTTGGGTTTTGGAGCCTTTGACGGCAGGCTGTGAAAGGGTGGAGGAAGGGTTAGGCCTGACTGCCCCTCCCTATCCACGGACCTGTCTTGGGTCCCTCCTCCTGCTAAAATCTGACCCTTATGTGGCACATTCCTTCGGTATCTGGCTGGATTGGAAACCCTCTGGCACAGAGGCCCCTACAGGCCTCCTAGGAAGTCCCTAGCTGCCAACCCCCTAGTTCTGCTCCCCACCAAGCCTCAGATGCTCCCCTTCTAGATCAAGTATGGTATCCAGGGCTGGGGGTGGGGGTAGGTAAAGCCCTGGATAGAGGCAGCTGCCCTCACTCCCCATTGACTGAGATGGGTCTCTGTTGGGGAGACAGGGGACAGAAACCTGTAGGGGTAGAAGCTGGAGGTGCAGGCCAGCTGAGGTCATAGCTGCTGTGCCTCTGGCAATCCTGAACCCAAGTCCTGGGGTCTACCTGTGGGCCTGGGGTGCCTCCCTCCACTCCTGCTCCTCACCCACAGCCCCTCTCTGACCAGGCCAGCTCAGGGAAGACCAGACACCCCTCTAAGTGGGCCAGCACCTTGGTCCCCTCTGCCCCTCCTGCTCACCCAGGTCATGCTGGTGGGGGACTCTGGCGTGGGGAAGACCTGCCTGCTTGTGCGCTTCAAGGATGGAGCTTTCCTGGCAGGAACCTTCATCTCCACCGTGGGCATCGACTTTCGGGTAAGAATGGAGGTTGACATCCTGGGCCCCTGATGCCAGCTCATTGAGTTCTTATAACACCCCCAGTAGCTGGTTCTCCATTATCCCATGACACTGACAGGCTCACAGGGTGGAGCTCCTTGATGGACCCCTGAGTTCAAGGGTCAGGGTGGTTGAGGTGAGATGCTTTAACCATCAAGCTGCCTGCCTCTTGACACCCCAGGGGTCCTGGAGACAGATGGTGGCTGCTTCTGACTAAAGTAGAGATGGTCCCCCTGTGCCTAGGGTCAGTACAACAACCCTGGGGCTCTGTGCTGTGCCTCTGGGTAAGTGGTCACTGGTCCCCGCAGGGCCATCAGAGGCAACTCAAGGCCCAGGTCTACTTGGGAGTCCAGCATCACTGTCCCACTGTATAAGGGGACCCTGAGGTGCCAGGCAGGCCACCAGGACCTACAAGATAGATGGCTGTGGCTCTTGAGCACACACCCCATCCAGGAGCTGGAGAAAGGGTATTACCTAGAGACTAGGGTCTTGCTTGGGGGGAAGGTTCCTGCCTTGGATGAGGAGGCTCATGGGAAATGCTCCTACTCAGCTGCTCTCCCCTGCCGAAGGCCCATAACCAGCCCCCAGCTGGATGGCTGTGCCCTGAGGTTCTTCTGGGGTTCCCCTGGACTCTTGGCTCCCAAGACCTTCCAGCACCTCAAGCAGCTTATGGGGTCAGTAGGAAATGATAGGGGCCACGGCCTCAGGCATGCAGGGCTCCAGCATCAGAGCCCCCACCTCTGCCTGAGAATCCAGGTTCCACGTGCCAGTGCTGAGGTGCTGTTTAGTTGCTGGTGTGTTCTCTGCAAATCCTGAATTTGCATTTTTCTCACTCTTTAATTAGACCCAGTTCCTTGGAGGCTGGGAGGAAGGCCTATTGTGGAGACAGGAAAAGGTGCTCCCTCCAGCCTGGGAGCCATTCTCTACCTTGGTTGGGGGGACCAGATCCCCTCCAGTCCTCTGAAAGGGAGTTTAAGGGTTCAGGTGCCAGAAGGGGGCTGTGTAGGCCCAGGGCAGGTAGTCTTTTGCCTGTTCTGGCTCTGCTCCCCCCCTTCCCACCTCTGTATCTGTCCCTCCCAGGTGGTGAGGGAAGTGAGATGGCTGGTTTATACCCCTGTTCCAGGCGGAAGGGCGGGGTGTCCCCTCCAGCCTGGCAGATGGCTGGGCTTGGTTCCCTGGAGACCCAGAAGCACCCTGACAGCAAGGGCTTGGAAAAGGGAGACAGTGACATTCCACCTACCCTCCATCCCCACCTGGTAGATGGAAACCAGGGTTAGGCCACTCCCTTCAGGGCTGTTTAGAGAGCATAGCCAGGCAGCAAAGACAAGGTGAGCACTGTGTGGAAGGCAGTTCTGCGCTCTGGTTACTGCACTGGGCCCTGTCCTCAGGAAACTGCCCTCCCCTGTGGAGAGCAGCTTTTAAATGACAACAAATGCTCTTAGCCCTCACTCTGGGCCAGATACCGTTCTCAGTGCTTTGCACATAGTAGCTTAAGTCATTGGAATAGCTGTGTGATGGGCACCCTTGTTATCTCTGTTTGTGGATGGAGAAACTGAGGCACAGAGTATTAGTAATGGACCTGGGGTCACATGGTGGGTGACTTCCAATGTTATCATGCAAATGGCTCCAAGCAAAAGGAGCAGCATGTCAGAGCTGAGATGCCAGTGGCTATGAGGGGGCTGGGGTCTACACTGGGGAGAGTGTGAGGGAAAGGTGTGTGGGGTAAGGCTGAATTGGTGGGCGCCAGGAAGAGGAAGCAGACTAGGGTGAAGGGGCTGGGCTTGAGAGGTGCTGGGGGAGGGCCAGAGCAACTGGATTCGGTGACTGACAGGTGGGTGGCAGCAAGGGGCAGTGCAACTGGTGCAGCAGTGTGCCAGGCCTGCAGGGTTGGCAGGGGAAGAACGACCTGGCCCAGAATTAGACACTCATGTCCATGGAGGGCAGCAGCCTGCAAGTCCATCACTATGTCCATCTGAGCAAGAGAGAGGCCTGGGTGCCCTCTGAGCATGTGTCATCAGAAGGGGCTCATCGAAGACACAAGAGAGCTGGGTTGACACCAGGACTTCTTGGGTTCAAGAAGCATTACCTCCAGTTAGGAGGTAAGGTTAACCAGGAGTTGGGTGTGGGGGGCAGAGCCTGGCCAACTGAGGGACCAACAAGTTAAGATTGAATTCAGAGGCACCCCAGGGGATCATCAATTTTAGGCTCAGTCCTGGCCGGACACTGCCTGCCTCTCCCGCCCTGCACTGCCCCCTGCCCCCCCCCCCCCCCATTGAAGGCCCCTGCCAGCTCATGGCACTGGGCTCATTGCTGGAGCTGGCTGATTGTGTTTCAGAATAAAGTACTGGACGTGGATGGCATGAAAGTGAAGTTGCAGGTGAGGCAACTGGGGACGGGTGAGTTGAGGGTACCTGGGAGGGATGGGGTAGCCTTGACCACTGGCCTGTGTCTGTCACTGCAGATCTGGGACACGGCAGGCCAGGAGCGGTTCCGCAGTGTCACCCATGCCTACTATCGTGATGCACATGGTGAGCTCACGGACACTGTCCCAGCCCAGGGAGTTGGGGTCGTGGTCTATCTGTGGGCGCCCTGTTCCCTAGGCTTCTGCTCAGAGAAGGGTTGGGGGTGACTGGAGGTGACCTCACTGGCCCTCTGCCCCCAGCACTGCTACTGCTCTATGATGTCACCAACAAGGCTTCCTTTGACAACATCCAGGTCAGTGGCTCCCTTCTGGGCGGGTGAGTGGGGTGGTGGCAGTGATGGGTGTGACAGTGATGGGTCATGATGGGGCCTGAGCTAAACCCCAACCTCCCTCAGGTAGATGGCATCAGGGACTGAGGACCCTGCTGAGAGCAGGGAGGGGAAAAGAGGGCCCCTCTGGGCTTTTGGTGGCCCACACTATGAGCCAAAGGTGGCCTGGGTAACCTTCCAGCTGTTAGCCCAACCACCACCTCAACACTCGTTGGGGCACCTCAGCGTGGCACACTGGTAAATTTCTGGGCCCTTACTGTCAGGAGCACTGCGTGGGGTATGGCCCAGATAGGGGAGGGGGGAGGGGAACACCAGCCTGGTCTCAGCTCTCCCGTAACAGGCCTGGCTGACTGAGATCCAGGAATATGCCCAGCACGACGTGGTGCTCATGCTGCTAGGGAACAAGGTGGGCACCTGCCCCTGTCCTTTCCCTCTGGCTCTACAGGGGGGTGAGCCCCAGGCCAGTTCTTACCAAGACCCCTGTGCCAGGTGGACTCTGCCCAGGAACGTGTGGTGAAGAGGGAGGATGGGGAGAAACTGGCCAAGGTGAGTCTGGGCGAGGTGGGTGGTGCGCCCTGGGGCTATAGGGCCTGGGCTGTCCCCACCCGGATGGCACCTGGCTAGCAGCAGCTGTTTGCAGGAGTATGGGCTGCCTTTCATGGAGACCAGTGCCAAGATGGGCCTCAACGTGGACTTGGCCTTCACAGCCATAGCAAAGTAAGTCCTGGCAGTCATCAGAAGACCTCCAGATTCAGATCCAGGGTCTGAATCCCCTTATTAGGGGGATACAGGCCACCTGTTCCATGGTCACCCCTATCCCACAGGGAGTTGAAGCAGCGCTCCATGAAGGCCCCCAGCGAGCTCCACTTCCAGCTGCATGACTATGTCAGGAGGGAGGGCCGCAGTGCCTCCTGCTGCAGACCCTGAACCTGGCTGGGTTCAGCCACCAGCATCCTGCTGGGAGGCCCAGGCTCAGCCCAGCCCCTGGAAAGCTGGTCTCACGAGGCCCTCTGACTTGTCAGCCAATGGTCAATCCCAGGTTTTCCAGGACTCTTGAGCTAAGCCTAGCCCTTCTCTTGTCTGGGTGGCAACCTGTATAGCCTCAACCCTAACAAATGGGCTTCAGGGAGCTACCAGGCGTGCAGGTGTCCTTCACCTGCTGCAGCCAAGGCCCTCACAGAAAAGCCAACTGTGGGAAGGGGTACACTAAGCAGGGAACCTTGGTGCTCTCTGCTGCCCCCTCCTGGACAGAACTCAGATTTGAGTTTAGGCAGCAGTCCCCAACCAGTTAAAAAGCCACATCTTCAGCTGCCCATGCTTCCCAGGCAGAGACTAGCCCTGTTCCTCTCAATGCTCCAAGCTGAGGGCTGCACCAAGAATCACATGTGTTTGTGCCAAGGACCAGGGGTGGGGCATGTGCTCCCAGCCCATACTAGGATACTCTGGTTCCATCAACGGGGTCTTCTCAATTTCCCTTGGAGGATGCCAAGACTGGCTTTGTAACACAAGTAATAGCATGTGGTAGATTACAGAAATGTCAGGTAAACTAGGACCACCAGGTCGCCTGACCAGGGCACCATCTTGGCAGGCCACAGTACTGGGAACAACTTGCCTACAGTTGAGGCCTATACTTGGTGAGGTCAAGCCAAGGGGGCTGGTAATGCACTACACATCTTTTACTAAAATTTTCAAGTCTTTTGATTGAGAGCCTTTGTTTTCAGTCCTAGTGAATAAAGCTGTATTTTCTGGAGTGCTGTTGTCCACTGAAATCACCTTTTAGAGCGCTCAGCAAAGCCCAGGTCCTGAGAGCGGCACTTCCCCATACCCTGGTTGGCAAAGAGATCAGAGCAGAGTCGCCTGGACCACAATGCTGTCCAAGCAGCACATGGGAACCAGGGAAGTCAACTCAACTTCCCCACAAAGACACAAACAAGCACTCCAGGCCAATTAAGAGAAATTAAGATTTCATGACCCACCCTAGGGCAAAGACACAAACAAAAAAAAGGGGTTTTTTTGCCTTAGAAGCAAACTGGAGGTTGTCTCAGCAGGTGGGAAGTATGAACTTTCACTTTTATGTCTATACTCCTTCCCAAGGCTGCCCGGGGATGAACCAATCCTCCCATGGACTCCTATGCACTTCAGAAATAAAGACTCTCACACTTCAATAAATTCTTACCATCTTTGCTTTATTGCTAAGCATTTCAAATACTGTCGGCATGGACTACTCCACCCTTACCACCAGGTCCCTGGCCTGAATGACGTTGATTTACAATTCAAGGTCTCCAACCAGGTCGTCGACGGTCCTGAAAAGCAGACAGTACAAATATGTACACAGAAGCCCACTGTCCCCATTTGTTTTTACCCCCAGACCCACCGCCAATGGGCGGGGGGTACCCTTAAGCCTCAGTCTTGCAAAAAATAATCAGACTGCACGTGCAGTTTTCATACGAGGTGTCAGAAATTAAAGCAATTCATCACAGGCTGGGAGCGGCACTGGGGAAGCCAGGTTTGGCCCTGTCTTACCTGTACGGAACTGCAGGTCTTGAGATTCGAACTTCCCCTACGGAACTTCCTCCTCCTAAAGAGGAGACTAGAAGGTGGGCAAGAAACGTGTACAACGATGAGGACAACGGTGGCGCTCAGGCTGAGGTTGGACCCCAGGGCTACGCCAGCCTGTGGGTTTGGACGACCTCCTAGGCTTCATCCGATGCCCAGCTTCTCAGAGTCCCTAAAACAACGAGCTTTGTCTTGTGCTTGACCCCGAAAGAGCGAAAACACGCGAGGTTCAGGCTTTTATACAAACTGCCCCACCTCTGCGATTGGATAATCCCCACAGAGTATCCGCCCCCGCCCCTGACACGCTCCGCCCTCTTCTTGATTTCGCCAATAGCACCATGGTATTTCTTTTGGGGGCGGTCTTCCCTTTTGTAAAGGCCATTAAACCTGTGAGCGACGGATGCACAGAGCCAATTAGACTCCGATCTGCCACATAGACTGATTCTGAAGCCGCCACTCCAGCCCCGCGACAGCGGCGCCGCCGGAAGTCGTAGTTTCCGCAGAGTCGCACTTGGGACAGCCTCCCAGGCCACGGGAGAGCCGAAGGACTACAAATCCCGATGGGCTCAGCGCCTGACACTTCCGGCTCGAGCGTCCTTTCCCTTTCTCAGCCGGCGGCCGAAGCGGCACGATGAAGAGGGAGGGTGGTCCTGCCACTCCCGGGCGGCCGTGGGCGGGTGAGTGTCCTCGCGGCGCGCCCGGCCGGGGCCTCGCGCCTCGGGGCCGCGCGGTGGGGCGGGAGCTGGGTGCTTCGGGGTCCGGCAAGGGGTTGAGCCTTGAGGGGCGGGGCTGAGTCGAAACAGGGTCTCCGCTCCTGTCCCTCTCCGCTTTGCGTGTCAGCCGACTTCTTGCTCGCTCCATTCTTTCTTTCTCTTCCTTTTTATTCATTCCTTCTTCTTGTGTTTATTGAGCGCGGCCGGGGTGGTCGACACTGTTGTAGGTGCCAGGAGACTGAGGAAAGCCTGATCCCAGTTCTCATAGGCTCTTATGGTGTAGGATTTCTCGGCCTCGCTACTGTTGACACTCAAGGCTAATCATTCTCTGCTGTACCTTGTAGGATGTTGAGCAGCATTCCTGGTCTCTACCTAGTAGGTACCAGTAACCTTCCCCACCCTCCGCTGTGACAACCAAAAAGAAAAAAAGTCTACAGACATTGCCAAACGTCTCCTGGGGGGACAGAATCCTCCCCCACCTTGAGAACCAGTGATCTAGAGGGAGGAAGTGCTGACAATACACTGACAGAATCATGTTGAATTGTGGTAGGTGCTATGAAAGAAACAGGCGCTGAGAAAGAAAGTACTTCAGGCTCTTGATAGGTTTGTGGGTGGGGTGGGGGGACCTACGGCAAGCAGACTGCCCCAGACCTTGCCCCAGACGTTGCTGGAAGAGCACATCAGGCAGAGGGAGCAAGATGTGCAAAGGCCTGGAGGTGCTGGAAAATCTGCCTCAAAGCAGGGCTCTAATGGGGACCTGCATCTGGCCAACCCACTGCCCCCGACTTTAGCATGGCCAGCCTGGGCCACACACCCCACTAGCTGCTAGCCACAGGGCCCAAGTGGGCAGAGACTCCAGCTATCCTGATCCACAACCCTTCCGAGTGTTTCCCAGGGAAAAGTGAGGGCAGCAGATCCTGGGCCTCCTCCAGGGCAGTGGGCTGGGGAGGGGTTCCCAACTAGCTGGCCTGCCCTCCCACACAGGCTGCTCAAGAAGCGGTCTGGTGGGTGTTTCCTAAAGAGGGCCTAGAGCATTGCAAGTGGCTCTTCAGGTCCACTGGACCGGGAGAGGACCCTAGAGCCTTGGAAAGCCAGATCCCTGTAACCCTTAGATACAGACAGAAGCAGACAAAGATCCCTGGGCCCCTCCCCTGGGTTCCCCTGAGGCTTCTGGGAACCAGCAGGGTGGGGACTTGGGGGTGGGGAGAAAGACCTTTTCTCATCCTCTTGCCCTCGCCCAGGTCTTCCTAGCCTGCCCAGCTCAAGACTTTTCCCAGTTTGGGAGAAGCCAGGCCCTCAGGCAAGTGAGTGTTCTTTCTCTAGTTGACAATTTCCTGACTGCCTGAGAGCCTCAGTTTGACTGTGGGGTAGGGGAGAGGCCTACTGCTCTGGGGGTCCAGGGTACATCCCCAGGACAGCTGGGCCAGAGCATCCCTATAGCTGGGGTTTTGGCCTGCAGGACAAGAAGATACCGTAACAGGAAGACTGTTGTTGCAAAATGCAGTCCTTGGGGGACTGGGCTGAGAGCATCTTGCTCAATTCTGAGATGCTTAGCAAGCAATCATTGTTGGGAACTGGGCGGAGCACACAGATGGGGGGCGCTGGATTGCAGCCCCAGGTCCTGCCCACCTCATCCCTGGCTGAACCCCTATGAACCCTGAAATGGTTCTCTCCCTCCTTTCCTGGCCCAGCTTGGCATGTGGGCCACTCTTGTAGGTCCCCCCAGCAGGTCGTGTGTCAGGGCTGTGGACCTGGCCATTGTTGGCCTCCCAGGACTTTCCAAGCGATTGCCCTGTGAGAGCCCCGCATGCCTTTCTGTTTACTTCACTTCATAGTGAGGGACGGCCAGACGCTTGCTCTCCCAGGCTGCAGTGACAGGCATGTAGGCACGCAGGACTCACGGGGGCTGGCGGCTGGCTGTGGTCCGGGGGTGGGGTGTCTGTTGGGGTCCTGGCCCTGGCCCTTGAGTGCTGTTCACTGGGGCCAGCATCTGGCCTCTCGGCCCTGGGAGCCTGCAGTTGAGGGAGCAGTTGGATTGTAAGATGCAGGTCAGTGTCAGCAATGGCCTCCCTGTGAGAGTCCCCAGCCTCCTCCCTGCCCTGTGGTGCTGAGACAGCAGCCAACCGAGAGCTTCCTGAGAGGGCAGAGTCCCAGAGCTCCTGTTTTGGGCTGTCCGGGCCTCACCCTGGCCAGGCGTCCTTACCTCCAAGCAGGGGCCCCTGGCACTTCCTGCTTAGTATGGAGACCAGCAGTGGTGCTGGAGGGGAGCCTTCCAAACAGGCAACATTTACACCTCTGCCTGAGAGCCTGGGATGGCCCATTCTCTGGAGACTCTGCCTTTCCTCCAGAGGACAGGCCACCAGGGAGTCTGGTCTGGGGCACACAGCCAAGCCCCTCAAGTCACAGTAAGAGGAGCGGTGGATAGGATGGGGTGGCTTTGGCCAAGCTCTCGGACACCCCTATTAGCCAGACCTAAAGGGCAGTCAGAGCATGGGGTTGGGGTGGTGCCTGGTGGCCATGCCAACTGCAGGGCCGGAAAGCTGTCCCAATGCAGACTGAGTTGTGAAGGCTAGGAGGGTGGTATTGCAGGTGGCATTTGAAGGAGCAGGGGAAAGGGAGGGACGTGGAGACATCAGGGACAACAGGCAGCTCGTGAGCACGGTGCGGAGACACTGAGCTCAGGAGCCATCCCCTCCCTGCAGACCCGTGGGTTGGGTTGTGGGACCCCTGGGTAGACCCCAGCACACTGCATTGCTCTGGTGTGTGTGGGAGGGCAGGGGGAGCATTGCCAGATGGGCCGGGTCAGCAGATCCTGATGGAGAAGGTGCCAGAACTGGTTGGACTGTGCCGTTGCCATCCGTGCTATACTCACCTTGGGAAGGGGCGGAGACTGTCTCTCGCCTTCTCCCAAGGTGTGGGGGGCTCAGCAGCCTTCCACCTGGAGCCTTAGTCCTGTGGGGCTTCCAGACCACAGGGCCCCCCACCCCACCTCCTATGGCACCACTGGGAGTAAGATGAGCCTGGCCTCCCTCCCTGTGGGGAGCCCAGCTTCAAGCCTGGGCCTTGTGGTTCAACATGGCCAACTCCATCACAGGAGGGGCAGGCGGGGCTGGTGACAGCAGACTGCTGTGAGTCCTGGCAGTGGGAAGACCACTGGAGGGTGGGAGCTGTCAGGCAATAGAGCAGCTCTTCCAGCTGTCCTCAGTGCCTCTAATCCCTTCCCCCACCTCCCCATACCCCTGGGTCTGCGCAGTGCTCCTGGGCCGCCCCGCCCCTCTCTTCTGAGGGCTGGAGCTGGGAGGCTGGAGATGATTCACATGATGCCTTCTCCCTGCCACCCGCCTGAGACCTGAGTCACACAGTTGCATGGCAAGGAGGCAGCCTTTGTCTCTGGGGTGGGTGACCTGCAGAAGGTGAAGAGTCAGCTCCTCTCTCGGGTCCTCCTCCTGCCCACGAGGGGCTTTCTCTCTGTGATGAGACTCGCGAGGAGGTGGGCTCCTGGTATACCACCCAACAGGTCATCTAAGGTGTGGCCAGTGTCTCTGCCATTGTGACAAGAAACAGGCATGTAACTGGTCACTCCGTGTGTGCACAGCCTTGGCCCCAGGGACATTTGACATGGGGCGGGGGGGGGGTGGCGGGGATGGCTCTCCACCCCTGGGTTTGAGCTGGGTGGGCATTTCCAAAGGGTTAAGCCTTAAAGGAAGGTAAAACTGAGTGCTGGTTTCCTGCCTGCACCAGGGCCTCCTCCCGTCCTCAGGTGGCACACCTGTGGGCAGGGAGGGGTGCAGACTGTGCCCCAGTGGACCTGTCCTTGTTGGTGCTGCTGATGGAAGGAGGTGGAAGCGTGCCCTGCCGTGGGCTGTCATGGGCGGGCCTGCCATGTGGAGTGGCCCTAGCCAGCTGACAGGCCTGACCGCGATGTCTGAAGTCCCACTTTGTGTTCCACCCACAGGAGAGGCTGCTGAAGAACCCTAGATGCCTCTCTAGAGCATGAGCTCGGGCAAAAGTGCCTGGTACAACCGCTTCTCTGGTGGACCTTCCAATCTTCCTACCCCAGACATCACCACTGGGGTAAGGGGCGCCTTGTGGGTAAGGGTCTGCCCTTTGTTCACAGCCCGCGGGTCCAGGGTCCCCCGGCGGAGGTGCTAGAGCTGTCGGTTTCTGCCTGGGGGCCCTGTGTGTGGGCTGTGATGCACGTACATGGGGTGTTGATGTGAAAGCGTGTCAGTGCATGTCCACATCCTCTGGAGTCAAAGCCAGGTCTCATCAGTTCTCTTTCCAGACCAGAATGGAGACGACCTTTGGGCCTGCCTTTTCGGCTGTCACCACGATCACCAAAGGTGAGCCTGTGAGCCCAGGCCAGCCCAGCTAGAATCTGGGCAGCCTTAACTCTGCCAGTGTCTGTGGGACTCTTCTTGGTGGTGTGGGGAGTGGGAGCTGGCATTGGAAAGAGGGCGGGTCAGTTTAGCAGCCCGGCCAGCCCACCGCCCTGCCGGCTAGGCGGGGGTCTGCAGCCCTGCTCCCTATGGCTCTGCTCTTGCCACTGTGTCCTTCTCCCCGACCCCAGCATCCCCCTTCCCCTTCTTTGTGGTACCTTGTTCATCACCTCTTCAAGAGGGCTGTCCCAGCACTCCGGGCACACCTGTCCCTTGTCACAATGACCTCTACTCATCCCTGCTCCAGGTTCCTAGCAGCCTCCAAGTTTGGGTTTGGGGACTGTGTGGGCATGGGTAGGAAATAAGGAGTGCTCTTGGGGTACTTCCTCAAGTCTGGTCCCACAACTGTGGCTCCAGTAACATGTGTTCAAGGAGGTCACGAGGAATTGGCACGTGAGGGCATGGTCTTCCCAGAGTCACAGAGGCGGGGGCCCGTCCTGTCAGGGCCAGGGTCTGGGGGAGGTTTGTGCATTTGCCTTTTTGGCTCTTGGCCCCTCGTAGGAGCATGTACCAGCTGCTAAGTGGTTTTCATGTTGCTTTTCCTTGGTTTCCTCTGTTGCTTTTCCTTGGTTTCCTCTGTTGCACGACGTGGTATAGTCACAGGGCCGCTGCACTCCTGCTCGTGCCAGCTCCTCTTTGTTGGTGGGTGACAGTTTCAGGGGCTCAGAAAGAGCCCTCTTTTTTTCTTAGATATTTTTTTCCTGAGGAAAAAGTAAATATCACTTCTAATCTCATCATCCAAGTAACTTTCTTTTCGTTTTACTCTTTATCTGAGGATATATTTATTGATTTTATTTTATTTTTTAAGATTGCATTTATTTATTTAGAGAGAGGGGAAGGGAAGGAGAAAGAGGGGGAGAGAAACATCAGTGGGTGGTTGCCCCTTATATGTCCTCAACTGGGGACCTGGCCTGCAACCCAGGCATGTGCCCTGACTGGGAATTGAACCAGCAACCCTTTGCTTCACAGGACCTTGCTCAATCCACTGAGCTACACCAGCCAGGGCATGTGTATTGATTTTAGAGGGAGGAAAGGGGAGAGGGAGACACACATCAACGTGGGAAAGAAATGTTGATCAGTTGCTTTCCGTAGGTGCCCCAGTGAGGATTGAGTCCACAATCTGGGTATGTGCCCTGACCGGGAATGGAACCCACGACCTTTAGGTGTATGGGACGATGCTCCCTTGCCAGGGCCCAAACACCTTTCTTAATTTCTCATCTACCCATAGAGATGGCACAGCCTTGTCATGGTAGTTGAAAGCTCAAGGGCAGTGAAGGATGGGCCGTCTTGCCCTTGTCCCACTCAGCGGGTTCCTAGCAGCCTCCATAGGTCAGAGCCATGTCTGGACGGTTGCAGCCTTTGGCTCCTCTCAGGATAGCCTACTGAAGCCCGTGTCGTAAATCTAGGCCTTAGGAGCTAGTTTTCATGACATCTGGCCCCACCTGGGGCCTGAGGCCAGGGAAAGCCACTCCTAGCTTCTGGCAGCCAGGCTGATGGGCAGTAGGAGAAGGGCATGAGCCTCCAGCAGCCTTGCCTGGAGGAAGCAAGAAGGCCAGTGGCTGGTTCTGGGGTTGTGTAGGAGCCAGGGTGGGGGGTGGGAAACTGGCACTGGAGCACCAGGCTGCCATCTTGGCCTCCATGTGCCAGCGGAGGAGCTTCACACCTCTCCATGTCTCGGTTTCCTCTATGGACTGAGACTATCAGAGAACGCACCTGGCAGGGTCTCCTTGAGGGTTAGATAAGATAATGTCCTAGCTCCGGCCAGGCGACCTTAGGTGTAATCACTCAGGTGTTGGCCTTGAGCCTCAGCTAGGCAAAGTAGCGTCAGGGTCAGGCTGGGTGCCGGGAGCTGGTTGTAGAGGCTGAGAGAAGACCCCTCCACCCCCACCCCCAGCCTGCCTGGGGGCTTCCGGGCTCAGCGCTAGGACTGTCCAGGGCAAGCTGAGCCCCATGGCAAAGTTCTAGTGATTAGGCCTGGGGAAGCCACCTCGGCCTGCACCCTTCCCACCTGCCTTGGCACTGGGGAGGGCTGAGAGCTAGTGATGGCCTACAGAGCAGCGCGGGCTCTCGCTGGAGGCATGGGGCCAGTCACGCTGTGCCCTGCTTAGGCACCTGCTGAGGATGAGGCGTTTTCCAGTTGCCCCCAGCCCCGCCCCAGCCGAGTTGCCGTCAAACCCAGAAGGAGGCAGTGGGAGCCAGCGTGGGTAAGGAGGCTTCCTAGAGAGGACTAACCAGATGTTCGGCCTCGTCTCTGACCCCCTGCTCGCTGCGGTGAGTCGGGCTCCCCCTGTGGCCCACGGTCACAGTACCCTGGCCCTCTTTTCTTGGCAGCCGATGGGACCAGCACGTACAAACAGCACCGCAGGACACCCTCCTCTTCCAGCACCCTTGCCTACTCCCCTCGGGACGAGGAGGACAGCATGGTAGGTCTGGGTCGTGCTCCCCGCTCCCTTCCTCCCAGGAGCCTCCCACCATGCCTTGACTGCTCGGGCCAGGCCCCAGGAGAGGATAGAGTGGGGGTACTTAGCCTGGAGGAGCCTTGAGCTATACAGTGTGTAGTGGGAAGTGAGCTGGTGGGACAGAGAGGATTGGCACGTGCGGATACTGTGAGGCCTGAGCACCAAGGCTGGATTGCATGGAGAGGTGGCCGTCAAGGACTGCTGGACCAGAGGGTGTGGTGCATTTGGCTCCATCTGGAGCTATTCAATCCATCTGGAGTGGGTAGGAGCCACAGGAAGCTCAATCAGGAGAGTCCCCATTATTTGAGCCCCTGTGCTGCCCCAGTAGAGGATGAGGGGTGGGTTGCCAGGTAGAGGCAAGAGGCCTGGGAAGGGGCCCCTGATGAGGGAGATGGGCCCCAGCAGATGGGAAAAGGAGGACAGGCCTGCAGAGTGAGAAAAGGGTTCGAGGCAAAGTGGGGGCTGGATGTCGGTGCCCAGGCTGTGTGGCTGGAGTCATAGTGGACACGTCCCGCCTGTCCACTGGCACTTGTTGCTGGGCTCTGGGCCTGCTGGGGAAGCAAGGACTGGTTCAGTGGGGGTGGGGCACATGAGCACCTTGAGCCTGGCCATCGTTGACCCGTCCTGTGCTCTGCTTTCTGCTTTCCCTTGGTGGTGGCCCTGACAAACTCTCCTGGGTCCCCTGCTCTCCCAGCCTCTCAGGATGGAAGGCTTCTCCTTATGCTGGGTTGCTCAGGCCTGTATTTTCTATTTAATAGGAAGAAAAGTTTTTCATTTACTTGAACACACATGCTCATGTGCCAGGCACTGCACTAGGCCCCCCGTAAGGACAAGTCACACAACTTGCCCCATTCTCTCCAGCTCTTCCTGCCTCAGTCTCCACAGCCTCTGGCTGGCCCACAGGAATGTGACTGAAATCAGGAGGCCCACCCTCCCATGGGGGCCTCCCAGGAAGCGGGGTGTGTGGTTGTGGTCCTGGCCTTGGTGGCTTGAAGGAAGTGGCACTGTGCTGTGAAGGCCCTGAGGCCATGGCTGCCTGGCCATCATCTCTGTTGGCTGCTGGGACCCTGGAAGCTGCCCCTCTATCTGCCCTGGGTGGCCGACAGTGCCAGGCCCTCACTCAGGAGGGCAGGCGGGCAGGGAAGAGTGGAGCCAGGCCCGGCCTGGCTTGCTTAGCCCAGCTCCTGTCTGGACCGCTCTTGCCCTCTGGCTCCCACTGCTGCCCGTTCATTGGTTTGACTCACTTCCTCCCTGGCCCCTTGTTTCTTGTGTAGCGTTTCTGTGCAGACTCACTACTTGGAATGCTGCAAGGGAGGTGGGCACAGCACTGGCGAGGGAAGTGCTCCTCTGGGCACACCAGGGACACGGGTCTCTGCTACCCTCGCTTGGGAATGCTGGGCCCTGGAAGTGGCCGGGCCTCTGTGTAGAGCTGGCACCACCCGGCCAAGCCTCCCTCTGCCCTCTGGCAGGTCCAACACCCCGAGCTGGTGGGGAGGGGATGGTTCCAACTGCCCCCACACCCACAGAGACTCAGAGGCAGTTGGGCACTGGAGCAGCGGGGACCGGGAGGGGCCTGTGGAGGCAGGAGGTTGGTGACTTTTGAATGAGGCTTCTGAGCATGAGGGGAGGAGTATGGGCACAGTGGCTCTTGAAGGGTCTCTTCTGGAGCATTCTAGGCCTAGAGGGGAGAAGGCACAGCTCCCCACTCCAGGGTTCCCCCAAATCTCATCTTTGGTGGCCCTGGCAGAGGCAGGCGCCATGGCCATCCCTCCTGCACTCAGAAACCTGGCCAGGGTTCAGTGCGTGTGTTTCCGCCTTCCCCGGGAGCCTCACTGGCCTGGCTCAGGGTCCCTGGCCAGGGAGGCCAGGCAGGCAGCTGAGCCTGGCAGGTACCTGGAGCCTCTTCTGGCCAGCCTTCATTCCCTTCATTCTAGCAGTGTGGGGCTGTGCCTGCCCTGGGATTGGCTGCTTGGAGATGCCCCCTCTGCAGCCACATTCCCTCACGGGAAGCAGGAAGCAGGCCCAGCGTGTCCTCGCAGAATTGAATAGCAGGAAGTCTCTCCATTTACACAAAGAAAGTTGGCAGGCGTGAGTGGGTGGCCCAACAGGGCCTGGATTGCTGGACAGGAGCGGGCCTGGGCATTGTACCCGCTCCCCATGCGCACACCATGGCCCCTGTGGCCTGAGTGCGCATCCGCTCGAATGGGGTGGCCCTGGGGCCCCCAGCCCTCAGTGTGCACGGGGGCTTGGCCCCCCCCACTGACGGGCGCCTGTCTTCATGCTGCAGCCCCCCATCAGTACCCCACGCCGCTCTGACTCCGCCATCTCCGTCCGCTCCCTGCACTCCGAGTCCAGCATGTCCCTGCGCTCCACGTTCTCACTGCCCGAGGAGGAGGAGGAGCCGGTAGGTGTGGTGGCCACAGGGTGGGCTCAGCACAGATAACTCCAAGGGACCCTCACTGTGCTGTGGCAGCGGGGGTGGGGGGCACTTTCCTCCAGGCACAGTGAGGGAGTGGAAGGGCCTGGTGAGAGCCCTCCATCCTCTCTGGTCCATACCAGGACCCCAGGCCAGGTCCCTGTGCATGTTCTTCCTACTCCCCACCCCAAGGGCTTTCCAGGGACCTGTGTGGGGTCCTTTCTTGTTGCCATACTATGCAGAGGGTAGGTGCTGGCAGGCCAAGGGCACACCTGGAGGGGTCTTCCGTACTTGGGCCCCCTCAAGTTCAGGCCCAACACCCGGCCTCAGCAGGTTCCTTTTGGGACACACACCCAGCTAAGGGGCCCCCACCCTGAGAGGGTAGCCCAGGCCTGTAGGGGAAGGGGCTGGGTCTCCCCCTACCCCCACATCAGCACCCCTGGCCCGTCCTCATTTGCCCTGCCTGGTTCTAGGAGCCACTGGTATTTGCGGAGCAGCTCTCGGTGAAGCTGTGCTGCCAGCTCTGCTGTAGTGTGTTCAAGGACCCTGTGATCACCACGTGTGGGGTGAGGCCGCCTGTCCCCTCCCTGACCACTACACCACCTCGGGGCTGGGTGTGCTGCCAGCCCCATTCATGTGGAGCCTGGGCCTTGGTCACAGGCCTGGTCTGGCCATCCAGCAGAAGCCCTCTGCAGTGTGTGTGGGGGTTGGTGGCTGTGGCTGCACCCCAACTTTATCCATTGTCTCCACAGCATACATTCTGTCGAAGATGCGCCTTAAAATCAGGTAGGGCCCTTTCAGACCCAGGCCTGGCTGCCTTGTTTCCCAGCTGGCGGGGCAGCCCCTCCAAGGGCGTCCCAGCCCAGGCCCAGCACTGATTGTGCCCCTGGCTGCACAGCGGCTTCTCCCTAGTCCTGCACAGCGTCCATGGTGCAGGTGGCAGTGGCCTCTAGGCACGCTCGGGCCAGGCCTGAGATGTTGGCCAGCAGAGCAGAGCAGAGCCCCAGCTCGGGGCTCCCTGGGCTCCACACCCGCTCTCCCTGGTGGAGGCTGCCCTCACTGTCCTGGCTGCTGCCTCACAATCTAATGCCTTAGTAGCATCCAGGCACCCCTGCAGGGCCACAGACTGGGTCCCCTCCTCTGTCCCAGCCCTCTGGGACCTGTCCTGTGACCTTGGGTCAACTGAGAGGCCTCATCCGGCAGTCATTCTGGGTGGCCTGCTCATGCGCCCCTCCTATTCTGGGCACCTCAGAGGGGCGGATAGACAGGTGAATCAAGGCCCTGACAGGGTCTCAGCCCACCAGCCGGGGAAGCAGGTCCCAGGCCACTCACCAGGGAGCAGAGCTGCCAGGGGAGGGGCCGGCTGGGCGGGCCGTGGGGTCAGCACACCCTCCCCTCCAGAGAAGTGCCCCGTGGACAATGCCAAGCTGACGGTGGTGGTGAACAACATCGCTGTGGCCGAGCAGATCGGGGAGCTGTCCATCCACTGCAGACATGGCTGTCGGGCAGCAGGGGTCGGGAAGCCTACTGTCTTTGAGGTGGACCCCCGAGGGTGCCCCTTCACCATTAAGCTCAGTGCCCGGAAGTAAGTGCTCCCCTGAGCCCCCAGCTCTCCACCAGTCAGGGGTGCTAAAACATGGTGCCTCTGGGGACTCAGCCTGTTCCGTGCCGTGCCTCTCCCAGGGACCACGAGAGCAGCTGCGACTATAGGCCTGTGCGGTGCCCCAACAACCCGAACTGCCCACCCCTTCTCAAGATGAACCTGGAGGCCCATCTCAAAGAGTGCGAGCACATCAAATGTCCCCACTCCAAGTACGGGTGAGTGGGCGGGGGTGGGCTCCAGGGGGCTGCCCTGGGGCAGGGGTGGGCGGGCAGGGGGGCGGGGGCCTGGGCTGGCATTCACCATCCCTCCTTCAGCAAACCTTTGTTGAGATCCACCTGTGTGCCGGGCACTGGGGAGACAGCCAGGGTCCCTGGGGAGATGGACCTTAGCGGGAGCCACACCGTCGACTATGTAATTATAAACCGAGGTACAGGTGCTGCGAAGGAGAGACCTGAGCCCCATGGGGACACTGAGGGGCCAGAGCGGTTGGGGAGCCGGGAGTGTCCAGGGAGGGCGTGCAATGGGAGGTAACGAGCGAGTGAGCATGAGCCAGGGAAACACCAGGGCAGGGGCATCCGACAGCTGGGCCAGCAGTGGTGGACTTGAGCAACTGGCCAGAGTTGAGAGCAGATGGGAGGTAGGGTGGGAAAAGAGGCAGGCTGATGAAGGGTGTGGAGGGGCCCTTGAAGAGTTTTGAGCAGGAGTGAAATGATAGGGTATCCATTGCAGAGTGGCCTGCTGCATGCTGGTGGAAGCAAGACAGATGGGTAGGCTTGCAGGTGTGGAGAGGATGGTGGCCCATCTGGGGTGCCCTGGGCCCAAAAGTGGGATTCAAGAGAGAGTCTTGGGGTTGAGGAGGAAGAAGGGCCCTGGTGTGCAGGCTGGTGAGCAAGGGGGCAAGCAGCCATCCTGTCCTTCCAGGTGCACATTCATTGGGAACCAGGACACATATGAGACACACCTGGAGACCTGCCGCTTTGAGGGCCTGAAGGAGTTCCTGCAGCAGACAGATGACCGCTTCCATGAGATGCATGTGGCGTTGGCCCAGAAGGACCAGGAGATTGCCTTCCTACGCTCCATGCTAGGCAAGCTCTCAGAGAAGATTGACCAGCTGGAGAAGAGCCTGGAGCTCAAATTTGGTGAGAGCCCCTTCCAGAGGGGGTGGGGGTACAGCTGCTCCCTCTGGTCCCTTACACTGTCTCCCCTGCCACTCAGATGTCCTGGATGAAAACCAGAGCAAGCTGAGCGAGGACCTCATGGAGTTCCGCAGGGATGCATCCATGTTGAACGTGAGCGGGCGAGGGACAGATGCAGGGAGGTTGGGCAGGGTGGGGGACACAGGACTGTTCCCCTCTGGCTGGGGCCCAGCAGGAGGCTTGCCCTGCTCAGGATTAGGTGTCTGTACTGGGGAGGGCTGCCGCTGCATCTGCCCCGCCCTGGCTGAGCTCAGGCTGGTGGGCAGGGGGACTGTGAAGCCACATCCACCATGCCCTCCATTCTTGGCCTTGCAGGATGAGCTGTCCCACATCAATGCACGGCTGAACATGGGCATTCTAGGATGTGAGTATGGGCCCCCTGCTGCTCCCACCACTCTCCCCGGGGACTCCCTGTCCCTTACCAGGTCCTCCTGTCTCTGCAGCCTATGACCCACAGCAGATCTTCAAGTGCAAAGGAACCTTTGTGGGCCACCAGGGCCCTGTCTGGTGTCTCTGCGTCTACTCCATGGGGGACCTGCTCTTCAGTGGCTCCTCTGACAAGACCATCAAGGTGGGTGGGGTCCTGCCTAGGTGAGCCTGGCTGGCTGGAGGGCGGGTACTGCCCATGGGTGAGTCTTCTCCCAGGCAGGGCTTTCTCCCTGAGGATGGCTTGCTTCCTGGGTCCCACCCTTCCAGCCCCAGCACCTGGCTGATCTTGCCGGGATCCACCTGACTCTGGTCTCTGTAGGTATGGGACACATGTACCACCTACAAGTGCCAGAAGACGTTGGAGGGCCATGATGGCATTGTGCTGGCTCTGTGCATCCAGGGGTGAGTGCAAGCGTGCGTGTGCCCACTGACCACAGGGGCCCACGTGGAACCGGGGACACGAGACCCCATGCTGCTGCCCCATGGGCTATGAGCTCAAGCCTGTGCAGCCACATGCCAAAATGTGGCTGTATCTATCCCTCCTGTGAGGCACTTATGCTCTTGAGCAGGATGGGCTCTCGGGCAGTAGCATGGGGGCCCCCCATCTCTGACACTGCACATTCACAAAGCAGAGGCCTGGCGCGGGAGTGCCTCAGGCAGCCAGGGGACAGAGATGGGACGTCACAAAGCAGAAGCAGGAGCTCAGCTGTGGTTGGCCTGGGTATAGCTCGGGGATAGGACCACGGAGCGGCTGACCCACCTACCTCCCTGCCCCCATGGTGGCCCCTTCTAGACCTCTCTTGTCTTACGTCATGAGATGCTGTGTTGTGGACATGAGTGAGTGTGAGGGGGAGAGAAGGATTCTGGGTCATAGGAAGCAGCAGCCCGACTGCCGGCGCACTAACTAGATAATTACCACCCAGCTCACCTGTCGGACTCTTGCCACACCAGCACCAGGGTTTGGGCCTCCACCTCCAGTGTCCCCTCACTGAGACAGGAACACTGAGGCTGGGCTTAAAGCAGCAGCAGTGGCCTTGGCACTGCCCCAAACTGCCAATTCCTGGTGGCCAGTGCTACCTCGGCCTCAGGGCGGTGTCAGTGAGGACGGTGGCTTCTCCTGCCCTGACACCTTAGCTTTGCTTCCCCAGGTGCAAGCTCTACAGCGGCTCAGCAGACTGCACCATCATCGTGAGTGGGGCCTGCGGGAGGGCCAGGCCGCGCCGGTGTCTGGGAGCCCCGGGCACACTGTGCCACTGGGGCCTGGGCTCGTGGCAGCAGGGCCGGCGTCTGAGGCTTCCTGTCCTCCCACCTGCCAGGTGTGGGATATCCAGAACCTGCAGAAAGTGAACACAATCCGGGCCCACGACAACCCAGTGTGCACGCTGGTCTCTTCACACAACATGCTCTTCAGCGGCTCCCTGAAGGCCATCAAGGTCAGGCAAGGCGGTGTGTGTGCACGTGCCAGGCATTGGGGTGCTGGTTGCCTGGCCACCCAGCCCATACTCATGGCCATCCCCACAGGTCTGGGACATCGTAGGCACTGAGCTGAAGCTAAAGAAGGAGCTAACGGGCCTCAACCACTGGGTGCGGGCCCTCGTGGCTGCCCAGAGCTACCTGTATAGTGGCTCCTACCAGACAATCAAGGTACTCCTGTGCCAAACTCACAGTGGCGGGTCCCCTCCCTGTACCAGTACTGCCCTGCCTCCTTCCCACCCTAGCTGGGGGACCCTCACCCCCCCTGGGTGGTCAGTGGGCTGCCCACAGTGTCTGAAGCCCCTGAGGCCCTGGGGATAAGGCACCTGGCTTGGGACCAAGTGACCTAGTGGCCTGCACTTCCCTATAGATCTGGGACATCCGGACCCTCGACTGCATCCATGTCCTGCAGACGTCTGGTGGCAGTGTATACTCTATCGCCGTGACAAATCACCACATTGTTTGTGGCACCTACGAGAACCTCATCCACGTAAGGGTGGACACCTAGGGGTAGGGCCTGACTCTGGGCCCCTGTCCCCTCCATTGGTGTCTCTGACCTGTCTGTGCCATCACCCCAGGTGTGGGACATCGAGTCCAAGGAGCAGGTGCGAACCCTGACAGGCCACGTCGGCACTGTGTATGCCTTGGCGGTCATCTCGACACCGGACCAGACCAAAGTCTTCAGCGCGTCCTATGATCGGTCTCTCAGGGTCTGTGCTGGCCTGGTGGCATTGGGAGGCTCAGGGTGGGTTGCCAGGCCTGGGCGCATCCTCACGTCTCATGTGCCCCCAGGTCTGGAGTATGGACAACATGATATGCACGCAGACCCTGCTGCGGCACCAGGGCAGTGTAACTGCGCTGGCTGTGTCCCGGGGCCGGCTCTTCTCAGGGGCTGTGGACAGCACTGTGAAGGTCAGCGTCTTGGCTTGGGTCATCCAATGGGGCTGGCTGCACTTGTGGAGCAAGGGGTTGGGGGTGAGGAGCCAGGAGTCCTGAGGAGGTGTGAACAGCAGCTGGTGTTGGGGCAGGCTGGCCAAACAGGCACCTGAAACAGCCTTCCTCTGCAGGTTTGGACTTGCTGACAATACAGGCCAGCTCTCGGCTGCTTCTGGGCCCACCCTAGGCCTATCCACGCCAGGCTGGCCACATGGGTGGTGTCAGGGTCTCTGCCTGCCCATTTGGGGATAGGCAGGCAGGCTCATCTGGCCAGGCAGTGCCCTCCCGATCCTGCGTCTGGTGAGCATCCCTGTCTGCCTGGTTCTGTCATCATCGCTGCCAGGACAGGGCCCAGCCCCTCTTTCTACACTCCAGGTATCATGCTCGTCCGGCCCACCCTCCAGCCTCATTCCTGATGGACTGCAGGGCCTTTGTACTCAACTTTTCTATTGTTTTTAGACTGTACATAGATTTGATTACTTTCTGATTGAAATAAAAGCTGCACAGTTCTGACCAGTGTGGCTCAGTTGGTTGGGCATCATCCTGCAAAGTGAAAGGTCGTGGGTTCAATTCCCAGTCAGGGCACATGCCTGGGTTGGGGGTTTGTTCTCTGAGAAGCAACTGATGGATGTTTCTCTCTCACACTGATGTTTCTCTCCTCTTTCTCCCTCCCTTCCCCTCTCTCTAAAAATAAATAAAATAGTTTAAAAAAAAAAAAGAAAAGCTACAAACTGTGGCTGTGAGTGGGGATGGTCCTGGGGTGAGGGAGAGGCTGCCTGAGGACACTGGCATGCCCAGGTACCAGCAGCAGGTGGCTGGTGGAGGGGGGCACAAAAAGGTTCCCACTGTCTCTCACCCCAGGACACAGCCCTGTCAGTGACTTCTCCCTGTCAGGAACAGCCTAGCCCCCTCTTTTCCCAATACACACCACCAGAAAGTGCGCCAGGACGTTTTCTGCTGTTTATTGACAGCTGACAGGACCTCCCTGCCCAGACCCCTGCTTCCCACCTGCTGGAGCCCCAGCCTGGGCCACCTACTAGGGAGAGGCCAGGTGCATCCACAGGAGGAGCATCACAGCATGACGACTGGAAGGGGCCTCACATTCCCAGATGCCACCGTGGTTGATCCCCTCCCACCTGTATCACAATCGCTGGTTTTTGGCATTTTTAATTTTTTTTAAGAGATGTCAAAGTTGTGTCCCACACACGTGGATCAGCAAACACAATAGAGGAGGCCGGTCAGTACTTTTTGGAGGGGTGTGGGGAGAGGGGCGAAAGGGCGAGGACAACCACACGACACAGCCTTGGACCATGAGCAGAAGCATCTGTGGGAATTCAGGTGGGGTGGGCTGGCGGCCTGGAGAGGGAGGGTCAGGCACACCTCCACACGTGCTGCACATGGCCTGGCATGCACGCCCTGCACCCACTGCTGTCATCTGGCTGACCCACCCCTTCACGCTGCGTACAACTCCCTGGAACCCAGGCAGACCTGCAAAGCAGCGCCCCCCAGAGGAGGGAGCCCGCTGCATCATCTCCACGGTGTGAAGGACACAGCCCAGCAGCAAGGCACATCCTTCGCGTTCTTCAGATGCAGAGGAGTTAGGTGAGAGCAGAGGAAGGCCTGGCGGGGCACAGACCCTTCCCCAGACTGAAGCCTCCTGTTGTGCTACTGGGCCAGGGGTCTGGCCACTCCTGGATAGAGGCAAGGAAGGACAGACAGTGGCCAGGGCCTCTAATAGCTTTTGTCTTGAGCTAGACTCCAGTGTCCTTGCGGTTGGTAAATGGTTTTCTATAGGATCAATAATATTTTTTTCTTTAAATATATATTCGTTAAAGTTATACCTTTTTGTTTCTCTGGGGAAATCTGCCTCAGCTCATTCCCAATAAATTAATACTCTTGATAGCTTATATTCTGTGGGTACAGTGGGGCAGGGGTCCTGGCCCCAGCCCCTTGTGCTGTGCCAGAGCAGCTGGCAGAGGTCCCCAATGGGCAGTTCTGTGCTGGGCATAGGCCTGTGCTCTGCCACAGATTGGGGAGGGGGCTACAGTGGCTTCCTCCCTCCCACTACCTCCCAGGGTGGGCCTAGCCTGGACTCAGGGCAGCGGTGCCTGGGGCTGCCCCTTCTCTACACAGTGGGCAGAGCCTGGTGGTGAGTGGGCAGATGGCCCAGCAGTTATTGCACAGGGAGCAGCAGACAGGGATGGGCACCAGCAGGGCAGCAGCATCTGTCCAGAGCCCTTGGGTTCCTAGGCCAGGCAGTCTTCCAAGCTGGGCGTCCTGCCTGAGCCCAGGGGGCAGGAGTTGTGCTTGTGCAGGGGCTGGGTAGCCCGGCCGCCCTGCCTCCTAGCCCTGGCAGGTGTCCCCTGCACCCTGCCCCACTCAGCCCTCCACCCTGCCCACTTGGGCTGCGCCCAGAGGTGCCCATCCTGAGGTAAAGGTCAGTGTGCAGGCAGAGCCCAGACAGCATAGGCAGGCCCAACGTGGGCCTCCCTCGTCACTCCAGCATGGCGTCCAGTTGGTCCGCCAGGTCATCAAACATGCTGCCGATGTCATCCAGGATGCTACCCGTGCTCTTCTCCGTGGTCGAGGGGCTGGGGGTGGGGACAGCGTGAATAGAGTGGCGCGGGGTGGGGCCAGCGAAAAGCGCCCCTCCCCTAGATAGACCACCCTTGGGTTCAAACCATCAGTGCATGGGCGGAGCCAGCTGAAGACCACACCCCACCTTTGATTCCCGCCCAGACTGTAAATGACTGGAGCTGGCCCGCAAACCCCGCCCACGCCGGACCCCACCCTACTGTGTAAGGTGTGGGTCTGAAACCAGGTCCTTAAGGCATCGGGTCGCCCCCCCACCTTGCCTGACTCAGCCCCGTGCACTGACCCGGACGGCACACAGACGCCTTCCATACCCACACCAGACCCTGCCCCGCACCTACCGCAGGCCCTGTGCGTCTTCCTGCCGGATCTTTTCTTCTACTGCTTGCAGCGCCGCAGCCAGACACGCGCTGGTCTCCTCCAGCTTCTGCCGGGCACTGTCCCCAGGCGAGGCACCGTCGGACGCGGACGAGACTGGGGGCCCAGTGGCAGCAGCGGCAGCGGCGGCGGCGGCAGCAGCGGCACGCGGCGGCTTAGCGGGCACGTGCAGCCCGGGAGGGCCGGGAGACGGGGGCTTGGCGGGGCTAGCGCTCAGCGAGGGAGGCGTGCTGGCAGGCTTGGCGAGGGCAGAGGGCGGCTGGCGCGCCGGCGAGGGCGTGGGCGACGGGTTGGCGCTGCCCGACTGCAGCCCCGCCGCAGCCTTGGCGGGCTTGGGCGCCGTGGGCGGCGGCGGCGGCTTGGGAGACACGGGCGGCGGCGTGCCGTGGGCACCCTTCACCTCTATGGGGAGGAGGAAACTCGCACCGCTGCGGGAGGCCCTACCGCAGAACTCGGCCTCACGCCCGGGAGCGGAGATGTGGCCCTCAGAACTGCGACCAGGTTCCAGCAGCAGCTCCTCGCTGCCCTTCTATGGAGCGTGCTTCCGCATGCAAACCTGGTCGCATTACTGCTTCCAGATCCCTCCCACTCCGCCCCTAACTTTATGCCCCTTCTGGCCCTTGGGTTGCTTGATTGCCTACAGGGACTTTGCAACTCTTAACACTTGTGCCTGGAAGCCTCTCCCTTCCCTCCCGTGTTGGGCCCACTCTCCAGCTGGTCAGGGTCAGATTCCTCCCTAACCCTTCTAGCATCCTGCACCTGCTCCCTCCATAGGTGCTACTAATTAGTGGGTTTCTGCAATCCTCCTTCACTGAGCAACCTGAGGACCAGCCACCCTCCCTACAGCTCTGGGCTGGCATAGTTGTCCAATAAACGGATGGAAGAGAGTCTGACACTTTCCAACCCCACTCTACCTGGCTCTCATCAGTTCCGAGAAGAGAAAACCCCCTCAGACCATGGAGTGGGAAGGTGGGGTGGAGGCCCATCTTGAGTTGGCTCCCTCACCTACCTGGGCTGCCAGGACCTGGTAGTGGCACCTTCTTGGAAGCAGGCGTGGGTGACCCCTGGATCTTCGGCACCGGCTGAGCCAGGACAGGCTTGGGAGAGACAGGCGGCTTAGCTGGCTTCCGGGCATCACTGTCTGGTGGGGGCAGCGGGGGCAAATGCATCCGGTCAGAGGGCGGTGGCTCGGCGGGTGGGGGTGGCGGGGGCAGCTCCAGGGGTCCAGCCTGCTCAGAGCCCAGTCGGCGGCGCACAGTGCCCGTGCCGTTCTGGTACACGGACAGTGGTGGGGGTGGCTCTGGGCCTGCCTCCCGCTCCTTGGCCTTGGGCCGGCGTTTGACCGTGTCAGACTCAGTCAAGATGAACTTGACATTCTCCTGCTGGCTCTGCTTGGCTCGGATGCGTCTCTTGAGCGTGGCACTGGCCTCTACCCTGGCCAAGGGAGGGCCCTCCCCACTTGCCTCTCCCTTGGCTGGACCTCGAAGCCGCTGTCGGGTAGTGCCATCTTCCACAAAGTGGCCATGATCTGCAGGCCCCACTGGCTCCCCAGGCCCCCGGCGGGCAGCGGCCAGCAGTCCTGTGACAGGCCCACTGAGTGTGCGGCGCCGGTTCACCACCTCTCCATCAGGCCCAATGGCCTCCTTGTGCTTTACTGAGGCCAACACTGTCGCCACCCGGCCAGGCTCCAGGCTGTCAGGGTGAGGTGTAGAGTGGCCCTCGGGGGGCCTGCGGGCTGCCCGGCCCCCACCCCCAATGGATGACAGCTCAAGCATGGCTGCAATGCTCTTCACGCTGCCAGCGCTGCCAGTGTCCACACTAGCCAGGTCACTAGCCCGCCGGCGCTGTGCTCGAACCCCCAGATGGCCATCCTCAGTCCCAGCCCCCTTGGTCTCGGCATCTGGTACCGACTCATCAGTTAGGTTGGCGCTAGCCATGGCTGAGCTAGAGCGCTTGGGCGGAGGTGGTGGGGGCCCCTTCTTTCGCGGCCGAACAGCAAAGGACTGGCTGCGGTTGACATTCTTGTCAGCACCAGCAGGTGCCCGCACAGAGTGGCTGCGGCCTACACGCCGTTGGACTGTGGCGTAGGGCCCCGCAGCAGCTGGTACCAGCAGCTCGTCCCGCTCTGGCTCGCTGTCAGACGCTGCATACCGATTCAGGCTGTGGGCACGCTTCTTGGGCCTCCCTGGCTCCACATCGGCCTCAGGGGGCAGACACAGCACGGGCACAGGCGCAGGTGCAGGCGCAGGCGCAGGTGCAGGCACAGGCGCAGCTGGCCCTGCCTCACTCTCCACGGGCTGGGGCAGCACATAGGCAAAGCCACGATGTGTGGGTGACTGAGGCAGCGAGCGGGGTGACATAGGTCGCTCCATTGGTGGTAGCAGCTGTGGGGTGGGCTTCACCTTGGCTGTGGCTGGGGCTGGACCATGAGGCCCCCCCAGGGCCTGGGGGGAACCTGGCCGGGCTTTAGTGGGAGTCTGGGGGGGAGTGAAGGGGCTGGCTCCTGTTGGAAGGACCTGTCGAGGCTTGCCGGGCACTGGGGGCACACTGGCCCTCTTGATGCTGTGGCCATGGCGGCTGGGCCGAGCCTCCTTAGGCAGAGTACTGGGGGCTGGTCCCTCATCCAGTAGGTACTCCTGGCTCCTTGACATTGGGCTGCCAGGCCCAGGGAACTCATCACCCAGAAGCTCCTGAGAGCTGCTCATGTGCCGTGCCCGTCCACCCAGGCTGGGCTCCTGGCGCACAGAGGCCCTTGGGGTGGGTGGCAGGTGGTTGGAAGGCTTCTCAGCAGTGGCAGGGGTGGTGGCTGCCTCTGCTGGGCCAGTCATAGCAGCCTGCAGCTCACCACTGAGCTCACTGTCCTGGAAGGTCGTCATCTTCGGAGACTGACAGTCAGCTGGAGCAGCCTCAGGCGGGGGTGGTGACTCAATGGCCATCACTTCAAGCGACTGGGGTGCCTTCTGGCACGGGGGTCCACCTTCATACTTGGCGTACTCTGCCTTCTGCAGCTCCGCTAGTTTCCTCACTGCCAGCATCAGCTTCTTCTGGTGTCCTGAGTGGGGCATGGGGCAAGTCAGGCCACGGAGGGTGGCAAGGACCAGGAAGTGGTGGGGGCTGGGGCCTCACCCAGCTTGGTGATTCCGATCTCCTGCAGGTCCTCCCAGGTGATGTCAGTGATAAAGTCGATGTTCTCATAGCCGTTGTCCACCAGCACTTTGTAGTACTGGGCCAGGCCAATCATGGACAGCCACATGGCCAGGTTAGCCTATAGAGCAAGAGAGACAGAAGGCAGCCCGAGCTGGCTACCCACAGTCTGCCGGCTACTTGGAGCTGCCAGGGGAGGGGCACCGGGCCAGCCCGGCACAGACAGACAAGAGGACAAACAAACAGGTGTCAGCTTTGGATACAGCGCAGCCTCAGCAGGAGCCCACGGCCAGCTCAGGTGCACATGCAAATGCACACAGTGCAGCCCGCCCCTCAGGCCTCCGACTGGCGGAGGAATGCACTTCCTCACCCGCCCAGGCAACCTTGGGGGCAGCACTCGGCGGACACACACCGCACATCGTGGACACAGACGCACAGCACCACCAACCAGACACGTGTACGCGCACACGCTGGACCCCAGCCACACACGGGCACTGGCAACCCTCTGTGTCACACTCATGTCCTCTCACCCTTTCCCTATCCACATCAGGCACAGTCGGTCACACAGCCACCTCACATGTGCGTGCAAACAGCCGTGACAGTTTTCACCCAGTGGCTTCCTGAGCAGCATCCACCCGTCCACACTCCCGTCAGGATATCAGTCAGCACCAGCACGCAGCACACCTGCGCAGGTAGGCCCGCGGGAGGGACCCAGACGTGCTCACCGAGAGGACCCCTGAGCTGCTGACCGAGTGGGGCAAGGTGGATGGGTGTGAACCTACCTGTCCCTGACCCACAGCCCTGGGGCCTTTTGGTGGTCATGGCATTTCTCCCCCATCAGTGGATGGGAAATCACAGCTCTGTATGAGGACCAGAGAGGTGGCATCGATGCAACAGGCCCTGGGCCTACCTTTTCCTGGCCCAGAACCTGTCCCACCTCATGGGCACCTGACAGTAACAGCACAGCCTGTGGTCAGTGTGGGTGCAGCCATCAGCACAGTTGGCATGTGCAGTCCAGTGTGAGGGCGTGGGTGTGTGCATGCAGTCCCCAATGAGCACCTTGAGTATATTTAGTGTGTGTGTGCTGTCTGTGTATGTGAAGCACACTCACACACATCTGCCCCACGCATATGCCTGGGTGTGTGCAAAGCACAGCCCATCAACGCAGGCCCCTCTGTGCTGTGTGGGTGGGTGTGCAACGAGCGGTGTGGCGGGCGTGCCAGGTTTCCCTGTGTGACTGCCTGAGTACAGCAGAGGCCTTTGCAGGAGCAGGTAGTGGAGAGGGGTACTGTACCCCGGCCCTGAGGGCCCTCACAGGTTGTCACCCCTGCCCCTGCCTCAGGAAGGCTGGCCCCAGAGCCTGTGATGAACAAAGGCCGTCCAGGTGGGTCACTGCTGGGTGGCCATCCTCTGGTCTCCTCTCTCTGGAGCCCCAGAGGGCAGGCGAGGGCTGTAACCAGGGAGGCAGTCTGTCTGTCTGTTTGCCCATCCTGAGCCCAGCCATAAGGGGGCAGGGAGCCTTACAGGTTTGTGCTCGGGCAGCCAGTCAGGGATGCTGAGGCTGCTGATCTCTGCCGTGATCTTCTTCCTGTGGCCTGGCTTGGTGACCCCAATGGCCGTGAGGTCCTAGGTAGAGGAGAGGCCTGTTAGCTGGAGGCTGAGGGCCTATTTCTGGGTCACTGCTGGCGGCTAACCTTCGGGCAGCTCACCTCAGGGGTCATGCGGCTGATGGTGGGCAGATCGTAGCCAGCGCTGAGGAAATTGGTGGCATACAGCTGCAACTGGAACGTGGCGAGCCACTGGCTAACAGCCTCAGCGCTCTGGAAGACACAAGGCACCCGCTGCAGGCCCGCCCACCCACCCACCCACCAGGTGTACACCCCAGCCACCGTGGTGCCTCCTCTGTAAGCTCAGTCTGCTGTCCACTGGTCCACGCGCAGCTAGGCCCCAATCAGTCTGGCACCGGCGCTCCCTCCTCACTCTGTGGTCCTGGATGCCGCCATCTTGAGCATTGCGCAGCACTGCAGCCTCATTCTTGATCTCCACCGGGAGGGTCCAGCTGCTTCCTGACCATGCCCCCACCCCTGTTTCTGCACCCCATGGTGTGGTCCCATGTGAAGGGCTCTGGGAATGGGGCCTCAGCATAGCCCCTCACTCCCTGGGAGGTGAGCTTGGCCCAGAGGAATGCAGGACTCAGCCAGCAGCTCACACCTTCCTCAGCACACAGGTCACACACACAGGATCCATCACAGCTATGCACGCATTTAGTCTGGTCTCACACCCATGCCATTTCACAGGCACACACACACACAGGTGCCCGCCTCACAGTCACACTGCACATCCATGCACAGCCTCATTCATCTCACATATGTGTTACACTTAGACATATCAGCGCACACAATAGACAACACCTACACACACAGACTGAGACAGACAGAAGGAGGGGGCTAGCCTGTCAAGAGCCCTCAGTGATACTGTGGCCAGGCCAGGAAGGCAGCCCCGGGCACCCCTCCCTGCTGCCAGCCCAGGCCCTGTACCTTGCCCTCCGATGCTGGCTCCAGCTTCTTGGGCGGCTGCTCTGCATAGACCTGCCCACCATGGGCCACTGGAGGCTGAGACCGGGCTGCACCTGGGGATGAGAGGGCATGGGTGGGGGCAAGGGCTGCTCAGGGGCCACCTCTCTGCCAGGACAGCAGTGCTTCGTCCTTACCTGCGGAGCCCTCCAAGGGCTTCACGGGGCCGTCCCCGGGGCCGGGCTCTGAGATGGACTTCTGGGACAGAACTGTTGCCAGGAGCTGCAACCCAGACAGGTTGGCTGGCCAGTGCTGCTCTGGGCACAGGCTGCCCTGGCCCTGACACCACCCCACCTACCTTGACCCCTTCGGAGCCTGCGTGCAGGGTGTGGGCCCCACTGCTCCGGCCAACAGCCACACCGCTCAAGCTGCCACTTCGGTCGCCACCTGCCAGCACAAGGGAACATCAGCTGGTACCGGCCCTGCCCAGCCTGGGGGAAGCCTTGCAGAAGTGCTGTTGCTGTAGCCCCCCCCCAAGGCTCCCCTACCTGCAAAAGGCTTCCTCAGCACCCAGATCTCTTCAGGAGGTGCAGAGGGTCCCGACAAGCTGCCTCCTTGGGGTGGGCTTGGTTCAGCGCCTGCTCGGGAACCTGTGAGCCAAGCATAGCCTCCCTGAGTCCTGGACCAGCTCAGGCCTGGGAGCCTGACACTGAAAAAAGGTTGCCCCCTGGCCTGATCCTGAGCCTAGGCCCAACTCATGCATGCTTCAGGGGTCAGCACTACAGTCTCCTCCTGCCCTGAGAGAACCTTAGAAGACCCCTCCCACCCCAGACATTTGACAGCAGGAGAATGTGGCAGAGAAAGGCCCCCAAGACAGGCTATCCTGCCAGTGGCCCTGTGGTTCTGCAGGGCGGTGTGGTTTGCCAGAGGGTGCAACCCCCTCTGTTCCCCGGGCAGTAGTGGGGAGGGAAGAGGCACAGAGGAGCCTGGGGCCATGCTCCCCACCCCTGGGAACTAGATTTCTGTGGGTGGGATGGCTACATCTCCTAACGGGACCACTTTGCTCTTTCACCCCACCTGTCCCTCTGCGATCTCACCCGTCCCCTGCCTGACGCCACTCTGCAGCCCTGTAGCCATGGCCTGCATCCCTCTCCCTCACTCTGCACCAGCCACGCTGGGCTCCTTTGGACCCTTACACATATCACACTCTTTCCTGCCTCAGTTCCTTTGCACACGTGGTCCCCACAGCCTGGGTTGCTCTGCCTTAGCTGGTCCCTCCCATTTCTCAGGGCCTTCTCTGGCTGCCCTATCTAAAGCAGGCCTCCAGCCACATTTTCTGTCATTGGCTGGTATGTTTCCTTCCATGTTTACTTCACTGTCCCCTACTCCCTTCCCTCCCTGGGAACAAGCTCCTTGAAAGCAGGAATGATGTCCATCTGAGTCACCATCTGTTCCTAGTGGTTGGTGTGCAGTGTCTGTTGAATAAATGAAGAAATGGGCATGAGGACACCGATGAGGAGACAGCTGACAGGACACACGTCTGGACACCACTGTGGACCTTGTAGCACCTGGCGATGGCCAGAGCCCGGTGGTCGCCCTGCCATCCAACACACATGCGCACCTACTTCCTTCTGGCCCCTAGCCCAGACCTGGGGTAGGACTTGCCTGCTCGCTTTACAATGACCTCGCCCAGGGAGGATGGGAAGTAGCCCACCCGGTCATTGCCTGTCCGGTTGTCATGGATACAGCCCTTCCACCGGCCATCTGGATGCTGCTCAAGGACCTGGCCAGATGAGGTGGGGAGAGAACACTCAGGGAGACTTCTGGGTTGCGTGGGTGGGTGGCCTGGGCCTCCTGCCCAGACCCCAGACTTCCCAACTGCTGAGGGGAAAATGCCGTGGGGTGAGCACCCAAGTCCCACCCATCCCTGCTCCAGTGGCCCGAGGCCATCCTTACTGTGATGACATCCCCAGCTTTCACGTTGAGGCTGGTCAGGTCATAATTGTTACAATAATCTTGGGTTGCCCGGACCTGCAGAGCCGCCGAGGCCTCTGGAGACACAGGAGGTAGACTCCCCAGTCCTTCGAACCGGCCCGGCCCAGGCCCTGCTGCAGACCCCCTGCCCTGCCTGGGCCCACCTCGCAGCAGCTGCTTGATCTCCTTGCTGGCCTGGGATGTGGTGAACTGGTGCACAATGTCCAGGGCTGTCTGGCTGTACGTGTTCCTCACATGAGCATTGATCCCGTTCTGCACGTGCCGAAGGGGGAGGTCTGTCAAGACCCCCCACTCCCCCACCCCTGACAGCACCCAGCTCCCCCTGGACCTCCGACTCACGTCCAGCAGCAGCCGAACCACTTCCGTCTTCCCGCAGAGTGCAGCCTCGTGCAGGGCTGTGCCGGACTTGGTCTGGCGGTTAATGTCAATGCCAGCTTGGAGGAGGAGCCTGGTGGGAAACCAGGGGCAACAGGAAGGACCTATAGCAGGAGCCTTCTGCCTCAGCACCCCAAAGCTGAGCCCTGATTTCCGAGCGCCTCAGGATTAACCAGCCCTACCCGCCTCCCTGACAACATGGTACCTGACCATGACTGAGCACCTGTGGACGTGCCTGCCCTGTGCTAACCCTTCACAGTGGTTATCTTGCCTCACCCCCACACAGGCATTGCTGTAATGTCCATGGAAAAACAGGCTCAGAGAAGTTACATGGGTCCACGAAGTCACCCAGCAAGTGGCAAGACTGCCCTGGAGCCCAGGCTATGTGGCCGTGGGTGCCCACTCCCCAGCCTTTTTCCTCCAGCATGTCCTTCAAGTGGGCAGCTGGAGGTATCCTTGGCAGACTGTTCCTGTCTTATCATCAAGCCAGGAGGAGTACCCTCGAGCTGGAAACCTGCACCCCACCCACACTCAACCATACCTGATGATGTCGATGTGGCCATTCTTGGCTGCTAGGTGCAAGGGGCTGGTGCCATTGGGGTCAGTGGTGTCCCCCGGCCGGGGCTCCAGCAAGGCTGTGCACATGTTGCTGCTGAGGAGCAGCTGGACCACCTTGAAGAAGGGATCAGAGTAGGGGGTGGCCCAGAAATGGGTGGGGGGTTGCAGGTCTGTCCCCGACTCCGGGCTCAGGAGAGGAAGACAGAACAGATAGAGTGCCTCTCAGCTCCTGGGAGACTTACCCCAACGCGGCCGAACTCACAGGCCAAGTCCAGAGGTGTCTTGCCCGAGTTGTCCACCATGCACGGGTTGGACTGGTGCTGCAGCAGCATCTCGGACTGCGGGGCCCACGGAGCACAGTGAGCCCCAGGGTGTCGGTCGGGCTCGTGCCTCCCCAGCACCCTGCCATCCCTGAGGTGGTCCTCACCACATCATAGTGACCGTGCTGGGCTGCGAGGTGGAGGGGGATGTGGCCCTCATCCGATGGGATGTTCACTGCTGAGCCTGCTTTTAGCACCAGCTTCATGGGCTCCTTCCGGCCCTGCCAGGCAGCATAGTGCAGTGGCCTCATGCCTGGGGGCAGGCAGGGGCCATTGGGAGCTGGCCCCTGAACCTGAGCCCACCCCTGACCTCTAGAATGCAGATCCCATGAGGACCTTCCTAGACGCAGCCTGAGACCCTGGCGGTGACCTCAGTTGAGGGACCATCCAGTCCTCAAGGGACCTCTGACCTCAACCCCAGCCCTCCTGGCTCTGAGGTTCTTGACAGGCCTTGCCTTTGTTGTCCTTGATGTCCACAGCAGCCTGGGCCTCCAGCAGCAGGGTAATCAATTCCGTGTTGCCATTGAGGGCCGCGTGGTGCAGGGCAGAGAATCTGGGACACGTGACAAATACATATAGGCAACTACTCGGGCACCTGGCCTTCCCCAGGACCCCCCTAGCCCCGATCCCAGACTGGTATCCCCCTGGCTGAGAACTCACCCATCCGGGTCCTGAAAGTTGACATTGATCTTCTTGGTGGAGCCCAAGAGCTCTGGGAGTGGGAAGGAGACACAGTAGGGAGGCTCTGTCAGCCCCTTCTGCAGCCTGCCTGGGTCCTCCAGCAGCTTAAGGGCCCCCTCCAGCAGCTTAAGAGCAGGCAGAGGGTGCTAGCTGGCTCCCTGGCAGGCTCAGAGCCAAAGTTATCTAAGTGTTTAGTCTGGAAACGTTTATGTATTCATTCATTCATTCAACTCTGTTCCCTGCACTCAGCTCCAGGTACCAGCTTTTGGACCTTCGTTTCCCACTAAACTGAGATGTTGGGAGGTTCACGGGGCCAAAGTCTCCAGGCCTGTCCCCGCCTGGGAACAGAAGCCAGGGCTGTGCACCCACATAGTCACACACATGTGCACATGTATCCCCTGCTGACAGTGGGAGGGAGAGAGCCAGCCAATCTGTCTCTCAGAAGGACCCAGATGGGCTGGGGGTGGCCCAGGAAGGCTTGGACACCCAGAAATGAGGGTATTCTCCAAGGGAAAACCTGCATTTCCAGGATATAGCCTTCTCCCACTCCCAGCCCTGGGCCTGGCCACTATAGATGAGCCCCACTCAGCAGGGCAGGAAGGAGAGGCAGGCAGCTGGGCCAATGGCTCTGACTGACCAGATGAGAATGGCCATCTCATGTATAGGGGCACTCTCAGGCCCCAGGATTAACAGCCTGAAGCCCGAGGGGCCCAAGCTCTCCCTTCAGAGCTCTAGTCTCCTCCTGAGGCCTCCCAGGTCCTGGCCCCCAGAAGCTGCCTGCCAGAGGAGGGGGGCCCACTGACATCCTCCCCTCGGGCTCAGGTCCAGCCAGGCTCAAGCCAAACCCCTGCCTGTCTAGGCCATGGTTACATAACCCATTTGTGGGTCAGTTGTTCCGTGAGGGAAGGAGGGGCTGGCAGGACAGAAGCCCCTTTGTCAGGTCCTGGACAGAGATGGGGGCAGGGGGCCTGAGGGCGAAGAACTGGGGGAAGTGAAGGAGTTGAGTCACAGAGGGGGTGCTATAGGGCAGCTCGGTGCAGAATGTGGGTCCCCGGTGGCCCACAAAGCCTGCAAAGTCAGACAGGCCCGAATTCGAATGCTCCCTCTGCCCTTCACTACCCCTATGGCCTTGGCCCTGAGCTTGAAGGGGACTAAAAGGGCTGGCCTCGCAGACCTGAGGACGTTTCCAGACACAAAGCATGAAGGGTCTGGCAAGGAGTTGGCTCATTAAGTAGCGATGACTAATATTAGCTCTATGGGAACCCCATCCACACCCTCCCGCCACAGGGGGCTTCTCCTGTGCGGAGCAGAGGCTCCAGAAAGAGAGGCACTGCTACCCCTGCCCCTCCCCCTCTGCTCAGACACTTCGCTGGTGCTGAAGTCCATCTCCATTGGCAGCAATGCCGCCCTTCCCTCAGTGGTCCAGGCCAAAACTCTGAAGTCAGTCAGCCCTGGGTCCCCTCTTGACACCTTAAATCTTCTCCATTGGTAAACCCCACTGGCTCTACCTTTAAGACCCTCTCAAAGCACACTCAGGATTTTACCACTTCTCACCACCGCCATCGTGACCACCCTGGGCCGGCCCAGCATCTCTGGAAGGATCATTGCCAATACCGACCCCCCCCCATTAGTGTCCTCACTTCCTCCTTACCCCATTGGGCCTATCCCCCACACACTGAGGTCAGGGGATCCCTCTTAGAGCATGAATCGCACCCCTTTGCTCCTCTTCAGCAAACTCTCCAAAAGCGCCTGTCGCTGAACAGTGTCTGCAGGGTGCGGTCCCTGACTTCCTTGGCACCCCCGCTCCAGCCATGTGATGGTGCTCCAACTTTCTGGCCACCTGCCACAGGGACCTGGCACATATTATATTGGGTTGACACAAGGTTTGTTTAGTTTTTCTGTACCACAGCTCTAGTAGTGCTTAGTTGTCTTAATTTCATTCGAAACAATTTTGTTAGATCGTATTGTGACAGCTGTCATATCAGTGTGCACTGAAAAAAACTTGCCCTGTCTGTTGTGGCTCAGTGGATTGAGCGCTGGCCTACGAACTGAAGGGTCACCAGTTCGATTTCCGGTCAGGGCACAGGCCTGGGTTGTGGGCTGGGTCCCCAGTGCGGGGCATGTGAGAGACAAGCACACATTGGTATTTCTCTCCCTCTCTCCCCTTCTCTCTAGAAAATAAATAAAATCTTTTTTAAAAAAACCAATAACTTATCAGTCCTGGCCAGTGTGACTCAGTGGACGGAGTGCCAGCCTGCAAACTGAAAGGTCTTTGGTTCGATTCCCAGTCAGGGCACAAGCCTGGGTTGTGGGCCAGGTCCCCAGTTGGGGGCGTGCGAGAGGCAGCCACACATCAATATTTCTTCCCTTCTCTTTCTTCCTCACTTTCCCTCTGTCTATAAGTAATCAAATAATTCTTTAAAAAAAAAACCACCAAAATTGGTGGATTTTTATACAGCCATTTTAACATGGAAGATGGAAGAAAATTCGCAATACCTTCGGGATATTATGATTTATTATTTTAAGAAAGGTAAAAACACAACTGAAGCACAAAATAAGGTTTGTGCAGTATATGGAGAAGGTGCTGTGACTGATTGAACATGTCAAAAGTAGGTTGTGAAGTTTCTTGGGACTACTGACATTTTGGCCCAATAATTCTTTGCTGTGAGGATGTCCTAGGCATCCGAAGATGTTTAGCAGCACCCCTGGCCTCTCCCCACGACATGCCAGTAGTGGGGGACAGCCGGCACACTCGAAATATCCAAATCAATAGTTATTGGTGAAAATGAAAAATGTATCTTTTATTTTATGGAAAAAAAACCTAAATGGTCTTTTTGGCCAACCCAATATACATGTGTGGGTTTTTCTTCCCCCATTTATTCCCATGATTCTTTCCCTCAGTTCTTCCAGGTCTTTATCCGAATGTCACCAGCTTGGTGAAGCCTCCCTGACCATCTAAAGTGATAAACCCCGCCCTGACCGGGGTGGCTCAGTTGATTGGGCATCATTCTGCAAAATGAAGGGTTGTCTGTTTGATCCCAGGCCGGGCCACATGCCTGGGTTGGGGGCCCAGTCACACCGTGTACAAGAGGCAACCAACCAATCGATGTTTCTCTCTCCCATCAATGTTTCTCTCCCTCTCTTCCCCTCTCTCTAAAAATAAATCAATAAAATCTTAAAAATAAAATAAAACAGTGCCCCCCCCCCATGCCATGTCTGCTGTATTCTTCTCTTTGGCTTCCATCACCACCTTTGATCTCGTCTGCATCTGCCTCCATCACTGAACTGCTCTCTCTGCAAGAGGACAAGGGTTTTTATCTACTTTGCTCACTGCCGTGTCCTTGGAGGCTGAATCAGTGCCAGGTACATACAGGCGCCCAGTAAATTAGAGCCTGGAATCATATCCTAGTCCCACATACTGGGTCCCCCTGCTGGGGCCAGTTTCAGGCATAGGACCTTTCGAGCATGTGCAGCCACTCAGAAGGGCCCCTCATCTAGTTGGACGCTCTGCTGTCACCATCTTCAATTCTTAATTTTTGGACGAGGCACCCATGTTTTCATGTTGCACTGGGCCCTGTGAAGTATACAGCCTGGCCTGCCACAGTCCCTTATTTAGGTGAAGAGAGCGAGACATGGCTGCTCTGTAGCACCCCCATCCTGTCTAGGGGCCACATCCAGGACATTCTCAACACCCCCCCCCCCACTACACACACACACGACACTGCCCAAGTCTAATGTTTGCTGCCCGTCTCTTTTCTTAGATCCAGTTCCCAGTAGCCAGTTCTCAGCTTCTCTTGCAGACTTCCCAGTCTAGACCCTTTTCCTCCCTCCCACAGTCAACGCCTCCCAGGCAGCTGCTAAGCCTGGTGCTCTGAGGGGAACACTTAGCCAGGCCCACCTGCTCACCTGGCTGTACTTGCTGAAATTTCAGAGGGGCCAGAGGTCAAGGCCCAGGAAGAGACACAGATACCAGGGGAGGAAGAGCCTCCAGTCCAAAGGGGACAATTCCTCACATGAAGAGGGGCATCATGCTAAGAGCATCTCACCCTCTCCCTGACACCGATCTCCTCAAAGAGGAAAATAGCTGGAATTGGGTGGAGGAGAGCTTGAGGTCTCAGAGCACTTCCCCGGCACCTGTGGGAGACACCAGCCGCCGAGGAATGAGTGCTGCATGGGACTGGGGAGGCCGAACCAGGCACAGACAGGTGCTCTGAATGAAGCTGGAGGGGCCCAGGCAGGTGGGAGAGAAGGGGGCCAGTGGGCACCAATCTGAAGCCCCCTTTCCCTTTCCACAAGGGCATGAAGTCCTATGGATTCCACATCAGTAACAGCACATGAACTTTGTCCCCCAACCCATCCCACGACTTATGGTCTCCAATCTCTGGTCACCCCAGCCTCTCTTAACTGTTCTCCTGGGACCATCTCTACCTTTGAAGGCATCTCCAAACTCCAGGCTGCAGAGGCCCCAATGCCTCTCGAGCCCACCCTCCTGACCTCCCTCGACCACTCTGCCCAGATGCTCCTCCGACCACAGAAGCCATTTATAGGCCACCCCACAGAGCCACTTCTTCCCCTACAGGGACTAGACTCTTCTCTAGTCCCATCTCAGAGTGGCTGAGCCCCACGGCCTCCAGGAGGCAAGGCACCCTCCCAGCTCTTCCAGGGAAGCGGGGTCAGTACAGTCTCTTCCCAGCTCCCCCAGGCAGGTAGCTCTGGGCCAGATGCTGGAGAGCCAAGCCGAGAGAGCACAGGTGTACTAGCTCATAGTCTTCAGGAAATTCAGAAAGGAGAGGCTGGGCCAGAAGGAAGGGCGGGTTACCCCACCCCTGCCAGCAGAAGGCCAGCCCCCACCCAGCACCTCCCCTTCCCCCCTCAGTGCCAACTGCTCAGGGTGCTAGTGCCAGTGTGTGTAAAGAGGCTCCCTTCGAGGTGGGAGGGAGGACTGACAGAGTCTGGTGCCACACTGGAGGGCTAGGGCCACGGGGAGGTGCCAGCACACGGAGATCATGGGAACAAGGATTATAGGATGACCCTGAATATAGCGGGCCCTAGGGTGCCCACCACCCAATGGCCCAAACTCCAGCTGTACTATGCTGAATCAAAATACATCTTACTCCAAAGCAGGCCAGTGTTGCCATGACGACGGAGCTAATTCATGGAGGGATTTCTCTGTCTGACTTATTAAGCCCGCTCCTGTGAGTCAGAGCCTAGAGACCAGTCTAGCAAGGGTGTACACAGAGATCCAGGTGAGACCCAGGTAAAGGTAAAACCCCCCATACCTTCCCAGGGGGGCCAGAGTAGAAGGGAGGAGGAACCCCCAAATCTGATGTTCCTACTCCCCAGGTCTGCCTGCTCTGGGTTGAGGAAATGGTCCTAGTTAGTGCTTACTGAGCACTTAGTAAGAGCCTGGGCTTCATGTGTACTCTCTTATTGTTCTCATAGCAATGCTAGGAGACAGGGGACCACAAATATCTCCATCCTACAGATGAGGAGACTGAGGGCTGGGGAGCGGGAGTTATTTATACCCAAGATGGCATGGCCACTAGGTGGAAGTCTTGACCTTGCCTTCCACTTCTCAGTGACTTCACTTGCTTTCGAGGGTCAGCTGAGACTGTGCCTGTCTGGAAGCCCTCCCTTTCAGAGCCCTGAGCCCCTGAGCCCCTGAGCCCCTGAGCCAGCCCCAGCTGGGTGTGGAAGGCAAGGCCAGCCTGTGTATATGTGCCTGCAGGACATAGAAGTGTGGCTCTCTAGTTAGCACAGAGCAGACAGGACCTGGCAAGTAGGTACTGAAGCAGGAGGCCCCCTCTAGGGCTCAAGGATGCACCTCCCACCTTCCCTGAAGCAGTCTTAGTCCTCAGCATCCTTCAAGGAGAGAGGTGAGTCCCGTCCTCCCTGGCTTACATACAGCCCCTGGGGGTTTGGTAGGGAGTGAGGTGCTCACATTCCACATGCCATTCTGCACAGCCCTGCCTCTGCCCCTACAGGTACCCTGACACACTGACACAGTCATGTGCGCAGCCGCACATGTGGCTGGTCCACACACCCATCCATCTATCTCTAAGAGCCCTGGGGGAGCCTCCCGGTTGAGCTGGGATGAGTGCTGGGATCAGGGCTCCCAGCTCCCAAGCCTTCCCTGGGGCCCTAACAGCACAAGCTCAGGATGGCTAGTGGGAGACCCCTCCCTCTCCCACAGCCCCCTTTCCCAGCAGTGAGTCCAGAAAGAACCAGAGTCTGTTTCAGGGTGTGCACCTGCTTGGAGCTCAGCCTGACCTGGGCCGGGCGACCTTGGACCTGGGCCGGGCTCCCCTATCTGTAAATGGCCCACAGCCAGCCATGCCTGGGCAGCCACACCCCCAGCATGGTCCTGTCCCCCCTTCCCTGCAAAGCGTGTTATTAAACATGGAGCGGGAAAGGGGTCTGTCAGGGACCATTGGCCCCCTTGATGTCCCAACGGCAAGGGGCCCCTCCCTCTCTCCAAGGGGAGGGCATCGCCTTGCCCTTTAAAGGCCCAGCAGAGACCTCCAGCTGTCCACCCGCAGCCCGGGGAGGGAGGAGGACCGACGAGGAGAGGGAGGGGTGCGAACGCCTGCGACCGGGGAGGTGGGTTCAGCCAGGTGCCCACTGGGGGGGCTCCGGGTGACAGCCCAGCGCTCGGTGCCGCCCCTCCTTCAGGGCTGTGGACGAGGGTTCTCACCGAGGCTCTGGGCGCTGTTGGCCCGGCCCCGCCCCGCCCCCAGGGACCTACAGCATCCCCCTCCGCGCCCTGCGCTGGGAGGGTTTAGGGGCCGGACGCTGGAGGTGGCCCCCGAGCGTGCCGCGGCTCCCGTCGCCCCCCACCCCCACCCCGCGCCCCCCGCACTCACTGGCTTTCCCCGGCCGCGGCCTCTGCAGCAGCCTCTGCGCGGTCCCGACGTCCTCCGCCTTCACCGCCTGCACCAGCTCCTGCTCCTTCCCCATGGCGCGGCCAGGGCCGCAGCGACGCGGCGGCGCTCCGTGCTCTCCGCGCGGCTCAGAGGAGGCGGCGGTGGCTGCCCCGCGGCGCCGGCCGCATCCTTTTCCTTCCCCCGCCGCCCGCGCCCCTCGCCGTCCTCCGGCTCCCGCTCGGGCTCCCGGCGCGGATGGGGCGGGGAGCGCGTCACGGGTGGGGGGCGGCCCGGGAGCGGGGGCCGGTGGCGGGCGCGAGGCGGGGGCGCGGCACCTGGCACCGCCTCCTGGACGCCTGGGTCCCCCTCTTGTGGTCGCTGACCTCCGTCCGCCCGCGCCAGTCGCGCGCTTGGCTCCTTGGCTCCGCCCCTACCTCAGGCAGCCTCGTCCCGAGACGCCCCCTCCCCACGTGCAGGCCGCGGGAGTCAGGCCCGGCGTTTGAGGACACCCCGTTGCCCGCGGAGCGCCTGAGGCTGGGGACAGCATCGGCCAGGGGGATGGACCCTAAACCTGGACAGGGCGGTGGCGCCTCGAAGCTGAGCCCGAGAGAGGCTTCCAGAGGCTGCGGGACCCAAGCGGGGGAGTAACTCGGCGGCAGTGGGCGGGCGGGCGGGCGGGCGGGGACCCGGGCAAGGAGAGAACCCGGGCACCAGCTGTGGCATGGGAGCCAGCGCGCCAGAGGCTGTCAGACATTTCTGGCCCGTGGTTCCCGTGGGAGGTGTCGAAGGACTGTGAAGAGGAATCTCCCAATAATGAATTCGGTGTCAGGGAACCCGCACCCACTCCCCCCCACCCCCACCCCAACTGCACCTTCTTCCCCTGAATCCTCTGGCTCTGTCCATAAACAACAGAGGGCAGCAGTCTCTCTATCCTCGATCTGAACCCCAACCCCAGTGCAGCATCCCCAGCTGGGGTACAGCTCCCACCTACCACCAAGAGGTCCTCAAATCCCCTCATCCCCAGCCCAAATGGGGTCACGGGCCTGACCTGCACTAATCTGAGCCCCCACCAAAACCTGCTTACCCTCCAGCCTCTAGCCACAGACTCTGGTAGCACCAGACAGGGCAGTCCTGCTTGACAGATGCTAATACCCCACACATCCAAAGCACACACAAAAGCTTTACCCTTCTGACCTCCGGGCCTCAGGCCCTCACCTTGTAATGGCTGCTGCATTCCAGAGAAAGCATTGTTGGAGTGAGTTTCCTAGCTCAAGATGTTCCCTCACTTTAGGGAAGAGAAGACCATCACCCCAGTGGGACAAGGCTGTTAGGTGAGTTCACACATACGATGTGCTCTGATGCCCCTCTTCTCGCAGCCCAGACCATGAAGGACCTCTAGAGGGAAGGTTACCAGAGGGCAAGGGAGGGGGAGTAGCCGGCACTGAGGTCCCTGATCTCAGCAGTTGGTCATTTCCCCACCACTATCATGGGGTCTCACATGAAATTTGAGAACAAGCCTGGCTCTCCGCTGCCAGGAGTATCCCTTAAACACAAGGGCCCTTTCCCCCCATCCTTTATGGTGACCAGTTCCTGGGCACCTGCTGGGTCAGGATGTGTGCTAGTCACTTCAAGGATGAGCTTGGACTTAATGTGCCCATTTTACAGATGAAGAAACTGAAGCTCAGAGAAGTCAAGCGACTCAACTGAGGTCCCAGAATCTCTGTATCATGAATCTTTGCTTTTAAACCACATTAGCCGTAGCTGTTGTGGCTCAGTAGATGGAGTGCTGGCTCTGCAAACGTAAGGGTTGCCAGTTCGATCCCCAGTCAGGGCACATGCCTGGGTTGCGGGCCAGGTCCCCAGTTGGAGGCATGCAAGAGGCAACCACACACTGATCTTTCTCCCTCCTTTTCTCTAAAAAAATTTAAAAATATATATTTTAAAAAGAGGCTAATGTGGATTAGTCTCTGCACTTGTTCTAGTTCAGCCTCCTACTGGGCTTGTTTTTCCTGTCACTCTCTTTCTGAGTCTTAGTTTCCCCTCTCTAAAATGTGGTAAGAACAACATTCCCTTTAGGTTATTTGAGGATATATATATATATATATATATATATATATATATATGTTTGTTTATTTATTTATTTAGACAGAAGAAGAAGGAAGGAGAAAGACAGGGAGAGAAACAAGCACACGGTTGCCTCTTGCCCGCCCCCAACCCGGGACCTGGCCCGCAACCCAGGCGTGTGCCCTGACTGGGAATCAAACCTGTGACCTTTTGTTTTGCAGCCTGGCGCTGAATGCACTGAGCCACACCAGCCAGGGCTAAGGATATATTTTGATGGAATCAATAAGGTGCTTTGCAGTAGAACTTAGTAAGTGCTCAAGAAATGGCTGCTGTGAATGTTGTGATATTCTTGGGTCTTTCTACCTGGGCTATGTGAGAAGCAACTGTATTTTATTCATCTTTGTATCTGCAGACCCTAGCAGTGTGGCACACAGGACACACTAAAAAGAAAAAAAGAGAGAGAGAGCAATCATCCTTACCATTATTTCTATGTTTTGGCTGACTAAGGTAAACCACTGTGGCCTGAGCCTAACAGTTGCAGGGCCTGGGGCCAGAGTACAAACAGAGGCCCACGCACTGAATGTCTAAATATTTAAATGTTATAAATCATGCTAATAACCTGACTTAATTTAAATATGTTCTATTATCCTACCTTGACAAATATATCTTCATCATGACCTGAAAGGCCAAGTTCCAATTTAGAATTCTCAGATTCCTCTGGGCAGTGAACTGGTCCCTGCCTGCAGCATTTTTTTTTTTTTTTTGTAGCTCTTTGCCTAGCTCCAGCTCCATCTACAGTCTTCCTCACACGTAGGGATGGGCACTTTGCTGTGTGGTCCACTTTCAGGACAGACCTGGGAAGAGAGCTGTGTAGATTCTCCTATATTCACACCGCCTGGTGAGGCTAACCCCCTAGGAAGGGTGAGGAAGTCCTAGATCTGCTGCTGGGCAGCCCAGTGACCTTGGACACGCTCCGGACACTCAGCTGCCTCATCTGTAAAATGGGTCAACAGCTCTGCCCGCAGCCACGGCTGATGGGAGGATCTATATGAAGACAGAGATGTATGTCTGCCTGGGGTTCCCCAAGCCTGGGGATGGGCGCTGCAGGGCAGGCTAGCTGATCCAGCAGAGGGTAGGGATTCCGAGGTGCAGGATTTGGGCAACCTTCCAGGAAGTCAGGCCTCCGATCTCATCCCTGGGAGGAGGGGCTACTGAGCCAGCAGAATTGCTGAGGCTTGGCCTGGAGTAGAGCCTGCGGCCACTTCGCTGCAGCCTGGGCTGGCCCCCTTCCCAGCTGCACAGCAGCTTCCACCTGCAAGCCCAGCCCTGCTCCTGCCCACCAGCTGTGTGACTGCTCAGACGCTATCTGGTGCCCCGCTCTTTATGTATAAAATGGGGATAACGCAATGTACCCTCCCCATGGCCTGCTGAGAGCATACAGCATGTGTTAGCTGCCATGGTTTCTATCATTCTCCTAGCCGCCACCTTTGTAAAGCTGGTGCTTGGTACATAAGAGGGGATCCACCCGTGCGTTCTGTCCCACCTCCCTGCCCAGTGGGGATGCTGAAGCTGCTCAGGCTGTATGAGGAGAATGGCCTGGTCTGTCAGTCGTCCCCAGGCATGAGACATATAAAGCTGCCACACTCTACCCAGAGCCCCCACAGAAAAGGCAAATAGCTCCTGGCCCCATGGCAGACCCCCACAGACACCTAGCCACGCCTTCCAACCTTCTCTCAGCTCCACCCCTCTCTCCTGCTCTCAGATTTAGTTGCCGATTTGCTCTGAACATCTTTCAGGTGCTCAGGTTCACAGGATTCTTCGTCTTTCAGTCTTTGGAGCCTGCGTATTCATCTGCCACTTTCAGAGCTGCGTCTGAACCTGGTGGAGCTGCTGTGTAGGAACAGTACAGCTCCTGTACTCACAGAGCAAGATGAGGAGGATACACGAGACGTGGGAGCTACCTGGAGAGTAGTCACCTCGGCCAGAGCTGAGCCCAGCAGGAAGGGTTCTGTCATGTTCCAGAGGTGTGCCCCTTGGCACATGACTCTTTCTCTCTGAGCCTCATTATTCTTGTCTTCGAAATGGGGGAAAGGAGTTCTCCTTGGCAGAGCCATTGCAGAGATCTGATGCATCAGTGCAAGTAAAACGCTCAGCACAATTTGGTGGTTCCTCGAAAAGTTAAATAAGCCCTGGCCTGGTAGTTGGTTAGAGCCTTGTCCCAGTATGCCAAGCTGGTGGTTCGATTCCCAGCCTGGGTTGCAGGCCAGGTCCCCTGCAGGGGCCATGTGAGAGGCAATCACACATTGATGTTTCATTCTTCCTCTTTCTCCCCCACTTCCCCTCTCTTTATTTATTAAAAATAAATAAATAAAATCTAAAAAAAACTATTAGAACTAATAAATGAATTTAGTAAAGTTGCAGGACACAGAATCAATATATACAAATCTGCTGTGTTTCTAGACACCAATAGAGTTCATAAAATGAAAACAATCCCATTTTTAACTGCATCAACAAGTATAAAATACCTAAGGATAAATTTTTTTTAGATTGTATTTATTTATTTATCTTTAGAGGGGAAGGAGAGAGGGAGAGAAACATCAATGTATGGTTGCCTTTCGTGCATCCCCTGCTGGTAGTTGGCCTGCAAGGAACCGGCCTGCAACCCAGGCATGTGCCCTGACTGGGAATCGAACCGCGATCGTCTGGTTGGCAGGCTCGCGCTCAATCCACTGAGCTACACCAGTCAGGGCACCTAAGGGTAAATTTAAGCAAGAAGGTAAAAGAGCTGTACTCTGAAAACCACTAAGACATTCAAAAAAGAAATTGAAGAAAATACAAATAAATGGAAGGATATACCTTGCTCATGAATTGAAAGGATTATATTATTAAAATGTCCTTTCTATCTAAAGCAATATACAGATGATACAGATTCAGTGCAATCCCTATTAAAATACCAATGGCATTCTTCTCACAATTAGTCCTTTAGAATCAGGACTAATTCTAAAGCTTTCATGGAAGCACAGAAGACTCAGAATAGCCAAAGAAATTTTAGGGAAAAAAACAAAGTGGAAGATATCATACTCCTTGATATCAAACTATACTAAAAAGCTACAACCAAGTAAAGACAGTCTCTTCAATAAGTAGTGTTGCGAAAACTGGACAGATATACACACACACAAAATGAAAACTTGACCACTTTCTTACAGCATATTTAAAATAAACTCAAACTGGATTAAAGACTTAAATGTAAGACCTGAAACCAAAATCTCTTAGAAGAAAGCACAGATAGTAATCTCTTGGACAAACTCTTAGTGGTATCTTTTTGGATATGTCCCCTAAAACAAGGGGAAAAAGAAAAAAAATGGAAATATCACACTAAAAAGTTTTTGGGCAGTGAAGGAAACCAGCAACAACATGAAAAGATAGCTCTGGCTGGTGTGGCTCAGTGGATTAAGCGCTGACCTAACTAAGGGCTCCCAGTCGGTTCAATTCCCAGTCAGGGCACATTCCTGGGTTGCAGGCCAGGTCCCCAGTAGGGGGCATGTGAGAGGCAAACACATGTTGATGTTTTTCTCCCTCTGTTTCTCCCTCCCTTCCTCTCTCTAAAAATAAATAAATGAAATCTTTTAAAAAATGAAAAGACAATCTACTGAATGGGAGAAGATATTTGCAAATGATACATCTGATAAAATGTTAGTATCCTAAATATATAAGAAACTCAAACAACTTAACACCAAGAAAGTAAACAATCCAATTTAAAATAGGGCAGAGGTGGGTGAAAAAGGTAAAAGAATTAAGAAATACAAATGGTAGTTACAAAATATCACAGGGGTATGAAAGAACAGTATAGGAAATATGGCCAATAATACTGTGATAACTATGTGTGGTACCAGGGGGTACTTGAAATTTCAGGGGGGATCATTTTGTAAAGTACATGATTATCTAACCACTATGCTAACACCTGAAACTACTACAAAATCATATTGAATGTCAACTATAGTCAAAAAATAAAAATTTTAGCCCTGGCTGATGTGGCCCAGTAGATTAACTGCTGGCCTGTGAACTGAAAGGTCACAGATTGGATTCCCTGTCAGGCTCAAGTCTGGGTTGCTGGCCAGGTCCCCAGTTGCAGGCGGGCAAGAGGCAACCAATTGATGTTTCTCTTGTTCATTGATGTTTCTCTCCCTCTCTTTCTCCCTCCCTTCCCCTCTGGCTGAGAATAAATAAAACCATTAAGAATAAATAAATAAATATTTAAAATGGGCAGAGGACATGAATAAACATTTCTACCAACAGGACATACAGATGGCCAACAGGCATATGAAAAGATGCTCAACATCACTAATGATATGGGAAGTTCAAATCAAAACCACAGTGAGATATAACCTCACACCTGTCAGAATAGTTATCATCAATAAATCACTAGACAACATGTGGAGAAAAGCGAGCCCTTCTACACTGTTGATGGGACTGTAAATTAGTTTAGCCACTATGGAAAACAGTATGGAGATTCCTCAAAAAAGTAAAAATAGAGTTGCCATATGACCTAGCAATTCCACTTTTGGGTATTTATGCACAGAAAGCAAAAACACTAATTTGAAAAGACATATGCACCCCGATGTTCACGGAAGCATTACTAACAATGGCCAAGACATGCAAGTAACCTAGATGTCCATTAATAGACAAGTGGATAAAGAAAATATGGTATATATACAATGGAATATCATTCAGCTATAAAAATAACGAAATCTTGCCCTGGCTGGTGTAGCTTAGTGGATTGAGCGCAGGCCTGCGAACCACATGATTGTGGTTCGATTCCCAGTCAGGGCACATGCCTGGGTTGCAGGCCAGTTCCCTGCAGGCCAACTCCCAGCAGGGGATGCACAAAAGGCAACCATACATTGATATTTCTCTCCTTCTCTCCTTCCCTTCCCCTCTAAAGATAAATAAAATAAAATAAAATAATAGTGAAATCTTGCCATTTGCAACAACACGTTTGGACCTAGAGATTATATGCTAAGTGAAATGAGGCAGAAAGAGAAGGATAACTATCCTATGATTTCACTTATATGTTGAATCTAAAAAAAATGAATAAACAAAACAGAAGCAGACTGAAAATGAGCTGAGGCTGAAAGGGAAGGGGTGGGGGAAATGAAGATTTAAAAAAAACCAGAATAGGCAAATCCTTGTAGACAGAAAGTAGATTGATGGTTGCCAAGAGCTGGAAAGGGAGGGTGTGAGAGGGGAGGTTGAGAAGGGAGGGGACATGAGAAGTGACCGCATCATGGTAGGGGTTTTCTTCTGTGGTGATGAAAATATACTGGAACTAGACAGAGGTGGTGGTTGCACGACCTTGTGAATGTACTAAGTGAAACAAATTTTGAAAATGGTTAATTTCATATTGTGTGAATTTCAATGAAAACAATGCCCCATACAGAATAAGCCCTCCAAATGCTCTGAAAGTTGCGGAAAACCAGGAGTTCAACAGGTAAAGAGGTGAAGGGGAAGGCCTCCAAGGTGTGGGCAATGGTTCAGAAGGGAGTGTCTGATAGGGAATCATCTGCTCTGGCTAGGTGGGAATGGAGCAACCGGCCTATGAAACAGAGAGAGGGAGAAAGCTGCCGGTTCTGCAGTGGCCAGGTCGGAGTCTGGAGGACAGAAAACCCCTGAAGACTTCTAACAGGGCTCAGACTTAGGTTTTTAAAAGACCACTTTGCAATGTGTAGGATACCTTGAAGGAGGGCCAGAGTGGTGGTGGTGGTGGGGCGGGGCGGGGCGGGGCAGGTCAGGAGGCTGCTGTGGGAGACAGGGTGGTGGATGTGGCTGGATCACACCTAGGTGTAACACCCAAGTGGCCCCTGGCACACAGTTAGGTAAGTCTATGGTGAATTGTCTTGGTTGTGAAGAGTGGTGTCCATGGGGACTTCCAGGGACAGTGTATCACAGGGAGCCAGATCTGAGCTGGAGAAGGGATGGAAAGGTGCTGGAAAGGTGCTGTCACAGATGTGGTGATATTGCAAGCTCTGGAGAATGGACAACCTGCTGCAGCCGCCCCCCCACCCCCACCTCCCACCCCAGGAATAATGTGGATTTGGAAGGAGACAAGACCTCTGAAGGGCACCAGCCTTCAGGGGCAGAGAGAGACTTGAGTGTCTGGAAAGAAGCTAGGCAACAGGAGCTTTTCAGGAGCAGGGCTGTCAACCACTGTGCAGCCGTGTCCAGATGCAGAATGAATCAGCTGAGTCTGGCAGGGTGAGTGACCTTGTGACATTTTCACTGGTGAGCTGGAAGAGAAGACCTCACATCAAGAGGAGTAAAGCAGGGCCCTGGATGGTGTAGCTCAGTGGATTGAACGCGGGCCTGCGAACCAGACGAACATGGTTTGATTCCCAGTCAGGGCACATGCCTGGGTTGCGGGCCAGTTCCCAGCGGGGAACTCACGAGAGGCAACCATACATTGATATTTCTCTCCTTCTCTCCTTCCTTTCCCCTCTAAAGATAAATAAATAAAATCTTTAAAAATTAAAAAAAAGAGGAGTAAAGTGGGGAGTGAGGATGTGGAGTCAGCAAGGTAGTAAAGACAGCTCTTTGGAGGACAGAGCGCTGGCTGGAAGGAAAGTTTTGGGTTCTTTTGTGAAGTTTAAAGGCTGAGGAGAAGGAAGGAGGGGAGTTGGGGAGAGTACATTAAGAAGTTTCCTGGGACTCAGGGCCCAAGTGGATGGGCAGGGGATGTGGCCTTGGTCAAAGGGCCAGATACAGAAGGGGGTTGGGGTGGAGCTGCATTTTAAGCATGGTGAGAACTGTGGGAGAGCCTGTCTTAAGGACTTCTTTTCTGTGAAAGAGGGTGAGGCCACGTGCGTGGAGTGTGGTAGGGCTGGAATGGGAAATAAGGTATGAAGGACCCAGTTTTGGAGGGGTCACTGGGCTGAGTTGGAGGAATGGAGGATCAGGAACGAGCTGGAAAGGCTTGTAAGGGTCCAGTCTAGGGTTGCCAGATTTAGCGAAAACTACAGAAATCCTAGTTACATTTGAATTAACGTGGACAAATGAATAACTTTTTAGTTTATTTCATGCAATATTTGGGACATAGTGATATATTTTAGAAGTTATTGATGTTTGTCTGAAATTCACATGCAACTAAGCGTTCGGTAATTTACCTGGAAATCCTAGCCCGAATGGGGAGTAGGGGACTAAAGGAATGGAGGGGGTGCTGCGACCTGGCCTCGGGACCCAAGCCTGGAAAATAAATAGCCCTTTCACGGGGGTGGGGTGGGCGAATGAGGAGAACGCTGGAGCCGTTACTTTTGTTCATCTACCTGGCGGCGCTAAGGATCACCAAGGCCTCTACAGGTTTTTCCGGGCGGGAGGGGCCCCCCAGCGCCATAACTTTGGTCTCGTCCCACCCACCCCCTCGTAGTCCGGTGGTGTCGTCCTAAAGGCCCATCGATAACTCTACGCTCGGCCTCAGACTATCGACTCATTCCGGCTCTGCTCGCCGTCCTGGTCTGCAGCGGAGCGCAGAGTCGCCCGTAAGGTACCGAGGTGGCGGGACGAGAGCTAGAGAGCAGCTACTGTGTGGTCGGGAGAGCGCGATCGGAGGAAGCTGGCCCAGTGGGATAGAGTCACGACTGTCGGCGGAGCACCGGGGAGCACCAGGGTCCAGCCACAGAACGCCCCTTCACTTCAGGTCTAGCCGCCGGCCTGCTACGCATGCGCAGCTGCAACACTCGGCTTTCCTTTTGGCCCTTCTGCCTCCTTGCGCACGCGTGGCCAGCCCCTGCGGCAGGGTGACATTCCGGGTGTGACTGCCCCCTGGCGGCGGGTGAGGTGGTGTCTGGGGCGAGTCTGGGGCCGGCCGGAAAGTAGCACACGCCTTGTAGCTGAGAGGGTGTCGCTGGTCAGTTGCCACCTGTGTCCCTGAACCTCACTGAGCCTCACTTTCTCCATCTCTAAAATGGCAGTAATCTCTCTCCGAGTAGAACGATAATCTGTTTAGGATATCGATTTTCAACTGGTGTGCCACAAGAATTTTTAAAGCATGCAATACCTATTTAGTCAAGTGCAGTGACCTTTTTCCCTTTAGGTTGTCAAGTTTTAAAAAAAGACAAGAGCCAACACAATAGCCGTCCAGTGTGAGTAAATCAAAATTACACCTATCGTTTGTCAGATGAGAAAAAATTGTGTTTTTTGGTGTACCACAGACTTTTAGTAATTAGTTTATGTTTGCCATGAAATGAAAAAGGTTGAAGCCCTGGCCGGTGTGGCTCAGTGGGTTGAGTGCTGGCCTGTGAGATGAAAGGTTGCCAGGTCGATTCCCAGTCAGGGCACATGCCTGGGTTGTAGCCCAAGTCCCCAGTTGGGGGCATGCAAGAGGCAACTGGTCAGTGTATCTCTTGCACATTGATGTTTCTCTCCATCTCTTTACCCCTCTTCCCTTCTCTAAAAATAAATAAAAATCTTTAAAAAAAAAAGAAAAAAATTGAAAATCGCTGGTTTAGGACATGAAGCGTATACTCACTTTTCTCTTTTTCAGATGCTCTGACCTTTAATCCCTGTGGAGTCTTCCAAGACAACACAACATGAACACATCCCCAGGCACAGTGGGCAGTGATCCTGTTATCTTGGCCACTGCGGGCTATGACCACACCGTGCGGTTTTGGCAGGCCCACAGTGGGATTTGCACCCGCACAGTGCAGCACCAGGATTCTGTATCCTCTGCTGGGAAGGTGGGCAGGGTGGTGCTGGACAGGATCCCTGGTGGGATAACAGCTTGGACAAAGGCCTATCTTCAGGTAGGGAAGATAGAGCAGCAGCTGAGCCATATGGTAGTGGCCTTGAGGGCCCCTTATCCCAGGACTCTGCTGGTCATCCTCCTTAATAGACATAGCAGGTGAATGCACTGGAGATCACGCCTGACCGCAGCATGATTGCTGCTGCAGGTACCTGTACCCTCAATCCGACCCCTAACTTCTGATGGGTTTATCTAGGCACAGCCTAACTTCAGTTTGGCCTATGCCAACAGGTTATCAGCATATCCGCATGTATGACCTCAACTCCAATAACCCCAACCCCATCATCAGCTATGATGGGGTCAATAAGAACATCGCGTCTGTGGGCTTCCATGAGGACGGCCGCTGGATGTACACGGGCGGGGAAGACTGCACTGCTCGAATCTGGGACCTCAGGTGTGGGTGCCAGGCAGGAGGGGCCTACTGCCTAGATATGTGGGGGTGCTGGATATGGGGGGGTGAGGGCCAGGCTGGAGAGTGACTTAAGCTGGGTTTCCTCTCAGCAGAGGCTGAGACAGGGTTTCCCATGTGGGTGATTTATTGAGGGCAACGAGGAAAGCAAGTTAGGGAAGGGACAACGCAATACAAAGTGTCAAAGAATAAGTCCTGCCTTGAGGCAAGGGGCTGGCCTTTATGCCCCTTATCAGTCAGTCACTGGCTTCGGGCTGCCCCTGGTGAGTGCCAAGCGTCCCAAGTATTTCCTGTGGGGCAGCTCCTATCAGCAGAGGGACAAGGCTAAATGCCAGGGAAATGGCATCTGGGTGGGACACCAGCATATCCCTACAGGCAGTGTATATCTCTCACCCCAAAGGTCCCGCAACCTGCAGTGTCAGCGGATCTTCCAGGTGAATGCGCCTATTAACTGTGTGTGCCTGCATCCCAACCAGGTGAGTGGTAGGCATAGGGCTGGACATCCCGAGGCTATGGAGGGCAGGGGTCCTGCCTTATAAGCCTCACCTCCCCTGCACTCCAGGCAGAGCTAATTGTAGGTGACCAGAGCGGCGCTATCCACATCTGGGACTTGAAAACTGACCACAATGAGCAGCTGATCCCTGAGCCTGAGGTCTCCATCACATCTGCCCACATTGACCCAGATGCCAGCTACATGGCAGCAGTCAACAGCACTGTGAGTCCTGGGGTGGGTGCAGTGGGGGAGACCAGCTCCCTCATCTCCCTTAATCTCTACAGGTCGGCTTATTCCCCAGGTGTCCCCTGGGCCCCTCCCCTTACTCCACAGTCCTACTCCCCAGTCCTGGGCTCTAGCTCCAACCCAGCCACCAAAGTCAAGCCAACGTCTGTCATTGACTGTTGTAGCCCCCTCAGCAGATTCCATTTCCTGAACTTTCCAAGTCTGTCCCTACCACCTCTTCATTTCTGGCTCTAAGTTTTCCTTGTCTCCCCTTGTCTCCTCCCCTCAGTGGCTTCCCTCCTTCCTCTCTGATCTCCCCTTACTCCATTCCACTCTCTCTCTGCCACCAGAGCATTTTTTTAGCTGTACCAGCCTGATCCCATTGTTCCCCCTGCATACATAGCATTGCGTGGCTCCTTACTGTGGCCTGGCTCCTTACCATGGCCTCAAGATGCTGTGGTTTGGCCCCTGATCTCCTGTCCGAACTCATTTTCTCCCTTTAATGTACAATAAATCACTGGTCTTACCACATCCCCAGACTGCTCTCCTCTGAGCCTTTGTGCTGCTGTTCCCTTTCTGGGATGCCCTCCTCCCATCTCATTCTTAACATTCCTGTTGGCCAGCAGCACCCTTCGGGAAGGTTAGACACGGCCTCCTGCTCTCAGCCTCCCAGGTACAGCCCTTGGATGGGGTCAGGCTTCCCTGGTGCTCCCTACAGGCAGGACCGGATGTGCCTGCTGTATGTCCCCAGCCCCCCTGTGTACAGCCACAGTGTTGGATGGCGTTCCCTGCACCTGAGTCTGCCTGCTGGGGCATCTTTCCCCATGTGTCACACTGGGAGCTCTGGTCTTCCCATGACTTTTCTTCTATCCAACAGGGAAACTGCTACGTCTGGAATCTGACGGGGGGCATTGGTGATGAGGTGACCCAGCTCATTCCCAAGACCAAGATTCCAGCACACACCCGCTATGCCCTACAGTGCCGCTTCAGTCCAGACTCCACGTGTGTGGGGGGCTTGGGGGGCCAAGAACCCTCAGATGGCTTCAGGGAGGAAGGAACCTCCTTGGGACTGGGGGCTTGATGGGTCAGGGCCTGTTTGGTGGACAGCAGGGGGTGCAGGCTGGAGTGGCTGCTGATGAGCCCCCCCCCCACCATGCCCATACCCACTCCTAGGCTCCTCGCCACCTGCTCGGCCGACCAGACGTGTAAGATTTGGAGGACGTCCAATTTCTCCCTGATGACAGAGCTGAGCATCAAAAGCAGCAACCCTGGAGAGTCATCCCGAGGCTGGATGTGGGGCTGTGCCTTCTCAGGGGACTCCCAGTACATTGTCACTGGTGAGCCCCACCTACCCTGCCCCTCCACCCCACTAGCTCAGCTTCCCTGCCACCTGGAAGCCAGCCTCCAGAATGGCCCAGCCTGGGGCCAAATTCTGAGCTGCTGCCTATGTCCCCCCTCCTTGCAGCCTCCTCTGACAATCTGGCCCGGCTCTGGTGCGTGGAGACGGGAGAGATCAAGAGAGAGTACGGCGGCCACCAGAAAGCCGTGGTCTGCTTGGCCTTCAATGACAGTGTGTTGGGCTAGCCTGTGCCCCTGTGAACTGCAGGCAGCCATCAGGAGACACTGGCTAGATATGACTGTTCAGCTGCCAAGTTAGAGAGAATCCCCACAGGCTAACCTCTACCAGCCTAGGCCAGCTGCACCTGACTGACTTTCCCTGATACCCTTGGCCAGCCTAGACTGGCCAGGCTGATCTGCCTGGGGGCTCTTGTAGCCCCTAGTTGCTTATCTGGATGTACAGGGCTCAGGGAGCGGACCCAAGCCAGCATGGCTGCTGCCCACCCCCAAGCCAGTGCTTTCCCCCTCTCCCCACCCCTGTTATGTGTGCCAAGGCTACAGAGAACACAATCATGGCCAGGTGGAGGGGTTTATTAGTCCCCACCAGTGGCTGCCTTCCATGGTACTGATGACAAAACCAGCCAGCTGGCTGGCCTATGGAGCTAGGCAGGATGGGGGCTCAGTCTGGGAGGTAATAAAAGCAGACTGACACGCAGATGTTGCTTGGGAAGCAGATGTCGATGCATAGGTAGATCAGTCGCTGCCTCTGGGGCCCTGGAGGGAGGGGCTTCCATGAACCCCATCCGTGGGAGCCCAGGCCTCTCCCCATATAGCCACCCGACTCACCCTGTGCTCGATGGGCCCAATAAATGGGGGTCTTTGTGCAAAAGTGTTGCACCGAAGCCCCCACCTGGGCAGGGTCCACCTCACAGCTCCCGAGAACTGCCAGCAGCTCCTGGGCATAGTAGGTGTCCTGGGTGGGGCTGTGAGACTCCTGAACCTGCAGAGAAGGCTCTATCGGGCCGTTGGCCAGGGACACTTGTACTGCTTTTGGCTGGGCAGGGTTAATGAATCCCTGGACATGCCACTACTGTGCCAGCCCCGCCTTCAGCTCTTGTCAGCAGCCTCAGCAAAGGGAAGATAGAGCTTCTGTTCCCCTGAAACCAGAGCCTCAGCCCACCCCAGGCCCAGGCTACACACAGGACCCATTGTCTGGCCCCTGGTCTGGGAAGCCTGGCCATGGGATTACAGGGGCTGCTCACCCTTGAAGTGTTCACCAGAAGCTGCAGGGTCGTGCGATCTCTGGGTTCCATGGGGTGGAGGAAGCAGGCCCGATGCTCCGCAGGGCGGTAACAGACACAGCCCTGGGGAGGCAGGCAGGCAGGTAAGACAGGTCCACCTGAACACCTTTGGGCAGCAACCCTCCTTCCCCCCCCCCAGCCAACTCACACTCTGCCCATCGAACAGTACTGCCCAGCTGTGGTTGCTGTGAGCTGGGGTTACCCTGATGGTCGCCACATTCTGGGCCACATCCACCTGCGCAGTTTGGTTGGACCGGTACACCCTGGAGCTCGGGTGGGTCAGATGGAACATCCGCAGCAGTGGCTGAGTGGGAAGCCAGAGCTCAGCTGGGCAAGCCAAGGCAGCCTTCAACCTTCCTCCTCCAGCTTTGTTTTGAGGCTTCTGCCCTCTCCACCTGTCCTCCCCTCCTCAGCTCAGCTGAGCCCTGGCTCCACTGTAGGACTGGGTTTGCTGGTCTCTCCTCCACCTTCCCATCTGCACCCCTGCACCTGCCTGGGTTTGAGGAGGCTCACCTTGGGAGGGCTGTGGGAAAAGCCAAGAAGCCCTCCAGTCACAGCCCCAGCAGTGGCCAATGCCAGCAACAGCAGCAGGCCCAGGGCCCTCCAGCCCCCGTGGCATGGCCTGGTCTTCACCTGAGGGCACATTGCAGTCAGTGAGGCCTGGACCACACACCAGGGAGCAGGCTGGCTCAGGGAAAGTAGGGGCTGAGGAGGTGTGGGTGATGGGTGCTGCCTTCTTGTCCCCTGTCCAGGGCATGCCCGAGGTCTTTGTCGCAGGAGAAGGCACTAGTTGGTGGGAGGCACTCACCCTGACAGGCCCAGGCCCGGGGTCCTCTGCACAGCAGCTTCCCTGCTCCATGATGCAGCCCTGGTGACAATGCAGTGATTGTCTGCAGCCCCCCCCCGAGTCAGCCAGGGAAACTTCAGGAGCTGCTGATGAGCCAAGCAACCGTCCTGGCCCCCTCCCCTCCTGACCCTCCTGCCTCCTTCCCAGCCCAGCTACCTGAGCCAGGACAGCCCTCCCTCATTCCACCTGGGGAGGGGGATGGTGCTTGTCACTGTGTCTGGCTCTCCTGACAGCCTGTGCTAGCCAGACAGCACGAGCCTGGGAGGGTGTAGAGCTTGGCCATTATGAAAATCAAAACCTGCTGAGTGTGAGGGAGAGCAGCCCAGACCTGGTAAGGGTAACTTTCTAGTATGGTTGGGGGCAGATTAATTTTTTCCTAAAGAGGCCTATTTCTAGTCTCCTACGTTACCTCCTGTGTTACCTCATGCCTAAGGCTGGGCACGAGGCCTGGCACAGCAAACCATCAATAAATCCTGTTCTGTGAGACTGGTATTGGACTCTGCTCTGCCACCATACTTCCTTCCACATGCACTCCAGCCACTTCCCAGCCCTCCAATACAGTATGGGTTGCCTAGCATCCCACAGAGCATGTGCAAGACCAGGATGGCTTCCAGGAGACTCTGGGATTGCAAAGGTAGCCTACTCGAACCTCCCTTATGCCCTGGGATAGTTAGGTCAGCCTCATGTCTGCCAGTCCCTGCCCCGTCCAGCATGGTATGCTCTAACTGAACTGAGCTCCTAACTTGCATATCTGGCCGCTTGACACAGGATTGCGACAAGGCTCCCCCAACTCGGGTAGCTTTCGCAACATGGGTGTCATCACCAAGAGGCCTATCCTACTGTCGTTTTGCTTTGTGCCTCATTTTTCCTGGATCTTCAGATGCTGTCCCTCTGTAATGAGCCTGAGATGGGCTTGGGTTTCTAGCTCTGGAACCGAAATCCCAGAATGGCCTTCAAATGTCCTCCCACCCGGCACCCATACTAAGGTTAGACAGCCTCTTGTGTGAAGGCTGCTGTCAAGGCGAGAGCAAGGAACGCTAGTCAGCATGGGTTTGAGAGTTTAATATGCATTTGGGTTCACACAGTGCAATAAGGGCAGAGATGGGGTGCAGAAGAGGAAGGTGTTGCTGGCTGTGCACCTGCTGTGTGCGACAATGCCCTGACAGGCCTGCTCAATATCAAGACCCACCTTGAGCTAACCTTGCAGAGTCAACATCAGCACCACTAACCTCATAGGCACCGGTTGTGCTGCTGTTTCCCCATGGCAAAGTCCAAACCCCAGACACTCCAGGCCTGAGAGGAGCTAAAGGCTTGGGATACCCTTTATTTCTGATAACTTAGAGAACAAGCAAGAGTGCTGTGATTCTGCAGCTAGGAGAAAAGCCACAGGCTGTAGGGCAAGGCACCAGAAAGGAGTTCACCCAAAGGAACAGCTTCCCAGGCTCTTCCCTACAAGTGCAGCTGGAGAGTCTGCTTATCAGGCCTTTTGCTAAAGGCCGGTCCTCCAACTGGCCACTGACAGAAGACTCCAGGGCCAAGATAGTTGGCTTCATGGATGATTGGTATCTAACTCCCACCCAACCAAGGGTACAGGAGGACAGGAAGAGATTGGATGCTTTGCAGGAACCATTTTCCTGTTCTTGGGGACTTTACTTCCCCAGAGGGCAGCCCGGGTAGCAGGTATTCCTTGGCTTGCACAAGACTTTAACCCTGCTTCTGGCTTGGCTGCAGGGTATTGAGACTTCTTCAGTAGGATTTATGCCCTAAGGACAGAGCACAGCTATTAACACACGTAAGATTCAATTCCATCCCTTAATAAAGTTGTTCAAAGGTTTAAAAAAATAATTTTTGGTAACAAAGCTTCCTAAACAGCAGGCCAAAGTTCAGCAAAGGCATTCATGCCCTTCTGGCCACTTGGCCAATATGCTCAGTCCATGTCATTTGAGTTTAAATGCACATTTGAGAAAGCCGAGCTTTAGCTGGACTGAGTTCACAGAGTTGCACAATCATGTATGAAGAGTGCCAGCCCTGGGCATTTGAAACACAACAGACACTCAACTATGAAATCAGAGTGGTTTTTAAGGAAGTGTGGGGTAATGGTGAGGGCTGCACCCCTCACCTCCAGGACAGGGAGACACTATGGAGCGGCAGCCCCCTCCTCCACTCCCACCCTGCAGGCAAGATACATCAGCAGGTTCCTCTGTTGCTGACCACACCAATGGGGCCATGCATTGGTGTGTACACATTTCCTGTGACAGTCAAAATAATCAGCCCCTTCTCCCCTTTGCCCTGCAAGGAGGCTTAATCCCTGAATGAAATTTTCAATAAAATACGTGACACCTCAGTTCTATCAGCAGGCCCTTAGGTTATCTGAATCGTGGACAGATGTGAAGCCTGCTCTTGCTACCAGCAACCAAGGACCCCCACAATGCCCTCCAAGTTTAAAAGTGCATCTTAAAATTATAAAGGTCTGTAACAAAATCGCCCACCAAACGTTTACTTACAAGGTTAACTAGTGCTTTTGCTTAACTCCAAGTACACTCTTTGAAGCCACGTAGCTAATCAAGAGCTTAAGCCCCACCTGTTAATTTGGTTAAGTAGTTTTCAATTTTTTTTATTCTGTAGCTTAAAGACGCTAAATCTTTAACCTTGAAGGGCAGGCAAAAGGTCGGCTATGCTGTCAACATAGAAGTCAGGGACCATTTTCCTCTTAGACATGCAGTCACTTTCCTGATTAGTCTTCACATCTTCCAGAGTGGACACTCCGGTGAGGGTCAGGATGGTCTTCAGGCCACAGCTGACACCCAGGAGGATGTCTGTGTCCAGGCGATCTCCCACCATGACGGTGCGCTCCGGGTTAATGCCGTACTCCTGGGACACGCAGTCGAAGATGAAACGGCTGGGCTTCCCTATGATGTCGGCCTGGCGCTGGGCGGCCATCTCCACGGCTCGGACCAGACAACCTGTACCTGCGGGGCGGAGAGGGAAGGGGAGGACAGCGCCCGGGGTCAGAGGACCGGAGGGGCCCGCCGCCCGCCCTCCAACCTCCCGCCCCCAGGGCGCACGGACCCGCGATGAAGCGGCCGTTCTCGAGCGGGAGCCGGTTGTCCATGTTGGTGCCCACGAGTAGACAGCTAGGCTGCTGCAGGTAGCGCACGGCTTTGGTGAGCTTCATGTAGCTGAAGTGCGGGTCGAAGCCCACCACGACAGCACGCACGTCGGGCTCCAGGGGCGCGTCCAGCCAGGCGCCGGGGCCGTCGCCCTCCAGGGGATCCGGCCCCACACCCACGCAGGCGACGCCCACGGCCTCCAGCTCCGCGGCCAGCGCCGCACTGCCCAGCACGTAGGCCTTGGGAGCCGGGGCGCCGGTCAGGCGCTGGCGCAGGTAGAGCGCGGTGCAGTAGGCCGTGCCGAAGACCTCGAGGTTGGCGCCGGGTCCCGCGGGGCCACCGAAGCCCAGGCGCCGCAGCTTCTCGGCGTAGGCCTCACGGGTCTTGCTGCTGTTGTTGGTGATGAAGCCCAGGCGCTTGCCGCAGGCCCGCAGCGCCGTTAGGGCCTCGGGCGCCCCGGGTATGGCCGTCTCACCTCGCCACAGCACACCGTCGCAGTCGAACAGCAGCGTGTCCACGTCGGCCAGCAGCGCTTGGGCCCGCTCGGCGCTCAGCCGCACGCAGCGAGGGTCATCGCCGCCGGCCTCCGGCTGTGCCATGGCCGCCCTCTACCGTCCCCGCCACCGGCAGTCACCGGCCGCTCCTCTCAGACGCCCGCCGTCGCGCTCGCCCCGCCCCCGCGGGGCGAGCACTCGTCCCCCCCCCACCTCACGCGCACCGCCTATTGGGCACTGACTGCGCCAATCCGCCCCGGCCTACCACGGGTTGCGGGAGCTCGGCGCCAACCTTCATGGCCGGGCTCAGGGAAGCTGAAGGCTATTGGCTGCGGGGCCAGGGACGCTCCGATGATTGGCTGGCAGTGAGCCAACCGGCATTCAGAGTGGAGCATTCACTGCGGAAACGCTGCGAGGTCGCAGAGCCGGCGCAGGACGTGAGGCCGCTGCTTATTGGACACCTCAATGGACAGCTCGCTCATTGGAAAGGCGTGGTCAGCCTAGGTGACGGAAATCCTTAATCAAGTGACCATGGGCCGGGCAGGCTATTGATTGGCTGGTTTTTCTCCCCTATTGCGGGGCTGGCCGCAGGAACACTGTAGGGTTGGGCGGCCTCGCCTTTGGGAGATAGTCACTTCCTCACCTTTGGTTGGGGTGTGCCGGACAGTGCCCTCCGCGCTGGCACGCTGTCAGCGCGCGGATAGATTATGGCCAGTCCTGAGAGCCAGCTCGAGGGTCCTTCCAAACAATGTTTGCGTTATTTCCAGTCCTTTGCAAAAACGCTTTCCATTTGCCTTGGTGGTTTTGGTATTAGGGACTAAGAGAAGGACACTGTCCATAACACAGCACTTAATAATTGGTCTCAACAACCATAGTTATTGTAGGTTATTATCTTTTATAGAGCTATGATGTACAGCAAAGTGCATAAATCTTAAGTGTGAAGCCTGATGGAATTTTCACATACCTGTATACCTGTGTAAACACAACCCCAAATTAAGATATAGAATATTCCCATCACTCCACAAAGTCCACTCATATCCCTATCCAGCCAACAGCAGATATCCCGCCCCCAGCCTCTTCCTACTTCTATCATAGATTCTTTTGCCTGTTCTAGACCATCTTTTTTTTTTTTAATATTTATTTATTTACCTTTAGAGGGGAAGGGAAGGAGAGAGGAAGAGAAACATCAATGTATGGTTGCTTTTGGCGCATCCCCTGCTGGGAACTGGCCCCTGCCAGGAACTGGCCTGCAACCCAGGCATGTGCCCTGACAGAATCGAACCGCGATCGTCTGGTTCGCAGCCCGCGCTCAATCCACTGAGCTACACCAGTCAGGGGTGTTCTAGACCATCTTTAAAACAAGGTCTTCCTGCTTATACTCTTCTGGGTCTTGCTTTTTTGAATCAATATGTCTGCGAAGTGCTTCCTTCTAAGTGTTTTTGTTCCGTTTTAATTGCCACATGGGCCGTTGGAAGACTATTCCTGTTGATCTGTTCTCCAGTTGATGGACATCCTGGTAGTGTCCACTTTGGTGCTACTGTAAATAATGCCCATTATGAACGTTCTTGTTCCTACACATGTTTTTGTGGACATAGATACTTCTTTGGTTGTATACTTAGGAGTGAATTGCTAGTTCACAGGGCAGGTGTATGTTTCTCTTTATTGTAGTAGACAGGTAGGCATGAGCAGAGCAGGAACTATGGGCCAGAGGGTCCTCTGCCAGATGCAGAGGGTCACCAGGATGAGAGCCCTGGGTGCCTGGCAATGGCAAAAGTATTCAATATAAGCCATTGCAGGACCACTACCTTAAGCATTAACTCCTGGAAATGACACCTAGGCCTCAACTGTGCTTCAGCTCCAGGCCCAGAAAAGCAGTAAATCCAGGCAGAAGGAGGCCAAGGCTGATAAAGGACCACTGCAATGACTAATGACCCCATTCCCTGGCGCCAGCCAGTCAGTGCAGACCACAACCCTTAGGAGCCACAACAGGAAAGCTAATAAATATTCTGTTGAGATTCTCCCTGACTCCTCTCTTTATGGAGTATGCCATTGCCTTTCCCCACCCCTTCTTTTCTCCAGGGTTTGCTCTTTTCTTCTAGAGCCCATCAGCCAATGCCTCTCCTCCTTTTGTCTTTCTAGGCAGTAGCTCTCGCCCTCTCTCTGCTAAACTCCAAGGGCCTTTCTACAATCTTTGTAGCTTTCTTTAAAAAAAAAAAATTATTTATTTATTTTTAGACAGAGGGGAAGGGAGGGATAAAGAGGGAGTGAAACATCAGTGTGTGGTTGCCTCTCACACGACCCCTACTGGGGACCTGGCCTGCAACCCAGGCATGTGCCCTGACTGGGAATCGAACTGGTGACCCTTTGGTTCACAGGCCAGTGCTCAATCCACTGAACCACACCAGCCAGGCCTAGATTTAGAAAATAGAAGTAGCTACTGAATTTGAATTTTCACAGAAATTACCACTTCTGAAGAGCTAAGCCAAAAAAAAAAAAACCCCCAAAAAAGGTAATTGAAAAAAGACTCAGTGGCAAAATAAATAAATAAAATTGTATGCAACCTAAATATTCAATGTGGGACTGGTTAAATAAAAGTACATCCAGGGATTTCTTTTTTTTTTAAGATTTTATCTTTTTAAAAAAATATTTTATTTATTTATCTTTAGAGGGGAAGGGAAGGAGAGAGGGAGAGAAATATCAGTGTATGGTTGCCTCTGCCAGGGACATACAATGTATCGTGTCTCCCCTGCCAGGAACTGGCCTACAACCCAGGCATGTGCCCTGACTGGGAGTTGAACTGCGATCCTCCGGTTTGCAGGCCCGCGCTCAATCCACTGAGCTACACCAGCCAGGGCTCAGGGATTTCTTTAAAAAAAAAAAAAAGTACATTCAGGGAATGGAGACTGAACAGCCATCATAAAGGATGATGGCGTTCCTCTCAGGCTCTGGCCACAAATAGTCAACACAACATTGACTGGAAAACACAGTGTGTAGTAGGAGTCCATGCTGAGGGCAGAGTGAAAAACAGGCCATCTGGGGGAAGTGTAACTCTGGCTTCCCTACCTTTTCCATTGCCAGTTTGCTGCCTTCCAGTGGACTTAGGCCTATGCATTCCTGTGTCTGCTGGTCTGCCTGGGCTCCAGCTGAGGCAGGGCCCAGGGCTCTGGCCTGCCGCATGACAACTCATTTCCACAGACTTTGGAGCACATAGCAGGGCCAGCTCTGTCTACCTGGCCCAGTTCTTCCTTGTGTCCGCCCACACACAGCTGTCCTGACTCTGAAATTCTTCCTCTCACCAGTTGTCAGGGTGGTGTGTTTCAGGCTTCCCCTGCCTCTCCAATGCTAGCTTCCTTATTACTTCTCAGCACATGGTCACGTGAGGTGCCCTCCTGGTCCTCCTAGATCCCATGTGTTCCACAAGCCACCACCTGCTTCTCCCGTTTGTTCCTCTCAGAAACCATCCATCATGAATCTTCCTGTGTCTGTTGTGGCCCCAAGGTCCTTTTTGTGCACAGCGGTCAGCGGGATTCTTCTGAAATGCTTAGTGTCACCCCCTCTGCTTAAAACCCTGCAATGGTGAGCAAGATCCTTGCAGAAAGCTATTTCATTGTTACCCTGGCATAGTACAAAACGTGGAAACAACCCAAATGTAATGAATGAATAAAGTGATGTATCCATATAATGGATTATTATTTAGCCATAAAAAGGAGTTGTTATCAGAAAGGGGACTGGGCCCAGACTGGTCTGCCTACAGCTAGCCTATATTATGTGAATTCATGACTTCACAAGTGCAGGAAAGATTTCATGAGTCCAGGTGACTATGAGAGTGCTTTTATTGAAGCTGGGGACAGTGAAACAAGGAAGGGCCTAGGATGGAAGAAGCAACAGGAGACTAGGCAGAGCTACTTTTGGCTCAATGAGAAGTCAGAAAATAAGGGGTCCTGTAGACAAGTTCAGAGGGTTAGCCCAGGATGAGATGCCACTGCCGTTTGCTCTCCTGGTTGCCTGTCTCCTAGATTCTCTTAGAGTTTAGGAGATGCGTGCCTACGGGGGCAGTAGAGGGGAAAGAGGAAGGTGTGGGTGTGTTGCCCAGAGGGAGAACAAGAGTTAGCTGGGTCTTGGGTTTTAGAGTTTAGGAGCTATTTCAATAAAATATTCATCAGTTTTTCCAGGTGTGCCCTTTTAGGACTGTGGTCTCCATTGATTAGTCAACACCAGGGTAGGGGGTCATTAGTTACTACAGCTAGGCCTGGAGTTGCCAGACTTTTTGTTGCTTTTATGGGTCTGGAGTTGAAATACAACTGAGACCTAGACGTTATCTCTAGGGAGGTGACCTTCTGTTCAGCTGTTTCCCCATTCCGCTTACCAAGGAATTTTCCTAGCTTTTTACTATCCTGACTCAGGAATGAAGTACTGATACGTGCTAAAACCTAGATGAACCTCGAAGACATGCTAAGCAAAAGAACCCTGACGCAAAAGACCACGAGTAATTCTGTTTATATGAAATGTCCAGCCCTGGCTGGCATAACTCAGTGGATTGAGCGCGGGCCTGAGAACCACCTGATCTGATCGCGGTTCAATTCCCAGTCAGGGCACATGCCTGGGTTGCAGGCCAGTTCCCAACAGGGGACTCATGAGAGGCAACCATACATTGATATTTCTCTCCTTCTCTCCTTCCCTTCCCCTCTAAAGATAAATAAATAAAATCTTACAAAAAAAAAGAAAGAAATGTCCAGACACAGTAAATCCATAGTAAAATGGATTATAGTAAAAACATAGTAAATCCAGAAAATGGTTACCAGGGGCTGGGGTGAGGGGAGAATGGGGAGTGACTGCTAATGGGTACAGGTTTTCTTTGGAAATGACCACAAAGTTCTTAAACTCGATGGTGGTGATGGTTGCACAACATTGTGAATGTTCTAAATGTCACTAATGATAAAGTTTATGTGTAATTACCAGAACTTTGAAAATATACAGAAGAATAAAAGGTTTAGTGAAGCTACCTATGCATGAGCCATCCCAAACTCGATTTTTCTTGCATGACCCGGGAAACCACCACGGGAGGTTCTGACACCTGAGGGGGTCGATGGACAGAGGGCACCACACTACCGGTCCGACCTGAAGCGGTGTCGCGGCAGCGGCCTTCTCATGCTCGGAACCCGGCGGTAGGACTGGGTCCGAAGCGCCCTGTCAAAGATGGCCGGATGGCGCCACCGTCCCGCCTTAGTCCTATCCCCCAGCTCTCACGCCTTGATGCAACTTCCGGAACCCAGCCCAGCCTCTCCCGGCCTCGCCCCAGCCTTCCGTTTCTCTTGCACCGCCCACCCAAGCCGAGCTCCGAGGGCCTTCTTCTGGACCCGCCCCGCCACTTGTCAGTGACTTGTCAGTCCGCTCCACCGTAACCACGCCCCTGTAAGAAGCTTCGCCCATCAACTTTGGGTGTAAGTTCCGCCCCACCACCTGTCCATCAAACTCACCCCGGCCCCACCTCGCTATCCTACTTCGTTCTCCCCTGCTCTCTCCGGCGCGGCCCGTTGTTATGACGACACGGTCGTAAATCCGCCATCTTCCTGTGGCGCGTTGCGACATGGAGGGCGCGATGGCAGTGCGGGTGACGGCCGCCCATACGGCAGAAGCTCCGGCCGAAGGCAGGCGGGAAGCTGGCGAGGGCGGGGTCGCAGCGGCGTCGGCGGCCTTGGCCCCTGCCGGCTTCCTTGGCCTCCCGGCTCCGTTTAACGAAGAAGGTAATAGGTCCGGATGGGGCGGGGCGCGGCCGGGATGGTGGCTGCTACTCCCGGGGCTGGCGGAGGCTCCGATGACCTGGGCTGCGGACGCTATTGACTTTACCAGACCCGGATTTCTTGCGGACCTCCCGGGTCTTTATGGGACCCTTCAGAGCCCTGCACGAGCCTCGGGTCTCCTCACACTCTCAGGCCTCACCTGCGGGGCTCCAGTTAGCCCCATGGGCCCCAGTTGGTGCTCACTCGTGGACACTCAGTTGCCCAAGCCTCTGGGGCTGTCCGTGTGTGTAGAGCTCCACGAACGCCTCCACTGCCAGCCCGGCCCCTCTCCGTCTTGCTGTCTAGGCATGGCTGTGCTTTCCTCTGGGGGCCCACTCCTAAGGCACCTGGTGGGCTGCTAGGGCCCCGGCTAGAGTGTGGCTGGGGCCTCCAGGAGGACAGGGCCTCGGGTTTCTCTAGGGTTTGGGTTCTGTCCAGGCTGCGGGGGAGGAGAGCCGGCGCACTGCAGCCAGCATGCGGGCACAGTCCCAGACCTGCCACTTTCTAGCTATTTGATCCTGGGCAGGTGACCGCAAACCTCTCTGAGCCTCTATTTCCTGTTTAAAAAAAATGGAGATGCTGCTGCTGATAAATTGTATCAAGCGCTTAACCTGAATCAGTTTTTTTCATTCTCAAACCAAACCTGGACACTGTTACTGTTACTATTCCCATTTTGTGGGTGAGGAATAGCAAGGTTCAAAAATGGGAAAGTGTGTCCAGGTGCCCATCTAGTAAGTAGCAAGGACTGGATTGAATGCTAGGACTGTGTGACAGCTCAACATGCTCCCTTAACCTCTGTGTCCTGTCTTCTCATAGGACAGTGGTGAGAATAAATAGAGCATGTAAATCACTGCGAACAGTGCTGGGTCACACTGAGGGCTCATTCACAGGGATGTAACTTTTGGAAATAGAACTACGGTCTCTGCCCTCTGAGCTTGACCGGTGAGACTGTAGACTGGGCCAGACAGGAGGCAGTTAGCTAGTGATACTGGGTTGGTGGTCTTAGTCCCCAAATACATACAGTGCTCATATTCTCCATACAGTTTTCTTACTCCTTATCCCAGCTTGGGGAGGAGCAGTACCACAGGGGATAGGCTGGGCTTTAAGGGGGATCTCTTTGGAGGTTGCCGTGCCGTGCCGGGCTTGCCCATGGCCTTGTCTCAGTGTAGCAGCTGGGTATGTTCCCTTCTGTGGCAGGAGTTCCTTCAACAGCAACACCCTGATGCTGAGTCAGACTCAGTGAGTGGGCCGGGAAGGTTAAAAGGGTGTCAGTCACTTCAGTGCTTGACTTGTGACTGTGAGCCATCTGGATGGGACTGCCCTTCTTATCCGGGGGCCTGTAGGCGAGTCATGGCTGTGGTTTGGCCCTTTGTTTGCCCATTAATTCAACAGACATTGACTGCTCTCCTGTGAGCCAAGCCTGGTTTTGATCTTAATGTGGGACTGCATGTGAGGTGGTGGAAACTGGCGGACTTTATAGAAGCAGAAGGAACACCTCCCCATCCCTTTGAATAAACAGTAACTGGGTGTCTGAAGTAGACCCTCAGGTTCAGGTTCTTGCCCCAAGTGGCCTTGAACCTCTCAAGTTGTTTTCTTAGAGTGGAAATAGTCATCTCCATTTCCCCAGAGTGCTGTCTGGATTTGGTGACATCCCCAGTGAAGTGCCTGGAGCATGGTAGGGACTCAATAAGAAGCAGGGGCAGGCCCTGGCTGGTCAGCCCAGATGGTGAAGGGCTCAGTTACTATGACCCTAAAGCATGGAGCCCCCTCTGAGAAGGTCCACCATGGGCATCTTTACCAGAGTAGGGAGGTACTCTCTGTTGGAACCAAGGAAGCACCAAGTCAGAGTGAGAGGAGAGTGGTTACGGGCCAGGGCACTCTCTCTTCTGCATTTCCCAAGGGTCTGCCTCTTAGCCAGGGCTCTGTGGGCATCAGCACCTCTTCCCCCTCCACTGTACCCCGCATTGGGTTTGCCCATTTTACAGATAAGAAATGAATTTGCCCATTTTACAGATACAGTCACTGAGGTGCCCAAGGGCACATGCAAACCTTGTAAACCACTGTCCCCAAACTGTATTGGACAAGTAGTTAGAGGGCTACCTTCTAACTACTCTTTTGGCCTCCCCCACCTCATCTCTGAGGTGGGGCCTTCGGGCACAACAGCCTCAGTTGATCCCTGCAGCCTAAGTGTACAGTTGGGACTCACCCCTATTCAGTGCTGCTCCCTTGGTAGGTGCTGCTTGTGCAAACCTCCAGGGGGTGGGGGCTTGCACTTTGGGCCCCTGAGGGTGTTCTCAGCACTTCTAGGAGGGCCAGGGCAGGTGCCTCTGGTTCTGATGCTACCCTTGGGTGTATTTGGCCTGGGGCTGGAGGCCGTCCCCAGCCCCACTGACCTCAGGCTTTTTACAGATGAGGATGATGTGCACAGATGTGGCCGCTGCCAGGCGGAGTTCACCGCCCTGGAGGAATTTGTTCAGCACAAGCTCCAGAAGGTCTGCCAGCGGGCTTCCCAGGAGGCCCTGCCTGCCACCCCTGTGGCCGCTGCACTGTTGGACCAGGAGGTAAGCCCAACACCCATGTACATGCATGGGTGTGCTCCCCTCCTCTTTGGGCTCCCCTGGCAGCAGCAGCAAGAGGAGGAGGAGGAGGAGGTGGTGTGCTGAGACAGACCTTTGCATCTGGTTCCCGATAAAACTGGGGTGGGCAGGCATTTGATTTTGGGTGAGGAAGGGTCCAGACCTTACCACCAAGAGCCTGGTGGTGCTCTGGGGCTTCTTGGGTGGCCCAGCCACCTCTGGCTGAAGCATGGACAGTCGGGGCCTGTGGTCCCTCCTTTCTTGTAGCCCAAGGGTCTGTCTTGGCCTCGGGGTATCATGGTGGCTTTTGTACTTTTGGTCAGTCTGCTGTCCTGTACACATAGTTCTTGGGGATCCTACAAATGAAGCGTGGTTTGGTGGATTTCGCCACCTCATCACAAAAATGGCCCACTGCTTTGCGCCCCATGGGGCTGTACACACACAGTTAAGGTCCATAGCGCCCCTGCACAGTGGGCACTGTTGTCATCCTCATAGGGAGGTGGGAAAGGAGGCTCCAAGAGAAGTCATTTGCCTCAGATCACCATGGGGAGTAGCCTAGAGGACAGTAGGCTCAGAGTTGTCTCACTCTGATCCTGTGCTCTTTACCTGCCCTTTGACCCATGATGGGGGCTGGGCTGGTGGGTGTAGGTGCTTACCTTCATCCCCTTCATTCCCGCACAGCCAGCTGAGCTTGAGCTGGAACTGTGATCACTTCCTTCTGGAGTCCTCCCTGAGGGTCCTTGGTGCTCAGTGGCCAGAGGAGTTAGGCCACTCCTGGGGCTGGGGCTGACACCCTGGGCCAGGGGGAATTGGGCTGAGAGCAGTAGTCCTCTTGCAGTAGGTGAAAGCCTCCACCTAGACATCCCACATGGACATAAACCCAAGCTCTTACGCACCAAGGGAGCTCTGGAGCCCTGCAGATGAGTCCCCTGTGTCCCCTGTTGGTAGGTGGTCCCAGCAGCTGCAAGCCCAGAGGAACCCATCACTTTGGCTCACATTGTTGTGGAGGCAGCTGCTCTGACAGCGGACATCAGCCATGCGCCTGATATTGTTGGTAAGTGTGGCCCCACCCAGGCTGTCTGCTCATGGCTTTCAGCCCTGAAATGTGACTGTTCTCTGGCTGTTTTTCTAAACTCTTTCTGCCCTGGTCCTTCCAGAATCTTCCCCACTTTTCTGCCACCCCCTGGTTCCTGCTTCCCCTCCACAGTTGGCGCTGGAGGTCCGGGGTGGGGTGTGCATGGGATGCACTTGCTGCTCCAGCTTGGCCCTGGCCTGCTGTCTGACCCTGGCCTTCACCTCCCTAGTGCTCACTCTCCTGCGTGGCGTAGCGATTCCTGCCCTGATTCTCACAAAGCTTTTATGAGCATTTATGAGCATACAATGCCAAGTCAGTCTCTCTCTCTTTTTTTAGTTTTAATTTTATTTTATAGGTTTTAAAGGCAAAGACAGAAACATTGATTTGTTATTCCACTTATTTATGCATTAATTTGGCTGATTCTTGTATTTTCCCTGACTGGGGATTTTTTTTTTTTTTTTGAGATTTTATTTATTTATTTATTTATTTATCTTTAGATGGGAAGGAGAGAGGAAGAGAAACATCAATGTATGGTTGCCTTTCATGCATCCCCTGTTGGGAGTTGGCCTGCAGGGAACCGACCTGTAACCCAGGCATGTGCCCTGACTGGGAATCGAACCACGATCCTCTGGTTCACAGGCCTGTGCTCAATCCACTGAGCTACACCAGCCAGGGCCCAAGTTATTCTCTTTGATGACTTATTTTAAGTTAAACTGCTTCCCAATATGCAATAGGGGAGGGCTTGTTGAGAGGTCTGGGTTGGCTCACACCCTCATTAATTGGAGACAGGCCAGCACACAGGGGGAACCATTCAAAGGGCAGCCCAGGGCTGGGGAAGGTGGAGGGAGCTGGGAACTGGGCGTGTGCACAGCAGCAGAAGGAGGCTGGGTTGGGTCTGACACCTTGGGAAGTTGGGAAGGAAATGGTGGTTGTCTGGTTCTAGGCAGTAACCTTGGCAGATGCATGAGTGGGTGAGCAGCTAGACAGGAATCAGGTTTGGGAAACAGGTGGAACTTGACCTTGGGAAGCCCTTGCAACCATATGGGGCAGGAGGAAGGTGTGGTGGAGGAGACCTGGGGGAGGGGAACCTCAGAGCAGGTTGTTCAGTCAAGGCCCGCCTCAGGGAGGTAATGGAACACCTGTCCTTGTCTCCCTGCTGTTTTTTCCCTTGACATTCCTGTGGACAAGGATATGCACCTGGTGCTACTCTGGGGTAGGAATGTTGTCATGTGGGAGGTGGGGCCATGCTCTGGCTTGGTGTCAGGTTTGGTTTCTGGGGTGTGTGGTGTCACATAGAAAAACAAGTTACTGGACTGACAGATCTCAGATGGGGGGTGCTGGAAGAGATGAGCCAAAGGACATGCATGCATACATGTATAGCCCATGGATACAGGTAACAATGTGGAGGAGGCCAGGGGTGTGGTGGGAGCTGGGTGGAGGGGGCAGAAGGGGGGAAATGGGGGACAGCTGTAATAGTGTCAACATTAAAAACAAAGAAAGAAAAAGAAAAAGAAGTTCCTTGAGTGTGGGTAGCAGCATCTACAATCTAGATGCCCCTGCAGTCAGGCCCCTTCCCACCACCCTGCCCATTGCCTGCAGCCTGGCAGTTCTGGCGGCTCCTCACTGGGTATACCCTTCCTCTCCTGCACACTTGGGAGTTTCTCTCTTTGCAGGCATCCTGGGTGTCCCAAACCTCCCCTTGGTATTAGCTGCTCAGGGTTGGCCAGAGTTCTAGAGCACCAGCTGCTGGCATCCATGGCTGGCTTCTCTGTCCTTGCTGGGCCACACGCATGGTCAGCCGGGGCTGTGTGGGGGTTGCGTACCCAGTCCTGCCTCTTTCTGAAAAACAATCTTGAATTTTTGTTCCCCCTTCTGTGACCCTTCAGTCCACTGTACCACACCTAAATTCAAATCCCTGTCCTGTTGGAAGTTTCTTTCTGGGGTGAAGGAAAAATAAAGTGTCAGGCATTCCAGCCAGCGCACAGATGAGACATCCTTGTTTTTTTGCCCCGAGTCATCTGCTTCCCTTCTGTTTGGAGAGAATGGCTTGTCAAAACACACAGCCAGCCTGATTGAGAAGGCTTCAAAGAAGCGGTTTCACAACCATTTCCCACGATCATTTTTATGAACAGACGCTGTGAAATGTTTACAGCTTAGCTTTACACATTGTCAGATTTCTTCAACACTTGCAAGAGGTGCAAACACCTCAGGCTGTCCCAGGTGTCTCATGAGCACTCACTCCAGCCTGGTCCCTCGTCTGCCTGCTGCAAAACAGATGCCAGTGGGCAACTCCGGAGGCATTTTCTTAATGTTAATGGGAGTTGTGTCGGCAAGCAACAAGTGAGCTGGGTTGGCCTGTCCACTGTCTCTATACTGGGCACTCCATTGCCCTTAGAGGTGGCAGGACACCTGTGCACATCTAGCGCTGTGCTCCTCTTGGCTTAAGGGAGGGGTATCTGCCTACCATGGTCTTCCTGCTGGACACATTGCCGGGGCCTGGAGCTTCTGCAGGCAGCTTCGATGTATCCCAGCAGTGCTTCTGGGCCAGGATCCCAGGAGGTGATATGGTCCATGGCATCCCGAGGCTCAGACCAACCCACTTCTCTTCAGGCAGTGGTCACATCAAAGAGGTCATTGTAGCTGCTGAGGCAGATCCGGGTGACAGCGAGATGGCAGAGGCCTCAGGCAGCCCTGACCATCAGGGGCCCAAACTGGCTGGGCAGGGTGAGCAGACCCAGGTCAAGCTGCTGGTGAATGAGGACGGCCGCTACGTCTGTGCACTATGTCACAAGACCTTCAAGACGGTGAGCCCCGGGTCTAGGGCAGTGCCAGCTAGTGGGGGCCAGGCCTCCTGCTCAGGGAGGTGCCTGAGCCTCGCTGTCCCTTCCCCCCAGGGTAGCATCCTCAAGGCCCACATGGTCACCCACAGCAGCCGTAAGGACCATGAGTGTAAGCTATGTGGGGCCTCCTTCCGGACCAAGGGCTCACTCATTCGGCATCACCGGCGGCACACAGGTGAGCTAGCCTGATGCATCGGGCACCCCTGCATCCAGGTGGGGGTGGGGCTGTGGCTCCAGGCCTGCTTTCCCCACCCAGAGCTGACTCCATTCCACAGATGAACGCCCCTATAAATGTGCCAAGTGTGGAAAGAGCTTCCGGGAGTCAGGTGCACTGACCCGGCACCTCAAGTCTCTCACCCCGTGCACGGAAAAAATCCGATTCAGCATGAGCAAGGATGTAGTTGTTGGCAAAGAGGACGTACCTGCAGGTCAGCATGGTGAGGGCTCTGTGTCCCTGCCCTGGAGCTGCCCTGTTAGGGGGGGTTTCTTCAAGGGTTTTTGTGGTTCTGCCTTAAAGGGTCTGATGCCTCCACCGTGGAGACCATTACGTCATCGTCGGTGATAGGTGAAACCATGGAGACGTCGCCTGTGATTCATTTGGTGACAGATGCCAAGGGCACTGTTATCCATGAAGTCCATGTCCAGATGCAAGAGCTTCCTCTGGGTGTGAAAGCCCTGACCCCAGAGGTGGGGGTCTTCTGAGATGATGGCCACTGTCTTCTCAGTGCCAAGCTTTGCTCTGAGCACTGGTTCCAGTGGGAATAGGACTGACCTGGGCCTGCCTTCCTGGCTTTGACTGGTTGCATGGGTGATGGGAGACTAATGGCTGCCAAAGGGCAGGGAGGGGCAAGATGGGGTGGTCAAGTGGGTGGGCTGTGGAGTTCTCAGGGGTATTCCTGAGAATATATTGGTTGTGCACAGGGGTCCCTCAGCCCCTTGGGTCTACCCTGTGTGGTGGGTTTGGGTGGGTGCCATGTGCCAAACCTCCTGGCCAACTTCCTTCCCTCCGCCTCCCCTGCAGCCCCCAGCTCCCAAGGAGCTTCCCTGTTCCAGCGACAACAGTCAGGAGAACCTGCTGCACCAGGCCATGCAGAACTCTGGCATCGTTCTTGAGCGGGTCACTGGGGAGGAGGGGTCCCTGGAGCCAGTCCCTCCCACCATGTCCAGTCCCCAGCCCCTGGGAGATGGTCCCCCAGAACTGCCGCTGCTGGAGGTGGAGCAGGTGGAGACAGTAGGTACCTGTGCTGCCATTGAGCTTGTTCCTGGGGGCCGTACCTTAGAGGAAGCTGTTTTATCACACTGGCCTGGCTGCTAGTCTCCCTGCTGTTCTCCCTGCTGTCACTTTCTGCAGTGACTTGGTCCCCTGATCTGTTTACCCCTGGGCACGTGCTGGAGCCCATCAGGGTGAGGATGCTATGGGTCTGCCCTTGGTACTGCTGGGGCCCAGCCTGCAGTGGGTGCTGAAGGCGTGCTGTGGTCCCCCAGCAGGTGGCCAATGAGGCCTCAGCTGTACCCAGGACCCATCTGTGCCCTCAGTGCAGTGAAACCTTCCCAACAGCGGCCACCCTAGAGGCCCACAAAAGGGACCATGAAGGTGGGTGGCAGGAGGGTGGGGTACCGGGCAATGGCTGGCCTGTGAGTGACCAGGATGGCCCCTTGGGCAGTGGGTGGGCAGGTAGCAGACAGGGTGGGGCCCTCAGGGGTTGGACTAGGTCTGACATTGCATGTGGCCCCAGGGCCGAAGCTGTTCACATGTGTGCAGTGTGGCAAGGTCTTCCTCAAGGCCTACCTGCTCAAGAAGCACCAGGAGGTGCACGTGCATGAGCGCCGCTTCCGCTGTGGGGACTGCGGGAAACTCTACAAGACCATTGCTCATGTTCGGGGCCACCGGCGTGTTCATTCAGACGAGCGACCCTATCCTTGTCCTGAGTGTGGCAAGCGCTACAAGACCAAGGTGGACCTTCTAGCCCTGACCTTTGACTTTTTGCTCCCACCCATGAGCTCTCCACTCCCTGGGCCAGATCCAGTCCTTGTTCCTTCCCCAGCTCTCCATTGTCTCACTTTTCCCCCCAGCCTGCTCAGTGTTGGCCTGGCCTCTCCCCACTGGCCTGATTCCCATCCCTTTCTTGACCCTAAAGGTCAGTGGGGAAAGCCTCAGCCTGAGCCATGGCTGAGGCCAGGTCAGTCCTAACAGTGGGTCTCCTCAGAATGCCCAGCAGGTGCACTTTCGGACACACCTGGAGGAGAAGCCGCATGTGTGCCCATTTTGCAGCCGAGGCTTCCGGGAGAAGGGCTCGTTGGTGCGGCACGTTAGGCACCACACAGGCGAGAAGCCCTTCAAGTGCTACAAGTGTGGCCGTGGCTTTGCTGAACATGGCACGCTGAACCGGCACCTGCGCACAAAAGGTTGGGGGCTGGAGGGGGTGAGGGACAGCAGGAGGGCAGCCCTGGCCAGTCCTGCTCAGCCCTGACTGAGTTCCAATCTCAGGTGGCTGCCTTCTGGAGGTGGAGGAGCTGCTGGTGTCTGAGGAGAGCCCCACCTCAGCTGCCACTGTCCTTGGCGAGGACCCGCACACTGTGTTGGTCGAGTTCTCATCCGTGGTGGCTGACACCCAGGAGTACATCATTGAGGTGGGTGTTGGGCTGGGCTGGGCTGGGCTGGACTGGGGCCCAGGGGCAGGCAAGGTTGACCTCTGACTCTCTGTACAGGCCACCTCGGATGATGCGGAGACCAGTGAAGCCACAGAGATCATCGAGGGTGCCCAGACAGAGGTGAGGGACTGGGGGAGGGGTGGCCTGGTGCCCTTGCCGAGACTCGTGGGCTGAGCTGTGAGCCACCCACAGGTGGACAGCCACATCATGAAGGTGGTGCAGCAGATCGTGCACCAGGCCAGCGCGGGGCACCAAATCATCGTGCAGAATGTGACCATGGACCAGGAGGCGGGGCTGGGTCCAGATGTGGCTGCTGCTGACACCATTACCATCGCCACCCCGGAAAGCCTGACTGAGCAGGTGGCCATGACACTGGCCTCAGCCATCAGCGAGGGCACTGTGCTTACTGCCCGCGCAGGGACAGATGGCGCGGAGCAGGCTACTGTGACCATGGTTTCGTCAGAGGACATTGAGATCCTGGAGCACGCGGGCGAGCTGGTCATTGCCTCACCAGAGGGCCAGCTCGAGGTGCAGACCGTCATTGTTTAACAGGGGCGACTATGGGGTCCTGCTGGACTAGGACGGGTCAGGGGCAAGGACCCTGAGTGCCCTACCCACTTTTGCCTGGCCTAGTATGGAAAACACGTGGCACAGAATTCAGATATGTGGGAGTGTAAATATATTTTTTTGTCGCTTTACAATAAAACATGAAAACCCACTGTGATGCAGTAGCAATCCTTCAGCACGGTGCCACTTGCCCTGGCTGCTCCCCCCTGGCAGCACCTGCCTGCCCAGGCCACTCCCATGCCTGGCCACCCTGTCCAGTGCTCCTGATGGGGCTGGTGACACCTTGGCAGCACGTGGGTGTCACTGGCATGTGGACAGGCAGCCCCTGCTGCTGCCCTGCCCACTGGATCTGTGCCCCAGTTTCCTGAGGCCTGATGTGGTGCCCTGGGGCAGGGGACTGAGGCCCAGAGACTAGGAGCCTCTTACGATGTGTGCAAGCAGCAGCCAGATGGGTGAGGAAGGGGGAAGGGGGCTGTTCTTTTATTTTTTTTAATGTGTTTTATTTATTTATTTATAAAGATTTTTAATTTATTTATCTTTAGAGGGGAAGGGAAGGAGAGGAGGAGAGAAATATCAATATATGGTTGCTTCTCGTGAGTCCCTTGCTGGGAACTGGCCTGCAACCCAGGCATGTGCCCTGACTGGGAATCGAACCGCGATCGTGTGGTTGGCAGGCCTGTGCTCAATCCACTGAGCTACACCAGCTAGGGCTAAATGTGTTTTATTGGTTATGCTATTACAGTTGTCCCATTTTCCCCTTCACTCCCCTCTACACTGCACACCCCTCCCGCCTTTCCCCCCCTTTAGTTCATGTCCATGTGTCACAAGTTCTTTAGCTTCCACATTTCCTATACTATTCTTACCTCCCCCTATTTTCTACCTACCATCTATGCTAATTCTTTGTACCCTTTCCCCCTCTCTCCTCCTCCACTCCCCTATTGCTAACCTATGTGATGTCCATTTCTGTGGTTCTGTTCCTGTTCTAGTTGTTCACTTTGTTTTTGTTTTAGGTGTGGTTAATAACTGTGGTTTTGCTGTCATTTTACTATAATGTTTTTCATCTTCTTTTTCTTAGATAAGTCCCTTTAACATTTCATATAATAAGGGCTTGGTGATGATGAACTCCTTTAACTTGACCTTATCTGGGAAGCACTTTATCTGCCCTTCCATTCTAAATGAAAGCTTTGCTGGATAGAGCAATCTTGGATGTGGGTCCTTGCCTTTCATGACTTGAAACACTTCTCTCCAGGGGGCTGGTCTTTCTTGATTGGGCTGTCTCAGTTTCCCTGAGGGGATGCAACTCCAGGAGGGAGGTTCTAGGTGACCTAGTTTCTGAGGAGTGGGGACAAGAACAAGGCCTGGACCACAGGCATGGCTGTGTCTTCCCTATCCCTCACACAGCTCTTGGAGTGCTGTCAAGGGCCTCAGAGTCCCAATTCTGACAGACTTGGGAGCTGGAGCAGTCTTCAGGGTGGATCACCTGTTCCCTTGCTCTGGGGCACCATGGAAATGGGAGCCAGGAGTTCTGGCACCAACTCTGGAGGGGGCGGGACCCAATGCAGTCTGGCCCCTCCCTGGACCAGGCCCTCAAATACCCGCCTGTGCACAGGCACCAGAGCTGTTGTTAGACAGAGTCCTTGAGGTCTGCCTGGAACCACAGACACGCTCCCATCCTGGACCTCAGAACCCTACCTGGGCCCAGATCCTGAGCCTCTGACACAACGTCATCCACATCTCAGGTGAGTCTGGGAGCTGGGCCAAGCCTGGGGCTGGATCAATGGGGTCTGTCTATTTGGACTTCAGTTTCCTGACAGTGTAGGAGGAGGTCTGTGAGCCCAGCACACAGCCCTGAGGATACCTGGAGAACGCAGGGGGGAGGTTACGTCTTGGCACCAGCCATCACTGGGCAGCATACCCTACCAGGCCCTGGTGTAGGGGAAAGGGAGAGGTGGCTGCGTGTGTCTGACTCCAGGTCCATGCTCTTGTTTGCCCTTCCCAGCCTACCTGCTCCATGAAATGGACCGGCCCTGGGCCCTACTATTCGTGCTCTGGGCTCTGGGGGCCACCACGGCAGTGGCGCTGCGCATTGGAGCCTTTAACATCCAGTGTTTCGGGGACAACAAAGTGTCAGATTCTGCTTGTGGCAGCATCATCGCGCAAGTGAGGCCGGGGGCCGAGGCCAGGGCTGCCACTGGGCTCCGCCTGGGAACTTGCCGTGCGTGACCCCCCTCCTCTGGTCCCCCTCCCCAGATCCTGGCTGGCTATGACATCATGCTTGTGCAGGAGGTACGAGACCCGGACCTAAGCGCAGTCTCTGCGCTCATGGAGCAGATTAACAGGTGTGGCGGGCAGGGCCCAGTGTCTGGAGCTCCGGCTGGTATCCCAGGCCTCTGCGCGGTGCCTTGACCCAGGGCTTGGCCCGTATCTCCGCAGTGTGTCCAGTCACGAGTACAGCTTTGTGAGCAGTGAGCCCCTGGGACGGGACCAGTACAAGGAAATGTACCTGTTCGTTTATAGGTGAGGGGAGGGGATGCCGCGTGCTGGGTAGGAGGTGGCCGGCTCAGCGCACCCACCCGCCCTCTGCCTCCAGAAAGGATGCGGTGTCGATCGTAGACACGTACCAGTACCCGGACCCAGAGGACACCTTCAGTCGCGAACCTTTCGTGGTCAAATTCTCAGTCCCTGGCTCTGGTGAGACTCCCCTCCACTCCGCTCTCACCTCCCTCGCAGACTCCGCCCCTCCTTCAGGCCCCACCCTGCCTCTGACACCTAAGTCCTCCAGCAGCTGCCAAGGAACTGGTGCTGGTTCCACTGCACGCTGCGCCACACCACGCAGTAGCAGAGATCGACGCTCTCTACGATGTGTACCTGGACGTGATCAACAAGTGGGGCACCGACGTAAGCCCTGCGCTCACACAGTCCTGGGCCCCGCAGACGCGCCCTGGGGGTTGCCGGAGAGGTGTGGGCTTGCTGGGCTGGCTCAGACCTGGCTCAGACCTGGCTACTCCGCAGGATATGCTGTTCCTGGGTGACTTCAACGCTGACTGCAGCTACGTTCGGAAACAGGACTGGGCGGCCATTCGTCTGCGTAGCAGCGAGGTCTTCAAGTGGCTCATTCCGGACACTGCTGACACCACGGTGGGCAACTCAGACTGTGCGTATGACCGCATTGTCGTCTGCGGCGCCCGCCTGCGCAAGAGCCTGAAGCCGCAGTCAGCCGCTGTGCACGATTTCCAGGAGGTATTCGGCCTGGACCAGACTCAGGTGAGTGCTGAGCTGAGCCCCACAGGGGCGGGGGTCCCCAGGCCGCTCTGCGCTGGCGGATGGGAGGAGCCTACCGCTTCCTGCCCAGGGCCAGGCTCAGCTTCAGTGCACCTGGCATTCCCCTCCCTGCCCCCATTTTAGAAAAGGCCTCTCAAGTCTGTTTTAGCTGAATGGTACAAGTCTGGGATGGCAGGAGAGTATGTTCTTTGCCTTTCCTAAATCTGTGCTCCTACCCCTCCTGTAGGCAGCAGCAGGGGTGGACATCTCAGGCCTCATTGGCCGCTTCTCCAGATCTTGGTTTGTAGAAACCCAGTGGGCTGTTCTCTTGAGGTGATGCCTCAAGGACAGGCTGCCCAGCAGGGCCTCTGAGATTGGGCCCTCTTTCCTTCTAGGCCCTTGCCATCAGTGACCATTTTCCTGTGGAGGTGACTCTCAAATGCCACTGACAGTTCTGACAACTGGCCAGGGCATGCTGCCTGCAGACTGACCATGAGGAACAGCCCCACAAGGCCCCTTCGGGGTGGCTGGCCTGCCCCCAGCAAGCCTGCAGGGCAGGGCCAACTGGGCCTGGACAGGTGGCCATTGACATGTTACAGGACCACCCTGAGCCTGTGCACCCATCTGTAAAATGGCCTACCACCACCTACCTCAACAGGGGTGTGAGGAGTACCCGAAGCACTGGGCATGGCTCTGCTCAATAAATGAGTACCCAGCTAGGACCACAAACAGGCTGGTTTAGAGGCCTCCATGTCCTTTCTTACGACTATTTTCCTGTGACACAAACTTTGGTCCTAATAGCCCAGCCTGTACCTTTCATGTCCCGCTGGGAACTACCACCCCCAGGCTGTTGTTAATACTTCCAAGAACTTGTACTGAATGAGTGGGGATCAGCACTCACACAGGAATAGTGTCTTCAAAGAACCACCTCCCTTCCACAGTCCTCCTCAGGTACCGGGTCTGTGTCAGGTATCCTGTCCATCACTGCACGGTGTCAGGTTAGGGTCCTGCCCACGGGACCTGCACACCTGCTTGTGGTATGGCCTTTCACTGGTGCCTTCCTGGGTAGGCTCCTCCTCAGGAGCCCTGGGCTGGGAAGGGTTTGTCCCGTAGGACAGTGGCCTGAGTCCCGGGAAACCCATGATCTGAGGATCAGGAACAAGCAGAGGTAGGGTACATAGCATAACTGACAGAGGCCTGATGAGGCTTCCGGTTTTTGAAACATCTTGGCAGGATCTGATAACTGTCTTGAATTGTATGGGAGAAGCCTTTGTATCAAAAGTGTGAACAAGTTTTCCCACCCAAAAGAGTCCTTCTCAAGTAATGCCTCCCTCTTCTCTCAAGTCCCCCAGATTTCTCTGAATTGTCACAACTCCCTCCACCTGAATGAACAGATGTGGGGGCCAAAGGGTTTCTCCCTAATGGGGACGGGCACAGAGTGGTCTTGTGTGAACCAGCAGGGCCCATGACTGTCAACAACTAGGCAGCATGGGACCAGGTATGGGGTGACCCACGGACTGTTCCTGTGGGAATAAAGCTTCCCACAGTTCTTTGGGAAAGGAGACACTCAGCGGTAACCCTCCCAAGGTTCAGATTGGGTCCACCTGCCGGTTCATAATTCCCAAATCCAGAAACTGCCCGCCAACCCCATCCCACCCACTTGCCAGACAGTAAAGGCACTCACATGTGGCGGGCTCCTGGGGACCCCGGTACAAGAAACAGGGCCTCCTGGTAAGACCAGCAGAACAAAGAGCTGAAAGGACTTTTAAATTGTTTAAAGTAAAACCTTTTGGGATCAGAAGGGTACAGATGGCTAAACCCTGTGTGAATAGCCTAGCTGTCGGCCTTTCTTTTTAAAAAGACTATTTATTTATTCATTCATTCATTTTTAGGGGGGGAGGGGAAGAAAAACATCAGTGTGTGGTTGCCTCTCACACGCCCCCACTGAAGACCTGGCCCAAAACCAAGGCATGAGCTCTAACTGGGAATCGAACCTACAACCTTTTGGTTCACAGCCAGAGCTCAATCCACTGAGCTACACCAGCCAGGGCTGTTAGCCTTTCTTTTGTCTGAGCTTTCCTAAGTATGCCTGCAGGGACTTCTGGATGGAGTCTCTGGAGATAAAGCTGACAAAGGCCTGGATGTCTGCATCACGCTGTTTCACCAAGCGGTCTGCTGTGGGCTTTCGCATCATGTTCTTGGTCAGCTGTCGAGCGTGGTCTAAAGAAAAAGGGGCCCACGTGTGAAAACCCACACTCTGAGACAGTGTATCATCCTCAACCTTCCCAAACAGAAATGCTAGTAGAAAACTTAAAAGATACAAATAAGCAAAAAGAAAATGAAAATCACCTACTTCTGATTTCTTTTATATTTTTAAAATTTATTTTCAGAGGGGAGAGGGAGAAACCTCAATGTATGGTTACCTCTCATGGGCCACCGACTGGGGGCCTGATCTGACCCATAACCCAGGCATGTGCCCTGACTGGGAATCAAACCAGTGACCCTTTGGTTCACAGGCCTGTGCTCAATCCACTGAGCCACACCAGCCATGGTCCCTACTGATTTCTTTCAAATTAATACTGTATGGACTCCCTTTTTTTCACCTGTTATTTTCACTCAACTGTATTATTGAGAATATTTTTAAGTCACTCAATATTCTCTTATAATAAATGGCTACACAGTATTTGATCATTCCATGGTCCATGAGCTAAAAATGCTTTTTACATTTTTATAGTTTAGTTGAATAAAAAACTGAAAAGGACAGTGTTGTGACGTGCGATGCTTTATCAGAACACCGACATGCTCGTTTCACGTGCTCTCTGTGGCCGCCTTTCTTGCCATGGTTGTGGCAGAGACCTCGTAACCTACAAAGCCAGAAATCCACCTGGCTTTTCATAGATGCTCTGCTGATCCATGTCCCTGTATAGTCACCCCTATTCCTACACACAGACGTGTAGGCTGTTTCCAATGGTCTGTGTAGTGGGTTGAACAGTGTATCCCAAAAAGGTATGTGAGTCTTAACCCCCACTCTAGAAACAGTGCATGTAGCCTTATTTGGAAGAGGGTCTCAGCAGATAAATAATTAAGATGAGGTCATCTTGGATTCAGGATGGGCCCCAAATCTAACGACAAGTGTCGTTGTAAGACAAAGGAGATTTGAGATAAAGCAGACTGTATGAAATGAAATCAGAGATTGGAGTGATGACCACAAGCCGAAGGATGCCAGGGCCACTAGCAGTTGGGAGAGGCAGAAATGAGCCTCCTCCAGAGTCTCTGGAGTGAGCCTGGCCGTACCTACAACTTGAGTTTGGACTTCTGGTCTCCACGCTGTGAGAATGCATTTCTGTTGTTTCAAGCAGTGCCCGACTCCCTTCACGGTGATTTGTTATAGTATCCCCAGGACACTCAGTGTGCACGTTCTCTGCTTGTACAGTACATTTTTACATGAGAACTTTCTGGTCCCAGGGGAGGAAAGGAGGCCATCAGTACCCAGAGTGGCTGTCCCTCCCTGTGCTCCTCACCTGGAATGGACAACCACTGGGCCATCACCGACAGCGCTGTGCTCTGCACCTGGTCCTCAGGCACCACCTTGTCCACCATGCCCACCTGAAGGGCCTCTTCTGGCCGGAAGAGAATTCCCAGCTGCAGAGCGCGCTCTGAGGCACGGTGCCCAATGGTGTTCACAAGGGTGTCTTTGAACCTGGAATGCAAACATCCACTCACCTGGGACTGGGGGCTCCCAGGTGGGTTGGCTGATCCCTGGGCCAAGTGGAATATGGGTGCAGTCCCTGACCTTACCAGAAAGGGGCAATGATGCCCAGCAGGGTCTCATTCAGCCCAATGGTGTATTTGGGGTTGTCAGCCAGGACCCGGTAGTCACAGGTGAGGGAGATCAGGCAGCCTCCGGCAGGGCAGGCTCCCTGCAGGGACAGTAAGACCACTAGCCTCTGGGTGCTGCTATTGCTGGTCCCGATAGTATTCCAGAAAGCCAGGGTTCCGAGGAGTGGCCTGATGGCAGGGGTGAGCTCTGAGTGACCTAGCCCCACTACCCCTCCCTTCCAACAGGTTCAGGCCCTCCTCACACCTTACTCAGGTTGTCACTGCATCTCTTCAGAGCACACCAGTTCTGGAGCCTTAGCTCCAGTGCCTTACCTCGGCAATCTGTCCCTGCCTTCCCCAGGTCAGGCCAAAGTGATGATTTTAAAATGTGGATCCAATTCCCCATTCTTGCTCCCTGTACAGCCCTCTCACTGGGCCAGGATCATGAGGACCAAGAGCCCTCAACTATGGGCCCCTGGATCCTGGGCCCTGCCCCCACCTGTGAGCGAGCTGACCTATCATCATGTCACAGTGATCTGTAATGGCATGCTCACCTGTGCATGTGTGAGGGTCTCCCCCCAGGCACCCTTTCCCTCTGAGGGCTTCCTGAGGGCAGGGCCACATCTGAACTCCCCTCCCCCACAGCTTCTAAATGGTCAGCATGACCACTCAGGAGTGGAGACACTCACATTGATGGCAGCAATCAGTACCAGGTTTGACAGGTAGAGCCGCAACCACAGCTCCTGCACGGCCTTCCAGTACTCAGCGTAGTGTGCTGGGTTCTTTCCGCACATTTCGGTCAGGTCCAGGCCAGATGAGAAGATCCTGGGACAGTCCTGGGTGAGTGAGGGAGCCAGGGCCCCATCAGATTCCACCTTCCAGGGCAACATGCCCTTAAGACAGAGGTGGTCAAGGGGCAGCAAGGCTGAGTTCGTACTCGGGATGCTGCCCCCAAGAGCACAGAGCTGGGGCTCCAGGACTTGGCATCAACCTCCCTCAGGCTCAGTTCCTTCTATGTCCTGGGGTGCTCTTGCTTTTTCAAGTTCAGACTGAAACAGGCAAAACAGGCAGGCAGGATCAGGTGCTCCTGTGGGCTCTGTGCACACCTATGTGGTATCTCAGGCAGGAAACTCAGGTACAGACATGGAGATGCTTCTGTCTGATCAGGAAAGGGGCAATGACCAGTCAAGACAGACCTCACCCTGACTGGTGCGGCTCAGTTGGGCGTCATCCCACAAAGCAAAAAGTCACTGGTTCAATCCCCAGGCAGCGTGTATAAAAGAAGCTACTGATGTTCTTCTCTCACATTAATGTTTCTCTCCCTGTATTTCTTCCTCCCTTTACCTCTCTCTAAAAAGAAATAAAATCTAAAAAAAAGAAAAAGAAAAAGAGAGAGAGAAGCAAAACCTCTCCTCTGAGCTGTAAGTGTGAGAGAGAAGCCTGGGAATGATCCCGAAGGCACGTGTGCCCCGTGCAGATGCCCCAGGCCCGGAGACAGCTGCCAAGGTCGGGGTAGGGGAGCAAACACGGAAGAGGAGCCACAGGCTGGGCTAAGGGGCTGCCAGCACGGTGGTGCTTTTTAGCAGTAGGCACTTAGTTCTGGGTGTTCAAAGGACTGTTGGATAAGAACACAGACAGGGAGGGACAGCTCAGCAGCCTTCACTTGAGAACACTCACCCCTGGGGTTCCCATGTGGTCACAGCACCTCTGAACAAAGGAGCCCCCCATGGCTGGGGGCTGGGGCACCTAAGGCTGGCATGATCACTCTTTCACTAGCTAGAACTGACAATGGTACCACACTGCTTGTGAGAATGACAACCACCCGGTATCTGTGAGAAGCAGACAGATAAATAAAGTATGGGACAGTCATACTCCATGTCCCCTATGTCTTTTTTTCTTAAAAAAGATTTTATTTATTTGTTTTTAGAGAGAAGGGAAGGGAGGGAGAAAGAGAGAGAGAAACATCAGTGTGTGGTTGCCTCTCATGTGGCCCCCACTGGGTACTTGGCCCACAACCCAGGCATGTGCCCTAATTGGGAATCGAACTGGCAACCCTTTGGTTCGCAGCCCGTGCTCAATCCACTGAGCTACACCAGCCAGGGCCCCTATATCTTTATATAAGCTATGAAAGCAGTTGCGTGCAAGGAGCCCCACACACGCTTGTGTGCGCAGTGCTTGGAGGACGACCTCTCGTTTCCATGGAATATGCTCCACTCCTGTAACTTAAAAAAGACTCAACAGAGAAAGACGTGCGATTGTTACACCCAGTCCGCCACTCCTCATGGGCCAGATATAGGGACCTGGAAACCAGCCCGACTGTGGCAGAGGGATGGCAGCAGGGCACAGAGTTGCTCTTGCTTTAGGGACAGGGCAGGACTTGACATTTAACTCCTTAGCCTTTTCCTACCATAATCCCCTTCCCCTGCCCCATCCCACCCCCAAAATCCAATACATTTGATCAGCACTTGCCTGTAGTTCTGCTTCAGGAAATCAAAGGCAAAGCATTATATTCGGGATGTGAGAAAATAAATGGCTCGGTCCTAACTGGGACAATCTCTGAGACAAACTAGAAGGGGGTGTGGAGTGGCCTGTTTCTGTGATCTAGCAACACGTTTTTAGTAGGCAAAATTGTGTCCCTGAAAAAGACAAGGTCAAGTCCTCACTCCCAGGATCTGTGAATGTGACCTGTTCAGAATAGGGTCTTTGTAGATGTGATCAAGATAAAGTCATACGGTGGTAGAGGATCCCTAAATCCCGGGACTGGTGTCATTCTAAGGAGAAGGAAATTTGGACACAGAGACCCAGGGCAGATGTTTGTGACAATAAAGGAGGCCAGAGTGCTGGAGACAAGCCTGGAGCACCACAAGCGCCCCAAGCTGGAGGAGGCCAGGAGGATTCTCCTCCAGGGCCGGCAGAAGGAGCCAGCCCTGCTGAGACCTTGGTTTGACCTTGTGGCCTCCAGAACTACAAGAGTATGTTCTTGTCGTTTTACACCACCCCATCTGTGTGCTTTGTGACGGTGGTCACATAATGCTAATGGTATCTTTCCACACTCACCTGCCCCTCGGCAGTAGGCACTCAGTACAGAACAAGACACTGATACATTTGGGGGGAGACCACACTGCAGTGGGGAGAACATGGGCTTTGGAGGAGCACATCCTGGCTTCCTTCTTCCAGGTCAGTGTGACTTTGAGGCCTGGAGGCAGCAGGGACCTTCACTGTGCAGCACCCAGTGCCCACAAGCACCTAGGCCACAAGGCAATTTTAGCATCTCCAGAAGTGTTGCTATGATTGCCAAAAAGTTCCCTGGGGTTCTTTCCCCAGGCCCTCAATAATCTATACCCATGAGTATCAGTCCCACCCTTGGAGACACATGGAATAATTTCTCGGGATTTCTGCCAAGATGGAGGCATAGGTGGAAACACTGTGCCTTCTCCCACAACCAAGTTTGAATACAACAAAGGTTTAGAGAACAAAGACACAGCCAAAGAACAGAAAATTGAATTATATGGAAGTTCGACAACAACGAACCGTTCAACCGGGATGGTAAGAGGGGCGGAGCCAGCAGCGGAGCAGGGTCGGGCAGGAAAGATCCCCTGACCTAGGCGCGCAAGTGGCTGGGACCCAGTCGGGGTGCGGGGCAGACTGACCGTGGTCGCACATTTGCGCACAGTGAGACGGACCACACAGGCCCCAGGGGGCAAACCCAGTGGTGGAGGGCTGACGGCGGCGGCACACTCGTGTGCAGTGGGACGAAACGCGCGGGCCCCAGTGACTGTGGCAGCTGCAGCACCTATGGTGGCAGCAGCGGCAGGAGGCGGCAGATGGGACACCATTGCTCCTCTTTGACCCCGCCCCCACATACAGCGTCACAACCCAGCAACTGAGTTGCCCTGCTCTGGTGAACACCTAGGGCTCCGATCCTGCTCCGTAACAGGCACGAACAGTCCAAAAGATGGCTCAAGAAGAACTCAAAGTCCCAGAGCCGATAACTCTAAGCGACCAAGAGATTGCCAGCCTCTCAGATGCACAGTTCGAAACACTGGTCATCAGGATGCTCACAGAACTGGTTGATTATAGTCACAAATTAGAGGAACATACGAAGGTTAAAATAATTGAAATGAAGGGAGATGCACAGGAAACCAATAGTGATGGAAAGGAAACTGGGACTCAAATCAATGGAATGGACCAGAAGGAAGAAAGAAACATCCAATCAGAAAGGAATGAAGAAACGAGAATTCAAAAAAATGAGGAGAGGCTTAGGAACCTCTAGGACATCTTTAAACGTTCCAACATCCAGATTATAGGGGTACCAGAAGGGGGAAAGGAACAGCCACGAGTGGAAAACTTATTTGAACAAATAATAAAGGAGAACTTCCCCAGTCTGGCAAAGGAAATAGATTTCCAGGAAATCCAGGAAGCTCAGAGAGTGCCAAAGAAGTTGGACCCAAGAAGGAACACACCAAGGCACATCATCATTACATTAGCCAAGATTAAAATGAAGGAGAGAATCCTAGAAGCAGCAAGAGATAAGGGGACAGTCACCTACAAAAGAGTACCCATCAGACTGTCAGCGGATTTCTCAAAAGAGACCTTACGGGCAAGAAGGGGCTGGAAAGAAGTATTCCAAGTCATGAAATCCAAAGACCTACAGCCAAGATTGCTCTATCCTGCAAAGTTTTCATTTAGAATGGAAGGGCAGATAAAGTGCTTCTCAGATAAGGTCAAATTCAAGGAGTTCATCATCACCAAGCCCTTATTATATGAAATGCCAAAGGGACTTATCTGAGAAAAAGAAGATAAAAATATGAACAGTGAAAGGTCAGCAAACTCACAGTTATTAACAACCACACCTAAAACAAAAGCAAACAAGAGGACAGCTAGATCAGGAGTGGAACCATAGAAATGAAGAACACATGGAGGGTTAGCAACAGGGGAGTGGGAGGAGGAGAAGGGGGGAGAAGGTACAGAAAATATCATAGACAGTAGGTAGAAAATAGATAGGGGGGAGGGCAAGAATAGTAGAGAAAATATAGAATCTAAAGAACTTGAGATACGTGGTTATAAACTAAGGGGGGAAGAATGGTGGGGGAGGGAGTGTGCGGATGGAGGGGAATGAAGGGGGGGAATAGAAGAACTGTAATGGTATAATCAATAAAATATATATTAAAAAAATATAATCTCTCTCATACCGGACCTACCAGGCATATACATCACACCCGTGCCTACAAGTTCCCTGCTGCTCTTTGTCTCTGGCACAGTGCTGCGTTGCCTCAAGTCAGAAGCAGCCAGGCTATTCAGAGCTGTGATGATGCCAGGCCACCCCTGAGACAACCTGAGGGATGAGAAAACAGATTCATGCCCACAGTGGATGCTCTAAACATTGGCTGAAAGAGGCTGGTGATCTGCTTCCTGCACTTTTATTGATGGCAGGATGACATCCCCATTGGTCTCTGTAATGTGGTGGCATTTAGCTTTGGGGGACACTCATGCTGTCTGTGGCTCCTAAATTGAAAGGTGACTCTAATGCTCTTCCTAATGCAACAAAAGGCCTATTATGTTGGGTCCACACTTATCTCCCCAGCTTGGTCTTATCTGTGCCCTCTCTTGGTGCCTGTGGTGCCTGGCAGAGCAGGTGGGCCTGATGCCCACTGAAGGGGATGGGAACACATGAAGCCCTCAGTCCTGAGGGTCTGGGTTTTAAAACCAGCCCAGGCTCTGAGGACCACCCAAGGAAGGCACCCTAGGAACCTACTGCCCAGTCTGTACTAAGTCTGTCCTTCATGAATCAAGGCTGCCCCTGCAAAAATGTCACCTGCCCAGGACCACAATCCCTAAAAGTCTCTGGCGGACATCATAGTTATTCCACCCCATGTGACAGGCACATGATCTCCAAGTGTAGGCTCTGATCTGGTCACAGGCTCATACTGTGATCAGGGAACTCAGGGCCTTGGGGAGCTAATAAGCACTCACTGAAGTTATGATGATGCCTCGGAAGGTCTTGTCATTCTCCAGCTTCTCCAGGCTGATGACGAACTCCGTCAGCAACTCTAGGCTGAGGCAGTTCACTGTGGGGTTCTTCAACTTCATCACTGCGATCCCTAGGGGGAAAACGAAGAGAAAGCTCATGCCAGGATTGGAAAAATGTCCCCAGGCACTCTGTATTCTCAATTTGGCCACGGGAAGTTACATGGTTTTTTCAACCGAGGTGAGATTCGCATAACATAAATTAACCATTTAAAAGTGAACAACTCAGGCACTGGCTGAGTGGTTCAGTTGGTTGGAGCACTGCCCTATACATCAAAAAGTTGTGGTTCGATTCCCAGTCAAGGCAGATACCTAGGATATGGGTTTGATCTCTGGTCAGAGTATGGACGGGAGGCAACCAATCAATGTTTCTCTCTTTCCCTTCCTCTTTCTAGAATCAATGAATATATCCTCTGGTGGGAATTTTAAAAAAGTCCACCCATGTTGTAACATATATCAATACCTTGTTACCTTTTTTAAAAATTTTATTTACTTATTTTTAGAGAGAGAGGAATTGGGGGGCATTGATGTATGAAACATTGACTGGCTTCCTCTCGCACATGTTCCAATTAGAGAGCAAACTCACAACCCAGGCATGTGCCCTGACCAGGAATCGAACCAGTGACCTTTGGCTTTGTGGGGTGACACCTTACCAAGCCACGCTGGCCAGGGCTGTCTCACTGCTCGAGGTAGAATAATACTCTTCTGTACACTGCGTTTTGTCTGCGCATCCACGTGCTGCTGAACACTGGCGTTGGTTGCACCTCTTGGCTATTGTGAATAATGCTCTGAACATTTATGTGCAAATTTTTGTTGATCTTTTTCTCTCAGACACAAGCCCACCATCCTCATGGCAGTAAGAAATGGCCTTAGTTTCTTGAGGAGTAAGCAAGCCAACTCTGAGATTCCTGCAAGGCAGGGCCCAGTGAGGTACTCTAGTTCATGCTTGTTTAAGGATTGAGGGGGTCCTGGCCAGTGTGGCTCAGTTGTTGTTTGAGCTGAAAGGTTTTGGGTTTGATTCCCAGTCAGGGCACACACCTAGGTTGTGGATTTGGTCCCTGGCTGGGGCATGTTTGGGAGGCAAAAGATCAATGTTTCTCTCTCTCCCTTCCTCTATAAAAAGCAATGAAAATGTCCTCAGGTGAAAATGAAAAAAAGAAAGATCGAGGTGAAAAATATTGGGAGAGGGGTGTCGGATGTTCCCACCCATTTGTTATGCCAGCAGCAGGGAAAGCAGGAGGGACAGGGCCTGCTCTTGTGGACAGTGAAGCTGCTGGCCTGGGCCAGCTGCCATCTTGTTTCTCAAGATGTTTCTTGGTTTGGTCAAGGGCAGAACCCAGGGACTCCAGATAAGCCACCATGCACTTAGGGTGCATTTCCCTGGTCAAGACCTTGGAAATCTCTGGACTGTCAACACAAACCATTTTCTAAGAAAGAATTATGGCCAAGATGGAGGCGTAGGTAGACACGCTTCGCCTCCTTTTGCAACCACAAAAAGAATTACAACTAAATCTCAAAACAAATAACACCCAGAACTGTCAGAAAACCCAACTGTATGGAAGTCTGACAACCAAGGATTTAAAGAAGCCACAGTCATCCACACGGGTAGGAGAGGAAGAGATGTGGAGAGGCGGCAGCAACAGTGGCAGAACAGGCACAGGTGGTCCCACATTCATGTGTGGTGGATAAAAATCAGGAAGGATTCCACGGAAGCCAGCAATCCCAGCCCCAGGCTAGACCACACACTGCAGGGTTCCAGTGCCTGAAAGATAAATCCCCAGAACTTCTGGCTGTAAAAACCAGTGGGGGGTGGCCTGGCAGAAGAAACTGCTGGATTTTCAGGAAACTCCACTTAAAGGACCCACATGGTCGCAAACCCACACACTCTGGGATTTAACACAGATGGAAAAGGCAACAGATGGAAAAGTGTCAGTTACATACAGAGAGTGGTGAAGTGACTGGGAATGGCGAGTGCCGGGCAAACCCCCAGAAGCCAGGCACAGTCCCCTTTCTGAGTTTTCTCCCTACAGAACCAAAAAGTAGTGGAGTGGTTGCCGTACCCTGGCGATTACCTAAGGCTCCACCACACAATTTACATGTAGTCAAAGCAACTCTGCCTAATACACAGAAACAAACACAGGGATGCCGACAAATTGAGGAGACAAATATGGCCCAAATGAAAGAACAAAACTCCAGAAGAAGAACTAAGTGAAAGAGAGATAAGCAACCTGTCAGATGCTGAGTTCAAAACACTGCTGATTAGGGTGCTCAAAGAACTCACTGAGTACAGCAACAATGTAAAGGAAGACATGAAGTTTAGTTACACGAAGTGAAATAAAGAAAAATCTACAGGGAACCAAGAGTGAAGGGGAAGGAAGCCAGGATTCAAATTAATGATTTGGAACATAAGGAAGAAATAAATACTCAACCAGAACAGAAAGAAGAAACAAGAATTCAAAAAAAAAAAACCCAAAACCCTGAGGATAGTATAAGACGACTCTGAACTGTGTAAGATTTTATTTATTTATTTTTTTAGAGATATGGGAAGGGAAGGAGGAAGGGAAGGCGAGAGATCAGTTGACTCCCCCACGCGCCCCGGGCCAGGGACCTAACTGGCAACCTCGGCTTGTGACCTGATCGGGAATAGTACCAGAGACCTTTCGCTTTGCAAGCCCAACCACCTGAGCCACACCTTTCTGGTCAAAGCAACAGAAACTGACTTTAAAACTGGGCTTTTTCCCGCGGTCTTTGGAAATGCAATAGCTTTCACATGAGTATGGATTCCAGGTCTAGAGAAGAATAAATAATACAACTTACTGCATTATAGAGCACGCTCTGTTGCCAGTACCCCAAGGCATTATTTCGCCTTTCTTTTCGCAAGCCAGCGAGCACAGGTGAGCTCAGGAGGTTTGGTAACTGCCTAGCCAGGCACCAGCACCTTCGCTGAACCTCTGAATCCCTAGCAGATTCAGGCAGGGGGCGAGGCCCGGTGTGTGGGAGGCCGATGCTCCAGAGCTCAAGGGCAGAGGGTATGCTTACCCGTGGCTCGGTCGGGCTCCACCAGCACCCGCTGACTTCCGAAGCTTCGTGCGCCTACGCCATGTCTGGCCGTGGACTCCGGCCGCCCGAACGCCGCACCCGGGAGCCAGGCCCCTGAGAAACAGTGGAGTGGGGTCCGTTAGTTCGCTACCCTGTCCCCAGGGTGCCCGCACCCAGTCAGCCCGCCTGAGGTCACGCACAAGGGCGGAACAGAGCTCGCGCCCTAAGGCCCACTCCAGCCGCCAGCGCCATCTTGACTGCACCAGTTCAGGTCTCGGCGCCAGAGTGTGACCTCCTTGCACGGGGAGGGGAGGGAGCCGGAGACTGGTCACGCCCCCGCCTCAGTATGAGCTGCCTGCCCTCCAAGGTCCGCCCCGCCTTCCGCGAGGTCAACCCGGACGCAAATTCTCAAGCCACTCCTCCTGAAGGACGGAGTTTATCAAGTGTGGTGGGCTTCACGGAGGACACTGGGGCTGCGAGGTGAAGGGTAGTAGAGCGTGGCAGTGGGCAGCCTGCCCCGGACAGACTCGCACTTCATCCCTTCACTCATAGCTGTGCCCATAGAAGGTTGGCAAGCTTCCCATGCTTTTCCAACCAGTGTAGATAGTGTTGAAACAGGGTGACTGCACACTGTAAATCACAGAGGTCATGGAGCAAGTCCTGGACAAATTTGAATTTAAGGGCTAATATGTGACTTGGAAACCGTGACAAACTCACACCTGGGCTATTTCTCAAATTCTGCCATCCTCGATGAAAAGGATGCTATAGAGGAAATGCAGATGCGGATAGGTGCTGTGTGAGCCCTTCCTCCTGCCTGTGGTGGGAAAAGAAATTGAGGCTGGTAATTTAAGGACAGGTACGGGACTCGGCATAGCCAGGTGACTATAAACATGACATCAGCCTTCCCTTAAAGTCCCGCACGTCAGCACACTTACTGCAGATGGCAAAAGGCAGTCACTAGGACACAACCACAGCTGCTACCTCCTCAAAGGGAGAAACACTGACACCCAAGAAATAAAGGTAGTCACAGACCCAGGCAGGGGGAATGAGGTGGAGGCATAGGTAGTAAGCCTTTGTACTGCCTGAAAGGGCAGTCTTTCTGTTTTAAAGATTTTATTTTTAGAGAGAGGGGAAGGGAGAAAGATCAATGTATGGTTGTCTCTTCATGTCCCCTACTGGGGACCTGGCCTACAACCCAGATATGTATGTGCCCTGACTGGGAATTGAACCAGCAACCCTTGGTTTGCAGGCCAGCACTCAATCCACTGAGCCACACCAGCCAGGGTGTACCTGGTCTCTGCTGTTTTGAACAATGGGCACAGTAACCACCAAGCACAATGTTAGATGATTTAAACTTTTAACAACCTTAAATGTTTCCTTAAGTCTTCCTCATGACACAAACCAATTTTTAAGGAGGAAAAATAAAGGTGATAAAACATCTTTCTTCTATTTGTCTACATGCAGGAGGAACCCAACATTTGGTTATACTGACCAGTAGTCTCTTGGTTGATATTGGAGGTGTGACTGAAAATGAAACAAAAACTCAGCTCTTAGGCAGCCATGTTAGTTCCCACACGATAGCCATCTTGAGGGCAATGGACAGGAAGGAGGCAGTGAACCCAACACTCAATCTGCATTCTACTCCTAGGTTTATTCAACACAATCCTTTTACTCTACACAACAAAATGCTACAAAGTTACAAAAAACCTCAAAACAGAAAATTTATAGTACTGACTGTACAATAAAAGCCAAAAAAGCAATGTACATGTTCCCAAGGTAACTCCAAAGACCACCATGAAGAGGGTGGAGGTGGAGTATGATGACCCTGCAGAGTCAGCTCTCAACTTGCTCACCAATTTCAGAGAAAGGAGAATTGGGGGGTGAGTGTATGACTACATGAGTGTATGAGAACAAAACCATTTACAGCAACTAATGGGGCATTTGACCGTAGAGGTCAGGACTCGAGCAGGGCCAGGTTGATAGGAATGGCAGCTGCACAAAAGCATGCCCTTTCCTGAAGGACCCTCAGGCTACTAGACTGACCCTAGGTCATTAGCGGAAAGGAAAATTGTGCTCCCAAGCTGGGGTGATACTGCCAGCTGGAACCCTGCCTGTTCCTGCCCGCTTAGCCACTGAACTGACTCTTAGGGCCTGGAAACATGGGAACTTTCTAGCCAGGAAACTGGAGGGCATCTTCATAGGCACAACCCCAATCCAACAACAGTTCTGCAGCTGAACTTGGCCTTCAAGAGGAAAACGTCTCAATGCTGCCTTTGAAGCCTGCCCGAGTGAGGATCTGTTTCCTACTGACTCTCCTTCGGCTAGAAAAGTGACAGAACTGAGTTGGATGGGATATAAGTTATGGGGCAGAGCTTCGGTGGCTTGTTTATCGGGAGGAATTGGAGCTGGAACGGCTCCGGTGGCGGCGGCGGCCAGGGGAGCGGGATCGCCGACGCACAGGGGACCTGCGGCGTGGGGAACGTGACCTGTGGGAAGAGGAAAAACACATCACACACTGAATGCTATGGAAGCAGCTCTACATCATGGATTTCAGGGTTAAGGATGGCTTCTTCCTGGAACAATTCTGTAGTTTCCTGGTTCAGCACTCTGTCAGGATAGCTCCCTTTGGATGGCACTGACATAGAACCCTTGGAAAAGAAACAGGTGTTCTGGAGTTCTGGTATCACCAGTATGGCCACACCTTCTGCTGGTCCCCGACACTCCAGCAGTTGCCCTTCTCTTCCTTTCCCCAGCTGCAATGAACATGAGCTCTGAAGTCCTCCCCATGTCAACACTGCCATTATGACGTGTGCACACATGAGAGCACGTGGGGCTGAATTAAGATCCCAAAGCCATCACTGTCATATTGTGTTGTAAATAAAACAAACCCAAACGGGCCCCAACTAGCAGGTCCCCTGTGAGATTCCAACTGACTCACCGTCTCCTCATCCGTGGGGGAGACCGGCGCCACATGGGAGGTGGTGGCAGCATTCTCCTGGGAGGGCTGAATCGCCTGGGGGGTGGCCTAGGCCAGGGGGCCAGCACAGCGGTGGCAGTGATTTCCTGGCCATCAATTTGTCCTGTTGAAAAAAGATCAAGTTGCCTCAACCTTGATGCACTGGGATTGCCTCTCAGAGAAAGTGCCATCCAAGTCAACATCCAAAAACGTGTTGGTATCTGCTAAAGTGAGGGGAAGATTTGTGCCCTTGCCCCGAGCTGGACTGTGGCACTAACACTTGAGCTTCCTTCTCAAGAACAATGGGAAGGGGACAGGTAAGAGCAGGGAGACTCATTAAAGGGGTTCACAAGAACTGAGATAGGGTAAACCCATCTCAAGGGATAGGATGTCAAATCACTGAAACTAGGTGGTGGATCAGATGGGGAACTGGGGAAGGGAAGATCATCAACACCAGGAGAAAGAACACCTCAAAGGCAGGCAGACAAAATGAGATGAGGTTCATGAGATATCAAGTTTGTTTTATGAGTTTGGAAAAGTGCCCCAGAGAGGCAGCTCAGGAAGAAGGCCTGAGAAGCCTGCAGGGCTTCAGTGAAAAAAGACCAAAGAAAACTGAGACACAGACCCAGGAACCACAGGGAAGCATACATCCCAACTTCAGCCTACGGACTGTTCTGGGGACCAAGCACAGCCCCCTGTGTGTCCCCAAAGGTAGAGGGCTCCTTGATCTTCTCAGCTCCTTTGTTCAAGGAAATTTCAAAGGTACTGAAGGGATAACTGTGGCATGAGGGCACGTATTCAGAAGAAACTCAAAAGGCCTAAGTATCTGCAGCCTCAGTTGGCCCTGGATCACTGCCAAAGCCCACCCCAGTTAGGGGACTCATGGCACCAGTTATAAAACAATAGAGATGGATCCACCTTCTGGCCAGCTGCCAGTAAAGGTCAGGCCTTTTCACTTTCCCTCTGAAGACAATGTGGATTTGCTCCATTTGATGGTGCATAGCACAATATGGGGACAAACACAAACCCATCAGAATCTCAAGAAAATGTGGAATGTTTATAATTGGGCACACCTGGAATGTGTCTGAGTCTTCTAAATTTTTAGTAAGTGCTTGGACTCTTTCCAACATGATTGACAATCTCTACTCCTAATACAAAAATGTCACTCACAAAGCCAAAAGCTGATGTGTTTCATAGTGATGAACTGGAGTTTATCCTAAACTTCCTAAAACAGTTCAGATGGATATTAATAGATTGAAACAGAGCTAGCTAAATATTAAGGAAAATTTTCTAGTATTTAAACGCTACCAAGGCTCAAGGACAACTATGTACTGTTAGGCTATCTATTAAGTGTATATTGAGGCCTTTAAGGATGCTGAGGTTCTGGGGTGCTCAAATTTTCCTCCCTACTCAGTCTGGCTGTCCACACAGTGCTATGGGCAGTCCTGGCTCTTGGCCCCAGGTGCCTGTATTACAACAGCAATGAGGTGGAGCAAGAACAATGTACACATTCCTTCAAGTGCTGACTTAAAGACAAAACAAATATTGGCCATCTGGCCCTGGCCGGATTCAGTAGATTAGAGCATTGTCCTGATTTGCTGAGGTTGTGGGTTTGATCCCCACAACCAATGTATGCATAAATAAGGAGAATAAATAGATGTTTCTTGCAAATCAATTTAAAAAACCCCAAACCAATGAATAAGTAATGTTTCTCTCTCTAAAATAATAAAATTAAAATAACAAAGAATAAAGATTAAAAGACTACAAGAAGTGACCAATGAATGCATAAATAGAATAAACTGATGTTCCTTCAAATCATTTAAAAAAACCCCAATGAATGTATAAGCAATGTTTCTCCCTAAAACAATCAACAAAAATTAAAAGAATATGGGGGGGGGCAGGGCTGGGAATACAAGACAGAAAACTGTACTTGAACAAGAGTTAAATAAAAATTTTAAAAAAATCAAAAGAATAACTATGAATGTAAAATACTGCTTACAATATGAAAAAAAATCACCACCTGAAACTATTCATAAACATTCAAACTATTCTGCCCAATACTAAACAGTTACACATGTCACCATACCCAGGTTTTAGGAAATGGGTGAAATTTGTGAATCTAGCAAAGTAATCCTAAAAATGCTAAAATGTCAGCAAAAACAGATAATGACTCCCAGAAAAGATTAAAGGAAACATTCCCATATAAAAGCCAAATGGCTCCATTATTTTCATAATATCCTTTGTTAAAAAAATTCAATCCTTAAACTTTTAACAGACTGAAAACTCTTTAAAAAAAAAAAAGACAAAGATTTTATTTATTTATTTTTAGAGAGAGGGGAAGGAAAGGAGGAAAAGGGAGAGAAACATCAAGGTGCAATCGACTCCTGCACGCCCCCAACTAGGGACCTGGCCTGCAACCCAGGCATGTATCCCAACCAGGAATCGAACTGGTGACCAATTGGTTCACAGGCTGGCACTCAATCCCCCAAGCCACCCCAGCCAAGGCTCAAAAAAAAATTTTTTTTAAAGAATAATGTTCCATAAAGCATGTTTTTGGTAAACACACACCCACTGAATAATTACAATCCTGAATGAGCCTCAAGGAGATTTTTTTTTAAAGATTTTATTTATTTATCTTTAGAGGGGAAGGGAAGGAGAGAGGGAGAGAAATATCAATGTACAGTTGTCTCTTGTGCATCCCCTGCAGGGGACCTAGCCTGTACACAGGCATGTGCCCTGACTGGGAATTGAGCCAGTGATCTCTTGCTTCGCAGGCCCATGCTCAACCCACTGAGTCACACCAGCCAGGGCAGCCTCAAGGAGATTTATTGTGTAGCCAGGTTGGAAATACATTCTAAAGGTTGCTACATGTCTGGCTGGTATGACTCAGTGGATTGAGTTCTGGCCTGAGAAGCAAGAGATAACTGGTTCAATTCCAAGTCAGGGCACATGCCTGTGTGCCGGCTATGTCCCCAGTAGGGGGCGCATGAGAGGCAACCACACATTGATGTTTCTTTCCCTTTATCCTTTCTCCTTTAAAAATAAAAAGAAATAAAATCTTTTTAAAAAGGGTCCTGACATGTGGTTGGTACCTGGTCTTGGATAGAGAACAAAGGGAGTATAGAGGAGTGCTGGCAGGGCCACCCACCTCCATCCATGTGCTTCAGCGCCTTCTCGGCTTCATCTGGATTCTCAAACTCCACATATGCATAGCCTTTAGATAGATGGGGGTGCATCCTTTCTACAGGCATGTCGATCATTTTAATTTTCCCATAGGTGGAGAATATCTCCATGATGTGATCCTAAAGAGAAAGAACGGTCACTTTAATGCTTAAGCACCAGTCACTTGTGTAAGAGTCAAAGAGAATTCACCACGTAACTACAGCTTTGGCATCTGGGGGTAAATCTCCTAGACACACATGTACTCCATTAAAATGAATCGATCAGTGTACTACTCGAATTATGTATCATCAGATTAAGTCCAAAAAGCTACATCCAAAGACACCATCCCCTGGTCCACTGGAGAGATATGGGACTCCTCACCTTGGTCACATTCCTGGTAAGTCTCCCGATGTGTACTTTGGTGGGTTTAGGGGAAGGGCTCCGCCTTTTCCTTTCCTTTTCATCTCTTTTGGGTGGTTTGGATCTGAAAGATGAAAACAAAACAAAACACATAAATGCCAAAAAAAATTGATTTCTGTCAATTTAGGTTTTTTTTTAAGTGGGGATATTAACTGCTAGTATGAGTTTTCTTTAAGGAAGCCTTTCCTACTGGTTCATGCATATCAGCCCTGACTCAGAAATAGTATCAGGACAGAGAGATTCCTTTTCTGGCCTAGTTTTATAATAACTACAGCAACTTTACAGACGCCAGTTTGTAAACTGAAGTTCACAGGTAATTCACAAGTTTTGGTGAGAAGCAGTGCTGGAGAGGAAACTCACTTGGAGCGGGAACGCCGCCTGTTGTCATGTCTGCGCCGTGAAGGACTCGGCGAGCCGGAGGAGCTGCTGGAGCTGGAGCTGCGGGATGTGCTTGAACTTCCAGAGCGGCTTGATGCAGACGAGGAGCTAGAGCCGCTGCTTGAGCCAGTGCTGGTGCTGGAGCCCGAGCTGGAGGTAGAGCTGGACCGAGACCTGGGGGTGAGATGGAAGGGGTCACAGACAACAACAGGTGGGAGCAGCATTTCTTCACATCACAGACAAGCCTGCACATGCTCCCAAGAGAAAACATAATTCCGAGTGGCACTACATGCTTTGGTGGGGAAAGAAACCACAGTCACATCATGCAGTGATGGGAAAGAAGAAGAAGCTGCTTCCTACTGACACAGAAGCATTGCCTACTGAAAGGTAGAGAGGAGCCTGACAAGTCAGAGCCACCAACTCAGCTTGAAAGGTGACTACTGACTGACTGAGACTGGTTTTCAATGGAAGAACAAACAAGTTCTGGGCTAGGGCAATCCAAATACAATTCTGAATAAAAAGTATTTTAGAGAAAAATACACCCCAAGATGTCCCATTCCTCAACATTTCAAGAAACAACACAAACACCAGCATATATATATCCATATATATATATATCTATATATGGATATATATATATCTCCACAGCAAACCCCAAGCCAGTCTGCCACAATTAGAATCCTAATTAACAATCTGACAGCGTTTTCTTCATACATTAAGAAGAAATGTATGAAGTGAGGCCGCCCTTCTGCCCGCCGCAGCCCCGACTACTTCCGGGCCGCGGCCTTGGATCCTCCCACTCTGCCCACCCTGGGCCACACTCTTTCTTCTTAGCACTCTCTGGGCTCTGCAAGAGGGACGTGAGGCCTCTCAACACTCTATCCTGCCAGCCCCACCTGGTGCTGCTGCTACCACTGGAAGCGCTGCGCCTCTTGCGAGTTTTATCCCTGCCACGATCCTTCTCGCTTGACTCCTTGGTGACCCCTTTATCTTTAGAGCGATCCTTGGACTTCTCATCAGAGCGGTCTTTGCGTTTGGTAGGAGAAGGAGCCCTGGACGGTAAGGAAGAGTATGAGATCACATGCCCCTTTGACTGAACCCTGAAACAGCACAACCACAAAAAAGGGATTCAAGCAGCTAAATAGATCCCAGGCCATCACAGAGCAAAATGATCTGTGATCTATGGCTTGGGACACTTTCACTGTAGAATGTAAGACATTTCCAATCTTCCCTTTTCTGAGGGTCCCTAGCAACAAGCACCCCCAAAGTAGCACTAGAAGAATCTGACAGAAGTATTACCTAGTGCTGGACTTTTTATTATTTTCTTTGACTCCTAGTAAGCTCTTCTTTTTCACTCCTGATAAATCCATTCTCCCCTTCTGAGGTGTTCAAAGCAGCAATGGTGGCCTCACTTATCTGAACTCTCACTTCTAACTTCAGTCTGAGAAACGATCCCTAATCGATTGCAATTTACGCCAAAGTGCAGCCTAATAACAAGATAAAAAGATTTACAGAATGAACAAATTGGCAAGGCAACAAAGCTACTTTATAGGCAAAAGCTGAGCATATGACATGGCGACAAAGGTCAGAGCAGCGAGCCAGCGTCCACAAAGCCAGGAACACGCAGGAATCTTCACCATTTCCTCAGGGAGGATACTGTCTCCACAGGACACACAGTAGACTTGTCACCTCAGCTTGTCTTTCTTAAGGAAATGATGGTGGTGTTTGTCATTGTTATTTTACAGGTGGTACAGTACCCACTTTTCATTTATCAATTTGATGCTGAGCCCTCTATGGTCCCTTAGAAATACTACAGCACGTGCATGCAGAACAGAGAAAAACCAAAATAAATGTGGTTATCCTGACAGGTTTAGCTCTTGTCTTATTGCTGTAATTTCCTTGTAGGATACTTTGATGATATATGACAAGAAGCAAAAACTACTTCAAAAGTGACTGGTATCAGCACCAAATGTTTACTACCCAACCATAAATGGAAAAAAATATCTCATATGAACATTGTAAAATCAGCAAAATATATTAAAAAGTAGTTATTTCCTTAAATACTGGACTTTAGTTAGTGATATGCATATGGAAGTGTTATGGGGAAAGTATACCAAAACACTCAAATTACTTTGAAATACAAGAAAAAAATAAGATTAATGGGTGGGACTACATACAAGACAAAGCAGAAATGTGACTTATAAAAAGTGCTTGGACTGCAGCATGTGCTCAATTAAGTAGTCATTAGAAAATATTACTCAAGAACAAACTATTAATTCATTATGTGCCCTGTTTCCTGGGGACTGCTGCCTCAGTAATTTCAGTGAGGTTTGTAACAATTTGCTTGAATTGTAAGCAAAGATCTCAAGATGTTAGTCATAACTACTTCTGTCCCACCTTTTTTGATAGCCTGTAAGTAACCTGGACACAACACACCAATTAGGATTCTGTTTCCATGTGTGTGGAGGTGCGCGAAATGCAAATAATGTCCCAGTTCAAGGCAGACTGCTTGGCCCTGGACAATCAAATCAGAGCAGAAGAGAGCAGAACATCACCCTTGCTCCTGTTTTCTAGGGCTGTAAAACCTTTAAGATGTTTTGCCTTAAAACAAGGTACTATAGACACCAAGCTGGCAATACTGGATAAGGTTAGCATCCTTGGACGACCACTGATTATGGTTAAGACTCTGGAGTCAGTGTGCCCAAGTTAGCTTTGCTGTGTGACCTTGGATAAGCCACTTAACCTTTCTGAACCTCAAATTCTCACCAGTATTATGGTGACAATTATAACCTCAAGGTTATCAAAGACAACAATCAAATTGATCCATTAAAGACTTGGCATCTAGTTAAGGCCCAATAAATGTGTGCTCATGTTACAAGAAAAGGCTGTTTCTCCATGTTTAGAGGTCTTTCCCCATATACTCTTGTACCCAGTCATATATCCCGGAATGCTCAACAACAGGTCTCTGGACAGCCCCCATCAGGATCACCAGGAGCAACACCGTCCAATTAAGAATTCGAGCTCCAAACATACCCTAAAATTTTCTAGTAGCCACATTACAGAAAGTAGAAGTTAACAGTAAAGTTAACTTTTAGTAACGTATTAAACACATTACATCCCAAGTATTACCTTTTCAACATTCAGTATAAAACTTATTAGTAAAATATTTACCTCCCCACTACTAAGTCTTTAAAACACCTCAATTTGGGCTAGGTGTATTTCAAGTGTTAAATAGCCCTATGTGGCCAATGGTTACCTTATTGAACAGCATTGACCTAGAGTGCAGATTCCTGGACCCCATCCCAGTTCTAAAGATCTACCTGAGTGTACTTTGTTAAAAGAAGCACCACCACTTATTCTTCAACACTAAAAATTAAAAAACAGAGAGTAAACAAACGCTTTGTTGGGTGTGGCCGAATGCTAAAAAGCAAAGGTTGTGGTTCTCTGCTCACTCAAGTTCAGGTAACATCACAGGGCCTTGGTTACCTCCCCCATCCTCCGGAAAGTGCGCGTCCAACAGCCAGAGAGAGGAGAAAACATTTGGTTAAATCTCGAGTAGATGGCGTTTAGTTCAAAGCTTCAGAGCATCTTCCCCATTTAAAAGTACATTTTAGGAACAATTCATGCAAAAATAACAGACAGAAAAAGCCACGTCTTTCCTCGCCTTTACCCTTCCCTCCTGGAGTAACCCGTCAAACTGAGCTCCTTGATCTCTCAGTGGTCGTACACCCAAGGGCTAGCTAGCACCGAGAACGGCACACAGGTGCCCGGTAGACGTTCGTGAAGTTAATATGTTGAATTACTGGCCCCGAGGGGAGGATTAGTCAGTCTTCCAGGGTATCCCACAAAGCAACTCTGCACCCACAGGGTCACAGGCCCCGCACACGCAACCTCGCCGTCCCCGTCCACTCACAACTCCCCAGTCCAGGCGCCGGACCGCGAACCCTTCCAGAGCAGGGCCCAGGGATGCAGGCCTGGGTCTCCAGCCCGGCGAGAAGGTCCTGAAGGAAGAGGCCGCGCTCACGGCTGTTGCAAGTTCCGCGGGCCTAGCTGGGCCAGCCGCAGAGCGGACGAAGCGAGGCCGCCCTTCCGCCCGCCGCAGCCCCGACTACTTCCGGGCCGCGGCCTCGGATCCTCCCTCTCTGCCCACCCCGGGCCACACTCTTTCTTCTTAGTTCCCGCGCTGCGCCACCAGGCCGCCGTCCTCACCGCGGGGCCGGAGAGCGCGCCAGCCCTGCGATGCGCCCAGCCGATTCCAAAGTGCGCACCCCGAAGCTCGGATGGGGTCGGATTTCCCCCACTTACATCTTCCCGCCACCGCGACCTCCTCCCACTTTCCTCAGCCGCTGAGGTCGGCGCCGCTCAGTCGTCAGGTTAGGAGGCGGGAAGACGCCGCCGTTCGGCGAGCAGCGATGACGTAACGCCTCAGCCAATGAGCGCGAGCTCTCAGAGTGTTAAAGGGCCAGGGCCGTTTGTGGAGAGCCTTGGTGGCGGGTATTTACTCTGTCACCCTCTCTGGAGTGGTGTCTTGGGCTGCCCCGGACACCTTCATGGGGCTACCAATAAGATGCTTGTTAGGGTCAGAAGGCCGCCGCAGGGGCAGATGATGGGCCGGCGCCGATGGGGTTAACGCAGCCCAGGGCCTCGGCCTCTCCCTCTCCCTCTTCTTTCTCCTCCCTCTCCCTCCCTCCCATCTCCTTCCTTCCTCCTTTCCTCTCACTAGAATCAATGAATTTATGCTCCGGTGAGCATTTAAAAAAATAGCGCGTGGTGTGGGGGTTGACCGTGTAGATGCGACTCCTGCACTTGTGGGACTCGGCCGAGTGGACAAGACAGGAGGCATTGCGTCCAGAGAGGAGAGCTAAAGGCAAAGTAGAAGACAGGTGCAGAAGAAAAGGCGTTTCTGAGGAGGTGACTGCAGTTGAGAACCGAGTGGAAGGGCCTGCTGGCCGAGGGAACAGGGAAATGGAGGCTTCTTGGAAGAAGCGAAGGGAGGCTTGCAGGCTGGGGCTAGGAAGGTGGAGTTCAGCGGTGCTGGGGAGTGGCGGGGGTCATAGAAGAAGTACAACATACAGACCGAGGCTTCATTCCTCCCCCGCCCTCAGTGGATGGTGTAGGCTGAGAGGCACTGTCAGAGCCTTCTGGAAAAGGCAGGTGTGAGAGTGTAGAGGCTCCTACCCAGCCAGCAGGCTGTCAGAGTAAGACTCAGCGCTGAGAGGGACAGGCTTTTGGGTTGTGTTCACCTCTGGGCCTATACTGCATACCCTCCCTTCCATCCCCTTCCTTCCATTCCCCAAACCCCACCCCATGTCAGGCAAGCAGCCCTTGCTCCGTGATTATAGTGTTAGTAAGGAATGTACACCCAACCCCAGACATTGTCTGTACAAGTAGGTGCAGCAAAGGACCAGAAGAAGAGAGATCCAAGGTGCTATATTTGGGGGAAGGAACCAATGTGATTTGAAGACAGATGTCAGTGGAAAGGACAGGCTTGGTGACTGGGGGTGCTGTGGGTGTGCTCGGCAAGTCATTAATCTCTGTTCCATTTGGTGTTCCCAGCCCATGATGGTAACTCCTTTCCCTCCTCCAGTCTCTTCGGCCTATCCAGCGATGTCAAATGTGTCCCTAACACCTCACCCTGTGCTGAAGGGTATCTGAGGAGTCTGGGACAATTGAGGCATGGGAAGAGTAGCCTGCCTCCTGGTTGTCCCACTGAGGCACCACCTTGTTGCAGGCAGAGTGAAGGTCAGCAGGCTAAGTCACACTGGGTTTTGGTCCTCCATTTGGATTTAGATTTGATGGCAGGCATTGTGGGACTTTTAGAGCAAGTTAAATCTCTGTATCACTGTCACATCCTCCAAGGCCAAGCATGGAGGAGTAAGTGGAACAGAAGGGCAGCCTTGGTTCTGCAGCAGTGAAAAGGCTGAGAGGGTTGGCATTGGGAATGGTGTGGCTTTGGTGGTCCAGGCCCACAGCACATGGATATCTGTGAGAAGGCTCTGGCAGCATGTTGGAGACCCATACATCCTGGGCCAACTATCAGTGGGCTCCCAAAGGGCCCCGAATCCAAAGCATTTGCCCAGGGCAGCACTCACACCCTTGTTGGGAGGGGGCAGGCCAGTGTCCTTACCATGAAGAGAGGAGGGTAGAGAAATAAGCAGCTGGACTGATGGTCCCCTCTGCTTTTTTAATGCTCTAAAATAATATAATATATTTTTTTTACAAAAAATTAGTACCTTTTATTGAATTTATTGGGATGACATTGGTTAATAAAATTATATAGGCTTCAGCTGTATAATTCTGTAATACATCATCTATATGTTATATTATCTAACATTTTATGTAAAATCTGAAAGCTGATTTATTCATTTATGAATTTAATCAAATTTGTTTCTAAATATTATTGAGTTTGGTTATCAGCTGTGAGCAACATTTAAGCCTCTTGGCTTTTGCCATTTTGGGGATCAACAGAATGTGTTTGGAAGAAACATGAGAAAATAAAACTCTGGAGGCTCCTGGCCTTCTCCCCTTCCCAGCTCCCAAGGCAAACCTGCTGCGGCCATGGGGACTGAGGGGTAGGAGCAGGGGCTTTTGGAGACCTCAGGAGGTCTTTGGTCCAGATTTGATGGGGGGGGGGCAGGGCTCCTGTGGACAGGACTTTTGGCAGCACCTATAGGTATCCTGTGGGCTCTGGCCAGTGTCCTGAGCCCCCCTCCCTTTCCTCCCAGTGCTGAGGGCTACCTGTTGACAGTGTGGGGCTGCTCTCACTTTGAGGGCATACTCATGTCAGAGTAGAACATTCCCTATGCCTTCTTCCTCTGTGGGCCTGTTCACCTCCGCAGTGCCCTTGGAGGCTGGTGATCCCGCGCACCAGAGGGGTCAGAGATAGCTAGGGTTGCGCTGGAGGTCATGTGGGCTACCCAGGAGCTTTGAGTGGGCATTTTGACTCCTTGTAAGCCATGTCAGGAAGCACTTCTACTCACTGCTAGCAGTCTCTGTGCTTAGTGCTCATGTGGCCCAGCCAGGTGGAAGAGGGGTTCGGGTAGGGTCAGGAGGTTGTGATAACTTAGTGACTTTGGGGGAGACCTTAGAAGAGGCAGGTCACCAAAGCCTGGCTCCTGTCTGTGGGGGTGGGCGCCTGCAGCCCATGAAGGAGCCCAGCTGGTGCTGGCTGGAAGTGGGTGGCCAGGCTGGGTCAGAAAGGGTCGGCTGGCCAATGAGGATCTGGAGTTGTAGTGAGGCCTCTCCATTTAGTGTCTCTAAGGTGTGGGGCGTCAAGTCCTGGGCCATCTCCTAGGTGACCCCCTCCCATCTATGCCTGCAGCAGGCACCTCTGGACTCTCCCAGGAGGTATGGCAGGCTACCCTCTGGAGGGGCTTCAGGGCCAGGTCTGCTCAGCAGTGGGTTTGGGTGTCTGTGCTAATTTTAGTGCCCAAAGCCCCTGTTTGTTTCTGCCCTAGGAGCTTTCAAAGGAAGCTCAAAGATAGTGACTCCTGAGCTGTCTACGTTTGGGTGGCCACAGGCAACAGGATGGGACCTGGCGAGAGCTGGATGCAGAGCAGGTGAATAGTGTGCTGCAGCACTGGGAAAGCCTCAGGTCGTGCAGAGCTGTTGACTGGGGCGGAGCTGTTGTGGCCTATTCCTTTGTGCCTTATATAGCCAGTCAACTTGGAGCTTCTCTAACCTTGGAGGCATCTTAAGCCAGCACCTATGGGTTGTGGGCCAGGCCCCAGGAGTGGGGCCTGGGGAGCAATGTGTGTTGCAGAAGGAAAGCCTGACCCCGCAGCTTCAGCCTCTTCCCCTGCCTGCTTGACGCTCAGACCATGTTGGCCCATCTGGTGGGGATCAACAGAATGTGATCCCCATTGTCCAGGGCCCAACATTGTCCTGCCTCCTGGCTGCCTGACTCTCCTGGGGGGTGGGGGCCTGGATCTCCACCTTATGGCTGCTTCTGTGGCAGCTTCCAGGCCCATCCAGCCTGAGCCCCCTCTCATACAGGGTCTCCAGAGTGCCCTGCCCTCCATCGGGGAAGGGAAATGGGCTTCATGAGCTTGAACATTCTGGAGTTTGGGGTCAGGCCTGAGCCAGGGTTCAGGGAATGGAGCCTTGTGTCTGGAGGGTGGAACATCACACACTCGGCCTGCTGGTCTCAGCTGTGGGGTGGGGTGGGCTGAGCAGTCTAACTTTGATGTTGGGGGTACCTCTCAGTACCTGTGGACTGCCTTCACAATGCAGGAGTGGATGCAGCCCCTCCATCTGGGTCCAGGTAGGACCAAGGTTATCTACCTAGGAACGTCTGTCCCTGTGTCCGCAGGTGAAGCTCTGTCTCTCAGTGCAGCGGGAAGGCTCTGGATGAGTGTAGGTGGCACTTGCCTTCACACTGACTCATCTGTATGGGAGTGGGGTCCCAGAGGGCCTGTTCAGCTTATGCTGCAAGTGTTGTGCTGGTCCCCAGAAGTCAGCTGAACAGCAGCTGGAATGGGGTGTCACTCAGAGGGAGCAGTAGGAATCAGCTGCCCCCATTGGTGGTTTGGCCTTAGGCATCCTTTTGGAAACTCTCTCCCTCATCCCAGACATCTTGTGGCCACCCTTGGACTTGCCTCTCAGTCTCCCCTTCCCTCCAGGTGCTGGCCTTGGCTCACTCAGTCTTGTCTGCTGCTTTGTGAGACCAGGCCAGAAGTCCCTGCGACTCAGGTGACCTTGACTTCCCTTGGTGTTCTGGACTAGAGATCTGGGGTTTGAATTTGCTCAGCAAGAAACTGGCCAGCCCTGTCCAGACTGAAAGGTCTTGGGTTTGACTCCAGGTCAGGGCACATGCCTAGGTTGGGGGTTGGGTCCCCATCTGGGGCATGTATGAGAGGCAACCCATCAATATTTTTCTCACATCAATGCTTTTCTCTTTTTCTCTCTCTCCCTCCTTCTCCCCTCTCTATAATAAGAAAAAAGAAAGAAAGAAAAAGACAAAAAAGAAACTCTCTAGTTTGTTTTGCTTTTCTGAGTCCCTGCAACCAGAGGGCCAGGGCCCTCTGTGGGGGATGGGGGTTGGGGACAGATCCTGGGGTATGGCCACTTATGTGGGTCCGTGGGGATCTCTGGGGCTTGCTGGATGAGGTGAGATCTCGCCATCTCAGGTGGACAACAAAGGCAAACAGAGGGATCACCTTGAGGATGCCAGCCTGCCTGCTGCAGTCGTGGCAGAGACTGCGACTGTGTCCTGGTGTCTGGGTTTTATCTGTGTGCCCCAGCTCCTTGTATCTCATGCCGCCGTGTGCCTGCAACCTGGGCAGTGATGTGGATGCAGAAGTGGCTCACAGCCCCAAGAACTGTGCTGTCTTGCTCCTCTCCTGCTTTCTGATGATGCCATCTGGAAGCCTCAGCAGCCCTTGGACTCTGAGAGGTGACCTTGAGGAGGGAAGCCTGCACCTGGATGGAGCAGGCAGATGGGGTATGACTCCCTGAGACCTTGATGGTGATAGAATGTCTGGACTGCCTTCTCCAAACTTGGTACTTGGCAGAGCAATAAACACCTGTCTTTTCTAAACCACTGCAATCTGGAGTTTTCTGATGTGCTCAGCAAACCTGCTGCAGCCTTCACTCTGCAGGAGCTGTTCTTGTGGCCTGGGGGGTGGGATCCCCTTGACCTGTGACCTACTGCCTGGCAGCCCTGCCCCACACTGAAGGCAGTGGAGAGGCTTGGCCTCAGTGCTGCCCCCAAGTAGGGTCCCCCCGCCCTCCCCACATGGCTGCTCTTCTCCCTTGTTGGAGCCCCTAAGTCCCGGGTGCAGCTTAGGCTGAAGGACAATTCCAATGTCCACTATTTTAGTTGAGCCACACCATTGCACTGGGCAGGACTTTCCTAGGCCTTGCTCTCAGCCCTGACAGAGTGTCAGCCCCTGGGGAGCCCTTGACCAGGCCATGCAGGGCAGGGCAGGCACGACCTTGTCTCCTCGGTCTCCTAACTGCTGCTGGGGGCAGGGCAAGAGTGGACTCCCCAGGGAGGGCTGCGCCTGTCAGATGTGACAGTTGTTTGAAATCAGCTTCCCTAGGGACCACCTGGGCCTGAAGGTCTAGAGGAGAATGAGGTAGGAGTGGGGGGCTGTATGACACAGGCTGATTCTTAGGCTGGGTGGGGGTGGTGGTCACGGTCCACAGCCCCTTTCCACACCCCTCCACTGGGCTCAGGGCAGCCACAGCTCAAACCAGCTAAGGCAGGATGTGCATATGGTTTTTCAGATCCCACTCCTGCTTCTCTAGGACAGTCGGCTTCATGCTGGGTTTTCAGCAGCCTTGCAGATGATTTGGGGACACACTGAACTCTAACAGCAGTGCCCCCTTCTGCTGCTCCTGCGGTCCCTTCTAAATGTCCCTCCTGCAGTTGCCTGAGCTCCACGCTTGGGTGCAAACCTGAGCTCCTCTCACTGACATGGTCTCCTGGGCTCTCCTCTACCGTGCTGTGCCCCTCTCCTCCTGCTTCCCACTGCTGCAGCGTGGGCCGAGCCTGCGTCATCCTCTCCACAGCAGCCCGGTCTTCTTCCTGAGAAGGACCTCTGCGCATGACAGCCCCCACTTTCATCCCGCCAGTCTCCTTCACGCTAATCTCCACCTCACCTCCCATCAACAAGCCCACCTCTCCCTGTACTGATGCAATCTGATTTCATATGTGTACCTCAGGTACGCTGTTGCTTCAGTCCTAAAACACATTTCCTCACACTCTTTTTCTGTGGCAGCGAAAGAGAAAAATGACAAATTTCTAACATGAGGGCTTAAAAACAGCCCAGGAAGCCCTGCAGTAGGGCTGTCAAGCATGGCCACACTGCCAGGTGGTGGTGCCGGCCTCTGCCCTCCTGCCACAACCCAATGCCCCATCGCAGCGCAGGGACCAGAGAGCCTGGCAGCAAACCCCAGGCCCATCTCTAGGAAGGTGTTCTCTGTCGGGCAACATTTAGGACCACAACCATCCCTAAGTTTATTTTGTGTAACATGGAACTAAATGATGCTAGTTTGAAGAATTTTAAAGGGAATAAAAGAGCTACTGGCAACTATTTGCAGTGTTTATAAACTTTGAGAAACTGACAAAAATGCAAATTTGAAACTGACCCAAGTGAACCAAAGTGATGAAAGCAAGTCTTTTCTAAAACTATAAATTCTAAGGGAATGTAAAAGGCACAGAGATTCAAATCATGGAAATTTAGAAAACTAAGAAATAAATAGTACATAAATAAAAAGGGAGCTGATGCTGAAGATGAATCTTCTGGAAAATGGCTTTAAAGCCCATGAGTGGCCCTCCCCACGCAGGTCTTCACCCTCCTACACTAACCCTACACCTCTCCCTCCTCATTGTAGACAAGTATCTCTTGGCTGTTCACATAACCTGATTTTGCACTTGTGTTTTGGGCTGATTCTTGCACCTCATGACAGTGAGTTCTGTAAGTTTGCTACATACTAGAAAAAACGAGCTCTTGCTTTTGTTTTTCTGAAACTTGACACAGAAGCCTTGTGTTGGGGCTGGGGGGCAGTCACTGGGCTCGGGACCCCAACTGGTGTGTGACTTACAGACCGTGGTCACGTTCCCTTCTAGCCTGTATTTTCGGTACACTGGGTCACCATGTGTTCAGTGCATCTTCCACAGATGGCCGCTCAGTCCCCATCTGGCCTCCTGGCTGGTGGCTTGTCAGAGGCCAGAGTCAGGAATGGAGGACTGCTTTCCCTCCCCGCACTGGCTGACTCTGGAAGATGCTGGTGGGATGGCACCGGGCGACGGGTCAGCTCTGCCTGGCACAGTGTCCACACTCTGAGGAACATGGACGCTCAGGGTGCCCCTGACTATATTGGAAGCCAAGACTTCAGTGCCTAATCACAGCTGGCATCTCCCTCATGGATGGCAACAGGTGACCTTTCTGTCCATTCTGGGCAGCCTGGTGGGCCCTGCCGCCAGATGTCCTGCCAGCTTCCCATTCCTCGCCCAGAGAAGCTCCATGCCATGTGCCAACACAAAGAGGTCACTGAGTACTCTCCTCATAAGCTTGTAGGGAAAGTCACTTCTTGGGTCAGCAGTGGCTTCTTCCTGGACAGCTCTCCCCAAAGGCCCTGCAGCTTGCCTAAACAAACTGCTGGACCCACTCTTGGCCGGGATCTTGTGCTCTCGGAGTGGGGTTCGGCAACCGCCTTACACAGATGTTCACATGCTGATTCCTGACGTGAAGGCACCAATACCCACAGTCCACATTGTGCCTTGAATTTCATATCCATCATAGAAAACAGTGATTAGAAATAAAGGTGTGGGATAAGATGAACTCGGAGGAAGAGGACGTCCACCTGTGCTCCCACGCATCCCACCTCTGCCAGGCTCCTCACGGCCCCTCATCCTCGGCAGGTGGCTGCAGGTGGGCAAAGCTCAGGAAGACTTGCTCCAGCGAGATCTGGCTCACAGAGTAGTCGTCTACTCCATACTTCTCCTTGGCCTTCTCCAGGATACCAAAGACCTTTGGGAAGCAGACAAGCTGCTGTTATCAAGACCAGGGCGCAGCTTCTTGGCTGGCTGGGAGTCCTCTGGGTGTATCAAAGGGGTGGTATAGCCCCAATGCCCCTACCCCTGACCAGCCCAGTCCCTCGGGTACACACAGGGAGCTGGCCTTACAGGGTGAGCTGACATCTCAGAGGGAGGAGAGGGGTTGTGCTCTGTGAGCATGCAGGGGACTGGGCTTCCTCCTGACTCTTAACTCAGAGTATGACCTTAGTCAAGCTGCGCTCCCTCTCTGAGCCAGTTTCCTCCTTTGCAACAATTCTTTTCCAACTCAGGTATTTCAGGTATAAAACCCTCAAACCTAGTAGGTATTAGGGCCAGTGTTAGAACATAAACTACAAATGATTCCTCCTTGGGAAGAGCCTGGAATCATCACAGAAGGAGTGATCACTGGAGGGGACTTCTTCAACCCCAGCTGAGGCCCTGTGGGGCCCGTGCTCACCTTGGCCCAACTAAGGTCATCACCAGGCAGGTGGTAATGGACCATCCCTTGGTGCTCATCTTCCAGGATGCTGCCTGAACAAAGGAGAGACCATGTCCTTGTGAGAACCGGGCTGAAGGGCAGGGGAGGACAGCCTGGGCCCACAGAACTGCAGTCCTCTTCATAGGGGTCAGGAATGTGGGACTGGGTAGGGGCAAGGCTCAGATGCCCTGTGTGAGGTGTCACACACCTGGGAAGGTGAGGTCCACAAATGCCTTGAATTCCTGCAGCACCTCCTGCTGCCCGTCACTCCTGACCTTGGCCCGCAGGGAGTAGCCGCTGCCAAACTTGCTCTTGAGGTGCTGTGGGCTGCCCAGGCACTTGAACTGACCCTGCACCATGATGGCCAGCCGGGTGCACAAGGCCTCACATTCCTCCATGCTGGGGAGAGAGGGTGCAGGCCTAACACAGGGCTGGAGGGCTGGGGTATGCTGTCACCCACCACCTTCCATGTGCAGGTGATAAGGTGTCAACGCCCAAATCGGACTGTTCCTGATTCCCATGAACAGAATATGGCCCATGTGCTACAGCCTGGGGATTCTCCTCATAGATTCTGTACCAGCTGATATCAGGTCTGTCTCCACCGAGCCCCTCTCAGCCCATCCCTTCCACCATCCCCATCCAGGCTCATCTATTGACCTCAAAAGACGCTGGCTCTACCTATGAGAGGTGATGACAATGGCCTTGCCAGATTCACGTGCCCTCGCCACAGTGTCCCAGAGCAGGCGCCGGGCCACAGGGTCCATGCCTGTCGATGGTTCATCCAGGAAGATGACCGTAGGCTCTCCAAGCAGGGCAATGCCAGTGCTTAGCTTCCGCTTGTTGCCACCACTGGGGCAGAGAAGGGGCAGGACGGGGCAAAGCTGATTATTAGCATGACATACCCAGGTCCCAACAGATGACAGGGCCCAGTGACTGTAGAGCACCCCAGGTGAAGAAGAATGAGGAGGTGTGCCTGGAACCCTCCACCTCAGAGAGCTGGAGGCCCCAGAGCCTGCAGGACCCACGGGGTCAGTCCCTGCCTCCACATGGGGCAGTAACGCCATTTGTCTGCACCTAAGGGGGGTTCCTGACATCACCCGAGGTTTGGCCTTACCTCTAGGAGGTAGGAACTGACGAGTCAGCCCCTCTCAACTGGGAGCTCTGGCTCCCAACCTGTGTGGTTGTCTATGGTAAGGGAGACCCTGATTCCATCTTGGGAAGACCCGTGAGTCAAGTCACCGGGTGGGGGAGGGGCCGAGGCACAGGTGCACCTGTAAGTCCTGACAAGCTTGTTGGCATGTGGCTCCAGAAGCAGGCCCCGGAGCGTGTTCTCCACACAGGCACTGATATGGCGCTCGGGGATGCCTCGAAGCCGGGCGTACATGACCAGCGTTTCCCTGCCCGTCATGTGGTCCAGCAGGGCATCAAACTGGGGGCAGTAGCCAATCCGCTGTCGCACCTGGGGTTGGAACACAACCAGGGAAGTAACAGGTAAGAGGGAGGCTCCTCTGGGTTTCTCTCAGCCCATCTGTCCAGGGTGGCCCATCAGCCAGTGCACAGGCCCCGGCGCTGGCTGCAGCTGAAGCTTGCTAAGTAGCACGTCAGTGGGGACACAGGAGGTGGGTGGCCAGTTCAGGGAGGCTGGCCACCCTGCCACACTGCCCCATAATGAGGGGTCAGAGATGGGCCAGAGCCTTGTCCACTCTGGGCAGTGTGGGGGCAGGTTGGTATAAGAATATATTGATTATACAAAGCGACCACTACATGCAAATATCTTCTGGTGTGTCATCCGCTCATTTGTTCATCAGACGTTTAACAAAGACCTAGTGTGTGCTAGGACTTTTCTTTCTCCTCCCTTCAGTGACAGAGAGGCTTAGTGGCAACACTTTCGGGATGGGGCACACCGTCAGACAGCCAGGGCACCGCGCCATCAGACATCCGCTGGTTGGACAGCCACACCATCAGAGCCAGGGCGCTGTGGGGCCACTGTCATCTCCCCTTACTTTCAGCAGCTGGCTAGGGACAGGTGAGCCTAAAAAGTCTATGGGTTCCAAAGATGGGGTTTCTTTTCCTTACCCTCCGTGGGGTTCTTAGACTTCCAGCATTTGTGTTCACTTGATCTGGGAAAATTCTTAGCTAGTACCTTGTCAGTGATTATCTTTCCCTCATGTCTGACCTTTCCTCCTGCAACCCAGATTAAATGTAGTTAGGATTTCTCATCCTTCCCTCCATTTTCTAAATCATAGATATAATCGTCCTTTCCCTACATATATTTTCAGTCTCGTTTACTTCGGTCCACGCGGTAAACACAGCTGTTTTATAGTCTGGGTCTGGTGATGGTGAATGCCAGGTGGTCGTGGGCTTGTTTCCCCTGCAGGGCCTCAGGCCTGTGGGTTCCAGGTGCAGGGACCACCCTGTTTGTTTGCTCAGGCATGCACTGCTCAGGGGCCTGCGGCACCATTCAGGGTGTTCTTCCAGGCCCGGGATGGAGGCCTTCCCTCCAGAGAGGTTCTGTGCTGTGGTCGGGCCCCTGCTGCCAGTTCCGGAGACGAGGTCATTCCCGGCACAGGCTCTTCTTCACTCCTTTTCCTGCTCTGCTCAGCACACAGGGAACCGTGCAGGCAACCTCCAGGGGTATGGCAGCAGGAGGCTGGCCTGGCTCATCCTTACCCTGAGGGGGCAGCCTTTGGGGTTCAACCCCATGTGGGGAAAGTCTCCTATTATACCTCTACCATGGGGGCCCTAGACCTTTGTTTCCGCCCTCTTCACTTAGCAAGGCCCCTAAAGCCACACCCATTACCTAGAACACAGTGGCCTTTTGTGTCTCTCAGGACTCACAGATTTCAGCCTGAGTTCCGCACTGTCTGTGTGCTCTTCAGTGTCTTTACCAACATGGTTTGTCATTGATGTTTTATCTGGCTTTTGGTGCTTGGTGGGATGGCTGGTCTGAACAGCCAGAGGTCATTCGTGCACATCCATGCACAGACTGGAGAGAGCCTTTTCTTCTGAGCAGAGCAGCGTGCTGTGAGCGCCACACCGCACGGGGTCCGGAGAAAGGGCTTCTCTGGGAGGGGCCCAGTCTCAGCCCTCCGGCCAGGCCTGGGCCCTTCCCGCCAAGGGAGTCCTTATAACCTGTCCTTTCTCTCCTCCCCATCGCTGGCTTAGCTCTGCCCAAGGTTACTGCCTCATCCTGCTGTCTACTTCCCGATTCAGAGATGAGCTGCACCCCTGCCTTCAGGGCGCCCCCTCTTCTCTCCTTCCTGGCAGCACCCACCTTCCCGATGTCTGAGCTGATGCTGTAGCCCCCGACAAAGGCATCCCCAGAAGTGATGGTCTCCTCCCCGGTCAGCATTTTGAAAGTGGTCGTTTTCCCGGCTCCATTGAAACCCAGTAGCCCGAAGCATTCCCCTTTTTGGACTGCAAGGGAGATCTTGTCCACGGCAAAGAGAGGTGCCCGCTGCTCATACACCTGCAAGGTTCCAGGGAAGAATCACAGTGGGGAGTCGGGGAGCCAGTCTCTGAGCAACCAGGCGTTGGGGGCAGACCTGGGACCCGTGGAGTGGAGCCTTACCTTGCAGAGCTCCTTGATGACCAGAGGTGTGTCCAGTGGGGAGTCCAGGCTGGGGGCCAGGATTCGGTTCCTCTCGTCTGCCACGTCCTGGTCCTCAGGAAGTGCTGACGGCCGGGTGTAAATTTCCATCTAATTGTTCCAGAAAAAGCCCAAAAAGGGTGAGCTCCAGTCCAAGGGGTCCTTTACTCTGGAAGAAGGGGCTGAGGTCTCCAAGACAGCTCACCCAGTCTAGCCCACGTGTGCTGGCTCAGGCCTTTCACAGGGAGCGCTGGGGGAGGGGGCGCCATAAGGATTGAAATTAGCACCAAACAGACACAAATTGTCTGAGGAACCAGGATAGCGCAAGGCTCATGGAGAAAATCAAGAAACTCCACTGAGGGATATGAGATTTTAATTACATTTTATTGTTTATGCTATTACAGTTGTCCCAGTTTTTCCCCCTTCGCCCCATCCACTCCACACCCCTACTCCCTCAGGCAGTCCCCACACCCTTGTTCATGTCCATGGGTCATGCACAGATGTTCTATGCTGTACTTTACATCCCTGTTACTATTCCGTAACTACCAATTTGTACTTCTTAAGGGGATGTGAGATTTTAATATGTGGGTAGAAACTCCTGTTCTTAGAGAAGTCTTACTATTTTAGAGAAGACAATTTGCCCTGGGTTAATCTGTACATCCAATGTGGTCTCAGCAGGGTTTTTTAATTTTTGAAATATTTCATTTTTGAAATATTAATTTTTGAAATATTATTTTCAGAGAGAGGGGAAGGGAGGGAGAAAGAGAGGGAGAGAAACATCAACTTGTGGCTGCCTCTCTCGCGCCCCCCACTGGGGACCTGGCCCGCAAACCAGCCCTGTGCCCTGACTGGGAATCAACTGGTGACTTTTGGGTTCACATGCCGGCACTCAGTCCACTGAGTCACAGAAGCCAGGACTGGTCTCAGCAGTTTTTGTTTGTGGAATGGGATGTACGTGACAAACACGACGATGCCGGGCAGCACTGCCTCTGCTGAGACCAAGCACCGCAAGGCCCCAGGAGGACTACAACCCCCTCCCAGGCTGCGAGTCCTGTGCTGCACATACACTCTGGCCATAGCTGGGTGCTAAGCCCTCCCTGTGTGCTGACCTGAGGAAGCCTGGCTTTAGTGGGAGACCTGCCCAGTACAGAATGCAGGAGCCACTCACCAGCTGCCGCCTCCTCCAGAAGGCACAGATGCAGGTCTTCAGCCTCCACAGCAGGTCTGTCTCAATGAGGAAGAGCAGGGTGAGGTAGGCAAACCCTGAGGCAGCTAAGGAGGTCACGAACCTGCCGACCCCTGGCGCACTCCATGCATAGAAGTTCTCCTGGTACTGGATGTCTGTGTGGGCAAGGGAGAAGCTGCTGCACCTGTGTCCCCTACCGCCCCTCCTCGTCCAGGGAGCCAGCCCGAGTCCCTCTCTAGGCCCACTCAGCTTCTGCACCCCAGCCCTCTACATGGAGGCTGTGAAAGTTCAGAGCTCATTTATTTTCCGAGGGCACCTCCCACGGTCATCACTGCCACACAAGGGTCCCAGACACTTCCTATATCCTGCAAAGTCTCACCTTGCAAGGGATGACTATGATAAGTTACCGAGTCATGTCCTCACTCACTCACACACACATTCACTTCGTCACTTGGGGACTGCACTGGGACACAAAGAGAGGTAAGGCCTCCCTCCCCACCAGTCAGTCCAATGAAGTAAGTGGCAGGAACAGAGCAAAAGCTGGGCCTGCCAGGGGGCTGCACAGGGCTCTGCCAACGTGACCACTAGGCTGCCTGCAAAAGACCGTTCCAAGCACAGAAAGGGTGTGTGGTGGGATGGACTCTGGCTCCCAGACAGACGTCATGTCTCAGCTCCCCAAACCTGTGAATGATCTTACTTAGAAATAGGGTTTTTCCAGATGTAATTAGCTAAGTGTCTTAAGGTTAAGATCCTGGATTTAGGGGGAGCCTGAAATCCAATGACAAATGTTTTTACAAAAGGAAGGAGGGGCAGGTTTGAGATACAAAGCCACATGGAGAAGACCACGTAAAGACAGAGGTGGAGACTGGAGTGATGCTGCTTCGTGAACCAAAGAACCACCAGGAGCCAGTGAAAGCTGGAAGGGTGGTGGGAATGGGAGGGATCAGGTGGGAGCTGATCAAGGAGGCAGGGGGCTGCCCTGCACGTCTGAGTGCTGTAGAAGCAGTGAGGGGTGGCCAGCCCAGGTGATGGTTGGGCTGGGGTGGGAGAGTTCCCTTGGGAGAGGGGACACCTAGGCTGATCTTGTAGAGACTAGAGGGTCGGCCAGGTGGGGAGGCGGAAGCACACATCATTCTGGGGGAGGGATAGTGAGCACATAACTTCTGAAGACCGTTTGCATGCTTATACCTGGGGTATCTCAGTTCTGGGACCAGGGACCCGCCTTGCCACACCAAGGCCCCGAGCCTCTCCAGAGGAGCCCTTTCGCATGAACAAGTCTCCTGGGGATGCCCTGGTTGGCCCTGGGGAGAGAGTCAATAAAATAGGCTGCCGGGTAGGAGCCTGTCACTCACTGTATTTTTTGCAGTAGTGGGCGGCCACCTCGGAGGAGGTGCAGTACCTCCTGGTCTCGTAGTTCTCATAGAAGCTGCTGACTGCCATCCCCAGGCAATGGTTGGGCAGCACTAGAAATATGTGGTCCAGGGTTCTAGAAAGTTCTTCTAATTTTACCGCTGTGGGAAGAAGGCACAGGCCAGTGAGTACAGGGAGGACACACCACAGCTGCCCTCAAGGACAGATCCAATGAGGGAAAGAAGGTTCCCGATATTCCCTACATAGTGTGTGGAGGCCAGGGTGTCCAGCTGGGCATCCACCACAGATGAGGCCCAGGCCTTCCTGGGACACCACCTCCCAGGGGGTGGCCCCAGCAGCTCTGCTGAAAATACAAGAGGGAGGGAGTGCAAGAGCATGATCTGGCCTGTGTCTGCACTGGTATCACACCCCCACCCTCCCACACCTCCACACTGGTGCGGAGAGCTCCATGGGTGCCCAGGATGTGGGGAGTAGGGGGTGGTCTCCAGGGTCCCACCTGGGATGCGCATGATGGTAACCATGAGGAAGGTGGCGATGCCCGACAGGACGTTGAATATGGTGAGCCTCGTGTAGGCAGTGGCCGCCCCCGAGAAAAAGAAGGTCATCAGATACATGAGGGGTATGATGGCCCAGCCATAGAGCATGAGCAGCAGCAGCATGTCAGCCACGTGGCCATCCCGTGTGAAGGCATGCACATCAAAGGCTTTGAACACCACCTGCAGCAGCACGGAGTGAGTGGGCGGCTTGATATGCAGAGCAACGCAGGAGCTCGGCCAATCAGCCCCACAAGCCAAGTTAGCTCCCATGGTGGCTTTCAACCCTGGGATCTTCCCTAATGAGGTTCCCCCTTTTCCCTCTTACTGACAGAGTTGTCACCAGGGTACCTGGCTCCAGGCCCCTGGCTGCTAAAGGGGGCTGGAAGTTGGGGGCATGAAGACCAATGAAGAGGGCTGCCTGGCATTCCCAACTGTCCTGGAATCAGGGCTGAGCTACCAGTGGGAAACTCAGGCTGGTTTTGGTCTGTGCAGGGGTCCTAGGACGTGCGGGGGAGGGGGGGTCCCAGCACCAGCTGCAGCCCTCACCAGCAGCAGCAGAGTGGGGATGAGAAAGGAGAGAAGGTCCCACAGCAGAGCTGAGAGCCAGAAAGTGGCCATATGGACTCCGCTCACAAACTGGACATGCTTGGCCTGGACAGCCCTCTCACTGACCGCCAGGATGGAAAATGTGCTGGCCAAGAATGCCATGGCGAAGAGCAAGTTGAGGGCGATGTCAAATCCCTTCCGGCCCCTGTGGGAGGTTGGGGGAGACAGGGAAGGTCAGGAATAGAACATGGAGCATCTGGGCAGCTGGGGGATTGGGTCCTTGGTCACTACCGTTCAAAGCATGCGAGGCAGTGGCCCGGCCACTAAAGGGGGTTAAGAGAGAATGCCAGAGCTGGAGGGGGGCCTCTCGGCACCAGGAAAATCCTCCCCCCAAGAATAGCTCTTCCTCTGGATTTCCTGTCCCCAATGATGGCAGTGCCACTCTCCCAGTTGCCTTCAATCTGTCCCCGGTGCCACCCACTCCCCACAGACACTCAGGTTTCACTCTGCCTCTCCCACATCTGAGAATCCTCTGCCTGGCTCTCTCTGCTCTGCCTTTGTCAGACCGCCCTCTTTGGGTGCCAGTGTCACTGCAGCAGTGATACAGATTCCCCACCACCACCCCCGCCAAGTGCATTCTGCATTCGGTTGCCAGCAGTATCTTCTACAAACTGGCTTTGACAGCATTGTTCTGTTGCTTAAAAACCTCCTGACCATTCCAATAAGTAATACTGGGACAACTGGGTATTAATTGACCCAAAAAGGGAATGTAGTACTGACACCTGCTACCACATGGATGAACCCTGAAAGTGAACGAAGCTGGTCGTGAAAGACCACGCATTATACGACTCTGTTTATATGAGGTGTGCAGAAGAGGCGGTCCATGAGGGCAGAAAAGAGCCCGGGGGCTGCTGGGAGACGGAGGAGGGAGGGACGGGGAGAGACTGCCAGTGGTCACAGGGCATCTTTGTGGGGCGACAAAACATTCAATAAAATTATATTATAGTCTAACGGATATATGAAAAGATGCTCAGCATCCCTGATCATCAGGGAAATGCAAATCAAAGCCACAATGAGATATCACCTCCCTCTCATTAGAATGCCCATTATGGAAAAGACAAAAAATAACTGTTGGTGAGAGCGTGCATTAAAGGGGACATTTGTGCACTGTCCCCTTTAATGGAAGGGGGAAATGTTGATGGAAATGTAAATTAGTGCAGCTACTGTGCAAAACAGTGTGAAGTTTCATTAAAAAATTAAAAACAGAACTAGCGCCCTGGCCAGGTGGCTCAGTTGGTTGGAGCACTGTCCCATATACAAAGAGGTTGCAGGTTCAATCCCGTGTCAGGGCACATACCTAGGGTGCGGGATTCGGTCCCTGGTTGGGGGAGTGTACAGGAGGCAACTAATTGATGTTTCTCTCTCACATCGATGCTTCTCTCTCTCCCCCTTACTCTCTAAAATCAATAAACATATCTTCAGGTGATGATTAAAAAGAAAGAAAAGAACTGCCATATGATCCAGCAACTCCTGAGTATTTATATGAAAGAAACAAAAGCACTCATTCAAAAAGAGGCCTGAATCCCCATGTTCGCAGCGGCATTATTTACAACAGCCAAGGCATGGAGACAACCAAGTATCCAACAACGGGGCAATGGGTAAAGAAAATGTAATATACATATCAGAATATTATTCGGCCATAACAAAAAAAATCTTGCCATTTGTGACAACAAGAACAGACCTTGAGGGATTATGCTAAGTGAAATAAGTCAGATGGAGAACGACAGATACCCTATGATCTCACTTACATGAGGATTCTCATGTTTAAAAAACATTAGCACTGGCTAGTGTGGCTCAGCAGATTGGGCATCATCCTGCAAACCAAAGGGTCGCTGGCTTGATTCCCAGAGAGGGCACGTGCCTAGGTTGTGGGCCAGGTCCCTAGTCGGGGATGTGTGAGAGGCAACCAATCAATGTTTCTCTCCCTCCCCTCTCTCTAAAAAATTAAATAAATAAAGTCTTTTTAAAAAATGAACAGAACTCATAGATACAAAGAACAGATTGGTGGTTGCCAGAGGTGAGGCATGGGCAAAATGGGGGAAGGGGGTCAATAGGTACAAATTTCCAGTTACAAAATTTGGAAGTTATGAAGATGTAATGTACTGCATGGTGACCACAGTTAATAATACTGTGGTATATGTATTTCCTGCTATATATATTTTTAAAGATTTTACTTATTTATTTTTGGAGAAAGAGGGGGTGAAACACCATTGTGTGGTTGCCTCTTGTGTGCCACATACAGGGGACCTGGCCCGCAACCCAGGCATGCGCCCTGACTGGGAATCGAACTGGTAACACTTTGGTTCACAGGTGGTGCTCAAGCCACTGAGCCACACTAGCCAGGGCTATTTGTTGCTATATTTTTGAACCCTCAGCTGAGGATATACTTTTATTGATTTTAAAGAGAGAGGAAGGGAGAGGGGGAAAGAAACATCCATTGGTTGCCTTCTGCACATGCCCCGACCAGGGACTGAACCTGCACCCCTTTGGTGCATGGGATGATGCTTCAACGGACTGAGCAACCCGGCCAGGGCTCTATTGTGCATTGTAAAGATTCTAAGAAATATTAAAAGCTCTTATCATAATAAAAAAATTGTAACTACAAATGGTGACAGATGTTAACCACACTTATTGTGGAATTAATTTCCTAATACACCCATCAAATCACAATGTTGTAGACCTGAAACTAATACAATGTTATACGTTAATTACCTTAAAAATTATATGGTAATGATGGCTCCATGATTCTGTGAATATGCTAACAGTCATACAATTATATACTACAAACAGGGGTATTGTATGGTAGCTGAATTATGTCTGCTAAGCTGTTAAAACAAAAATCCCTGCTGCCTGGTCCACTCTTGAACCTGCTCAGCCTGACCTCTGGGTGTCCCAGTCTGGGGCCCACCAGGAGGCAGCTGCCACCTCTTGATGTCCCCGGCACAGCTCTTGCCCATAGCTGCTGACAACCCTGCCCGGGTTTGAAGGCCCCTCCAATAAGCCTGTCTGTCTGCAATGTCTCAGTCAAGGGGAAGCCCCTCCCCAGCACTTTGTATATCATTTCAAAGCCCTGCCATGGGCTCCCTTACGGGTATTCATCTTTGTGTTTGTCTGTTTCTGGTATACCAAGGAGAGCAATGACTGCCACTGTGTCTCTTCTTTGGGGGTAGAAATGGGGGTGCCGAGGGAGAGGACAGAGTAAGGTTCAGAGCACAGTCTGGAATGTGGGATAGATGGAGATGAACCCCTCCCCCATTAATTAGTTGCCCTGGAGTGATCACTCTGAAATTAATTGATTTTCTTCGCTTTCTCTGGATGGCCCCAGAGTTTGGGGGGCTCTCTGGCAGGGATGAGGGAGGGTCCTGCACACATGATGGCATGACAAGTCCTAAGGAGAGAGCTCCTGGTCACCCTGATGCAAGGCTGTCAAAGGGCTAGAACCCTTGATCTTTCCGCATTCCACCGTCCTCACTTGCACACACAGCCGGGCACTGCCCTGAGAACGAGCCTGTGCTGGGATTCCCTGCGCACAGTAGCTAGCTGGAGCTGGGTGCAGATTTGGGAAGAGGGCATAGCCATCCTCTAATCTTCAGGAGCTCCCTGCAGGGACCTCAGTGTGTATGGGATGGAGTCTCACCAGCTTACCCGCTATCTAAGAAAGGGATGAGTATGAAGGCTGAGAAAAGTGTGAGGTGAGGATTCCTCAGCCAAGAACCGGAAGCTTCCTGAGGGCAGAAATTATGCTTTCTCCACCTTCATGGCTCTGGGCAGCCCCCAGCTGTGTTGAGGCGGTTACTTCTGATGAATGGCCCTGACAGGAGAGGGCAGGGCCTGCCTGATTGGGTGAGGACGGAGTCCTCAGGGGACCGGACGGCAGGGCAGTGCACGTACTCATTGAACTGGTCCTTGGCGGCCTGCAGCGAGCTCCGGGGCTGGGGGTAGTTGGAGACTGTGATGGAGGCCCTCGGGCCACACAGGAGCTTGAAGAGAAGGTTGTCCACAATGGCCAGCGCCGTGGCCGGGGAGTGGTATGCCTGGTTGTTGAATAAGGCGGTGACAACTGTCTGCTCACCGACATCTCTGAAGGACGCTGCCACCAGGCACCTCTCGTTAAAGCCTCCCCCCTCCACTGAGGCCCTGAAAATCAGGAACTCCTCCAGGTCACCTGGGGAGCAATGGCAGAGTCAGCAGGGTGGATGACTGACCCCCACGGCCCACACTCTGGGGAGCTCTGAAGGACTGGAGGAGCCATGGGAAGAACACAGCACACACACAGACACTGTCCATGGGCCGTCCCACCCTGCACTCAGGCTCACTGCTCTGGCCTTGCCTCTTACTCAGCTGTAAAATGGGTACAGTGACGACACCCACATCGCAGGACCCAAGGGTCAGTGAGGGGACAGGGACACATCAGTGACCCTTAGTATTGATATTTACAATGGCATACAGGCCTTTTGTCATTACCTAAAGAAAAAGGTCAGATGTCTTTAAATGCAGTGTCATAAAACCATGTAGTGAGGTGGTCAGAAACGACAGGCCCCGCACTCGATGAAGGAGCTGGAATTTAACCTTTCAGATGCACTTGGCTCAGGGCGTCTGGACAGCGTCCTGAATCTCCCAGACCCACGGTGCACCATGAAAGCCTCACAGTCTTTGGACCAGGCTGGAGGCCACTTGGGGCGACAAAGAGGGGCACTCACCAGTATTTCATAGGACTATTCGAGGTCACAATCACTGGCAGAGCTGAGCAGGGAACCTAGACTGAGGGAGCTCCACCCCAGCGCAGTACCCATCGCCATGCCAGGCCATTCTAGGCTACCTATACATTCCGCTAAAGAGGAACTCGATTCCTGCCAAGTTTTGCGACCATTCAGTATGCTGAACCTCAGAGTAGCTGCCCAGGAAGCGGAGTGGGAGGGGAGCAATGAAAGGAGAAAACCTGTGAACACAGTCCACGCAAGTGGCGTGATGCCAGCTCTGAAACCAGGGCAGCGTCTGACTGCCGCAGTGGGGGATGCGAGATAGTCTTGGTTCTAGGGTGACAGAGGGAAACACCGTGTCACGTTAATGCCTACTGTGACCAGCCTAGTAAACAAAGAAAAGGCAATATAAAGATCACAGAAGTTCCATATGTCATATGAGTGGTTCTAAATACAAAACTTCAGGAAATGACCACTTGGTCAGAGTTTAGCCCTAGGGATGCTTTTCCGTGTCTTCTTCTCACTCAGTGCTATAATTTCCTCTGGAGGCATTTTTCGTTGTCATGATGGGGTGGGGGTGGGAGAGCAGGGGCCCTATAGTGCACAGGGAAGTGAAGAACTAACCACCCCAAATGTGTGCAGTGCCCTGGTTGAAAAGCGGGCTCAGACCGCACAGCTCGGGTCCTGAGACCAGGCATGCCCCTTACCCAACACTTCACGAGGCTCCTGGCCCTCAGCCTGCAGCATGTCCTTCAAATGCTCAGACAGCTGTTGATCCAGACGAGAGGTCCCAGGAACTGAGAAAGGCACAACAGTTCGGCCATACTCGCCCAAGGTCAGCTTGAGGATGGGGTCGTCAAAGATCTCGGAGGAATAGTTGATGGACAGGAGGGCCAGGGTGATGCACATCACAGGGACCAGGACCTGGGCTGCCAACATCTTCCACTCCCGCCAACTGTACGAGGCCTTCTTCAGGAACATGGCCAGGAACTGCTGGCAGTGGAGGGTGAGCTGCAGCAGGGAGGACAAGGTGACACGGCTGCCACTCAGGAGCCAGCATCTGACCAGCAGGCATGGTTCCCATGTGAGCCTGGCCCCTGGGCTTCTCACAGGGCTCGGTCAGTGACATGCAGGACACATGTGTGCACATCCCTGCAAGTCCTGACGTGGGCCTCAGGGGGTCTTGCAGCAGCCATGGAGGCAGGGCAGGCACTGTTGGCCTGTCACGGGACATTGGCTGCGATCCCATAGCTCCCCTGCCCAGGCTTCTGACTACTGCTGGTACGAGGACCCCAGCTGTGCTTGCAGACAGACAAACGCCCCTCAGCCGCCCATATTCCCCGACCTCAGCCCTTCACTGTCTTGTTAAGTGCAGGGAGTGCCACATGCTGGCCATGGGACCAACCTTGGCCCAGGCTCTGTTTTCTGTCTGTAAAATGGGACCAGTGCTGCCCCTACCTCATCAAATGCCAGCATGCGCCAAGATCTTGGTGAAGGGAGCACTGTTAACATCATAAGCAAAGATTTGCTCTTATTCCTGAGTGGCTATGGTAGAACATTGAGAAATTACAATTGCTCAGTAAAAATGCTTTGAGTTCTTCCTGCCAACCCATGGAAGTGTGAGCTGTAATCTGCACGCTTCCCGGCACACTGATCCCTCTGAAGTCCACAGCTGCCCTCACGGACCCTTAATGCATGGTGCTCAGAGGTCCCTCAGTCCTCCTGTGCTGTCCAACTCCAGCCCCAGCGCTCACCCCGGTATTGAGCTTGATGGCCGTGCATTCCTCCTCGATCAGGGCACCGATGCCGTCAGTGGGGTCCATCGTTCCACACAGGTTGCTGTCCACTGCCCAGTCACTTGCCCGCCTCTCGTGCTGGTACTGCAGGGCAGGCAGCTGGATGGCCTGGATGTCCATGCTGGTGTCTACCAGCTTACCGACCCTGCACGAAAACATGCAAGGCCTGGTCATAACTGGGCTCCCCAGGGAGGGGGAAGCTATTGCTCCTCAGAGAAAGGAAGCAGAGGGAGAAAGAGGGCAATTGTCAGAGGTATTCAAGTGGAATGCTATCAGCTTCGCTGGCTGGCTTGTTCTTTCGCTCATTCATCAATACATATGGATCACAAGCTATCACAGCCAAGGAAAGCCCGAGAGAGAGAGACAGACAGACAGACAGACAGACAGGAACCCTGCCCATGGGGGTCTTAGTCTCAGGGGGAGACTGACCCAGGTCAGTGTTTATAATGAGGCCTTTCCAGAGGGGCAGGTGGAGGCTTGGGGCAGGATAGCTACACTGTGTTTACGTTCACTTATTCTGTTGCCTGCTCTAGGCCATGGGTCCTCAAGGAAAAACAGCTACCTCACATTCTGTTTTTCCATTTCTAGTTCTTAGCACTGTATCTGCCAAATAAGCATTCCACAAATGTCTCTAATAAAAGCTTCAGTTGTATCGAGCTCACCTGGCAGTTCTGAGGGTCTGAATGCTAAATTTCACATCTTCATTATGGACGAAGGCAAGCTCTGGACTACCGCCTACACCTGGGAGGAGCCTGTTGCTGCTGTGAGGGACCCCGAGGAGAAGAGCACGCACTCACGATACGGTCAGAGCATAGCTGCTCGCTGCTTTCTAAACTACTGTGCATATCAGGAACCTCCATAGGTTCGTGCAGGCGTTAGTAAGAGTGAGGATTCGAAGTTGGGCCCACTGCACTGCTTCCTTGCTAGGCACATGTCCACTGGCAGAGGGTGTCAGAGATGACAGTTGAGGGGGGCTGCTTTATCATCACACTTTTAAGGAACCATCCACATTGCCAGTCCTAGACTGAAGGAAGCACATTTACTGACCGTAAGAAGACCTCCTCCATGGTGGTGACAGAGGCCCCAAAGCTGGCGATGCCCAGCTCCTTCTGCTTCTTCTCCAGTTTAGCAAAAAGACTTTCAAACCTGAAAAAAAGGCCCCGAGTGATGAGTCCCTTCTCAGTGACCTTCCAGATAATTCATTCCTAAATAATCACTTCCGTGTAGTATGGGGGAGAGGCAAAGGAAATGAGCTCCTTGAAACGCCATTTCAAAAAAAAAAAAAGTCAGGCCTTGTTCCCTGCCTTTCTTTTCCCCACGTAACATCTTGCGAGTGCAAAGGCATTCTTTGATAATATACCCCTACATGAGATCATGAAACCAGCCAAAAGCAATTGGTGAATATTCATTTGATTGCTGGGCAGGAAAAAATTTCTAAAAAGAAGTCACAAGGAAAAAAATAAGACTCATTCAGCCCTGACTGATGTAGCTCAGTGGATTGAGTGCGGGCCTGTGAACCAAAGGATCGAGGTTCGATTCCCAGTCAGAGCACATGCCTGGGTTGCAGCCCAGTTCCCAGAAGGGGATGCACGAGAGGTAACCACACATTGATATTTCTCTCCCTCTCTCCTTCCCTTCCCCTCTAAAGATAAATAAATAAAATCTTTAAAAAAAAAAAAAAGGAAAAGACCCATTCAATGTAAAGTATCTGCATGGAAAAAAAAATCCCAGAAAATTAGGCAACAAGTTGGGGAAAGTTGCAACATACAGTACTATAAATGTATTTTGTCTACCTTATGATTTTCTTTTCTCTAGCTTATTTTATTGTATAAATACAGTATATGCATATAATACATATAACATAAAATATGGGTTAATTGACTGTTTATATGATTAGTAAGGATTTTGGTAAACAATAGGCTATTAGTTAAGTTTTTGGGAGTTGAAATTTATACATGGATTTTTGCCCTTGTTGGCAAGGGGGCAGAGGAGGTTGGTGCCCCTAACCCCTGCATTGTTCAAGGGTCAACTATGTGTAATATTACACTCTGACTGATAAATGAGTAAGAGATATGAAGACACAACAGCCAGAAGAAGCAAGGCGTAAAGACCAGTAAGAAGTGAGTGTGTTCAGCCTGCTGCTAGCAGGAATGGAAGAAATTCAAAATGCCAAATAAGTGAGTACATGCTATTTTTTATCCATCAAATACACAAATATTAAAAAAAATTTACTCAGACCTGGCAACCATGGAGTAAAATGGACTCTCTCTTATCCCGCTGCTGAGGAAGCCATCTTCCTAGACACACCATCTTCCTAGAAGGTGACTTCGTCCTATTTACCCCATTTGGGGGAATCTATTCTAAGGGGATCACTGGAAATCTGGACAAAGGGTTTTCTAGAAGAATGTTCATTAGCACAGTTTTTTTGAAAACCATGAGCATGTGATAACAGGATAGATTTTATGTGTGCAGTATATTTGTGTCGGGGAGCACTACACAGTTACTAAAACCAAATTATTGTATTTTGCCGTGTATAATGCACGCCCATGGTTTTGGACCAAACTTTCATGGGAAAAATCTTTCATTTTAATTTTTAAATTCAATGATTTACTTACCTATTTATATGTAGTTACTGTTTTTGTATTATGAAGAAATTTCAGCCTTTATTTTTTAATGTATTATGGTATAAGAAATGTTATGTAATAAATAATTACAAAACACAAGAACAGATACAAGGTATTTCAGGTACTACCCATGTATAATGTGCATCCTTATTTTTCCCTCAAAAATTTGGGTAAAAATGTGCACATTATACACGGCAAAATACATACTCAATTGGGCTTGTAGGAAGACTAAATGTACTTTTAAGATTTACGTCCCAAAGTTACAGAATGTGAATCAGGTTTGTTTCTTCGCCTCCCCATACTGGCAGCCTACTGTGTTTATGAGGCGTGTGTCCATGGCCCAATTCTAAGACCAAGAAGACGTGCACATCACGATCCCACAGAATTGTGGAATTCCACAGAGAACTCTGGGTGGGTCACTGTGTGTGCCTCACTCCGCGTGACCAATGCACTGAGTTCCCCTTTGATGAGTCAGACACTTTCGGCTTCTCAGGTGCAAGCGATGTGTCTCCCGGCTCCATTGCACAGGGAGGCCAAGCATCCTAGACTTAACAAGTAGATTCACCACGTGCTGACTGTCACCGGCCCAGGTCCTGGGAGATGCCTACTGGCCAGGCTTCACAGGTACCGGGTGGGTGGCTCTAAGCGAGGAGCCCTTAAGGCCCACTGAGGCCCATTCTCGGGTCTGTAGCTGTGTTTTCTCTCTGGGACACATACCTGTGCGTGCTCTCCTTGGGAAGAATGAATGACAGCTCTGCTCCGGCGCTGCTCTCCAGGGAGGCGTTGGGGATGTGGTGCTGCACCAGCCGGGAGATGCCCTCAGGGTTGCAGTGAGGCTCCTTCACCAGCGTCATGTGGTAGCCTGCACCTGGAACACAGCAGAGCCCCACACGGGGCTGTCTCCCTGACTGCTGGCCTGGGAGATGCATGACGATGGCAGACTCATGGAAAGGGGCTGGAGAGCAGGGGGCAGCTGAACCAGAATGAATGCATCTCAGAGCCCCTCGGAGCTGTCCTGAGGGTCTTGCCTCCTGCTCCCTAGCTGGGGAGAGCTGCTGGAAAACTTGGGTGCTGAGCATGATATGGAGGTAAAACCCAAGCCACTTCAGACTTCAAGGCTCACAGGCTGTGGTAGGTACTGTGCCAAGGCCTGTTCTTCTTGCTTCCTCAGTAATGGAACCCCGTGATGAAGGCTGCCCTGTCTTGCCCTCACCAGCCTGAAGGTGACTACATTGGGTCACCATCTACTTGACAGGGCTGTATGCTGGCCAGGGGAAGCCATAGAAGGCAGGTATGCAACTTCCATGGTATCTTGTCCTTCCCACTGACAGAACATGGATGGGACCTGGCATACAGGACCATGAGCTGCCCTTGAGAAAGGGAGCCATGCCCACATAGCAAAGAGGTCCTGATTCCACATGTGACCCATCAGCCCTGGGCCTTGTTACAGGCCACTTGCTGGTCTGAGAGCTGTAACACTGGCAACCGGGCCTGGCCTCTCCCACGGCACCCCTGCTCTTGGCAGCCCTGGTTCTCAACTGCTCTTCCATTGGCCGTGGCCGACTGTCATTCTAATCAAATGAAGACTCTTCCCTCCCACTCCCCTCCCTCTTCATTATTCCAATCTCCTCTGCCTGGGGCCTTGGGTCTCCATCCAGAGGTAGCAGACAGGAAGTCTAGGGAAGGCCCCTTCCTGCCTGATCTCAGGGCCCTTTGTGAAAGTTAACAGTGGGCACTCTCTTCAGCACCTGCATCAGTGACACTGGCCCCACATGGAATGGAGGTTGGGCTGCTCACCCCACTTCCTACCCTTGGCCACTCACCGTATTTCTGTTTGAGGAACAGTGAAGACCCACAGCACTGGAGCTCCCCCTTGGCCATGATGGCAATGCGGTCCCCAAGCAGGTCGGCCTCGTCCATGAAGTGGGTGGTCAGCAGTATGGTACGGTCACTTTTCTGCTGCTGAAGAAGGTCCCAGATGGCCCTCCTGGAGATGGCGTCCATGCCCGAAGTGGGCTCATCCAGCATCAGCACCTGCAGGGCAGAGGCACAGCCTCGTGAAAACAGCAGAGGCGCATTCCTGGCCCGGGCTGGCTGCACCATTGGCCCTGTGTGGCTTGAGTCCCACAGAGAAGCAGCAGTACTGTCCTCACCAGACGGCCTGTCCAGGGTGCCCAGGGCCAACTTCCATGGCTGCAGCATCAGCAGCCATCCCAAGCCAAGTGGGCGTTAGAGGGCAACACCTCTGGACCCTGTGCCCTGTACCTTGGAGCCCGCTATGAGGGCGATGCCGATGGACAGCTTGCGCTTCATGCCCCCGCTCAGGAACCTGCACCGGGAGTCCCGCTTGTCCTCCAGACCGAGGATGTGTAGCATCTGTTTGACTTCTTCAGGGCACTTCTGGTGGGACAGGCCTTTCAGCTGAAATAGCAGGGGGCACAGAGATCTGGTGGGGGGGCTTCCAGTGGGGCCATCCAGTGAGCCACTTAGTCTTGGCATTGTCTTATCCTTTCATGTGCTGGCCTCCAAGTCTTGACTTCCCTCCCACTTTCCCCACTCCAGGTATATGGGAGGGGTCCTAGGAGCAAGTTTTGGTTTGCTGGGAGGCGAAGGCCTCAGCTGGCTGCCTCAGGAACCCAAGCACTCCGGCTAAGAAGCAAACATGACAAAGACAAGCCCTGAATCCCACCCCCTGCCAGCTCACCTGAGCATAGAAATACAGGTGCTCTGTAACTGTCAGGTTGTCAAACAGGATGTCGTGCTGCGGGCACAGGCCCAGGCTCCTACGGATCTGAACCATATCTTGTGAAATTTCGTACCCATTGATATATGCCCGCCCGCTGGTCGGGGGAAAAAGACCTACGGCCAAGGAGAAGACCAAAGGCTTAGGTTCAGCTGAACATCCTACCAGTCAGCACAAGGTGTGATGGCCTTGCCACATCCACGCAGTTTGGCTTCGATTTCCCCGAGGACCCGCCTGTGAGTGGATTTGCCACTCACCCCACTCCTGTCGTGGTGGCCATGTGGCCCCTCACCTGTGAGCATGGAGAGGGTGGTGGTCTTTCCCGCACCATTGTGGCCGAGTAGGACAGTAATCTGCCCCTCATACAGGTTCAGGTTCAGGTCTCTGACAGCTGCCCTCTCCTTGTTCCCCACTCTGAACACCTGTAGGAAAGGCAGAGGCCACCTTGGACTTCAGGCCTTCAGGAACTTTTTCTACGGGTCCCTCCCACTCTCTTCTGGAATAACCACTGAGGGTTTCAGAGGGCACCACGCCCAGCATCACTAGTCAGCAGGTAGAGAGGTGGGAAGCTTCAGACCGAGTGCTGACTAAAGATCATGTGGCCTGTCGTTGTTCTCTGCCCCCTCCAGCCCCAGCAGGTCCCCAACATCCCTGGTTCTGGCATCACAGGCCTGTGAGGCTGAGGCATCACTGTGCCACCAGCATGGCAAGCGTTCACGGCAAAGCTGCTGAGAGGTTAGGGCTGGGCAGCGGCACGTGTCACTGTCTCAACCCGGAGTCTCCACACTGGGCCCTGGGAGCAGAGTCCAAGTGGCGGCCGGGGCTTGGGAGAGCTGGTCAGGGGACAGTCACCAGTTTGGAGAGAGCCACGGCAAGGCAGCAGGTCTTGTCACCTGTATTCCGAAGTCCCCCTTCCCTGCCTGTCCCCGCAGACTGTGACACCTTGGATATGTGCTTGATCTTGATCCCGGCCACCAGGTCCTCCGGCTCAGCTTCGAAGTACTCTGTCCTGAGGGCTTTCTCAGGGTCATCATCTTCTTCTTTCCCTAAAACTGTCCTTGGGCGTACGCACCAATAAGAGGGCTGGGATGGAAACCACAGAGGTCTCAGATGGCTCATTCATATCAGGTCATCGTGTTTGTGACAAATAGAGCAACAACTAACCGACGTGCTAAACATACACAGCTCCCAGCCCGCGGTCCACCCCCACACAGGGCCGCTGTGGAGGAGGCACTGCTTGAGCCCCAGGGCCGGTCAGGACCCGCCCCTCACCCTCTACTCCCAGGGAAGCACTCAGTCTCAGCCTCCCGGTCTGCCCTACGGCATGAGGGCAACTCACGGGCTTATTGTCGTATCCCATCCACTCACAGGTGACCCAAAGGAAAGGCAAACACGGACATTTAATACAGACAGGTTATTAAATGTTCCAGTCCTGAGTGATGTCAGGGTAGGAAATGAAGGAGGCTGTGTCGGCACACCCCAGCTACACCCATACTCACATACACGGAGACTGTGAACTCTCCGTGCAGGAGGAGCCGAAGGACCAGGCCTCCCTCTGCTACGAGGGAGCCTCGCACCGCCCTGTCCAGAGGACGACTGTCCAATCCCCTGCCCTGTCTAGGGGACGATGGCCCTCTACCCTCTGTCTAGTCATCACAGGGACAGGCTGCACCAAGGGAAAGACTGTAAACACAAACCGTACACACCTCCTACCCTGAGAGGTGGCCCATGGGCACAGGTAACACGGGGGGAGGGGGTGTGTGGGCAGGGCCCTGGGAGAATTCCCGCAGAGGTAACCCTCTGAGGGGAGAATTTGGTTAACCCGTAACTATGCTCCCAGTGCATTTCCAGTGTCTGGAATAGTTCTGGCCCACCATGCAATGTATGATTTTAAGCCACATTTTTGCACATTTTGAGCAATTATGAAATCAGACTGTGCCTTAGAAGTCACGGAATGCCATGGTTTAACCGTGTTTTTCTTTCTTAGTGATACAGTAATGGTGCCTTGAAGAATCAGTGGCATTTTAGATTTGATCAATATGTAATGGACACTTGATACATTCTTGTTTAGTCAAATAAGGAATGTTGAAGTGGCAACCTAACTAACCATCAACAGGGGATGAGTTAAACACATAGTGGGACACCCATGAAATGCTGGGCAGTCATTCAAAATGAAATGGATTCATAAATATACCTGTATTTAAATGTAGGTATATTTAGCCCTGGCTGGGTCGCTCACTTGGTTAGAGTGTCGTCCCGACACAACGAGGTTGCCGGTTTGATCCCCGGTCAGGGCACACACAAGAATCAACCAATGAATGCATAAATCAATGGAAAAACAAGCTGATGCTTTTTTGCTCTCTTTCTCTCATAGCAATTATAAAAATTAAAAACATTAAATATAGATACATTTAAAATAAAAGTTTATAAATATATATAGATAAAAATCTAAAAGTATTTTTACAATACGATCCTTTTTTCTAAAACCAAACATGTATCATTTACACATCCACATATGCTAGAGGATAGTCTATGTGTAGAAAAAAGTCAAAAGAACTACACATCAAAATGTCAGCAGTGTTCCTCTCTGGGTAGTGGGCCTGCACTGCATATTCCAGCAAAGCAATTATTTTTACAAGAAACCATATCACTTTGTATACAGAAAACCCAACAAATGGCAAGGAAGAGAGGCCGAGGGTGAGGGAGTGCTGGTACAGTGGATGGGGGGCCAGCATGAGCCCCTTCTCTTGGACCCTGGAGAGCGGGGGGCCATCTCAGGTCAGGTTGGGGGATGGTCTCCGGGCCCTTAAGGATGCACTGCTCGCCAGCTGAGAACAGGGTAAGGTCCTGTATCCCGGCCTGACTAGGCGTTGAGTGTTAGGGACTAAAGAAGGCCCAGAGGGAGTGCTTGGGGAAACCTGCACAAGCCCCAACCTCCAAAGGCACCACCCCCGCCCTGCTGCCCCCGACCCAAGGATGGCCTGTGTGAGGCACCGGGGCATCCTGACTCACCGTGATGAAGAAGTACCAGGGCTGGGGCACACCGAACTGCCCTGGGAAGATGGCCTCTACATACCAGGTCACCAGGCCATAGAGGACGGAGTCCAGCAGCAGCATGCCCAGCACTTGCCCAAAGGAGAAATCATCATCCACGTTTACGGGACTCAGGAGGTCTTGCCATTGGACACCCGTGCCTGGAGGACACACCAGGAAATGGGCCTGAAATGGACCAGCAGCATGCTGACCCGCCCTCCCCCACAGCGGCACACGTGCTGCATCACTGCGAAGTCAGCGAGACCTTGCCCTTCCAGTTTCTGTAGAGAATCTGATGCCGCTCTCCAGGTCTTGAAGATAAGAATAGGTTACAAAATCGATGTTATAGAATCAGCAAAAGCTCATTAACGGACTAGATGGACTCATGTTTGATTTGTGACACATATATACATAAGCACATATCCATGTACACAACACACACACACATGTGCACGGCACACAGACATGTGCATGTGCGCGCACACATGTGATTTGGGGTAAGCCGAACAATGGGAGAGTGTGTATTTCATGTAAATCTTTTTAAAAGTGGAAAAATACTTTGGACACATAGAAAGATCTATTTAGTAGTGCTCATAGTGTTTTGTCTTCTCTTTGTTTCGCAATAGCACAGTCCAAATGACTCTTGGGGATTCTTGTGGTCGGATGACCTTCTGTTGCCTTGAGATCCCTGATGAAAATGGATGCTCTCTGGCCTTGATCGATGTTTACTTTGAAATAAGCAAAAATTCGTCTGCTTTAAAAAAATTCAATACAGAACTTTGATAAATAAGATGTATTATATAGTTAGATTCTTTTTTGTAAGTGGCTTTTTAAAAAAGTATTTGAACCCTGGAAGTAGCTCTGCATTAAACAATCCACATTGTGTTGCACACTACTAGACATGTGAACATATACATTTAAAACTAAAGTGCACAGCCCTGGCTGGTGGGGCTCAGTGGATTGAGTGCCGGCCTGTAAACCAAGGGGTCACTGATTCCATTCCCAGTCAGGGCACACGCCTGGGTTGCGGGCCACGTCCCCAGAGGGGCACAGTAGAGGCAAACACACGTTGATGTTTCTCTCCCTCTCTTTCCCTGTGCCTTCCCCTTTCTCTAAAAATAAATAAATAAAGATGGGTTCTTTAAAAAAAAAACTAAAGTGCTAGAAGACATTGTCATCTGAAGAAAAAAAGTTCTGAGTAAATATAAAGTCACACTGAAAAAAAATAAGATAAAGTTACACGGGCCCTGGCAGGGTTTCTCAGTGGTTGGAGCATCATCCCATACACCAGAAAGGGTGGGAGTTCGATCCGTGGTCAGGGCGTATACCTAGGTGCAATCCTCTGTTGGGGAGCATATGGGAGGCAACCGATCAATGTTTCTCTCTGACATTGATGTTTCTCTTTCTCCCTACAATCAATAAGCATCCTTGGATGAGGACATTTTTTTTTAAAGCTACACTGAAGGTTCCTGTGGCTACCCACCTGCCTCCTTACATAGACCCATCCCCCACCCAAAATAGAAGCTAAAACAACTAGTGATTGCATGGTTGGAAGAAAAAAAGAGCACTCAGCCTGAGAGAGAGAACATCTGGGCAGGACAGGGCAGGGCCCAGCTGATCTTAAAATGCACACAGGTCGGTGGCGTGGAAGGGAGATTGCATTTCACCTCCTGCTAGTGGAGCCAGAACAGCAGGGACATGATACCAGCACAGCGCCAGCCTTGCAGAAACTCACGGGCACCCCCTGATCCTCCTCTTGGAACCAGAGCAAGCAAGAGAGGTGGGCCAGTCTGAGCCCATCCACCTCTCCCAGGCCCTTCTGGGAAAGGGGTTTGAGTGATCCAGAAATGAAAGGGCCTTCTCCTAAGAGGTGAGCTCTCCATCTCTGGAGACTGCCCAGCATGGGAGGGGTTAAGGGTCACACTAGGCATTCTCTCATCGCTTTAGAGGAGCAGGCTCGAGTCCACCAGTTGAAATCTGAGCGGCTACTGCAGGTTTGCAAAGCGGGAGCCCACACGGCCAAAGTTAGCAAAAAAAAAAAAAAAAAGCGTTTTATTTGGTCCCCACGATATTTAAAAAGTCAGGAAATTTCACAATAATCAAGAAAACAATGTTCTGGTCTGTCTCTTGTTTTTTTCTTGGGTCTCCTCATCCTCATTGTCAATCATTGTAGGTTTCAGGGGACCAGAGAGGGAGGAGATGCTAATTATTCTACTTTACAGAAATCTAAGGGTAGATCAAAACCCATGGGCTTTGACAGAGAGAGAAAGACAAATGCCCATGTGATTTCACTTAAATGTGGAATCTAAAACACAAGGTAAAGGAGCAAGCAGAACAGAAAGACTCATAGATACAGAAACCATTTTGACAGTTGCCAGATGGGAGCAGGGCTTGGGTGGAAAAGGTGAAGCAATTAAAAAGCACACATTGGTAGTTTTGCAACTGTCATGGGGATATAAAATACAACACAGGCAATAATACTGTAATAACTATGGATGGTGTCAGATGGGTACTAGATTTATCCTGGTGATCACTTCATAAGTTACATAAATGTCTAATCACCAGGTTGTATACCTGAAACTACTAAAATACTGTACATCAACTGATATTAAAAAATAAAAAATTATTTAAAAAAATAACAGGCGTTGAGACCTTGGGTGTAATTGTTCTGAATGCCTCCAGGTGCAGGAAGAGACTCGGAGGGTGGAGTCTCGTGCCGGCAGGTGCAGAGGCTCACAGCCAGGGTTTTCCTGCAGTAACAGCTGTTTGCAGGCGGGGCCTTGAGGGAGCTCAAAGCCAGCACCATGCCAGCCAGTGGTGGATGCCGACGACCTGTCTTCCAAATGCATCACTCCCTTAGATGTTCTGATGTGTCTGTTACTGGAGCTGAAGGTGCCTCTGCTTAGATTCTCTCTGGGTGAAACTGAATCAGCAAGGGCAGTTTGCGAAAAGAAAAATACTCACCTTTTGCTTCAAATTTTCCGATGAGCTGGGCTCCCATTGCCATGGCGACATTGGACAGGATACAGGAGAACAGCTTCTGGCTAAGCGTCATCCAGTTGTATCGAGGAGCAACGAAGAAGTAGGGAATGTATGTAAAGAAGTACAGGCAGCCCCCGACAGCTGCTGCCATGTTGGCTACAGATGGAGAGAGGAAGGTAAATGTGACAAAATCATCCAAGAGAATTTGCACGACTGTGCCAGAAAGAAGCCTGTGAGCTGCTAGACCCCCTCCCTGCGACAGAGGTCCTGGTGCTGGGGAACTCCAGGCTCAGCCTGCTGTCTTTTCTCTTGGTGGGGTGCCTGTGCCCCAGGGAATGAAACCCTGCCCAGGGTGGCAGGCATCCTCCTCATCCCAGGACCACATGTTGGTTTTTCTAGCCCTCTCCTCTCCTACAGACCTTACCTCCAGTGGCCTTGACATTGCTCACCTGACATGACTAATACTGAACCCCCAACCCCAGCCTTGCTTCTTGCATGGTCTTCCCTTTCTTCTTTTTAAAAAAATGTATTGATTTTAGGGGAGTGGGGTCAGTGAGGGGAGGGAGAGAAAGAGAGAGAGAGAGAGAGAGATCGATTTGTTATTCTACTTATTTATACATTCATTGGTTGATTTTTGTATGTGCCCTGACTGGGGATCAAACCCACAACCTTGACATATCAGGATGATGCTCTAACCAACTTAGCCACCCTCAGGGCCTGATCTTTCCCTTCTCATCACTCATTCATCCCATAGGTACTCTTTGGGTGCCTACTCTGGGCCAGGCCTGTTCCAGGCAAAGCCCCACCCTACCCAAGTTTATAACCCTGTGGGGATGCAGAGAGTCAATGAATAAGCAACAAGGCACAGAATGGGGACAAGATAGTCTTCAGACCAGAGGCTCTGACAAGGGAGCCCATGAAAGCTTTGATGAGAAGGTGACACATGGGAGAGGCCTGAGAGGGGTAAGGACTGGGCTGTGGCGGTGTGGGGAAGACAGCGTGGCTCTCGTCCCTATTGGCAGCTCTCACTTTGACCTTGAGACTCTTTTACTCCCTTAGAAATTACTACAGATGTCAAAAACCTTTTCTTTATGTGGGTCACGTGTATACAACAATGTTGACTGTTGGAAATTAATACTAAGAAAATTTAGAGATATTTAAGACTAGATATAATAAACCCATTATAAATGAACATAATGTTTTTATGAAAAACCACTGTTTTTCCCATAATTTCGTGAGACAAGGGCATTGTGTTACATTTTTGCACACCTCTGCATACCCGACTTCGACTACAGCTGGCTTGTCACATCTGCTTTTGCATCCACTCTGCTGTGTTACATTGTTTCAGGTGAAGTGAATAAAGAAATCAGCCTCACACAGGCGAGTGGTTGGAAAAGGGAGGGGTGTTTAGTAGCCTTTTAGATATTTGTGGAGACTCCTTTTTGACACTACACTGGTCCACAAGAGGCAGTTTCTTAAAGGTTAGGTGCCATGTAGAGTGAAACTAACCAATGCACTTTCCTAGTGTTACATTAAATCCATTGGTCTAACTTGTACTTTGAATAGATTAACCTTCTTGCATCATTTTGTAACATGACACACCGGTCATTTGGAAAATACTGCTTGCTGAGTTATGCAGACCTAAATATTCACACGTTTTATTATACAACAGAGGACCTAATTAGACATGTCTTCAAAAAAGACATAGAATTGGCCAACATGTGAGAAGATGCCCAGCCTCCCTGATCATCAGGGAAACGCAAACCAAAACCACAGCGAGATACACCTCACGCCTGGCAGAATGGGTATCTCGTCAAAGACAACAAAAACGCATTAGCGATAATGTGCAGAAAAGGGAACCCTGTGCACTGCTGGTGGGAGTGTTAACTGGTACAGCCACCAGGGAAAACAGTATGGAGAATCCTCAAAAAGTGAACAATAAAACTACATATGACCCAGCAATTCCATTCCTAGGTGTATACTTGAAAAAAACAAAACCGATTATTTGAAAAGATACACGCACCCTTATGTTCACTGCAGCATTGTTTATCATAGCAAAGATATGGAAGCACCCTAAGTGCTTATCGCAGACAAATGGATACAGATGTGGTATATGAGCACTGGCTGGTGTGGCTCCATGAATTGAATACTGGCCTGCGAACTGAAAAGTCACTAGTTTGATTTCCAATCAGGGCACCTGCCTGGGTTGTGAGCCGGGTCCCCAGTAGGGGACATGTGAGAGGCAACCACACATTGATGTTTCTCTCCCACTCTTTCTCCCTCCCTTCCCTTTTTTCTAAAAATAAATAAATAAAATCTTCTAAAAAAAAAAAGAAGTGGTACATATACACAATGGAATATTACTCAGCCACAAAAAGGAATGAAATCTTGCCATTTGCGACAACATGGATGGACCTAGAGAGTATTGTATTATGTGAAACAAGTTGGACAGAAAGACAGATACTATATAATCCCCTTTATATGTGGAATCTAAAAAACACAACAAAACCAACAAACAAAATAAGACAGAAACAAACTCAGATATGGAGAACAAACTAATGGTTGCCCGAGGGGTGTGGGGAGAGGGGGCAAAGGGAAAGGGGATTAAGAAGCACAAACTTCCCATTGTAAAGCAAGTCATGAGGATGTGATGTACGACGTGGGAACAGAGCCAATGACATCATTTCAACTACGTATGGTGGCAGATCATTATCAGACTTATTTTTTAAACATTTTTTATTTATTTATCTTCAGCAGGGAAAGGAAGGAGAGAAGGAGAGAAATATCAATGTGTGGTTGCCTCTCGTGAATCCCCTGCTGGGAAGTGGCCTGCAACCCAGGCATGTGCCCTGACTGGGAATCAAACCGCGATCGTCTGGTTGGCAGGCCCATGCTCAATCCACTGAGCTACACCAGCCAGGGCTCATTATCAGACTTACTGATCACTCTGTGAGGTACATAAATGTTGAATCTTTATGTTGTACACCTGAAACTAATATACTTATGTATGCCAATTATGATTAAAAATAAATCTAAAAAATAATTATTCAGGGATGTACTTCAACATGCAGAAAATTGAGTCCAAAGGAAGGTGCAGAGTACAAAAAATCCTTCAGTCTCTGGGTTATTTCTATTCGTCCCACATGAAACTGCCCATTTTCTGAGGTTTCGTCACCCCTCAGCCCTCTCTTCCCTGGGGGCAGGAAGACTCACCTTTGCTGAAGAAGGTGCTGACCATGAAGCTGAAGGAGATGGAGGAGATGGCGAAGCAGGCCAGGAAGACCAGCACCAGGGAGGGGTCGCTGTGTGTGAGGACCGCCACGTCCTTCTTCACCTGTGTGTGTGCGCCCCAAGTGTCAGCACACATGGGTGCGGCAGGGAAGGTGGGGACAGTAAACGTTCTGGCCGTAAATGAAACAGGGGGGGATTGGCAAAGGTCTACGTCGATTGCACGACAGAGAAAGCACTACTCCTCTCTACTGAGCCAGGTGGACTCCCTCGAAATCTGCAAACGTGGAACCTGGGGGGCTCTGTGGTGGTACCACGGCTACCTCTGGCTCTCCCGTCAACTTGAATGCCATGCTCAGGACATCAGACACCCCCCTGAAGCCACATTTACCTTGACACAGAAGAGCAGAGTCATGAAGGAGACAGTGACAAGGAGGAAGAGGAAGAAGAGCAGGAACCATGCGGTCCAGTGCAGCCAGCTGCTGAGTCCCATCATGCGCATGTACTCCTGGGGGAACAGCAGCAAGCACTTCCACATGCCCTGACGCACCCTCCGCTGACACCCCTGTTCCCACTGCCTGCCACACCAGGCCCTAGTGCCTTCCTCACACTGACTTTCCCTAGAGCCTCTGTGTGTGCAAGCGTGAGGCAGAGATGTGGGGTGATACATGAGCCAAAAGAGGATCTGGGACACCTGGGCCAGGGGCAGCAAAAGTGACATACACACTGGTCACAGGCAGAAGACATGGGTCCCATGGTCCTGTCAGCCCGTGGCCTTGGGGCATGAGGAATTTTGCCTTCTGAAGTGCTACCTACCTGGGACACCCTCTCTGCTTCCCAGCCAGGACTAGACATCTTCTCCCTCACCCCGGTCAGCAACCTTGCTCTCTATTCAGCATTACACACCTCACCCCCTGCACTGCCTCAGGACCCCATGCTTCGGTTAGGGCCTGAGGTGGGCATGCACCGTGTTGACTAAGCTAACGAACCCCCTCGGCAGCCCTTTATTCCTTGCAGCAACCCCAAACTCCTGGCCTGTGCTTTCCAGTCTTCTCTGGGTGCCCCTGACTGCCCCTCCAAGAAGCTGTGTGGTGGGGCAGCTGGTGCGGGGGAGCTGAGTCGGAAGAGCAGAGCCTGGCCCCTCCACTGTCTAGTACCAACCACACTAACACCCTTGCTGCCAAGTGTGGCCCAGGGCTGTTCTGGGATCAACAATGGCAACAGGAATGCTTCAGAAGGAAGAGGCACTGCCTCCCATCCTGCTATTCTAAAATGAGGGTTCCAGACTATTGTGTGAGGAGTGGAGGCCCCTATAGGAAGGACAGAAGCACACTGATGCTGGAGGCAGGCCTTCCTCAAGGATCCTAGGCGGGCTTTAGGAGGTGTGGCGAGGAAACCTTGCCATTCCGCCCACCAAACTGACCAGGACACATGAGACTGTGCTGTTCCATACAGCGGCCAGTGGCCACATGAGGCTATTTCAATTGAAATTAATAAAATTAAAAATTCAGCTCCTTAGCTGTGCTAGGCACAAGTGCCCAGTGGTGCCAACAGTGGACGACAGACACAACATGTCCATCCATCATAGTGGAGTGTTCCACTGGATAGTGCTGGCCTGGAGCAAGGGACCAGCACTGACTGTCTCCTTCAAGCCAGGCACCATGCCAGGCTGTTGATTTTCCAGCTTCTTCTCAAGCACAATTTCATGCCCTCAGAAAAATGTGAAGATTGGTACAGTAGTCACTCACGTACCCACCAGTTAGATAATCACTCAACATTCTGCCACACTGGTTTTACCTGCATATCTGTAGGTGTGCACAGGTATGAACATTACTTTCTGAACCATCTTACTGTCCACTGCACACTATTTAAACTGAACATTGCACCATTTTATCAAAGCTATTTCAGACGCCCGAGCAGACAGCACCCGCCTCATCAGTTCTCTCTGGTGCCTCTGAGAAAACTCTAAATGTCAGCTCACTGGCACTGCAAATATCACCCAAAAAGGAACTTCAAATTAATTCTGGATAATTCTAGCAGTGTCATGGGTATGGATTTACAGGTGACACTATTCCTTCGGGTACACTCAATTACGTCCATAACATTCTTTTAGCGTGACACTTCACACGCGTCTGGACCTCCCATCACACTGTGCTGGCCGTCTACAACTGCAGGCGTCCTTGATTAGGTGCAGAACGAATGAGCCTTCTGCTCAGCCACATGTGTAAACATTTTGGCTCTCTGTTAATCTAATCACTAGGGCAGTTCTGTCCAGCAGAAACTACAAGCCACAGGTGTAATTTAGAATTTTATAGTGGCCACAAAGAAAAAGTGAAAAGAAACAAGTAAAATTAAGTTTGACAATGTATTTTACTTAAACCAATGTGTCCAAAATACTGTCTTTTCAACATATAATCAACGTAGAAAGTGCTATTAAGATAGCTTACATTCTTTTCTTCATATTGAGGCTTAAAAAAAAATCCAGTGTGTGTTTTACACTCTCAGCAGGACCTAGTTCAGACCAGAGCCACTGCAAATGCTGGAAACCCGAGGGCCTGGGGTCCCATGTTGGACAAGGCAGCTCCAGAGCCACGTTGAGTTCTTGGTATACTGCGTACAAAATACAGTAGTTTCTTATGGTTTTAAAATTTTGGATACACCAGGGCTGGTTTCAAAGAAACCCTAAAGTAGGCTAGAGCCACCATGGGCCACTGCCTCAATCCAGACTGGTCTCTGGCTCCAGCGCCCAGGAGCTGCCCCTGCCTGATGACAGGGCCTGGGACACAAGCGCCATGGCCCTGGAGGGGCACTGCCTAGAATCAACTTGAGACATGTTTTCAAGCCAAACGCAAAGAGGGTTGGTTACCTTCAGTTTCTTTTCCTTTTCCTGCACGACAGCCCTGATGATGGTGAGTGAGGTGTAAGTGAAACTCAGCATGAGCAGCAGAGGGAGCTGGTACTGGATAGCGACCAGAAAAGGGTCCGAAATGAAGGGCGGGTACGGGAACCTCTTCGCGATCACCGTGAGCTTCTCGAACAGCTGGTGTGTGGAGGCGTTGCTGTGGTACTGCATAATGGCTCTGTCCACGGCATGCTGCACAGTCAGGAAGCCTTCTCGGATGTAGCCTGAGGGTAAAAGCACAGATATTCTAGCACGGGAGGTCAACGTGTGCTGGAAAAGCTGCAGCAAGGGGTGCTCCCATCTCAGAGAGCTGCGTGCCCTGAGCTGTACGAGGGTCTCCCTGCTGAAGCCACAGAGTGATACCACCTAGCGCCCTAAGGTCTCCTTCACTCCTCTAGTTTGGAGGGTCCTCCAGAGTTCCCTGGCTCGTGACCCTACCTCCTACTTCCAAGCCAGCTGGGCAGCATCTCTTTGACCTCACTGCTGCCATCACACCGTCCTCCGACCCTCTCTTCTGCCTTCCTCCCCCATTTCTAAGGACCTAGTAATTGCAGGTGCATCCACTGGGATAGCTGACAATAGTCTGGCTGCCTCAAGGCTGGCCAATTAGCAACTTTAATTCCATCGGCCACCCTAATTCCCCTTTGCCATGTGTCCTGACATAGTCACAGGTTCTGGGGACTCGGATGTGGACATCTTTGGAGGGCCGTAACTCCGCCAACCAGAGCTCTGCTGCTGAGTTACCATCTCAAAGGGAGGCAGACACCACGGCTGTAAAGAGCCTTTTAGGTCTCGTGGTTTCTCCATGCTGGCCCTTTTTGACTCCCCAAAGTGGTTTGTACTAAATTTCTGAAAATGAGAAGGGCCTGGGAGGAGTGATAAACTGGGGATACAGTGTTCCAGTCCAGAGATAGACTTGGGAGGGAGTGAGCCCCAGGAAGGAGTCAGAGTGGCTTCAGGAGAGAACAAGGCAGCCTGATCTCCTGAGGCCTGAGCCCAGGAAACAGAGGGGGCACGGTGCAGGTCTGGGTGCCCACAGCACTGATAAAACAGTGCTGATAAAACTCACTGATAAAACACAGTGACTTACAGAACATCTGACGCTCTCTAACACAGACCAGCCTGGGTTCCAGCCTCTAGAGAAGAAGCAATATGCCAACCGTACCCCTACATGGGGTTATCACACCTGTGTGTTTCCACCATTTCCCTTAGGTTTATAAGTCTTTTTATGGCTGTGATAATTGTAGGTGCTCAGTTAAGGCCACCCATTGTTGTGCTGGGGGGGGTCTGGTTCTCACCTTTACAACACACCTGCAGAGGAACTAACAGTGTCCCTGCCGAACAGGAGGAACCACTGAGACCCAGGCAGCTGAGCCACACAATGGGAGGTGGGGCAAAGCTGAGGGGTGACCCTGGCATCTTTGGCTTCAAAACCAGTATCTTTTCACAACATCACCCTATGAAGCATCTTGCTTGCCTGCTCACACACCGTACTCTCCCGAGGCCTCGCCGTGTTACCATGATGATGTCTTCCTCATCATCATGACCTGTGTGGCTGCTCAATGACACTCTGCAGAACGAAGCTGTCACTCTCTAATCAGTCCTTTCCCATTGCTGAAACTTTTTTTTCAAGATTTTATTTATTTATCTTTAGAGGGGAAGGGAAGGAGAGAAGGAGAGAAATATCAATGTATGGTTGCCTCTCGTGAGTCCCCTGTCGGGAACCGGCCTGCAACCTGGGCATGTGCCCTGACTGGGAATCGAACTGCGATTGTGTGGTTCACAGGCCCGCGCTCAATCCATTGAGCTACACCAGCCAGGGCCCCTTGCTGAAACTTTTGTGATCATAAGTAAAGCTATGGTGAACACATTTGTGCATGTGGATTTTCTCCTTCCTTTACTATTCCAGGGTTAAATTCTTAACAGGGAATCGGTGCATCTAAGGCATGGACCTGTGGGGCTGGGTGGGGGGAGAAAACACTGAACTACAGTGACTCAGGGCCTGCTGCCTGCAGGGTTCCCATCCTTTCGACACTGCTTAGGGCCTTCGTGTTTTTCTAACTGCTCCCTGTGAGTCCTTTCTACAACAAAAGATATTCACCCTATGTCATTTGCTGAAAATGTTTTCTCCAGTCTTCTATTTGCTTTTAATATCCATATTATGTCCTTGAAATCTGTCAGTGTCCAGCCTTTCATCTGAGAACTTTTTATTGTTGTTTCCAAGCTTAAGGAAATCATCCACACAAGCAGGAGCTGTAGCCCAGGCCCGGGTCTCAACAACCATTCTCTCCTGCCGTCAATGTGTTTCTCCTGTCTCCAGGGTTGGCGACCTAGCCAGAATCTCATTCTGGGGCCTCTCGCACCTCACCTTGCCTTGCTCATCTTAGTCCCTTTTTTGGATTTAAAATCTTGCCCTGGAACGTTAGCCTGGGGACGGGCCCTGATACTAGCCTGCCCATAAACTCTGGCTGCACACACACTGCCTTCTTCCACCCTCCTGCCTGCCTGGTTCTCCATTTAAGGACATTCCTGGGTCTTTCCATCAAAACCTCTGGCAAGCTTTGCCTCCTGCCGACCTGTGGAATCCTGTGTTCTCTCCAACACTCTGGAGGTTATGGAACCTGTACTTGGGTCTCAGCCTGAAGGTGCCGTCTAGTCCTGTTACTTCTTGGCTTTCCAGCTCGTTCCAAGATGTGACCATGATTCAGAGGCAACAAACATGCCGACTACCTGCTCAAGTCACGCGGAACAGAGCAACACACGCGCTGACAGGCTATAGCTACCCAAGATCCAACTTCTACCACCGTCCCACCGATTCAGTTAAAGCACAGATCAATTACACAACCACGGAGTTTTAAAAGCATATAAAACTGCATAGAAAGGCGGCAGCAAGGAAGAGAAGGAAAATGTAAAATCAAGCCCAAAATATTCAGTGCAAACTGAAGGTCCCTAAAAACCGAAATACGTGTTTCATTCAAGAGTATGGCCCTAGCTGGTGTGGTGCAGTGGATTGAATGCCGGCCTGTGAATGAAGGGGTCGCCAGTTCGATTCCCAGTCAGGACACGTGTCTGGGTAGCAGGCTAGGTCCCTGGTGGGGGAGGTGCATGATAGGTAACCTCACAGTGGTGTTTCTCTCCCTCTCTTTCTCCCTCCCTTTCCCTCTCTCTAAAAATAAATAAATAAAATATTTTAGAAAAAGAGTATGTGTCTTCTGAGAAACAGGAAGAGAGCCTTTGCTGTTTGCAAAGATGATTTTAGCCTTACAGAAGACAGTTTTACTGGATGTTTTCCTTCTCCTCCTACAAAGATCAAATATTACTAAAAAGTATTTCCACAGAGACAGGCAAAGTGGCTTTCCTCAGGTGATTATCACCAGTCAGCACCTTGGGTGGGTAACACGACCTGAAAGGTGCTTCTCACCAGGTTCTCCACCATCAGGGGACGTAGGTTCCCTTGGTCCTGGGTTTGGGAAAAGTGGAAAAAGGGAACTGGTATGCCATCCCTCTGTCTCTTTCAAGAAAAAGGAGCCTGTCTGGGTCCACATGTAATTTCTTCGTGTGTAACTGAACCGTAAGTGATACTTCACCTGTGGAAACAAAGAGAAAACCAGTTAGTTGCTCTGAGGGATCCAGACAGAGGAGCAAATAGCTGTACCAAATGAAAGAGGTAAGGGAACTCTGTTATCCTGTGAACTCGCCACTCGCCCAGCCCACTCCCGCCCCGACAATTCCACGTGGTCTCTGAATGTCAGTGTGAGTGGCCCTGGCCCGGGGCAGGCTGGGGGAACAGGGACCCCCGCAGGAGCACGCTGGGTGCTCTTTGCCAGTCCTCTTTTGCTGTCTACCCACATAAACTCTACACGTGAGTGAGGGCTCTCAAAATAATGCTAGAGAGATATTTGATGGCTTCCCAGTCTTAATGCCATTGGGCAAGCAGAGATTATTTTTTTTTTGGTTTGTTTAAAATATATAACTGAAATGCTAATGCCACATCATATTTCAGTCTCGAGTATCTGCTACTTTCTGGTCTATCCTATTTGACTCTACCCAAAGCGGCCTGGAGACCAGTAACACCTTTTATGAAATGGGAGGACACAAAGGGGCCTACAGTGACGGCTTACAGGCTGCTTTCTTCAAGCAGGCAAGGTTTCTGAATGGCTCTGGCCTGATGGGCTGAAACGTCCCCAGGACTCCCTCAGTGGGGAACGTGATGGTAATACTGGCCCCGAAGGGAACGTCAGACATTTACTCCTAGGTGGGTAGAGTGTTCCTGTGGGCTGAATTAGCTGGGAGGTGGGAAAGCGGGGGAAGGACCTGGCTTTGTGGGGCTGAGTCCTCACCGCCAGGGGCAGCGGGTCCTTGCTGTGGTTGAAGGTGTGCTCGAACACCACGGCGGCCAGCACGTTGGAGGAGCGGTTGTCGTACCTGATGTAGTCCTCAAAGTCCTCCTCCGAGGGGAAGCCGCGGACTGTGAGGAGCATTGGAGTTGAGTTGCCCGGTCGCCTGCCCCACTTGAAAAATCTGGACAGTTCATTTATTTGCAGATAAAAGGCTGAAAACTTACAGGTTTCTCTAGAGTTGTGTAAACCTTTTCTGAGACTCGAGGAGGTTTTTGTGTTTGGTGGAGAGGCGGGCTGCTGTGAAGAGGAGCAGAACCTCGCAATCACAGCCGGCCCCGGGTTTCTGGTGAGACCGGAGGAAGGGCTGGCCAAGTGCATGACCTCCTTCATGCGGGCGGCTGCCCTGCGCTGGGATCCACTGCCAGGGTTAGCTTCTCTTCTAGCCATAGTGGTGCGCTTTAAAATTTCTAGTAGATACTAACATATAGCCTATTAAATGTTTCTCTGTCATCCAGACCCCTTTTCATACAGAGGGTCTCAGTGTGATCACTCAGTGAGGGACACAGAACCTTCCTGTAAGTGATTGCTACACTAAATCAAAGGAGCCACAGGAGGTCTTTGCCAAAATCAAGAGGAGAAAAAAAGGAATAATTCTTCTTATCCTGAAAGCAGAGAGCTAGGAGGGGAGACTAGAGTGTGTCTACCAGGAGCGTCCCTGGGCAGGGGGGTGGTGGGGGGAGGCTTTCTAGTGACTCATTTTTAGAGCTGTCGTCCCCAAACCGCACCCGGAAGGGTTCTCCGCACCGCGTTCTCAATGTACATCTTACCCTTGTACATAATTGAAGAGCTTTCTCTGAGTAAGTGGCCACCCATTCCCACTGTGGGTGATTGGGTGCTGCTCAAGCTGTCACATGTCACATCACTTGGCCCTCACAACCCTCATCCCCATTTTATAATAAGACGTGACAGAGTTGAGGGATTCGCCTTGGTGACACAGCTGAGAGGAGATGCTAGGTCTGGAGAATGGCCATGAGCCCCACAGAGAAGAGGATCTCACAGGACACCTCACCTCTCATGTTGATCACCAATGCCCTTTTGGCCATCTCTGTGATGGTCTTCGCAGCATCGCTCTGGGACGGGATGTAGGCGAGCTCCCAGGGGTCTCCCGGAAGAGGGAAGGTGAAGAACAGGGGCAGCTCCTGGATTGGCTGGCTGGGGTATATGGTGGCCTTGGGCACATTCTCCGACTGGATCTTCAAGCGAAGCCAAATCAGGATGCCAGAAAACAGCAAGGGCAGGAGGAGTTCCAAGACCGTCACCAGGACCTTCCGCTTCTGGAAGAAGAGGAATGAACTCACACGCTGATGGATTGAGAGGCACTAGAGCGGGCTCGCAGGGCCCCGTCCCCTGGGGACACCCTATCCTCAAAGCTTCACTCACGCCCTGAGCCCCCGCCTCCCAAGACGCCCACGCAGCTGGTGCACGCTTCTTCCTGCCCTGCCGTCAGGAGTGGGACTGACCTGCAAAGTGTAGTTCTTCCAGAGCAGGAGTGCCAGCTGCTGGAGCACTGCCATCTTCCCTCTGGGGGGGACGCTTAACGCTAGTTACAGACCACAGAGAACAAAAAGTTAGGGTGTGCTGTGAGAACATGCTTTGTGTTTCGGAGAGCCCAGGGGGAAGGGGTGCAGAGTGAGTCTTAGGATACTCCCTTCCCTCCATGTTTCTCTTGGCCTTCTTTTGTACTGCCTTAACTCAAACTAGCGCACGAGAGAGAGAGAGAGAGAGAGAGAGAGAGAGAGAGAGAGAGAGAGAGATAACAGTTCTACTCTTTATGTTTAAAAAAAAAAACATGCACTCTTTTAGGAAACTGACCTTGTTTCTTCCTGAAACTTAAGATCAACAACAGGCTTTTATATGCAATGTGACTGCTAGAGTGGTATTTATCGTTTGATAAATGCTATTCACATGTTCCTTTAGTTTATATGAATGTCCCGTTTCTTAGCAAAATATTCAGGTTGATGGAATTCCTCTCCCTGACTAGCTCTCCTCTCAACACAAAACCAGTAAAAGGAAACTCAACTTATCCCGGGGGTGGGGGGTTGATTTCTAAGCTTGGAGAGGGCTATAGAGAAGGCGGGGCACCTGGGATGGGGGCCCTCACTGGCTTTGCAGACCCAGGAGCAGGATGCAGGCGAGCACACACGGTGGGACGGCAGTGTGTGCTTTCCTGCCGTAAACCCGAGGAGCAGTTTTTTCTGCTTTAACTCTGAGCATTGCAACCAAGCCTCCACATGAGCGGTCATTTTCCTCCAGAGAAAATCTACCCTGTGTTTCTATGAATGTCATATTTAAATCCGGCACATACTCTGGGGAAGTCTGCTGAGAGATTATTACATGCAAGAGACAGCAGAAACCAGAGTGGAGGTTTAGAAAGGCCTCTCTCAATTTAGGGAAACCTATTCCCCTAGATTTCAGGTGTGAGAAGAAGAGACAGCCCGGAGTTCACTAGATGCTTACCTGCTAGAGAAGGGGGTGGTCTGAAGTAGCTCAGGAAGACCCCGAAATGCCCAGAACACAGAGGCACCACGTTCCAGAAGCTGCAGGCATGGGGGCTGAAGCGTGGACCAGGCTGCTCAGACCTAAGGTGGGCAGCAAGGGTGGCAGAGGAGGGGAGGCCCCAGAGAGCTCCTGGTCACCGTCCGCACACTGAGGATGCAGGTGGAGCAAGAACACTTCACGGCTCACGGTCCTTTAAGTGGGGAGAAACTTCTGTGACTCACAGGGGCAGAGTTCTGAGTTCAGTGAATTGGCCCACGTTCAGGCTGATACTAACCTAATGCCATCTATTAAGTACGTAAAGATCACACAGAAGACTCAGACAGACAGCTAGTCAGTCACCCAGCAGTGAACGCAAGCTGACACTACTACCCAAAGGACCTGCCTTGAGACCCAGCCATGCACAGCGAGAGCTTATTTCTTTTTAAAAATGGCTAGTTTCACTTTTGGCTTCAGTCAGTTGAAAATAATTTCCATTAAAGCCCCTTTCTAAAACTAAGCTCTTGCTTTTTTTTTTTGGAAAAGATTTGTTCAGCCCTGGCTGGTGTGGCTCGGCAGATTGAGTGCCAGCCTGTGACCTGAAAGGTCACTGGTTCAATTCCCAGTCAGGGCACATGCCTGGGTTGCAGGCCAGATTACCAGTTGGGGGCGTGTGAGAGGCAACCAATTGATGTTTCTCTTGCACATAGATGTTTCTCTTCCTCTCTTTCTCCCTCCCTTCCCCTCTCTCCAAAAATAAATATATTTTTTAAAAAATCTTTTTAAAAAGCTGTGTTTGATATCAGTGTAACAATAGTTACTCAAAATTTATGCTATAAAGGATAGTCAAATATTTGTAGACAACACAATTGCAAAAAGTTATTAGTTAATTTAAAATATGGCTTTCAGTTAACCACATGGTTAAAATGTGAAGAAATTAAAGCTAAAATGTAGTATAAAGTGCTATTATGTGGCAACATAATAAACAATCCATTCTTTTAAAATTAGCAAGGTGGAAAAGTGTTTTAAAAATCATTTGTAGACAGGTAATAAGAGAGCCGTGACTTAAATGACACCCATGGAGGCCTGTGGTTTCTGGAAGGTTTCTGTAAGAGAGTTAGGCTAAGAGGGGAAGACAGGGCCTCCAGTAGGACTGGCCATTTCCTGGTCATCTGGGCTGGCCAAGATGAACTTTGTTCCTCTATCTCAAGAGAAGAATGTACAAAGGATCACAGTTTACAGAAGTCTTCTGGTCAGAGAAGTTTACGACTTCCTTCTACAGAAAAATCTGACCAAGGAAAATCACATCACCGTGCTTAACCCTCTCTCTAGGCCTGGGGGGAGGAGGAGGTGGTGGAGCAGAGTCGATCCTCCACCTTTTTATGAGGCTGTACGGCAGAATCTGGGAACTGACCTGAGTCCTGGGAGAGGCTCCTGGCTGCAGTCTTCCTCCGGTGCTACTGGAGGACTGGCCGAAAGGAGGCAGCCCTGCGCAGAGGGCTGTGGTGTGGGGCCGGCAGGGTGACCTTGGAGATCTGGCACACTGACGCCTCTTGGGACATCAGGAGGGGCTCACTGCTCGCTGGCATGACTCTCTGGCACCGTCAGGCAAATGAAGGGTGCTAAAGCATAGTCTGGAAAATAATCATGAAGCACCCCTCACCAAGTTAGAAGACCAAAGAGCAACATAGATTGTAAGTACGTTACTTAGAACAGAACAGACCCTATAACAAAGAAATATGGGTTTAGGAAACCGGGGACCAGACTGCCAGGGTGGCTGTTTGCTCGCTCCGGCCACATTAAAAGAGAAGAAGCTTTTATATCACATTTACTTTTGTACTTACAGCCTCCTAAGCCAGCTCTGGCCTCTGATATCAACACCCTTTTACAGACAAAGAAACCAGGAGGAAAAGTCTGGCCCAGGATCGCACAGCAAAAAAGCTGAAGACCAGGATCTAAACCTCGCAGGCTGTGTTTTTAACTGCTAAACTGCTGCATCCTTGTGTATCCTAAAAGCAGTAAACATCTTTATATAAAATTTGTGAATATTGCTCCCAGAACCTAACTTTAGAAATGAAAAGAAAATATGTCCCTTGACCCCACCACTTTAGTAAGTATTTGTTTTATTTCTGTCTTCCCATAGCACCCAGTTTGTTGCTTTGTCCATGTGGGACACCATCCAGTCTCACCAAACACTATACTTGCATCTGTCCTTTTTGAGTAACAAAGAATTTAAAGGAGGAGATTCCTGGAATTACAAAATCGGGAAGGCTTTCTGGTTACAAAAGCAAATGTACACGAGGAAAGGAGCTCAAGTCCCTTAAAACACTTAACCCTGGTGGCACCAAGAGTCCCCAGAAGTGGAAATGACCTTGATCCAGAACTAGCCCAGGCAGGCTCTACTCTAAGGCAAACACTTGGCCACTTGCAAAGCTGCCACCTCCGCCCCAGAAGAGCAAGTCTGAGGACTTCCCCCTGCTGAGGCTCACTTCGCTCTTCTAGGGTCAGAGCCAGGAAGGGAAGGGAAGCTTCCCCCCACATCCCCCACTAAAAGGCTTGTTTGCTTACTGTTAAAATATTAAACATTACATAAATTGTTGAGTATTTCAATATTTGCTTTTTAGGTGACTAACTTCATTGGTCCAGAGTGAGTGCATTACTGTGGGCTGCTAATTTCTGAGAAGTCTCTTGATGGCACATAGAATTCCTCTAAAAATGTTTGTTCCCAGAGACAGACTCATAGATGGAGGACAGATGACAGCTAGTTGGGGGGGGGGGAGGTTAGGGGGTGGAGGGATTGAGCAAAAAGAAAAAAGGACTCATGGACATGGACAACAGTGTGGGGACTGCTTGGAGCAGGAGGGTATAAGAAGACTAAATGGTAATGGAACAAATATATAATAAAGATAAAATTTTGCCCTGGCTGGCGTGGCTCAGTGGATTGAACAGCAGCCTGTGGACCGAAAAATCACTGGTTCGATTCCCAGTCAGGGCACATGCCTGGGTTTCAGGCTGGATCCCCAGTTGGCAGTAGGCAAGTGGCAACTGATCCATGTATTTCTCACACACTGATGTTTCTCTCCATCTCTTTCTCCCTCCCTTCCCCTCTCTCTAAAAGTAAATAAATAAAATCTTTTTTAAAAAAGATAAACTTAAAAATAAAAATGGTCTTTCCAGTAGCTTTCATTAGTTTAGAGCTAGGGGCCGAGCTAGTTCACGGGCGCCCGGTGTTCGGGGCCCCCTGCTCAGCAGCACTCTTGAGTGTATGTTGAGGAGTCCAGGCTCATCCACTCTAAAATCTGTGGGTTCTCTAAATTGTGGGCTTAAATATGTCCTCTGATTTCTATATGCCTGTGCCAAAAAAAAAAGTTTTATTTCTGCATATACGGAATGGAATGGTGTTAATTATTCTAGAGAGGTCACTGCTGAGCCGGCCTCAAGACCAGTGAGCAGAAGTGGACAAGGCACACACCCTGTTAACGTCACATGTTCCTGTCACATGCCAGGCTCAGTACATCTCCTTCCATGGGAGTCTCAGTCTGCACCGGCGTAGAGGGAGGCAGGGGGAGAAGGAAGGGGTTTCGGTAAGGCCACATTCGTGCCTCCCAATGTCAGGCAGAGAACAGACAACCACAGTGGTTGTCCATGGTCCTGGTCAGGACTGGGCACCTTTCCTGAGGACCGAGGTGGGTGAGGACCCATCGCAGCTGGGAAAGCACTTCCTTTTCAACACGGGGAGTCCACAACAGTCAGCAGTGCTGAGGGTCTGCATGTGTGCACACTGAAGAAGGCGTGGCAAATACTTAATTTATGCTGGTAGAATCTGTGGCCTTTCAGGACAAAAAAGCATTTATTTATTCAATGAACATTTGGTAAGTGCTCACCGTGCAATGGGCAATTGTACCAGGTACTAAGGATTTAGAAATAAAAATCCCAGTGCTCTTGATCCAAGGAGTTCACAGTCTGTGAATGTTGCATGTACCGTAATCACTAAAACTGAAGCCAAATAAAAGCATCATGAGATTCCAGAGAAGACCAAATTTGGGGGGTGTGTGTGTATAAGAGAACTCTAGGAAGGCTCCCAGGAGGAGGTTACATGACAGACTGGTCTCAAGTTTCTTGTTAGTTGGGGTGGAAGGGCATTACAGATTGTATGGAAGTGAGAGCATGTGGGGGGAAGAGCAAGCAGTTTGGAGTGGTGGGGAAGGAGCAGCAGGGAGTGAACCAGAAAGGGAGGCCAACAAGGGCTTGGACGCTGTGCCAAGAAGGGAGCAGGGGTGGGGCGTGGAGGAAGAGGGTGTCCAAATGTGCGGTAATGCTGCTTCAGGGTGTTTTGTTTCACTTAATCTTCTACCCAGTACCTGACCTTTTTCTGGGGGCTGAGTGCACAGTAAATATGTGAAAATATCAAATTCAGTGGATTCTGAAGATGAAATGTCCAAATACCAATAAACACTGTAAGTACAGGCTGAAACTAGCAGGTACATTTATAGAGTACGGTTCCTGCCAGGGAACCCCACTACTGGACTCCAAGTGGGGTGAGCAAGATGATCTGCTGGAGTGATAGAATGGTGAGAAATTTTACTTATATTTTTCTTTAAAAATGAGAAAATTGATTTTACTAATATTTAATACAAGGGAAGACCTGGGGACCCTTGTCGGCCTGTGTGGCAGAGCCATGGCATCCTGACAGGGGAGAACATGTTCCGTGACATGGGGCACTAGTTTACATTAAATCTCTCAGACATGTCGGAGCTTACATGTTTCAAGATATTATGGTTGTGGTCAGTTAAAAACAAAAACAAAAGCAAAATCAAGACACTCAAACAGCCAAAGTAACACAATATTTTGTAGTGACTCAGGAATAACTGTGAAGATCTTTTGTGACACAGAGGTTCACTGGTTATCTTGTGATTAAGAACTCAAAGAGGACTTCTGGTCAAGATGGCGGCATAGGCAGACATGGCTCGCCTCTTCTCACAACCACATTAAAATTACGACTAAAATATAGAACCACCACCACTTAGAACCATCAGAAATAGAGTTGAATAAACCCTGGCTGGTGTAGCTCAGTGGATTGAGCGCAGGCCTGCAAACCTAGAGGATCGAGGTTCGATTGCCAGTCTAGGGCACATGCCTGGGTTGCAGGCAGGTTCCCTGCAGGCCAACTCCCAGCAGGGAATGCATGAAAGGCAACCATACATTGATGTTTCTCTCCCTCTCCTTCCCCTCTAAAGATAAATAAATAAGTAAAATCTTTAAAAAAAAGAAAAGAAATAGAGTTGAATAGAAGTCTGACAACTACGAAACTAAAGAAAACAGATTCATCCAGGCTGGTAAGAGGGGTGCAAATGCTGAACAGGCTGGTCTCACACCCACTTTTGGTAGATAAAAATTTGGGAGGACTATCTCAGGACTGAAGAGTCCCAGACCCACACCAGGCCCCCCAGCCCAGGGTTCCTGTGTCAGGAGTTAAGTCACCACAACTTCTGGCTGCAAAACCAACAGGGATTGAGTCAGTGGAAGAAATTTCTGGAGTTCCGAGCAGTTCCTCTTCAAGAACCCACACACGGACTCACCTGTTTAGACTCACTTCCTCTGAACTCCAGGACCAGGGTAGCAGCTTGAAAGGCACCAGTGGTATACAGGGAGAGAATGAAGTGTCTGGCATCAGGGTGAGCAAAGGCCATTGTCTCTTTGCTAAACCCTCTCCCCACAGAGCTGGTAGGCTGGTGCCATATCTGAGCCAACACTGTTTGATCCACCTTGGAGATCCCCAGAGACTCTGCCCCACCCAACTCACCCAAACTGCTTTTTTGTATGAATGGTTGGTCTTGGATCATGCTTCACAACTTCCTAAATCCTATCAAACAAGCAACAGCTGGCTTCAGTGAGCTCCAGGCTCCACACTGCAGTAGTCAGATTAGAATCACAGCTTGGCTTCGCCTGGGAATCTCCAAACCCAGCACAAGTAGCAGCCATCTCAGATTGCTTTATAACTCAGGCAGGGTGGCCCCAAGTAAGACACCAGTGGGAGCTGACCTTGGCCTGCACCACACGGGAAATCCCAGAGCCAGCACACCCAGTGGTGTGCTACAGACTACCTCAGAAGTAGGTGGGTAGAACTGCACAACTGAGCCTCCACTGAGGCTGGAGGTTGGTGGTGAGTGGTCACACCCAGTCCTTGCAACTGACTGGCCTGAATAAATCCCTCCCGTTGATCTACCAACAGCTACCAAGGTTCAGCTACAAGAGGAAGGTGTATTCAGCCCACACAGAGGGTGCACTCGGGTACCCAGCCTGGATGATAAGGAAGCCTGTGGATCCCACAGCACACCAACTACATTAGGCCACACTCCCAAGACTCGGAGTCATAGCAGCTCCACCTAATACATAGGAACAAACACAGGGAGGCTGCCAAAATGAGGGGACAAAAAAAACATGGCCCAAATGAAAGAACAGATCAAAACTCCAGAAAAAGAGCTAAACAAAATGGAGATAAGCAATCTATCAGATGCAGATTTCAAAACACTAATTATAAGGATGCTCAAGCAACTTATTGAGGACCTCAGCAGCATAAAAAGATCCAGCCAGAAATGAAGGATCCACTAGCTCAAATAAAGAGCATGATCTCACTTGATCGTGTGGCTTTGTTGTAAAGACAGCGTATGTTGGTATGATAGATTCTGTACCATTAGTACACTGACAAAAGTTAATCATGTTCACTTTTCCTCTCATCCCTTTTAAAGCTCTCTACTTGTGTTTACAGGATGGGGCAAAAGTAGGTTTATAAGTGTGTATGTGAAACACAGCATTTATATTTGCTGTGTTAATCTTGTATTATTATTATTCATTAACTGTCATATTATTTTCCATATGAACAACTATAAACCTACTTTTGTCTCACCCTGTACTTCTATGTCCATATCACTCAGGCCAATAGTATATGTCTATAATTTATAAATAATATAATATACAGGGGTATATGCTCAAATTCTTTTACATAAGAAGGTACAAGAACAAAGTTTTTACATAACTTATTTACACAAGTGGTCCTGGCGTGGTTGAAGTGGGAAGAAATCCTGGAGGCTCAGTCATTGTCCTAGAGCACCCGGCTCCGGCCGCCCAGGCTGGGCTTGAGGCTGTGGCCACCTGCACTGAAAGGCTCCGGTAGAGACCTAGTGTGCTGGTCTCACATTCAGCACCACCACCAGCTCTGTTCAGGGTCAGCAGCGTCCATCTCCTCAGGATTATAGGGCTCTGAGTTTACACTAAAGCTCCTGGTGGGAGTTGGTAGGGTATATTTTTGCCAAAGATGTGGCCCAAAAAAGATGATTGGAAGAGAGTTCTATAAAATCTGTCTCTGCCTGCTGTGCCCTCAGTGCCATTCCCAGTCTTGCTAGCCCATCTGCCTCTCTGGGTATAGAAAATGAGGTAATGGGGCAACAGAGAAGCTCCAGGGAGAGGTAACCACAGGTCTTCTGTAAGGAGCAAGGCAACGGACTCATTACTCAGCTGCTGCAAAGGTTCCTACCTGCCTGTTGACTCCAAATCTCTTCAAATGTGCAAATAACTCTGTATCATTCATACACTGCCCCCAAGTCCCCCCAGAATGGGAGTGACACACCTTATACTTTTCCACGGGTGTCGGGGCCTTCTGTGGGTTTGCTGGTTTGGAATATCAGCCACCATATCTGTCTTCACCTTCTGAAATCCCACACTTTCTCAGCCCAGTCCCAGCACCTCTGTGAAGCAGCCACTGATAATGCTGGTTGAGAGATTCTTCCTCCTGGCTGCACAGCAGAATATTCTGGGGGTGCTTTAAGGCAGAAGCTGACCTTTGGGGCCCATCTCTGGGGTTCTGGGCTCTGCTCTGGGCATGAGACTCTTTCCCAAGTGAGTCTAATGTAAAGCCAGAGTTGAGACCTTCTCCTCCTGTTGAAAACCATCCCTCCTCCACCTCTGGACACCTTCAGTGGCTTTTCTTAGTCTATGTTATGTCTCAGTTACTTGTGAATAAAGCACCTCTTTAACTCCACCCTAAGGTCCCCAAGATCAGGAGCCATGTCCAGTAAGTCTTTCAAACACTCACAGAGCCTTGCCCATCATTCTCCCCCAAATTCTAGAATTTTTCCCCTCAAGAGACTCAATAACAGAGAGTCTACTGCTGTCTCAGGAAGCTGGTGTGGAGAAGAAACTATTAACCAGGGAGTATTACCTGGGCCTTGCCAGTTTATACTAAGTCAAAACAGGTTCCTATGAGACTGCCTGGCACTCGCACCATGGAGAGCTCGCATCTTTATTAAAAACAAAACAAAAACTTGAGCTACCCTCTCTTGTTCCAAATGGCTTTCTCGTCAGCATGGTGACCTTAGAAAGCAAATGATGCCATCTTGATGGCCAAATATAGTAAGTGCTCAATTAAAAAAATTTTTTCTAAGAAGTTTAAAAAAGGCAAAAGGCAGGTAGACATTCTCAGGGCATCCATTTTTACCTATCTTCCCTTTCTCTCCCATTTCCCATGATGCAAACTTCCTAAAGGAAAACAGCTTTCATCTTTTCCAGTTTACAAAAGGTGGCTTCAAAATGTACTGAATCAAATGACACACCTGCTCCAGAGAAAAGAGCACAAGTCTTTCACTTGCACCTTGCCTGGGTCTCCACTCTGTTACAGGGTCTCAGCTACTCATTTAACAACTCTTTCTAAGTGCCTGTCACTGGCAGGCACTGGCTGTGTGCTGGGAGTGCAAGCCCTGCCAAGATCCACTCTGTACCTCAGGGAACTCACAATTCAGGAGGCAAAGGGGCAAACAAACAGAAATAATCCTATAAGGCAACAGCTTTAATTAAACCAGGTCCAAGGCTGTGAGGAGAGGGCATGCATTCATGAACCAAAAATGCACCAGATGTACACTTGCCCTAAGCTCTCCTGCAGGAGACAGCACCTGCCCTCATATAGCGTATAGTGTACTCTGTGAGGGCAGATATCCGTGTAAACACAAATTCATACCAAATTCAGAGTGACCATGGACACCAGAGGTTGTACATAGGGTTGTTGCAGGCCCCTCTGCCTAGACCAGGAGTTCTCTTCCTCCTATGCCCTACACTACTCCCACCCCTGGACCCCCACTGGGCCCTCATTCTGGGACTGAGAAGGTGGGAGCAAGGCGGACTCTGGTGTGGGGAAGGGTTCCCACACACACTGCGACTCTGCACCGAGTGAGCCAGCAACATTCTTCCGGGCCCTGCCTTGGCTGCCCAGCCTGGGACTCAGAAGATGCTCAGAGTGCCCGCTGGATGAATGCCGGCGGGTCTTATCTTGGCTTTGCACAAAGGATTCCATAGTAATTCTACCTCCGGGAAGGTTTACGTTTCTCTGAGGGTGGCCAGCTTCAGCGACCTGCTTACAGGGATGGGGACACGCCCAGAGGTTGGAGCTATGGAGAAGCCTTAGGGAGGCCCCTCCCGATGCACCTGCTGGGCCCCCAAGGATGGGCGCGGGCTAAGCGGGGGACAGTGTTGGTTGGCGGGGGTCCGGGGCAAGTTGGCTGGGCTGGGGGCCACCGAAGCAGGGAAGCGGCCCCGCAGCTGCGCGACCCGCAGGCGGTGGGTCCCGACTGAACTCACCGACCCTCGGCATCGGGGCAGGGGCGGATAGCGCGCTGCCTTCTCGCAGGGTCCACTCCTACAGCTCCCGGATCAGCTCCCGCCTCACGGAAGCCGCCTGTGCTGACAGATGCTAGGCCGCCGCCACCGCGGGGAGGGGGCGCCTGCAACCAGTGACAAGCGAACACACCTGGCGGCTCCAGAATCCTGCAGGGGGCGAGCAGTCCGACTGCGCATGCGTAGTGGGCTGCCCCTGCGGGTGCCACCCATCCTCTGGTCGTCCCAACCCCGCTCGCGCCTGCGCAATGCCCAGCACAAGAGCCAAGGCTGCAGGTGGCGCTGGACACCTGGGGCAATCGAGGGTTGGGACACAGGATAATCGTGTTTTTAATAGGTGTTGTGAAGCCACTGCCGCAGTCCTCCCCGGAACCTGGACCTTCTCAGGCCTCCTTCCATTTCCTTTTCAGCACTGTCAATTGTTGGGTACGGTGGCCCCGTATCCTTACAGAGAAGGGGCGGGCCTCACCGCTGGTGGGCAGTCAGTCTCTTGTGTTGACCCTGGGAGGGTGAGAAACTGTCTGGAAACGGCTGTAGGGGTGGGCAGTATGCCTGGGCATTCCAGGACGTGACCACGGTAATCAGGTGCAGTTCACAAGGGCGGGGAAGCCAGGCGGTTCTGAGATCCGGTGGAAGTCACTTCAGGCAGGAGAGTCTCAGGTTATGGCTGGGGCCACCTCGGACCAGAGGATTCCAAGGCCAAGTTGGGGGCACCTTGGGCAGGAAGGTCCAAGTTGGGTTAGACTGAAGGGTGGCGACGTCAGCTCGGTGTCCCTTGGGAATGACAGGGTCCCAAGGGAGGGGCAGGGATCACCTATGAGGGAAGGGGTCGAAGGACAGGGGCAAGGTCACCTGCCGCTGAGAGGGTTCTGAGGCCTGGTTGAGCACACCTGGGGCTGGAGGAGGGTCTCTTGGCATGGGTCGGGTCGGGTAAGGGTAGCCTGGGCCAGAGTGTTGACTGCACAGGGCCAACAGTCATCTCAGCCTGTACCACTAGACTCTCTGTCTCAAAAAACTCAGGGACACTGAGGATCCCCCAGCGGCCAGAGGCACACCCGCAGGGGGGCCACTCGGCCAGCTTCTGGCAGGAACAGCGGTTTCAGGGCCACAGCAGGCGGGCCAGCACCTGTGGCGCCGCCTGCTGACCAGCCTGGCTCCTGCCTCCGGGATTAGCATGCGACTGATTGAATTGTAAAGTAATGACCCAAATCAGGAGGTTTATTCTCCTGCTACCTGAATATTGATTAGTGATGGGGCTTCTCAATGTCCCATTTGATTTTCTTCATAGCACCTTTTATTATCGGAAGTTGTATTCACGTATTTGTTTGCCTTTCTAAAATCTGTCTCCTTCACCACAAGGTGGTCTGAGTGAGGAAAGGCATTTGTCTCCCATCCAAGTACTAACCAGGCCCAACCCTGCTTAGCTTCTGAGATCAGACGAGATCCGCGGGTTCAGAGTGGTATGGCCATGGACAGGAAATGCATTTTGTTTAGTTTATGACTGCATCCCAGGGTGCTAAAATGCCCAGCACAGAGAAGGCACTTGGTAAATATTGTTGAATGAAAAAGTCACCAAAACTTGGTTTTAAATCTTAACCTGGCTCCTTAACAAGTAGGTATATCATTTTATCTTTCTGAATCTCAATTTTCTAACCCTAAAAATTAAAATAATAATACTAAATACCAAACTAAAAGGTATTTTTAGGGTTAAATGAGAAAATGCATAAGTGCTTATTACAATGCCCGGCACATAAGTGCCAAGTAAGTGGTGGTACAATGTGAGCACATCTGGAGACTTACATAGCCTGGTCTTTTAAGGCATATACAGAAAAGAAAAAAAGTAGTTGAATACAATTACAGGTTGGATAGAGAGTGGATTATATGTGTGTTGCAAATATCTTACAAACTACTTTCCCCCATGAGTCCTCCCAGACTGCATCCCTTTCTCCCAATCATATAGTCTAACAGAAAACTCTATGAACCTGGCCGACTGGTACTTTTCTTCATTCTGCCTCTTCCTCACTCAGTATTTTTTCCTTCAAGAACCAATCCTTGCTATTTCCAACTTAGATTGGTTACACATTGCACTTATCTTCCAGCTCTTTCCAAATCTGATCCTGGGTCTGCATAACCCAATCCAGAGCTGGCTGACTCAGGATTTCCTGCAGATGGAAGACGAGGGTTCAGGTACTGGAGGCATAAGGACCGCACAGATCAAGACACACTCACGAAGAGTAGTCATTGTAAATCTTTGTTCTTAACCGTGTCAGGGTGCCTGCTATTGTAAATAATTGTTGTAATTATGATCAGGAGGGTATGAAGGTCACTGGCAAAGGAAGATTATGTGCTAAGAGGTCATGTTCTTGGACTCCTCAAAAAGAACTGCCTACAAGGTACTAGACACTTCTGGTGCTCCTGAGCAATTGCTGAAAAATTCATCAAATTTCTGCTCAGGGCCACTATTGAAAAAAGAAGCCAAACCTAGCTGCTCCATCTAGTGTATTCCCTTTACCTGGAGGCCCAGATAAGGGTCATAATTTGTTCAAAGTCATACATTAGAGCTGAGACTGGAAACCAGATGTTCAGATTCCTGGGCTCGTTAACATTCTGGTATGGGGATTACATTCATATACTGTGAATATGTGCTGAGAAATTACATAGCATACTCCTTTGGGTTACCAAAGGCTAAGACATTTCTCAAGATTGATGGCAGAAATTAACGTGGATGATGGCACTCGAAAAATTCTTATGGATTTACAAAAAGCCATAAACCTAGTCATTACAATAGTGGGCTGACATATATAGATATATACACACTTATACCATATGTCTTTTAAAAGTGAAACCAACACAAATTCTTTCTTCCTATCTATCCATATATATATTTGTTGTTGTTGTTGTTTGTTTAGCAGTATCCAAGTTGCTGGTATTCAATGCAGAATTTTAAAATAGGACTTCTCTGACTGTTTCCATAGGAACAATGTTAGAATTGGGGATAAATTCTAGACCAATGACTGTACACTAACCCCTTCATTCAGTGATTGAGAGATATTATATTGTAGTGGTTAAAGCCTGATATTGAATCTGACCACACAGCCTCAAATTGAATCTCAGATCTTAATGTTTTATTTAACCATTCTGTGCTTTCGTTTTCTTGTGTAAAGTGTGGATCATATCGTAACCAGTTCATAGGATTGTTGTGAGAATTTGATGCATCAGAACAAATTACTTAGAAAGGGCCCAGTTACTTAGTAAGGGCCCAGTTTCCAGTTTTGGGGAGATTATAATTAAAGCCTTCTGTAACTACTTGTGTATATGTTCTTGAGTAAAAATAAAAATTTTACATTTGAAAATAAGAGTTTTCATTTTTCTTGGGTAAACACTTAGGAATGGGGTTGTTGGATCATATGGAAGTGTATGTTTAGGTGTAGAAGAAACTGACAAAATATTTTCCCAAGTGACTGTACCATTTTGCATTGTCAATGGCAATATACAACAATTCCAGTTGCTGTATATCTTTGTCAATACTTAAAAAAATTAGCCATTCTATTAGCTATGTAGTAGTATTGTATTGTGGTTTAAATTTGCATTTCCCTAATAATGAACAATGTTGAGCATGTTTTCATAGTCATATTTGCCAATCATATGTCCTTTTTGGTGAAGCATCTTCAGGTGTCTTTTGCATTAACAAAATTGGGTTGCTTTCTTTTTTAAAAAATATTTTATTGATTTATTTTTTAAAAGAGGGGAAGGGAGGGAGAAAGAAGCTTCAGTGCGTGAGAGAAACATCACATGCCCAAATGGGGATAAGGCCCATAACCCAGGCTAGTGCCCTGACCAGGGATCGAACTGGCAATCTTTTGGTTAGCAGGCCAGCTCTCAATCCACTGAGCCACACCAGCCAGGGCTGTAATATATGTTTACTAAAGAGAGAAATTGAGTTCTTTTTTATGGGATAGCATATTGCTTAGCTGGGGTTCAAGGTGTTCCCTATCATCGAAATTGATTGTAAATGTTCAGCTGTTAATGCTGCTCTGTAATGAGATTTTGTGTATTTCACCATGAAGCTATGCTATTGATTGAGTGCATTTATGGCTTGAAAAGCATTGACAGAATTCTATGAGATTCTTCTCCTGGTTTCTGCCTTTGAAACAGGTCATTACATTACAAATTAATCACATCCAGTTGAAAGTTATGTGGAAGCTCCTCAATTACACAGTTAAATGGAATTTGAAATGTAAAAATTTTCTTTGCACTTAAATCAATCTGAAAAAATGCTGCTGGAACAATAGTTTGAACTTGGAATATATCTTTGCTGCAAGTTTGTGTGGGGATGGACATTTCATTCCTTGTTTTATCTTCTGACGATGTGGGAAGTGCTTAAAGCAGCTTGCCATTGCTTGTGATTCAAACAACACTGGTTGTCATCAAAATGACTACATCGCAGTATGTTTCACTTATCAGTACTGTAAAACTAACTTCAAAAGCTATTCAATATTCAGTAATGGTGGTTATGGGTAGTTCTTTCAACCGTTAAGATTTGTCAGAACCATTCTTAGTTTAAAGGCTATAGAAAATTGGGTAGTAAATTTGATACATGAGCCAGCTTGTCTGCTTATGCTTCAGCCATACCATTTTGTCTTGGTTAGTGTCTTTAGTAACTCTTGAAACAAGGTGGTAGGAGTCCTCCAGTTCTGTTTCTTTTCCAAATAATTTAGAATATTCTAGTTCCTTTGCCATTTCATATGGATTTTAGTGTCAGCTTGTTGATACTTACAAAAGAGACTGCAGAGGCTGAGGGTTTAATTCCAGGTTGGGATGCATACAAGAAGGCAACAAATTGATGTTTCCCTCTCTCTCTTTCAAAGCAATGAAAAAAAAAGTTCTTGGGTGAAGGAAAAAAAGATACATACTGCAGAGCTACCAGTCAAGGTGCAAGATAGGTAAATGCTGTGGTCACCTTCTCCCACGATCACCTCAAAGTTACAACTAAATTGTAGAGCAACTATCATTGAGAACCACCTGAGGAGTAGCCGAACAGAAGTCCACAACCAAGAATATAAAGAAGAAGCCGTGAGGAGACTGATAAGAGGGACAGAGACATAGATTAGTCAGGTCCCACATGCAGGTTTGGTGAATAAGAATCAGGAGGAATATCTTGGCTGCAGAGGTCCCCCCGACACCTCTGGAATGAGGGATCCCAGCTCCCTACCCCAGGGCCGTAGGGCCAGGAAGAGGAGCCCCCATAATATTTGGCTGGGAGAAGTGCAGGAATTGCATCTGAGTGATATGGGGGGGCTGTTGGAGTCCCAGGCACTCCTCTTGAGGTCCACACAGGGACTCACTCACTCACAAACTTACTCTCTCCAAGCTCCAGGGAAGGGGTAGCAGCTTGAAAGTGTCAGAGATAAACAGTAGAAAACTAAGTTGATTAGCTTCAGGGCAAGGGCTGGAAGACAGGGATCAGGACAGTTCTCTCAGGGGATGGAAGCCCTGGCAGATGCCATTGCTGCTTTGTTGAGCCCTCTTCCCACCCAGCTTACAGCTGCAGGCAGACATCAAATATGAGTTCTCCATTAATCTCGCTAATACTGTTTGGCTCACCCTGGTGAGTTTCTGAGACCTTACCCCCACCCAACTCATATGCCCTGCCTGAGCTTCTCCCAGTGGTTTTTCCATATAAGTGGCCTGCCTCAGCTTAAGCTGCAGAGCTACAGACTTGCCCAAAATCTCTCAAAGGTCCACAAACTCCAGACAAGCAGCATCTGCCTTGTTGTGCCCTCTATCTCTTGCTAAGAAGTCCCAATATCAGCACAAGTGAAAACTGGTCTCAACCTGCATTGTAATTTTCACCAGGTAGCCCCAAGCCTGGCATGAGCTCCAGCCAGGGTTGGCTTGGCATACAGCTACAGCTAAATGACCACAAGCCTGGCACAAGTGGCATCTGGACTCAGCTCACATCATGGTGACCACCAAAAGTTTCCAAGCCAAGCACTAGGAGTGGCAGCTATGCTCAGTTCACCACATAATTTCTCCCAAGCACCTCCAAGCCCAGCACAAGTGGAAACAAATCACAGATAATTTTGTAGCTCCTACCAGCGCACCCCAAGCCAGGCACGAATGGCAACTGAACTTGGTCTCTACCAGAGTGCTTCCCAAGAGGCTTCAGAACCAATGCATCTGGTGGCTGAATTCAGTCCACATCAAAGTACCACCCAACCAGCTCCACAAATGACATACCTGAAGGGCAGACTTGTCTGGCACTCAAGCCCTGCTAAAGTGACTCCTACTCCATGGGGTCAGCCTATGTTCAATAATTTGTCCACTGTAGTTATGGCCAGTCCTCACAGTCAGCCTCACAGCCAGTCCCACCAACTGATGTGCCAACAGCAATCAAGGCTCAACTACAATAGGAGAGAATACACGACCCACACAAAGGACACCCCTGGAGCACCTGGCTCAGGTGACCAAGGAGACTGCACCAATGGGCCTCTCTACTACATAAGGCCACTCTGCCAACACTGGGAGTCATAGCAGTCCTACCTAATACACAGAAACAAACACAGGGACTGAGATAAAATGAGACAAAGAAACATGTCCCAAATGAAAACAGGACAAAACTCCAGAAAAAAAGACTACACAAAATGGAGACAAACGATCTGCTACATACAGAGTTCAAAATACTGGTTGTAATAATGCTCTAAGGACTTAGGGAATGGATTAACTCAGTGAGAACTTCATCAAAAAGATAGATACCATAAAATAGAAATGAAGAATGTAATGACTGAAATAAAGAATACATTAGAGGGATTCAACAGCAGACTAGATGAAGCAGAGGATTTGATCAGCAATCTGGAAAACGAGGTAGCAGAAAATACCCAATGGGAACAGCAAAAAGAAAAAAGAATGTAGAAAAAATGAAGATAGTTTAAGAGACCTCTGGGACAACACTGAGTGGACCAGCATTCACATTATAGGAGTACCAGAAAAACAGAGAGAGCAAGGGATTGAAAATATGTTTGAAGAAATCATGACTGAAAAATTCATTAACCTGGTCAAGGAAATAGACATGCAAGTTCAGGAAGCACAGAGAGTCCCAAACAAAATGAACCTAAAGAGGCCCATCCCAAGACACATCATAATTAAATTACCAAAGGTTCAACACAAAGAAAGACTCTTAAAAGCAGGAAGAGAAAAGCAGGTAGTTATGTAAAAGGGAGTTCCCATAACACTATCAGATGATTTTTCAACAGAAACATTGCTGGCCAGAAGGTAGTGGCATGAAATATCTAATGTGATGAAAAATAAAGACCTACAATGAAGATTACTTTACCCAACAAGAACATCATTTAGAATCAAAGGAGAGATAAAGAGTTTCCCAGACAAGAAAAAGTTGTAGTTCATCATCACTAAACCAGTATTATAAGAAATGTTAATGGAATTTCTTTTTTTTAAGATTTTATTTATTTATCTTTATAGAGGAAGGGAAGGAGAGATGGAGAGAAATATCGATGTATGATTGTCTCTCATGAGTCCCTTGCTGGGAACTGGCCTGCAACCCAGGCATGTGCCCTGACTGGGAATCAAACCGCGATTGTGTGGTTCGCAGGCCTGCGCTCAATCCACTGAGCTACACCCGCCAGGGTGGAGTTTATTTTTTTTAAATGTAATCTTTATTGTATTTTTTTCCGTTACCATTTAGTCCCCTTATACCTTAGTCAAACTCTTTCATAAAATTTAAGAGGATAGAAGGCTTCCTAACTCATTTTATGAGGCCAGCATCATCCCAATTCCAAAACCAGATAAAGAAAGAAAGAAAATGCAAAGAAATAAAATACAATACAAAGAAAGAAATACAAATACAAAGAAAATTATAGGCCAATATCCCTGACAAATGTAGATATTAAAATCTTCAACAAAATATTAGCAAACCAAATACAGCAATGCATCTTCCCCCCAGCAATCACCACAGTGTTGTCCATGTCCATGAGTCCTTTTTCCTTTTTGTTCAATCCCCTCTCTTCTCCCCACCCAATTAGCTGTCATCCTACTCTCTATCTATGAATCTATTCCAATTTTCCTTGTTAGTTCAGTTTGTTCATTACATTCTACATATGAGTGAAATCATATGGTATTTGTCTTTCTCTGTCTGGCTTATTTTGCTTAGCATAATGTTCTCCAGGTCTATCCATACTGTCACAAAGAGTTAAAAAAATTTTATGGCCAAGTAGTATTCCATTGTGTAAATGTCCCATAGTTGTTTTATCTACTCATCTATTGATGGATACTTGGGCTGCTTCTATATCTTGGTAATTATAAATAATGCTGCAATGAATGTAGGGGTGTTTATGTATTTTCAAATTAGTATTTTGGGCTCCTTCAGACATATTCCTAGAAGTGAGATTGCTGGGTCAAAAGGCAATTCCATTTTTAATTTTTTTGAGGTATTTCCATACTGCTTTCTGCACTGGCTACACCAATCTACATTCCCACCAACAGTACAAAAGAGTTATCCTTTTCTCCACATCCTTACCAGCACTTATTGTTTGTTGATTTATTGATGACAGCCATTCCAACAGGTGTGAGGTGTACTTCATTTTGGTTTTAATTTGCATTGCTCTGATAATTAGTGATGTTGAGCACCTTTTCATGTATGTCTATTGGCCATATGTTTGTCCTCTTTGGAGAAGTGTCTATTCAGGTCCTTTGCTCATTTTTTAATGGATTGTTATTTGGGGGTGTTGAGTTTTGTAAGTTCTTTATAAATTTGGGATATTAACCCTTTATCAGGTGTAGCCACGAATATGTTCTTCCATTCTGTGTATTATCTTTTTATTTGTTGGTGAATTCCTTTGCTATGCAAAAACTTTTTAGTCTGATATAGTCCCATTTGATTATTTTTTCTTTTGTTTCCCTTGCCTGGGGAGATATATTTGATAAAATATTGCTATGAGCAATGTCCAATATTTTACTGCCTATGATTTTTTCTATGATTTTTATGGTTTCAGGTCTAACATTTAAATATTTGATCCATTTTGACTTTATTCTTATGAGTGTGTAAGAAGGTAGTCTAGTTTCATTTTTCTGCAAGTATCTGTCCAGTTTTCCCAACACCATTTATTGAATAAACTATCTTTAGCCCATTATATGTGCTTGCTTCCTCTGTCAAAATTTTTTAAGATTTTATTTATTTATCTTTTAGAGGGAAAGGGAAGGAGAGAGGGAGAGAAATATCAATGTATGGTTGCCTCTGGTGTGTCCCCTGCTGGGAACTGGCCTGCAACCCAGGCGTGTGCCCTGATTGGGAATCAAACCACGATCATCTGGTTCACAGGCCCACGCTCAATCCACTGAGCTACACCAGCCAGGGCCAAATATTACTTGACTATAAAGGTGTGGGTTTATTTCTAGGCTCTATTTTATTCCATTGAGCAATGTGCCTATTTTTATGCTGGTACCGTGCTGTTTTGGTTACCATAGCCTTATAGTATAGTTTCATATGAGGTAGGATGATTCCTCCAACTTTATTCTTTCTCAGGATCGCTGTTGCTATGTGGGGCCTTTTGTAGCTCCACATAAATTTTTGAAACATTTGTTCTATTTCTGTGAAATACATCATTTGAATCTTCATAGCAATTGCATTGAATCCATTTAGGTAGTATGGACATTTTAATGATGTTAATTCTTCCTATTCATGAACATGGAATGTGCTCCCACTTACTCTTATTTTCTACTTCTTTCTTCTATGTCTTATAATTTTCCAAGTACTGGTCTTTTACATCCTTGGTTAGGTTTATTCCTAGATATTTTTTGCTTTTTGTAGCAATGGTGAATGGAATGGTTTTCTTAATTTTCCTTTCTGTTAGTTTGTTATCGGCATATAAAATGCTACTGATTTCTGGATATTAATTTTGTTTCCTGCTACTTTGCTGAATTTATTTGTCAGTTTATGTAGTTTCTTGGTGGAGTCTTTAGGGTTTTCCATGTACAGTATCATGTCATCTCCAAATAAGGACAGTTTTACTTATTCCTTTCCAATTTGGATGCCTTTTATTTCTTTTTCTTGTCTGCCTGCTGTCTGATCTTGTCCGATGGCTAGGACTTCCAGTACTATGATGAATAAGAGAGGTGAAAGAGGACATCCCTGCCTTGCTCCTGATCTTAATGGGAACACTTATAGTTTTTGCCATATTCAACATCATTGAATATGATGTTGGCAATGGGCTTGTCATATATGACTTTTATTATGTTTAGGTATGTTTCCTCTAATCCAACTTTGCTGAGAGTTTTTATCATAAATGATTGCTAGATTTTATTGTATGCTTTTTCTGCAACTATTAATACAATCATATGGATTTTATCCTTCATTTTGTTTATGTGGTGAATTTTATTTATTGATTTGCAAATGTTGTACCCACCTTGCATTCCTGGGATAAATCTCACTTGATCATAGTGTATGATCTTTCTGATGCATTGCTGTATTTGGTTTGCTAATATTTTGTTGAGGATTTTAATATTTACATTCATCAGGGATATTGGCCTATAGTTTTCTTTGTATTTGTATTTCTTTCTTGTATTCTATTTTATTTCTTTGTATTTTTTTCTTTCTTTATCTGGTTTTGGAATTGGGATGATGCTGGCCTCATAAAACGAGTTAGGAAGCCTTCTATTCTCTTGAATTTTATGAAAAAGTTTGAGAAGGAGCAATGTTAGTTCTTGGAATTTTTGGTAAAATTCACCTGTGAAGCCATCCAATATAGGGCTTTTGTTTGTTGGGAGTTTTTGATCACTGTTTTAATTTCACTAGGTGTAATCTGTGTATTCAGATTCTCTGATTCTTCCTGATTTTAGTTTTGGAAGATTGTATGTTTCTAGGAATTTACCCATTACGTGCAGGGGTCCAGTTTGTTGGCATATAATTCTTCTTAATATTTTCTTACAATCCTTCGGTGTCAGTTGTTATTTCTCCTCTTTTATTTCTTTTTATTTAAAAAATTTTAAGTATTTTTATTGATTATGCTATTACAGTTTCCCAATTTTCCCTCCATATCCCCCTTCTGCCCTGCCCCCCAACCCTCCAGCATCCCCCCCTTAGTTCATGTCCATGGGTTGTACATATAAGTTCTTTGAGTCCTCTGTTTCCTATACCATTTTTTATCTCTCCCCATCTATTTTATGCCTACTAATTATGCTTCTTCTCCCCTGTACCTTTTCTCTTTTTTAAAAAGATCTCATTTATTTATTTATTTATTTATTTATTTATTTATTTATTTATAGAGGGAAAGGGAAGGAGAGAGGGAGAGAAATATCAATGTACGGTTGCCTCTTGTGCTTCCTCTGCTGGGAACTGGCCTGCAACCCGGGCATGTGCCCTGACTGGGAATCGAACCATGGTTGTTTGGTTCGCAGCCTGTACCTTTTCTTCCCTTTTCCTCCCTTCTCCCTCCTCTCTGAAATCCCTCCATGTGATGTTCATTTCTCTGATTTTGTTCCTGTTCTTGTTGTTTGCTTAGCTTTTGTTTTCATTATTTTTCTTTTCTTTTAGGCTTATTTGTTGATAGTTGTGAGTTTGTTTTCATTTTGATATTCATATTTTTAGTTTTTTTCTAAGTCCCTTTAACATTTCACATAATAATGGCTTGGTGATGATGAACTCCTTTAACTTGATCTTGTCTGCGAAGCACTTTATCTGCCCTTCCACTGTAAGTGAAAGCTTTGCTGGTTAGAGTAATCTTGGATGTAGGTCCTTACCTTTCATGACTTGGAATACTTCTTTCCAGCACCTTCTTGCCTGTAAGGTTTCTTTTTTGAAATCAGCTGACAGTCTTATGGGCACTCCTTTGTAGGTAACTGTCTCCTTTCCTCTTACTGCTTTTAAGATTCTCTCTTTATCTTTAATCTTGGGTAAGTTAATGACGATGTGCCTTGGTGTGTTTCTCTTTGGGTCCAACTTCTTTGGGACTCTCTGGGCTTCCTGGACTTCTTGGAAGTCTATTTCCTTTGCCAGATTGGGGAAGTTTTCCTTCATTATTTATTCAAATAAGTTTTCAATTTCTTGCTGTTGTTTTTCTCCTTCTGGCACCCCTATGGTTTGATTATTGGAACATTTCAGATTGTCCCAGAGGTATGTAAGTCTCTCTTCACTTTTTTTAATTCTTATTTCTTCATTTTGTTCTGGTTGGATGTTTATTTTTTCATTTTGTTCCAAATCGTTGCTTTAAGTCTTGGTTTCCTTCCTGTCACTGTTGGTTCCCTGAATATTTTGCTTTATTTCACTTTGGGTATCCTTCATTTGTTTTTTCATTTTTCAACCAAGTTCAGTGAGTTCTGTGAGTATTTTTATTACCAGAGTTTTAAATTCTCCACCAGATAGGTTGGCTATCTCCTCATTGCTTAGTTCTCTTTCTGAAGTTTTGCTGTGTTCTTTCATTTGGACCCTATTTCTTTGTCTTGGTACACCTGATAAGTTGTAAGGGGGTGGGGCCTTAGATATTCACCAGGTCAGGGCAACCCTCTTTGTTGTGCTGTGGGGATGCCTGTGGGGCAGGGGCCAGAGAGGGAACAGTGCAGCTCACCTGCTCGTCTCAAGCACACTTTCCAACAGACTCTAGTGTGAGACTGGGAGTTTCTCCCACCACAGCAACTGCCATATTCCACAGTCAACTCTGAGACTCAGTTTTGCTTTCATCCTATCCCACCTGCTTGGTCTGCTGCCTCAGTGTAGTTTTTCTGAGTTGGTCTGTGTGGTCCATTGCCCTACGGGTTTGGTTGTTCAGTTGATTTTTTCTTTAATTCCTTGGTTGTTGGAGCTCCATGCAGTTTGATTTTCTGGCACTTTGGTTGTTTATTGATTTTTAGATTGGTTGTTATCCTCCTTTTGGTTGTGCGAGGAAGCAAAGGGTTTCTTCTACCTACGCCTCCAATCTTGGCTAGAACTCTCCTCTTTCATTTCTGATTTTATTTATTTGGGTCCTTTCCCTTTCTTAATGAGTCTGGTTAAAGTTTTATCAATCTTGCTTATCTTTTCAAAGAATCAGCTCTTGGACTCATACTCTTTTGTATCTTTTTTAGACTCATTTCATTTATTTCTTCTCTGATCTTTATTATTTCCTCCCTTATACTCCTTTAGACTTTGTATGTTGTTCTTGTTCAAGTTCCTTTAAATGTAAAATTAAATGATTCATTTGAGCTTTTTCTTGTTTTTCTGAGATAGGCCCGTAAAACTATAAATATCCCTCTTAGGATTGCATTCTCAGTGTCCCACAGATTTTGGATTGTTTGGTCTCATTTTCATTCGTTTCAAGGTATCTTTTGATTTCTTCCTTGATCTTGTTGTTGACCCCCTTGTTGTTTAATAACATGTTATTTAGTTTCCATGTGTTTGCATGTTTTTCAGTGTTTTTCTTGTGATTGATTTCTAGTTTCATAGCATTGAAGTCAGAGAAGATGTTTGATGTGATTTGGTATCTTCTTAAGTTTATTGAGACTTGTTTTGTGTCCTAACATGTGATCTGTCCTAGAAAACATTCCATGTGCACTAGAAGAGTATGTATATTCTGCTGCTTGGGGGTGAAACACTCTGAATATATCAATTAAATTCATTTGACCTAATGCGTCATTGAAGGCCACTGTCTCCTTGTTGATTTTCTGTCTGGAAGAGCTATCCATTGAAGTCAATGGGATGTTAAAATCACCGACTATGACTGTATTTTTGCTGACCTCTCCCTTTATGTCCATCAAGATTTGCCTCACATATTTAGGTACTCCTATGTTGGGTGTATCAGTGTTTACTAGGATTATAGCCTCCTGTTGGATTGTTCCCTTTATCATTATGTAGTGTCCCTTCTTTGTCTCTTACTATATATAGCCTTTGCTTTAAAGTCTATTTTGTTGGATATAAGTACTGCTACCCCAACTGTGCTTTTCCTTTTTGATTTTCATGAAACATCTTTTTCCATCCCTTTACTTTTAGTCTGTGTGTATCTTTGGATCTGGGATATGTCTTTTGGAGCCAGCACATATATGGGTCTTGTTTTTTGTTTTTTTTTAAATCCATTCAGGCCTTATGGTTTATGGTTGGAGCATTTAAGCTGTTTACATTTAAAGTGATTATTGATAGATACGTGTGTAATGCCATTTTATTATTAGACTGTTTCCCTCTGTTGTTGTTGTTGTTCTTCTTGTTGTCTGGGAAGTTCCTTATTTCTCCTTCAATTTTGGATGATAACCTTGCTCGGTAAGGTAGCCTTGGTTGTAAGTCCTTGCTTTTCATCACCTTGAGTATTTCATGCCACTCCCTTCTGGCCTAAAATGCTTCTGTTGAGTAATCAGATGACAGTTTAATTGGTGCTCCCTTATAGGTAAATACCTGCCTTTCTCTTGAGGCTTTTAGGATTCTCTTCTTGTCTTTAAGCCTTGTCACTTTAATTATAACGTGTCTCAGTGTAGGTCTCTTTGGGTCCAACTTGTTTGGGATTCTCTGAGTTTTCTGGACTTGTGTGTCTGTTTCCTTCACCACATTAATGAAGTTTGTGGTCATTATTTCTTCAAATAGGTTCTTGATCTCTTGCTTGCTCTCTTCTCCTTCTGGTATTCTCATGATATGGATGTTGTTATGCTTTGTGTTGTCCAAAACATTTCATAAACTCTCCTCATTTTTGTAAAATTGTTTTTGCTGCCCTGGCCGGTGTAGCTCAGTGAATTGAGTGCAGGCCTGTGAACCAGAGTATCGCAGTTCAATTCCCAGTTAGGGCACATGCCTGGGTTGCAGGCCAGTTCCCAGCAGGGGACCCACGAGAGGCACCCATACATTGATATTTCTCTCCCTATCTCCTTCCCTTCCCCTCTAAAGATAAATAAATAAAACCTTTAAAAAATTTATTTTTGCTGCACTGCCTGGGTGTTTTTTCTACCCTGTCTTCCAAATCACTAATTTGATCCTCTGCTTCATCTAACCTATTGTTTGTTCCTTCCAGTGTATTATTTATTTTAGATATTGCATTCTTTATTTCTGACTGGTCCTTTTTTATGGTTTCTGTGGCTTTTTTCATGCTGTTGTGTGTGTATCCTTATAATCATTACTCTAAACTCTCTACCTGATAAATTACTTGCCTCCATTTCATCTAGTTCTTCTGAAGAAATATCTTGTTCTTTCATTTGGGGTCTGTTTCTTTGTCTTTTCACTTTGTCTGCTGCTTTGTATTTTCCACCTTAGCTGTTAAGCTAATTGAACTGTAATGAGCAGCCCTTGGCTTAAGCTCCACAAGGTGAGGCAGAGTAATTTCTGCAGGGAGGGGCTACTGCTTCCCCTGAGGCTGGTGCCACTTGGGGGGGAGTGCTTTGCAGTATGGGAAATGACTCAGCACAGGGATCTAGGCAGCTGTTCCTTTAGTTGTCTCCCCAGAGCCATCAAGCCTAGATGCTTCTCAAGCATTTCTAGTCCACTCTGTTCTTCTACCAGAGCCCATTGTCCATGGCTGCAAATGAATTTTTGTACATTGGCCCTGTGAAAGACTCTCTGCATCTCCTGTGGTCTCTCCCTGGCAGACAGAAACCCTGTTGGTTTTCACAGCTGGATGTTATCTGGGTTCCTTTCTGGTTCTGGGGCTGTAGGCTGGGGAACCCAGCTTTGGGTTTAGACCTCAAACTTCAGAGGGAACCCCCTGGCCACTGACATATCCCTCCAGAACTTCAGCTTCTCCCCACGGGAACACAGCCAGCCCTCGTGTACCTCCTTTGCACTCCACACCAGTCTTGTTGTGGTGAAGTGGTTTCTTCTGTCTTTCCCGGGGTATAAGGCATCTTTCAAGCTAGTAGAAGTCTTCTTTTCAGTGGGTTATTCAGGATGATTTTTGCACAATTTAGTTGTGATTCCAGATTGGTCTTGGAGGGTTAGTGTAGCCTCCATTAACTCCTCTGCTCTCTTGGATCTTGTGGACAGTTGTTCCTGTAGCTTAATCCACATTGGATTTGCAGTTATGTGAGCAAAAAGTCTTCCTTTATTTTATTTCTTGGCTTAAGCTAGGTTGCGTTGGACTTCTGTTACTTGAAAGAATTCTTATCTGATATATCTATTTAACTCCATGACTTGGACTAGGCCAGCAGCATAGATAAGGAAAGAAGGGAAATTCACATAACATACAATTATCCATTTTAAAGTGTATAATTCAGTGGTATTTCATGTATTCAACATGCTTTTTCTTTGGTTTCTCTTTTCTTTTTAAAATATTTTCTTTTTATTCATTTTTAGAGAGAGAAGAAGGGAGGGAAAAAGAGAAGGAGAAAAACATCGGTTGGTTGCCTCCCACACTGCCCCCAACTGGGGATGTGGTTCACAACCCAGGCCTGTGCCCTCACCAGAAATTGAACTGGTAACCTTTCAGTTCACAGGTCAGTGCTTGGTTTCTATGTATAATGTCAGCTATGCTTTGACCTGAGAAGAAAATGTTTTTCTGGAAACTAAAATCTCTTTGTAGTAGTATCTAAAAATTAAAGCATGTTTTACACTTGAGAAACAAAGAGTGAAAAGAGAAGGAACTTGCTGCTATCAAAAGTATTTTTCTTTTCTCACAACAATGTCTGCTCCAACCACACCTAACAAGATATTTTTACCCTCTAATTATTTTATTCATCCAAAATCTACTGAGTGACTACCATGTGCTGGCCCTGCTCTTGTGTTTGGGGATTCAGTGGTGAAATAAAAACAGACCAATAACCCCTCCTTCAGGGAGCATACATTCTAGTAGGGAAATCAGATTAAATAAGATAAGTAAATAAGCAGGATGCTAAATAATTTAAAAGTGCTAAGAAGAAAAAACAAACAGGGAAGATTGATACAAATTATTTAGTGTTTTTGAAATTTTGTTAGTTGATTAAGAAGACCTTATTGAGAAAGTGACTTTTATTTATTTATTTTTTAATTTCAATATATATTTTATTGATTATACCATTTCAGTTGTTCTATTCCCCATTCATTCCCCTCCACCCTGCACACCCCAAGGAAGTATTTGGAATACTTCCTTCCAGCCCCTTCTTGCCTGTAAGGTCTCTTTTGAGAAATCCACTGACAACCTGATGGGAACTCCTTTGTAGATGACTGTCCCCTTATCTCTTGCTGCTTCTAGGATTCTCTCCTTCATTTTAATCTTGGCTAATGTAATGATGATGTGCCTTGGTGTATTCTTCTTGGGTCCAACTTCTTTGGGACCCTCTGAGCTTCCTGGACTTCCTGGAAGTCTATTTCCTTTGCCAGACTGAGGAAGTTCTCCTTTATTATTTGTTCAAATAAGTTTCCACTCATAGCTGTTCCTCTTCCCCTTCTGGTACCCCTATAATTCGGATGTTGGAGCGTTTAAAGATGTCCTGGAGGTTCCCAAGTCTCTCCTCATTTTTTTGAATTCATGTTTCTTCATATTTTTCTGTTTGGTCATTTTTTTCTTCCTTCTGGTCCACTCCCTTGATTTGAGTCCCAGTTTCCTTTCCATCACTATTGGTTTCCTGTGCATTTCCCTTCATTTCAATTAGTTTAGCCTTCATATGTTTCTCTAATTTGTGACTAAAATCAACCAGTTCTGTGAGCATCTCGATCACCAGTATTTTGAACTGTGCATCTGAGAGGTTTGCTATTTCTTTTTCGCTTAGAGTTATCGGCTCTGGGACTTTGAGTTCTTCTTGAGCCATATTTTGGACTGTTCGTGCCTGTTATGTAGGAGAAGCGGAGCCCTAGGGGTTCACCAGGGCGGGGCAACTCAGTTGCTGGGTTGCGACGCTGTATGTGGGGGCAGGGTCAAAGGAAAGCAATGGTGGTTCCGTCTGCCACCTTCCACCACCACCATTGCCACCATCGCCAGGGCCTGCGCCTTCCATCCCACTGCACGCAAATGTGCGACCGTGGTCAACCCTCCACCATTAGGTTCGCCCACTGGGGCCTGCACAGTCCATCTCATTGCTCACTCTGTTGGTTTATCTGTGCGTGAATGTGTGACCATGGTCAGCCTACCCTGAACCCTCACTGGGTCCACGCTGCTACCCCAGCTGCCTGCGTGCCTGGGTTGGGGGATCTTTCCTGCCCAACCCTGCTCTGCTGCGGGCTCCGCCCCTCTTACCAGTCCTGGTTGAACGGTTTGTTGTTGTCGGACTTCCGTATAGTTCAATTTTCTGTTCTTTGGCTGTGTCTTTGTTCTCCAAACCTTTGTTGTATTCAAACTTGGTTGTGGGAGAAGGCACAGTATTTCTACCTATGCCTCCATCTTGGCGGAAGTCAGAATTGAATCTTTATAGGTGCTTTAGTCAGATACCAGTGGTCTGAGAAGATGGTGGGTTATGTACCCTCAAAATCCACCTTAACATCTCATCTCAAGTCAATCTTTTTATAAGGAGAATAAAGGGTATTTAAGGGGGTTGGAGAAAAGGTTAATCAGATAAGAGTTGTGGTCCAGAGGTGATTTTCCTAGTACTTCTTTACCTATGGATCAATAATTCTTTACCTGTATCACTGACATTCACTTCCTGGATCACCAGGGCTCAGACAGCATCTCCATTGCTTGTAGACCCCCTGAGGCAGAAAGGTTGAAATGTTTGTTTATGTCTGAAGTCGCATATGTCCTGCATTTCAGTTCCTAGAGTAACAGCTTTCCATGTGCATTAACTGCTTAAGCCAACCAACTATGACTGAAGCGAACATCTTTAACTCTTGAGTTTCCCTATTATTCTGCTAGTTTTTACTTATCTTATTTTAATAAGATCAGTTTAATTAAAGAAATACAAACTAAAACAACATAAAAGCACATAAGATTATTTAAAAATCATTTGGTTTGAATCAATAGTTCTTCCACATATTAAAAACCATCCTGCAGGCAACTGGATGTGTCTAAATGCATAAGATACATTAGTGCTGGTGTTGCAGTTCATCTAAAGCAGTTTTTAGTGCAATTGACAAAAGTTGCACATTTTCCAACTGTGACTACTTGGTGTTTTCTTTTAAACTTTTTTTGGAAGATTTTATTTGTTTTTAAAGAGGGAGAGAAAGAGAGGGAGAGAAATATTGATCAGTTGCCTCTCACACACCCTCAGTGGGGACCTGGCCCGAAATCCAGGCATGTGCCCTGACTGGGAATCAAACCAGCAACCTTTCATTCCACAGGCCAATGTTCAATCCACAGAACCACACCAGCCAGGGCTACATTAGAGTTTTTTAAAGAAAAATGTTTCTGTCCTTTAGAGTTATCATATGTCCTCAATTATGTTTCCAGGAGAGTACAAGACATTGCCTATAAGACATGAAATAAAAGTTTGTTCAATGTAGGTTCCAGTCCACTTTTCTCCTAGTGGGCTTTCTGGGGATCCTGTCTTCCATATCCTGCATTGCACCTTATTTCCAGGCTCAAAGAAATATAGCAAACCTATGAGGGAGAGATCTCTAATACAGCTAAATTCATTAATCACAGCTAAGGTCTGACTTAAATGTTCTACATAGTTCTTTACCTTCACTTCTTTTTTTTAGAATACATTTTATTGATTATGCTATTATAGTTGTCCCATTTTTTCTCCCCTTTATTCCCCTCTTCCCTGCACCCTGCCTCCCTCCAGCATTCCCCCCAACCTTTAGTTTATGTCCACAGGTCATACATACACCTTTTGCTTCTCCATTTCCTATACTATTCTTAACCTCTCCTTGTCTATTTTGTACCTACCATTTATGCTTCTTAATCCCTGTAACTTTCCCCCCATTCTCCCCCTTCCCCCTCCCTGCTGATAACCCTCCATGTGATCTTCATTTCTGTGATTCTGTTCCTGTTCTAGTTGTTTGCTTAGTTTGTTTTTGTTTTAGGTGTGGTTATTAATAACTGTGAGTTTGCTGTCATTTTACTGTTCATATTTTTTATCTTCTTTTTCTCAGATAAATCCCTTTAACATTTCATATAATAAGAGCTTGGTGATGATGAACTCCTTTAACTTGACCTTATCTGAGAAGCATTTTATCTGCCCTTCCATTCCAAATGAAAGCTTTGCTGAATAGAGCACTCTTGGATGTAGGTCTTTGGATTTCATGATTTGGAATACTTCTTTCCAGCCTCTTCTTGCCTGTAAGTTCTCTTTTGAGAAATCAGCTGACAGTCCCTGAAATCAGGGAACTTCTTTGTAGATAACTCTTTCCTTTCCTCTGGCTGCTTCTAGGATTCTCGCCTTAATTTTCATCTTGGATAATGTAATGATGATGTGCCTTGCTGTGTTCCTCCTTGGGTCCCACTTCTTTGAGACTCTCTGAACTTCCTGGACTTCCTGGAAGTCCATTTCCTTTCCCAGATTGGGGAAGTTCTCCTTTGTTACTTTTTCGAAAAGAGTTTTCAGTTTCTTGCTCTTCCTCTCCTTCTGGTACCCCTATGATTCAGATGTTGGAATGTTTAAAGATGTCCTGGAGGTTCCTAAGCCTCTCCTCATTTTTTAAAATTCTTGTTTCTTCATTCTTTTTTGATTGGATGTTTCTTCTTTCCTTCCTTCTGGTGCACACCATTGATTTGAGTCCCAGTTTCTTCCCATCACTATTGGTTCCCTGTACATTTTCCTTTATTTCCCTTAGCATAGCCCTCATTTTTTCATCTGATCTGCGACCAAATTTAACCAATTCTGTGAGCATTCTCATTACCAGTGTTTTGAACTCTGCATGTGATAGGTTAGCTATCTCTTCATTGTTTAGTTCCATTTGGGGGGCTTTGATCTGTTCTTTCATTTGGGCCATATTTTTTTGTCTTGACATGCCTGTTACATAGTGAGGGATGGAGCCTTAGGTATTCCCCAGAGCAGGGCAACCCACGTCACTGTGTTGTGACTTTGTATGTGGGGGAGGGGTCAGAAAGGGAACAATGCTGCTTGCTCACCTCTCTGCTATCCACAAACAAATTGAACCTTCTGGTGCTGATTCCCATGGGTGGGTTTGTGTACATTCTAGGACCCGGTGGTTCTCTCCAGTGAACTCTCCTGTGAGCCTGAGAGTCTCCCACTGGCATAACCCCCACAGGTTTTTATAGCCAGAGGTTTTGAGGTTTTATTTCCCTTTGCTAGAACCCTGGGTAGTATGGTCTGTGTTGCCTCCCAGGGGATCCTCCTGGTTTATCTGCACACAAATGTGAGAACCCCTGGTTCTCTAGCAGTTGCCTTAACCACCTCCATCTACCAGCTGCTACCTTGCCACATATCCTCTCAGCCTCAGCTGCCTGTCTCTACCTTCCTACCAGTACGAATGAAATTGTCTTCTTAAACTCCTTGGTTGTTGGACTTCCACACTGTTGGATTTTCTGGCAGTTCTGGTTATTTTTTGTTTTTAAATTTGTTGTTGTTCATCTCTTGATTATGGAAAGTGGTAAGTAATGTCTATCTACCTAGGCCTCCATCTTGGCCAGAAGTCCTTTACCTTCACTTCTTGATATACATACCTATCTCCCACCTCAATCATAGCCTGAAATGGTTGCCTGTACACAATTTCATAAGGACTCAATTGAATCCCATTTCAAGGAGCCATCATTATCCTGAGCAGGGCAATAAGTAAAACTTGATCCCAGAGGAGATAAATTACTTGATGCAGTTTGGCTACATTTTTCTTCAAAGTGTGATTCCTTTTCTCTACCTTCCAAAAAGTCTGAGATTTCTATGTTATGTGGAGTCTCCACTTGATTCCTAAAAATTTACTAACCTTCTGTGTAATTTCTAAAACAAAAGCATGTCCATTATTGTTCTGGATGCTGTCGGGTGGGCCAAAGTGAGGTATTATTTCCTTCAGTGGAGCTTTCACTACTTCTGAGAATCTCTCACTTCTAGTAGAATAGGCCTCCACCTATCCTTAAAAATTCAACAAGACTAACAAATATATCCATCCTTGGGCCTGCAGCATCTGGGTAAAGTCTATTTGCCAGTCCTCAAATAGATACTGCCCTTGGTATTGTTTTCCTTTGTTTTTTGTTGGGGATCTGTCTTAGAACTGTTCTTCTGGAATATATGGCTTTAGGCATTCCAAGACCTGTGAGCCATGGTTTAATGCAGATGGTCCACAACCTCAGCTCTTAGCTTTCTCTAAGTCTGTAGTTGAATATTCAGGGTCGAATGGCGACACATCCAGAACAGGTACCAAAGGTATTACAAACGTTCCTTTAGCAGCTTCATTTGCTGCTTGCTCAGCCAGATTGTTTCCTTTAGCAACTTCAGTGTCTTCTTTCTGATGGCTGGGGTGGTGCATAACTGCCACCTATGAAGGGACCTGAACAGCTTCTAATAATTTAAAATTTCTGTTGAGTGCTTTATTTCCTTTTTATTGGAGTTGAAGAGGTCTCTTTCCTTGCAGATACACATTCACTCTTTTAAATCCATTCTGCTAGAATAAACTTCATCAATTACTTCAGTACAGCCATGTATTAGCACAGCTGAGTCAGGCTCCAGAAGGGAAACAGGATTTAACTTAGAATTTTTAATTGCTTGGTTCTTGCCCATTCTTCCAGCAGTGAGTCACAAAAAAAGTTTGTTTGTTTGTTTTTTGGCTTAGCCGCCTTAATAGTTGGTGGGGTGTGAGAGGTTTTCTTAGGCTCCACCGANTAAAGTCTATTTGCCAGTCCTCAAATAGATACTGCCCTTGGTATTGTTTTCCTTTGTTTTTTGTTGGGGATCTGTCTTAGAACTGTTCTTCTGGAATATATGGCTTTAGGCATTCCAAGACCTGTGAGCCATGGTTTAATGCAGATGGTCCACAACCTCAGCTCTTAGCTTTCTCTAAGTCTGTAGTTGAATATTCAGGGTCGAATGGCGACACATCCAGAACAGGTACCAAAGGTATTACAAACGTTCCTTTAGCAGCTTCATTTGCTGCTTGCTCAGCCAGATTGTTTCCTTTAGCAACTTCAGTGTCTTCTTTCTGATGGCTGGGGTGGTGCATAACTGCCACCTCTGAAGGTACCTGAACAGCTTCTAATAATTTAAAATTTCTGTTGAGTGCTTAATTTCCTTTTTATTGGAGTTGAAGAGGTCTCTTTCCTTGCAGATACACATTCACTCTCTTTTAAATCCATTCTGCTAGAATAAACTTCATCAATTATTTCAGTACAGCCATGTATTAGCACAGCTGAGTCAGGCTCCAGAAGGGAAACAGGATTTAACTTAGAATTTTTAATTGCTTGGTTCCTGCCCATTCTTCCAGCAGTGAGTCACAAAAAAAAGTTTGTTTGTTTTTTTTTTGGCTTAGCCGCCTTAATAGTTGGTGGGGTGTGAGAGGTTTTCTTAGGCTCCACCGAGAAAGAAATGCCAATCAGCCATAAAACAGGCAATAAAGAGCTTTATTGGGGTTTGTGCACCTGGGTGAAGTTCTCCCGTTCTGCAGGATGAGGCCAGGAGAAGTCACACCCAAGCAGGGAATATAGTGGGGTTTTATTTTCTTTGGCTCCCCGTGGGAGCTGGGGATTGGTGCCCTCTGAACAAAGAAGCAATACAGCATTGGTGGTCTCTTGCTTGGACTCAGGTTACTGTGAGGATGTCCGTCTTGGCGAAGTCCATCTGGAGCTTCCTCCTATCCCTGCCCACCCTAACATTCTGACCTCTTTGATAGGATAAGGGGCATTGTGTTCATCTGGCTACTTCCTGCAGTCAGATGGATGTAGACAGGAGGGTCTAGAGGTCAGCTGTTTCTAGTTCGCCAGGGAGGGACAAGTAGGTTTATGTCTGCAGCAACATCTGGTTAAAAGTAATTCTGGAAGCCTCCAGAATTCCTGGAGGAATCTCAGGAAACAGGGGCCAAGCATTAATAATATGCAGATTATTATGACTGGTTCCAGGACTGGGGCCAGGGTGTTAAAAAATAGGGAACATCACCACGGGGTTATTTCAAGAGTGGTGGGGTCTTGGCGTAAGCTGTGGAGTCAGCAGAGTCGGGAAGCAGGGGAAGGCTGAGGAGGAGTTAATGGTCCGCAGCAGTGTTCCATTGCACCAGAAAAACATACCTGGGGGGCTGGTAGTGGTTCCCGATATCTGCATGGTCTGGTTGCATGAGGAAGCGCCTGCAGTAGTGTAACACACTTTGGGACCATTCATTATATTTTGAAAGAGAGGTACATCCTTTAGGAAAAAGGTGTTGGGGAGTTTGTGACCTTGAGGGGAGAGGGAATGGGAACTGCCGCAATACGGGAGCGGTCAAGAAAAGCACATAGGAAACAGTCGGTGACGTTTCCTCTGTCAGTGATATTAAAGAGCTGAATTCCTTGGTGTATGAGGCTTAGCCAAGAAAAAGGGGCACTCTGTTTACTTTGTTGGATCTGTGTTTGCAAAGATTGTTCATGTGTTAAATATGGTATCAGTTAATAGGGTTGTATTCCGTGGTTCTGGAACAAGAGTTCGGTATATTTTGATGGAACTCTGGAGATACAAATATGAGAGGCTGTGGCATAGTTTTCCCTTCACTCCCTGTTCCCATATGGAGTCCGGTGGATTATAAATGGTAAAGCGCCACGGCTGGAGAGTATTCCATGTATGGTATCTGCAATAGTGGAAGGGGCAGCCTCCATATGTGTCTGGCCAGAGTTTGTACTTAGGCCTCAATCCAACCTGAAAACGTGTAGTGGGGGTTGGAAGGAGCATAGCTGGGTTGAGGTGTGGTGAGAGCTGGAGAGACAGGGCTGTCTCCTGAACGAACAGGAGGTGGAATTCCTATAGACGGGAAGGGCTCAAAAGAGAGAGAGCTTGGTGGGATAGCAGGTCTGTAAGGCAATGAGAGGAAAATACAGTAACAGGTTGGCATAGAGTGAGTTTGAGGGCTTCCTTTCCATGATCCCTAATGCCCAGAGGCACGGCTGCCATCCACGTAGGGTAGGGTCAAGCTGTTTTGATAAGTAGGCAACTGGGCAGTATATTGGGCCTGCTGATTGAGCTAAGACTCTAACCGCAATTCTCTGTCTCTCGTCTGTAAACAGATGGAAAGGATGGGAGGGATTGGGAAGACTCAGAGAGGGGGCCTGTAACAGCGTGTCCCACAGGACAGTAAAGGCTTTTTGCACTAGCTTGGGGGATGTGAGGGGGCCAGTAGGAGTGTCTTTGGCTGCTTCATACAGTGGCTTGGCAAGTAGGGCAAAGTTGGGGACCCAGTGTCTGAAAAATCCAACTAGCCCCAAGAAAGATAGAATTTGATCTCCTGTCGTAGGTGGTTGGAGATTGTGGAGGACCTGAGTGTGGTCCACTGTGAGACTACGTGAGGTAGGCGAAAGGGTGAGACCTAAGAAGGTGACTTGTTGGCTTGACAACTGAGCCTTGTCAGGGGAGACTCGGTATCCTTTTTGGGCAAGGAAGTTAAGGAGATCTGCAGTATGTTGTCTGGAATCTTGCAAAGTGGGGCTGCAGAGAAGGAGGTCATCTACACATTGGAGGACTTTGCTGGAACCTAGGTCACAGGATCTAAAGCCTGACCAAATAAATGGGGGCTATCTCTAAACCCTTGTGGCAAGACTGTCCACATGAGCTGTTGTGATAGAGCAGTGTCAGGGTCTGTCCATGTGAAGGCGAAAAGAAACTGGGACTCTGGGTGTAGTGGGATAGTGAAGAAGGCGTCTTTGAGATCTAGAACTGAGAAGTGGGTTGTATTAGGAGGAATGTGAGAGAGAGTATTATAGGGGTTAGGTTTGCATGATCTGAAGAGTGGTGCCTAATAATTGCAGAACATCCCATCCTAGGAGCAGAATAGGGCAGGAGGGTATGACGAGGAATGAATGGGAAAAGAGAAAGCCGTCCAGACTGCAGCTAAGTAGGGGGGTTCACCATGGGCTAGACAGGGTCCTGTCAACCCCCATAATCGAGATCTGGGAAGGAGTAAGAGGTCCTGAAAAAGATGGTAAAACAGAGAAGGTAGCCCCAGTGTCTACTAGCAAAGAGATGGACTTACCTGCTACCTGTAGCGTTACCCTGAGCTCAGCGAGGGTGATAGGGGTCTTCAAGTCAGGGCCACTTCAGTCACCTAGGAGTCTGAGAAGTCCCGGAGCGACCAGGGAAGAGTCCACACCTTGATCAGCTGGTCCCCTGTGTGGAGACACTGGGGACGAGCCTCTAAGGGGACAGGCATCCCTCCAGTGGCCAAGCTGCAATTGGGGCAAGGCTTCCTTGGTGGCTGTGGTTGAGGACACTGGTGAGCCCAGTGCCCTTTTTTGCCACACTTGAAACAGGCCCCCCAGTGGGGTGTTCTTTGGCCGGGACTTAGGCTTCATCCCTGCGCTGGTGTTTGTCGCCGGCCACAGGGCTGCTAGTATGGCCTAGGTTTGTAGGGCTACCTTTTTGCTGTAGGTGAGCCTGGTGGGCAGCCTCAGCCTCTGCTTCCCGGTTATTGAAAACCTTAAATGCCATATTTACCAGATCTCGGATGGGGGTTTGGGGGCCATCCTCGGCCTTTTTCAGTTTCCTTCTAATATCTGGGGTGGACTGGGAGATAAAGTGAGTAGCCAAGACAGTGGCCCCAACATTAGAAGCCAGGTCAAGGCAGGTATGGAGCACCATTGCCTCATTTAATCTGTTGAGAAACAGTGCTGGATTTTTCAGGGGCCATGGGTGTGACCTCTCTGAGCTTATCGTAATTGACTGCTTTCTGGGCAGATTGGTACATACCTGCTATCAGGCACTCGACCATTTGGTCGCAGCGTCTCCAACCCACCTGTCCTATGTGGTAGCCTCAGCCTGGTTCTGCCTCTGGCACGGCTTCAGCCTGTACTGGCATGAGAGGATTGGTGGTGTGGGTTTGGTCTGCATGAGCCCTATCTGCAGTCCGGACGCAGTTGCGCTCTTCCAGGGTCATAGTGGAAGTTAAAATGATGTGCAGGTCATGCCATGTGAGGTCATAAGCCTGGACTAGGTATTGGAATTCCTTGATAAAATTGGTAGGGTTAGTGGAGAATGAGCCTAGGCGTTTTTCAATTGAAGAGAGGTCAGCTAGTGAAAAAGGAACATGGACCCAAACTGCACCTTCTGCTCCTGTCACTTCCTGGAGGGGGCAAATGCGGCAGTCTAGGGGCTCTAGATTCAGGTCAGAGCAAGTTTGTGAGTTGACCGGGAAAGAAAGGTCTTCAGAGGGAGGGGGAGAATCCGGCTGAGAGGGGAGGGGAGGGCTGGAGTAGCCCATTGGCGGGAGCTGATAAGGAGGAGGAGGACGAGGGGTAGCAGGTTCTTCAGGGGGAGGGGAGAATCTGGTTGAGAAGAGAGGGCCAGGGCCTGCAGTGGCTGCTAGCAGAGAGCTGATAAGGAGGAGGAGGAAGGCTCTGGGGCAGCAGGCTTAGGAGGCTGGACGGGGTCAGGTTTCCCTCGGGCAAGGAGAGCTTGCCAGGGAGCTGGGTGGGAGCGCAAGACCCAAAAGCTCTGAATGTAGGGGACCTCAGACCATTTGCCAGTCCATCTGCAAAAATTATTTAGGTCAGTAAGGGTAACGAAATTAAAAGTGCCTTTACAGGGCCAGATTTCACGATTATTGAGCTGATAAACGTACAGGCGGTAGTGGATAGAAAAATCAGTCGTTTTTGCTTGAGGCCAAGATCAATTACTTTCAAATTTTTCAGAAGGCACCCTAGAGGTGATTTAGGATCTGGCTTGGACTACTGCCCCTCCATTCCTGGTCCCACGAGGAGCAGCAGAAGGGAATCAGTGTCCCTCAACCCAATCTGCTGATCTGGTCGGTAAAAATGAGGATCTAGGCCCAGGGACGTCTCCTCCAGTCCCTATAGCCTCTCAGCAGAGGGCAGTCCCTCCCAGAAGGGTCACCCCGAGGCAGCGCTGCGATTTGGTAGAGAGCAGTCTCTCCAGCAGACGGGGGTGGGGGGGTGGGGGGTGTGGGGGGGGGCGGAATCAGTGTTCGGGGACCAGAAACTTAAGAGCAGCAGCACTTACCCTGGTTCTTACTCCGGACTGGTGGAGTGGCCATGAGGCTTTCTCGGGGAGTAGGGAGAGGAGTGGTCTTCAGCAGACAACAACCCCTCCCAGGTTTTGGCACCAAATGAGAGGTTTTCTTAGGCTCCACCGAGAAAGAAATGCCAATCAGCCATAAAATAGGCAATAAAGAGCTTTATTGGGGTTTGTGCACCCGGGTGAAGTTGAAGTTCTCCCCGTCTGCAGGATGAGGCCAGGAGAAGTCACACCCAAGCAGGGAATGTAGTGGGGTTTTATTTTCTTTGGCTCCCCGTGGGAGCTGGGGATTGGTGCCCTCTGAACAAAGAAGCAATACAGCATTGGTGGTCTCTTGCTTGGACTCAGGTTACTGTGAGGATGTCCATCTTGGCAAAGTCCATCCTTAGCTTCCTCCTATCCCTGCCCACCCTAACAGGGTGCATAAATGGTAATAGGCTGTCCCAAGGAAAACTTTTCAGCTTCCTATAAAAACTCACAGGTGGCTGCCACGGCTCTCAAACAAGCTGGCCACCCTGGACAGTGTGATTTAGTTTCTTTGACAAGTACAATAAGATTTCTTTTGCCAGATTCAAGCACAAACCTAAGAAACTTTACTGCTTGTTGACAAATCTATGCCTTCCGTGTGCTACTTTATAGCCACAAGACACCAGATGGCTCAAGGTGACTATAGGGTAATCATTCCAGGGGACGGAAGTCTGAACCACACGTGCTCTGTATAAGCTCCCTTTTGCTGAGTCATGATCTGCGCAGTTACCTCAGGCAACCTCCCTGCTCTGGCAGCCTCTCCTCCCCTTGCAGGGAGAGCCGGCAGCTCTTAACCTTCTCTTCTGCCTTCGGGTTTTCTCTCTGCCCCCTGCCTTCTCAAGATAGTCTGGTCTGACTCTTCTGTTAATCATCACACAAACCAGAAGAAATTCACCCCAAAGGACTGTTTCCTGAATTGATGGCTCCCTCCCCACCATTCTACCAGGCAGAGCTCTATAATATCACACAAACCAAAAGGCACCTTAATTCTTTTTTATATGAAATATTTTTATTTAGCTTTTAAATGTATCTATAATTTTTTCTTTCCCACTTCTCACATATTGGTCATTGGCATATAAAAATGTTTTATAAATTTTTGTGGCTTCATATCTAAAATTGTACATGAAATAAACTTTAATTAAAATGAAGGCACCTTAATTCTTGATGACCATTCTACGCCCTAACTTGGGACTGCAATTCTATCAGAAAGCACAGCAATTCAATTGAAAGTGAAGGCAATGGGGAGTGCTGAGAATTGGAGAGAGTCCTCAACTGCAATCACTCGGCAGCTGATCAGGAGCCTCCAAATCTGGCCTCCAGGACCTCCCAGTCTAGGCAGCCAATGGGACTCCCACCAAATACCCAGACTAACTGGAGAGTCTTAAAAGTGTCCTACCATCATTGCCAGAATATTAAACCAGAAAAATTGGCTCTCATGCTGCCAGAACCAATAAGTAGAGAAAAGGATTGAATCTTCATGGGTGCTTTACTTAGATGCCAGTGATCTGAGAAGATGGTGGGTTATGTACCCTCAAACCCCAGCTTTTTAAAAATTTATTTAATTATTGTTCAAGTACAGTTTTCTGTCTTATACTCCCATACCAGCCCACCCCCTCAGTGCTCCCTACCTCCCTCCCATTTCCCCCCGCCCATGTTTCTATATGTCCTTGTGTCCTTCACACTTGTTCCTGTGAATCTTTCCCCTTTTCCCCTGAAATTCTCTCCCCTCTCCCCTCTGGTCCCTGTCAGCCTATTCTGTATTTCAGTGTCTTCAGTCATATTTTGCTTGCTTGTCAAACCCCATCTTAACATTTAAACTGCAGTCCAGAGAGATATCCTTAGTACTTCTGTCACAGGGGGGCACAGGTAAACTGGTTCTTGGTGATCGGGACAAAGAATTGAACCAAACACACAGAGTATGTAGCAGAGAACATGGGAGCAGGCCAACTCCAGGCAGAGATTGACCTCACGGGCTGGAGGGATTCTATTCTTATAGGGTGGATCCTTCCTGGCTCATTTTGGTGGGCTTCTGTTGCATGTATACAAATAGTTGTACTACTTTAAAGCTACTGTGCATGTGATCTCTCATGATTTTCCTTGATTGACCATTGGAGAAGGGATCACACAATGTTACCAAATGGACCCTCCCCTTCTCCTGGGGTCCCCCTGTACTAGGCTTGCTGTGCCCATTGCCAGGTAATTATAGCTCTCGATGTCAGAGATTGGTTAAAATGAAAGGAATTACTTATTCAAAAATTATACAGACTTAAGAGTAATGATGTAATGTCTTCATTAAAATTCCAGACTCCTTCAAAACACCCACAAACACACACAGGCCTTCCTTCTCCCCTTTGCCTGATCCGAGGTACTGTATCAGGATAAGAAATAGAAATCTGTGGCTCAGGTAGCTCCTGGTTCTTCCCAGTAATCCGATCAGCTGGTAGGCCTCCCTTGGTTCCTAGCACCATCAGCCGCGTCACCGGGGTCTGCATTCTTCCAAATGGCTAAGAGAGAGCTCTGCATCGCTGCTACATCTTACTTTCCAGCTTCCTAAGCTGTGCAGCAAAGGGAGCCCCAAAGCCACATGGTTCTGCTCTTATTCCAAAGCTTTGTGGTCCTTCTTGTCATAGCTGCCGCATCTGGGTTTAAATCCCAGTGCCAATCTTCCTCTGCAGCCCCATTTCCAACTCCTCCCACAATTGGCTATACTTGCCAGCATTCCCATATTTTTCCAGCTTTTCTGGGCTGCCATGGTAATTCTGGGAAGGTGTGGCCCCATGCCATGGAGCCAATCATCTCCAAGCTCTTACGCAGGCTCTGTAACCAGAGGGCGTTGCCTCCCAGTTACATCCTGGATGGAAGTCATTCCCATCTCCTTGGCTCAAGGAGAGGCCATAGCTATTTACATATCTATGAAGCCAGTTAAAGGCTATAGATACGTTGAATGACCATTCTGGAGTTTATTTACAAAACTGTTGCTATGCAAAACAACTCTCAATGACCCTGCTCTGTATGTCCCATCCCCCAGTGGGGGGTGAGGACACCCTATATTTTTAATATTTCCTGGACAATACCCTGAGTTCTGGATTGCATTACAAACCCTTCTTTGGGGGGCCCCTGGCTCACCCTGTTATACTTCTTGACCTATAGGTCAATAATTCTTTATCTGTGTCACTGACATGTACTCCCTCAAACACCAGGGCTCAGGCACCATCTCCATTGTTTGCAGACCCCCTGGGGCACAAAGGTTGAATTGTTTGTAAACCTGGTGAAGTCCTATAGGTCAGCAGTCCCCAACCTTTTTGTCACCAGGGACCTGTTTCATGGAAGATGAAGGGGGAGATGCAGGTGGAGCTCAGGTGAACCTCACTCACCTGCTATGGATGGGGTTGAGATAGGAGGTGGAACTCAGGCGAGCTTCTTTCGGGGCTGGTTTCTAACAGGCCAAGGATTGTACCAGTCCATAGCCCAGGGGCTGGTGACCCCTGAAGTAGGTCATGCATTCCAGTGCTTAAAATAACAGTTTTCCACATGTGTCAATCGCGGTGACCCCTGAAGTAGGTCATGCATTCCAGTGCTTAAAATAACAGTTTTCCACATGTGTCAATCGCTTAAGTCACAGGTGGGAAACATAAGGCCCACAGGCCGAATCCGGCCCTCCACCTTGTTTTATCAGCCCGACACCTTGTTTCTACCTGATAGCAGCACCGAGCTCCTTGCCCCTAGTTAGGCAGTAGTTACACTTATACAGCCCTAAAACTACATTCGGCCCTTTGAAGGCAACTGTGAGGCTGATGTGGCCCTCAGTGAAAATGAGTTTGACACCCCTAAGTCTACCCACTGTGACTGAAACTAAAATATTTGACTCTTGACTTCCTCTATTATCAAGGATTGTCCACTCAGGAGTTCTATAAAGGCCTATGGCCTTGGAAGCTGATAGTGTTGACGGGAGAGACCTGCTTCTTCTTGCAGACTCATATAAAGAATTACGGGGACTTCTGCCAAGATGGAGGCGTAGGTGGAAACACTGTGCCTCCTATCACAAACAAGTTTAAAGTCAACAAAGTTTCAGTAACAAAAACGCAGCCAAGACACAGAAAATTGAACTATACGGAAGTCCGACGACAACAACAAACCATTCAACCTGACCGATAAACCAGCGAAGGAGCGAGCAGTGAGACAGACTGTGCAGACCCCAGTGGCGGGAAGCAGCAGAGGGAACTGCCATTGCCCCTCTCTGACCCCGCCCCCGCATACAGCATCACAACCCAGCAACTGAGTTGCCCTGCCCTGGTGAACACCTAGGGCTCCACTCTTCATATGTAACAGGTACGAACAGACCAAAACATGGCTCAAGAAGAACTCAAAGTCCCAGAGCCGATAACTCTAAGCAACCAAGAAATAGCCAACCTATCAGATACACAGTTCAAGATACTGGTGATCAGGATGCTCACAGAACTGGTCGATTTTAGTCCCAAATTAGAGGAACAAATGAAGGCTAAACTAATTGAAATAAAGGGAAATGCATAGAAAACCAATAGTGATGGAAAGGAAACTGGGACTCAAATCAAGGGAGTGGACCAGAAGGAAGAAAAAAATGACCAAACAGAAAAATATGAAGAAATAAGAATTCAAAAAAAATGAGGAGAGGCTTAGGAACCTCCAGGGCATCTTTAAACGCTCCAACATCTGAATTATAGGGGTACCAGAAAGGGAAGAGAAAGAGCAAGTGAAAACTTATTTGAACAAATAATAAAGGAGAACTTCCCCAACCTGGCAAAGGAAATAGACTTCCAGGAAATCCAGGAAGCTCAGAGAGTCCCAAAGAAGTTGGACCCAAGAAGGAACACACCAAGGCACATCATCATTACATTAGCCAAGATTAAAATGAAGGAGAGAATCCTAGAAGCAGCAAGAGATAAGGGGACAGTCACCTACAAAGGAGTGCCCATCAGACTGTCAGTGGATTTCTCAAAAGAGACCTTCCAGGCAACAAGGGGCTGGAAAGAAGTATTCCAAGTCATGAAATCTAAAGACCTACCACCAAGATTACTCTATCCTGCAAAGCTTTCATTTAGAATGGAAGGACAGATAAAGTGCTTCTCAGATAAGGTCAAATTCAAGGAGTTCATCATCACCAAGCCCTTATTATAGGAAATGTTAAAGGGACTTATCTAGGAAAAAGAAGATAAAAAATATGAACAGTGAAAGGACAGCAGACTCACAGTTATTAACAACCACACCTAAAACAAAAGCAAACCAAGAGGACAGCTAGATCAGGAGCGGAACCATAGAAATGGAGATCACATGGAGGGTTAGCAACAGGGGAGTGGGAGGAGGAGAAGAGGGGAAAAGGTACAGAGAATAAGTAGCATAGACGGTAGGTAGAAAATAGGGGGGAGGGCAAGAATAGTATGGGAAATATAGAATCTAAAGAATGTGAGACATGTGGACATAAACTAAAAGGAGGGGATGGCCAAGGAGGGGGTGTGCAGGGTAGAGGGGAATGAAGAGGGGGAATAGGACAACTGTAATGGCATAATCAATAAAATATATTTTAAAAGAAAGAATTATGGATCAGCAAATTTATTAGCATATAATCAGTTTATTAGTGGCCCGTTCCCATGGAAGAGAACAGGACTGGGTAGAGTCGGGGGTGAAAGACAAAGTTTCAGGGAAAAGCAGGGCAGTAAAAGTAAGAGCAGCTGAAAACCAGGGTGGCAAGCCCCTGGACAACCTGAAGCCGGGTGGCCAGAGGCCCAGTGGCCCTACAGCCAGGAGCATCAAGCGTGCCCCAAGACCCTGGCAGAGAGAGAGAGAGAGTGTGTCCTTTGTTCTGAGGACTTATGTAGTAGGTGGGATAGGAGAAAAAAAGTTACATATTGATTAATGGGTAAATGTGATGCCAGCTTTCCTGGGGGAAGGTGACTACCCAAACATAGGTATGTGTGGGGGTCTGTCAGCCCGAATCCTTATCTTGCTCCAGATCCCATTTGTTCGTCTTGTTGTAAAACAAATATGTGACAGGAGGCAGTTAATTAGAATTGGGGCACTTTCTAAAGTTATTTATGGGCTCTTTCTGTAAACATCAGGGACTCCCCCGTAAAACAGGTAGTGACCAGGGGTAGGCAATTAACCAAAGTTGTTTTATGGGCTTCCTCTTTGGGCACCAAGGACCCTCTCCCACACTCAGGCCTTGGGCTGAAAGCACAGTTTCAAGGCTTTCTTTCCCAGACAGTGGAAATGCTACATAGAATTTCAAGGACTTCCCTTCTTTCTTGCTAACATGGTGTTTCTTGTGATGTTGGGAAACCTGGCAACATTATCAGACCCAGCTCAGGACTGCTGGGTTAGCATGTGAGACTTGTCTCCTTCCTCCTCCCCGCCTCAGTTTACTATTTAATCTACCTAATTGGTCAAAGGAGTTTCCTGGCAACCAGGGTGCTAAACGCTGGCCAGCGACAGTGTTGCAGTCTCTGAGTTCTTCCCATGCTGGCTCCTGCCTGGATAGGATCGATGGGGTTGGCACCACCTGTCTATTCAGATGATAGCCTGAGGCTCATTCCAAACCCTTTTCACTCTTCTTTGGTAAAAACCCAGGAGTTGGTAAGTATGTTCCAGGAAAAGCCATTAATACGGAATCTGTTCCTTGAGGGCAACTGCCCTGACCGTGTTGTCTCTGGGACCAACATGAGAGAACGGGGGGGGGGGGGGGGGGGGNGGGGGGGGGGGGCAACTGGTGTCGGTTTCTTCTTTGAACACAGAACACAACCAGTATTCTGACAGCTAGCACCTTCGTGGACTAGCTCATGTTGATCTAGTTTTAAAAATGGTCTAGGTGAATGGCTTAAGGAAGATTAAAATGAATTGTCTTTCCTTAGAAGCCACCTGGCCCAAGGTCCCACCTTGGCATAAGCCATTTGCTTCAGTTGAGTAGGTCCCTTTCCTTTCCTCAAATAGATGACAGCTGTGCTGTTCCCACCACAGGTGGGCCCTCTGGTTGGAGTGCCCTACTTCCAAATTCACATTGCAGTCCGTCTCCTTTAGGAAGCCTTTCTAAATTTCATCAGTCTTTCACTTCATTCTTCCAAGGTGTTTCCCTCCGTTATACCATAGATGGAGCTTTCTTAATGGATAGCCACATAAATTAGACAGGCTAGTGAGCCAGGACAAGTGCACTAGGGAAACTGAGGCAGATCGTTACATGGTCACACAGTTTTAGCCATCTAGTAAATCACAAAATCCTCCTATGTTCCTTAACCAAATGGTGTACCCTTCTTCTCCCCAACCAAAGGGCAAAGAGCTGAACTCACCCCACTCAGAGTGATGGGCAGCAGAAATCCCATTAGTGCCATTTGCCAGCCACACCCAAGGACAGATGAAGTTAAATGAGTAACTCTCAATTTGTGTATCAGTATAACACTGACAAATATTCCATTGAGATCCTCCCCCAAGACCTACCCTAAACTCACAGCCTTTAAAAACCCTCCCTGCGCATGCTCTCCCTCCTGGGAGCACACCCGCACCTTTCCCCTAGCCCTCTTCTTCCCTCTCTGGCTGGCATCCCTAAACTCTAAGGGACCCCATGGGACTTGCAATCAGGGCAGCCATGGGCAGCATCAGCTTGCCCCGCACTGAACCTGTCTCCAAGGCCCTGCTTTCCCTGACCTCCCAGTGATCCGAAGCAGCCCCACCTAGTCACTGTCCTGTTGCTTCTGCTACCCTAAGTCCTTCCTTATTTTACTGTCCTCAGCTTTAATAAATGTACTCTTAAAATTACCTGGACCCGTGTTGTGAAACCTTTCCCACATGAAATCAGGAACCCACATGCTACAAGCCAGCTGAGGTACGTCCACTCAGGGCCAGGTTCCTGTCCGTAATCAGTTTCCACGTTAACTGACACTCCATCACCTCAGTAAAGCTTTCTGATTGTAGCTCCAGTTCATGGCAGCTGGTATGCTTCTCCCTAGTACGCATGGGCTCATTACCTCTCACCTGCGGAGTCGTATGCTTATCAAGGCTTGTTCCTAAATCTCTTCTACTTTGCTTGTTCTAGTAATTTGTGATTTAATAAAATATTATATAGTGGGATGGAATGGATTGAAGTTATCTTTGAAAGTTTAGCTGAGCCCTGGCCAAGTAGCTCAGTTTGTTAGAGCATTGCCCAGATATAGTGATGTTGCAGGTTCGAAACCCATCAGGGCACATGCAAGAAACAACCATGAATGCGTAACTTAGTGAAAAACAAATTTATGTTTCTCTCTCTCGCTCTCTCTTTACTCCTCTCTCTTTCTAAAAATCAATAAAAAATTTTAAAAAGAAAATGTATTTGAATGTTTTGGAAAGATTCTGTAAGATAGCTTTCTAAAAACATATTAGTAAATTTTGAGGGAGAAAAGTATAAAAGCCTTGGCAGAGTCTGTATGAGGTTGCTTCACACCTGTATTCGTGTCCTCAGTTTATTTTTAAGATTGTGATCCCGGAGTGAGCTTTATGGGGTTGCTATGTTAGTGCTCCAATAAGCAGGCCTGTGTTTCTTTCTTTTTTTTTTTTTTAAAGGGATGATGGCCACTGTTCTGGAGCCTTCATCTAAGTTTTATTTATTTATTTATTTATCTTTAGAGGNGAAATCAGGAACCCACATGCTACAAGCCAGCTGAGGTACGTCCACTCAGGGCCAGGTTCCTGTCCGTAATCAGTTTCCACGTTAACTGACACTCCATCACCTCAGTAAAGCTTTCTGATTGTAGCTCCAGTTCATGGCAGCTGGTATGCTTCTCCCTAGTACGCATGGGCTCATTACCTCTCACCTGCGGAGTCATATGCTTATCAAGGCTTGTTCCTAAATCTCTTCTACTTTGCTTGTTCTAGTAATTTGTGATTTAATAAAATATTATATAATGGGATGGAATGGATTGAAGTTATCTTTGAAAGTTTAGCTGAGCCCTGGCCAAGTAGCTCAGTTTGTTAGAGCATTGCCCAGATATAGTGATGTTGCAGGTTCGAAGCCCATCAGGGCACATGCAAGAAACAACCACGAATGCATAACTTAGTGGAAAACAAATTTATGTTTCTCTCTCTTGCTCTCTCTTTACTCCTCTCCCTTTCTAAAAATCAATAAAAATTTTTAAAAATAAAATGTATTTGAATGTTTTGGAGAGATTCTATAAGATAGCTTTCTAAAAACATATTAGTAAATTTTGAGGGAGAAAAGTATAAAAGCCTTGGCAGAGTCTATATGAGGTTGCTTCACACCTGTATTCGTGTCCTTAGTTTATTTTTAAGATTGTGATCCCGGAGTAAGCTTTATGGGGTTGCTATGTTAGTGCTCCAATAAGCAGGCCTGTGTTTCAAAAGAAGAGTTTGTGTTCTGATTTTAGAATACTATATTATATACTTATATGCTATATATTTTATATACTATTTATTTATATATTATACAATATATTTTATTTATGTGCATTTTATGCACTATGTATTTATTATATATTTATATGCTATAAGTGAAAATAAAATGTGAAGTTATGTGTGTATCATTTTTATGATTTTCTGTTTTAACCAACTTGTTTCTGAGTCATTGACCCACTACTTGTTCCAATATTAAAAGATAAAAAGATCTTTTCTGTACTTAGAGTGTGGAGCACACAGGGTTATTATCATGGCTGTATCTCCAGAGCTAGATTTTGAAATTTTGGAAAGCAGTAGTTCTGCCTTTTACATTTTTCACTCTTCCTGTGTGGTACCTAGCACAGTACTTTGCATTTATTCATTGATCAAACATTTATTGAGTGGCTTACATTTGCTGGACACAGGCATTAGAGAAACATAAAAAAGACAGTTCTAGTTCTTTCCCATAGGCAATTCATGGTGATAAAGCCAGATGTTAAAAAGAACCCCAAATGTTAAGGTGACTTGTGAGTGTTATGGCTATGTAGAGGACGGGCAAGCTGACCAGAGAAAGCCCAACAAGGCAGGTAACTCTTGAACTAGGTTTTGAAAATGAAATAGGATATTGCTAGGTAAAGAGAGGACAAGAGAAAAATAAGTCAGAACAACACATGTGAGAAAAAAAAGTTTTAAAGACATAGTGTGTCCAGCATGGTCAGTGAATTATAGGAAGTTTTGTGTGACCACAGCTGTCAGATTCTGTCCTCAGAATGGAGGACCACAGGAGCCAGGACCACAGGAGCCATTCCCTTACAGTAGGCATGTAATAAATGAGTGAACTAACACTATACTTGCCATCGCAAAAGAAGAATAATTTTAACATAAGGCTTATCTCTACCACACCTGAACCAGATAAATACTACTCCCTCATTTGTAGGTCTCTTTCCAGCTTACTCAGTCTCCATTATCCCCACTAGCCACCTCTCCCCAGGACACACATATGACCCCTGCTGGAGTTTCAGTAACAGCTAACCCAGACCTGCTGGAACTGAGTATTCCTTCCCATCATTGTTGGTTCCCTGTATATTTTTCTTTATTTCACTTTGAATAGCCTTCACTTTTTCCTCTGTTTTGTGACCATACTCAACCAATTCTGTGAGCATTCTGATTATCAGTATTTTGAACTCTGCATGTGAAAGGTTGGCTATCTCTTCATTGCTTAGTTCTGTTTTAGGGGTTTTGATCTGTTCTTTCATTTGGGCCGTATTTCTTTGTCTTGGCACACCTGTTAAGTTTCAAGGGGGTGGGCAGCCTTAGGTATTCGCCAGGTTGGGGCAACCCACTTTACTATGCTGTGGTGCTGTATGTGGGGGAGGGGTCTGAGAGGGAACAATGCCACTTGCTCAGCACTCAGCAGGCTTTCAGTCACTTCCCCCACTACCCACAAACAATTTGGTCCCTTACGGTTCTGATTCATGGGTGGTGGGTTTGTGTACATCTAGGACCTCGTGGGTGGTGGGTTTGTGTACATCTAGAGTCCTTCAACGAACTCTCCTGTGAGGCTGGGAATTTCTCCCGCAAACACAACCCCCATCAGTTTTTATAGCCAAAGGTTATGAGGCTTTATTTCTCCTCACTGGAACTCTGGGTTGCGAGGTCTTTCTTGCTCCCCAGTTTTTCCTTCTGGTTTATCTGCACACAAATGCGGGACCACCAGTCCACCAGCCACCACTTCACCCTCCAGGTCCTCTAGCCACTGCCTTGCCACATGTCCTCTCCTCCCCTCCTACCAGTCTAAGTGAATGTTTCTTCTTTAACTCCTTGGTTGTCAGACTTCCATTCAGTTCGATTTTCTGGCAATTCTGGTTTTTTTTTGTTTTTAAATTTGTTGTTATACTTCTTTTGGTTGTGCAAGGAGGCAAAGTATATCTACCTATGCCTCCATCTTGGCCAGAAGTAATGTCCAGTTGATTTTTGACACGGGTGCCAAGATCATTCTTTCCATGGGGGAAAGAATAATTCTTCAACAAAAGGTGCTGGGACAGCTGGGTAACCACTTGGACTCCTATCTCTTTTTATCCTTTATAATGATTGAATAATATTCCATTTTATGGATATGACACATTTTGTTTATCCATTCATCCACTGATGAACACTGAGGTGTTTCCAACTTTGGGCCATTGTGAATAATGTTACTGTGAAAATTCATGTACAGGTATCTGTTTCAGTCCCTGTTTTCGATTCCTTTGGGTATACACCTAGGAGTGTAATTGCTGGCAGTTCTATTCAACATGTTGAGGAACCAGCAAATTTTTTTCCATAGCAGTTGCATCATCTTATGTTCTCATCATTGGCTTACAGGGTTCTAATTTATTTGAAGAGATGTCTATGAAGTCCTTTGCCTGTTTTTTAGTTGCCTTGTTTGTTTTGTTGATGTTACGTTTGTAGGAATTCTGTTTGTATTTTGTTTATTCATTCCATATCAAATATATGATTTGCAAATATTTCCTCCTGTTCTGTGGGTTGTCTTTTTACTGTCTTGATAGTGTCCTTAAGATGCATAAAAGTTTTAAATTTTGTTGAAGCCCAATTTATCTATTTTTTCTTTTGTTGTCTATACTTTCGTTGTTGTACTTAAGAGACCCTAACCAAATCCAAGGTTGTGAAAAGTTTCCCCCAAGTTTTTTTCTAAGAGTTTTATAGTTTTAGCTCTTACAATTTAGATCTTTGATCCACTTTGAGTCAATTTTTATATGTGGTGTAAAACAAGGGTCCAACTTCATTCTTTTGCATGCACGTATACAGTTTTCTCAGCACTGTTTGCTGAAAGATTACCCTTACCTCCACTGAATAATAGCCTTGGCACCCTTGTTAAAAATTAACTGACCACATTTATCAGGGTTTATTTCTGGGATCTCTATTATATTACATTGGTCTTTATGTCTAGAGTTTGAGACAGATTGGTGTTAATTCTTCTTTAAATGTTGGATAAAATTCATCAGTAAAGCCATCTAGCCCTGGGCTTTTCTTTGTTGAAACAGAACCTGAGGGGTCTGTAAGACACCATCAAATGTAATAACATGTACATCATGGGAGGCCCAGAATGAGAAGAGAGAGAAAATAATCATTAAAAAAATTGAAGAATGGCTAAAAACTCCTCAGATTTAATAAAAGACATTAGTTTATAAACCCAAGAAGCTCAGAAGGATAAACTTAAAGAGATCCATAGTAAGGATTATACAAATTGTCATAATCCAAAGACAGAGAGCATTTTGAAAGCAGCAAGAAAGAAGAGACTCCTTATGTGATTTCAGTAAGATTAAGAACTGATTTTCGTATCTGGCAAAACTATCCCTCAAAAATGAAGGAGAGCCCTGGCTGGTGTAGCTCAGTGGATTGAGCATGGGCCTGTGAAGCAAAGGGTTGCTGGTTCAATCCCCAGTCAGGACACATGCCTGGGTTGCAGGCCAGGTCCCCAGTGGAGGATGTATGAGAGGCAACCACACATGGATGTTTCTCTCCCTCTCTTCTTCCTTCCTGTCTCCTCTCTCTAAAAACAAATAAAAAATATTTTTGAAACGTGAAGGAGAAATTAAGACATTTTTGGATAAAAGCTGAGTTTATTATCAGTATGCCTGCCCTACAAGAAATGCTAAAGGGAGCTCTTCAGGCTGAAATGAAAAGACACTAGACAGGTACTGGAAGTCGTAAGAAGAAATATGTTGGGCTTGCTCTCTCTCTCTTCCTTTCTCTCTGTATCCCACTCTGAGTAGGATGTGTCTGTTGCTGCCACTGTGCCATCACCTGGCCCAACACCATGAACCCCAAAAAAGGAGGTGATGAAATTAAACTACTCCCCAATCATTGGAAGATTTGGAACCTCCTTGAAAATTGTTATTGTTGGATTGCCAAATGTTGGGAAGTCTATCTTCTTCAGGGTATCAGCCAATAGACAGGCTTCAGTAGAAAACTTCCCATTCTGCACTACTGATCCTGATGAGAACAGAGTACCTGTGCCAAAAGAAAGGGTTGCTTTTCTTTGCCAATACCACAAACCAGCAAGGGAAGTTCCTGCCCTTCTAAATGTGGTGAATATTGCTGGTCTTGGTAAAAGGGCATACAATGGACAATGTCTAGTAAATGCCTCTTATTTTTTGGTAAAAATATTTAATCTTTACCTAAGGACATTTTTTAAAAAGATTTTATTTATTTATCTTTAGAGAGGAAAGGAAGGAGAGAAGGAGAGAAATATCAATGTATGGTTGCCTCCCCTTGAGTCCCCTGCTGGGAACTGGCCTGCAACCCAGGCATGTGCCCTAACTGGGAATCAAACCACGATCGTCTGGTTTGCAGGCCCGTGCTCAATCCACTGAGCTACACCAGTCAGGGCTACCTAAGGATATTTTTATTTGCTTTTTTTCAGAGAGAAGAAGGGAGATGGGAAGGGAGAAACCTGATTGGCTGCCCAGACTGGGGATCCGATCTGTGCTGGAATCTACAAAGTAGGTATGTGCCCCAACTGGGAACCAAACCTACAACCTGCCTGTCACAGGACAACTTCCAACCAAATGAGCCACAGCAGGCAGGGATGGTAAACGTCTTTTTATCTCATATTATGCCTGTGATAGAATCTTTATCTAACACGTGCTTTTGAAGATGATATCATGGATGCTGAAGGAAATAAAGGTTATTTTTGAGACCAAGAGCTCCAGCTCAAAGATAAGGAAATGACCGGGCCCATTATGGATAACTAGGAAAAGTGGCTGTGAGAGGAGGAAGTAAAAAACTAAAACCTGAATGTGACAAAATGTACAAGGTCAAATCCTGGGTTATAGATCAAAAGAAACCTGTTTGCTTCTATCATGAATGGAATGACAAAGAGATTGAGAACTGAGTAAACACTTCTTTCTGACTTCAAAACCAGTGGTCTACTTGGTTAATCTTTCTAAAAAAGACTACATTAGAAAGAAAAACAAATGGTTGATAAAAATTCAAGAGTCAGTGGACAAGTATGGCCCAGGGGCTTTGATCATTCCTTTTAGTGGAGCTGTGGAATTAAGTTGCAAGAATTGAATTTGGAGGAGAGGTAGAAGTGCCTGGAAGCCAGTGGGACATGAGACACTTTGCCAAAGATCATTGGGGCTGGGTCTGCAGCACTCCAACTAGCAGACTTACTCACTGCAGGTGCAGGTGAAGTGTGTGCACAGACCCAGGAAAGGCATGAGTTTCCTTATGCTGCAGGAAAGATTCACACAGATTTTGAACGAGGATTCATTATGGCTGAAGTAATGAAATATGAAACTTTAAAGATGAAGTTTCTGAAATGAGGTCAAGGATGCTGGAAAGTACAGACAACAAGGCAGAAATTATACTGTTGAAGATGGAAATATTATCTTCTTTGAATTTAATATATTTTAGGAACTGAGGAAGAAATAAATTTTACTTATTACACAGAACAATGTACAATCTCCAAAAAAAGTATATGATTTTTTAAGTTGAAATTTTTGAAAACTGAAGGGACAAAAGTGGGGGGATGGGAATCTTCTACAAACAAATTTTTATTTGTTTTAAAATTAAAATACTGTGTATCTCCAATAAAATGCAAGCTCACTAATGTGAACAACTTTGTACCCTGGCCAGGTGGCTCAGCTGGCTGAAGCATCGTCCCATAAACCAAAAGGTTGCGGGTTTGCTCTCCAGTCAGGACACAGAACTAGGCTGCAGATTCAATCACTAGTTGGGGCATGCACAGGAGGCAACCGATCAATTTTTCTCTCTTACATCGATGTTTCTCTCTTTCCCTCTCCTTCCCTCTCCCCTCCCCCTTCCTCTCTCTCTAAAATCAGTAAATATATATATATCTTTGTGTGAGGATTAGAAAACAACAAAACCAGCTTTGCTTTTCACATAAGACCCTACTCCAAACTCCAGAAGTTTTTCAGGAACCTTACAACTCTCCTGATACCTCAGTAATCTCCACCATGTATGCCAAGCCTGAAGCATTTGACAGTGAGGACAATGCACTTGCTCCTTTCTGAGTCTACAGATAATGCATGTTTTACAGCACTCCACATGTCTACACTCAATAAAACATTTAACAAAATTAAACAAAAAAAAGGAAGAAAGATCACTGGTAAAAGTAACTGAAGTCAGTCTTACTCTACTTTTAGTTTGAAATCACCCCCTTTTTTCTTATGTTATTTATAAGGCAAATATATAAAACTAATGATAAATCTATGTTAATGAGCACACAGTAAATAAAGATATAACTTGTCACAGTACTAATATAAAGGAGGAGGAGTTTGTACTTGTATACTACTGAAGATAAGTGGTATTTAAACTTGATTGTAAATTTCAACTTTGTTGTTAATTATTCTATAGTTTTGATTTCTGAAACCTGTCAATGACCTTCCTACTGCTGCTGCAATAATCTACTACATACTTACTGGCTAGACATGACACATTTATTATCTTACAGCCAGAGTCCCAAATCTAGGACCCAGAGTCCCTAGATTTCTCTAGGTTAAAATCAACCAGCAGGGCTGTGTTCTTTCTGGAGACCCTAGGGGAGAATAAGAATCCTTCCAGCTCTGGAAGATGTGTGCATATTTTTGGTTCATGGTCCTTTCCTCCATCTTGAAAGCCAACAGCATACTTATCATCTTCGCATCTCTCTTTTTGACCTCCGCTTCCATCATAGCTCCTCTCTCTGTGACACTCCTACCACTCTGCTATGAAGACCCTTGTGGTTGGTTACATTGAGCCCACACAGGTAATCTAGAATGACCTCCTCATATCAAGATTCTTAGGTCCTGGCCTGGTAACTCAATTGATTAGTGTCGTCTAGATACACCAGAGCTGTGGGGTTTATCCTTGGTTAGGGAACATACAAGGAGCAACCAATGAATGCATAAATAAGTGGAACAACAAATTGATGTCCTTCTCTCTCTCTCTCTCTCTCTTCCTTCCTCTCTCTCTAAAATTCAGTAAATAAAAATTTTAAATAGATTCTTAATCACATTTGCAAAGTCCTTGTAGCCATTTAAAATAACATAGTCACAGGTTTCAGAAATTAGGATTGGACAGTTCTTGGGAGACTTTATTTATTCTGTCTACCACACCATGCAAATGATTTGAAAAAAATAAATAAGGAAATTATAAAAGCAATTACAATTTTTTAAAGATTTTATTTATTTATTTTTAGGAAGAGGGGAAGGGAGGGAGAAACAGAGGGAGAGAAATGTCAATGTGTGGTTGCCTCTCACATGGCCCCCACTGGGGACCTGGCCCACAACCCAAGCATGTGCCCTGACAGGGAATCAAACCGTGATCTTTTGGTTCTCAGGCCTGCTCTCAATCCACTGAGCTACACCAGCCAGAGCTCTTTTAAAATTTTAAAACAACAGAAATAAAGGTTTTATTCCCACAAAGAAAGAATTACTTCAAATGCCTTTAAAACCTATTTCAGCCCTGGCCAGGTGGCTCAGTTGGTTGGAACATTGTCTTGTACACCAAAACAGGCTGTGGGTTCGATCCCCATCAGGGCACGTATGGCACGCAGCCGATCAATGTTTCTCTTTTATGTTGATGTTTTTCTCTCCCTTCCTCTTTATCCTCGGGCAAAGAGTTTAAATATATATTTACTTTTTAAATATATATATATTTAAAGAGTTTATATATATTTAATAAATATATATTTAAATTATATATCCCGGGGAGAGAATCATAGGGGAAAAGGGAATGGACTCACATGAACAAGTATAAAAGACACATGGACAATAACTAAGGGTGGGGGGTGGAAAGGGGAGGGAGGCGGGGAGCATGGGGTGGGGGGCGGGCAGGGTTGGGAATATAAGACAGAAACCTGTACTTGAACAAGAATTAAATAAAAATTATATTTAAAAAATAAATAAATAAAAAATAAATTTTTAAGATAGTTAGCTACGCCATTTTGATGTCTAATACTGAGCATAGTGATTTTTCTTGAACCACAGTTTTTCTCCTTAAGACCACCCTTACTGATATTAAAGGAACTACTTTGGGTCCCCCCCCAAAAAAAATAATAAAAATAAATAAATAAATAAATAATATATCCCATGTGGGATTTCTATGTGCTTGTATGTGGGGTACATATATATTTATAATGTTTATGTCTTCTTGATAGATTCTTCCCTTGAGTATCATAAAGTGTCCTTCTGTGTCTCTTTTTATGGCCTTTCTACTAAGATACAGAAATAAGACAAGCATGTCTGCTTTCACCACTTCTATTGAACATAGTATCAGAAGTTCCTAGCCAATGTAATCAGACAAGAAAAAGAAATAGAGGGCATACAAATTAGAAAGGAGGAAGTAAAGCTGTCCTTGTTTGCAGATGACATGACAGTGTACATAGAAAACCCTATAGACTCCACCAAAACTCTACTCAACCTAATAAGAGAATTTGGCAAAACACTGGGATACAAAGTCAATATTCAGAAATCAAAGACGTTTTAGTACACCATCAATGAAATATCAGAAACAAAAATCANGAACTACTTTGGGTCCCCCCCCAAAAAAAATAATAAAAATAAATAAATAAATAAATAATATATCCCATGTGGGATTTCTATGTGCTTGTATGTGGGGTACATATATATTTATAATGTTTATGTCTTCTTGATAGATTCTTCCCTTGAGTATCATAAAGTGTCCTTCTGTGTCTCTTTTTATGGCCTTTCTACTAAGATACAGAAATAAGACAAGCATGTCTGCTTTCACCACTTCTATTGAACATAGTATCAGAAGTTCCTAGCCAATGTAATCAGACAAGAAAAAGAAATAGAGGGCATACAAATTAGAAAGGAGGAAGTAAAACTGTCCTTATTTGCAGATGACATGACAGTGTACATAGAAAACCCTATAGACTCCACCAAAACTCTACTCAATCTAATAAGAGAATTTGGCAAAACACTGGGATACAAAGTCAATATTCAGAAATCAAAGACATTTTAGTACACCATCAATGAAATATCAGAAACAAAAATCATGGAAAAAATCCATTTGCTATAGCAACAAGAAAAAATAAAGTACCTAGGAATAAACCTAACCAAGGAGGTAAAAGACCTGTACTCGGAAAACTACACAACACTGAAGAAGGAAATTAAAGAAGACACAAATAAATGGAAGCACACACTGTGACATGGATTGGAAGAATTAAAACATCATCAAAATGTCCATACTACTCAAAGCAATTTATAGATTCAAAGCAATCCCTATTAAAATACCAATGGCATATTTCACAAATATAGAGCAAATTTTTCAAAAATTTATGTGGGCCCTGGCTGGTGTGGCTCACTGGACTGAGTGCGGGCCTACAAACCACACAATCATGGTTCGACTCACAGTTGGGGCACATGCCTGGGTTGCAGGCCAGTTTCCAGCAGAGGACTCATGAGAGGCAACCTTACATTGGTATTTCTCTCCTTCTCTCCTTCTCTTCCTCTCTAAAGATAAGTAAATAAATAAAATCTTTAAAAAAATTATGTGGAACAATAAACAACCCTGAATAGCCTCAGCAATTTCGAGGAAAAAACAAAACAAAACAGAGTAGGAGATATCACAATACCTGATATCAGACTATATTACAAGGCCACTGTAATTAATACCATCTGGTACCAGCATAAGAATAGACACATAGATTAATGGAACAGAATAGAGAGCCTAGAAATAAACCCATGTTTCTATGGTCAGTTAAAGTTAGACAAAGGGGACAGGAGCATAAAATGGAGTAAAAATAGCCTCTTTAACAAATGGTGTCAGGAGATCTGGACAGCTACATGCAAAAAAGTGAAAATTGACCACCAACTTACACCATACAGAAAAATAAACTTAAGATGGATAAAAGACTTGAATACAAGGTACAACACCATAAAAGTCCTAGAGGAGAACATAAGCAGGAAAATCTCAGATATTCCACGCAGCAATATTTTCACTGATATGTCCCCTAGAACAAGGGATATAAAGGAAAGAATAAACAAATGGGAATACATCAAATTAAAAGGCTTCTGCACACCTAAAGAAAACATCAGCAAAATGAAAAGGGAGACATACATATGGGAAAATATATTTGCCAATGATACATTAGACAAGGGTTTGCTCTACAAAATATATAAAGAACTCACATGACTCCACACCAGGAAGAAAATCCAATTAAAAAATGGGCAAAGGACCTGAACAGACACTTCTCCAAGGAGGACATACAGAGGGCCCAGTGAAAGGATGCTCAGTGTCACTAGCCATCAGGGAGATACAAATCAAAACCAAAATGAGATACCACTTCATATGGGTCAGAATGGTCATCATAAACAAATCAACAAACAATAAGTGCTGGCAAGGTTGTGGAGAAAAGGGCAACCCTAGTGCACTGTTGGTGGGAATGCAGACTGGTGCAGCCACTGTGGAAAACAGAGTGTAATTTCCTCAAAAAACTCAAAATGCAACTGCCTTTTGACCCAGTGATTCTGCTGCTGGGAATATTTCCTAAGAATCTCGAATCACCAATTCGAAATAACTTATGCACCCCTATGTTCATAGCAACACTATTTACAATAGCCAAGTGCTAGAAGCAACCTAATTGCCCACCAGTAAAATGAGTGGGTCAAAAAACTGGTACATTTACACAATGGCATACTATGCAGCAGAAAGAAAGAAGGAACTCCTACCTTTCACCTCAGGATGGATGGAACTGGAGAGCATTATGCTAAGTGAAATAAGCTGGTTGGTGAAAGACAAATACCATAGGATCTCAACTATAAGAGGAATCTAATGAAAAAAAAGCCTAACAAACAAACTAGAACAATAGACACAGAAACATGGAGAGGGGAGTGGGGAGGGGGATAATGTTGGAAAGAAGGGGAGGGAACTTGACAAAGAACATGTATGAATTACCCATGGACATCAACAACAGTGTGAGAATTGACTGTGGGAGCTGGGTATGGGATGGACAGAGGAGGACAAAGGGGGAAAGATTGGGTTAAGTGTAATAGAATAACAATAAAAATGATTTTTAAAAAAAGGAAGGAAGGAAGTGAGGAAGGAGGGGAAAAGATGGGACAAGGACACATGGTCCTGGGCAGATTCTCCACCTGGCTTTATTGTCATTAGTTATCCATCAACACACATTTACTGAAGCTCACATAGAAGAAAATATAAATTTATTCCATAATTGTGGGTGATAAGAAATGTATTTCTTTATATCATTTAAAATCAAATGACATCTCCCCTCATCCTGCCCAGCTGGCAAGAAATTGGATTTCAGTCTTCCTGGAACCCATCTGCACATTACCTCTTGGCAGTTTATAAAAATTCATAGCTGTAAATATGGAACTTAAGCCATATTAAACTGCTCCTCTGCTTCTTTCTTTCTAGAAGTCTCACTTGAATTAATGTCATTAGAAAACTCTAACACAGCTGCATCCCTGCTCTCTGCCTTTGTGAGCCTTCTGCTCACCACCCTGTATCTGTACATATATAGTAAAGCATTCTTTCACATCTTCTAAAAAGATAGTATTGTCATAGCTGTTGTTATTCCAAAAATCAGCAGTGACTTCTGAGAGTCCGCACTCATTTCTGTCTGAGTCGCTCACTCCCTCAGAATTATTTCGCTTCGCTGTGGAGTTGTCATTAGTCCACGGTGCCACTGCGTGTTGAACAGGGCTCCTTGGCCATCTTAGACGACAACATGGCAACAGGTTTATGCCAAACTCAGGTGTGTAAGAAATGCCACATTTCTTCATTTTCCCAAATTAAATTACATTTTCAAGATTTCTATCCCAAAATTGGTTTAAGAAATAGAAAACCTTGTCCTGACTGATGTGGCTCAGTGGATTGAGCACTGGCTTGCGAACCAAAGGGTCGCCAGTTCATCCCCAGTCTAGGGCACATGCCTAGGTTTTGAGTCAGATTTCCTGAGGGGGAGGCACATGAGAAGTAAATACACATTGATGTTTCTCTCCCTCTCTTTCTCTCTCCCTTCCCCTGTCTAAAATAAATATCTTTAAGAAGAAAGAGAAAATGTGTCTATATAGACCAAAACTTCAGAGAAGAAATTAAAATAATGGTCAGTGCTGGCTGGTGTGGTTCAGTGGTTGGAGCACTGTCCTGCAACCAACAGGTTGTGGGTTCAGTTCCTTGGTCAGGGCACATACCTAGGCTGTGGGTTCATCCCCGGTCCTGGCATGGGTGTGTGTGACCTCCAGTCCCCATAGAGGACTGGGGCCTCCAGACCCCAGTCTTGGTGTGTACTGAGGCAACCAACTGATGCTTCTTTTACATCAAAGTGTCTCTCTCTCCCTTCCTCTCTCTCTCTAAAAAAATCAAGCGAAAGTGTTCTCTGATGAGGATAAAAATATATATAGTAATAATGGCCAAAGACCCAACCCTTCTTTTAAAAGTCTAGGCTGAAAGAGCCCCAAGTGGTGTGGCTCAGTGGATTGAGTGCTGACCTGTAAACCAAAGAGTTGCTGGTTCAATCCTGGCTGGGGCACATGCCTGGGTTGTGGGCCGGGTTCCCCAGTGTGGGGCACACAAGAGGCAACCACACTTTGATGTTTCTCTCCCTCTCTTTCTCCCTCCCTGCCTCTGTCCAAAAATAATAAATAAAATATTTTTTTAAAGTCTAGGGTGGAGTGGCTTCCGGCCAAGATGGAAGCGTAGGTGGAAACACTGTGCCCCCCTCCCACAACTAAATTTAAAGACAGCTAAGTTTGAGAAACAAAGATGCAGTCAAAACAGTGAAAATTGAACTGTATGGAAGTCCGACAACAACAAACCACTCAGCCAGACCAGTAAGAGGGGCGGAGTCAGCAGCAGAGCGGGGTCGGACTGGAAAGATTGTTGGGTCCGACTGACCCAGGAGCAAAAGCAGAGGCAGTTGGTGGATCCTAGGCGTGGGGCGGCATTGGGCGGACCCAGTGAGGGAGCAGGGCAGCTGGCTGACTGAAGTCACACATTCATGTGCAGATAAACCAAGCAAAGGAGCGAACAGTGAGATAGACCCTGCAGGCTAGGGCCCCAGCAATGGAAATTAGAGCCTGAAAGCACCAACTGGAAAGACTTTCTCAGGGTCGAGGGGCCAGGAGAGGCTCCCAGGCCCACAGAGAGTTCATTGGAGAGACCCACAGGGTTCTGGAGAATACATGGGCCCACACACCCGGGAACCAGCACCAGAGGGGCCCAATTTGCTTGTGGGAAGCTGCAGAGGGTACAGAAATCTGGGAGAGAGCAGAAGGGAGCAAAGCGCCATTTTTTTCCCTCCTCTCTGACCCCACCCCACATACAGCATCACAACCCAGCAACTGAGTCACCCGGCCTGGTGAATACCTAAGGCTCCACCCCTCAAACATAACAGATGCGAACAGACCAAACATTATGAGTCAAGAAGAACTCAAAGCCCCAGAGCTGATAACTCTAAGTGACCAAGAAATAGCCAGCCTTTCAGATGCACAGTTCAAAATACTGGTGATCAGGATGCTCACAGAATTGGTTGATTTTAACCACAAATTAGAGGAACATATGAAGGCTAAACTAATTTAAATGAAGGGAAATGCATAGGAAACCAATAGTGATGGAAAGGAAACTGGGACTCAAATCAAGGGAGTGGACCAGAAGGAAGAAAGAAACAACCAAACAGAAAAGAAGAAAGAAACAAGAATTCAAAAAAAATGAGGAGAGGCTTAGGAACCTCCAGGACATCTTTAAACGCTCCAACATCCGAATTATAGGGGTACCAGAAGGGGAAGAGAAAGAGCAAGTGAAAACTTATTTGAACAAATAATAAAGGAGAACTTCCCCAACCTGGCAAAGGAAATAGATTTCCAGGAAATCCAGGAAGCTCAGAGAGTTCCAAAGAAGTTGGACCCAAGAAGGAACACACCAAGGCACATCATCATTACATTAGCCAAGATTAAAATGAAGGAGAGAATCCTAGAAGCAGCAAGAGATAAGGGGACAGTCACCTACAAAGGAGTGCCCATCCAACTGTCAGCTGATTCCTCAAAAGAGACCTTACAGGCAAGAAGGGGCTGGAAAGAAGTATTCCAAGTCATGAAATCCAAAGACCTACAACCAAGATTGCTCTATCCTGCAAAGCTTTCATTTAGAATGGAAGGGCAGATAAAGTGCTTCTCAGATAAGGTCAAATTCAAGGAGTTCATCATCACCAAGCCCTTATTATCTAAAATGTTAAAGGGACTTATCTGAGAAAAAGAAGATAAAAATATGAACAGTGAAAGGTCAGCAAACTCACAGTTATTAACAACCACACCTAAAACAAAAGCAAACTAAGTGAACAGCTAGATCGGGAGCGGAACCATAGAAATGGAGATCACGCCCTGGCTGGTGTAGCTCAGTGGATTGAGCATGGGCCTGTGAACCACACAATCGCAGTTCAATTCCCAGTCAGGGCACATGCCTGGGTTGCGGGCCAGTTCCCGGCAGGGGACACATCAGAGGCAACCATACATTGATATTTCTCTCTCTCTCTCCTTCCTTTCCCTTCTAAAGATAAATAAATAGCCCTGGCTGGTGTAGCTCAGTGGATTGAGTGCGGGCCTGCGAACAAGAGGATCGCGGTTCGATTCCCAGTCAGGGCACATGCCTGGGTTGCAGGCCGGTTCCCTGCAGGCCAACTCCCAGCAGGGGACGCACGAGAGGCAACCATACATTGATGTTTCTCTCCCTCTCTCCTTCCCCTCTCTCCTTCCCCTCTAATGATAAATAAATAAATAAAATCTTTAAAAAAAAAAGATAAATAAATAAAATCTAGAAAAGATAATTAAAAAAAAGAAATGGAGATCACATGGAAGGTTAGCAACAGGGGAGTGGGAGGAGGAGAAGGTGGGAGAAGGTACAGAGAATACATAGCATAGACAGTAGGTAGAAAATAGACAGGGGGAAGGGCAGGAATACTATGGAACTAAAGAAATAAAGAACAGAAACTAAAGAACTTGTGACACATGGACATGAACAAAAGGGGGGAATGGTGGGGGAGGGGTGTGCAGGGTTGGGGGGAGTGAAAGGGGGAATGGGACAACTGTAATAGCATAATCAATAAAATACATTTTTAAAAAAGTCTAGGGTGAAAGGAATTGATGGGCAAGTCTACCAACCACCACCAAACAGGTTATTTCCTTCTTGGAGGACCCTTCAGAATCACAGGAGAGAAGATGGGGTGCTACCAATGCATAAGCGATGATAAAACCAGACAAGGACCTAAAATAAACCATCGGCCAGTTTCATGTAGGAACATAAATAACCTAAATAAAATATTAACAATACAAATTTAGTAGTAAATTGAAGGGATAAAAATTATTATCATGTCGGGCTTATCCCAGAAATGTAAGTATGGTTCAATAGTAGAAAAATCCAACAATGTGAATCACTACCTAATAAATGAAAGGAGAAAAATACGTATTAATAGATGTTAAAAAGGCATTTAAAAAAAAACACAGTACCAACTCGTGATTTTTAACATTTTTTAGCAAACCAGAAATAGAAGAAACATTAGTTTAAAATCCTTTGGTAGATAAAGACAATCTACCAGAAATCTTCGTATTTAATAGTGAAATATTTGAAGCATTTTCATTCAAGTCGTCTGTTTTTTTTTCTCAGCACTTCCCTTGGCCCCAGAGCCTAAGCTATCCAGCTATGTAAAGTGGGGAGGAAGATGCAGAAAGAAAATTTGTTAGCTTTCAAAAATGATATTCTACTTGCATTATCTACTCCAGAGAAGTGTTCGAACATGGGCACAGACTAGTGTGGTTCCCTGAACGTTCATAACAACAAAAATCTGGAAACGACTCGAATGTGCCTGAATTTTTTTATAATCAGCTAAGTAAAATCTAGGAAACTTCCGTGGATGACTAAGTCACAGTTAAACCGAGTCAGAGGTTTAAGGTCTCTGTTTATTGACCAAGGAAGACCTTTAAGACATTTTTTGAGCTAGAAAAGCAAGTTATGGTATGCTACTGCATGGCAGAAACAACGCGAAATGGTTCTCTGCAAGGAGAGCATGACCATGTAGAGGTCTGGAGGTGCATGCCAAACTGACCACACGAGGCCTGGGGCGGGGGAACAACAAAAGATTCCATCTGTCTAATAGGAGATACTTCTAAAGGGGAAAAAATAAAGCACCTCTGTTGACTGGACCCTTGAAAGGTGACAAGAAGTAGGGAGATGCTAGGCGCTGAGGTTTCATGCCAGGTGGGCAGGAGGCAGGGCGCCAAGTAAGTCCTCCAGCCCCATGTGCACCTGTTTATACACAGCAACAGTCTGTATTTGTCCCACTCACCCCGCGGCACATGTCTGTGCACGTGGCAAATGTGGGTATGCACAGGACGGAGACTGGAGCCTGGGCTGGGGCAAGACCATGGCAGTTGTTCAGTTGGCAGCTCCCCTTCTGATGTGCCTCCCTCTCGGGCTTGTTCCAACCCCGGGTGCCGTGCCAGAGTGGGTTGGCTACTGCTCCTAGTTTGGGGCCCTGCTGGACCACATGACAGGCTGGGAGACACTGATCATGTACAACGCCCAACTGTGGGGCATCCCTGAATGATGTATTAGTGCCCATGTGGACCAAATTCTTGATGACTTACTCACGAACACAAACTCAGACGAGCTGGTGAGGACCCACAGGTAAGAGTTGGAGCTCCTTCAGGCCTGCCAGCTCCAGTAATAAGCTGTGTTCCGGCTCTGCTCAGTGCTGGGGTGTAGGGCAAGGCCCAGGAGCCCCGGGCCGAGGGCAGCTATGCAGTCCATGCCACTTCATGGATTAGCAGGGAGGTAGCCTTGCTGTAAGAATGGGTCAGTGATCTTGGCTGCCCTGAGGCACTGCTTCTTCTCAGCCCTGGGCAGTTACGTGGCTGAAATCAGGAAGCAGCACCACAGGTGTCATCGTCCTGTCATGGAAAGGACAGACCTTTCTTTCTGCCACTACACAAAGTTCTGATTTTGGTAGGCTTGCATTTCAAGCACACATGACCTTATCCCCCTGTGTCTGAGGCATCTGAGCTGTTCTTGTTTTGCTGAGAAGCCTGGAGGTATTCCTCAATTGTCTGTTGCCAGTGGCATTAACTCAACTCCAGTCAGCTTAAACAAAGCCAGACCACACATCTCCTGAGTCCCTAACTCTCTCAGAGTTATGCATAGCACCCCCTGAACATTTGCCATTGTACCCCACTCCCTAGACTGGGAAGTCAGAGATGCCCAGGGGTCAGGGATGTTGTATTTGGTTCTTCCCTCACTCTTGGCTTTGATTTCAAGCAGGTTTTTGTGTTTTCTTATGTATTTTGAAGAATAGTTAATATCTGCAATACTTAGAATAGCACCTGGTATACTGTAAATGATATGTGTTCATTTTTGAAAAGTCAGCTAAAATGGCCCTCTGGCCCTGCAGCTGGAAGAGGAGAGGAAGTACACAAAAGGAGCCGGTGCCTGGAGGCCAACCCCTTGGCTGCACTGCACTGCAGCCAAGGAGGAGCTGGGTCAGAGACAAAGCCAGGATCTGCAGCTTGCCAAGTATACCACCGCGATTGCCCTCCTGGAAGAGATGCTTAGCCATAAGGAGGACAAGGTCGAGGAGTGGCAGCACAGGGCCAAAGAAGCTGAGGATGACCCACTGGAGACCAAGGAGGAGCTGCACCTGGTTGATGACAACCCTGCCCGCCTTCTGTGTATGCCTGGTGAGCTGTCACATGGGAGAGAACCTGCATCCAGGAGGAGGGCTCGAAGTGCATGGCCTACAGCGCTGAGCTGTATCCCGGTGAGGGCATCCTGGATAACCACAATGAGGAGAAGCAGATTACCCAGGCCAAGAAAGAACGTGCGCTGCAGCAGCTTATGACCCTGTCCAGTGAGCTGTCCCAGAGACGAGAACAAGGGGACCCACAACATCATCCTCAATAAGAACATGAGGCTAGGCCAGGACAAGTGCCAGATATTGTGGCAGAGCTGGCGGAGCACAATGAGGTAGCACGCCGAGGAGTCCCAGGCCACGCGAGGGTCCTCACTGGGCAGGGCAGAGCCTCTCACTTGGGCTCACAGAGGGTCACTCGCAGACTAAAACTTGTATTCGTATTGAATGGTTCTCTAAATCTGGTCCCCTCCTCGTACTCCAGTTTCCTTAAAAAGAGATTAGTTATTTCAGTGGCAATATTCTGGGGCTGGGACCATTGGAAGCGTCCCTGGTTCAGTTTCCCGTTTGTGTCCTAATGCCAGAGGCCTGAAGATGATGATGATGATGACTAATGAGTAATTTCCCCTCTTATGCTTGGAACAGGGCTGGGTGAACTGAGAGGAAAGGTGCCCCTAAAGTCTTTTTTTTTTTAAAGATTTTATTTAGCCCTGGCTGGTGTAGCCCAGTGGGTTGAGCACGGGCCTGTGAACCAAAGGATCACGGTTCAATTCCCAGTCAGGGCACATGCCTGGGTTGCAAGCCAGTCCCCAGCAAGGGCCAGTTCCCAGCAGGAGACACACAGAAGCAACCATACATTGATATTTCTCTCCCTCTCTCTTTCCCTTCCCTTCTAAAGATAAATAAAATCTAATAAATAAATAAATAAAAAGATTTAAAAAAAAAAGATTTTATTTATCCATCTTTAGAGAGGAAGGGAAGGAGAGAAACATCAATGTATGGTTGCCTCTCATGCATCCCCTGCTGGAAACTGGCCTGCAACCCAGGCATGTGCCCTGACTGGGAATCGAACTGTGATCGTGTGGTTCACAAGCCCGTGCTCAATCCACTGAGCTATACCAGCCAGGGCTAAAGTCTTAATAACAAACTCCATGCCAACATGTATGATATAAATTTCAGTATAATTAAAACCACATTATGGCTTCCATTTTGTGCCATACTTTTTTTCTGAAATTAGCTCCAACTGATTGATTTGTACTTGATTTCTGTGAAGGATGCATCTTTGTATATTTATATTTCTGGGGGTAAAAATTATTTTGAAAACCGAGTCTAAAGCACTCTTTCTCACAGATATGCACACGCAGTGATGCCTCCCGAAATTGACAGAATCCTGTGATTGTTCGAGATGAGCAACGCAGGACACTCCACGTGTGCATAAACTTTTCTTGTTTTTTTTAAAGATTTTATTTATTTATCTTTAGAGGGGAAGGGAAGGAGAGAAGGAGAGAAATATCAATGTATGGTTGCCTCTGCCGGGGACACACAATGTATCGTGTGTCCCCTGCCGGGAACTGGCCTGCAACCCAGGCATGTGCCCTGACTGGGAATGGAACTGTGATCCTCTGGTTCACAGGCCTGTGCTCAATCCACTGAGCTACACCAGCCAGGGCCTTCTTGTTTGTTTTTTTTTTAACAATGAGCTTACACACCTAATTATGATCAGCCATAGAGTGTGGTAGTTATGTATAAACTGTAATATGGGTTTGTAACACTAGTTTTACAAAGGGAAAGTTTTGTTTTATATATTCTCTTACGTTTTCAGAATAATAAAAGAATTACACGTTAAAAGTAAATAAATAAAATGGTACTTCGCCCTTATGCCCAGTACCTCTAGGGATCCTCAAAGAAGACTCATTAACCATATACTCACTTGGACTGATCCCCGTGTCTGGGGATGGTTTACACTCAGCGTGGACAGCTAAGTTACAGTGCCCTCTGGGGGAAGGCGATGGGTCCTGTTACTGAAAGCCCCACCAGCGAGTGTGAGTGCTTTCTGGACAGAGGAGCAAAAGGGAGGAGGTTTGGACTACTGGAGGTTGACAATTGCCATTCACCCCAACCTTCCTCCCCTCTGCCCCCAGCAGTGGCAACAAGCAGAAACTACACATTGGCATAGCCCTGCTTGGAGAGCCTACAGTCAACTTCCTGGATGAGCCATCCACTGGCACGAACCCTGTAGCTTGGCGCCTTCTCTGGGGTGCTTGGCAAGAGTCTGCAAGTCCGGCAAGGGCATCATCGCCACCTCCCATAGATAGAGCTCGGGGCTTTGTGGGTCAGTGGGTGGGCCAGGATGGAGCTGTGGGAGGGATGGCCTGGGAGGGGCTGGGTGGAGAGAGACCAGACATCGGTTGAAACAGAAGCCCCAGGCTGTAGCACGCATGGGCCACCTCTGATCTGGGTGTTGACACCCAGCCTTTGACACAGACAGTGGGTGACAGCATATCCCAGCCCTGTGTCAGGCCTGTACTCTCTCTCCCCAGCATGGAGGACTGTGAGGCCTTGTGCACCAGGCTGGCCATCATGGTGCAGAGTCAGTTCAAGTGCCTGGGCAGCCCACAGCACCCTCAAGAGTAAGTTGGGTGGCGCTACTCCCTGCAGGCCAAGGTCAGGAGTGACGGGCAGCAGGATGTGCTGCAGGAATTCAAGGCATTTGTGGACCTCACCTTCCCAGGTGTGTGACTCTGGGCAGAGGGCATCTGAGCCTTGCCCCTACCCAGTCCCACATTCCTGACCCGTATGTAGAGGACTGCAGTTCTGTGGGCCCAGGCCGTCCTCCCTTGGCCCCCCAGCTGGGCCCTAATGGGCACACATTTTCTCCTTTGTTCAGGCAGAGTCCTGGAAAATGAGCACCAAGGAATGGTGCTTTACCACCTGCCAGGCAATGACCTCATCTGGGTGAAGGTGAGCACATCCCTGGGCATGGGAGGGAGCACAGTTCTGATGTCACCTGCTTTCTAGTGTTTGCTCTTTGGGGTAGAAGTTGTGATCAGTGCTGCAGCAGTTCCTCTCTGATGTCTCCCTGGCAACGTTCACAGAGATTTCATAGAATAGAAGATGTTAGAGCTAGAAGGGACTCGAGATCAGCTCCTCCTCATTTCACAGAGAGGGCAGCAGGCCCAGACAGGGAACGCGACATGTGCAGCACCACCCATCAAGACAGGAACCCAGCCAGGACCTCTGCTTTCTGGCACTATTCCTAAACAGGGTCCTCTTCCCTGACACTGCAGACAGCTGAATTCCATAGGACTGACTTGTTGGGAGTGCTCTGGGGGCAGCTGAAAGAGGGATGGGCCTTTTGGGGGCCTTCTCACAACCCCAGAGGCCTTCCCTCTTTCCACCCTCTGCTGTCTCCTCTCCCCTCCCTTGTGCCCACGGCCCACAGTGGCCTCCTCCCTCTCCATAGGTGTTTGACACTCTGGAGCAGGCCAAGAGGAAGTACATGCTGGACAACTACTCAGTCAGCCAGGTCTCCCTGGAGGACATCTTCCTGAGCTTCACCTGTCCTGGATCCCTCAAATAAAGGCAAGCAGAACCAACATGTCCTTCATCATCACCACCTCCCTCCCAACCTTCCTCACCACTTCCCTCAAAGTTTCTCTTGCTATCATAAAAAGTTCTCAATGCCAATTTAGCCCAAGTGTGCATAGCCTGCCATTGCCTACAAGGGTTACCCAGGCAGCTGTTGGTCCCAGTGAGCTCGGCTCAAGAGCAGAGGGTTGGGGTGGCTCTCTGCCAGATTGAGGCCACTTGTCTTAATGGCTTGGTGGAGAACCCAGGTGCACTTCAGTGGAAAATCGTTTCCACTGGAAATCCTACCTGGTGGCCTGAGGCCTCACTGAGACCTGTCTGTGGAAGCAGCCTCAGAGAAACACCCGCTGCATCCTCTCAAGGAGCAGTGGCCTGAGGGTGGCCATGGTTGTAGTGATGTCATACTTCTGAAGACAGGAGAAGAGACAGATTGATGAGTTTGCAGCCTGAGTCACAATTTTTCAACAGGTACATATTTGGATTTGCTCTCTGCTCCAGCCCCTGCAAATGTTAGGGTAAGCCTGCACGTGCCCCTGCTCTAACCCTTGGGGTGACTGTGATCATTATACCACAGCCCACACTGCAGCAACTTTCCATGGTCAGCAGGTAGAGAGCCAACATTTGACTCAGGCAGAGAGGTTCTGAAAGTGGCATTGCTGACTACAACATTAGTAGCATCTAGAACTTGTTAGAAATGCAGGTTCGTGGGCCCCACCCCAAACCTGTTGAGTCAGAAATTTTGGGACGAGGCTCAGAAATTTGCGTTGGAATGAGCCCCATGTTAAGAGATGTGTCTGATGCAGCTCAGGTGTAAGAACCACTGAACCCAGGCTCGTGTGCTCCGGACCATTGTCTGTGAAGGTGGATGGGTGTGGCTATGCACCTCTGTCACCAGGATCTCCTCTGAGACATGCCCTGACAAGTAGCCTCTCTCTCTCGGGGCAGGGGGGGTCACTTTGGACCCCTCTAAAAAGCCCCCTCAGCTCTTCCTTTGCAGATCGTTCTCTCCCTCCCTTCTCAGCCAAGCTCCAAGAAAGTTGTATCTACTGCCCCTGCCCACACTTCCTACCTCCCATCACCACTCACCCCAAACTACAGCATTATCACATCTCTTGCCACCACACCCACTGGCTTCTCCCTGAATTTTCTATGTAACTTCTCTGTGGCATTTCACAATGTCCCCTGAAGCCTTCTGATGAAAGCATCTCCTGTCACCTCTTCCCATTTCATGTATCTCTCTGTCCCTACATGGCCCCTTCTGTTTCCTCTGTAAGTTCCTCTTCCGTTCTCTCTGAACAGTGGGATCATTTGGGTCCCCAGTCTACTTCATGTTTTCTTACACTCGGCCACTCTTGAATTCCTTTCTCATTCACCTCCCAGGCTCTCAGTCGCCATTTTATTCCAACTGGGAACTTCCCTGAGCTCCCCCAACAGGCTAGACTTTTCCAATGCATTTTCTCACTCTCCTGAAGCCCAAGGCAGAAATGGACTCTTCACACACCCTCTTTTCTTACCATACTGAGCTCTAGGGGCTCTTACTGCTAAAGCAGTGGGTGGAAGCTAGGGAAGGTTTGGCTGCAGCATAACCAAGAAGAGAACACTTGTTTCCTGAAAACTAAGAAAACTTTACCGCTGAATGAATGAGAGTGATAAGGACAAGACTGAGGAGTCCTGGCCTGGTGGCTCAGTTTGTTGAAGCGTCATTCTGTACACAAAAAGGTTCAATCCCCTGTCAGGGCACATACCTAGGTTGCGTGTTTGATTCCCAGTTGGGGCTTCAGGAGGCAACAGATCAAGGTTCCTCTCTCTTTAAGAAAATCAATAAACATATCCTCAGGTGAAGATTAAAAAAAGAAAAAGAAAAGTACAACGGAGGAACTTTGAGTGGACAGGGATGCTGTTTTGGACTCAGTGGCATAGTATCACAGGGGAGTTAGGGTGGTGAATGACTGAGTGGCTCATTGGCGGATCCAGGTTATTAGTACTTCAAGGTACTCCCAAAATCCACCATGGGAAAGAATGCACCTCTGCCTGGAGGAAATTGGTAACAAAGTAACAATACAGGAATGGAGGACAACAAAGTAACAAATTGAGAAACAGTAACCAATGGAAACAAAGGTGGGAGGAAGGATGAGAAATACGAGGGATCCTCCACTGATTCCTCCCAAATCCCAGTGTGGGTCATCTGGGGAGCAGGCCCCAGGCATGTTCTCTCTCCACTGGACTTCCTGTGCACATCACCCTCACCTCCTCTGCCACCCTCAGCTTCCAGGGGCTTGGTCCCTTGTCATTTTTGGGACCACTGAAATTCTCTTATCCCTTGTTGTGATCATCCATCTTCTCATTTCTTCATTTCCTGCTCTAGACAGCCATGGAACCTGGGCACCATGAAGTTCAGTGAGCATGAGGGACAGGGGGCCAAAGGGGACATCACAGCTGATTGAGGCTGTGGGAAGTCTGAGCCATGACCCAACCCAGATTCCCCAGACTCTCTAGGCAAAACCACCCTGCCCTCCATCAAATGGGCCAGAAGATTGCATTTCTTTCCTTGTTAGAATGTCTCATGAAAGAACTGAAATGTGAGTTGGTTCCTGAAAAGACCGGCCAAATTGACAGACAGTGCCTGATACTTCAGAATGAGCAGAATGTTCAGCTGCGGCTGGCAGTAACCAGTAAAGCAAACAGGTGTGCACTTCCCTTTTTAAATTTTTATTTATTTATTTTTAGAGAGAGCGAAAGGGAGGGAGAGGGAGAGAAACAGCGATGTGATGTGTAAGAGTCCACTAAGCCACAGCAGCCAGGGCCACTCCCCACCCCCCGCCCCTTTAAAAAAAAAAAAGGTGTCCCAGATGGCAGTGACAGACTTGGGGAGACGATATCTGGTCAAAGTGAGAGGGTTAGGGCTGCCTTGAGACATGTATGGAGTAAGGGTCCAGGATGAGCCTCGTTCCTGGGAGAGAAAGGGTCAAAGGTGCTGGCTGTTTTCCAGCAGAGACCTCCAACTTCACTTTCTGCATTACAATTTATGCAGTCTAGCTGGGTCCCGAAACAGGAATCTCCTCGCCAGAAGCACGAACGACAAGCAGAGTGTGCGGCCTCGGGGTGAGGGTAGGAGATCAGGGGCCGCCTGGGCGCCGCGCGCGGGTGCCTGCTCGTCTGCGTCCACACAGCTGATGACTCCTCAGGGTCCCAGCCACACCGCGCCCTATGCAAGACCCAGCGCCCAGATATGCAGCCCGTCCGCACAGACCTTCACTGACAACCCACTGTGCGCAGTGGATTCCGGTGGTCAGAACATCATACGCAAAAGTCAGCAGAGAGGCCCAAACACCGAACAGCCGAGGGCAACGCAGGCCATTTCAGAGTAAAGAATCCCCTGCCCACGAAGTCTGACCGCGCTCCACTAGGATCCCCGCCCGGGCCCAAGCCGGGCGGGCTCCACCAATTAACCGCCGGCGTTCGAATTCGCGTCCTGGGGCGACCAATCCGAGGCGTTGGAAGCCGGTGAGTGGGGTGGGGGCGGGAACCATGCCCTGTTGACCTGCGGCGCGCGCCCCCCCGGGCCGGCCAATGGGAGTGCTGGGCGCGTTTGAAAACTAGGGCGGGCGACGGGGCGGGTCTGCGCGTGCGTGGGGCGGTGCGCGCAGGACAGGCGGGCGACCCGAACTTCTTAGGTTGAGGCGGTGACTACTGAGGTGGTGGTCCAGGTGGAGATGGGGAGCGGCGGTGGTGAGCGCGGATCACGGGGCGCGGGCGGCGGCGGGCGGGAGGCCAGAGCCTGCGCAGGCTGACTCGAGCCTTTCGGCCTGGGAATTGGGCGGCACCTGCCCGGCGCACGGTTTAAATACCAGGCGGCGCCTAAGTCCGCGTGAAAGCCCCGCGCGGGTCCCGACACCTGTTGGGGGGCTGTGAACGCAGCTGTGGTTTCGGTGGTAATCACCGTGGCGGTTAAGCGTTTCCGAGTCTGTCCTTCATCAAGGGAATGAGGACAGTGTGGCAAAATCCATGTAATCTGTGGGAACTGGCCCTGAGTGTAGTAGACTTGGCTTTCGCCGCGCGTTAACTGCTGATGGGAAGACCCAGGTGAAGAGCTAGGCGAGGGGCGGGGTGCTGCAGGGGAGAGCAGCCCCCTCCTTTCGGGACAAAAGGAAAGATCGGGTGGAAAACCAGGTAAAGTGTAGGTGAGAGACTCCTGCGGGGCGTTTCTACTAAGTCTTCAGCTTAGAATGAGAAAGGAGCTGCTGGAGTTGGAATGACCCCCTGTGGGGAGAGAGGATACTGGGCAGAGCGAGGACTGGCTTGGCTTCCCTGCGGAGCAAAGTATGGACTTGACCCTCCTAGTTTGGACTTGAACACCAGATTGTTCACGTCTGCAGATCCTTACTGAGCATTAAACATTTTATGTGTGCATTAGTTATGTATGCAAATGGAAGCAAGGGTCCTGGGGACTTCATTGAGAGACCTTACCATTGTTGGCTGCTTTTTACCCTTCTTGGTTGTCATCTGGGCTCTGGATCAGAAAGTTTCCCACAGGAAGTTTCCCAATGGCCCAGTTAAATGATTATCTGTTCACCATAAATACTTACTAAATATTTGAATGAATGATGATGTCTTCTGTTATAATACACTCCTTTATTTATTCTTTGTTTGAGACTAGAAATGTGATTGGTTCCTTTTGTGGGGTGGGACAGTAACTTTTAAATTATCTTCAGATATAAATGTACAACTCCTTTCCTTAGACTGTTCTGATTCTTTTTCTTCAGTGATCCACTGTAGGTGTGCCAAGTGTTTCTGTTATCCTACAAAGCGAAGAATAAGGAGGAGGCCCCGCAACCTAACCATCTTGAGTCTCCCAGAAGATGTGCTCTTTCATATCCTGAAATGGCTTTCTGTTGGGGACATCCTAGCAGTTCGATCTGTAAGTTGTGAGATGAAAATAGTATCAGCCCGAGAGTCGTTGGTCATACCATCAAGTCTCCATGTTCTTAAATGTCAGAACTTTGGCTACAAAAAGAGGGCAGAGCAGCAAGGATGATATTGTTAATAGATGCTTGAGGTTCTGGTTGTAGGAAAGCTGAACCATAGCAGGCTCATTGTAATGTTTAACAGAGAAAACACTCTTATGGCAGCAAAATTTGCATCTCTTAAGGAACAAGACATTATACCTGAAATTAATATAGTACTGTAATTAAAAATAAAAAAATTAAATAACTAACATGTCTACAGACATATTACCCTGAATGAGCCCGATTTCTTCTGATCTTAGAAGCTAAGCAGGGTCAGGCCTGGTTAGTACTCTGATGGAGGAAATAAGAGAATATTAAAAAGAATAAAAGCATATTCTGGAGGACAAATTCCATGTCATGTTTGGTACTGAAAGGGACTCTGGGAGTTATTTTACAGATATTGGAACTGCAGCCTTATTTTGGGTGACTTAACCCAGGGCATATAGTAAATTAGTGGGAACATAAGAATTCACTTCTCCAGCTCCCAAAGGCCCCTCCATTGGGTTATAATATCCATGGGTGCTGAGTTTCCGATAGCAGTGGGAACATTAGTGTTTAAATTGCTATCCTGTGGTCAGTTCTCCTGCCCAGGGCAGAGGCTCCAGGTCCTACCCGAGGCTACTGTCACATGTGTCAGTCTTTTCCAAAAGCCCCTGTTTACCTCCAGGGTCCAGCTGTGCTCCCACTAGCAAGACACCAGGCAGAGCAGCACAAAACAGATTTCTGTCCTAGCTGCTCCAATTACACTTGGTTTCCCTGATCCTTGCAGGTATATACTCTTACAAAGGTATCATCCCTTTTATCAGTCTAGGTGCTTTGTTCCCCCTTCCAGGACCACTGTCTCCACCTTTAGAGCCACAGAGAATCTTGTTTCCGGGCTCTTTTTTCTATTCAAAGCAACTGTTTTGAGACCTAGAGACTTGGGGTTTTTGACACTGGGGTGGACAAGAGGAGACCCTACATCTGTACACATTTTGTCTTCAAGAAGTTCAGAAGCATGGCTTCTGGGAGGTCCCTTAATCCCTCCATTCACCCCACTTCCGTTGTTCTGCAGGTGCACTCCCACCTGAAGTACCTGGTGGACAACCATGCCAGTGTGTGGGCGTGTGCCAGCTTTCAAGAGCTGTGGCCTTCTCCAAGGAACCTGAAGCTCTTTGAAAGGTATCTCTTCACCCTGAAAACAGCTTGGTTTCCTCCCATTTGGAGACATTCCTGATATTCCAGCCTACGTCCCAGGCCCTGACCTGGGAATGATATTGTTCTTGCTATAGCCCCTGCTGCCTTATCTCCCCCAAGGAAGCAACTGAAGGCTGTCAGCCTCACCTGTGAGTCACATGACTTCTAGCATAAGCCTGGCTCTCATTAGTCACAGTAGTGCTTCTGAATAGTCCTTGGGCTGTGACCCATCCCTTGTGACTCAAACCCAGGTCACCTGGGTAGAAACTTTATTCGGCCCTCTTTTCTTTGGTTCATAACTGTGTGGTGTAGCCCTGACTGGTGTGGCTCAATGGGTTGGCCAGTGTCTTGCAAAGCGAACGGTCCCCAGTTCCATTCTCCGTCAGGGTGCATGCCTGGGTTGCAGACCAGGTCTGTGGTTAGGAGCATGGGAGAGGCAACCAATTGATGTTTCTCTTACACATCGATGTTTCTCTCCCTCTCTTTCTCCCTCAATTCCCCTCTTTCTAAAAATAAATACAATGTTTTTTTAAAAACGTGATTTAAATCCTATTACAATTTATTCACTGGCTGATCCCACCCCCTGCCAGACTTGAGACCCAGAGGGAGGGCCAAAGTCAATGTGAACCCTGTGGCCAGCGAACCCCGGTGTGCCGATGACTAGAGCCACTATCCAAGTGTGCCTGTGGTTTCAGGAAGGCCACCTAAGATGTAATCCACAAACTGTACAATTTACCCTTTTAAAATGTACTGCTTGATAGTTTTTAATATATTCATAGAGTTACCCAACCATCAACACTATCTAGAACATTCTCATTACTCCAAAATGAAACCACATACCAATTAGCAGTCACTCCCTATTTTACCTGCATTCTCCCAAATCCTAGGCATCCACTAATCCACTTCCCGTCTCTGGATATGCTCATTATGAACATCTTATATAAGGACTCATACAACATGTGGCCTTTTGTGGCTGACTTCTTTCACTTAGCCTGTTTTTAAGGTTCATCCATGTTGTAGCATGTCATGCATGGATAAAAGATATATTACTGCATTACCTGAAAATTTTTCTATTCAGAAAATAGTATTGTAGCTTCAATTGCTGTGATGGAGCATAACCTTTATGGAATAAAATCATGTGGTATTTTATGTTCTTAATGTTCTAGGGCTGCTGAAAAGGGAAATTTTGAAGCTGCTGTGAAGCTGGGCATCGCCTACCTCTACAATGAAGGCTGTAAGTCCTTGCAGGGCTGGGGCTGGTGTCACCCCACTTAGTACTGACGTTTTACAACAACAACGAGCCCTTCTCAGCGTGTGTAATTTAGTTGCTCTTCTTGCTGTGTCTGATGGTCTGCCTTACTGTCTCCTCTGGGGAGCTGGTGCCAAGAGGTGCCCTGCTGAGGGACCCATTGAGGAACTTTGATTTTGTAGGTTGGGAGAGTCACCTCTTATTTTAATAAATCCTTTACTTTCAATTAGCAAAGAATGACTGAGCAGGGACTCAGAATTAGGGCTACAGCCAGCTGCCCCGTGGTTGCCCACCCTCTGTCAGGCTAACACCCAAACCGTGTGTAGACTCTGGCTCCTCTCCTCAGCCGCGGCTCCTCTGTGGGACTCGGGCAGCGGTCAAAAGTGTGCCTAATTCCATAGGCTGTCAATAATGGCAGGTAGCCAAGGTTCCAAGCAGAAGGCAGGTACAAGCAGGCCAAAGGCAGCATGGTGCCTGAATTTCTTCACCTCCAAGGTCAGGTGCTCCTTGAAAGAATCTTGTGCAGCCTTCTCCAACTTCCTGCCCGTTTGCACATCAAGGAACTAGCCTGGGGTCCATCCTGTCGTGGTTCCCAAAACACATAAGGACTTGCGTATAGCAGCCATTTTTCTGCTTCTAAAAGATCTGGCCTCTTGTTGAAAGATAGCGCATCACGTGGTTGTTTGACAAGACTGTTGTGACTAATAGAGACAATGAGCATTCTTCCTTCAGGCTCAGGAGAATGGCAGTCCTGCCCTGACCGTTTCGTCAGATAGCAGTTCCCAGATATAATTCACATACCCTCACCCATCTAATGTATCTGACCCAGTGGTTTTTTAGTATAGTCGCAGAGTTGTGTAGCTATCACCGCTGTCTAATTTTGGAAATTCTCATTACCCCCAAAAGAAACTTGTCAGTTGGCGGGGGGCAGTGATTGCCAGCAGTTCTTAGCAGGAGGGAGGGTGGGATATGACATCTCCACAGGAAACACCTTCTCAGCTTTCAAAATACAGGCTGCTGGGAAGACCCAGGCAGGGGCACATGATTCACAGAGCAGGGAAAGAAAAGGGAGAATCCCTCGTCCTGGAGGCTCTTTTCTCCTAAGATACCAGCAGCTTTGCACTACAGCAGGCTTAAAGTTTTAGACTGGCACAAAAGACCAGGGAGAACTTTGCACATTTATCCTTGAGACATCCCTGAGTTACATTCTGTCTGCCTCTACAGTGTCTGTGTCTGACGAGGCCCGTGCAGAAGTGAATGGCCTGAAAGCCTCTCGCTACTTCAGTCTTGCCGAGCGACTAAATGTCAGTACCACGCCTTTCATCTGGCTCTTTATCCGCCCTCCATGGTCAGTGTCTGGAAGCTGCTGCAAAGCTGTGGTTCATGAGAGCCTCAAGGCGGAGTGCCAGCTACAAAGAGTGAGTGCTAGCAAGTGGGGCATGTAGGGCAGGCTGTGCTGGGCGATTCAAGCCCCATAGGATCCTGAGACGTGAGAAAACGTCAAGAAGAGACTATGGACCATAAAAAGTCAGGGACCTGAGGGAAGTAGAGGTGCAGAAAATCAAGGGCATAGGTACGGGAATGTTTGGAAATGACCCAGCAGGACAGGAGGCCTCAGAGCTGGGGGTCAGGGGAATCTGATGAAGGGCTGGAGACACACTGACAGCTGAAAGGGCAAGACGGAGGCTCCCTGAAACAGTCAACCCTCTGCAAAGAGGGATGGTCGGGGTCCGTGGGACCCACAGAATGGGTGGGGCGGCCCTCAGATGTTCTCACCACTGATGATCACACCTTTCTCCTCCTTTTCCTAGACTCACAGAGCCTCCATACTGCACTGCTTGGGGAAGGTGCTGAGTCTCTTTGAGGTGAGTTTTATCCATCCCACTATAGCAGCTTCCCATTTCCATGCTGCTCACCTTTCTGGCAGCCATAGCACCAAGGATGAGAAAGTAAGTGAAAAGCAGCAAAAGGGAGTGTCCAGGGTTCAAAGCCAGAGTGAGTCCCTCCTTTGAGAGGCCACGTGGAGCCAGGCAGAACATCCAAGAGTACACAGGACCAGGGGCTTGTTTCATGGTTATTGGTGACTCTCTCCCACTCGTCATTCTAACCTCTTGCAGTCTTGAGAAAGCTTAAATGAGCTTTGTGATGAAAGAACCACCTCTGCAGAAAAGTCAGGGAAGGTGGTGGCTTCTGGTGACAGGTGTGCGTTGACAGTACCAGGGAGGAATACTGAGTATTAGGGGGGAGGGGGAGGAGCTCCAAAGTCACCATCTGGGCAGTTCCATGTAGATGGCTGGCCCTCTGGGTGGCCTAGGGCCAAGCCACATACCAACCTGCTCAAGGAGAAAGCAGAGTCTGTGAGGCCAGAACTCATGAATGAATTCACTTTCCATGTTGGTTGTCAAATTGTGTCTTTTTAAAGAGATCATTTCTATTCCGATTTTGTTAACTCATTTTTATTAAAGAGCAATGCATGCAGTCACTTAGAGGTGTGGAGAGAAATGAAGATGGTTAGTAGAATTGTGTAGCAGAAGGAGAATAAGAAAAGAATAAACTGCTTGGACTCATTCCAGGATGAAGAGAAAAAGAAGCAGGCCCGTGACCTCTTTGAAGAGTCTGCTAATCAGGGATGTTTGACCAGCTCATACCTCCTCTGGGAAAGTGACAGACTGATAGAAGTGAGTGGACCAGAGTCTGGGGAGAGGAGGAATTATGTTGGTCAAAGGCATAGTCTCCAAACTGACCATGGGATGAGGTTGTCACACAGGAAGGATCCTCATTGGCTCCTAGGCCCCTGGGAGCTGCTGCACAGCAGGCACTGCCCCAAAACGAACACCTCCATTTGGAGGATAAAGGACTGGGAAGAAATTGCAGCTGGGAACCCTCTGGGGGTATTGGAGGAGCATTTAAGGACCCTGTAAGTTCTCAGTTTTTCCAGAGACACAACCATGTAAAGTCATGGTGACTTTCTCCCATTGACAGATGTCTGACCCCGGGCGATGCCTCCACAACTTCCGGAAACTCAGGGACTATGCTGCCAAAGGCTGCTGGGAAGCCCAGGTGAGAGGGGAGCTGGCACTACACTTCCTGGGCTCTCACTCAGGAAGCAGTAAGATTGGCCCAGGACTGAGCTGGGTCTTACAGGAATTTAGCTCCAGGGTGTGCAGGAGGAGCCCCTGGCAGTGCTTCCTTCATCTCTGCCCTTTACCTCCCTATCATTTCAAAGCCCATTGCCCTTAAGCCAGCCTCTTATTTTCTAAGTGCTTGTGGACTACATCTTTTATCGATATTCATACTGGCCCCTAAAGTTGTCTTGCCGAGTAAAGCCTACCTTAGCAACAGAACTCAAGACTCCTTAGAGCAGGTCGGCATGTGGACTGCTGTCCTATTCTCATTATTTGACCTGCTCACCAGGTTATCCGGTGTGAGAAGCAAAACCTCAGGGCTTTGTAGTCAGTGTTCCTTAAATACTCTCCTTGTAGCTGTAAAGTTACAGTTTCAAGACAAAGCCAAGCAGGTAGAAGCTCAACCAGCCAAGCTCAACCTGCTCACCAGGTCATCCACTTGGTTGGTTGAGCATCATCTATCCTCAAAAGCTAGGAAAGAAATCACAAAGCAGTAGAACTGTCACGAAACACTGGCATGTTTATATCCAAAAAGGCAGTCAGCATATTTACAAGACATGACAATCAACAATGTGGTTCTAGTTAAAGCTCAAACTCATCAATATGAATAGTAAGCCCTGGCTGGTGCGTTTTTGCACTGGCCTGCAAACCAAAGGGTCGCTGGTTCGATTTCCAATCAGGGCACATGTCTGGGTTGCACACCTGGTCCCCGGTAGGGGGTGTGTGAGGGACAACCACACATTGATGTTTCTCTCCCTCTCTTCTTTACTCTCTCTCTAAAAATAAATAAATAAAATCCTTAAAAAAGTAATAAGAATAGTAAGACCCTGATAAAGTCCACAGGGCCTCAGTGCCCTCTGAGAAAAGAGGAAGTAATCACACCAGCCAAAACACAGCAGCAGCATTCCAGTCACTGCTGGCCAGAAGGGCATGTGTTTCAATGAGATCACATTAGCAAATATGTATATGCATGCATATGTATACATATTCTCATGTGTTTTTGGCCAGATAGCTAATGACTTCAGGACATACACATTTTTAAACAGTAGCTGTTTTGGGGAGCAAAAATGTAATAAGATATGTTCCTATTAGTGTGTGTAAACATTGGGGCCTACCTTTTGGAAAGTACTTGGGCACAAGTAGCAAAGTGCTTAGCAGAGCCATTCCTGTGGACTGCCCACAGAAGCAGAAAGATGCAGGGACCGAAAAGGCTGCACAAAGATGTTCTCCGAAGTAATAAAATACATAAAAAATAGCTGAAAAGGAAGAACAGTTGAAACATGCTTATAGATATTTCATTTCCTAAGGAACCACATCACTGTTAGGTGAGCAAAGAATACATTAGATGTGTATATACCATGATCAGAAGTGCATAGAAAAATCTAAAAGGAAATGCATAGAAATGGTTGATGGTAACCATTTCAGAGCTTGGTGCTGGGTGGATCCTGTGCAAAGCTCAGTTAATCCTCACATCTACCTGCCAAAGTAGGTGCTGGGTGCCACTTCATGAAAAGGGAAGCTGAGTCAGAACAGTCCCCCAGTTTGCCAGTGGCCACATAAATCCAGACTTTAAAGCAGGTCATCTGAGCCAGCAGCCTGCTCCCTGCCACTTTGTTACTCAGCTTCCCACTGGAGCATCAAGCTTTCACAATCGGGAGTTGTCCTGTGAAGTAACCAGGATGTGCAAACTACACCCCCGCAACGGGGAGTTGAACAGAAAGGAACTTAATTTTTTTTTTAAGTTGCCAAAAGACTTATTGGCTGAGGAGCTGTACCAGGGTAGCAAGGGGACTGACATTCCATCATATACCTTTTATCCTTTTTTAAATTCTTGACCATGTAATGTATTATTTCAAAAAGAGTAATTAAAATCATAGCCATAGTGCCCTGGCTGGTGTGGCTCAGTGGATTGAGCACGGGCCTGCGAATCACAGGATCGAGGTTTGATTCCCAGTCAGGGCACATGCCTGGGTTGCAGGCCAGTTCCCAGCAGGGGACTCACGAGAGGCAACCATACATTGATATTTCTCTCCTTCTCTCTTTCCCTTTCTCTCTAAAGATAAATAAATAAAATATTTAAAATAAAATAAAATCATAGCCATAGTGTATCCAAAAAGTTTAGAAGGCGTAAGGAGGGCAAATGTGTATACATGTGTCTTCTCCCTGAAAAAACCTTCACATTCAGAAATGGAAAACCTCAAAAGCCACCCCTTTGTGCTCATTCTGCATGTCTTTCCTTCTCAGCTGTCTTTAGCCAAAGCCTGTGCAAATGGAAACCAGCTTGGACTAGAAGCAAAAACATCCAGTGAGATAGTCTGCCAGCTGTTTCAGGCCTCCCGTGCTGTTAATAAGCAGGAGGTTTTTTCTGTGCAGAAGGGACTCAACGACACGATGAGGTGAGGGGTTCAAGCCAGAGCTTCTGATTGGAAGGCAGAGCGACCACTGGTCTCTGGGGCAAAGGGAACTGTCACTTCTGTTTCACCTAAGCCACCTGCGGCAGAGCACTCTGTGTTGTCAATGCCACTAGGATCCCATTTCTCTGTGTGTGTGTTTTCTAAACCCTGCATAAGTTATCCAGGGCTTTGAAGAGAAAATATCCCTCATAAAGTGCCTGCTCTCTCCAACTTTCCTTTTTAAGCCTCAGAACAAGTTAAACCGTCTTAAACCTCTTTCTAAAATGATGGGATTCACATCCCCAATTTCTGAAGCCAAAAAACCACCTTTTCTTTACAAGCCATCATGAATGAGCATCAGCTTGGGGTGTGGAACTCCATGGCCATCGAGCCAGCCTGACCCAGGGAGCTCTGCCCTCTGGGACAGCTTCGGTGTGCCCAGCAGCCTGAAACCCCAGCACTATCTACCTCTTCCTGCAGGTCCACTTTCCTCCGAGGTTTAGAGACAACACACTTGTATACTCAATTATAGAACATATTAGTAAAATGGAAAATGTGAATCATTAAACTTGTGCATGAGATTTCAGATACGTTTGGATTTATAATGGGCGGGCTCTGGCTGCAATGCCTAACACATAGTAAGTTCAGTAAACATTTATTTTTTGAAGAATGTAGCTCTTCCCATAGAGGCTTGATCTCTCTCACACAGTGCAGGATGCATTGTCCTTTGACCCCACATTCAGTGTCACAAAGCTGTTATGCTTTTATGTCCTGCCATGGTGGCAGCAGCCCCCTCCCCACTCTTCTCAGCTGTTGGAAGAAGTATGCTGACAACACTTTGTGCCTCTCTCAGTCTGCCCCCCCTTTTTTGACATGCTATTTTGGGGGGTTTGGGTGTAACAGATTTCACTTTTTTTCCTTTTCAAGAACTAAAATAATTTGATTGAAATATTAATATCATTTCAGCCCTTGAGCATCTTCCCATTTTCCAAAAAGTTGGCAACCACCAACTTTTTCTTTTTTTACTGAGGTGTAATTGATATGTAGCATTATATTAGTTTCAGATTTAACCACTTTAACGTATATACTTTGGTTGGTCTATTTTTGTAAGTCAAATCATTAAGTTTGTTTGTATAGGAGAACTTCCTCTTCGGTTCCAATAGTGGCTGGTTTAAATTTCAAACACCTGATACTCATGCCCTCTTTCCTTCTGGGAGAAACTAGAGGCTTGTCTTTCTCCTTCAACCTTTCGCCTGTCCATTCCACCTCCATTGCTTCCCTCCTTCCACCCATCTTTCCCTCCTTCCCTCCACATATAAGAGATGCTTCTGTTTGGGCTGATTAGGATCCCGCCCCTCATCCTGTCTGCAGAAGCCTACAGTGTCACAGTTTTTCTCTCTTTTATTCTCTGAATCCCCTCTCCTTTGTTTAGAAAGGCACTTACTGTACTGTGGTATCCTTGCCATTGCATGTGCATTCCCTCGCAATGCCTGTGTCCCTGGCCCCAGGTTTTAGCCTTCTCAAGGAAGGACCCCAAGTGTGTCAGCTCTGTCAGGCCTTGTGTTCTTGGCTGTTTGCCCCAGTGCAAAAGGTTTTGTTAAATGACCCCACAAGTGAGCTACAGAGAGGCCAAAGCTCTCATAGCTTTGAGAGTCTTTTCTCTGGTCCTACGATCTGTCCCCACCCCTACCTCGCCCCTTATCTATGTGTGCCAGGGCTTTCCAGTGCTTGTGGGGACTCTTCGGGGGAGGCAGAGACACAGATACATGAGCTCACCTGCCTCCCAGATACCGAGTTGGGGAATGTGGGCCTCCCCTACTCCTTTCAATGTGGCATCTCAGCCTGGAATGGTGTCTGAGTAAACCAGTGGTGCACATGAGTGATTCTCTCTCTTGGGACAGACAGGCCATCTGGAATGGGAGATGGGACACTCATGAATGCTCACTCTAGTGTTCAGGGGTGGTGTTCTTCCCAAAGGTACATTCTAATCGATTGGCTGGTAGAAGTCGCCACCATGAAGGACTTCACAAGCCTATGCCTTCACCTGACCGTGGAGTGTGTGGACCGGTACCTACGGAGAAGGCTGGTTCCCCGGTATAGGCTCCAGCTGCTGGGCATCGCCTGCATGGTCATCTGCACCCGGTGAGAAGCACCCCCATGGCCATGCTCATGCCCACAGGCTGGCACATAACACACTGGCCCTGCCCTAGTTCATGGGCTGGCTTTTCGGTGAAATAAACCTTCAGTGTCCCACCTTGTTAGATGGGGGTTTTAATTTTAGGGGGTGCTGATCCTTGGTGTGTGGGCGGCCACTCGTCCCAGCACATGGTCTCGGGACCCAGAGTGCAGCCTTGGGTGGGCAGGCTCAGACCAGACCCCTCCTGCCCTGGCCCCTGAGGGTGACTCAGCAAAGCGGGTAGGTCATCATCCTCTATCCAAGATCACAGAAAGACCACTTGTTGGCAGTGAGGTTCGCAAGAATGCGTTTCTCAAGTATGTGTCATCAGAGACCTACAGTCAGTCTCACATCCCCCACCCGGCTCCCTGCAGACCCCACTCCAGACCCCACTCCAATCACACAGACGGCACATCCTCCTCACATTGCAGCCCGAACCCCTGGCAGCTCTGACTTTTCAAGCTGTACCATCTTATATTTACCAAAATCTGCCATCCTTTAACGAATACCGATCCTCCCAGTTTTGCCTTTAGCAGAAATACAGATGATAATTCCTACCATACATTTTGTATTTTCCAGTTTTCCCAAATCCAATAGTCTGCCATTTTCCCTGGGCAGTGCTTTCCAGACCAGCTGGCCTTGTCTGCAAGGCTTGGGAGAATGAGGAACAGGCTTATTGTATGCAGTGTTGTGAACTACAGAGATTGATTTATTTTGCACAGTAACCCAGAGGCTGAGGGTCTAGGCTCATCATGTCATTGGGATGGATTTTCTGTTTCATGAGGTCACAGAGGAGACCCATTTCTATCTTATTATCTGCCACCACCCCCCATGACCCCTAAGGTCACCATGTGTACCTTCACAGCAAGCTCAGTCACACTGCCACGTGGACCTAGAAAGCATGATCTCTTCGGGTAGTCATGGAAGGCAGGGGATTATGACCATGGGTCCAGGGAGCACGGCTCAGTGTCAGCAGGCAGCCTGCCATGCTGTCTGGGCCCCTCACTGTTTTAGGTCTCCTCACCAGAGGGCTGACCAGACAGGGTCCCTGCCTCCTGGATCTAGGTGGCATAATTATGTTCTTGCCATCAGGGACCAAGTTACTGGACCACAAACTGACTAGCAGTGATCTGATTATTGCTTTAAAAATTTTTAGAGGTTGAGATACCCCCACTTCTGTTCTCAAGGCAGCACTTACCATGGCTTCCAGCAAGCTATGGGGCTCTCGTCGGCCCCCCTGCATCTCATCTTTTCAGCACCTGTGGTCCCCATGCCTCCTCTTTCTTTTAGTCAAGCCAACAGCAAATGTGGGAGCTGTAGAGTCCTTAGGACAGAATGGTCACAGGCTTAGCCCTGTTAAGGGTGCCTTCCCTTAGCCCTGGTCACAAGGGAAGGCACCCTTAACAGGTCACTGGACAAGCTTGTTCACTGATAGCTGGCTCCGGTGGAGAGTAGAGGAGAGGGTGGCCGCCTGCATAGGGGACAGTCAAAATTCCAGTGGCCAGGCTGTGCTGTGTAAGAACCTTCAAACCACCTCTAGCTCAGTTCTGCTGGCTTACTGCCTTCTATATTTAAGCCATTTATACTCACTGTAGAATCTGGCGCAAAGCCGGGCTCCCTCAGTCTTTATGAGGATTGACTAATCACATCATTCATGGGTGCCTTTGGTAGAAATATCTGTGTGTCAGGCAGTCCAGTCACTCCCACTGGTCCATGTCACTAATCTCTCCAGCCCTTATGACAGGGTTATGTGACCTTTTCAGTTCCCCTTCTGCAGCCACAGATATCCAGGTTCACTCTTTGACATCCCCCCTACCCTCTGTCACTGACGCCTAAAGTGATTGTCCTACTGAGGAAATTGGGCTCAACTCTCCTCTATATTCCAGGTTCATCAGCAAAGAGATCTTAACAATCCGGGAAGCTGTGTGGCTCACAGACAACACGTACAAGTATGAGGACCTGGTGAGGATGATGGGAGAGATCATTTCTGCTCTGGAAGGCAAGATTCGAGTAAGTGGCCTTTTGCTTATTCCTTGTAAATCAAAGTGGAGGTCACGTGAGGGGGTGGCAGGATCCAAGGGCAGCCTCATAGTGTTGAGCTTTCCTTCTCTAAGAAGTCCTCCTGGACCCAGAGGGCATCTTGTCACTGAGTGCCCTGGCATCCAGCCTGAACATCAGTCATGCCAAGACCCTGTGCTCTGTTGAGTGGGTGGATGAGTTCTCTGTGTGCTGAGACCCCACATCCACCTCCTGGTTTTGTCTAGGTCCCCACTGTGGTTGATTACAAGGACATCCTGCTGACCCTGATCCCTGTGGCGCCAAGAACCCAGCACCTGTGCAGCTTCCTCTGCGAGCTCTCTCTGCTGCACACCAGCCTGGCTGTCTACTCCCCAGCCCACCTGGCTGCAGCTGCCCTGCTGCTGGCAAGGCTGACGCACGGGCAGAGTAAGGAGCCTGCCTTTCCAGGCCAGCTGCTCAGCACAGGCTGAGCCAAGGGCCTGGGTAATTCCTGGAGTCAGGAGACAATGCTCAGATATAAGTCGGGAGGGGGAGAAAAGCAGGCCCACCTCTCCTGGAGAAGCAAACACCAGAGTGGACTAAAAACCATTCTATTGGGTGAGATCAGGGATGGTCCTGGCTTAAGTACTATTTTCCTCACTAATGACAGTGAGCAGGCATGCTTTGTATGTGGGGGTCTTTGCAACCCTGAGCTCCAGGAAATGCCAACAGTACCATCAACAGAACCATCAGGGCTGTAGGCAAGAGTGGGTGCCGCAATGACCCCACCATTCTTGCTTTTCTTATTTTCTCCTCAGCACAGCCTTGGACCACTCGGCTGTGGGACCTCACTGGGTTCTCCTGTGAAGACCTCATACCCTGTGTCTTGAGCCTTCACCAAAAGTGGTGAGTCTATAAAAGGAAATAGATTCTCTTACCCCACTTCTGCCATAGGGGTTGTGTCCTCAAGTATGGGGGAAGGGAGGGAGCTCTCATAGGATGGCCCTCCATCCATACAGGCCTTTCCTGCAGTGAGGTGTGCGTCTCAGAGTTGACATTTAAACATTCCAAGGCCATACTGTTTTTTTCACTCAATTTTAACATTAAATGTGTGTGCAGTAGCTCTTTCCAACCCAAGTTGAATTCCATAGGCAGCAGAACATAATAGAAAAAGCAAGACCATCTCCCTGGGGGGTAGGAATTTCAGTATAAGACACATGATCTAGCTCAGGAGCTGGCAAACTGGCCTGGCACATACCCAGATGTTGCCCATCTCAGCTCGTACTCTTTCCTCCCACTCTGTGGCCCACTCACTCTGATCCCTACTCCTTCCCCATCACATGCATGTCTACTAAAGCCCCTGCCCCCAGTGACCTCCTTCTTCCACCAGACCATGCTGCCTCAGTGCCCCTTTCCCCTGCACGAGAGTCTGGGTAATTCCATCTTTCTGCTTATCCTCAGATGTCCCTGGAAGGTGTAACCACTTCCAGGATTCAGAACCCCTCTAAACCCAAAGTCCCAGACTCCCCTGCCAGCTTATCCAAACCGGAACCCCTCTTTTTCTGGAGTCATTCCTCCTCAGATTGCATTTGGTGCTCTGCGGATGAGGCCCCAGTCATTCCAGCAGAGACCTCAGGCCAGCCCATTTCTGGTTCTCCATTCCTGCATCCCGGGAGCTCTGAAGGCTGATGCACTTTCTTTGCACATCTAAGAATCTGAAGCCCTCAGTCTCCACTGTCTGTCCATGGTCACTCCCCCAGCCACCTCTGGGCGATGTTGCCTCTGCTTACACCTTCTGGGATGAGATCAGAAAACTCCAGCATGGCCCCAGATCCTTTTTGCCAGCCTCTGCTCTGGCCCACTTGCTTCTTCTCCCCACTCCCTGAGGTGCTCCAGCCTTGGGGGGACCTGTCAGCATTGCCCAAGGGTTGATGTAGGATTCAGCCCACCTCGTTTTCTCCTGTGGTGCCCAGACCTTGAAACTGATGGACTAGGAGCGCAGGTGACAGGTCAGCACGTGTCTGACCCATGCCTGTTTATACAAGGAGCGCAGGCAGTTATTACTGGGCTACCAAAAGTTATTATCGGGTTGTCCCCTACTTCCCAGAGTTTCTTTTTTCCAAACCAGATAAATTGGAACCATTTGTTTACAAACCGAACTTTTTTCTATGTGTACAATTCAACAGGCTCTTAGTGTACTCAGAGTTGTGCAGCCATCACCATAGTCCATTTATGAATATTTTCACCATCCTCTAAAGAAAAACCCTGCACTCATTACCTACATCACCTCATGTTCCCCCTCCATTCCAGCTCTGGACAAACACTCATCTATTTTCAGTCTCTGTGGATTTACCTGTTCTGGACATTTCATAGAAATGGAATCATACAATATGTGGCCTTTTGTGGCTGGCCTCTTCCACCCTCGTGTTTTTCACTGTAATGATACTCTGCTACATGGATGGACCACATTGTGTTTATCATTCGTGCACTGATGGACATTTGGGGTGTTCCCATCTTCTATTAATGAATCATGCTGCTATGAACATCGCGGACAAGTTTCTGTGTAAACGTGTTCACATTTCTATTGGGGATATTACCTGGGGGGGGGAACTGCTGGGTCATAGGTGACTCAAGGTTTAACCCTATTAGGAACTGTAGACTTTTCCACCGAGGCACCCTGCTTTACCTTCCATCAGTGGGCTGTTTTTGAAAATATGTTGTCCCCTCTCATTTCAGTGAGGGAAGCTAAAAATGGGAGTCTCTTGGAGTGGCGATGCTGATAATGCCTGTCCCAGAACCCTTCCTGTCCCTACACTATCTCTCGTGTTCCTCTGTTTGCAGCTTCCATGATGACGTCCCCAAGGATTACAGACAAGTCTCTCTGACCGCAGTGAAACAGAGGTTTGAGGACAAGCGCTACGAAGAGATCAGCCAGGAAGAGGTGCCACCCTCCTCCCGTCTCTCGTTCAGGGCAAGGACAGTTCCCTGTCTGCCCCTTGGGGCTTCTTACCTCCCTCTGATCCCGCCTTTCTCTCAGGTGCTGAGCTACAGCCAGGTGTGTGCAGCTCTAGGAGTGAAACAAGAGAGCCCAGAACCTGCATCTTTCCTCAACTCAGGGGACATTCATTCCTTCCTTAGCTCTCCCTCTGCAAGGAGAACCAAGAGGTTAGTAAACCCAGTGTCTGTAAGGGTGTGATGCAGTGTTGGCTCCCACGTGCTGAGCCTGGGTTCCCTCGTGACCCATGCAACTTCTTGAGGGGCTCCATTATTGTATACAGGGGGCTCCTAAGGCATTAGAGAGCAAAGGAACAGATCCCATGGAAATTGAAGCTGAGTTGAATCTAGGCCTTGGGCCCCTGTGCCTGAGCCGCACTGTCTGCAACCATTTCTTCCCTCCAACATGCTGTCTCTCTTGCTTTGACTGGTACCCTATGGGGAAAGATGGGCTTGAGCACAGGTTGAGCCCATCTCAGGCTCTGGCCCTGCCACACACCTGTCACATTACCCTGGACCCTCTACTCCATGGTGTTGTTGGCACTTCCTACACTTTCTAGCTATACCTGATTAGCATCCTCAGATCCTCCCTTACTCACCCTGACCTCCACCCTAATTTCCTGTGTGTATCCCATGTACTTCTGTCTCTCCCATCTCAGTGTCCTGGCTGTCCCACCTAGAATAACTTCCCTTCCCTGCCTCACCCACCTGAAGAACTTTTATTGATCCTGCAAAGTCCAGATGAGCCAGGATTCTCACTGTGCCTCCAGCCTTGCCTCTGGGACTCGAAGGGCAGGCACCGGGTGGCGGTGTCATCTCCATCACAGCGCACTGGAGCAGGGTAGCAGGTGTCAAGGACCTAACGAGGCTGCCTGTGACTGGGTTTTTGGCTCCCCCCGCCCCCTGTAGGAAGCGGGAGAACAGCCTCCAGGAGGACAGGGGCAGTTTCGTCACCACGCCCACTGCAGAGCTGTCCAGCCAGGAGGAGACACTACTTGGCAGCTTCCTAGACTGGAACCTGGACTACTGCTCCGGCTACGAGGGCGACCAGGAGAGCGAGGGCGAGAAGGAGGGTGACGGTGAGTCCCATGGCCACAAAGCCACCCAGGGGCCAGCAAGCAGAAGGATAGTTCTCATTGAGGGGCCCTGGCATTACCTGCAGGAGAACATGTCCAGACATAGAAGTGAGAGAGCAGAAGCCCTAAGACACCACAGCAGGTGGGAGAGGGCGAGGGTTTAGGCCAAATGTGTGTCAGGCTCCAGCCAGGCCTGTGTTTACAGAAGGGCCTCACAAGGGCAGGGGAAGAGGAAGACAGCCTGTCTGGAATTCACAATAAGGTCTTTCTGGAAGATTGTGTGAGGTGTCCCTGCACTGCCCTCTCAGGCTCTGTGCCTCACGTGCTCCTCCCAGGCAGGCTGCAGGAGACTCTGTCCCCATGTACTCAGGCAGCACAAGAAGCCCAGTTCAAGGAGTTTCTGTCAATTTTCCAATTGCTTGCTTTTGTGTCCATACAAGTTGTCACTTCCTTCTATCCCCTAAGTCCTGTTGGGTGCCACTCCAAATTTAAAGGAGTCACTTAACCCAAAGGAGATCAGTACAGGGGACTGTAGCAAGGTCCAGGATCTGGAGCTGAGAGAGCTGGGTGAGAGCTGGACTCTAGGCCACTGGGGTCCCAACTGGACAGGGTTATCCCAGTGCTCAGTCTGTGGCCTGACTTCTCCTGTAGTGACAGCTCCCAGCGGCATCCTCGATGTCACCGTGGTGTACCTCAACCCAGAACAGCACTGCTGCCAGGAATCGAGCGATGAGGAAGCCTGCCTGGAGGATGAAGGCTATCAGGACCTGAACGCCATGGTGACAAGCACCCAGACACCTCTGGCTCCAGGACCTGAGCCCCTTCTCTGCCACAGCAGAGAACTGGGCAAGGACATTGTGACCTCAGGGTACTCCTCCATCAGCGGTGTGAGTCCCACAAAGTCGATGGACAGCAGCCCACCCCAACCTACCTCAGCACCATCCCCAGGCAGTGACTCAAACATACAGCCTTGCCACCATCATGCCAGGAAGTCGTGTTTACAGTGTCATCCCCTGAGTTCCCCAGAGAGCAATGTTCCCCAGCAACAAGTGAAAAGGAAAAATCTATCAACCTCCATCAAGGAAGAGCAGGACACGAACTTGGGCTTCCTGAACGAAGCTGTGAGTGTGTCAGTGTTTGCCACAGGGAATCTTTGTGGAAACAGGGCTGCTGCTGCTGCACTAGCAAGGAGTGGGGGCACTGGCGATGGATGATATGTAGACGTCCGGTGGCCTCCACGGGGAACAGAGAGGAGAACTTGGGGCACTGACCATCTTTCACCAGGGGAGTCACATTTGAGCCATCAGAATGTCAAAGTCAGAACAAAAACTCATCCTTCTCTTTTGAAAGTTTAACCTCAAACAACATACCAGGTGAAGCCTGTTTCTGTCTCCTCCTGTGTCTGTCCTCCTTTCTTTCTGCGAAGCTTAAGCCTACGTCTCATAGCCAACCCCACTGAACCCCCACCCTGGGAGCTGACAGCTCTCACAATTGAGAACACATATGATCCAGGTAGTCTGGAACAGCTTCCTCGCTCCCTGCATCCACCTGGTTTGGGGTTTTATGGGAGCCGAGAGCTCCAAGCACACTGTCCCCATGACCACCTCTGCCTGCCGAGGTCATCTACTCTCTCATTGGACAGAGGGTCCCATGATGGGGAAGTCCTGCCCTGTGCATTGTCAGGGACTACATGTGATCACCTCAGATGTGACGGCCTTGACTTTTTGCAGGCCAGGGCCTCAATGTCTTGTCATAGGCCCCTTCACTCTCATATTCCCAGCTTATTTTAGAAATCTGTCTCTCCTCCCAGAATCATTTGTCTTGTCCCCAACAGATAATATCTGTATGGACGTCTCTTTTTGTGCTGAATTTCTGGTTCATTTCTTTTTCTGTATTTCTATCCTTCATTCTTCAAAGATGAAAACAAAAAATTTTTTAATAGAAGACATTAAAATTTTAAAAGTAAGAGATTCTTAACATTATTTAGAATCAACTGAAAAGAATCTAATTCAAACCCCTCAATGCTATCCTGACACTATGCAAAAAGAATTTTCCCAAAGAGGTTAGCCAGGCAGGGTTTTGCCAGGGCGGGGTGGGGGGGGGGGCGCAGTGTCATCTGTAACATCTGAGATGACCCAGATGCAGAAGAGCAGCATTCAGAGTCTTCAACCTGCCTGCTGGGTGAGGGTAGGTCTGCTGTGAGTTCCTGAGAACAACTAACTGTCCTAGAGACTGGGACCCTCCCCCGCCCCCACCCCGAGGCAACAGTCAAAAACAGCTGAGGGATCTGCCAAGTGGCCCAGACCTCTCTAGTTGTGATGACCACTGACACCATGCTACGATAGCTTTTGTTTCCTCTCAAAATGTCAGATACACTGGCCAGGAGTGTCCCTCAAATGCTCTTGAACCAGAGGATGTGGAGGTGGAGATGCTGATCCATTGGTCTTTCCTGGGTGCCTGTGTGTGTGTGTGTGTGTGTGTGTGTGTGTGTCTCCAGGGAGTTCTCTGCTACTGTAAGAGAATACTGACCACACCGTGTGTATGTGCTTAAGGGGATGCCCAGTGTTGGGATCATGGACCTTCTGTTGACCGTGTGCTCCTGGGCCTCTGTGAGCCTCATTTTCCTCACTTGTAAGATGGGGCAATACCTACCTCACAGGGGTGTTGTGAGGATTAAATGTGATGAGGATAGTGGAATCCGAGTGATATGCATATCTAAACTGCCTTCTTGTCACTTCCTAATATCACCCAAGTCACATTGGGGCACTTGTCCATAGCCCCTTATCAAAATTCCAACTCTGGGTGAACCCAGTTCTTTGCCTTCCCCCAGCTTACACCTGTAGAAAACCACTCCAGTGGAACACAACACTGTGTGACCACAGTGTGGGGTCTCCCTGTGTCTCCCCAAGTTCTAATGGTCACCTTGATAGCTCCTGACTGGTGCTGTCTGCCTGCATCTCCTCAAGTCCTAACCATCACTTTGGTGCCCTGTGACTGTGTTATGGGGTCTCCTAAGTACCGATGGAAGCATTTTCCCCTCCTCCTACCTCACAGAGAATCTCATTTTTGGCAGAAATGGCATTAGCATTCCCCTATTGGGCATGAGTATGGGCCACTGCAGGTAAGAGGCCACCCTAAGAACAGTCCCAGGGTTGCCTGAGTCCCAGCCTTTCTCCCCCTCTCTCTGCCCTGTCCCCTCAAGGTCCCTCCATGTCCTTCTCCCCTGTGCTGCAGCACTTTCCTATTAGAGACTATAAAATGGCCGGCTCTCCTTTAAACAAACCTCTCTCGGAAGATTTGTCCTTTCGGATTCCTGGGAATCTCTTTATTCTTATCTCCAATTACATTGCCCTTGCTGCCTGCATTACTCCTCCCATTCAGGGTGTTCAATCCCTTAGTCACCGAAGACCCCATCCCTCCGACACGCTCCTAGTACAGCCTCCCATTGCTTCTTTGACTCTGGGCTCTGCAGTCCTATCATCCATTCCTCACCTGTCCCTGTCCATGCACAAGTGCTGCACCTTGGACCATCTTGCTTCATCCCTCTCTGCCCAGGTGCCTACCCGATGTCTCCTCTGGGTGTCATCACCTTGCCAGTATGTCCAAAAGTAAACACTCCCTCCTTCCTCAACCCTGCTCCCAACACACACATCATCCACACCCCTAGCGACCGTTTTCAGTAAACACAGATTGTGCCCCTTCATGTGCTTCTCCCTATGCCAGATGGGGTCAGCAAGGCAGGTAGGCCCCAGTTCACAGTGACGTCAATAAGGACAAAGAAGAAGCCAACCGTAAAGCGATCACAGATGCCACCATCTACCCAGTTACCCACACTAGACGCCTGCGCAGCATCGGATGTCCGTTACCCGAGGGCTAGAGTTGTAGCTCACGGAGGAAGACAGGGCGCGGAGCCCTGGAGTTGGGACGGAGGAGGTGGCCCTGAGCTCTGGGATCCGATAGGGTAGCCCAGCCGGAAAAGGTTGTCTTATAGCACGGAAGGGGTGGGACTTTCCGACGGCGGCAGATTCCGAAGAATGGCTGCTTCCTTCACACTGCCCTCCGCCTGCTCTCGCCGGTAGGGTCAGAGCTGTGGAGGGAGCGTGGCTGGAGCGAGCGCGGCCCAAGGAAGGCTGGCTCCGGAACTGAGCTGCCGGTGTGTCCCTTCCAGGCTGGTGGCCGAGCTGTGGAACGCCCTGGACGCCTGTGCCGAGCGACAGCAGGAGCTGGAGCGGAGCCTGCGAGTCTCCCGGCGGTTGCTGGGGACCTGGTACGTGGACCCCCGACCGCCAAGTAGTCCTCCCTCGCGCCCTCAGAAGCCCTCTCAGAGTGCCCGGGCCGAGAGGCCAGGCCTAGCGCCCATTTCCGAATTGCCAGTCATCGGGTTCCCCCTCTTTCCCTGAAGGCTCTGAGGCTGGGGTTTTGCTTCCAGATCAGGTGGCCCTGTGGGGTCTTTTGGGCCTGGGCTCTATCTCCTTGTGGTGCCACAGGTTGCCCTGTGTCTTCGCAGGGAACCAGCCAAGACCCCAGCTCCGGAGCCAACCCCAGGGCTAGAAACTAATGAAGAGGCCCCATTTCCAGGTAAGCCTAAGCACCCACCTCCAGGTGCTGCCCCTGGCCTGTCTTCTGGCATGCGGTGCTGAGGGACTCTCCTGGGGGACAGTGGTGAAAGACCACTTCATGTCTTGACTTTCACAGCATGCAAGCCCAGCCCCCAAGACCTTGAGGAGCTGGAGCTTCTGACCCAGGCACTGGAGAAGGCTGTACAAGTTCGAAAAGGCATTTCTAAGGCTGGAAAAAGAGAGAAGGCCTCCAGCCTGAAGTCTGGGTCCACTGCCACTTCTGCTACCACAGCTCCTGCCCCACCCCGAGCTTCTGAGACAAAACCCCCCAGGGGCATCCACCAGATCACCATGCCTGCCAAGGGCCTCCCTAAGCCCAGGCTTCTTTCATCGGGGGATCAGACCTGTATGGGGAGAGGGACCCAAGATGCCAAGCCCGGACCAAGCCTCGGGGACCAACAAATAGCTCCACTGGCTGCTCCTCGGGCCTCAGAAGCTTTCACACTCAAAGAGAAGGGGTAGGTTTCCAGACCTTCACTGGAGAAACTGTTCTCTGCCTGATTAGACCCTGGCTAGCAGCTGGAGTCCAGGGTTTGGGGTGACAGGGAGGGCAGGACATTGAGGTGGATGTGAGTTCTGGAGTGCTACCCATGAGGCCCATGCCCTGAAGCTGGCAGAATGGAGAACAGCTGGCTGTGAATGTGCCAGGCTTGACGAGCTAGGGCCTGTCCCACTCTCCTCCCTGGTTCTCCAATGTCCTATTCTCTTATCCACCCAGCCTAGGGGCTCAAGGTGGGTTGTGCCTTTAGTACCCTCTCTTCTGCCTGCCAGGGCAGGCCTGGACTGGTCTGGCTCCCATGGTCACTCTGGACGCCCTGTTCAAGGGGGTGGGGGTGGTTAGCCTCACCCCTGACTGGGCTTTGAGCAGGGAGCAGGGTCTGTAGCCCCAGAATGAGGTGAGGCTGCTCAGAGCACTGGCTTCCCTGACAGGACCCTGCTGCAGCTACCCACGGCCTTCAGGAAGGCGGCTTCCCAGAACTCCCGGTGAGCCTGAGTCTTGCGACTGGGTGGAGGTGGAGGGGAAGCCAGGGGAGTGTGGAGAACAGGGAAGGGGCCACATTGGTAAGACTTTTCCAACAGATCCCTCTGCTTTCTTTGCTAGGTGGAGACACTATATTAAATTCTACTCAGCTCAGACTGCCATAGTCACCTTAGACATAGTGAACTTTGAGGCCCCCAGCTCAGCTACTTACTTACAAGCTGTAAAACTGAGCAAAGCACTTGGTGCCTTTCAGTCCCAATTTGTCTTCCATGTGCAGGTGATGATAATAGTACTAGCTTTGTAGAGATGTTAACCGAGGTTGTTCCTTTCAGGTTATGTACTGTACCTGGCACAGAGCCAGCACCGAGAGCTCTTACCAGTCATCCTAGTCACCAGTCACTGCCAGGCCTTCCCTCCTTCCTCAAATTCTCTCCTAGTAGTTCCCAGAGTGGGACAGCTCTCTGGACTGCATCCTCTTAGTTCCTTGAGCCCTCCAAGGACCCTCTTGGCACTCAGACATCCCAGGCTGAGGCCCCTACCCTGACCCTTGCCTACTTCCCAAAGCCCAGCCCAGCTGGCTAGAATAACGATCCCTCTCTGGTTCCTGGTGCCTCTCTGGTGCCCATGTGTGCATCCCAGCCTGTGGGCCCAGCTCAGCTCTACACAGACCAGTGATTCCATGGATGCTACTATGTCCTCCAAAACCCAGTTCCTCCAGAAAATGCAGATGACTGTATCCTTGCTGGTTTTGCGAGGGTGGTTGGGGGTGGGGGAGTATCTGGTTCTGTACTTCCTAGGAGTTGCAGAACTCATAGAATGAGGAGCAACTCCTAGAAGGGTTAGAGCTACTCCCAGATCCTACCTTTGGGGGCAGGGGGTGGGGCGTGACCACAGGGGAGTTTCCCTGACCTGTGTCCAGTCAGGTTGGCCCAGCTCTGGGCTCAGTGCTGCAGAGGTGGAGGCAGAAGTGGGGCGCCTGCAGAAGGCCTGCTTGCTGCTGAGACTGCGAATGGTGGAGGAACTCACAACAGGTCAGTGGACCCTGATATAGGTCTTGGGGTAGAGAAGGCTGCAGGATTGACCTGGACCCAGCCTGCCCTCCCTGGCCCTTTCATAGACCCCATGGACTGGATGCAGGAATACCGCTGCCTGCTTACCTTGGAGGGGCTGCAGGCCCTTGTCGAGCAGTGTCTCTACAGGCTGCAGGAGCTGCGGACAGGTGAGACCCCCACCCCCTGTGCTGAAGTCTGGTCAGGGGTCAAGGTCTTCTAGCCATAGGTAACATTGGGACTTTAACAGCCAGCTAGGAGCAGAGGCAGACAGACCCTTCCCCTCGTTACCCCACTGTGTTCTGAGTTCTCCCCTAGTTGTCCTGTGGGACCAGCTGGGGCAGCTTTCCTGGCACACAAAGCCCCACAACTATAAGTAGTTGGCTTATCTGTCCAGTTATTGAAAAAGTAGCATGTGAGAATCAGAGAAGTATTGGCAAATAACTGGCCTAGCCTTGCAAGAGTTGACTGGACAATAGGGCTTCATCCAGGAGGCAAAGGAAAACTTCGAGACCTTAGAGGAGAGTGGGGAGGAGGTGTCTGGCTGTCAACCCATAAGGCCACAACCCCTGTCCTCACAGCAGTAGTGGAACAGCAGCTGGGGCCGTGGCCTGAAGGGAGACTCCCCAGGGCCTCATTGTCCTGTGGAGGAGGAGCAGGCTCCATCTGGAGCCCCCAGCTGCTTCTCTACTCCAGCACCCAGGAGCTACAGACCCTGGCAGCCCTCAGGCTTCGGGTGGGCATGTTGGACCAGCAGATCCACCTGCAAAAGGTACTCCCAGAGTAGGAGGTAGGGAGTAGGTGACTGGGTGGGTGCCAGGAGAGGCTGGGCTGTGGGGAAGATTCCAGGTCTGGAGCCTTGTGAGGGCTCGAGAGCCTGTCTGTGCTCCTCTCCACAGGATCCCCCAGGAGGATGGGAGCCTCTGGGCCTGTGCACTTGCCGGCAGTAGAGAGAGCTGGGAGCTTTTGGAGGAGGGAGGTGCTGGAGTGTGGTGCCCCAAAGCCTGCCCTGGAATTGCCCCACCCCTTGTGGAGCCCTGGGCTAGCTGTCTGGGACAAGGCCTCCCCACAACCTTGACCCTGCATCTCATCCCAGGTCCTGATGGCAGAACTCCTCCCTTTGGTGAGCACACAGGAGCCACTGGGACCAGCCTGGCTGGCGCTGTACAGGGCTGTGCACAGCCTTCTCTGCGAAGGAGGCCAGCGTTTCCTCACCATCCTTCGAGATGAGCCTGCTGACTGAACCCTTCTTGTGGCAGGGCGAGCTGGTTCTGGGTCTGTTGGGGAGAGCACCCCTTTCTGGTCAGAGTTTAGTGAACAGGGGTTGAAGGGATTTTCACTTGTGCAGTGGTCTGAGCTGAGATTCCTATACTCCCCTGGGAAACCAGATTTCCAAGGAGCGGGGACGGCCTCCTGGCTCTTCCTGAGGAACTAGGGCCCTTCTCATAGCTGCTAAACCTGCTCAGGGTACAGCAGGGCCCTGCACAGGCTTGGGGAGTTCAGAGGCCCTAGGGGGCTTTTCTTAGCTACCTCTATTTTCTCACTTTAGGCTCAAAAGCTGCTTGTGTGACATTAAAGCTACTTTAGAAAGTATATATATGTACATCCTACGAAGGTGGGATTTTGTGCGTATTTGTTTTATTTTATTGTGTTTTTGTTTGTCAAAAATATATCAAGTATATTTACCAAGAACACTCATATCCCTTCTGTATTGTAAGGCACGGGGTAAGGCCACTCAGGGTAGCTGCACTGGGCACTCACCTCATGTACTGGCCCCAGCACAGGTGCCTAGATCTGTGCTGGGCTCATTGGAAGACACAAAGCCACAGGCACGTGTTGGAGTAGGTGGGCACTATGTGCCCATGGCTATCTATCTTGGCACCCATGCCCACCACCTCCTGGGCAATTGCTGTGGCTAGGGTGGGCCCTCCACACAGAGCAACAACCAGAGAACAGACCCTTTACTGAACACTCCTCACTTTCTCCACTATTGCCCCTTATGGGGTTCCTGCCTCCCCTGTTGAAGGAATTGTTGCTTTGGAAGGCAAAAAAAAGTAGAGGTCAAGGTCATGGCCTCTGGTTTTAAACCAGTTGCAAATTGGAGTTTACATTGTGACTTGTTTGCTGCTATGAGACTTTCAGCAAGATTCTTAAGGACTCCGAGCCTCAGTTCTCAGTTCACACTGTCCACAGTGTGGTTATTAGCTCTGGGGCTAAGGTGAAGATAAATGAGATGATGTGAGATGCTTCACAGTGCTGGGCCCTGCTGAGGTCTGAGAGGCTGTGGCATTCTTTAAATGAACCTTTACTGAGCACATCCAAGGACCAAGCACAATGCTCAGAGCTGAGGCACTGGCCTCTATAGTGGACAGTGACTGGGACAGGGAGTAGCACCAGCCTCTGTCCCAGGGGACACCCAGGCCCAGGGGGCAGGTAACTCAGAGCCAGTGTAGCAGATACAAGGGGTGACCTGGGTGATGTTGAAACAGCTTCAGGGTGGCTCCAGGTCTCCTGCAGGAGGCCCTACTACAAAAGTCCCCATCGTCCAGCAGGCTAGAAATCTTGGACATAGAGTCCTGAGTCTCATTGGTTGCTGGGGACCAGATAGAAAAGGGGGGAAAAATACAAAAGGAAAAACCAGGGGCTTTGTTGCAATGAGGGGCCTTAAGGGAATGGAACAGTACCAACCACTCCAGGACAGGACCCAGGGAAGAGGGTACAGACAGACCCTGACAGACAGCTGGTCAACCCACTGGTGCCTCCAGAGCTGCCCAAGTGCTCAGATCATGAGGAATCCTTAATCCTCAGGGTGGACCTGACCACCACCCTAGAATCAGTTTCCATAGCTGGTAGTTTCCACTAGAATTATTTTATCCACTGGTTCACTTGGTTTATTGTGCACCTTTCTTACTGGACCTTTGTCCCACGAGGGCAGGGGTGCTGTCCACCTGGATCCCTGGTCAGGCCCAAACGAGTGTCCAAAGACCCACATTATCAGGCTAATCCTGGGCACTGGTGGTGTCCTGTAGGTCACTGGGGACCTGGACCTTCTTGGGCAGGGGCTTGCTACAGATAGTATGAGGGGGATGTCTGGGTAGGCCCCAACACAAGGCCCACAGAGCAGGAAAAGGAGACCCCATCTAGATTAGCATCTGCCCCATCAAGTCAGAAAGCAGCGAACTCTCATGGGTGTCTTGGCAAGTGGGAGCAGGGGCTGAAGGGGCACCCACATCTACCCGAGTGTAGCCTCCACATTGGTGGCATGAGTGCACCCAAGTTTCACCCATGGTACCTGCCAACATCCCTGGGCCCTGTATTTGTTTCCGTGGGCCATGGGGAACACAGGGTAGGGGGTGGGGATGGGGATTGTGGCCTCCATGCGTCCTGCCATTCAGCAACGTGGCTCTACTCACAGGCTGCCCTGCAAAAGATCATAGCCATCACCTCCCTGCGTGGACCTTGCTTGGACCCGACCCAGGATGAGTCGCTGTCCCATTCACACCTGTCTCAAGACTCCTGGCTGCCTCAGTGGGGAGCAGGGAGGAGGTATTGTTCCATGAGCCAGGAATGCCCTGAGCCTCATGCACAAGGCCTGATTCCCAGCAAGGTCATGGCAAGCCAGGAGCCTCCTCCCTCTGGACCTCACGCAGGCTGGGCAGACACAGTACAGTGCATAGGTCACTGAACCCCCACCCCTAATTCTTGGGAGGCGCAGGCGAAAGGGGCTCAGAGGCCATTTCCCTTTCCTCTCCCATCGGTTTTTCCCATCTCTCACCACTCTGACCACTGTTGCTTTTCTGCTTTTCACTTGGTGCACAGAGCTGATTGCAACCGCAGAGCGTGCCTGGCTTATGGACAGGGCGGGCGAGAGTGCGGCATGGGGGGTCCTGTAGTGAGTGCAGGATGCAGGTTGGCAGTAGACCACAGAGTCAGCTTGGCCACCATCCTTGGAGAGAGGAGCAGTGTACTGTCTCCTTGTCCCCAGTCGTCTGTCTTCCTCTTCGGGTTGGAAGCTCCTCAAGGCATAATAGGTGCTTAATAAATACATGTATCTCTGTAAACATGTGGTGGCTTGAAAGCTTCTTGCAGAAACAGCAGGCCCTGGGCTAGGCCAGGAGTATTTAATCGGTCACCCTTTTAAAGGAAATACCCCAGCCCTCTGAGGCCTCAGATTGTCAGACCCCTCTGTGCCTCCCCCAGACAGTTTCCTAGAACACTCCAAAACCAGCAGGAGTGAGAAGAGGAAGGAGTAGGGAGAATGCAACAGCCTGAGGAATTGCTGGAGGGGGCAGGGAAGCAGAGCCTCTTCTAAGGTACCAGGGCAGGGCAGGGAAGGGCCAGGGAGGAGGGAGGTGGTGTGAGAGGCCACAGTCAGGGGCTGAGAACAAATGGCAGAGTCCACAAGCAATGAGCTGCGCTGGAGGCCGTGGGGAAGGCCCACCTAGCTCCCATCACATCATCTGCCAGGGCTGCCCTGGGGGCCAAAAGAGAATGTGTGCAGAGGGCCATTCCAGGGAGGCAACCCTGCTGCCTGCAGCCTCCTCCCCGGGGAAGCTGGTTGTGCAACAGGCCGAGGGCTCACCCCCATGAACACTCACCACAGGCTGAGCCCTGGGGGCCTCCTTCCACCACACCAGAAGCCACCAGATGTTCTGCAGACCTCAGTGAGGAGGCTGAGCTGCAGACAAAGCGTCAAAGGCTGACAGAAAGAGGAGAGGCTGTTCCCCCTTTCCTCCCTCCTGGCAGGAGTCCTGAATCCAGACAGCAAGGGTTTCCATGACAGCTTGTCTCAAACCCTGTGGAACTCCTGCTTTGGGCCTGGGCATTTTTCCCCACCGTGGCCATTTGGTCACCTTCTTGCTTCTAAGGTCCTCAAAGGATCTATCGCAGCACCCACTCTCCCACCAGAACTCTTCCCATCCCAGGCAGCATTTGAGGATGGCAAGCAGAGGGCCTTTAAAAAGGTGGTTGGGAAGGTGTTCTTTCTGACCTTGACCGCTCCCAGAGCAGGTGTGCATGCACAGCAAGCTGGACAGGGTACAGACAGACAACCTGGTGAAGATGTTCTTCAGCCCAGAAGAGATGGACTTCCTGCAGTGACAGCCCCGGAAAGTACGGCAGCACCCCCTCCCTCCCCAGCCAATAGAGGAATCTGTCCAGTGGTGAGTCAGGGCAGTAGGATGAGCTCTGAAAGCATCCAGCTAACCATGGACTGGTAATCAGACCCACTGTGAGGATCTCTGTCCTACAGCCTAGACTAGCCAGCTGTTGGGGACCAAGGAGCAATGGGGCACTTATATCTGCTGCCCAGCAGGGGGACTCTGCTCACAGCCATCTGAATGTTGCTACTATGATTGGAGTGATTGAAGTAGACATGGCAGGAGAGCCTACTGCCCTCCAGAACTGGCCAAGGGCTCAGGACACAGGCTCAGAGGCATGACTGGGTGCTGGTGCAATACAATATTTAAGTATTTGTGTAGACAAAGTATAAATGATTCGTGTTATGCCATGTTGCCCAGGGCACCAGTGTCTGGACGTTTCATCCTTGTTGGCGGTGGCTGCCTTGCTTTCTGGTAGAGGCATGGAGTGGGTGGCCACGGCCTCTGGAGTGGGATGAACTGTGCTCTCAGTGGAGGCAGCGGAACTGGGCTGGAGCCATGGCCAGTACAGTGGTAGCAGTTGGACTGACCATTGCTGCTGTAGGATTTGCAGTCCATTATGTTTTGCAAGCCTTGAAGCATATGGAGCCTGAAATCAAACTAGTTTTTCTTTCTCTTTTTTTAAAAGATTTTATTTATTGCCTCTCACGTACCCTCCCACCCCACCCCCACCCCCCGCCACTGGGGACCTGGGCTGCAACCCAGGTATGTACACTGACTGGGAGTTGAACCAGCGACCCTTTGGTTCACAGTCCAGTGCTCAGTACACTGAGCCATGCCAGTCAGGACCAAACAAGTTTTTCAAAGTCTACCAAAATCTGTGAGGCTTCTTAACATTTTCATTAATTCTTTGCTGCCTGTATGGGAAGCCTAGAACTCGAAGAGGGCCTTCAGTGGTGGCTGTTAAAGAGGTGGGTTTGAACCCCAAATGACAAAACAGAAGCAACATTAATACTAAGTGTGAACCCTACTGCCAATAAAGGAAAGATAAGAGATGCTCATTGACGAATTATGCTTTTAAGTCACCCAGATGAGGGAGGATCTCCTTATATAACAGCCAAAATTGATGAAGCTAAAGATTTACTAGGTCAAGCTAAAAAGTAAAGTAAATGTATGATGAATTTTAAAGTTCTTATCAGTATGTGTACAAGTACCAGTTTTTTATAAAATGTCCCAAAGCCACAAATTTTAGACATGATTTAGCACAAACTAAGTCAAACCCTTGTATCAGTTTGTTTAAATTTGAGGATTTTGTCAGATTATAGAATAGTTATAGATTTCTGCTCAGTAATTATGGGCAAATACATACCATTTGAATAGAAATATTTTTCATTACTCGTTTAGCAAATAATTTAGTACTTACTCAAGGCAAAGTGAACATGAAGGTCCCTGCTCTCAAGGAACCCCAATCTAGTGGGAGACTGATAAACTGGTAATTAACATACAATGTGATAAATACTATGATGGACTTAGCAGAGGTTATAGGGGACTCATCTCATTGGGAAGAAAGGTTGTCAAGGTACAGAGAGCTGGCTCAGTGGCTTGGAGCTGTGAATTTAAAAATTAATGTAGCCACAGTTTGACCTAAAAAAAATTCATGTAGGTATGTATATGTCACTGACAGGATTCAGATTTCATACATTTAAAATCTGAATGATTCATGTTTAAAAAAAATGTGGGTGCTACGCTCTGCCAGCTCACTCATTTGTGTACAGCTCTTTGTTGTAAGGGGCACATTCTTTTTATTGGGAAGTTGAGGGACAGGGCCTCATCACACCTGCTCTGTGGGTAGCCACAGCCATCGTGTTGCTGCTAAATGTTAAGGGAGAAGCCAGCAATCCCTGTGAGCCTCCTGGGTGAGCCCTTCCAGAGTCTCCCATCATCTCATTATTCCCTCCATACACACCCTGACCCTGCATTTGTTCCAGTCAGACCTGAGAATGGGCCTGACCAGAGGGTGTCACTCACTCTAGGTGCCTCATCACCCTCTCTTCCTCCTTCTTCTCCAAGGTCAAGGCCTCTTGCTCTCTCTTCTTCAGTTTCCCAGGAGGCTCCAGTGTCCTCCTGTTCTTCCCCTCCTAAATAGCACAGGCATTCTGTTTTTCTCCGTCCTCTTGTGCGTCCTTGCGGTGTCTCAGGCCCAGCAGAGGATGGTAGCTCCACTAATACAGACACGTGGCCTCCTCCACTGGCTGCAGGGTTTGGCCTGGAGTCAGCCTCCCATCTGAAACTTCAGGCCTCAGAGCTGTCCCAAGTAGGATGTGTTCCCATGTTTCTTTCCCTTTCCACATGAGGCCAACTCCTTCTGGGATGCTTGGCTCCCCTCCATCAAGGACCTCAAGGTGGTTGGGAAGGGATCTCTCCATCTAGAATGATTTCTGGATCCTTGTGGCTGGGGTCACTCTCAGCTGCAACTGCCCCATCCCCAACTGGTGTCCAGGTTACCCACCTGGGCTTCTCCTGAGTTTCCCTGCCCAAACTTACTGGTATGTGGGCCAGGCTCAGGGGTAAGGCACAGGCATCTGTGACCAGCACCCTCACCCCCATGGATCAAACCCCTCTCTTTACCTCTCCATAGGTATCCAAGCCCCTGAGCCCCAAAGGAGACCTGCCACCTGGTTGGAGGCACCGGCTCCACAAGTTTCCACTTCCTCCCTGCTAGCTTGGCTGGGCCCATCATGGTGTTACAATTAGACAGAGACCCAGGAAAAGAGTTTAGCCTGATGTGGGTAGAGGATGATGCCAGCCTCATCCCTTAGATGAGTTCAGGCCTGTCGCAGGGGCGCAGTCCTTCCTGAACAAAAGGCAGGAGGGATTCACGCATGTTGAACGGACAGCTTATCAAATCCCCCAACCCCACACCAGCTCTGGGAATGCTAAATAACAAGGCATGTGGCCAAAGAGGAAACTGAGGCTTGAGCAGGTTAAGGAATGTGAACTATACAGCTGGAAATTAGAGCTTAGACTCAAAATCAGACCTGGTTCCCATCCTGGATTCTTTCTACTAGAGCAGAAGCAGACTGCTGCCTTGGGGACACCCCACAACCACCAGGATGGCTCGGTTTCCCATGCCCTGAGTATGTCCTTTACCGACATCAGGGAGCATCCAGGCACCAGACTTCAGACTTCAGACTCAGGGCACAGCCTACCTGATAGGCCTGAGGGGAGAGCCTGCCAGACCCCCTGCCCAGCATGTAACACAGCCCCAGGAGCAGTCAAGGTCTGGCTGCCTGCCAGTGACCCTGCTGGGTGGTCCTCCACAGGCTGCGTGGCTGAACTTTCCCCTCCAGACCCCTCCCGGCCGCGAATTCCTGGCTCCTCGGCCCCTCCCCCACTGGTTTAGCCTGTGTCTGAATCTGCTTCTGATTCCCTCTATGCCGAGGAGGCCCCCTCTTCTCCCCTCCCTCCTCCCCGGCCCCTGCAGCTCCGCCTCCGGCTGGGCCCAGGCTTGAGCCTGCTGCGCCCCCCACCCCCACCTGGCACTCTCCGCAGCCCGGAGGAGGTGGCGAGGCCCGGGCACCCCAGGGCCCTCCCTCCTTTGGCAATTCCCAGGAGGCCGGGAGACCCGCTGCCGTGGGTGAATGTGAGTAGCGTGCGGTGGGTGGGGCCTCTGCGGGCGGAGGCGCCAGGAGCCTTGGCGAAGGCTGTCATCGCTCCAGGCCCAGCGGGAGGACTCGCCAACATTCTTGCTGCTGCACTAGGCCCGGGGCGTGCCTGTCTACTCTCACCTCTGGGCCCCCGTTGGGGCTACCTGGAGCCTGTGGTTGCTCAGCATTGCGCGCTGGTCCACAGAGCTTCTGACCGGAGCTCTACCCCCTGGAGGGCAGCGGTGTGGGGCCACGGCCAGCTGGCTGACACACGGAGGCTCCGGCCATGCCCAGCTGGCCCTGGGCACTGCTGCTGACCGCGGGCACGCTCTGGGCCGCGCTGAGCCCGGGGCCACCAGGGCCCACTGACCCCTGCCACGACGAAGGGGGTGCGCCCCGAGGCTGCGTGCCTGGCCTAGTGAATGCGGCCTTGGGCCGCGAGGTCCTGGCGTCCAGCACCTGTGGGCAGCCACCCACGCAGACCTGTGACTCCTCTGATGCTCGTCGGACACATTCTGCTGCCCTCCTTACCTTCACAGGGGGCACCACAAGCCCTGTGTGCTGGCGTTCGGACTGGCTGATGCAGGCGCCCCTCAACGTGACCCTCACAGTATCCCTGGGCAAAACTTTTGAGCTGGTGTTCGTGAGCTTACGCTTCTGCTCCACGCCCCCTACCTCAGTGGCCCTACTCAAGTCGCAGGACCATGGCCGAAGCTGGGTGCCACTGGGCTTCTTCTCCTCCTGCTGTGACCTGGACTATGGCCGCCTTCCTGCCCCTGCCAATGGCCCAGCTGGCCCTGGGCCTGAAGCTTTGTGCTTCCCTGAGCCCCAGACCCAGCCTGATGGTGGTGGCCTTTTGGCCTTCAGCGTGCAGGACAGCAGCCCGCCAGGCCTGGATCTGGACAGCAGCCCTGTGCTCCAAGACTGGGTGACCGCTACAGACATTCAAGTAGTGCTCACAAGGCCTGCCATGCTGGGAGATACCGGGGACTCCAAGGCCATGGCCCCTTACTCTTACTCAGCCACTGAGCTCCAGGTGGGCGGGCGCTGCAAGTGCAATGGGCATGCCTCGCGGTGCTTGCTGGACACCCAGGGCCACCTGATCTGCGACTGCCAGCATGGCACTGAAGGCCCTGACTGTGGCCGCTGCAAGCCCTTCTACTGCGACAGGCCGTGGCAGCGGGCCACAGCCCGGGAAGCCCACGCCTGCCTTGGTGAGGCCTTGGAGGGTGGTCTGGGGATCCTGGACCCAGCCAGCCTGCCCCTGACCCATCCCTCTCTGCAGCTTGCTCCTGCAATGGCCATGCCCGTCGCTGCCGCTTCAACATGGAGCTGTACCGACTGTCAGGTCGCCACAGTGGCGGTGTCTGCCTCAACTGCCGGCACAATACTGCTGGCCGCCACTGTCACTACTGCCGGGAGGGCTTCTATCGAGACCCAGGCCGTGCACCAAGTGATCGCCACATTTGCAGGGGTGAGCCTGCATATCCTCACCCTCTAGTTTCCAACATCCCCAGATGGGTTTCTGACCATTTTTCCTTTGTCCTCAGCCTGTGACTGTCACCCTGTTGGTGCTGCTGGAAAAACCTGCAACCAGACCACGGGCCAGTGTCCCTGCAAGGATGGTGTCACTGGCCTCACCTGCAATCGCTGCGCTCCTGGTTTCCAGCAGAGTCGCTCTCCAGTGGCACCCTGTGTTAGTGAGTGACCTCGTTCTGCTTAGGCTGCCCCAGCTCCCTGCTGCTGCCTACCTGTCTGTTGAGCACTCCAGGTCCCCCTGCCCCGCTCGAATGCAGGCCATTCTTCCACCCTCTCTGCAGAGACCCCTGTCCCTGGACCTACTGAAGAGAGCAGCCCTGTGGAGCCTCAGGGTGAGCGGACACAGATTGGGGTCCTAGACTAGCAAGTCCATGGGGGGCAGGGGTGCTGTGGGATCAAGAAGGGGAGGAGGAGAGGTTGAGGGAAGGAAGTGGGGGATCTGTGCCAGCCTCCCTACTACCTTACCCCCATCCCCAGACTGCGATCTGCACTGCAAACCCACTCGTGGCAGCTACCGCATCAGCCTGAAGAAGTTCTGCAGGAAGGACTATGGTAGGCAGCCCTCAGGCCTCCTGCCCTCACCTTCTCACCTTGTCCTCCCCACTTTTCCTTTGGATACCCTGACCCTTGCTGGGCCCCAGACCATTACCCAACCCTTTGGTCTCTCATTGTGCCCTCCCTCTCCAGTGGGTGTTTTCTGTGGCCCTCCTCTACCTTCCCTCCCAGCCAAGGACACCCAGTGCTCCTCCACATGGCCTGCCCTCTTCTAGCCTGACTCTGCCTCCCTCTCACCCTTGCTGCAGCGGTGCAGGTGGCCGTGGGTGCACGCAGTGAGACACGTGGCTTGTGGACACGCTTCCCAGTGGCCGTGCTCGCTGTGTTCCGGAGCGGGGAGGAGCGCGCAAGGCGCGGGAGCAGTGCACTGTGGGTGCCAGCACGGGATGCTGCCTGCGGCTGCCCACGCCTGCTACCTGGCCGCCGCTACCTGCTGCTGGGGGGCAGCCAGGGAGCCACAGCCGGGGATCCAGGGGGCCGAGGGCCCGGGCTCAGCGCCACCCGCGGGAGTCTCGTGCTGCCCTGGCGTGACACGTGGACACGGCGCCTTAGGAGGCTGCAAAGGCGGGAGCGTCGGGGACGCTGTGGAGTGGCTTGAGCCTGCGGGGCCAGGCTGGGGCTGGGCTGGGCACTGCTCCTACATCAAGGTGCACATTCAACTAGTGCATCGTCTGCAGATGAGTCTGTGCTTGCATACCACGCGTAGCCATCTGGGCCCCCGCCCGGCCCTGCAGGACACCTTCCTCTGTGCCTCCAGCCAGGGCCCAGGAGGGGTTGTGACCTACACAGCAACACAGAGGGATGTCATAGCCCCAAACCAAAGATCTGTTTGGAAGCTTCTTTTGGCCACATCACAGAGGATTCCTGGATTCCCCTACACTTGCGCTATCTGCCCCCTCCAAGGGGTGGGGGGGTACCTTGGTACCTACAGAAGGCTGAGAACTTCCTTGTGGGGTCCAATACTTTGGGGCTCTGTGAACACTCCAAAGGCCGCTGTGACCCGCCTGCCCGTGATGTCATAGTCCTTCAAAAGGCGTTCTCATCTTTATAAAAGGCACTGGAACATCCCCCCAAAAGTTCTGCTGTTTTTCGTGAATCCAGGACCCATTCATTATAGGTCTGAGAACACACCAAGGGTCGGTGTGACTCCACTCCTCATGGACTCTCATAATCCACCAGAGAGCACTATAACTCACCCATAGGCACTGTGGCCACCACAGATGTCCACAGACCCCGTTGAGGATTGGTGACACTGGTTCCCCCACCCCTGGCCACAACCCGTAGAGGGCGCTGTGACTCCTCCCCCAGAGAGGATGGAGGCCTCTGGTTCCCCCCTGTCCCCTGTGCCTGCCCTTTCTCTGCCGGTTGGGTCTATGCCTGTCCCTGTCTCTGCAGCGTCTCTACAGCGTCTCTGCCTGTGTTCTGCCTCTTTCTTGGCCAGCTGTGTCCATGTCTCTTGTCTCCGTCCAGCTGTGTCTCTCCGCCTTTGGGCTTCTCTAAAGTCCAGATCTTAGGATCCCCGGCGCCCCTTTTCCCACTCGTAGCCGGACATTCGTGCCCACACGGACGCGCGTTCCCTTGTCTACATGCAACCCGGGAGGGGGCGACAACTCCGGCAGACAGCCCTCCTCGCTTCTGATGCCCCTATCCCTATCCTTCGCAGAGCCTGGTAGCTGACCGTCCACTGGACTCCCTCCAGGAGTAACAGTTCGCGAACCTCTGCCCCTCCGCGCCAGGACCGTCCCGGGCTGGCGCAGGTTATTGCTCCGTCGCTGCACGTCGGCGCGCATGCCCAGAGTCCACTTTGGCGGAGACCCGGGGCGCCCGGGGTGGGCAACTGGTGGCGCGTGCTCGGCGGGGGCGGGGCAGTATGCGCGCATGCGTAGAGAAGCCCGCGCTCAGTTGCGCGGCGAGCTGAGGAGAAAGCGGTGCGCTGCGACCTGCAGCACAGCGGTGGAGGTGGGTACACAGAGGAGCTGGCGCTGGGCGTGATGGCCTGCCCCAGGGCCGCAGGGATTGCGGGACCAGGTCGCCGGCTGTCACTGCGGCGGGGGCATACTGAGGGAGGGGGCGTGGGGGTCGGACTGTGGGGCCTCGGTACGAGGTGGGGCACCGGGTCGGGCCGCTGCGCGGAGAGCCGGGGTCCACGGCCCAAGGTCGTCTTCCTGTCACTGCCCGCCGCCCGCGGCGCTGCCCCGCGGAGCTCGGCTCCACCAGACACTCACCCCACGAGCAGGGCCGTCTGCGTGCTGGCTGGCCCATGGGCATCAGTCAGAAGGAGCTCTGTGTCACTCCTTCCTCGGGCCACTGTCTGTCCCTAAGGGGTAGGAAATCCTCTTTTGGACTCGAAATTGCAACAGAATCTGTGATAACGTTTTGCGGTCTAAGACCTGCAACTGATCCTTTTCCTGCCTTTTGCTTGCCTCAGGATGACATGCCCACTACTTGCTTCCTGACGGTTGAGCCCTGTCTGGATGGCACCCCTTTGGCCTCGCCACTGGGCTCAGAGACAGAAGCGTTTCCACAGGGTCCCTGCGCACTGTGCTATCTAAGCTAGAGGTTGGGAATGGGCTACACCTGGTCATCTCCAAGCAGGGGTACTGGTGACTTTACCCGTATGGAAACATGTGCCATGGGCCTCCTGGATAACCACTCTCTGGGCTAACATTAAAGGCCAAAGGTTGTCTAAGGACCACCTGGGTTGTGTGGAGGCACAGGTTGACTATTAGATTGGTGGTGTGCTAGGAGATACAGTCCTGATGGCTGATGTGGTGGTGGTGGTGGCCAAGTCGTTAGTCTGTCTGCTTTTCCAGAGCCAGTAGAAGCATTTGAAGGTGGTTTTCTATATTTTGCTGTATGTTTGCTTGGGACTCAGCAAGGACTGCTAGGCAATTGTATTTTTAAAGGCTATGCCATTATTCAACAATGTAGCTGTTTCCTCCACTTGAGGGTGAGATCTCCATCTTCACATTCTATTTCCAGCACATAGTAGGCAGTGGGTTTGCTTAATTGTCTTAAAGACAAGTATGCAGGTTCTTTGCATTTTAAAGGACATAGGCTGGAAGAAACAAACCCAGATAAGAATAGCACAAGAAACCTCACAAAGGTCTTACATTTATAAAGGTTTACAGCCAGTGGGATCACCCCAACATACAGCTTCCTTTTATTCTGAAGGTTGGCCCTCATCCAATCTTCTCAGCCTTCAGATAAAGCCTTTACATGCAGTACTTATCTGGTAGTGAATGCTTTGTTTAGGTGCTTGTCTCTCTCTATGAACAGAGTTGGAGGCACATTGGATTCATCTTTGCTCCCCCATTGCCTGGCATGAAATGGGCCACGGCTACCACTTGAAATGGAACAAGGTGCTAAGTATAACTAGTGTAGTGGTTTTCATCTGGTAGTAAGGGTGACCTTCAGTGGGGCGTACAGGAGGTGGGTGTAGAAGTAATCTAGCCAGGCTTTCATAACAATAATAAAATTCACTCCCTGGATCTGCAAGTTCACCAGCAGGTGGGCCTCATCAGCTCTTGTTGAACACACCTGCCAGGACTGTCCAGAAAGCTAAGTGACCTTGGGCACACATTGTTGCTTCTAATTCTCATTACAGTCTAAACTAACCTCCGATGACCTATTTAAGTTTGCTTTTAGGTGGTTTCTGGTTTAAAGTACATAAAGACAATGAAGCAGGTTATTAAAAAGCACTTAACATTTACCCTGTTCAATGTTTTACCTGTTTGAGCATACCTTTTCTGTTATGAAAACTCTGTACCTGAAAGAAGGAAGCCTTTTTTAACTTGAAGCAGCAGTTTCAGTGACTGTTTCAAGTGTCACTTTATCAAGGAAACAAAATCTTAAGCTTTGTATTAAGAATCAACTTCGTTATTTGATGATTTCAAAGAATTCTTTCCACATAACTTTATTGAAATCATAATTCACATGAGGAAGGCCTGTACCCTGTGTTATATGGCTACAAAGTTGAGTGACTATCTGCCCTTATGGAGCTTACATTAGGGTCAGGAGACAGGCAAATGAACTATGGCGCTGTGGGAAGTGCTTTCATACAGGGGACAGAGTGGCATTCAGGTGGCCTTTGGTGGCAGTTCTGAGAAAGGCTTCAGCTAAATTTTGAAGAATGAATAGGAGTGGCAAGACCATGTGAGGGGAAGAGTCTTCCGGGCAGAGACAGTGTTTATGAAGTAACAAGGGCATGACCCACCTGTTAGAACAAGAGCAGTGAGTAGCTCTGGTGGTTGAGATAAAGAGAGGGAGATGAAATTAAGGAGCTAAGCTGGCAGTAGATTGGAAGAGGCCTTGAGTACCAGGCCTGACTTTGAATTTTACCCTGAGAGCAGTGGCAAGTCACCAAGAGATCTTGGGTCTATGAGTGACTGATCAGATTGTGGTTGCCAGGGTAGACTGATGAAGGGTTGCACTGAGACCTGGTTGGTTGAGGGGCCACCATAGCACCTCTAGAGAAACATAAGCCCTAGCATTAATAACGGACAGTGGGGTACAGAAAGGAGAGCAAAACCATGAGACAAGCGGCTGTAGGGGCGGGGGAAGGGCAAGGGAGAAAGGAGGATTTAGGGAACAGTCCAAGATTGAGTGACTAGCACCTGGGTCCATGCCATACACAGTGTGTAGGAGAAGGGCAGGCTTGGGGGCAGGTGATGACTTGAAGTTTGGAGATGTTGAGCTGAGGAATAGTAAGACTTCTCAGCAGTAGGTGGATATATGTTGATCTGGAACCAAGATGAGTGTACTGGGCTCAAGAACATTTTGGGGACTCCTTCCTGTGTAGCAGTAAAGCTGGGGAGTAGTGGGATCGGCCTTCCCAGGAGAGTGTATGGAAAAAAAAGAAGACTGAACCTGGAGGCACCTAATGTTTTATGTCTATAAAACAGGGTAGATAAGCTAACAAGAGTTCTCATTAATAAACCCTTGCCTTTTTTGAAGTGTGGAGTCAGGATAGTTGGCTTTTTATTTCTGTGACAAAGGCCCAGTTTGTTGGTTAGTGTAAATGGCAAGGTGTAAAAATGGTCAAGGTGCAAAAAACACTCAAGCAAATTGCAGGGGTCTTCCTGTCTCCTGTTTATTTGCATTTTGGGACACTTCTAGATTGTCACTCATCTCAAAGGACCACTTTTCCCTCCAGAGTAAAGATTGGTCTTCTCAGAGCATTCTCACAATTAGATCTCTGAAAAAAGGTCTTCTGAAACCTAGAGATAGATCCAAGCTTGCAGAACTTTTGAAGTTCCCTCACTGTCTTTCCAGGACCCCAGTTTCTCTGTGGTACCTTAGCATTAGCAGCAGGGGGCACTGTTCAGGATACAGAGGCCAAGTATTTGATGGCTCCTCCCCACTGTTTCTCCCACACTGAGGGGTGAGTGGGGAGGGTGAGGAAAGGCTGATACTGGGAAAGGAACCCTGGTCTACTCACAGGACTTGGCCCAGCTTCTGGATAAGTGCATGGGCTACTAGGAGTTATTTTTGTTTCTGGTATTTTCTGGTTATTTTTGCTCTCTTAGGAGATGTGAGACAAGATCTTATTCTGTCCTGTATAGTTAGTTATGTGGTCCCCTAACCTGGTTGGCTACTGCACATTATATGCTGGCAGGGGTCACATGTGAATAATCACGGTTTCTCCCTCCATTCCAGTCAGGCATACTCTCTTCTTTTACAGGTGATTGAGAACACACTATACATGGCTTGGCTTGTTTTTCGTAATCTGAAGCTATGTGTCTGCCTAATTGTTACACAATTTTAATGGGGTTACCATACACATTGAGGGTTGTTTACCAATGGGCGATTCTGTTACCAATAAAAGCCCTGTGCCCTGTGAAGTGTTCTAAATGTCAGTTTATTACCTGTGTCCTGCCAAAAGCTCCCCTCATCTGTCACTTCAGCCTTTCCTTGAATCATTTTTTCTCGTTCCCTAATTCTCTTCTAATTTCTTTTCTGGCAAGGGTCATTCCAGCCTTCATGTCTTGGTAAACCTGGGCCTTAAAAGGATCTGGGTATATACATTAACTCCTCCTGCCTCTGGCATATTTTCCTGCCTTCCTGGGCTGACCCTTCCCCAGGACACAGAAGCATGTGGCTTCCTCAACAGCCTGGTGAATCCTGGACCTCTGTCTCAGGTCCTTTGAGTTCTTGGAGCCCATGAGGCTGGACTACAGAATTGTCTTTTAATCTGAGCCATAGATGGCACTCACTGAGCTGCCCCCTTAAAGAGCTGAAAGGCTTGCCAACCCAAGTGACTGTGCTTTCCAAGGCCCTTTCCTATCCCCATACCATTTCTACTGCTTCCTGGAAGGAAGACTACCACATCCTTCAGGACTCAGCTGAGGCAGCACTGGCTCCCAACCCCTCTTTCCTCATGTGCTGGGGATTCAGATACCCTGAGCTTTCCTGCCATAGCACCAGTACCTGAGCTGGCACGGTGTTAGTACACCATGTCCCCACAGCCAGAAGCTCATAGAGACCTGGAGCTGGGCCTCACATCTTTGTATCCCTGCTCTTGGCACACTGGCATTCAGGAGGTGTCTTGAGAACCTATCAAAATTAATAAATCTGCAAGATCCCTGGTTCTGTTGTCAGATCTTAAAATACTATGAAGAACCAGCTATGTGCCTGGCCTTCAGAGGCCCACCTGTTGAAGGCACCCCACTTGGAATTCTGACCAGTCAAAGTCCTAATGCTGCTGACAGCCTAGTTCTACTTCTCTGATTCTCCTTCTGTGCAGCTAGCTGGTTTATCTCGTGCCCTGTGGGCATTTTCCCAGAATTGCTATTGGGAGGACCCTTTGGTAAAGATCCTGAATTAGCAGACCCCTGTTTCCAACCCCAGCCCCTGCCTGTGGGTAGGCCAGACCAGTCCAGGGAAAAAAGTTTTCTGCCTGAGAAAGGGATCAGGGAACTGTTTTGAGTGGCTAACAAGGTTGGGACACTTCCCTGCTTGGGGCCCATGCCATAGGCTTAGGCACCCCTGGTAAGACCTTCATTTGAACTTCTGACAGATGGCTGGCAGACGGGCCAGCCAACTGGCCTGCGGTGCTATGACTAAGGCCTAATGCTAATGCCATTAATGGTTACACCCTTTGTAGCTGGCACGTGCCCTCCATTGTGTGCTATAGCAAAGGGCCCACTATCAAGTTCCCCAGTAACTGGCTGTCTGATAGTCACTGTGGAATGCAAGTTGCCATTAATATTTGAGAAATCTCTGTGCTCTGCTTCAGGGCTGAGGCAGAGCATGGCCTGCTGTCCCATCATGTGAAGATGCCTGCTGGGAAGGTCATATGCCTAAACAATGCTCCCTGTTGTTATTGTTTAGAATTAAATTTTCCTTCTGGGCCCAAGTAGTTTGGGATATTACTGAGTCTCCATCTCTTTCTTTCTTCCTGGGTGTACTGAGTGTGGTGTGAGACACCTGGCTCAAAAGTCACAGTGTAGGGGAAGAGCTGGACTCATAAGCAGGTCATCACAATGGCCAAGAGTTAAAACAGATTTGCATAAGGCAGGGTAGAATGCAGCCAAAGTGCCTTCAGCCCTGCCTGGGACTTACGGAAGGAGGAGGGGACATTTGGGCTGAGGCTTGAAGTAGATTGAACCAAGAGGAGAAAGGAGAACAGGTGTGTCCTGTCTTTCTTCCCGACTGTGGACATACTTTGTGTGTGTGTCGTGGAGGCTGCAGTTGGTGCTGTGTGGGCAACCTAAAGCTGCCTTTGGAGGGCAGGTAGGGCCAGATCCTAAGGGGATGGCAGGGCATCCAGGACATGTGCAGGGCAGAGCACACTGGGAGTCAGAGCTGAACATGTTGGAGTCACATGGAGTATGCAAAGAAAGAAATGTTCAAAAAAGCAGTTGGAAGTACAGGACTTGAGTTCATTCTAGGCTGAGACGAGGACGGACTCCTGCAAAAAGGATATTTAAGAGGCAGGCAGAGGAACAGAGGCCACAGAGGTGAGAAGACCTGAGGCAAGAGTTTCAGGAGGCCCAGGGAGAGGAGACCTGAGAGCCCTAAGGCCAGTTGTTTGTGCTTCAGGGAGATAAGGGTCCAGAGGTATCAGTTAAATGATCTGGCAGCCAGGCAGTGACCAGGCAGTGAAGGTGAGGGGGTGGGAGGCAGGTGTAGCCTGCTCTCACCAGAAATTTGGCTGCGAAGGAGAGGAGAGGCAGAGCTGGAGTGGAGCATCAGGTTCTGTGAGAGTCTGTTTTCGGGTGTGTAACAGCAGAAAGGGACCATTAAAATGCAGGAGAATTGGGGTCCCCAGGAAGTGAGATCCAGGACCAAGCATGGGGGCGCAGCTCAAGAGCCAGGGTCAGAGAGTAGAGGAAGCTCCTGCATGGCATCCCGTTCTCAGGAGAGAAGGAGGGCAAGGGCTGAGGGCCGATGTGAAGCTGTAAGTTAGTATGAGGAATAGGAGAAGGTTCAGGCGAGGCATGCCAGGAGGGGCTGCCAGGTTATGAGCAAGGCAGTGTGATTTTTCCCTCTATGGTTGGTGTACCAGCATGGAGAAGCATGCTATCAGTCTGGCTTCTCCAGAGGATTTTGCCCGTGGCTGAGACAGAAGCACAGGAGGAGTTTGATAGAACAGGTCTAGGCTGAGCAGGCAGAGGCATAAAGCCACAAGGGACTGGTAGGTGAGGGAGATGAAGTCATGCGGGTGGGAAGAGGGCAATGAAGAGCTCTAGAAAAAGGTTAGGAGAGAGTGGGGTTGTGTATGCCACATCTGGGTGGAGCAGTTTCTGAGGCTGACCAGGCTGTGGATAAAATGCTAGAGATGTAAAGACTTCTTTTAGAGGAACTAGTATAAAGGACACATGGACGACAACTAAGGGGGGTGGAAATGGGAGGGAGATGGGGAGCACGGGGTGGGGAATGGGCTGGGATGGGAGTAAAAGACAGAAAACTGTACTTGAAAAATAATTAAATTAAAAAAAAAAGACTTCTGAATGTGAGGAGTTTCACACCAGGGCTACCTACTCAACCCTCGAGCTTTGTGACGTCAGCCAAGGAATGGAGGCCATGAGCTGGAGAGAAAGGGGCAGAGTCCTGGGGAAAGTCTGAAGGGAGCCGGGGCCCATCAGGGTCCTGGGCAAAGCCTGCTGCTGCCTGACCAGAGGAGAAAGAATGCATTCTGGGAGAGGATGAAGTGATGGATTATTTCCCACAGACAAGTTCCAGAGAAAGATGAGAGCTGAGAATGGTGGTGAGGTAGGCCAAAAGAGGGCAGCAAGGCAAGGGAATGCGGAGGATCAGTGACAGTTGTCACCTCAGTCAGTAACAGTGTCACCAATGGCCATCCACAGAATTCGGAATCATCCTACAGCTGAGACAAAGTCCTAAAGCTGTGTCTCTGGGGGCTATAGCAGATTCCTGGGGTAGGGTTTGACGTTTCCCTGGCTGCTCCCTATGGGTGGAAGGATAGGGCCTCTCATGAAGAAGTTGAACTTGACTCAGGCTTGGAGAGAGGAAGGTTCCTGCATAATGTAACAGGAGAGGGTGCTCACCATCAGCTTTAGAGTGCATCTTGTTCCAAGCCTGTCCCTGCCCCTTCTGGTTGTCCCCAGTGGATGGCCTCAGTAGTATCTCCTGATCTCTCACCTCCTTCTACCTTCCTCTGCCCAGAAGCCTTCCAGCTGTCCCATGACCCTTGCCCCCTACCCTAATGCCCTGCAAGCTAAGTCACACTCTCTCTCACCCACCCAGATGCATCCCTCCTTCCCACATAGGTGGTTTTCCCTTCCCTGTCCTGCTGCCATATTCCTCACCCGTGCCCCCTGTCTGTGGCACTCTGAGCATCTCCTTATCAGGCAGTGAACATGTCCTATAATTATAATGTGTCTTTCTCATCTCCAGACCTTGCACACCCGAAGGAGTGAGGTGCTGTCACCCCTGCCTGCCTGTCCCCTGATGCCAAGTAGGTGTCAAGAGACTCATTCATTCTGCTGTGTCCCTGCTTGCTCCACCTCTGCAAGCTCCACCTCACTGGGGATTGGTGGTCTCTAAGGCAGACAGACTAGCTAGAGAGCAGATGTTCTGAATTCTGCTCTGGGGAAACAGAAGAGCGTGCATTTCATTGTCATATAGAACTGTGTAGGCTCAGAACAGAGCACCTCACTGCCCTTCCTTTCTGTCCTCACCCAGTCATCTGCCATTCTGGAGCTGCAGGCTCCTTCCTCTTAGTTTTTTGTTTCCTGGTTCCACTCATGGAAAACAGATGTAGCATTGCTCAGACAGGAGAGGAAGAACTGAGACACAGCAGCTGACGCCCATAGAGCATCCATCCTCCCGTGACAGTGACTAAGGCCAACCATGAGCTGTTCCTGCAGCCAACATGGGGTGATAGGCCCAGGCTGGGGAGGGAGCAGTAGGAATGGGTAAGCAGTCCTGGTAAGTGCCAAACTTCCTCTGCACAGGGTGCCTCTTACCCAGTGACACCACAGTTGGCACTTCGGTGGCATCCTGGTGTGTGTGGGGTGGGGGGCTGTCTGTGAGGTCAACTGTGTGAGAAGTCCAGGAACCAGCATGGGTCTCTGGGCTGAGGGCTGAGTGTCTGGGCAGGACCTTGGCATGGCAGCCCAGGGTTCTGCCTCCAACCTGAGTGGCCCTGGCATTTGCCTGAGAGGCATCTATGTCATAAGAGGCACTTTCAACTCCAACATGGAGAGCCACCTCTGCCAACCAAAACCCCACCCTGGGGCCATAATTCTCTGTTTATTTCTTAGATCCGGCCCCTCAGGTTACCTCGACTGGTAGAATCCAACCCCTAGACAGTCTTTAGGTCCACCACATCTTCTCTATCCTCTCTGGCCAGACTTGGCCTAGCCCTCCTCGTGCTTCCTCTTCTGGACTCTACCCTCCTTTCTCCTGGGCCACCAAGGGGATTTTTCTAAAATGCATATTACCTTCTGCTTAGACTCTCCTCCAGCTCCTTCATGTGGAGGGTGATGTCCAGTTTCTTAGTGCAGCTGGCACTCAAAGCCGTTAGCCTCCTCTTATCCCCTCTTCAGCCACTCAGCACCACCTGCCTGAGGCTCCCCAGCTCGCTGTGTCCTCCCTTATGCACCTATCTTTATGGTACACTCAGCGCACCATTGCTCCTCCTTCGGTGCACGTGTGGAGTCAGTGACCTGCCTTGGTGGTCTGCCAGTGCCCTGCCTGGCCTCATGGCACTTCCTGTGTGGGCTGTGATCATTACTGTCCTTGAGAGCTGTCTTTTACTCTCTTGTCCCTGGTGCCCTGCCCAGGACCCAGCACAGAAAAGGCAACTCAATATAAGTTTGTCAAATCAATAAAAATTTGGAGAAGGGGGAGTCATGATGGGGTGCTGGGTCCCCCAGGAAAGGCAGACTGGATGGGAGGTACAGTGCCCAATGTTGGTGGGTGGTAAAGATGGAATTGTCCAGGCTTAATGTGCGGGTCTGTGTTTGTCACATGAAAACAAATTTGTTTTCAAATCCAATTCTTCGGGAAAATCATGTTATCTACTTGAGGTGAGAAATGAAGAGGTCCTGTGACTCATCTGACCTGAGTCAGTGTTTTGGGACAGCAGGTGGCATGGAGAAGCTAGCCCTGAACTTGCTGGGGAAAGAACATGGGTGGGGCTGGCTGTCTTGGGTGGGAGAGGGACCTCAGGCACAGTGGAGCTGTTGCTCTGGAGGCTGACAGACGAGGGATAGTTCTCTCTGTACTTGGAAACCGCCCCCTCCTAGGTAGGTACCTCTCTGTATCCAAGTTTCCTTATCTGTAAGATGGAACGCATTCCCATGCCATGGCGGTGTCCTCAGGACTAGAGATGGAAGTGCCAAGATAAATCGCCTGACAGCCAGCAGCTGTGGGATTTATGTTTGACTGTCCCCGAGGATGGGGTGAGAGGGGGTCCTGCTTGAACCCCAGCTGCTTGGTCCTGACATCTCCTGCCTAACTGTTCACATTGAAGGTAGGACAGTCTTGTCCTTCCTTCTTTATCTGCTTTCCCTCCCACCCTGGTCCTGATCAGAAATCTTGGAGGTCTGCATGCAGAGCCCATAGGTGGCCTGGGCTCCGCCCACCCTGGCTGGCCACCTCCTTTCTGTGGGCACTGTTTGGGGAGTTCTCTGTGGGACTGTGGGGCTGCAGTTACTGCAGGGGGCCCGTAATGCTTTGGGTCTCAGAGTCTGATGTGAACTCGCTCTTGGCAGACTCAGGATGGAGTGCATTGGCAGCATTTGTCATCATGACATTATGGGGAACTGGACAGAGGTGTCACAGACACAGCAAGATAATATTCGGGGGAAACAGAAGTCACTCATTTCCATGAATGTTTTTATTTTTCTATTTAAGAAATACTTGCTTTCCATCAGGTAGCCTGAACTTTCAAAACAAGCAAAAGCATTATGAGGGAAAAGGATGTGAGGGTGACTGGAAGGGACTTTTTGGGTGGGAAGCAGTGGCATAGCAGGGAAGGGGAAGGTCTGTCAGAGTGGCCACTTGGAGGGACCATCCCTGAGAGAGAGCAGGGGACCTGTGGGCCTGTGGGAGAACTTTAGTGGTAGCCTTCTGTGCTGCACCTCTGCAGGACTGATAAACATTGACCCACCAAAACCCTGTCACTTCCCAGACATCTCAGAGCCAGTGCCAGGCCAGGGGACCTGAAGGAGCAGTAACATTGAGATGCCCTCAGGACGAGTGAGCTGCCCTGGTATATCAGGCTAGTGCTTTCTATAAACAGCCTCAGTTAATCCTGACAATTGGCTTTTAAACACATCTGTTGGATTCCCTTCACTGCTTCCCTCTGTGCTTAGAATAAAATCCAAGCCCCTCCCTGTGCACAGTCCATTCTGTGGGTGTCTCTGCTGCTCTTGCTCTTGTTCTGCCACACTGGTGCCCTTCTCCTCCTGGAACACACTAGGCCTATTCCTACCTCAGGGCCTTTGCACTTGCTCTTCTCGTTGTCCAGCGTGACTGTTCCTCAGCTCTTCTGGCTGCTTCCTCCTCATCACTTAAGCTCTCTCTAAAATCAATTTAAAAAAGAAGAAAACCCACATATAACTTTTTACTCCACCAAAACTTTACTAGCAGCCTACTGTTGACTGAAGCCTTACCAATAATATAGTTAATTGTCACTTACCAATAATATAATTAATTGTCACTATTTTGTATGTTATATAATATGTATATATATACACACACACACTGTATCTTACAATAAAGTGAGTTAGAGAAAAGAAAATATTATTAAAATCATAAGAGAAAGTACACTTACAGTATTGAGAAAAATACTTGTGTAAGTAGATCTGTGCAGTACATGTTATTCAAAGGTCAACTGCACTTCCCTACATTGCAAGTTCAGGGAGCTGAAGGCAGCTGGGGCCAGCCCTCTCCCACAGGGGTGGGCTGATACAGAGGCATTAGCTCAGAGAACCAGTCCTGCTCCCACCCCCATTCCTCTGCAGTAAACCTAGAGGGGTGGCCTTTAGGTGAGTTCATTGTTCGTGGTGAGAAACCATTCTCTTCCTCCCTTTCACTCTGAGTACCAGAGAAAGTGCACCTGCCTGCGGGGCCCTGCTGGCTGCCTGCCTTAGACGGCCTGAGCAGGGTGAGTGGAAGTCAGAGTGAGGGAGATGTCACCCACACCCCAGCCAGTGAGTCCCAGTAAGAGCTCAGCCTTCAAGTGTCACATGGGGACTAATGCAGGTGAGGTGGGTTGTGTTTGTCAGCTCAGTTTTACAGACAGGCACCCGCCTTTTGGGGAAGAGCCATAACTTGTTTGAGGTTCAGGCAAATAAGTGGTGAAGCTGGACTTTGAAGCCAGGACTATCTGACTTAAAACTGGATCATTTCCCACATTTACTCCTGCCTCCCTTCTCTCCCTTGGCCTTGTGAGGAGCTGAGGGACTGCGGGGAACAGGTGAGGCCTTATGTTATGGCCGGGAGCAGGTATTGTGTGATGGCTCCATGATGGCTGCACCGTGGCCACATGCTGCAGGTGGAGTACCAGCAGGGTGAGAGCATCACTTCAACTCTAAAACAGACCTCTAGGGTGTGAGCATCCAACTGAATAATTTAATGTTTTTGATCTGTTCCTTGTCTCCTGGCTTCCCTTTCCCAGTAGCCAGCCTTAACAATCTAATTCAGCTGTGAATGTGTGTGTAAACATAAGAAAAGGTTTTGTGCTAACATGTGGGCAATGGTTGATTATCTTAGGTGGAAGAGAGAATAGGATTGAAGGGGTAATGTAAATAGTACTTTACATTTTTACTCTGTAACTGTATTCTTTGACTTTTTTGTGATTATGCATTTGTGTAAAAAGAAACCTAAGGAAACCACCCTGGAACTCGTTTTGTGGATGCCTGAGAAGGTCACTGTAAGCCTTTTTGCCCGGCCCCAGCAACACCATACTCTCTTCTTGATGCAGGCTTGGGGAGGAGGCCTGTGGGGACCTAGGGGGTTCCTTTAGGGTCTCCTGCATGTGTTCTTGCCTCAGAGTCCCTCTGAATCTTTGTGTCTCTGGGCAACTTGCTGCAACAAGCAAAACCATGGGTCCTCTCTGAAGGAACTTTGCAAAGTGTGATAATCACTTTTGGAGTTTCCAGTTTAATATTCAACCCGAATCTGAAGCCAGCTGAGTGAGGGTTGGGGCTGTCCTGCCATGCTCTTGTTCTGTTTATAAACACGTTTATCACTCTGAGGAGTTCGTTCCTTTCCACACAAACACGATGGGCCTGGGGTCTCTCCAGAGGTTAGTGGGCTCAGAGCCTAGAATGAAGATTTAAAAGCTATAGGTAATTTACATACGGAAGACTGTGGAGCGCAACCTGGGTATGGCCATGAGGGAGGGGGTGGGCCTGTTGGCCTGGTCTTTATAACCTGGAGAAGAAGGGAGTCCTCACTGCTTCCTCTCCAGAACAGAGCAAACAAGTCAACCCCAACTAGGGTTTCTTTTCTTCTGAGGAAGAAGGTTCCACACTGGCAGCAGGCCTAGTTCTACTGTGGGCAGGGCTTTTCCAGTGAGATGTATTAAGTGGATGTGGTCAGAAAACCTTATTTTAATTAATGTTTTCTATGGGGAAGCCCCGCTGAAAGCAGTGTCAGTGGGTATACGTATATGCAAAGGAAGCGGAGCAGGGGCTTGGACAGATACGTGTACACCCACTTTCACAGCAGCATTGTTTACTTTGCCACAATGTGGAAACAACCCAAATGTCCATCAGCAGGCGAATGGATAGACAACTTGCACTGTATTCATGTAATGGAATGTTATTTAGCCATAAAAAGGGATGAAATTCTGATAAATGGGGGGCAGGGGTGAGTAGGTAGCACAGAGGATCTTTAGAGCAGTGAAAATAGTCCATATGATACTCTAATGAGAATGCATGTCATCTTACTTTTGTCCAAAACATAGAATGTAAAACACCAGGAGCAAACCTTCATTAATCTCTAAATTTTAGGTGATTGTGATGTGTCACAGTAGGTTCATCAATTATAACAAATGCACTACTCATGGCGAGGCGTGTTGGTATCGGAGGAGGCTGTGCATGTGTGGGGGCAGGGCTATGTGGGGAATCTCTGTGCCTTCCTCTCAGTTTTTCTGTGAACCTAAATCTACTCGAAAAAATAAAGTTGTTAAATTAAAAAAGTTTTTTTGGTGCATGCTGTAAATATAGATGAACCTTGAGGCTATTGGGATCAGTGAAATAAACCAGACACAAAAAGACAAATATTATATGATTCCACTAGTATGAAGCACTTAGGGTAGTCAAATTCTTTTTTTTTTTAAGGTTTTTTTATTTATTTACTTAGAGGGGAAGGGAAGGAGGAAGGCAGGGAAAGAAGCATCAGTATGTGGTTGCCCCTCATGTGTCCCCCACTGGGGACCTGGCCCGCAACCCAGGCATGTGCCCTGACTGGGAATCGAACAGCAGCCTTTTGGTTTGCAGGCCTGCGCACAATCCACTGAGCCACACCAGCCCCAGGCAGGGTAGTCAGATTCTTAGAGACAAGAAAGTAGAGTGGTGGTTGCAAGGGAGGGGGGTCAGGGGTTAGTGTTTAATGGGCACAGAGTGTCAGTTTGGGAGGATGAAAAAGGTGTAAAAATGGATGGGGGTGATGTTACACAGACAGTGTGAATGTACTTAGTGCCACCGAACTGCACACTTGCAAATGGTTAAAATGGTAAATTTGTTATGTGTATTTGTTATGTGTAAAAATCATATCAAAGTGCTTTCTTAAGACAGCTTCTCATAATACAGGTTTTATACTCTAATTCTTTATACTCATTATTCTTAAGTTATTATTTGTTTTTTATATTTACAGATGAATGTTCTAGATTCAAGAGAAACCGGAATGATCTGGCTGTCTACCAAAACTCACTGAAGCAAACCCTTGTGACATCTGCAAACACTTAACCACTGCGGGCAGAAAGGTTAGTCCGAGGCGCGTGGGCGGACCATTGTGAAAGCCAAGGACAGTAGCCTGTAGCAAAAGCAAATGTTAGATTATGGTATCCTCAGTAGTAGACTTGTGTCTCACTGTCTACCTGTCAACCAGAGAGTTTCATATAGCACATTTACCCATTTTTTAATGTCTGCCTGACTTTCAATAGTTGCCCCAAATGGGGAGAGAGCACCAAATCCCCCAATACTTCTGGTTCATTTGGATGTAAAAATATCTAATTCTGAAGCTGTGACAGCTTCATTCATTTCTCAGCCTTCACATCTACTCCCCACCAGTACTTCTCCTCTGCAGTTCCTGCCTGACATCTAGCTGGCATTTTTAGAAAGAGCTAGCCTCTGAATTCTAACCTGAGGACAATGGGGCAGAGTAGGTGTGTGTTTTCCTCAGGACACGCAGCTGGTTAAAAGCCTGAAGCCTTCACGAACTGAAGCAAAGCATCTCTTGACTTAAATCGGTCCTCTTAATCAACCACTTTTCAGAAGGTCCATGGGCTTCAGGGTGTGTGGGAGCCTTATTGGTCTTCCACCACCTAGCTGGGAGTTGTTTTCAGCAGGGTCAGGCTCTCTCTCAAAGCCCTCCTGGGGACTCGTTTCTAGCCTCTCGATATTTTATGATCCGTTTGACCTGTTGTAACTTTATAAGCCCCATGAAAAGATGTGCCACACTTCATAGTGAATTCTCAAAATATCCACTTATCTTAAATGGAAGCCCTTGTAATACTGTAGAGTGAAACGAAAACATGTTCTTGAAAATGTGAACCTTTATACATGCATACTAAGCATGGTTTTTAATCCTATAGGGTATTGCATGGCAAACAGGTTAACAGAAAAGCCTCTGAGAGGGGGCTGGAACATTTAGCTGCTCTTTGCCCCATCCTGGCAGCCCAGGGCCCTCCTCCCAGGTACGGCCTGCAATATGGACTCCCAGGGGTACAACTGCTTTGTGGACAGAGACAAAATGAACACTGCCATCCAGGACCTGGGACCCAAGGAACTGAGCTGCACAGAGCTGCAAGAGCTGAAGCAGCTGGCACGCCAAGGTTATTGGGCCCAAAGCCATGCTCTGCGTGGGAAGGTATACCAGCGCCTGATCCGGGACATTCCTTGCCGCACCGTCACGCCTGATGCCAGCGTGTACAGTGACATCGTGGGCAAAATCGTGGGTAAGCACAGTAGCAGCAGCCTGCCCTTGCCTGAGTTTGTGGACAACACGCAGGTGCCCAGCTACTGCCTAAACACACGGGGCGAGGGTGCTGTTCGGAAGATTCTGCTGTGCATTGCCAACCAGTTCCCTGACATCTCCTTCTGCCCTGCCCTGCCTGCAGTCGTAGCCCTGCTGCTGCACTACAGCATTGATGAGGCTGAGTGCTTTGAAAAGGCCTGCCGCATCTTGGCCTGCAACGACCCCAGCAAGAGGCTGATCGACCAGAGCTTTCTGGCCTTTGAGTCTTCCTGCATGACCTTTGGGGACCTGGTGAACAAGTACTGCCAGGCAGCTCACAAGCTGATGGTGGCCGTGTCAGAGGATGTCCTGCAGGTCTACGCAGACTGGCAGCGCTGGCTATTTGGGGAACTGCCCCTCAATTACTTCGCTCGCGTCTTTGATGTCTTCCTGGTGGAAGGTTACAAGGTGTTGTACCGTGTTGCACTGGCAATCCTGAAATTCTTTCATAAGGTGAGAGCTGGGCAGCCACTTGAGTCAGATAATGTGAAGCAAGACATCCGTACCTTTGTCAAGGACATTGCCAAGACAGTGTCTCCAGAAAAGCTGCTGGAGAAAGCATTTGCCATCCGCCTCTTCTCTCGGAAGGAGATTCAGCTCCTGCAGATGGCCAATGAGAAAGCTCTGAAGCAGAAGGGCATCACTGTCAAGCAGAAGAGGTAGGCAGGCCTCGGGGCAGGTGGCCAGGGGCCCACTTAGGGTGGGGTTTTGGTGGAATACATCCCGAGATTCTGGGCTTAAGCTTATCCTGCCCAGAGGACTTTTATTCTGCCTGCTGCCAGCCAGCCATCTGTGCATGGATAGAAAACCACAGGAAGGGAGAAAGGGCCTTCCTGGTTATAGCCATAGGCTGCTGAGGCAACTGTGGGAATGGAAGGTGCCAGCTACAGTCCTCAGGCCTGAGGCCCATGACCGAAATGAAAGCAAGGTGTGGACCATGAGGTCAGAAGATTGGGCAGTGGGCTGAGCCAGGGCCTCTGGTCATTTTACAGGAGCCCCTTTTCCATCCCTCCAGCTCTGGGCTCCCTTTCTGCTGGGCCTGGCCCCCTTGCCCTGAGCACAGCCCCTGGGGAACAGAGATGAGAAGGGTTCACGGTGTCCTGAGACTGTCCCGGTGGCAGATGATGTGACTGTAGGTGTGGAGGCCTTTCTTCCAGGCCAAATGCGGGCGTGTCCTGGATATCAATACTTACCACTAACCTCTCCTTGTCTGTGTTTATTTTTCTTCTTCTCCACGTCGGTTGCTTCCTTCTGTTTTTCAGTGTTTCACTTTCTAAAAGGTAGGTCTGGAAACCATATCTCCATGCCTGGATTCTCTCTGTCTCTGGCCTGGCTGTCCTGGGGGCCTGCTTGTGCTGGCTCTCAGGGCCTGGCAGCTGTTCAGGTGCCATCTGCTTGTCCTTCTGTCTGCTCGGTTGCCTCAATTGTGCTGTCTGCTGGTGCTTGGCTGGCCCTTATCTTGCCAGAGCTGACTCACTTTCTGTCCCCATTTCTTAGAGAAAAGGTGCTTTTGTCCCCACCTGGGCTGGGTGCTCTCCCCTCTTAGTAATGAAATGGGAGTGGGGCTCCAGGGGACAGCTGCACCAGATTTTTCCCCAAGAGTACCTAGGACCAGGCTTTAACCTGGTTGAATAGGTGAGAAGTTTACTCCAGGCTTAGCTTCCAAGAGAGCCAATGCACACCTCCAGGGTGGGGGGTTGTGGTCAGGACTGGGGTCACAGCTGTGCTCTGAACCTCTCAAAACTCTCCTCAGGCAGTTTGTGCACTTGGCTGTACATGCGGAAAACTTCCACTCAGAGATTGTCAGTGTGAAGGAGATGAGAGACATCTGGTCATGGATCCCTGAGCGGTTCGCCCTCTGTCAGCCCCTCCTGCTCTTCTCCTCACTGCAGCATGGGTACAGCCTAAGCAGGTAATGCCCAGGAGGCTGGAGGCTGGACCTGCCCTCTGAGGCCCTGAGGCAGTTAGTCCAGGAAGGACAGAGGGAGCAGTGAAGTTTCCCAGCTTCTTTTTCTGCCTGTGCTTCCAGGAGATCACACTGGGTGAGGCCCTGCCTCTTTCTGGGGTCTAGAATTGGGAGGCACTTTTCTGGGCTTCTTTCACTCCCAGGCCACTTCAATTCAAGGGTCACTGCCGTGTACGCCACAGTTCCAGGTCCCTGTGTAAGCGTTGTGATGACATGAGAGGCTTCGCTTAGAGAACTGTAAGAGAGGACGACTCAAGGAAACAGGCTGTGTTTCAGAACTCCCCACCCCCACTCCGTCAGTCCACAAGCCAGGAACAGGTTGGCCCTGTGGGGTTGGGGCTGTGCCGGCCTCCCCAGGGCACACTGCCTCCCTGGCAGCTCTGTCAGGTTAGCCCCCGCTTGAGCCTCAGACTGCAGGTGGCCTCAGAAGCTCTGGCTTGGGTCACAGGTGACCTGACAGAGACAGATCAGAGTTGTCTCTGTCCACAGGCAGTTGGCCCAGCCCATGTGGTGGGCACTGTCTGTAGCCCCACAAATATTATGGCACAGCTGGAGCTGCATCCACCCAGCCCCAACCTGTGTGGCATGGGAGGCTCACTGGGGGACGGTTAAAGGGAGCTGCTAGGGCTGCCAGCCAAGCCCTGGGCACCTGGAGCCACCACAACAGCAACCTCAGGCTTCCTCACATTTTTCCCAGTGCCAGCTGACTCCCACATGCTTGGACTCTGAGCTCTTCTAGAGCAGGGATGTGTTCTTGTTCTTGCTTCCTCGGAGCACCTGGCACGCAGCTCTGTCTGCTGGGGGCCATTTGTCATGCTGCCTTTCCCCCACCTGAGTGCTCAGCCTGCAGGCCACCTGAGGGCAGCCCTACCTTGGCTTAGAAGAGTGCCTAGGCCAGATTGTTGCCAGGTCCTTGGCCACTATGCCTGGTCCCCAGAAGATAAGGAAATGCCATTTCCAGGCTCATTCACCCCTAGACAGTCCAGGTTTCTCAGACTCTCAGACTGGGGGCGCCAGTCAGTAGAAGCTGGCTAGAGGTGGTACAGGAAAATGGTACAGGATAACTGCTTCCCATCAGGACTGGCATGTATGGTCTCTCCCCAGGTTGTATTTCCAGTGCGAAGGACACGAGCCCACCCTCCTGCTCATTAAGACCACACAAAAGGAGGTGAGCAGGAACCAGAGGGAACCTGGGGTCCTGGCCTCTGAGTTCTGGGGAGTCTGCTGCTCCTGTGCCCCAGGTAGGGTGGGTACTTCTGCAGCCTCCACCCAGCCTTCCTGTACTTAGGGGTACAGAGCACAGCCACCCTCCACAAAGAAGTGAATCCAGCTTCCCTATCTGACCCACAAGTACCCAGGGCTTCCTTGTTTCCCCTGAGGATCCAGGCCCTGCTGAAACAGCCTTGCTACTTAGGAGGAGCATTGCAGAAATGCCTAGTAGCAAGGCCCTGCCTCCCCGCAACACAGTGGGCCAGTGCCAGGTGAGTTGGCTCTTGTCACCTGCCTCCACCCCCTAACAGGTAGTTCTCAGGGCCATTTCCTCCACAGTACCTGTCTCCTGGAAAGTCCTCCGAGACTAGGGAGGTCAGAGCTCGTGTGCCCTCATCCTGGGGGTGTCTGCCTACAATAAAGGCTTCTTGTTCAGTGGCTCCCAGACCTGTACCCATGGGAGTTTTAGGTTGGCTCCTCACCCCATTCGACACTCTGCATCTGGGTTTCCAGAAAGAGCCTGGGCATCTATATCATAGAAGTTGACTCTGACAGGCACTTTGGGAGAACCCTGCAACCAGCGGAGGGACATGACTCTAATGGTGAAATCAAGCACCTTGTTGGCTGACAGGGTGGGAGAATGTTGTTGACCAGGCATACCTCCTGGAAGCGTTCATCTGAGGGGCCTCCCAGGTGCTGATGTCCAAAATCAGAGTGTGAACATGGGGCTTGTTCCCATGCTTGAGGGCCCAAATGGAAATACCCCAAACAAGCCAATGGTAGCTACCTGCCCCCAACTCTCACTGCCAATCCCATGCCTTCCAAACTTGGACTCCCACACCTCTCTTTACCTTCGGCCCTTGCCCTTCAGTCGGGGTGGAGGATGCTGTGACAATACCACTCCACCCACGCTGTGATGGTACAATGGCCCCAGAGCAGGGCCTGAGAAAGGGGGTGCTCCTGCAGGCCAGCATGATGCAGCATCACCTTGGGCCTTTCTCCTCAGGTGTGTGGAGCTTACCTGTCAACAGACTGGAGTGAGAGAAATAAGTTTGGAGGCAAACTGGGCTTCTTTGGGACCGGAGAATGCTTTGTGTTTAGGGTAAGTGGGTTTCCCTGCATGTGCTCCAAGACCAACAGGCCCAGCACCCTCATCAGGCCCACTTACCTGACCCTGTTTACCTCTGTTATAGCAGTTACCCTACAGGATAACCTCCCCATTTTCTTCTGGTTTGTGATCATTAGATCACTAGCTCCATGAGAGCAGGCAGGCCCTTACCTGCCCGGTATGGCACTGTCTCCCCAGCCCTGGCATGAAGCCTCACACATAAAGGGCTTCAGTGAAGTTTTGTGGGAGGAAAGTGGCCAGAAGGGCCCTGTAGGGCCTAGTGTGCCGGCTCCTCATACTGCCTTTTCACCCTCAGTTGCAGCCAGAGGTCCAGCGCTATGAATGGGTGGTCATCAAACACCCAGAGCTGACTAAGCCAGTGTCCTTGGAGGCCACTGCCACTTCGTCCCATCTCTCCCAGTCATCCTTGTCCTCATCCTCAAACCCTGCTGACCGCCTCTCACCGTTCCTGGCCACTCGGCACTTCAACCTGCCCTCCAAGACTGAGTCCATGTTCATGGCTGGGGCCAATGACTGCCTCATCATAGGTGCGCATCTCCATCTCAGGCTGGTCTCACTTAGCCTGGGAGAAGGGTACAGGGTAATGGTGGCCAAAGCCCCTGGGTCAGCCATTGCTGACCCAGATGGCAGGAGCCTTCCTTGAAGTACAGACAGTCCCCATGATGGCAGAGGAAGACAGCAGGCATGAGGAGTGGGAGTGGGGACAGGTATTCTGGGTAAACTGGCTGGGAAGGGGGTTCTGGCCTAGAGCTTAGACCCCAGCTGAGGGCTGATGGGCTTTGGAGAGTTGGAGGTCAGCCTTGTGCTTTTAGGCTTGTGGCAGGGCTGGGGCTGGGGCTGGGCAAGTGGAGATGCTCGGGCAGGAGGAGAGCACCTCCTGGGCAGTGCCAAATGGGCAGGCACTGACTGAGCATCCTCTAGGTGGAGGGGGCGGCCAGGCTCTCTACATCGACGGGGACCTGAACCGGGGCCGCACGGGCCACTGCGACACTTTCAACAACCAGCCCCTCTGCTGTGAGAACTTCCTCATCGCTGCTGTGGAGGCCTGGGGCTTCCAGGACCCTGACATCCAGTGACAGGCCTGTGCTGATGGGGACTGAGCTGCTGCTGTGGGATGGGGTGGTGGGGCGGTGGCCGGGCCCTCTCTTCAGGGAAGAGTCAGTGAGTGAAGATCTCAGGACCAGCTGAGGAAAGTGCATGGGCACATGCATGAATGGGCAGTGTTGGGGTACAGCTGGGGCTCTGATGCTGGGCTGGGCAGGGGTGCCAGGGCCTCAGCTGGCCAAGACTATTCCTCTGGACCCTGGTAGGGTCTGCTTAGACTTGCCACTGCCTCCACCTTGGACTCACGTCCTGGCTCTGTCTGGGCTGCGCTGTGCCCAAGGCTTGGGAGGGACTACTCTTAACGGCCCCTGTTAATTCCTTGGTGGTGGGCACTGGACTGGAAAGGCAGCAGGAACCCTGCCAAATGTGGGTTTATAGCACCCCCTGCTGGCTTCTGTGCAGGCCCCTGCAGCCTCCTGCCTGGCTGGCTGCTCTGGCTCCCCAGTTGTGTGTTTGCGCTGAGAAGAGACAGGTGCCCTGGGACTATTTCTTGGCAGGAGTGTCTGCCTGGGGACGCTAACCCAGTTTTCTCTTTCCCATGCTGGCCTCCAGGGGCTGCCTCTTGTACAGTTAACTACAAGGTGAAAGAGGTTGGGAAAAGCAGGACCTGTGCTGAGCTCTGGGCTCCTCCCAAGGGAGGGCTAAGGGCCAGTGGGATGAAGGGCTAGAGAGGACATCATATGTCCTTGTGTTTCTGCAGAGCCTGAAGCTTCTGCTGGGCCTCATTGTGTATTCACACCTGGAGAGGCCTCCCAGGATGGCCAGGGGAGGGCCCTCTGACCTCAAACCAGCGAGCTCCATTTCCAGGGGCCTGCCTGGAGAAGCCTGGACCTACAGAGCCTTCTCCAAACCTCCTCCTCTCCAGCCAGAGCCTCCTTAGCTCTCCTACAGTCTTTGTGGTGGCCCCATTTCTCCTCCATGTCACTGCGATGTCCTGGGCCCAGGATCCCATCCAGACTCTTCAGCCTGTTGTGTTTGTCTTATCTAGTCCTACCCACCTCTGCTTCATTGGGGCTCACAAGTTCATGTGCTAGGTCTGCACCCTCCCCAGGTCCCTGCCCACGTGGCACTTTCAACACAAGCCCCTCTGCGTCCCTCTCACAGCACTGTAGTCAGCTGTTTAGCATGATTTTTTTTTGTGCTGCCACCTCTCCCCTTCTGCCCTGTCCTCCCTAGCTTTGCAGTCGACTCATGCATAGTAGGTGCCAAGTAAAGATTAGGCGGTAAAAGCCCTCCTACCCTATGACTTCCCTCAGCTGGTCCTGAAGGCCTGGGCACCCAGGAGGGAAGAGAGGAAAAGCAGGCACCCAGGTGACTGTGCTGTGGCAGTGTGACCAAGGGTTACTGCCCCTCCACCAGCCCCCTCAGTGTCCCTGCATACCACACCCTGCCCAACTGCACACCGTGCTTGCTCTTCCTGTGGAGTGGTCATCCTCTTTACATCCACCTGCTCAAATCTCCTCTGAACCAGACCACCGCGGGGCTGAAGAAAGGACCAGGAAACTTGCGTGGCTTTGGGCGAGCGGGTGAACCTGTTTGGAACTCAGTTTCCCCAACTGTAAAATGAGGCCAGTCATCCCCCTCTGCTGTCCCCCAGGACTGTTGAAAGGCTGTGAAGGAAAAGGTGGTGGGCGGCGATGTTTACCCACCAAATAGCACTGCTTACCCACCACCTAAGGTCACTACAGCCGTGGCCACTCCCCTTTACGCTGAGCCCCCGCAGCTCTCACCTGTTATTTTGGTGTTCATTAAACATGGTCTTATTACGTAGTCCAAGTTTGTTCTCTTCACCTAGAGGGGCCTGCAGGAGCTCCTCCATTCCAGGCTTGTCACCAAGTGGGATTCAGGAGGCTTGTCTGTGTTTTATCGCTGGACCGTTGAAGGTCTTTTAAAAACATAGCCTTTCAGAAGCAGCTAAAGGTATATTTCAGTACTATTTGCATGGCTCACTCTACAAACTTCCTAAACTGGGTGATTCTTTTTCTGGAAAATCCAGAGGATTCTCTGTGGCTGCTCCGAGGCCTCTCTTGAGCCTTCTCAGAGATCCAGCCCAGGAAGCGGAATTGCTGCTTAGTCATGATTTCTGGATCGTGAGATCTTTGTGTGTGCATGCAAAATGGTTTCTTTGAATTTCTTTTTTATAATTAGTTTATTTTATTGCATAGTTTTCCATTACCATTTATCCCCCTTATATTCTCTTCCATCCCACTTTGAATTTCTTATCTTCTAATTTTTTTTGCTAAACTAAAAGGCATGTGTGATTATTATCTTTATTTTTCTTATTATTGTCCTTATATGATACTAGTTTTTTTCAAACAACACATAATTTGTTAATAGTCTCTATTATTTCATCTTGGTTATTTATTATTAGCTTTTGATAAAAATTAGCCAAAGTTGGGAAGTGGGAGGGGATAACGGGGTGGGGGAGAGTAAAGGATTGTCAGGGAATATGTATGAAGGACATATGGACAAAGCCAAAGGGGGGGTAGAATCAACAGTGGGAGGTGGGTATGTCTGGGGTGGGTGGAAGTGGTGGGGAGAAAAATTAAGACAATTGTACTTAACAACAATAAAAAGAATGGGCAACAAAAAGGAAAATAAAAATACTTTTTCTATAAAAAAATTAGCCAAAGTTTTATGGACTTGCATAATGAATTATTATTTTTCTAGAAATGTTTAAAAGTTTATTTAAAAAACAAAAACTCAATTAGTTTAAACCACTTTATTCAGTGATTCATTAAATGGACTGTATGCCTTTAGGGCTTCAGAAAATCAGTTTTTCAAAAATAATTTTTAATGTAAGAATAAGCCATTTTATTTTTCAGAGTTTTAATTATTGAATTAAAATGTGTTTTTCAGCCCTGACTGGTGTAACTCAGCTGGTTGGGTGTTGTTCTGCAAAGGGAAACATCACCCGTGAGAGAGGAACATCAGCTGGTGGCCTCCTCATATGCCTCCTGATGGGGATTCAAATCCATGGCCTTGCAGCTTACAGGACAGCAGTCCAACCGACCACATAAGCCACACTGGCTGGGACAGTAGATTCCGTCTTAACTTTTTGTTTTGAAATAATTTTAGATTTACAGAGGAGTTGCAAGATGGTACAGAGTTCCGTTTATTCTTTCCCCAGCTTCTTCCAGTGTTAATATCATACTTTTATCAAAACAAAGGAATTAACATTGATATAATCCTATTAACTTAAACTATATCCTTTTTGCCCTGGCTGGTGTGGCTCAATGGATCCAGCACTGGCCGATTGATGTTTCTCTCACACATCTCACACATCGATGTTTCTCTCTCCTTCTTCCCCCCTCCTTTAACCTCTCTCTAAAAATAAATAAAATCGTTAAAAAAACCAAACCTGTAACCTTTTCTGTCGTGAGTTTTTCTGCAGTCTTTTTTCTGTTCCAGGAATATATTTAATTTTTATAGACATCTACTTACCCACATTTTTATAAACCCAGAATGTACTCAAATGCATAAGACTTAACACTGATTTTTTAAAAATATTTTATTCATTTATTTTTAGAGAGAGGGGAAGGGAAAGAGAAAAAGTGGGAGAGAAACATCAATGTGTGGCTGCCTTTCATGTGTCCCCCACTGGGGACCTGGCCTGCAACCCAGGCGCCTTGACTGGGCATCGAACTAGCAACCCTTTGCTTCACAGGTCTGTGTTCAATCCACTGAGCTACACCAGCCAGGGCAACACTGATTTTTAAAAAATGCCTCTAGCCCTGGCTGGTGTGGCTCAGTGGATTGAGCACCAGCCTGTGAATCAAAGGGTTTCTGGTTCAAAGTCAGGGCGCATGCCTGGGTTGTGGGCCAGGTCCCCAGTAAAGGGAGTGTGACAGGCAACCACACATTGATGTTTCTCTCCCTCTCTTTCTCCTTCCCTTCCTCTCTCTAAAAATAAGTAAAATCTTAAAGAAAAATGCCACTAAACTGTCTCAAACACGTGTCCATAGATCTTGACTGTTTTCATCTCTTCCTAAATGTCTCGATGTCTTATTTGCATAGAGAATTTACCAAATGGAGTGAGGGTACCACTTTCTCTCCACCACTTCCACCCACAACAGCACTAAATAGGCAGAAAAGTGTGAGGCTTTAAAAAAATTATCTGGTGTAGCCATGGCTGGTGTGGCTCAGTTGATCATTGTCCTACAAGGGGAAAGGTCGAAATTTGATTCCTGGTCAGGGCACGTGCATGGGTTGCTGGTTTGTTTCCCGGTTGTGGCATGTACAAGAGGCAGCCAATTGCTCTTTCTCTCTCTCACATTGATGTTTCTCTCCCTTCCCTTCTAAAAATAAATCTTTAAAAAAAAATCTGGTGTAGCCCTGGCTGGTGTAGCTCAGTGAATTGAGCACGGGCCTGTGAAGCAAAGGGTCGCGGGTTCGATTCCCAGTCAGGGAACATGCGTGGGTTGCACGCCAGGTCCCCAATAGGGGACACATGAGAGGCAGCCACACATTGATGTTTGTCTTCCACTTTTTCTCCTTCCCTTCCCCTCTCTCTAAAAAGAAATAAAAAATATTTTTAGAAATCTGGTGTAAAAAGTGTATGATCTTTGTAAAATTAACGTCAGATTGTACTCAAGTTAGGTGCAGGATCATGTGATTTGTTGCTAAAGATGAAATGCATCCACACACTTGCAGACATGCTCCCGATCGTGTAGAATTTGTCAGCACTGCACTTGAGACTGAGGAAGCAAGTCAGTGGACACACTGATCCATGACATGACAGACACACCAACAACTAAACCTCCTACTTCAGGTTGTTGAATCCACAGGTGTGTTATCTGGCTGTTCAGTTAGTTCACCAGTGAGAAGCTGTCTTATCAGAAGTGCCCTGAGTAGAGGAATACTGCGGTCTGGCAAGGCCATCAACAACAGGGTGAAGCTCACATAGTACCAGCCGTCCCGATCTGTTTCTCTGTTTTGTTTTTTTATTTTTTTTAAGAGAGGAAAGGAGAGAGAAAAACATCAGTTTGTTGTTCCACTTATTTATTCATTAATTGATTGATTATTATTTTTTAAAGATTTTATTCATTTACTTTTAGAGGGGAAGGGAAGGAGAGAAGGAGAGAAATCTCAGTGTATGGTTGTCTCTCGTGTGTCCGCCACTGGGAACTGGCCTGCCACCCAGGCATGTGCCCTGACTGGGAATCGAACTGTGATCCCTCAATTTACTGGCCTGCACTCAATCCACCGAGCCACACCAGCCAGGGCTAACTGGTTGATTATTGTATGTGCCCTAATCAGAGAGAACTTGCAACCTTGTATGTTGGGATGATGCTCTAACCAACTGAGCTACCCAGTCAGGACTAATCCCGGCCTGTTTTTATCTTCATGCAGAGAGACTGAAGCAAACCTTTGCTGTATTTCAGACTGAAGGGCATTGACTGACAAAGGACGTGTTTTGCCAAAGACTTAAGAGTTAAGGATTGAAGAGAAAAACATGCCCTGGCTGGTGTAGCTCAGTGGATTGAGCGCAGGCCTGCAAACCCCGCGATTGCAGTTTGATTCCCAGTCAGGGCACATGCCTGGGTTGCAGGCCAGTTCCCGGCAGGGGACACAGGAGAGGCAACCATACATTGGTATTTCTCTCCCTCTCTCCTTCCCTTCCCCTCTAAAGATAAGTGAATAAAATCTTTAAAAAAGAGAAAAATATGTGAATAATTTTTACCTTCCATTCCAGTATAGGATGGTTATTGGCCAAAACATGGATAACTGGACGGACACTGGAGCATGTAAATGTGGTAAAAAATTTGCGAGGACAGCCCCAGCTGGCGTAGCTCAGTAGATTGAGCGCGGACCTGTGAACCAGAGTATTGCGGTTCGATTCCCAGTCAGGGCACATGCCTGGGTTGCAAGCCACTTCCCAGCAGTTCCCAGCAGGGGACGCATGAGAGGCAATCATACATTGATATTTCTCTCCCTCTCTCCCTTCCCCTCTAAAACATAAATAAATAAAATCTTTTAAAAAGAAGAATTTAAAAGACCACATTAGCCTGGCTGGTGTAGCTCAGTGGATTGAGCGCGGGCCTGTGAACCACACGATCGTGGTTTGGTTCCCAGTCAGGGCACATGCCTGGGTTGCAGGCCAGTTCCCAGCAGGGGACTCACGAGAGGCAACCATAAATTGATATTTCTCTCCTCCTCTCCTTCCTTTCCCCTCTAAAGATAAATAAAATCTTTTAAAAAAAAAGACCCCATTAGCTTGAAGAGTAAGAAAAGTTTCTCTCCACTACAGGAGGTATATGTCTTGCTCCATGTGCCGCCAAGGTCAATGCAAGCCAAGTCCTTCCCTGATTTGGTTTTGTTTTCTCTTGTTTACACAGCCTGTCATGTAGACGCGCTCCATAAATAAGAAGAATGAGCGGAGTGGTCAGATGTCTCAGTCAAGAATCGCTTGGATCCCTGCCTGTCATGTGGAAAATTCAGTCTCAAAAAGTCATGTTCATCAAAATGAGAATATTTTATCTGGAAGGTTATATAAGTCAATATAATGTCTTCTCTAATACCTAGGATTTTTAAAAAATATTTTATTTATTTATCTTTAGCGGGGAAGGGAAGGAGAGAAGGAGAGAAGTATCAATGTATGGTTGCCTCTCGTGGGTCCCCCGCTGGGAACTGGCCCGCAACCCAGGCACGTGTCCCGACCAGGAATCGAACCACGATTCTTTAGTTCACAGGCCCACACTTAATCCTCTGAGCTACACCAGCCAGGGCTCTAATACCTAGGATTTTAATTCGGCATACCTATATAATATAAAGGAAAAGACAACACCTTTTTTCTCCATCTGTCTGTCTCATCCCAGTGCCCTGCCCTTCCTGTAGCTGCTGTGGAGGAGGCGGGGCTGCTTTGCCCCACTCCTGTGGAACTGCTGCTTCTCTTTCCTTCGGCTTTCCCACTGTCTCTCAGGATGGAGACAGGCTCCCGCCCCTCTCTTCCTTTGTAGCTGCCTCAAGACAAAGGCCCAAATTTGAAAAGTCCTGATGGGACAGGTGAATGGAGGCTTGGTGCCAGCTGTTTTTCATTTTCTCCTCCGAACCAACAGCCTCTGCCTCCAGCATTTCCACAGGCCATTTCCTACCCCCCCGAGTCAGCCGCAGAGCCCCTGCACCAGGACAAGTTCCCTGAGGCTTCTGTTTCCCAGGAGACAACACTTCGTGAGTCTCCTCATTCCTTCCCCTGGAGACTGTCAGCTGGAGAGCAGGAGCCCCCATATGGTCCTGCCTGTGCTGCTGGTGTCGTCCAGGGTGATTCTGGAAGAGAAACGGGCGTGCACTGGTCTTGTGGCAGTGTGCATTTCTGGGGCCTATGGTTGGGCAGTGCCACCAACATTCCCGGCAGTAACAGCTTTTTAGCGTAAGCATGCTTAGGGTTTTCTTGTGATTGACATTAAGACACTTTGAGACAGGGCAGAATTGGTGAAAAGTGCCCTGGCCTGGGCCGGGGTGCAGAGAAGTTTCTGAGAAACTGCTGATGTTTCAGAAGCCTGCCTGTCTCAGGCCAGGTCAGCTTGACAAGGTGGGAACACCCTCTCCCCTCCTCCCACCACCACCTCTTGTGGGGCCCTTTTTGGACCTGGTCCGTGGTAATCATGTGCCATCTATGGAAGTGCTTTGTTTTTTTATCTTTTTAAAGATTGCATCTAACCATTTTATTTTATTTTTAAAATAAAACGGCTCAATACCAGGTTCTGATTTACTGTAAACCTACAAAATTCCTCCTTTCTTCCTTCTGTCCATCCACCCTTCCTTTTATCTTTTAAATATTTGTTTAAGACTTTATTTATTTATTTATTTTTAGAGAGAGGGGACAGGAAGGAGAACGAGTGGGAGAGAAATATCAATGTGTAGTTGCCTCTCATGTGTCCCCTACTGGGGACCTGGCCTGCAACCCAGGCATGTGCCCTGACTGGGAATTGAACCGGTGACTCTCTGGTCCACAGGCTGATGCTGAATCCACTGAGCCACACCAGCCAGGGTATAGGTCTACAACATTTTCATGTCCCCAAAGGAACCGTGTGCCCGTTGAGCATTTGCTCCCCACTTCAACCTGTCTTACGATTTTTGAAAGGTAAAATGCACACCTAGTAAAAAAAACAATTCAGTACATATGGGACTATCCATAGGAGGTAGTCTCCTTCTTCATCAGGTCCCCAGGGGTCACCACTATTAGCAGTGTCTGCATGGGTGTTCAGGTAATACACCTGTGCACTCTTCCCCACCCTGCTACTTGTTCCTTAACTGCCTGAGATCATCCACACCAGAGTGTGTCCACCTGTTTCCATCTCATACGCAGCTGCCCAACATTCCAGCATTAGGATGGTCTGTGATTTAAATGCAAACTGGATCATGTCTTTTCCTACTGAAGCCCTCTTTCTCTTTCAATACTTTGTCCCAAGACCACTGCCCTGGAGGCAGTCCAAGCCACCCAGCTGCCCAGCCCCTCTCTCCTTTGTATCACCTCTGCACCTAGTAACTGTTTTTCCAGTTAGGCTGGGACATCATTGTCCAGCCTCCATGGCTGTGAGCTCCTGGAGGTTAGGAGCTCTCTTCCTAGGTTTTTTATCCTCATAGCCTAGCTTGGTGTCTGCACATAGTAGATGCTCACTAAATGTCAGATGAGTGGCTTAGGATGGAAGACAGACAAGGCCCAGAGGTTGGGAACCCTGACTGGTAGAGGTGAGGGGGTTGTGCTGGCCTTCAGGATGCCAACCCCAGATGAGAGGGAGGGTCCAGAGTAGTCATTGCCCCATGTGGCACTGACTTATATTTTCCAAGAAACTGCTGTCTGTGTCAGGCTCAATACCAGGTTCTGATTTACTGTAAACCTACAAAGTTCCTCCTTCCTTCCTTCCTTCCTTCCTTCCTTCCTTCTTTCCTTCCTTCCTTCCATGCACCCTTTTTTCTTTTAAATATTTAAGATTTTATTCATTTATTTTTTAGAGAGAGGGGAAGGGAGGGAAAAAGAGAGGGAGAGAAACATCAATGTGTGGTTGCTTCTCAGGTACCCTCACTGGGGACCTGGCCCACAACCCAGGCATGTGCCCTGACTGGGAATCAAACCAGCAACCCTTTGATTTGCAGGTGGGCACTCAGCCACAGAGCCACACCAGCCAGGGATTCCCTCCTCCTTTTCTTCCTTCCTTCAGGCGGGCCCAACCAGAGCACTTCACACCCACTCCGGGTAATCAGAGGCAGCCCTAGGGCACCCTCTACCACTGACCGTTGTGTGTGTTAGTCAGGTCCTGCTTGTACTATGCTGCATTTATCTACCGGCCATATTAAAAAAAAAAAAAAGTAACTTGTAGCCCTGGCCAGACAGCTTCATTGTCTAGAGTATTGTCCTGATCACCAAGGTTGCAAGTTCAATCCCTGATTCGGGCACATACGAGAAGCAACCAGTGAATGCATACATAAGCAGAACAACAAACTGATGTTTCTCTCTCTCCCTCTCCCCCTCCTTCTCTCTCTAAAATCAATCAATAATTTTTTTTTTAAATAGCCCTGGCTGGTGTGGTTCAGTGGATTGAACGCCGGCTTGTGAACTAAAGGGTCACCTGTTTGATTCCGAGTCAGGGCACATGCCTGGGGTGCAGGCCAGGTCCCCTGTGGTGGGCATGCAAGAGGCAACCACACATTGCTGTTTCTCTCCCTCTTTTTCTCTCTCCCTTCTCGTCTGTCTAAAAATAAATAAATAAATAAATAAATAAATAAGAAAGATGTAAAAAAATAACATCATTTTATAAACCCTATTTTTAAAATTATACAAAAAAATCACCTTTACTCATCTCTCGAACTTAGCACAACTGTGTTTTTGTTCCATCTCCTTCCAGCCTTGCCTGGGTCACACGTAATATTTATCTGGCCAGGTCAAGAGAGCAAGAGTCATCTCTCAGCGTTATGCCCTCTCTGGTGTATCTTCATGCAACTCACAGGGAGCCTGGGACTGTTCACAGGGGGAGGCCGCCCTGCCTGGGACGCTCGCTTGTCTCCAGATTCCCAGTGTTCTTCCGAAGGCCCTGCTCCTGCTGCCTGACTCTTTTTTTTTCTCTTGAATTGGCTTATTCAGATGAGTTCATTTTTCTAATCATTTGAGGCCATTTGGAATCTTAATGAATGTCTTTTTCTCCCCAGCCATCCCCCTCTCTTCCCTCAGGTCTTGCAAAGTGCCATTGGCCTTCACTCTGCCACGGTCTTTCAGTGTGGACAGTGGGTCCTTTTGTCCCCCTCAAAACTCTCGGAGGAGTCAAGACCTCACTCCATATCTCTCTGTACCTCCCTATCCGCGTCTCTGATGTAAGTTTCCCAAAGCCCCTCCTTCTTTATTCTTGGAAATCCCAAGAATAAAGCTGCACAACGACAGGCCAGGGACTCATGACATTGTGGTTTCAAGCCAAGGACTTAGCTGTGAGGAGGAAGACAGAGGTGTGTGTCCTTGACCACTCCCTTCCACAATCCAGCCCATCCCACCTCAGAGCCCTGCCCAGTGCTGGGAGGGCTAGAGCAAGGTGACCTGGGTCCGTTCTAGCCCCATTATTGGTTGCCGGACACTCCCTGAACCCTGGTGTAAGAGGCCGGTGGTGCCTGAGCCACGTGGCTCAGGCCCAACTTGTGTAGCCAAAGTTTCGGTTCCACCACTCTCTAGCTGCCTGACCCTGAGCAAGATGATGAACCTTCCTAGGACTACTTCCTTTTCACAAAATGAAAGTAATAGTGAGATGTCCCTCAGAGGTCATTGTGAGGATTAGCTACTACTCCAGTAAATGCTTACAACAGGCCTTGCACACAGTTAGTGATCAGTAAATGTTAGCTGTGTGCACCAGGCACCCTACCAGGGGTTGCAGATACAGAAATAGAGGCACAGGGAAGGTAGTGAGTGTAAAAAAAGTAGTAATGGAGTACAAGAAATGAAAGGGGGGGCTGAGGAGGAGAAAGAGAGATCAGGAGAGCTTCCTGGAGGAAGTGGCATTCTACATTCTAAAGACTGAGTAGCATTCCCTAAGTAAGAAGAAAGGAAGAGCCCTAGTTGGGTAGGTCAGCTGGTTACAGGGCCATTCTGATACAGCAGGATAGTGGGTTTGATTCCTGGACAGGGCACATCCGAGAAACAACCAATGCATGCATAAATAAAATGGAACAACGAATTGATGTTTTTCTCTCTCTAAATAAAAATTAAAAAAATAAGGAGTAGAAGTTCGTACAGAGAGAACTTCAGGCTCAAGGACCGAGGTGAGGAAGGGGGACACAAGAGGAAGAGATGGGTGAAATAAGCCAGGGTGTGAAAGACAAATACCATATGATCCCACCTATAAGTGAAACCTAATCAACAAAACAAAGAAGCAAGCAAAATAGAACCAGAGACATTGAAATTAAGAACAATCTGACAGTAACCAGAGGGGAGGTGGGAAGGGATAATGGGGGGAAAAGGGATGAAGAGTTTTCAGGAAAAACTATAGAGGACACACGGACAAAACCAAGGGGAGGTGGAATCAAGGAAGGGAGGTGGGGATAGCTGGGGTGATGGGGAGTGGTGGGGGTGAAAGGCAGAAAACTGTATTTGAACAATAAATTTTTTAAATGGAAAAAAATTAAAACATAATAATAAATTAAACAAAAAGGAACAGGGAGGGCCTGGGAAGAGACCACCAAAGGTCCAGACTATGATAGAAGGACACTGAAGGATTCCAGGAGCAAGACTGATCAGATGTGCCTGTTAGGAAGATTCTGTAGCTTTAAGGTGAAGAATCAGTTTGGAGCAGGGCAAGACTGAATAGGCTGATCATGCACAGGCTGTGAAAAGACCCGGGGCAGAAATGAAGGCCTACCCAAGGGGCATCAGGCTGCTGGTGGGGTCAGAGCTGAGTGCTGGGAAGCTGAGGAACCTCAGGGTCTGGTGAGTAATAAAGAATGAGCAGAGCATGACTCGAAGGCTACTGGTGTGAGCAGGAGGGTGGATAGGTGTGTCTCTTGCCCAAAATGGAAATAACCGAGTGGAAGCCTGTTACTGGTGATGAGGGTGGAGGGCAAGCTCAGTGTGAGACATGCTTGTCTGAAGTGTCGGCAGCCCCACAGGAGACCCCTTGTGATGTCTCCTACCAGAACTTGGGCAGAAAATGAGAGGACTGGGATCAAAGCTGAATGGCTCCCTGAGCTCCACGAGGGAACAGTCCTGACTTCCCAGTCTTGGGATTTCAGCCATACTGGGGTTCTGTGCACTTTACCTCCTGTGGACTGTCCTCCTTTCCTCGATCTGAATTCTCCCCTTATACACAGCCTCTCTGGAACCCCAGCCAGAGTCAGCTTCCTGGCCTGGTCTTCCCTGGCCCTAGAACCTAAGCGTCTGAAGTTATGAGGGCTGGCCCTGGGGCAGAGCTAGAAAGGTGCAGACCAAAGACATGATAACCCAGTGAGGGGAGGATCCATCATAGGACTTAGGCCTATGCTTCTTTGGCATAGGCCATAGGACTTCATAGGACTTAGGTATTTGCTTCTTGTGACTCCAGGAAGGAATAAGGGTGTCTGGGCTGTACGAAATGAGCATGAAATAAAGTTGTAAAGGAGTGGGAAGCAGGCTGCAGCAACAGAAACCCACTTGGAAAGTCTGACAATTGTCCCTCAGCTTAGAGAAATGGCAGTCACCGGTGACCTTGGCAAAGGCAAGGAGCTGGGGAGGGACAAGGGATAGAGGGCAGGTGAGGTCGAGACTCTAACTTCCTCTTTCAAGAAATTAGAGTCTAGGGCAGAGAGAGGTACAGAGAGCTGTAGCCATGTGGCAGTTGCCTCCTCTCTTTTCAAGCAGGACAGAACTGGCACTTCTGTGGACTCCAGGTTTAGGGTGGCTGACCCAGCCTCATCAAGGGGAAGAGGGAGGGAAAAACGTTCCTGTTCTAGAAGATGGGACTGAGAGTCCAGTGGGAGGGTCAGGCCCAGAAACCCCACATCCCACAGGGAGAAAAGACTGAGAACAGCTGCATTCAGGATATTCAGAGAAACTCTTTAATGTCAGACCAGGGCTTGGAGCTCAAGAGACACCCACCCAGGAGGCAGTCACCCAGGGCTCCTAAGAGGGAAGGGTACCAGAGATAACAGGTAGATGAGGCAGACAGTTGGGGTGCCAGACCACCACTTGGGATCAGCAGGGCTGTCAGTTCCAGGCCAGGCTGTGTGCTGAGCTGAAACCATTAGCTGATGCTCCAGAAATAAGTGCAGCCCTGCAGGTGCAAGCTTTGCGTGGGGACAGGAAGGACACCCCAGAAATCCGGGGAAGCCTCCACAGGTCACAACACTGACGAAATTCAAACCAGTCACACCGTTATCTTAAGAAGCAATAACGTCCCTCCCCCAACTGAAGTCTGGGCCCCTGATGCAAGATATGAGACAGATGCCGGGGAGGGGGGTTCCTTTTCCTAGGAAGCCAGAGAGAAGTTGCCAATTTCTAGGCCAGGGGCTGGTGGGTCTGGGTGTGGAGGACACTGGGGACCGGGTCGGGGTAGAGGGACCGAGGGATACAAGCAGAGGCTAGGACTTCACAGGTAGTCTGGGGGCTTCCCCGGGGGCTGGACAGAAGAGGCAGCCGCCCGGGACTCGGTATTTGGCTCGGCCTGCTAGGAACTCAGATTGCTTCAGGAGAAGGAGAGAGAGGTCCTGGATCCCCGGGGTCAAGGCCATGAGAATACAACTGCAACAACCCGCGCCCCAAAATGCAAAGAAAAAGAACCCACAGAATCGAGTACCGGCTGGCGCCGCGCAGCCGCAGAGGAGGCGGAGCGCCTCCACGTCCAGCCCCATATGATAATGTGGCACGCCATCGCCCCGCCCCAGCAGGGGGATCAGACGGGCGCAGCGCCCTGGGGTGCGAGAAGCAGAGAGGTGCCGCAGCGCATTCGCGGAGGCCTAGATGGAGCAGAACTCCGGAGTCAGGGCTGGCAGGGTGGAGGCACGGTATAGGGGCGGCCAGTGAGCTGCTTAGCGTGCCGGGGCCGTGACTCCCCCACCGGCACGAAGTGGTACCGACCGAGGGGGCGGGGACAGAGTCATGTGACACGGTCGCTGCGGCCATTTTGTTCTGCGGTGGTGATATTTAGAGCGCAGCGGCTGACGGCCGATCGCCTTCGCAGCCGTCAGATCGCTTGTTCCTTGCTTGCCTCCTGCTCTCCGTTCGCTGCCTTCCCGCCTCGCCCAGCCGGCCCTCGGCCCCACCTCGGCCCGCTGACCTCGCCCCTTCCCCACCCGCAGACATGTCCGAGACCAACAGCGGCCCCGAGTACGCCTCTTTTTTCGCGGTCATGGGCGCCTCGGCCGCCATGGTCTTCAGCGGTGAGCGCCGCGGCAGGAGGGACTCGGGAGGCGGGGGGCGGCAGGGCGCATGGTACTCATGCCCGCAGCTCGCTGGGGCTCAGTGTGTGACGTCACTCTGACGTGATTCCGAGCTTTTGGGGGGTCCCAGGCCTCACGTGACCGCGGGCGGGGTTCGGGGCCCAGAAGGCTGCCTGGGCCGTCGGGTGTTCTCTGCAGGGCATACGGGTTTAAGCTGGAGTGCTGGTCCCAAGGGTATCCCGGGGGTACACAGGTCGGCCTCTGCCCCAAGCCTGTGACGGTGCGGGGGTGGGGCGGTAGTGCCGCTGCCATCTTAGCCCCGGGAGAGGAGGGAGGGAGCTGGGGTGGATGCACGCGGTCCTGCGCTTGCTTTGCATCCGTCTCCTCCCAGTCCTGCGGGCAGGTGTGACATCACGACTCGGAAGGCTCCCCCGATGCGGGGCTGGCCCTGTCTGTGGACGGCGGGGGCAGGGGAATCGGGCCCAAGCGCTCTTAGCCCAGGTCCACAGTTCTCACCCTCCCCCCACCCTGGCGTGGGTTAGGTGGGTCTTTAACCAGAGGTAGGTCCTTCCGGTTAGGACTTGTCACTGTTTCCCAATAGCCTTGTGTGGGTGGGTTGGGAAAGCTGGGCTGAGGAGTTGGTGCTGAGAGCCAGCGGGGACCCAGAGGTGGGAGTGTTTGGAATTGGAGGGGGGGTGGTAGAGAATCAAACAGGCCAAGGAAGAAGGGAGTCTGGCCAGCATCAGTGTTGGGTTGTCACTCACTGAGAAGCTGCTTTGGGGTGGGTGAGAAGGTCGCACAGCTCCTCAGTGTTGAGAGGGTTGGGGCTTTGTCTTTAGGAGAGTTTTCTAGTTCTGACCCCAGCGAATGAAAGAATGAATAACCTTCCTTTCCTTCCCTGAGGCCTGGTATTGGGAGGGGTGGCCCTAGGTATGGAGAAAGGGGTCTTTCAGGGTTTATTTTATGGCACCCTGTTTTTGAAGTTGAATCTTGGCAGTCCTATAGTGTTGAATTAAGTGAAGATTGGTCTACCCGGGAGAAGGACCTTTGGGGTAGGCTCAGGAATGTGCAACCCAGGGAGGTGAGTTCTGGTCTAGAGACACTCCCCATGGACTGGTCTGGAGGCACTCCCCATGGACTGGTCTGGCCCGGTCTGGGTCTGGTTTATGGCTCTGATGACCACGCCCTGCCCCACCCGACTTGGTGAATTGGGAGGCTCCCTACGCAGGTATGTTGAGGGTTTGAACACCAAACAGTTTCTGCTGACTGTAAACACTTTTGAGGTGGGGACTTGGGGGCTCTGCTCTCCTGGGGGCCTCCCTCTGCCTGAGCCTCTCAGTCAGTCACGAGCTACTGAGTGAGCTCTGCCCTTCCCATCATGTGCGAGTAAGAGGTCATTTGTGGTGGGAGAAGTGGTCTGGACTTCCCCTTCCCTCCCAGCCAACGCCTGCTCTTTCCACATCTTCAGGGGCTGTTTTCCAGGGCCTCCAAGCAGGTTGCTGTGCCCCCTTACCCCAGCCTATTCTGTGTTTTGCCTCCAGGATTCTGCTTTGCCTGGCCACCTATGGGGTGCTGCTTGTGCCTTCATTCATTCGTTCAGCGAGTCTTGATTGAGCTCCTACTATGTGCCAAGCACATGGAGACATCAATGAACAAAACAGATGCCTGCCCACATGGGATTCTGGCTGTCACTACTTGTTCCTGAAGCTGAGTTTGCCTCCTGAGCCCTTGTCTGTACCTAGCTCCTGGCCTCGCTCTTTACCAGGTGCTTCTGTTCTTCTAGAACTTACTTGGCACTTTCAGATTGACCCTCACCAGCAGGTCTCTGAAAGTTACTGAGAGTAGGATAGCACTGGCTGGGGGGTTATTTGCTTGCCCCAGGCTCCTTGTGATTGAGGCCACTCATTCCGTTGGTCTGAATGCAGTCTCACTCCTGTTCCCTTCCCTACATTGGGCTTGACGTGGTTGACTTTACTTCATTTCTCTGTTTAAACATGTTTTTCTCCAAGGCTTGTCTTCATCCACCTCCTTGTACCTATGTGAACAAGCCCCTCATTTCTCAGGCATCAGGTGTCGCTGCCTGGCTGATTCCAAGCTGTCCCCAGCTCCTGGCCTAGATTGCCCTTGGCCTGCGTAGTGCTTTGCTGATTGGTCTTCTTATGACCATTGGTCTTCTTACAACCAAATGAGGCCCACTCAACTCTCAGGCCTTCACAGTCCCCATCTCCCATTTCAGCTTCCCCTTTTTTCTTAACTTATGACCAAAAAAAATGTACTGTCAGTTCTTTCTTCATCATACCTTCCACAAAGCTTTCAGTTGTTCCTTTTCCATATTTTCTATGACTTCCTCCCTGCTAATGGTGCCCTCCCTCTGTTTGGTCCTGTGTTCCCGGAACGGCCGTCTGATCACAGTCTTCTCATCGTCTCCCACTGGATCTGGAGCCCTATCAGGCTTGGCCTTTGGAGCTGGCATCCAAGGCTTTTTCAGACACCTGCTGCTGCCCAGCCAGACTGCTTTTCTCTCCTGATGGTCATCCCTTTTTCTTCCCTTTGTCCTCTTGTAGCTTCCTTGGCTCCAACTACATGATCTCCCTGCTGTCCTCTAAGAGAAGGGTCCAGGTGACTCCCTGCCTCTTGCAACTGGCTACGATACTGAGTTCCCTATAGATGATCTCCATGTAAACTCTGCCATGTGGCAGCATGTGCCCTCCCTCTTGAGTAACAAGTCATGGCACTGGCCTGTTGCATATATGTGACATAGCCTTTGTTCAGGGCCTGCAGTTGAAGCCCAAAGAAGGTGCTGTAACCAGGAGAGTTCCATGAGAGGTTCATGAAGACAGAGGCCTGAGCAGGCTGAAGTCACTGAAAGTCTAGGCAAGGCAGTGTTGAGGTACCTCCAGGACCATGGAAAGGAGGCAGGCAGTGCTGATCCCCCCCACCCCCACCCTTGCCTTCTCCCTCCATCCAGTGCCATCTTGGTTAGCATCTCTATTAATGCTGTTTGGAATCTTACTGCTCACTGTCACTCCTCTACTCACATGTCACCTCTATAAAGCATTTCCCCAGACTCCATCACCAACTTCCCCACTCTCCTGGAACATGTCACTGCTTGGAGGTGCCATATCTGTCTCCTCACCGGATTTTTAGAGCCCTGAGAAGGCAGCGTCCCTTTGAACTTACCCTTGCTTAGTGATGAACAGAGTAGGCACCTTGTGGCCCAAACATGAATAAAACATGCAGAGGAATGGCCAGGATTGTCTTGGTTCTTTCTGTCTTCTACCCCTGTTGTCCTCTGCCCAAGAAGCATAGTGGGACCCTGGAGAACAGGTGACGGGAGTCGTAAGAGCTGCCTTGGCCTTCTGTGGCTCTTTTCTGTGCAAAAGTTAGTCTAGACTTTGAAGCCAGAAGCCAGAAAAGGGGAATTCTCAGGAGGGCAGTGTAAGTGGAGGAGACAGGCTGCCCTAGAGCCCCCGCCTTCATTACTGGAGGCCTTGGGCAGAAGCTAGACTTCTGGGAGGTCTGCCGAGGCCTCACAATTGGGCTGGATGATGGCTCCACACACCCATTGTCTTCCTGTGCCCTGTCTTCTCCTTGGCTCATCCTTTTTATCTGGTTGTTTAGAGAGGATTCTTTCCAAACTTAAGGGGGTAGGCCTGCTGTGTGGCTTAGGATGGGTTCATCCTATCCATACAGATGGCAGCCCTTCCAGCAGTGTGTCCTAGGGCTGGGGGTGTTGGGGAGTTAGGAAACTAGCCTGGGAGGCCAGGACTTGCCAGACTGCTTTCCCTGACCAGTGGTCAGGCCCTGTGTGCAGTGGGGCTCTTCCAGCATGTTGTCCCTGGGCACAGCCCTAGGGCCAGCAGGGGCCGAACCTGGCCTGACATCTGGGCTGCTGACACAATCATTTCATGTTTTTCCCAAGCCTTCTCTGACCTGAGTGCCTGAGAATCTAGGTGGGATAGAACGTGTCCAGAATCTCCAGCAAGGCATCAGGGGCCCAGCTGCCTGTTTCCCTGTGGGACTGCTGCTGGGCTATTAAGAGTTCCACCTTTTGGGTTGTAAGCAGCTGAGCTAAAGCTGCTTGGGAATATGGGGTCGGGGTCGGTATATCAGGCTTGGGAAGTTCAGGTGAGCCCAGGTGGGGGTTTTCTAGCAGAGCAGGAGCTCACATAGGCTATACAGCCAACAGTCACAAGGACCTGGTAAGAGAAAGGAACAGTTAATTACCTGGATTCCTTGAGTGCTCTGCTGTGACCATTTCCCCTGAGGGCCACTTCCTGCCCCTGGCTGGGTGCCACCTTTGTCTCCCCATTGCTTGTGATAACTTGAGGTGGCCCTCAACTGTGTTAGAGCTACCCCCAGGGTCCTGGCCTCAGATGCTCTGGGCTCACCTTGCCTCCCCTCACCCCCAACAGCTTTGGGTGCTGCCTATGGTACAGCCAAGAGTGGCACCGGCATTGCAGCCATGTCTGTCATGCGGCCAGAGCTGATCATGAAATCCATCATCCCAGTGGTCATGGCTGGTATCATTGCCATCTACGGCCTAGTAGTGGCAGTCCTTATTGCCAATTCCTTGAATGAAGGCATCACTCTCTACAGGTGAGTGCTGGGTTCCTCTCACCACACCCACCCCCTGCCACTGCACAAGTTGGGGGGCGGGGGACGGCGGCTGGGGAATGGGCATCTGGCTAGTGGCCCATTTCCACCATCTTCCCCGGCAAGCAGCTAATGTCTATTCCTGTGTCCTTTTCCCCCAGGAGTTTCCTCCAACTGGGCGCTGGCCTGAGTGTGGGCCTGAGTGGGCTGGCAGCTGGCTTTGCCATTGGCATTGTGGGGGACGCCGGCGTGCGGGGCACTGCCCAGCAGCCCCGACTATTTGTGGGCATGATCCTGATTCTCATCTTCGCAGAGGTGCTGGGCCTCTATGGTCTCATCGTCGCCCTCATCCTCTCCACAAAGTAGCCCCTCTCCAAGCCCACCAGCCACAGAATATGATGTAAAGACCACCCTCTCCTCATTCCAGAATGAACAGCCTGACACACAGGCACGGGGAAGCTGCCCCCCATCCCCAGTAGTTGGTCTTGTAAATGCGCAGTGTCCTAGTGCCCATCGTCTGTTGCCCCCACTGCCCCGTGCTGTGGACATCTGGGCCCATTCATCACCCATCCAGGTCCCCTGACCAGTGCGGATGCTGGTTTCTGGCCACCTCCACCCCTCTACCTGCCCTAGAGTGCTCTGTATAAGGATGAATTCGAGTTGTCATTTTCACTGGATGTTTATTTATAAAGATTTGACCTGTTCGCACGTTTGTGGAGCAACCCTCCCGTCTCCCAACTATATAGTAATCTTTAGAGTGTTGCTTTGTGGGGTTACCGTGTGCCCTGAGACTTTGGATGGAATCACTGTCCTCCAGCCCTGACTGTGGGGCAGTGTACCGGGCCTGCCGGGCCTGGAGCCTTGTCCAATAAAATTCTTGGATGTGACTGGATGCCTGTGTGCAGCGCTTGTGTGGGCCAGCAGGAGGGGGTGGGCCGCTGGGTGTGTGGTCACGTGGGCACGTCAATCACGTGGTGCAGTGCCCTAGTCAGCTGAGAAGTCACATGAGCGAGGCTACCCCGCAAGCTAGCCGAAGCAGTCTCCTGCGGGCTTTAGGGTCGCTCAGCTCAGCTCACCTCACGCGGTTCAAGATGCGCAACGGGAAGGGCAGTGCGCAGGCACCGGTGCTCCAGTTCACCAACTGCCGTATCCTGCGGGGTCGGAAGCTGCTCAGGTGGTGTGTGGCGCCGGTGGGTGCGGGGCCTGGCACTGCTGGGGTGGGCCTGGCGGGCGCAGGGCCCAGTAATGTTCAGTTGGGGGCGGGGTGCTGGGCCGCTGATCCGAGCCCCGGCCCCTCTGTTCACAGGGAGGATTTGTGGGTGCGGGAGGGCCACATTGTGGACCCAGAGAAGCTGTTCTTTGAGGAGCGGCTCGTGGCCGACCAGCAGCGGGACTGTGGAGGCTGCATTCTGGCACCTGGCTTCATCGACGTGCAGATCAATGGTGGGGTCCAGGGCCCGGTGGTGGAGACCCAGGGGAGGGGCTTGGAGCACTGTGCTACCTCCTCTTTTCTGTGGCCGCAGGTGGATTTGGCGTTGACTTCTCTCAGGCCACAGAGGACGTGGGTTCGGGAGTAGCTCTGGTGGCCCAGAGGATCCTATCACATGGAGTCACCTCTTTCTGTCCCACCTTAGTCACCTCGCCACCTGAGGTTTATCACAAGGTAAGGTCAGGCTCCCGACTTCATGCAAAGGGGGCCTGAGAAGCAGCTAGGTCTTTAACTTAAATATCTCTTCTCTCCCCACAAATGCCTCCTAACACTTGGATTTGACCTTAACCTGCTGGCCTCCCTCTACCTAGTCCTGGGGTCCTGTCCTCTGGTCTTTCTCAAATTCAGGTGTCCCTCTGCCTGCCTCTCTGGACCCCTACCCCTTCCCCTAATACCTCCTCCCTCATTTCCTCTCTGACTGTCCCCTTAGGCCTGCACATTGGCTGCCTCAGCACCTTCACCTGCCTCTCCTATCCTGCATTCTGGCTACCTCCAGGCTCCAGAAACTGCCTGCTGGACGGAGGCCGCTGGGGACTTCCTCACATCCTTAGCTGCTTCTCAGGCTTTTCTCCCCATAGTGTGCCAGTGGTATGTGGTAAACATACTTCCCAGGGAGAAGCTCCAGTTTTAACCCAGGCTTCCTGTGCTGCTCTTGCCTACACCCTACAGTCTCCCTCTTACCCCACACTCTCCCACTTTCTGGCCTTTTCCAGGTGAGAAGGGGGGGGAGGGAGAAAGAACAATGTGCAAGAGAAACATCAGTTGGTTGCCTCTCCCATGCCCCAGCTGGGGACCTGGCCCACAACCCTGGCATGTGCCCCAACTGGGAATCGAACCTGCGACCTTTTTGGTTTGTAGGCTGGCACTCAATCCACTGAGCCACACCAACCAGGGCTAAGAAATTTCACTTTTTATGCAGGGTCTTCACTTTGCTCTTTGACGTGTTCTATTGGGTCTCATGTTCTGTGCATGTGTGCATGCTCTTTTTTTCCAAAGGTGTGTGAGAGTAGGTTGTGTATGTGTATGTCATGCCTTCTTACCTCTTAAAACTTAATTGTTACTCAAAAATGTGGGTATTCTGTTGTGTGAGCACAGTGGGCATATTGAGTTTAGGAAAATAACAGTTATCCTTTAAACTACCGTGTTTGTTCCAGTTTTGTAGGGTTTTTGTTGTTGTTCTGTTTTGTTTTTTTCCTTTCTAATATAGGATCCATTCCAGGGTCACTGATTGCATTACCCTCGTGGGGTTTCCTCCTGGGTGTGTGGACACCCAGAGCCAGGAGCTGTGGGAGGTAGATGTGGGCTCCTGACTTTATCATCTATCAGCTGGGAGACTGGGGTATGCCTGTCCTTGAGTCTCGGTTTCCTCAAACCTAAAGTGAGAATAATAATGGTGTTCATCTTTTAGGGCTGTTGGGAGTCAGCACTGTGCTTCGTACATGTTAAGCACTTAGCAAATGTCAGCTGTGGACATCTTTCTGGGAACTTCTCCCAGCTCTCCTATCAAATGCTAAAAATCAAACTCATTTGCCTGCTGCAAACTGGCACTTGGTTCTGTTATCTCTTGGTCATCATTCCATGATTTACCCTACATGGAATCCTGGAACATGCCCGCCCTCTTGCCCGTTTGTTCTTTGTCCTCCCCTTTCCCAGTCCCCACCAGTGAGGCTTAGTAACTGTTACCCTAATGTGAAGAGTGCCCTTCCCAAGATACAGGGCTCAGCACATTCACTCACACTCCTCTCTCACCCTTATCTGCAGGATAAACACCATCCTCCCAAGCATTCCCTCCCTACCTGCAAAGGCTTTGCTCTTTCCCTAGGCACATTCCAGCCATTTGAGGCATTTGCTCACCTGCACCCCAGCTCTCTGCTTGGAAGGCCTTGCGGTGTCTAATGCACCAGCTGGTTCAGATGCTTGCCCATCTGCCCCCATAAGCACATCTGCCCATCGTGATACAGACTGTGAGGTCTTTTTCCTTAGGGAAGGACAGTAGGACTTTTGTCTTACATTCTCTCCCCTGCGCTCACCATCCTCTTTAAATACAGGTTTAAGACCTTGGATACAGAGAGTAAACTGACTTACAGTGGAAATCATGGAGGGCTTTGAATATGAAAAATAAAATTCAGGTATCATCTTAGAAACTACAGGACTGTTTACTTGGATATCTCCCCAGCTTTTAACTCCCGTCCATCCCACCTTCCTTCAGGGCCCCTTCACACTGAGCAGAACCGCACTGCCACTTTGTTAGAGTTACCCAGGTTCTTTGATGTCATGTTCTGGTCCATCAAGACCACCTGCTCTTTTTCTGTGGTCTTCCTCTCTACCCTTGCCCTTTGTTACCTTTTTAGGAGGAAGGTTTCCTTGCATTGTTCTCTGCTTGAGGTCCATTTCTGCAGAGACAAGATCATGTGCCCTCTGCAGTTTGACCTTTCCCTCTGCTTTCTTCCCTTGTAGGCCCCTCATTCCCTTCAGCTCCAGGCTGCCCTTGATACTCGGTCCTCTCTGCTTAGTGCTCTCAGTTTCCCTTGTAAAACCCACTCATTGTCTTTTCCTTAATCTTTAGTGAGTTTATATATGTCACATGGCTCATTAGGAAAAATAGCAGCCCTTCGCTCCAAGGGACAATCACCTTTAACTCAGTTGACCCTTTGGAATTTGCCCTTATGTTTAAACAAACTATGCTGGTACTCCTTGACTTTTCAGTTTATGGCAGGCAGTATACATTTACTTCCTTCCCACCGTGAAAGATAAGGATGGGCCCTCTCTGGCCCCTCGAGCCCTCTTGTGCTCTCCCAGCACCGCATCCTTCCCAAATAGTCTATTGTAATTTGGGTTAGCTTAGTCTTCCCAAATAGTCTATTGTAATTTGGGTTAGCTTAGTCGTCGGGACTGTGTAAAGGGATTGTAGCTCATTTAACTCTCCTTACTTGTAAACTCTTGTTTTCCTTGGAGCTACTACTCTGTTTACATGGGGTTTGTTTGCTTTTTTAATCTACTAACTCAATTCCAGGTTTTGTGCCCGTTGTTTCTTTCTCCTTTCAGGGTATTTAGACAGCCCAAGGTTCCATTTGTTTTGTCTTTCTGTGGAAGCCTTTGAGACCTCTGCCCAGCACAGGCTGCCGGTCTCACTGGGATGAGTTGTCCTGGGAGTCCCCTTCCTCTCACCTGGTTGGGGGGTCCTTTGGCCTCTTTCTGCTGGGTCTTTCTGTCCAGTATCCTGTGTCTTCCTCTTTGCTGGTTTATGCCTTTGTTTGGTGGAGCATAGCTTCCAGTGACTTTTGGAGAAAGGGAGGTCATGACTTGTAAGGGTTCTGAGATCTCAGAGGTCTGAAAATGTCTTTATTCTCTTGATTGATGTTTTGGCTATGTTAGAATCCTAAGTGAATAGCCATTTTGCTCTAGAATTTTATGTATTTATTTTTAATTATATTTTATTGATTATGCTGTTTCAGTGTCCTGACTTTTTTCCCTCTGTCCCCCTCCTCCCAGCACCCCCCACTCCCTCAGGCAGTCCCCACCCCATTGTTCATGTCCTTGGGTCGTGTGTATAAGTGCTTTGGCTAGTCCACTTCCCGTACTGTACTGTACATCCCATGGCTATTCTGTAACTGCCTATTTGTCTTCTTAATGCCCTCACCTCTCACCCATTCTCCCACACCCACCCTTTCATCTCTTTAACCTTTGGCATTTTAATTATAATGTATTTTGGGGTGGGCCTCTTTGCATCCATCTTGTTTGGGGCTCTCTGTGCTTCCTAGACTTGTATGTTTATTTCCTTCACCAAATTAGGAAAGCTTTCTTTCATTATTTTTTCAAATAGATTTCTGATATCTTGCTCTTTTTCTTCTTCTGTCACTCCTATGAAGTGAATGTTGGATTGTTCAAAGTTGTCCCAGAATCCTGTTTTTTTTATTGTTGTTGTTTTTATTTTTAAAAAGATTTTGTTTATTTATTTTTAGAGAGGGTAAGGGAAGGAAAAAGAGAAAGAGAGAAACATCAATGTGGGGTTGCCTCTTGTGTGCCCCTCACCAGGGAACCAGCCTGCAACCCAGGCATGTGCCCTGGCTGGGTACTGAACTGGCGACCCCTTGGTTCATATACCAGGACTCAGTCCACTGAGCCATGCCAGCCAGGCTAGCCTCGTCTTTTTGTGTTCTCTTTTTCTGTTGTTCTGATAGGTTGTTTTTTTTTTTGCTTCCTTATGTTCCAAATCATTGATTCTCGGCTTTGTCTGCTCTACTGTTGTTCCCCTGTAAATTGTTTTATATTTCAGTTAGCGTGTCCCTCATTTCTGACTGGATCTTTTATGCTGCATAGGTCCTCACTAAGTTCCTTGAGCATCTTTATAACCATTGTTTTAAACTCTGCATATGATAGATTGCTTATCTCCATTTTGTTCAGCACTTTTTCTGGAGTATTGATCTGTTCTTTCATTTGGGCCATGTTTCTTTGTTTCCTCCTTTTGGCAGCCTCCCTGTGTTTGTTTCTGTGTACTAGGTAGAGCTGTTTTGACTCCCTGTCTTTGTAATGTGGCCTAGGGTAGTGGGTGTCTTATAGAGTCCAGTAACACAGCTTCCCCTGTCATCCAAGCTGCATATCTCAAGGTGCACCCTTCATAGGGGCTGAGTACACCTCCCTCTTGTAGTTGGGCCTTGGTTGCTGTTGGCAGATCAGTGGGAGGTATTTACGAGGCTAGTTAGCTGCAGGGAGTGGCTGTGACCGTTGACCATCAACCTCCACCCTTTGTGGAGGATCAGCTGTGCAGGGGCTGGGTGGAGGCGCTTCAATGTGGCCTGCAGCTGTGCACTGGGTGTGCTGGCCTTGGGGTTTCCTAGGAGGTATGCCCTAAGATCAGCCTGTGTTTGCCCTGGGCCACCCTACCTGGGTTGTAAAGCAATCTGAGATGGCTGCTTGTGGTGCTGGCCTTGGAGATTTCCAGGCAAAGCCAAATTGTGAATCTAGGTTGCCAGTTCCAGGCCTCAAGCTCACTGAGGCTAGCTGCTGCCTGTTTGAGAGGATTTAGGAAGTTGTGAAAAATGAGGCAAGACCATTCATGTGGAAAAGCAGCTTGGGTGGGTGTGTAAGTGGGTGGGGTGGAGTCTCTGGGGATCTCCAAGGCTGGTCAAACGGTATTAGCCATTTCTTGGAGTCTTGGCTGTGGTACCAGTCTGTCAGCTCTTTGGGGTGGAGAGGGCTCAGAAAAGGGACAGTGGTCTCTGCTCACCTTAATGCCAGACACATCAGCCTCCTCCTACACACCACTAGTGCTGCTCAAGCTGCCACCCTGTCACCAGAGCCCAGAGGGAGTGAGTCTGAGTAGGTGAGTCTGTGGATTCCAAGAGGAACTGCTTGGGGTTCAAGCAGTTTCTTCCACTGACTCCGTCCCTACTGGTTTTTGCAGCCAGGCGTTGTGGGGACTTATCTTCCTGGCACTGGAACCCTGGGTTGGGGGGCCTGGAGTGGGGCTGGGACTCCTTGCTCCTGAGATATCCCGCCCGCATTTCTATCCACCACACGTGGATGTGGGCCGTTCCACGTCTGCATTTCTCCTACCATCTGGATGGATGTGGTTTCTTTAATTCTGTACTTGTCAGTCTTCCACTCAACTAGATTTTTGTCAGCGTTGAGCAACGGTGGTTCTATATTTTAGTTGTAATTTTGTTACGGTTGTAAACATGCAAAGAGTGTGCATGTCTGCCTACGCTGCCATCTTGACTGGAAGTCCTCTAGAATTGTGAAGGCATTGCTATATTGGCTTTTAACTTCCAGAGTTGCCAATGAGAAGTTGGAAGCCATCTGACCCCTGATCCTTTGTATGTGACCTGTTTCTTCCCTCTAGGAGCTTGTAGGATCTTCCTTTTGTCACTGGGTTCTGAAGTCTCAGGGTGACACGCTGGGGACTGGGGACAGTTCATCTACTATGCTAGGCTTCAGCATGCCCTTCCAGGCCCCCATCTTCCCCAAACAGAGTTGCAATCTGGAAGTTCAAGGGGGGGTTGTTTTTCTTGAATTACTTCTTTTTTTTTTAAGATTTTATTTATTTATCTTTAGAGGGGAAGGGAAGGAGAGAAGGAGAGAATATCAGTGTATGGTTGCCTCTTGTGGGTTCCCTTCTGGGAACCGGCCCGCAACCCAGGCATGTGCCCTGACTGGGAACCGAACTGCGATCTTATGGTTCGCAGGCCCGTGCTCAACCCACTGAGCTGCACCAGCCAGGGCTGTTTTTCTTGAATTATTTCTTTGGTGATTTTTCTCCCTCATTTCTCTGTCTTTCCCTTCTGGGAGTTACTCTCCTATTGGGCCTCCCGAACGGCTTCTCTCATTTCTCTCTCTTCCTTCCTTGTTGACACTGTTTTCTGGACATTTTCTTAGCTTTTTAAATTTTCCATTTCTTCTCTCTCTCCCCTTTTGTTTTTGCTTAAGTGTACATTTTTGTTAACCTAAAAATAAGAAGGGATTTTAAGGTGAGAGGCAGTCAAGGATTTGAGATTTTAAAAAATAGTTTTTGGAAAGTACTGTTTGAGGGGAAGTCCAGATACTGTTCTGATTTGGAGACAAAGGCACTGGGTATTTATGAGAAGGAAAAGGAGAACAATTACATCAATAGAAGGAAGGCATTTTTGTTGGTGTGGATAATGTAATTGTAAGTGATATTTTTAACTTTCACTTCAGTAGTCATAATAATTTCTTGTGATCTTCGCAAACAGTTCTTCGTAGCACAGTGCTGTTTAAGCCCAGTGCAAAGGTTGTTTTGCCCTGTTTTTACGATGTGAGGTAGAAGGCGTGCATGGTGGCTCCTGTGGCATGGCAACTCTACCTCCGTCTGACAGTGCTTCCATTCATTTTGGGGACACTTGCATGTGGAAGTGCGTGCTTTTCCCCAGGAACGTTCTTTTTTTCTAACATCCCATCCTTGTTTCATGGGTGTGAAACCTCTTCTCACAAGTCCTCCCCTCCTTGGGTGTACCCGTCATTTGTTCATTTGTTCTGCTTTCTGTGTGTCCTTTCAGAGGCTGGCCCATGCTGCTGGGAGGCCTCGGTCACCTGCTCCGACGGAGAGCTGTCTCAGCCCCCAGGAGCACCCAGCCTGGGGAGGTTCCTCAGGGCACCCTTAGGGTGAGATCCCTAAATCTTTTCTCTTGGACTGATCGAATCCCCAGAGAAGAGTTTTCTTGTTCTGCTCAGAGGGAACAGTCCTGACTGGTGACATTCCAGGAGCATTAAAAATATAAACTTCATTTAATTGCCCCATTATCCACTTCTACCCACCTGTCTGGTTTACTTCTCTAGACACTTGCTGGGGCACACTTGGGGCTTCAGCTGCTCTTCAGTGAGACTCCCGCTGTTGGTCCCCCCACTTCTCCAAGCACCAGGTGCTGCCAAGGCCTGAACCCCTGGGGGCTGTGGGCCTTGTTTCCTACCTGCTCCCACTGTGCTGCCCACATCTGCCCAGCTTCTACTTGCTGGACTCCCGAGTCATCCTGCCCTTCCTGTCTTCTCTGTCACACTGGGTGTGAGCCTCTTCTCTGTACTTTGTCCCAGGCTCACCCCAGGGACTCTGCAGTATCCTATGGGCTCCCTGCTTGGATGCTTGCCTGCCTGCCGGCCTGCCTCCAAGATACTGCATCGTGTGAACACTTGTCACACAGTTGACTCTCCCAACTGTGTCCAGCTCCAGGCACAGCGTGGCTGCACCATTGATGCCTGAGCCCCTGCTTCGCCCCCTCACTCTGCTTGGATTGCATGTACTCCTGCCATCGGGGAGGCCAGGCCCATCGCCCTGTCTGGGTCCAGTCCCTCAGGACATGCACTTCACTGTGTTCCAGCTGCTGCTAGGACTCGGGTCATCTTGAGGGCCAGGACAGGTGGAGCTGCCCTTAGTGTCTATGCACCTAACCCCCTGCCTGGGGACTCTCCCGGTCCTCACAGGCAGGCTGGTCTTACATCCCAAGGCCTGTCAATTCCTGGTGCTCCTGACCTTGTGTGCTGCTTGTTCTGAGTACCGTGCTTTCCCTGACCATTGGGAGTCTTTGACCGTCTTCTAATAACTAGTGGGAAGCCAGTGGGCACTGGGCTGGGCTCTGAACTTTGACCTTGGCTGGGCTGTAATCTGGGTGCTGGGCCATGGGAGGCAGGGCTTTTAACAGCTGGTTCCCCCCAGGTCCTTCCTCAGATCCCTGTGAAGAGTGGTGGTCCCCATGGGGCAGGGGTCCTCGGTGAGTGGCTGACCCCTCTCCCTGACCCTACCCTGGAATGTTCCTTGGGGACCTGTTGGCAGCCTGTACATCTCCAGATGCCCAAATGGGGCGGTAGGGCGGGCAGATGAGAGGGGCCAAAGCAGGGACTAGAGCGTGGGAGGCCTGCTGGAGCCATCTGCTCCCCTTTTCTCAGGGGTGCATCTGGAGGGCCCATTTATCAGCCGGGAGAAGCGGGGTGCACACCCTGAGGCCCACCTGCGCTCTTATGAGGCTAATGCCTTCAATGATGTTCTGGCCACCTACGGGTCCCTGGACAACGTTCGCATCGTGACGCTGGCTCCTGAGCTTGGCCGCAGCCATGAGGTGATCCAGGCACTGACAGCCCGTGGCATCTGTGTGTCCCTAGGTGAGGGGGAGTGTCACCACTGGAGGGGGCAGGCCCACTGGAGGGGCCTGGGCTGGTTGCAGAATCTGACTCAAGGCCCCTGTGCAGGGCACTCAGTGGCTAACCTGAGGGTTGCAGAGGAAGCTGTGCAGAGCGGTGCCACCTTCATCACCCATCTCTTCAATGCCATGCTGCCTGTGAGTGCTGCGCAGCTCCCGGGTGGGTGGGATCTGAGGCTCCTGGTATGGCTCAGCATTCTCTCTCCTGACCCTGCCCAGTTCCACCACCGTGACCCGGGTATTGTGGGGCTCCTGACCAGTGACCGGCTACCTCCAGGTCGCCACATCTTCTATGGCATGATCTCTGACGGCATGCACACCAACCCTGCTGCCCTGCGCATTGCCCACCGGGCCCATCCCCAGGGTGAGCAGCTGGGCAGGGTGGTGGCAATAGGAATACCAGGTGAGGCAGGTTCTGAGGCCTCTTCATCCCCAGGGATGGTGCTGGTCACTGATGCTGTCCCTGCCCTGGGCTTGGGCAATGGCCGTCATACGCTGGGGCAGCAGGAGGTGGAGGTAGATGGGCTGACGGCCTATGTGGCAGGTGAGTGACCCTTGTCCCCACTGGCTGCCCACATTAGAAGAGCCCCTCAGCCCATTGGGTGGGATGCAAGAGCCTCGGTGATCCCTGCTAACCCACACCCCATCCAGTGTACCTGGTGGCCCCCCATTCCCCTCCCGGCCCCCCAGAGCCTGTTCTCTGCTCTCAAGGCACGAAGACACTGAGCGGCAGCATAGCTCCGATGGATGTCTGTGTTCGGCATTTCCTGCAGGCCACAGGTCAGCAAGGCTGGTGTGTGTGCGTGTTGGGAGTGGAGGCTGCATCTGAGAGAGGCTGGAGGGAACAGTGGGGACCACCAGGGTCCTGTGCCCACATCCCTAGTCTGTCATGTCCAGTGGGGTTCCATGGGGATGGGCACTGGTAATGTGGCCAAGAACCCACCCGTAGGGAGTTTACAGGCAGGGGGAGAGGAGGACAAGCGAGCAAATGGCTGGAACTCAGGGTGACAGGCACCCAAACCATGGCATCTAAGGGAATGGTCTTGGCCTGGGACCTATGGGATTGCAAGACTTGGCAGGTGTAGAGCTGTGGGGAGGTGAAAGGGACCAAAGCGGCAATTAAGGCTCCAGGGTTGAGCTATGTGGCCGCCTCGGGGGACTGTCTGTTCCAGGGAAAGTGGGCAGAGGGTATCTTTGGTTGGCTAAGCCCAGTGGGATGCTCCACAGCACCCAGGGGAGGGTTGTTATGCGGGGGGCTGAGGGTCACCAAGATCTAAGGTTCTGCTTAGAGCAGCAAGGAGACAGGCTGGGAGGCAAGAGACACTGTGGCCTGGCCTGGTCGGGGGGAATGATACAGGGGATGGAGAGAATTGGGTTTATTTTATTCCTTGGTGGAGGGTAGGGGCAGAGCATCTAGTCCCAAGTGGCTTCATGGATGCCCAGTCTACTACTTTGTAGTGGGGTGCTCTCCCTGGGACTCAGGCGGAGGAGGGGCCCACGAGCATTTGGGTCCATATGGTTCCTGCAGGGCTGGGGTGGGCGAGTGGCTGGGAACAGTGGGACTGAGGGACCTTGTCAACCTGCTGCAGAGGCCTGGGGTATGTCCCCCAACCCAGTCCATAGGACTTGGAGCTCCTGTGCTGTGGGGATGGGGGAAGGGGGGAACCCACAGGGCCAGCTGGGGATTGAGGATGTTACCCACTGTGTTTCCTGAGCAGGCTGCAGTGTGGAGTCCGCCCTGGAGGCTGCGTCCCTGCACCCTGCCCAGCTGCTAGGACTGGAAAAGCACAAGGGAACCCTGGACTTCGGGGCTGATGCAGGTTAGAGCCCTATGTGGAGCGGCCTGAACAGCCAGAAGACTCAGGAGTTCTTGGGAGGCCTGGGACAGGAACAGGGAGGGCAGAAGAGTGAGACCTTCCCTATGTCCAGGCAGCCTTACCTGGCCATCAGCCTTGGTCTGGCCCCATTTTCCCATCAGACCAGGCTTTCTGGCATTTGAGACAAAGCCAGACAAGGTACTGCTGGCACCTTTATCTCTTGTCCCCCTGCTGCCAGGAATCTTGGCTCCAGGCCCTCAGTCTATGCTGGTTCAGGGCATCCTGTACAAGTTGTGTCCCGGACCTTGGTTTCCTTTCGGTCTTGGGCTGGGGATAGTGGGGGCAGCCCCACCCCTGCCTTCTTCTCACAGTGCATCTCTGACCCAGACTTTGTGATGCTCGACGACTCCCTCCACGTCTGGGCCACCTACATCTCGGGCGAGTTGGTGTGGCAGGCAGAGGAGGCCCGGCAGTAGGCAAGGACTACAGCTGGAAAGGACACCCAGCCCCATCTGGACACTGTCAGTGCTGGGTCGTGTGGGAGCTGGTCTCTGGGGAGTGAGTAGGAACCCTGTCTCAGGTGGATGGCCTTGGCTCTGGAGGCAGCTGGCTTGGATAAACCTTGTACCCCACAGGACTTGCCTGGTCTCCGAGTTTTGCTTCAAAGTGGGCTTCTTGCTGTTTCCACTGTCACCCTGATGGTCCTCCTGGGGGGTGGGGGGTGTTTGTGGCTTAGGGTTGGGAGTGGCTGGACTCTGGCTCAGCTCGGCCCTGGGAGGAGGCTTTGTGGGGTCCATGAAAGTGATGGCAGGGCCCCTTTCTGTTACAAGGTTGTGTCTGAGGTCTGCAGACCCATGGGCAGGCGTGTCATTTGGAAATGAATGAAGACTGGAGCAGGGAAGCCACGGGCAATACATTGGAAAGCTGAAAGTTGGCAGGAATGGGCTTGGGGACAGTGAATATAGACAACTCCAGAAGTTTGATTATTGTGTGGGCTGAAAGGAAAGATCCATCTTGGAATTTTGAACAGGGAAGTATTGATCCTGGAGACAAATTAGATGGGCAGGGAAGGGCCTCAGGTGGGCACTGCAGAGGTTTGGGAGCCCAGGTGTATGTGAGGGGTCCTGTGGTCTTGCTCTTTACACCAGAGTTGTGTAGGGCCTGGGCACACTGTCCAGCAGCTGCTCCCCTACCTTCAGAGGAATCCATGCTGGCCCCGGGACCCCAGGCTCCTCAGCTGGGTGCAGAGGGCATGGTTGAAGGGCGCCTGACCTGGCTGTGGCCGCTGCTTCGTTACCTGCCCAGCCCCACTCCATCTTCTTGAGCCCTCAAATCACTCAGGCTCCAGTTCTTCTGGCATCTTTTTTGAACAACCCTGTCTCCTGATCCCACTCCCAGGAGGGTGTGATGAGCCATCCTGCGCTCTGGTGTTTGCACGGCTGTGGGCGAACCTGTCTGGTGTTGGTGGGCAGTTCCTGCTCACCAGTGTCTGTGCCCTGCAGCTGGAGCCCACCTCTGAGTCTTGGCCCTGGCAGAGGTCCCCAGGCGAGGGCAGGTTAGAAGGTGAGCAGTGGTTGTCAGCTTTGTGGTGCTGCCAGGCCTTGTCCTAGTGATCTGTGGGTATTCACTTGCTCCATTTCCTGCCAAAAATCCAGAGGGGTGTCCTGTTTGTTGTCCAGGGCACTAAGTCCCAGAGAATGTGAGCATCAGGGCCAGCATTTGGCCTGGACAACCCTGGGAGTCTCCCTTAGACCTGTCACTAAGACCTGTCTGGGTGGAGAATCATGGAGGGACTGGTTGGGACTGATTGAGATGGTGGCCAGCCAGGTGACACCAGAGATGACAGGCGTCAGCTCTGGCTGGGAAGAAAGAGCACTTCAGGCAAAGGGAACTGCCCTACAAAGGCCAGTGACACACAGGCTTAGTGCCTTAGAGAACTGATGGCCACTGGGGCTGGAGAGTGGTCTAGGGATGAGGACTGGAGCCGGGCCCCGCAGCTGTTGCAGAGGAAGTTCAGAATGGTTGGGACAGTGGCTGGAGGGTCCTTTTTTTTCATTTTTATTTTACTTATTTTTTAAAGATCGTATTTATTTTTAGAGAGAGGGGAGGGGAGGGAGAAAGAGAGGGAGAGACATGTCAATGTGTGGTTGCCTCTTGTGCACCCCCTACTGGGGACCTGGCCTGCAACCCAAGCAGGTACCTGACTGGGAATCAAACTGGTGACCCTTTGCTTCACAGACTGGCACTCAATCCACTGAGCCACACCAGCCAGAGCTCATTTTTATGTTTCAAGTTGTGGTAGAATACACATAGCAGCGACCATCTTTAGCATTTTTCAGTGTACCGGCTCTTGGTGTCAGGCCACACACACACTGTTGTGCAATCATCACCACCATTTCCAGAGCATTTTCGTCACCCCAGACGGAAATTGCACCCATTGAACACTAACCCAGATTCCCCCTCCACCAGCCCTCGCACCGGCCTGCCCACTTTGGTTTTGAGTCTGAGGCTGCCACTGTATGCCTTCAAGTTGCTAGGGGGTGTCGTGCTACCGGTGGCAAGGAGGCCCTGAGGGGCTGGCTGTGAGGTAGCAGTGAGACCAGAGACAAGTGAAATGGGAGGACAAGCTTGCTGTAGTGTGGGTGTGAACCAGGTGGGCAGAGGTGGTGATGCTGGGTTTGTCCCTGACTCAGTGGTGAGTCAGGGTGACTCACTGAAAGGCTGGGATGGGACCCCTGGGGAGGTGACTGGTGTGTCCCCAGCATCTCCCTGGCTTGTTTAATGTGGGTGAATGGGAAGACCCCAGGGCCGACTTTTGGTTTAGCGAGAGCCTCCTGGACTGCCAAGTTTGGGAGACCAGTGGCTTTCACTTTACACATATAGACTGTGCCAACCACATGGGGTCCCTGATGCTGGAGGGATCCCTTTTGAAGCCTCTGGCTCCACATCAGGATGACAAAGACATCACAGGGGAAGGTGCACTAAGGGCTGGAGGCTGACCATCGGAGAAGGGATTTAGCAGTGGGGGGTTGGACAGCAGCAGCCACACCCCGGAATTGGGGCTGGGTCTGAGCAACAGGGCTTTTACAGTGAATCTGTGGTAGGCAGTTAAATAGCATGAGCAGAGTAGGAAAGGTAGCCACATGCCACCAGAGCTGAGAGCCCCAGGTGCTTAGCAGTGGGACAAAACTGTAAGTCCTTTCATTACCCTCCCTTAAGCAATAGCCCCTGGAGATGATGCCAGGCCTCAGCTGGGTTTCAGCTCCAGACCCAGAGAAGCGAGCTGCAATGACTAATGACCCTCTACCCTGGTGCTAACCAATCAATGATCACAACCCTGAGGAGCTACAGCCGGAAAGCAGGTGAATATTCTGAGATCCATTCCTGAGACCTCCATATAAAAGCCCTCAGTACTGAGGACCCATAGCAGTTCCATGGAGCACCCCCAAGCCTTTCCCTGTCCCCTTTCCCCCCACGCGCGTTTTCCTTGCCTCTTTCTCCTGAGCTGCAAGGGCCTTTATTTTGCTCTGTAATTTGTATCCTGAGCCCATTTCTTCTATGGCTCACTTCTACCTCTGTGACTTTCTAAATAAACTTTCCCTGAGAGTAAGGGTCTTGTCTTCATTCTTTCTGAGCCAGAACTCCAGGACCAGTCTGACTAGTCTGACCAGTTTTGCCCCCAAAACGACACAGATACAGTTGGCTCTGCTGTACCCTGGGCTGGCGGCACCCAGAGGCACTAGATCAGTGTGGAACCTCAGATCCAAGATGGGGTACAGCACACTAGGAATCCTTTGTGAGGGGTGGGGCTAGTTAGGATTTCCAAAGGGAGGCATGTGCCATGTCAAAGCAGCAGGGACACGCATTGTCCTCTAAACCAGTGAAAGGGTGGCCTGGAAGCCAGGAGGGCGCCTGGGAGCCTGAGTCCCAACACCCCTCACCACACCCTGCAGACCAGACGTGGCCTCAACCTGCCGGGTTCCCACCCCTGCACTGCTTCTGGGGCCACATCATGCTCCCCCTTCCATTGCTCCTGGTTACCTCGTTTCCCACCCCATCATGATCCTAAGGACCACCAGACAACGCAAACCTACTTATCCTCCGCATTTCTCTGAGGGTGCCAAAGCCCTCCACCATTAACAGCTGGCACAGTTGCAATGTGATTCTGCACTTTTTTCACATTTCTGTTTGGATTTGTTTTATAAACTGGCATATGTAGTACTGTGCCATTTACTTTTTTTTTAGTTAAACGTGAAGTGGAGGAATATCTCTCACATTTTTTAAAAGATTTTATTTATTTATCTTTAGGGGGAAGGGAAGGAGAGGGAGAGAAATATCAATGTATGGTTGCCTCTCATGCGTCCCCCACTGGGAACCGGCCTGCAACCCAGGCATGTGCCCCTGACCGGGAATTGAACCGCGATTCCTCGATTCGCAGGCCCACGCTCAATCCACTGAGCCACACCAGCCAGGGCTATCTCTCACAATTTTAACAAGGTAGCCAGTGTTCTCCAAACTGGAGGTTCCCTAAATTAACAACCAACCAGTGTATCCCAACATGGCCAATTCCATCTCTTCTCCCCCCACCCTAGCTGCTCCTGATTCCTGACTCAGAACACATTAGGTAATGGTGCTTTATGCCTTTAAGTTTTGCGGTAACTTGATCCACATACACTGTCTCTTGCCAGGACTGAGGATTGGACTGGCCTGGCTTGGGCTTTGCACCTTGGTTGCCATTCAGGCCCCACAAGAACTGAACTGTCCTTCCTTCCTCTCTCAGCTGCCACACTTGCCCTGCTCCTGCTCTCTGCTCAGTCACCTTTCTCAGGACCACATCACCCCTCCCCCTCACCCCTTCCCTGAGGGGCGAGCCCTGAGGTGGGCTCCACCTGCTGCCCCACTAGGCTCTAGTGTTCACTGTGTTCTTTCTCCCCTTCCTCTACTCTGAGATACTCAAGAACTGCATGGCCATGCTTTGTTGTAATAGGCTCTGATTTAAAAAAGAGTTAAAAGACTCCAGTTTTATATTCTGTACCTTGTTTTGCCCTCAGAGCTTTGCCCTGTTCTTTTCAGGAACTACATAGAGTTTTTCAACCTGGATGTATCAAAATTCATAATTTTGTTGATAATAATTTTGGTTTCTTATTCAGTTTTTATGTCACATTAAAACTGACGTTGGGAAGATCCACGCACAGCTTTACATTCATGACTGAGAGCTTCTTAGAATTTCCATGAACAAGACAGCTACGTTCTTTAAACTATGGAATGCTTCACCAATTTGCCTGTCATCCCTGCTTGGGGGCCATGCTAATCTCTGTGTAGTTCCAGTTTTAGTGTATGTGCTGCCGAAACAAGCACGCATTTTATTACTCTTTATTTCCATCAATGATAAAGAGGCCAAGTGGTTCTAAAAAGGCTTGTAATGAGAAACAGAAGCCCTGCCTCAGTCTCCATACTCGTATTCTACTTACTACAGGTTTGAATGATCTTGTGGTTTATGTCCAAATTCTTAAATAATATCTTTATTACTTTAAATTAAGATACTTGATATATTGATTCATCATTTTTTATCTATTGCCCGTCTGGGAAAAGTGAAGAGTCAACTGATTCCTACTTTCCTTCATCTCCAGGTCCTACGAAGGTGGAGTGTGATGATTACTGGTTGAATCAGTGCATCTGTACTACGAGTAAATATCTGACAGCTGAGATGAGATGAGTTGAGATGCCTAGGAAACTGTGTTTACGCTTATTCTCCAGTATGGCTGTTTTTCTGAGGTTTTCCTCATCTCTCTGCAACCCAGGCATGTGGCCTCCCTGGGAACTGATCAAGAGACCTTGCCAGTCAGGGCACACACAGGAATCAACTAATGAAGGCATCAATGGGTGTTTCTCACTCTCCCTCTCTCTTCTCTCCACTCTCTCTCTAAAACTAGTCTGTAAGTTAATTTAACAACCTTTACGTGGTGAAACCCACTAGAGAATCTATCATTTTCAGTATTTCTCTGAAGCCCTTGAGTGTGTGCGTTCCCCATTCTTGCCCAGGATTTCTCCTCACTAACTGTGCAAAATTGTACCAACTCCCTGCACACTCCTGAGTCCTTACTTTGCTGATTTTCTTTCTCTCCCACAGCACTTACTACCTTCTAATATCCCATAAGATTTGTTTATTATGCTTGCTGTCTCCACCCCCACCCTGAACCACAAGCCAGTGGTATTGGAGTCCCACGAGGGCAGAGATTTTTGTGTTTTGTCACCAACGAACAGCCAATATCTTATCACAGTGCTTGGCATGGTGGGGACACTCAGGTGGGGACACGTATTTGCAGAAAAGACAAAACCCAGGACTCCCGTCGTCATCCTCCTTCGAGTTCTCCTTCCTTCTTCCGGATCTCATGCCTACTGTCTTGGCTTATTGGCTCATTTAGACCAGCACAACCTTCAGTAGGTTTCTGAGCAAAGCTGCTTATGAGATACACATTCCACAGTAGAGGTTATTGATGTTGCTTAATGTGCCCAATGTTCCCAAATGTTGGGTGTGGCTTGGTATGGCGGCAAGGACTGGCATTTACCTTGACCTTGTCTTTGTGTCCACCGAGAGTGAGAGCATCTGGAGAGGGGCTGGCAGTGGGCAATTAGCAGCATGTATCAAAAGTCCTGAGAGGAATGCCTGCGCTTTGACCCAGCAGTTTCATCTGCTAAGAAGTTATACTAAGGAAATAAGTAAGGGTATGCCTGGATTTAAGTGCAAGGCCTTGTTCATGGGGGAAAAGGCTGGCAACCACTTCACTGTGGTAGGATGGAGCTTTATCAAGACATGGATCTATAAGCTCTGGGCTACGTCCAGTAGAGTTCTCCTGGATGATACATTGTTAAGTGAAAAGGTGAGTATCAAAGCAGCAGGAGCCCTTCTGGGGGACAGGGGTTATCCCTGCCTTTTATTTTTTACTTTTTAAAAAGATTTTATTTATGTATTTTTAGAGAGGGGAAGAGAGGGAGGAAGAGAAATATCAATGTACAGTTGCCTCTCGAGCACCCCCTACTGGGGACCTAGCCTGCAACTCAGGCATATGCTCAGACTGGAAATTGAACTGGCCACCCTTTGGTTTGAAGGCCAGTGCTCAATCCACTGAGCCACACCAGCCAGGGCACTTTTATTGTTCTTAAAGATAAGTAATTGCCGAGGACTAGAAGTTGGGACAGTCAAACACACAGTGGTCCAAGGACAGCCTCTGGCAAGTGAGTATCAAAATCCTGCTTCTGGCGCTAGGAGAACAAGGGCAAGTCACAGAGCTGCACTATGCCTCAGCTTCCTCGTCTGAAAAGCTGGGCAAGATAACTACATGCTTATGTAGAGTAAATGAGATCAGACGTGAAACTTCTTTACCAGGAGTAAGTGCTGCTGAGTAAATGTTAGCAGGGCTATTACTGCTATCCAACAATTGATTCTGGCCAGTGTGAATGAAGGGCTCAGTTATGTCATAGTTACTGCTCTATTCCCTAAAGTGTTATTTAAAAAAAAATACATAGACTTTTGGAAATAGAAAAAATTATTTTACTCCAGGTAACAAAGATGACTCTAGTTTTAAGACATCTTAGCCCCACAATGTGAATGTACTTAATGCCACTGAAGCGTTCACTAAAGTGGTTAATATGGTAATTTTTAACTGCATTTTAGCACAATTTAAAAAGCCAACAATGGCATCATCATGCACGATAACAACCTCAAAAAAAATTCAATATCATCAACCACAAAAAAAATATGAGCAAACCAGTTCTG